>NC_084759.1:85391329-86617522 GCF_028858725.1 Colius striatus
AGTTTGACATAATGCAGTAGATTACATATTTCTTAGCAATTTCTTTACTAGTGAAAGAGCACTCAAAACTTCTATTAAGAAGTCTATACTTTTTCCTTTAAAGTAATCCCTTTTAAACCATTGCTTTCTCCATCAATCATGGAAAGTTTAACAGCTCTTTTAAAATACTTTCTGCAGATATAATTGAAAGATATATAAAGATATAAGATATATCTAAAGATATAATTTAACTATAAAGTTGCTTATATTTACTTATTTGCTTATGAAGTATATAACTTCATTTTACTTCTCTGCTTTAATTGCTCTGCAGCCAGTATCAAAGAACAGCATTCAGTGCAGAAGCTACATCATGATGCAGGATACACTATTTTTAAATTGTAAAAACATATAACTTTCACAAGATGTAATCTCAAAGAATAATCAACAACAATAACATTACTAGGATATTGTAGGAAAAAAACCCTAAACTAAAAAACCCCCAGTATTTTATTTTTCATTGTAGTAAGTTATTTGCTATTTTTAATAAGTGAAGATACTAATTAATAAAAGAATGCCTTGGTTTTAAATCTCAGATGCATACTACTCAAAGAGAATCAGTAGTTTGAATGTTCCTTTTGAGACTTATGTTATTAGTTTCTGAGACAGAAGGAGAAGCTGATCCCTTTTAAATTTCATAAGACACAGTCCTGGTTTTAGTCTAAGATTGTAATCTGCACCAATGAAGTTGCCTTCTTTTCAACACGAGGAGTAAGAAAGAAAAGAGTTTAAGAAAATTTGGAGATAGACGCTTCATATGTCTGAGTGGTTATCTCAGCAATATTTTTACTGTCTTGATTATCAAGACCTGGCAAAGTAGATTTACATAATTCAGCAAGAAGGTAAGATTTCCAGGCAAAATTACTTCACTTCTATCAAAATAGAAAATTTTAGTTCTTATAAAACCAGATCCTAAACTTAAGAAAAGTTTTGAGATTAGCATCTATTTCACCACCAACAAACAATAATAGACTAGAAAATATTGAAATTATATTAATGGAGAATTGTCCAAGCCAAGATTTCATTGTTCACTTCAGATTTTTATCATGTGCTTGTATTAACAAATGCAGATTCATATGAATGTTATAAACAAAATGTAACACTTAAAAAATAAAACATATATTTGTATAAAAGGATAGCTGAATGCATGCAGAAACATGAGATTTAGAAAATTAAGTTCATAACATATGGAAAAGATCAAGTGTTTGAGTTGACATTAGTATAAGAGAAAGGAGCAATAAATACGAACACTGGAAAACAGTAAAACAGTAGGCCGCCAGGAAGGCAATCATTCAGAAGAATTTAGGTGATAATTTTTCTTTGGAGAGATAAACACGAAAACTTAGTATTTACTTCTTATTTTGAGTAAATGAACACAAAATAGTTTCAAGTTCATCTTGTTGAGTTTAGTATGCTGACAATAGATAAAGTTTTACTCTGATTTTCCTGCATTTCTCTGCAGCAGTGAAGACTGTTCAAATTTTTTTTTTTTTGTCTCAGAGGGAATGTCAGGCATTTAAAGTAACAAAGTAAAAGGGTTTGTTCACAGAGGAAGAGAATCACGGAATCTTAAGGGTTGGAAGGGACCTCGAAAGACCATCTCCTCCAACCCCCCTGCCAGAGCAGAACCACCTAAAGTCGGTCACACAGGAACTTTTCCAGGTGGGTTTTGAATGTCTCCAGAGAAGGAGATTCCACAACCCTTCTGGCCAGCCTGTTCCAGTGCTCCGTCACCCTCACAGTGAAGAAATTCTTCCTTGTATTTCTTTGGAACCTCTTGTGTTCCAGTTTATACCCACTGCCTCTTATCCTGTCATTGGACATAATTGAGAAGAGCCTGGCTCCATCCTCCTGACACCTACCATGTACCTATTTGTAAACATTAATGAGATCACCCCTCAGTCTCCTCCAAGCTAAAGAGTCCCAGCTCCCTCAGCCTTTTGTCATAACGGAGATGCTCCACTCCATCATCTTGGTGGCCCTGCACTGAACTCTCTCCAGCAGTTCCTAGTCTCAGAGCTGTCCTTCCTGAACTGAGTGACCGGGAACCAGACACAATATTCCAGATGCTGAAAGCTAAGGTCACTTCCTATTCCATAAGAAGTGGTGGAAAACTCCATTTCTACAGTTGGAGCCCCCTTGTCCTCCTGAGTCCCCCATGCAGCACTATGCAGCAGCACTATGCCAGGCCATGCCACACTTCTGTGGGCATAGCACCATGTTGCCACTGGACAGCTTGGGTCCTGAATCAAGATGAACCTCTGAGTAGAAAAATGCTGGTTGATACTGAAGTTAAAAGGAAACTTTTTGAAGGCTTCTTAGTTAAGATGTACTGCTCAGAAACTGTAGTACGTGGAGATGTGTTCACATCAGCCTGAAGAACTTTTGGATGGATACATTTGCTGTGTCCAGGCTCAAAAACTACACCTACTTCCAAGTGTCTAGTAGGCTCTGCCTTTTGCTGCCAAATGAGTTGACCTCTGATACACATTTCTTTGTTACCTCTCATTTCTAAATTAGTACCTCCCATTAGGAAACAAAGCTTTAACGTGTAGGAAACTCCAACTTCCAGAGAACAGAAATAGACCTATAGGAATAGACCTATACTACAGCAATAAGAAAATATTTAATTTTAAATAGAAAGGGGCAAAAAGAGCAAGATGCCTTCTGAAGTGTCAAACTGTCAAATGGAAAGCTGTGAACAGATCAGGAGCACTGCTATTCTCATACCCAGACTGAAAAGCTGCCAAAAGGAACATGCCCAGGCCTAGCTCATAGCAACAGTAGATCTCTGACCTCCCCATTGCAGCACCATGTCCTGAAGTCTGTGTATGCATAGCTGTGTGCGTGTAAAGTTATTGGGAAGATAGCATAATCTTAGGCTTGCAGTACATCTGCTATTCCTAAAATCAACACTCAGGTGAATTTTATAAGAAAGACAGGAGCTTAGCATGGGGATGTCATCCCCAAGAATAGAAGGATGGAAATAGGAGAGAATCTAAATATTCTTAAAGCAAAATGTTTTAATATTTCTCAGATAGGAACCTTACATCTCTTTGACAGATGACTTAGTATTTCTTGCTTGCGATATTTGAGGTATTCTGACTGCACAGACTGGGTTTTTTTTAATAGGTAGAATAAGGTAAACTCTTTCAAAGCACATTTTAAATAATTCTTTTAAGAACATTTTTATAGATGTTCAAGACACCTATCAAAGTAAAGGATATTCTTTGCCCATTGATTCAAGGTGGATTGATAGAGATGTTAGTATTTTATTTTCAGCACTATAATTAAAAATAAAATGAAGTGGTAATTTCAATGAAAATTGGGCCTGATGCTTTTAATAGTTCTCCAAATGAAGGTGACTGATTGTTGAAATGCACCTCTCTGAATTATTAGCCTTATGTTTATGTCTATTATTTTGCTTTTTAGTGTTCTGAAGAAAGTTGAGATTTTGGTTGTGGCTCTTACCATAGATTTTTGCCAGAGTTTTGTTTTTTTTCATGCTCTCATGAAAATAAGTTTGTTCCTAAAAACAATTTGCACACTGCTATATATAAAGTTTTTCCACTCTTGAGAGACTATCTCAAATGTAATAGTTTAGGAATTTCATTTTGTTTTGGTTTTTCTTAAACGTTAATGCTGCAGTGAGGCTGGGATCACAGAAATGTGAGAAAGAGGGCAGCAGCTTCAAGGAAATAAAAGCTCTGATACAGTTAGTACCATAAAGAGCTTTGGCAGCAGGTGCTCAACTCAGAAATATGGTTCAATTTCAGTGAAACTTTTAATAATGATCTGAAAAACAAGCTAGATCAGAAAGGACACAATCACCAGAGATATGGAAAGACACAAGATTTCTACTAAACAGATATGAGAGAGGCAAGAACGAATAAAATTTTGTCTGCTGAAATTCCTCTACCACTGTTTCTCCTCAATGAGACTGCTGATACCCACTCAGATTGGTACTGACTCACTATTCCTTTCATACATCTTTCTTCTCCTTTTTTTAAGTCATCATTTACACTTTACACACAGAAATTGACATTTTTGTAAGAGATGGTCTCGTCATATAAAAGTACAGTTGTGTCCCAGTGTGGCCTTGGCTGCAGAATGTGAAACTGGAAAAAGCTTTTTGCCTGTTCAGTGGCAACAAAGTACCTTTTTTTACATGCAGGCAGATACACATCCTCTTAAGTGAATCTTCTCAGGACTGCAATTTATGGAAATCATAAAGTAAAAGGATTTTCAAAAGCAGGTTTGCACATCAAACACATTGTTCATCATCATGCAATGGCAACAGACTTGTTATATAATAATGGCTTCTCCTTGTCAAACAGGCTTCAGCTACTTTTTAGAAAACTGAATTCTAGACAAAACAGGGGCTTTTAATTTTTTTTTTTCTTTAACGTGAATAAAAAGTCCATAATGCAATAAAAGTCCAGAACACAGGTCATCTCCTTTCGTAATCTATGAATAAGACAAAGTGAAACACAGCACAACTCAAAGTACAACTAAAAATTAACTGAATCATTCTGATTAAGCTGAGAAAGTGTCATACCTTTAATCACTGCTCTGTAAATATAATCCCTGGACTTGTAATACCTGGGTATTTCAGTCGAGGTCACAGGTCTCATCACAGCTGCTGTCACAGTTATCAACAGGCTCAAGATGAAGTTTGAAACAAATCAGTTATATACTGCAGGCAAGCAGTACACTAAGAGCACATGCCTGCTCTCAAAAACCTCACCAGACTGTACTAGGGAAGAGATATGTCTTTTCTGTGTGTGCAGGTATGGGTTAAAAGGAATGTCAGAAAAAGCACAGCTAGGTTTCATATTCCATCTGCTCTAAATAATTAATTTAGAACAATGCTATGCAATTAAACTAGCAATATTGGAATGGAAGACAAAGGAAGAAGTAATTTAACTACTTGTAGCTGTTCTCTGTTGCTTTCACTACAACATGTCCTGTACAATCAGAGAAAAAAAAACTTCCTTACTGCAACGTATGATGCACATGTGAATCTTGATAGGAGTGTTTAGTTTTTAATATAAAGTCTTTTAGGCTTTATTTCCCACCATCTTTCAATGTAATGCTATGACAAACTTGCAGGTTATTATTTGGGAAACAGAGGCAACATAACTAGACAGACTCAGCCCAGATTCATGCAAACATACTGATTCAGGGCATCTAGATGCCAGTTCTTTTTGGAATTTCATTTTACTGCTGTCTCAGAATTTGTTTACTTAAGTTTTGTGATCATCAATGTCAGTTTTTAGAAGATCTATGTAATAATCCCCCCTTTTGAAAGAGAAAAGGAGTTAAGTAAGCTACATCTGCTCCAATAATTTGTTAGAGAAGTAGCTTTTTAGTATTCTGTAAATAATTCTTAGCAGGATGAGTCAGCAGAGTAAAGCAACAAAAGTGATTATTTTATTAAAATTTTAAAAATTTATTATTTCTAAGATACTAAAAATAACTATGAAAGCTACATATTCATGTTACTTTTATCTCTCTATTTTTCTCACAGTAACTGTTATGTATTCTCTTAGAATGTCCAGCTGTAAAATTAGAGTCAAAAGAGCTGCTGTTAATGCTCTAAAATCTATTTTATGTTCTGAATATCCTTAATATCCTAGATAATATTTAAATAGACTGCCATAAAACTTGCTAATTTAGTACATTTATTGCAATATCTATGTTTACTTTGTAGATTGTGGCTGGATAATAATGAAAAAAGATCAGTGGAATGAAGGTACCTCATGGGAAGTAAATAGCAGTGCCACTCACCTGCCAGTGGAGGATTATATTCCAGATCAAACCAAGGGTCAGCTTATGATTTCCATCCACAATGTCTGAGCTCCCAATATTTACCAAATCAACCTATTAAAGAAATAACAAACAATATTTGTATAAGATAAATAGCAAGCATAAGAGGTTGGTGTTATTTTCATGTATTTGGTGTGAAATTTTCTTTGTGGTGAGGAAGAGGGAGTGATAGACTAGGGTAAATCTCTCATTTGGTTTCTGTTTCGTAAACATCCAGCTCATGTTTTATAAATGGCACAATTAATGTGCTGGCAAAAAGAAAGCAGTGAACTAGAGTTCCAATTATTCTAGTTACAGCATATTGTGAAAATATACAACTAAAAGTAATAGTTTTTAAAAATTCAAAAATCTTTTATATTAAGCCTCTAAAAGGATAAATCACAAAACTGATGAGTGACACAGAAAAACTCCTGTATAATGCTCCATACCCTACATAACAAACTTTGCTGAAAGCTATATACACATCTACACACTACAAGAACCTACAAGCCCAAGATATTGTTCTACATATTTAGATTAAAATAGAACTTATTTTGCCTTAATTAAATTCTACATATAAGACAAGGCAGGATGTGTTCCGGAATACAGAGAAACTAATTACTGTGATTCAAATAAGTATGTTCCATATGAGTTTGTCCAGTAATATTGTTTTCCACAATTATATTAGGCATTTGCAACTTCATAATACATCAGTATTTACTATCCTGGAATATTCTTTCCTTCTCATGTGAAATGATTCTTCACTCTCCCTGACTTATTATGCTAAGTAAGAAAAATTCAGGGATGTGAGTGCAAGACAATACAAGCCAGGACCTGCACTTCTGGATGGAAACTATGACTCTAAAATTTTAGATTTATAAAACTGATAATTTTATTCAGCAGCTGAACTCAAGCATATTCAGTGACCCACTGCAAGTATCAAGATATCCAATATAATATGCAGCACAGAATACATTATCAATGTTCCATGATACTGTTAAGTTTAAGTGAATGTTATAGTTTATTGAATTTATTCTTGAGGAGGAGCTCAATACATTTGGCATTAATTCCAATTAGTTAGCCACAGAAAATGTCTACTAAAGTTGCAGGTCCATTAGAATGCTTGTTATGAAAATATTTACTCAAAAATTATGCATGAGATACCGGCTTGAAAAAAGCAATCTTAACAAAATAGAATGGAAAGTGGTTTTGATATGATTAATTTCCTTAATGGTACGAACCACAGGAACAGACATTAACTAAAATTTACGAGAAAACCCTCAGTTTTTCAGACTTCAAAACTGTCAGAACTTTTGAGTAGATGTATTGATAAGCAGCATCTTCTGACCAGCTATAGATGAATTCTTGTAATTAACCTTTTAAAATTTTAATTTTATGTAAAATTTTATTTAAAACCTGATCTAGGTGAACCTGTTTCTGCAGGGGGGTTGGACTAGATGATCTCTAAGGGTCTCTTCCAACCCCTACCATTCTATGATTCTATTAATATTTTAAACACCATGTATGACTACAAAACTCTGTGTGTTGACGTGTGTTCTGATAACATCCATTACAGATATATTATTCAAACAACTGCTTGCACAGGATCTTAAGCTCTTTGAAATCCACTTCATCCTGGTGCTGAATAACAAATTATCAATGTCACATTAATAAATTTGCCTTGAATCTAGTAATTGTATATTATAAGCTAGATTTTGATCCAATACTTTCAAAGCATTAAGAATGCTGGGTTCCGACCCTGTCCAGCTGATTACTTACGTTATTTCTCTGCAAAACTTGCAGTGCTTTGTTGACATTGTTCAGAGCATGAACTCTTGTGGAGCCCTTTTCTTTTGCCTAAAAAGAAAATAAAACAAATTTGACTGCCCAAGATCAGAAACTACAATATACTTAATGTAACTTAGTTCTTGTATTACACCTGTAGTTTTCTATTTTGAAAGTTTATGACAACAGTCAGAATGTCACCATACATTGAGCAGATGCAGCTTCCCAATATCAAATTAAGGTAATTGTGAGGCAAACTGGATCCATGATCAGAAGGTAATTTGGCATCTTGACATTTTTCAGTGAATGAATCATTGGAATGTATATAAATCGGATAATTCCAGGCCCTTGTCAATGATGGAGACTAATGAACAGCACCTACTACAATTATCAAAACATTGAGAATTCAATATATAGTAGATATGTTAATATACACATACAAGTTTTTGGCCTGTGAGGCATTCCAGAAGCTCCAGAAGTCTTCGTCCATCTCGAAAATCATTAAAAAGATCTTCAACGTAACGTCTTCCAAACTAAAATGAAACAATGGCTTTAGTTAGTTCAAATATGAAAAAAAGAGGAAGAATCAAATTGTTTAAATAAAACCAGAAAAGCTATAAAACTCACTGTATAGCAAAGTGGTGTATTTCACCTGTATAAATACACTGTGCTAATTAAACAATAAATAGAAATGTTTGATGTAAAGGACGGAAATATCATACTACACTAATAGGATTCTTTCTCACACATCTGTTTTTAACAGGGTTCTAAGGCGTAAGACAGACTGATGCCTACTTTATGTAAAATACAGAATGTTAGGGGTTGGGAGAGACCTCTAACGGTCATCTAGTCCAACCCCCCTGCTCAAGGAGGTCCACCTACATCAGGTCACACAGGAACACATCCAAGCGAGTTGTTGATATCATTTGTGAGAAACTGTTGCAGATCAAATAATTTTTAATATGTCCACATACCATTAATTCAAACAATTAACCCAGAACTAAATACTGATGAGGCTGTAACACTGGACTTGGCAATTCAGGTGTAATTCAGGTGAAAACCAGGAGAAATAATTTTCAAAATTATTTTATTATAATTCATGTGGCAGAAACAAATTTGGGATTACATAAAGTGAAATAATCCTTAGGCTTATTCTAGTAAGGATCTAAGAAACATGCCTATATTAACAGGACATAATTGGAATTGTACTGAATCAGGGCATCATTAAGCTAAGTGGCTAAAACACAATTCACGTTTTCTTCATAGCATCATCAAAAGACAGCAGTAAAAGTTGATTTCTCTTTCTGAAATACAAGTTTCAGATCTGATGCTTTGACTAACATATTAATTTTTTTAAATAAACATAATTTTACATAGCTTAGTATCTCTGCAACTATTATATGCACCTATATATTTTGCCATATTTTTCTATGTATAGGAGCTATTAAGAAACACTAGGAAGACTAGTGATTATTGTGTACAGTATCAAGTAGATTCACATGTCCACATTATTTCTAATCTGTGAAATTTCACAGATGCTTTGCCTGAGAGGAAGTATTTTAATTTGCTAGAATTGACATGGTGCTGACCTGCATTGCACATCTTCCCCGTTTACCAGAGAGTAATGTGGAATTGGGAATTATATAGAAAACATTTGCTTTCCTGTCAGCAATGTTGTTCCAATACTCACTGCAACACTCACTAGAACTATCTGGGGCTTTTATGAAAATATATTTTATCAGAAACTTTTAATTCCTTTGGAAGGTTCCTTAAACAGAGGACAGAATTGCGGAGTTTCCAGTGCTGAACTCATTTTTTTCCTTGGTCAATAAATATTTATGTTTACAGCACAAATTTTAGTGTTATTAGCCTCTCTGGCGTGACTCTTCCTCTATTCCTTTCTGTCTGACTGCTCTTCTGAGGCAAGAGCTCCTTTCGATCCCCTCATTTTTTGATAAGGTCTTGTTTCTCTTTCATGGAGCAAACAATGCAAAATATAAAAAAAATTCGACAGAAGTGGGAAATCTTGTTTTCCAGGCAGTTTTCACACCCTGCACAACCCATTTCAACTAAGCTAATTTCTAGCTAACACACATGCTGCCACTTGACTACCTAAATTATCTAGAAGCAATATGATTCACATATGATTTACTCACCTTGCTCAAACCTCTTAAATTATCTGGTGAAGTAATAATACTCAGAAACTCTACTTCTTGCCTTGCATTTAGTATGAGAAATAGTTTTGATAAAATATTCTAAATTATGTTATGAACAATCACGTGCCACTACGCAAGCCAAGTGATGCACAGCATTCCTGAAGGGGTCTATTACTTACTCTATACAGCAAAAATATAAAATTAAAACATACGACTAGATCAGACAGACTTTTTTTTGTTCCTTAATCTTGCAAAACGAAAGCCATTTTTGCAGAGGAGAAGCACAAGACCTATGCACTTCCAAGGGAACGTTTTAACATTTGTTAGAAAGTTGAAGTGATCAATAAGCCCTTCTGTATCACTATGAAAGATTTGTGCCCATAATGTTACTGAATTGCTATGGGAATATGAGCATAATGACATTTTGATAAAAGAACATAATTATATTGCTTTGTATTTTAAGAAAAAAAATATAACTAGACTTCATAACTGCCTGTGTGTCTGTCTTTCTTCCTTCTTGTTACACTTAAGCTATTCATAAAGTTTAGGTTGAAATCTATCTAGGACAGCCAAAAATTACCCTTGACAAAATAATATGAAGCTTTGTTTTGGTAAAACCTTTAAAAGGAAAGTAGAGACACAGCATGGTAGCACCATCAACAGGACATACTAATTACAAATTTATTGCAAGTAAACTTTAAAACAAAAGCTATCATTGATTTTTTTAGGGTCTTGAAAGTATATCTTCCATTAATCAGCATCTAAAAATAACTTAAGACACTCTATACTGCTGCCACACATATCATCCTTAACCTGAAGAAGGTTGCTATTTTTCTGGCAACAGGGTAATTAAGTCTTCTTTCTCAAATAGATTGAATGTCTTCACCAGATCGACATTGCAGTAAGTCTTGAGAAACAAAGGGCTCAGATGCATCAAATAAATTCATTGTGTCATTGAAAACTGTCTATTAGGTTGTCTGAAGCTTTGAAAACAATGAAAAAACTCAAACATGGCTAGTCAATGGCTTGTCAAAACAAATACTTAGTACTGTTTTATAAATTCTTGTTGAAAAACTACCTTGTTAAAAACCTTTTTTAGGTTGCAACATATATCCATTGCCCTATACATACAGATGAATAAACATATTCAGAAGAATCTCCTGTGCCATTTGTACGCATGCTGACTTACTTCCCTTTTATTACAAACTTATCCAAACCCTCATTTTCAAAAATGCTCAAAGCAGCTGCATGCTGGATTGTTGGTTTACACTTTGTTTTTCTTCCTAAAAACCACAATGATGGAAGAGATAAGGGAAATGAGAGTACAGGACAGCATAAGGACTGCAGATATCAAATATGAAGCACAAGACATCATTTCATCAGTATGGTACTAATTTCCTAACCAGTAGTTTGATTATCAGCAGTATAAAGTTAGAGATAATTTTATGGTCTTAATCAATACATAAGCTACCTATCACATTAATCAAGATGATTGGCAAAGTAATTATCATCTCTTTCCTCCTTACTTGCTTATTTCAGGGAGACCAACAATTAATGGAGGGATATGGGAGATTGGAGGCAGGAATAAAAAGGAAAATGGGAAAAAAATATATGAAATTGTGATGGTTTGTCTGAAGCCATTTTGCTTGGTAGCTGGGGGAGGGAGCTGCAGTGCTATCCTCGTAAACATTGACACTTCCTCTAGCTCTGTGTTATGGACCCATTTCCTGCCTGA
This sequence comes from Colius striatus, assembly GCF_028858725.1. NCBI lineage: Eukaryota > Metazoa > Chordata > Aves > Coliiformes > Coliidae > Colius > Colius striatus. Next base: position 85,402,850 of record NC_084759.1, read on the forward strand.
GTGGGCCAATCTAGTGCCTCTGTGATCACTATTCCAGAACAGAAATTTGTGGGGTGTATGAGGAAGTGAAAGAGTAGGGCAAGCTGGAGGCCACCATGTGGACCAAGAAGAAGAAAGGAATGTTGGACCAGAAACCCCTCTGCAACCTGTGGCAAGAACACAGGCTGTCTCCCTGCAATCCACAGAAGACACTGGCAGGACTAATGCCAGGAGCTCTGGGAAAACCCTGTGCCACAGGAGGTGACTGTTCTGAACCCTGAACCAGAGGAAACAGAGAAGAGCTGTAGCCCTCAGAACGAATGTCTGGGCAGTCCCTTTGAGACTGCTTAGTGTGTGAGACACCCCACAATCGAGCACGGAGGACTGGTGAGGAGTTCTCCTGCCCTGAGGCAAGATAAGTGGCAGGAGCCATCAGGAAAGGACTGACTGCACCCCTAGTCCTTGTCCCCCTGCAGTGCTCAGAGAGGAGGAGGTAAAGACATCAGGATCGGGACTCTGAGCCTAAGTAGAGGGAAGGGTTGAGGGGAAGGGAATCACAAAGGAGTTGGTTTTACTTTTAATCATCACTGTACTCTGTATTGTTTGCAGTTAAATATGTCTCTTTGTTATGTTTTGGTTGTTGGTGGATAAAAATAATTTCTGTTTTCTTCCACAAGTTGAGTAGTCTTGTCTGTTTTGCCTGGGACCATAAGTCGCAAGTGAGCCCTCCCTATCCTTAGGGGGTTCCAAAGGTCCTTAGTACTTATGGCTGATGGTGGCCCTTTATTCCTAGGTGGGCCTAAACCACAACAGGAATAAAGAAAAAGAGGGAATAACTGTAAAACTAAAATTGAAATAATAGAAAAAAAGAAGCAGAAACACTAGAAGAAGGAATAACAAAGGAAAAATCTAAAATAGGAATTTGTTAGAATCTTAATGACTGGAAAGACTCTAGGGATTTAAGTATATGACAGCTTTATGTGTTATTTTAACCTGCAATCTTTGTGTTAAATAAAGGTCAAAAGAGAGACAGTTTTCTTGGTTTAGCTGATAAGGCTGTTGGCTGCAACTGCTGATCTTTACATAACATAAGGGCACCTGAAGGACATTCAAAGGATTTATTTTAAAAGACAATCACCAAAAATGTGTCAGAGAAGGGAAGATAAGATTCCTTTTTTATCATGAATGAAATTAACCCTCCAATTTAAATAAGGACTGATGAAAGGAATTCACAAAATACATATGTATGGGGAAAAAAACTACACTACCATGGTCAACTACATAACCCTTAGTCTTAGAATTCTAGGGTAATTATAGGGTAGCATCTCAGGAAAACATAGGGATTTGCAGTAGTGTCCCTCTATGTGCTGTAAGGGATTGAAGCATAGTTAGTTAGTTACTCGCTCAACTGCATGTACATATTCTGGAATGTTCTTAGTCTTAATCACACTGAAATAATACCTAAAGTGTATTAGTAATTTTCCAAGTTCAGACAGCAAATGAACCAATCTTACAACAAAACCTGTTACCAAAAAGACAACAGCAGATGGAGAAGAAAGGGGGGAAAAAGGGGGAAATAGATTGAAAATAAGTGTTGAAAGATAAATGTAGTTGCATCTTGTGTGTGTGTGTGTGTGTGTGTGTTTGTGTGTATGTGTAAATATACTAGAAATCTTAAACCATCAAGCTCCATCCTATTCTTCTGAGAACTGTCTACTTTCGTTGTCATTGCTGTGTTCTTATTTCCAAAGACTTGGTATTAGACCTTATTCTCTCTATGTAAATGTAACAAATTTTACCAAGCAAGTAAATTATTTAATCAGCTCATTCATCAGACATGTTATGGAAGAAATTATTATTGTGGCAAGCATTACATGACAAGTCAGCATTCCTTGAAAAGCCCTCTCTTCAGAGATACATGTAAGCCAGTAATTGTGGAAGCAAAACAGAAGATCAAATAAATGAAAAATATCTTGTCCAGAGAAGGTAAATAGATATCCATTCATGAACATTGCCTCTCCTATTGCCCAGTTCTCATAATTATGAGTCAAAGGTCCAGAAATTCTGATTAGCATAAAACTATTGGCAGACATTATGTTTCAGAATAAATTAGCATAGGTAAATCCTATACTAAGTAAAAATAGTGCAAGATGAAAAGAAATAGAAAAGAGTTAGGAAGGGAGGAGAAAGGGAAGGAGGAGAAGAGGATGAAGAATAACTGCTAATTTAAATTTCTGTCCACAAGCAAAAAAGGTAGAAATGTACTTCTATATTCTGAGATTCATAAGAATTAAAAATTTCAAACAATGACTCTGCAATAACAACTCCAGTAAAGCATAATAAAAGACTGTAACACTGCTATTCTTTGAGGTTCTTTAACATGCATATATCTCTTTTTCTCTGTTATAAAAATGCAAAATGAGAGATATTTTTTCTCATTTTTCACAAAAAAATTGAAAAGGGCTGAAGAACAAATCTCAGACTTTTCATTTTCATCTGCAGATATGTATGTATTTAGATTACACTTTTCATTTAAGGGCAGCCTAGACTGTAAAAAGATTATTACAGTAAGACAAGTTGGATACTATTTCTTATGCATTTTACATTATTATTGGCTTATTATTATCAATTCATCTGGGAAATCTAGCAAACAAAACTATCAACAGATGGAGAGAGACAGAGAATAAACTAAAAAAGAAAACGCACTGTAAAGACAGAGAATTAAAGGTTAGGGATGAAACTAGGCAGATTTAACATTATATTAGGTGTAAACAGAAAAAAATCAGCTTATAATAAAACTAGTGGACACTGAAGACCTTCAGATTCCCAGAACAGCTAAAGAAATGAGACCTTAGCTTGAGACAAGATCTGTGCTTCCAGGATGGGTGGCAAACCTGGACCACAGAGCCTGGAAGGAACCTATAGTGTGGTCCAGCTGTGCCCTCAGTGTGCTGGGCTGTTAAACCAAAAGCCAGAGGTGCACTGCAGTTTGGCCAGGACCTCAGGATGTTAAATGGAAAAAAAATGAAAAGACACGATACAATCCAGAAGGACAGAAGGATGTAAGCCAGAAGTCTTCACATAACTTTTTCAAGTAATTGTCTCAAATTCAGCTTGTACAACTGTACATTTTGCTGAATCACCATCAGTAAGAAAGAAATAAAAACAAATGTTACCCTTACAGGTGTTATCCTTGGTAAGACTCTAAATAATCTTTTTTCTGCAAGAATTTCTTGTGGTGAAAATATTTTATGCTTCACTCTATGAAACAATAAAGAAAAGCCATTGGGCTAATCTCAACAGATCTTTTAAATCAGTTTTAATAAAAGAAGGATTATTAATACTTGATCTTGCTCTGCTAAATATATTAAAGGTTGAATTTCTCTCCCAAACATCCTCAGTTACAGTTGTTCAGTTCTGCTGGGAAGTTCCATGAAAGTGACTGACATTTTCTTTCATTGATGCTGGATTACTATTACAGCAGCAGAAGATTGTCCCAGTCATGAGGGAAGAAAGATGCACCAGGCATCATTTAATTAGACCACAGCTTTACTGACTTGTGGGAAGCACTGCACAATAACTCAAGCCACACAAGCCACCCTTTCTCCCTTCATTCTTTTCTCCTGTTAGAAAACAAAGGCATCCATTCTTCTCCAGATGACAGAGTATGCTGGCCATCTGGAGTCAAACACTGCAAAAATGCTTTGCCTTCGTCAGCGCTCCAACCTGTTTCCCAGTCTTTGTGGTAAACACCTTTTTCTGCAGTCTAACTTCAGCTTTCAAGGAATTACACAGTGGAGTAACTGATGAATGTCGATATTTTAAAAATTACCACTACTGACCTTTGTCTAAAGATGACAGTCTTCTCACAGGCAACATTAATGATTATTAGCATGCATTTCAACAAAGCAGCTGTCACGATGCTTGCAGCAGGCACAGAACACCTAACTCTACCCTTAAAGAGAGATCTAGGCACAGATCTTAGAATCATAGAATCATAGAATGGTAGGGGTTGGAAGGGACCTTCAGAGATCATCTAGTTCAACGCCCCTGCAGAAGCCAGTTTTCTGAAGGCAGTTCACGTTTGTGGGACAGCACACATACTCCCAGAGTAGGAGTCAGTTTTATACGCAGACTCTGATGTTTGGGTAAAGACATCAGACCCTCCTGGCACTTCAGTTCTTGCAAAAAGATATTTTCCTCTCAGCACAAGGAGTCACTTTACTTTTCCAGCATCATTACAGAGAAGGATACTCACATCCCATTGTGCTTCTGAGAAATACTTTGTTATTTCCATTCAAAATAAATCAGAAAAATCTCACTGCAGGGACTGTACCTACCCAGAAGAGAAATACAGACATATTGACAGACAGCATTATATCAGTATAGCTATCACTTTTTTTTCTCAGCTCTCAGAAGTTTGTCTGTAAATTAAATGTAAATCAAAGAATAAGCAAATAAATTTGTCATGGTAACTCATACCTCATCTTTGGTTTACCCTCACCAAACATTTACCCAAGAAAGACAGGTGCAGAAAGTTCTGATGTCAAGGAAGCAGGGGAACTAATAACAAGTGAAGAGCAGTTTGACCAGAGTCTTCAATTATTGTATAGAATCTAAATATAATCTATATCATATCCTCAGTGTACTTTATCATACTCTTCTGAAGCCAGTACATAAGGCCTTTTGAGACTCAATAAGCAGAAATCTTTTATTTGTAGAGCCTTATAATTTACCATTCCTTTGTTGAATTCTACTGTAAGTCTGATTATGTGATAATTAAAATATTTGAAGTTTCAGGCATAACAGAACGTCCTAAAGTTATGCTGGAATGCTATCCATCACTACAATTCATAGGATCACTAAATTGAGATCACTAAAATTCATGAGGTTGAATTATGTTTGCTGCTCTGAAAGCAAGGGGAAAACACTATTCATTAATTAGACAGATGGCATTTGAAATTCAAAGACAAAATAGTTACTATCTATCTGATTTTCATTTTAAAAATTCTTATGAGGTTTATTCAATAAAACTTGAATTCACTTTAATGAGACATTCTGTCTTACCTATCAATGACATTTAAAAATTATATTTTGAAATTAATTACATCACTAACCAGATTATTTTTTCCAGATTCAATGCATTATATTTTTCATAAGAATAACACTAGATTAAAAGCAGTTATTAATTGTAAAAGCATGATGGTATTAAAAAACTGAAGATCTGTTTAGAACAACAAAATAAAGCCTACTGAGAGTCTCCAATTAGAGCAGGAAAAATATAATGATATCAACAGTAGATTTTTATAGCACTTCAGTATATAATATTTCAAAATTTCACTTGCTAAAATTAAAATATATCATTTTAGTAATTTGAATATTATTTTTCAAAAGCTGAACTATTCCCACTGAAGGAGATATCTTACAAACAGTTGCTACTGCTCCCTGTTGCAGACCAAAAACCCCACAAATCGAAGCAATTTTCCTAATTGTTTAGGAAAACATGATGGGCCAGTTCTAAGCTCACAGAGATGATATAGCCACTTCTAGATACCCACACCTGAATGTGTCAGGTTTTAGTAGAATCTGGTATCTGTTAACAAAAAAATAAAGAAAATATTCTTATTTCATATATAGTGCATATATTTTCTATGTAAGTGTCTATGTCCCCCTTAAAAATGGAAACAACTCAGATTATTGCATCTGTGACAGGATCAAAGGAAAAAAATTTTTTTAATGAAAGGCTACATCCATTGCAACTCCAGCACAGCTTTATCTGAGATCTGTATCAGATGAATTAAAAAAAACAAAGCAGCTCCCAGATGATGGGAATAAAGACTTGAGGATTATTTCACCTTTGACCCTTTGTCAAAGCTTTGACAAAAACTAGGCAGTTTCAAAAAACATTAAGCTGATGCTCACTACATACATCTATGCTAATTTGCCCAGTAATTATTATACACGGTTCCTGTTTGGAAAACAGTGGTTGTAAAATGGTGGCATCTGCTGCTTTTCTTTTAAACAATACAAAGTATACAGAGATACACAAAATAAACCTGGCAGCTATCTTTTTAACCAGTTTAATCTAGCCAGTCAATGTCATTGAGCAGTATATTGCTGTTCAAGGTCATTAAAGACTGGATGACTGGGATCAAAAGAAACCTCTGTAAGTGGGCATGAACATACACTCAGCAAATTCCTAAAAGGTTTGAAGAATGAATCATGAATTCGGAGTCAAGGATAAGGACATTTATTTTGACAGTTCAGCTAGCTTCATGCAATCTAGCAATTGACTGTAATGAGCTTTTTAAAAAGTATGCATGTAATTATGCATCTCACCTCTGCAAAGAAACATGCAAGGAAGAAAAGTAAGATAAACTAAGAACTAATTTTATTTCTAGTGGTATCTCAATGTAACTTTCAATAAAATATAGAATCTTAGTTATATTTACATGTTCCAGAATACTTGTATTTTTTTAATTTATAGAGTGTAGATATTTTGGAGCTTATACTAGGCAGAGTTGTATAACAGCAATTTAAAACAGTGAGAACTGCAAAGATGAAAGTTCAGGGTTTTAGAAAGAAGAGTCAGCCCACTTTCCACTGGACAAGCACAAACTGTATCTAGCAGATGCCAAATGATAAAATTGTCATTTTAGTTCTACAACAGACTGTTTCCATGAACATTTACCATTCAAGGAATTTATTTTTCACAGATGGTCATTAGAAAACATAAAAAGGGAATGTCTTCAGTCTTGATAAAAATCCCAAGTGTTAGTGCAAAATCTTGGACAGCATGGAAAGATTCAGTTTTTGTCTTTGGCTTACTGATGTTCTGAATCTTAGAGCACAGATTAATATTTACACAGATACAGAATACTGCATATACCGTGGTTCCTCATATACAAAGATGTCCTTTCTCGGATGAGGATGAGAAAAGCCTGAGGTACTTAATTCCTTATTTGTCTGAGTATTCAATAGCAAAACCAGTTGTTCTCTGGTTACTTGGCCTACTGAGCTAGAAGACGGGTGACAGAATGAAGCCCCCTTAGTCTATGGGTAAATGGTGTGTGACCTGCTGCTCCACTTCAACATGCACAAGTCCATGTGGCCAGATCGGATGCACACAAGGGTGCTGGGGGAGCTGGTGAAAGTGTTCATTGAGCCACTCTCCATCATCTACTTGCAGTCCTGGCTCACAAAGGAGGTCCCAACAGATTGAAAGATGGCAAATGTGACACCCGCCTACAAGAAGGGTGGAAGATCCTGGGAACTACAGTCCGGTCAGCCTCACCTTGGTGCCAGTGAAAGTTACAGAACAGATTATCCTGAGTGCCATCCTGAGGCATTTACAGGACAATCAAGGGTTAAGGGATGGTAAACATAGCTTTATGAAGGGCAAGTCCTGCTTGACCAACTTGATCTCCTTTTACAACAAGACAACCTGCTTAGTGGATGATGGAAAGCCTGTAGATACAGCCTACCTGGACTTTAGTCTATGACATCATCTCCCACAGCATCCTTCTGGAGAAACTGGCTGCTAATGTCTTGAACAGATATACTCTCTGTTGGATGGAAAACTATCTGGATAGCTGAGCCCAGAGAATCGTGGTGAATGGAGTTAAATCCACTTGGTGGCCAGTCCCCAGTGGCGTTCCTCAGGGGTCAGTGTTGGGGCCTGTTGTTTAACATCTTTCTCAATGATCTGGAAGAGGGAATTGAGTGCATCCTCAGTACGTTTGCAGATGACATTAAGTACAGTGGGAGTGTTGACCTCTTTGAGGGCAGAAAGGCTCTTCAGAGGGACCTAGACAGGCTGGATCAATGGGTCAGGACCAACTGTAGGAGTTTTAACAAGGCCAAGTGCCAGGTCCTGCACTTTGGCTACAACAACCCCATGCAACAATATAGGCTTTCGGAAGAGTGGCTGGAAAGCTGTCTTGAAGGAAAGGACTTGGGTGGTGTTGGTTGACAGTCAGATGAACATGAGGTAGCAGTGTGTCCAGGTGGCCAAGAAGGCCAATGGTATCCTGGCTTGTATTAAAAACAGTGTGTACAGTAGGACCAGTGAAATGGTTGTCCTCCTTTACTTGGCACTGGTGAGGCTGCACCTCAAATGTTGTGTTCAATTTTGAGCCACCTACTACATGAGGGACATTGAAGTGTCTGGAGATGGGCAACAAAGCCGGTGAAGGATCTGGAGAACAAGTCTAATGAGGAGCAGCTGAGGGAGCTGGGAGTGTTTAGTCTGGAGGAGGCTGAAGGGAGACATCATCACTCTCTACAACTACTTGAAAAGAGATTGTAGCGAGGTGGGAGTCAGTCTCTTCTCCCAAATAACAACTAATAGGACAAGAGGAAATGGCCTCAAGTTTTACCAAGGGAGGCTCAGATTGGATAATAGGAAGAACTTTTTCACTTAAATGCCTGTTAAAAACCAGAACAGGCTGTCCAGGAAGACGGACGAGTTACCATCCCTGGAGACACTTAAAAGCTGTGTAGATTAGGTGCTGAGGGACATGGTATGGTGCTGGACTTGCTGGTGTGTCGTGCTTTGGTCCAGCTAGCAAAGAAGCACCACAACAGTCTTTCACTCAGTGCTTCCCATTCACCCCCGTCCTCGTTAGGATGGAAGAGACTCCAGCGAAATAAGAGGAAAAAGATAAGCAAGGTTGTTGTGGATTAAGACAAGGGCAGAGAGGGCTTGCTGCCAAGTATGGTTCTGGGCAAAACAGACTCCAGTACTCGACTTAGAGAGGAAATTAGGAAAGTTTATTGTACTACCTACAAGAAACAGAATGGAACAAAAGTAAAAAGGGAATAGGATGAGAAAATTGCAACTAGCACTTTAAGATCTCTCTCCCCCATCCCTCCTTTCTTCCCAGGCCCAGGTCACTGCTCCCAATGTCTCTACCTCCTCCCCTGTCAACAGCTCGGGGGGGGTAGGGAATGGAGGATGTGGTCAGTCTCTCACAGATGGGCTCTGCTGTTTCTCTCTTCTCAGATGAGGATGACTCCTGGCATTCTTCCCCTGCTCCGATATGGGGTCCCTCCCACAGGACACAGTCCTTAATGAACTTCTCTGATGGGGGTTCTTCCCAGCAGCTGCGACTTCTGCCAATATAGGGTCCCTCAAACAGGACGCTGTCCTTAATCAATATCTCTAGCATGGATTCTTTCCCACAGTTGCAGTTTCTACAGATGCAAGGTCCCTCCCTCGGGACATAGCCTCTTCTGGGCATAATTTTAATAAGCTTCTTTGGCATTGGTTCCTCCCTACAGTCACAGTTTCTGTGAATATTGGGTCCCACCCATGGGACGCAACTTCCTCCAGCCATAGTCACTGCCCCTGGCTCGGGGTCCTTAAGGAAGTGAGTCACTGCCCTTGATGCGGGGTCTGCTTTAGCAAAATGAGTCAGTGCCCCTGGTCTGGGGTCTGCTTTAGTAAAATGAGTCTCTGCCCTTGATGCCTCATCTTTAATGAAATGCAAACAAATCTCTGCTTCATCAGTCCTATCCACAGAATGCAGGGGAGTCTGCTCCAGCACACCTCCTGCTCTCTTTCCTCACCGACCTTGGAGTCCGCATGGTCGCTTCCTTCCCTTGTACCACCACCAGACAAAGAAGAAGGGGCAGAAGAAGGAAGAAACAGGATGCAGCCTCCTCTTCTTCTGAAAAAGTGATCGTGGAGGCATCTAATTGGCTCAGCCCTAGAAGTGCGTCTGGCTCAGAGCTGGGGAGAGTTGTGAGCAACTTCTTACAGGAGCCATCTTTACATCCCCTTTCCCCTTACCAGAAACAGCTGTCATGTCAAACCATGACACAGTGTTAGGTAAATGGTTGGACTCAAATCTTAAAGGTCTTTTCTAATCAAACAATTCTATGATTCTGGGTGAGTTTGGATTCTCCCTTTATTGAGGGACGGTCTTCAGCAACACATTTTTCATCAGTTTACAGCTTACATCCTGGCTACAAAGAAAATCTGAGGTGTATAAATAATAAGCTATATTTCAAACATTTACTGTGGAAATCCTTCAGCAACATCTTTGAGAATAAATAAAACAAACAAACCCCTACTGCTGTCTTTACTTGTAACAGAGAAGTAATCAAAATTCTTAATAAGTGCAACTGTTTTTAAATAACACAAAAACAGTAATTTTCATCAATAAGAAAACAAAAAGAATAAACTCCTTGATTATGAAGTGTTGCTATTACTTATATGACAAATCCCATATAAATAAGTGATATAATCTACATCAGTTCTTCACTGAGGAAGATGTGAAAAAAAGTAAATGTGATACATAATTTAGATAAAAGCTGCAGAACATAACTCAGACATATACAATGGTTAACATTTATGACAGCTCTATTCCTGTGCTGGCAAAGTGGTGGCATTGCATATTGCAACATTTTGACTTCCCTTGGGAAGTCAGCTTCGCCAAAGCACTGAATAATGATCTAGTCTGTGATGAGCCACCAAAGAGTGGGCAGTGTCCTCCAGTTTGCTTGATTCGACTTTGTTTACGTAGGAAGAGCAAAAGGCAAGGGTTCTGGCATTTCTTGTCATGCTTCTACTCCCACTTTACTAGTACATTTTTTTTGGCTTTCTTTAACATTTCTTGATAAGGAAACACCTGACCACTATCCTAATTTTAACAAAGAAAGACAAAATTATGCTGAAAGAGAAGAGAGGTATCACACAGAACAAAAGTAAGTAATGAAATGGTGTATTCAGTCTCTGCCAGTGAGAAGTTGTCCTCAATAAAAAAACACATTTTGGTAGTCAAATCAAAATCGAACTCTAAGTGCATCTGAGGTAGTGCTACTTTCAAACATATTTTTTCAAATATATTTTCATTAACTCAGCTGAATCTTTAGTACTGACATACAAGTGGATGACTCATCCTCCCTTCTAAGGGTCACAAGCATTTAGTCAAACTCATTGCATTTCCTGACACATGCACATAATCACTCCCTGTCATCTTGCTACATAGAACAGTTAAATCAAGTATATATCTTTTTTCAATATTGCCATCTAGCAGTGCTAAAATCCATGCAATCACATTTGAGCTTGCTAGATGAAAACAAAGGAGCAGCATTTATTTATTGAAAATGGAGGTTACTCCACTAACTTAATGTGTCAGACTATGCTTGCTCTTCTTGTCCCATGTTGAAGCTAAGATGTACAGGAGGATTTCCAGCATGCATATCACAACCAAGAACTGTCCTGAGAGTTCTCATACATTTACTATATTTATTCCCAACAAGCTTGTTTGCAGTAAGTGAGATATTAATTCAAATGACACTCTTAAAAGAGCAAGCATACCCACTCTGCTTGAGCTCAGGTAAGAGTTTAAAATGGGTTCTTCCACTTTTTGCCCATCTGGAGAAACCAAGCATAATTTTCCAGAGACTGAAAATAACCAAAACTTTTCTGTTATCAACATTCTTTTCAGCATGAACACTGAACAGTCCTGTAGCAGCTTCTAGTAGGAAAAGTAACTCTATCCCAGTTGACACCATGAAAAGAAAATACACAGCTAACTCAAAGTACACAGTTTTCCAATACAGTTCACTGTTTGGCTTAAAAATTCTATGCAAGATATATAGCTCATCTACAATGTGACTAATTAATTTTATTTTCTTTTTAATAAAAACTCCTACTGTTTCTTGAAAGCACAATTTCTGTTTGAAGTACCAATGTAATGTAATCCCAGCCAGCAACTAAGAGCCACACAGCTGCCCAACTCACCCATTGGGATGGGAAGAACTTGAAAAAAAAAGTGAAAGTCATTGGTTGAGATAAAAAACAGTTTTATTATAAATAATAATAGAAAGGAATGTAACAGAAAGAGAAATAAAACTACAAGAAAAGTCAAGTGATACACAATGCAACTACTCACCACCCGCCTGAGCAACGATCATGCCTCCCTACCAACTCAGGTCAGTTCTCCCAGCCATGCTCCCTGTCAGATTCTTGTGCACATGCCTATCAGTAGAGTCTGTGAAACTAAGAAATCCTCAACTCAAGATAAGTGCTAATTAACAGCAACAAAATCATCAGTGTGTTATCAACATTATTCTCATACTAAATCATAAACACAGCACTGTACCAGCTAGCAGAAAGAAAATTAACCCCGTTCCAGGTGAAACCAGGACAACTACCACTACAAATTAGTAGTCTGTTGTAGGGGCCCTCATCTATAAAATATCAAGTAATTCAAAAGGAAATCCTAGAAAGAAAAAGCAGCAAGAGGACAGCATTTAAAAGGGAACAGCAGAACATACAAGACAGTGAAACTGCAGGAAATGAGGACTTTCAAAGACAACTGCTATTTGATTTGACAAATCCGAATTTACATCTATGGTAGCCTGCTAGTCTGTCAACAGCCAGCTCCACAAGATAATCTGTGAGAGTGGCACTACTGACACTCGAGGTTGCAGTACCCCAGCTCTCTGTGACTGCCATTCTTTCATTGCAGGACAAACCAGTGTAATCTTCATTTCTCAACCATTCTACTTTTTACCCTATCTCAGTAATGGGGTTGATTTCCAGATTTTATGAATTACCAGAACCACGCTGTAGCTAGGTTTCATGTTATATGTCCTTGACTCTTACATTCCTTAAAATCTCCATTTTTATTTCTCCTTATTGGTACCAATACTGTGATCCAGTATGCTCAAGAGTTGGGGAAGAAGAAAGAAAAACAATTGATTCTTCTGTTTATTATTTTTTCTTGTAGTGCTTCTACTCCAAATAATATACTTTATGCAGACATTTACTAGACAGTTTTCTTATACTGAAAAGAATGTAAACTTTAAATTTTTCTTTCCACTGTCCACAGCTCATTTAAGCACACTTAATTCTTCATATGGCAAATAAATGAAATTATAGCTGTTCACAATATTAGAAGACATTTTGAGTAGATGCTGAATTTATATTTTTATCAATATTATAGTTCTGCATATTACTGTCTGCAAAACCTTTACATATTTATTATGTTTAACATAACTTACTGTATTTTGTCTACCAGCAAGCTGCATGTATATGTACATAAAATCACCACAACTAATGATGGTAACATAGTGAAAATGATTGCCATATGCTACTGTTGTAATGTCTGGCAATAGATGACACAGATTCTGATGAAATTTACATACCACCTTGCATTAGTGAATCTGGATCCCTGTTTATAATTAACAAAATAACAATATCAGTTAAAGCTGTCTTTAAAATCAATTATTAAAAATTGGCTGTAGTACAGTGAATAAAAAGAACAATAATGAGAGACTTTGCATTTTAGTTGCAGTTTCTGTAAGTTAAGTAATATCTTACAAATGGCTTCAGAAAACTGTGTGTCTTTTTGTTGCATTATACCACATATTGTGCCCGTAATTTAGTTATTTGGAAAAAGCATACATATTGTACTTATGTTGTACAGTTTCATTCTAATATCTTTTTTTTTTTTTTTTTGCTTGACACACTTATAGAAATAGTAAAGACAGTAGCATCCAGCCTAAAACTATACAAAGGAAATGCACAGCCAACAACCAATCTACAAACAGATACCAAGAGGTACGACTCATCTGAACAAACTAGAATAGATAGATTCTCACACAGGAAGAACAAATAATCATTTGGACCATGGAAAATCATATATAAACACCAGATATATGCAGCAGACATTGGGAAAGATGGTTTTGGCTTCCTAAATCAAAGTGCTAAGAGACAGTTTAGTCTCAGAGACTAAAGCCTGCATCCATCAGGGCTATGAAACTCATAGTAACATATATCTAAGAGTTGACCAACACAGTTGTTCAGTATTTGATTCTTAGTTACTAAGTTATTCATTGTCTAGTAGCTGAAAGCAAAGAAATGTTTTCTGAAATTTGCATGGTGTCTTGGTCACCCAGAACACTCCTCTTACAGGAGTTCACAAATCCAACAATTGCAACACATTAGTGTCATGGATTTACCAGTGAACAGAAGGAAACAGTAACTGCTGGAGGAAGTCCAGAAGACAAAAGTACAAGAAGAGTCCACTGGAGTTCCACATATGCACTGCAGATCTTACCATCTTTCAAAATTACCATCAATTTCTGAAACAGAGGGAAGAGTACTCCCAAAGATAACACTGAATGCATAAGTTATGGAAGTGTGAGAGAGAAGACAATGGCTCAATTCTATTTTTCCTTTCAACAGCTCAGCCCAGCAATTTACTGAAAGGAAAGGAATCTGTGCTTTGACTTGAAGGAGTCTTACAAACACTAGAAGCTGCATTACTTTAAGAAGAATCCTTGACAACATCACCTACTGCAGATGGCAACATCCTGCCACCACAATCCAGCTACACAGACAGTATGTCCAGCGTCGATATCAAAATTTTGAGTTATGAAAGTCATCAAACTTTAATTGCCCTGGGTACGTTAAGAGGTACATCTGTAGGATGGGTACTCTATTGATTTGCCTGGGTGAGGTATCCAACATCAGGACCTGATCAGCCTGCAGGGCCCCACAGTGTTTCTGCTAGAATTAATGCAAAAGGGGACATTATGTCTGACTCAACACAGTCTTTGCAGAATTAGTGGTCCTTTGGGAAGTAGCTATGCAAATGACAGAACAAGATATGGACCATAAATTGACATGATTGAGATATATATATATATATATATATATGTCATATTGAGAGAAGACAAGTTACATAGTGCAAGGGTTTATGCTGTTCATGAAGTTTAAACTCAACTGTTGCTATGAATGTTAAGCAGATATTCAGTCTCCAATCCACATCAGCACTAATTAGAAAGTGTTATTTACTGAGAGTGTAGGCTTGTTCGAGCAACTGTCTGACATTAATTATTCTCTGAATGCTGGAATTTAAACCAAAAAACGTAAAAAATGCATGAGTAATGCTGGTTTTGTTTAGTGTCACACAGTGTTAAATCAATGGAGACTATAATGAGCCTTTATGCAGAGATACTTACAAAATAACTGATTCACTGGAGTTCATTACTGCTTCCCAAATTTGCTGTTACCCTCAAAGCTAGGAAACTTCTTATGTAAGCTATAGGCAGTTAATCTATTTTAGTCGTACTAAATGATTTAAGCCTCAAAGAATGACAGACTTTGTGATGTGGCAACAAATGTCACCTTCACATTTTCATTTCTCCCGTAATGGAAACAAGTTTTGTGGAGATTCTGAAGTATTTACAGCAGTTTTAATAATTTTGTTGCCCATTGTAGTGCTTCCACTTTAAAGCTCTTCCATAAGGGGACAGATTTTTTTTAGTAGGGCCTGCAGTAATAGGATAAGGAGTAACAGTTTTAAACTAAAAGGGGGTAGATTCAGACTAGATCTAAGGAAGAAACATAGAAACCGGTGTGGGTATTAAAATGCTGGAATAGGTTGTCAAGAGTGAGGGTAGATGCTTTATCCCAAAAACATTCAAGTTCAGGTTGGACAGGACTCTAACCAACCTGATCTAGTTGAGATGTCCCTGTTCATTGCTTGGGGGGCTGAACTAGATGACCTGTAAAGGTCCTTTCCAAAACAAACTATTGAATGATTCTATATCACTAGAAAAATCTGAATGCAAGTCTCATTCTACAGGGAGTTCTGTTGCAAGAGTCCAAAATGCAACTTTCAGCAGGATACACAGTCTGAAAAGTTTGAAATCCCACAAATACACTTCTGTTATCCTACCAAATTGCCAAATGGGAGAAACATGGACAAAGCACTGAGCCTCAAACATCCTCACTTCAGTGAAATTTCATTTGCTATAGTTATAAATAAATTTTGTTACAACCTGAAATATTTAAAATAGTTCCACTCAAAATAATATGAATTTGCGTAAAATCAAATCAGAATCTATTTCTTGAATGCATAAAAATTATCAGAAATGAAATAATTAAGAGAAAAATGAGGTGACATAAAAAATGTTTCATCAGAAATACAATTTCTTTTTTAAAATTGTGTGCTTTTAATTAGCTCAGATGAGCGTACAATAAATTGAAAAGATGACAGTAATCAAGCATGCATTTTAAAATTTAAGAGTTGTTTCAACTCATATGTTGTAATTAATTCAAACATCTGTTTTCCATCCTACAATTCTTGGTTCACTGACATGTGTCTTGAGAACTCCAGTAAAAGGTATTTGGTTTTGAGTTGAATGCAAATTATTAAAAAACACATTTAAATACATGGTAACCAGATCATATGCAATAATCTATCTTACATTAATTAAGTCCTCTTTAAAAGGATTATAATATTTATGATCAAAGCTCACAATTTTGAAGATGGAATGGTCCACATGTGTTGCCGTGGCTAAAAAGCAATGATGGACATACTTAGACCTGGGTGGCTGTAAGAGTATATAGTGTTCCAAAGTCTTAGAAGTATCTTTCTCTATACAGCTAAGTATGATCTTAAGACATCTTTAATATCCATGTGGTTTCACATCCATACAGAAGGCATGCTAGGAGTCATGTCACTGAAAGTAGAAAGTGGATAACTTGGCATCATAATTGAACAGTATTACTCTTCTGTAACACAGTACATAAATCTTGTACCATAGGTTAAAATAGTAACTGTGTTTAAACTATAGCCTTGGGGACTAAAAGATGTGTCAGGAAAGTGTCAGATGCAGCTCCTGCAAAAGCGGCCATAAGATCCTGAAACAAGTGAACAGGACAAATAAACGAAGTACAATTCTGGTCTTAAGGAATAAAAATTTTACTTTATTCAGGGATTCTTAGAATTATTCAAGACTTGAGCAGAGAAGGCACTAAGTAACCTGAACTAATCTGACCCTGTATTTGGCTTCAGAGGTCCCTTCTAACCACAACTATTTCACGATTCTATGATCTTGATTCTTTTTTGACAGAATTACTTTAAGACAGGGCTGTATGTGGCCTATAAAATAAATCAGGTTCCTAACTCTCACCTGATGGGAACACGTTTCATGGAGCAAGACAGTTAATACAGCAAAGAAATTTTAAATAAAAATTCTATTAAAGAACCAGTTTCAGTTGAGTAATTGTTACAAGCCCAGATCCTGGGGCTGGATTATTTCAGATTTCTGAAGCAAGTAAGCCAAAAGTCTTCCTACATGCCAAAAGTCAGTCTAGAAATAACCTTCATAATTTTACATAGATAAGTCAACATGGCTATAATCAAGTAAGTTAACAGGAAAATAATTATTCTAGAGGTGTTCTCAAATAGGTAATTAATGAAGCGGGGCTAAGAAGGGGAAATAAACATGGCTGAGAACTCCTAAGACAATTCTAAATGTACAGAGAGGTATATGAGACCCTCTGGTTTCAAATCCTATGTAAGAACTATTTTAATAAAATTAAAATACGGATCCTATTTAGCTTGAGAACTAGTTTTAAAACATTTTTTGTATTATTCCTCCTGTATATGCAGCATTAGTCTTCCTCCAAGCTACAAACCAACACATTAAATTAATAAATAATTAAATCAGATTTCTCTTTGGCATAAATAAAATCACTCTTTTGTGGGCAGACCATACTTTGCACAAAATTTTCTCTAACAACAGCAGGACCCCCACACAAAGAAAGACAACTCTCTGGGACAAATGCACACAACATTCTGCCAGATTATGGACTTCAAAGTGACATAAGAAAACTGAACCAGCAAAATAAGGAACTGGTCAGTCACCCACCTATAAGAGAACAGGTAAGTAGTTCACGGATGCAGCTTTTTAAAATATTTGTATGGTCATAGGTTATGTCATGACTGAATAGTGTTTAATTGCACAGTGCATAGAAGTCAGGGAAACCTGGGATGAAATTAGCAGGTGGCAGCTGCAGCACAAGCAAAAAGATCCATTTCTTCACCGAGTAGATAGCAAAGCTGTGGAACTCTGCCAACAGAAAGCTGCAAATGCTAAAGTTCACTTGAATTTAAGGTGTTCCTAAGCATATTCAGAGAACAGAAATTCACTAAAGGCTAATAAACCCCAAAACCATTGGTGGACCAGAACATCATTGAGTTGTAAGTGTTGGAGTCTGTAAAGTTAAAGGAAGAAACAAATCATGGTATCTTTATGTATATATTTTCCCTTGATTTTCTGCTTTTGGACACTGCTAGATACGTGATACTCAGCTCAATAACCTTTACTTTTACCATAGGGCTTTTCCGTGTTTGTAAAGTACTTTCTGTGTTTGTAAATATTTACAAATATCTAAATGGTGGGTGTCAGGAGGTTGTGGCATCCTTTTTTTCTCTTGTAGCTAGCAACAAGACAAGAGGTAATGGGATGAAGTTGGAACACAAAAAGTTCCCTTTAAAAATAAGAAATAAATATTTTACTATGAGAGTGAAGGAGCACCGGCACAGGGAGGTTGTGGAGTCTCTTTCCTTGGAAGTCTTCAAGACCCGCCTGGACATGTTCCTATATGACCTGATCTAGGTAGACCTGCTTCTGCAGGGGGTTGGACTAGATGGTCTCTAAAGGTCCCTTCCAACCCCTACCATTCTATGATTCTACGAAACCTGCAGCTGTCTTTAGTTTACAGATAAAGGGCCTGACCTTCATTTTGGCACAATGTATCGTCCTTTTATGTCCTTCAAATTGTCCTCTAGGACTTTACATTTAGGGGCCATAGGTATTTTTTTCCATACATGTATTCCAGACTCACAGTAAAATCCATCTGGTGTTCACTTTGACAAACATGTCAAAACTTCTAACACTACCAATTTTTTTTTTCTAAGGTACCAAGAAATTGTCCAATCAAAATAAGTTGAAAAAAAAAAAAAGAAGATATCTATTTTGAGGTTTTAAAACATCAGTAGTTTTCAATAGGAAACCAATTGAAAATAAAGATTCACTGTTAAATCTCCAGTAACATACTGTATTACCCCATTTTGACATTATACAGTTCCTTTGCCTAATGAAGCCAAAATTTCTAAATGTATGTGATTTGAGAACATAATCCTTAAAAAAAAAAAAAAAAAATCATAAGCTTAGCTTACTAAATAGGAAACTGTGTAACAAAAAAAAAGAGACACCTTGGAATCTGAGTATTCACTAATCTGTAATGGTCAGCTCTCAGAAACTATAAAAATGCACACTTACATCATCATTTAAAAATCTTTTACTGCCCAGTAAACTCCTGGTCCAATCCTCTTCTTGAGAGTAGGACCTTAAAACCTGAGGCATTAAGTAGCTGAAAATGATAAACCTAAGTTGCTATCCTGAAATTGCCTCAAATATGGTACCTGAATATCTGTTCTTTTCAGTAATCACTCAGAAAGAGGCTATGTATGAGGTCTTTTTCATTCACTGTATGAGTTCTAATAAATTAGTATTGCCTATTATGAGACTTTGAAGAACATAATTATAAATTCCAACTGTTTTTGTCATCTGCTCTTGAATACAAACTTCCTCATAGCTACTAATTGCCAATATCAAAGAGCTTCTGAAGAAAGCAAACTCGCTGCAATTACACAAAAACTCTCTCGTCCTCAAGGTAGCACCTACGTATCACTGTGCTCATCAATCGGTGCAAAAGAAATATATAACCGGCCAGCATTTTAATTTCTGTAGAGAAAGACCCACCAACATGCAGTAGCAAAACAAGAAAGCGGAAGAAAAGAAAGAACTAAAGATAGCTTGAATTATCTGGAAAATACTAGAGCTGAGGAAGATCTGGGGGCAAGGTGATACCCTTCTGCCAGACCAATCCTGTACATTTGTAACACAAGGTTACTTACAGGTATGGTGCTACAACTTTATATTGCAGTTGTTTAATCGGCCTTCATTGGTATTAGCATCTGCTAGTATTTCTCTGGCACCTAAAGACTTCAGTAAAACATTATCACCCTATTTCACTATGCTCTGAACATGTATACCAGAAGTAATGACCACTGTCCTAAAGACTTAATTTCAAATAACATGTGAGTCTTTCGGTGGATTGCTTTATTGGATGAAAGCATGTGTTCCTGAAGGCTAAGTTTTGGCTTTATGTTCTTGTCAGCATTGAGAACTCAACTAAGAAGCAAACTGTGATGATGATAATGATTGCAAGCCAGATGCATCAAGGATCTTATATCAGTAACTGCAGGAAATCAGGATGTTTTCTCTTGGATAGGAACTCATTCTAGTATAAAGGCCCAAGCTTGTATAAAATATCTATAAATGAATCACTTTTGAAGTCAATCTCCTTTCATTCAGATATGAAGACAACAATACAGACTCACCAGTGTTCCTCTCATATTTTCTACAGAAATACAGCACACAGAAGTTTCAGTGTGGCAAAACATGTTACACTTGTTCAATCATGCAATTTTCTATAGAAGAAACTCTGTACTTGCCTTTAGAATAAGATACCCTAATGAACATTATTTTCCTGCTTAGTGGGCAAAATAATGTCAAATTCTTATACTACTTTCAGTACTAAGGGTTGATCATAAGCTTCCCTTTTGTCTCTACATTGCTTCTGTCTAAAGTCCTCCCTGATATATTCTGCATCCCACAGATACTTCATCATGCTTGAACAATGTAATAGAAATTGAGTTTACTGTACAGACATAGTACATGAGGTTCAATTTCCTCCTTTGTTTCAGCATTTTGTTTTATGAGTCTTTTGTTTGTTTTTAACTGAAAAGTGGATCCATACTATTTTTATAGGATAAAAATGATTAATATAGATACAAATTAGAGTGCAAAATGTTATTTTGGTCATAACTCTTTTTCCAAAATGTTTGGCAACTTCTTAGTAATGTTAGTAAGAGATGACAGTATTGCAACATTCATCAGTTTACTGACAGTATATTCAAAAGGCAGTGATGGATTAAATGAAAATGCAAAATTCCCGAGAATTCCACAGATGTTTCTTTATCTTAAATTCACATTTTTATGGTTATACTTTAAAATCCAGATAATACCTGTTTATGTCTTATACTACAGCGTTAAGACCCATTACAGTGCATTTGGGCAGAACATAAGTCTACACCTTAGATGCACTGAAAGCCTTCTTGAGTCATCAACATCTGCAGTGTGCATTAAAGGACTACTAAAACCCATTCCAAACCATCCTAATAGCATTAAAATTTATCTACTTAGAGGGAAAGCAGGTTAAATACACATAAAACTACACTCCTATAAGTAGAGTTAATTCTCAAATCACTTGAAACTAGCATACTATCTTTTCAGACCAAGTTTAATTTTATAAATGGGAAGTGAAACTTACCCTTCTCCCTATGCATCATTCTTGTGAAAAGAACACCAGATTAATTCTCACAATTTTTACTTCAAAAACATAATGGTCATATAACCTTAACCTGTAAATTATTTATCAAAGTCCTTACATAGCTGGGCATCTTAATATCATTTCTATGTACCTGACAGAGATGAGTCTAAAAACTGTGCCTGTGGTTCCACCCCAGAGGCCTATATGGATGTTGCTGAGTTGTAGAGACCTAACCTGCTGGAGATTCAAATGACTGAAAAGCCCCACACTAATTTCCTCTTTCACCAGACAATATCACCAGATATCTGGTCCCTGGAGCAAAATTTGAGCTGCCTACGAACTTTGGCAGGTCAAACTCATAACCTGCCAGACCTGATTTAGACAGCAGAACACAGAATGAAAAAAATACCAGTAGACTTGCAATTAAAAGAAAAACATTCTGGGGTTGTCCTGAAAAGTGAGAAGGGAAAAAGAGATGTGCAAATAAAACAAATGGTGTATTATTTTAAAATCCTTGGAAATTCAGTACTATAATGGCTTTTAAATTGAAAAGAGTATCTCTGGATAATTTTTTTCCCAAAACTTGTTGAAATTTTTGAAAAAAAAAAGTTAATGCTCTAAATAGTGTTTCTTCCACCATTTTCATCCATGACACCATTTTATGAAGCAAATATCTATTATATGAATATTCTGCTTCCCAGTAATTAAAAATGCTTTAAAATTCCTTTTGTGTAAAATCTGGAGGCAAGTAGACCTTAAAATACTCAGAAAACTGAAATTATGTATATTTTTTATTAGGTGTGGGGAAGATATTTTCTCGATTGTCTGGATGAATGAATCAAATACTGCCTATGATGGTGACAAACTTTTTTAGAAAAATAGCTTAAGAATATCCCTCAGCCCTCTTGTATACAATACAGTTCTAGTCATAACAGCCTGTTTCAAACATCTTAACCTAAAAAATTAGTGAACAGTGAACATCTACCCTGATAATCTGTAGGCTTGCTGAGGGAGCTGGCTGATGTGATTGCTAAGCCTCTCTCCATCATTTTTCAACAATCATGGAGGACAGGCAAAGGGCCTGAGGACTGGAGAAAGGCCAATGTCATTGCAGTCTTCAAAAAGGGCAGGAAGGACAACCCAGGAAACTGCAGGCTGGTCAGCCTTACATCCATACCTCAAAAAGTGATGGAACAACTCATCCTGAATGTTACCACTGAACATATGAAGGGTAAGATGGTTATCAGGGGGAGTCAACATGGCTTCACCAAGGGGAACTCCTGTTTGACCAACCTGATAGCCTTCTATGAGTGCATAACAGTCTGGCTAGATGGGGGAGACCAGTGGATGTCATCTACCTTGACTTCAGCAAGGCTTTTGACACTGTCTCCCACAACATCCTCATCAGAAAGCTCAAGCAGTGTGGCTTGGCTGAGTGAACAGTGAGGTGGATCAAGAGCTGGCTGAATGACAGAGCCCAGAGGGTGGTGATCAATGGCACAGAACCGAGTTGGAGGCCTGTGGCCAGTGGAGTTCCACAGGGATTGGTTCTGGGGACAGTCTTGTTCAACATCTTCATCAACAACCTGGATGAGGAGACAGAGTGTACCCTCAGCAAGTTGGCTGATGACACCAAACTGGGAGGTCTGGCTGGTTCCCCAGAAGGCTGTGCTGCCATTCAGTGGGATCTCAACCAGCTTGAGAGTTGGGCAGAGAGGAACCTCATGAGATTCAACAAGGACAAGTGTAGAGTCCTGCATCTGGGAAGGAACAACCCCCTGCACCAGTACAGGCTGGGGGTCGAACTGCTGGAGAGCAGCTCCAGGAGAGAGACCTGGGAGTGGTGGCTGATAATAAACTGAACATGAGCCAGCAATGTGCCCTCGTGGGCAAGAAGGCCAATGGCATCCTGGGATGCATCAAGAAGAGTGTGGCCAGCAGGTCAAGGGAGGTTCTTCTCCCCCCTACTCTGCCCTGGTGAGGCCTCATCTGGAGTCCTGTGTCCAGTTCTGGGCTCCTCAGCTCAAGAGAACTTCTGGAGAGAGCCCAGCGCAGAGTCACCAAGATGATCAGGGGACTGGAACATCTTTCATATGAGGAAAGGCTGTGGGAGCTGGGGCTGTTTAGTCTGGAGAAGAGGAGATTGAGGGGAGATCTTATTAACATTTGTAAATATCTAAAGGGTGGGTGTCAGGAGGTTGGGACATCCCTTTTTTCTATAGTAGATAGCAACAGGACAAGAAGTAATGGGATGAAGATGAAACAAAAAGTTCCAGACAGAAAAGTGGAACAGGCTGCCCAGAGGGGTTGTGGAGTCTCCTTCCTTGGAGGTCTTCAAGACCCACCTGGACATGTTCCTATGCAACTTGATCTAGGTTGACTCCCCTGGTTCTGCAAGGGGGTTGGACTAGATGATCTGTACTGGTCCCTTCCAACCCCTGCCATTCTATGATTCTATAATTTTAAAAGAAATAATGAAATTATAAATGTCAGTTGATCAAGAAATGATATAGAATGCAATAGCCTGTTCTTTATAAGTACAGGATAATGGTTGTGGTGTTGAGAAGTAGTACAGAATGTGCAGCATATGCAGAGTAGTTCATGGAATCACTGAATTAGAGAACCATTACAGTTGGAAAAGACCTTTAAGATCAAGTCTAACCACTAATCTCACATTGCTAAGCCCATCACTAAACTAAACCATATCCCTCATACCTGATCTATGAGTCTTCT
Source organism: Colius striatus (assembly GCF_028858725.1). Classification (NCBI taxonomy): domain Eukaryota; kingdom Metazoa; phylum Chordata; class Aves; order Coliiformes; family Coliidae; genus Colius; species Colius striatus. The sequence continues at coordinate 85,426,776 of NC_084759.1, forward strand.
GAATATCCCTGGGGAGGATGTCTTTTTTTTTTTTTTCCTTAACTTTCATAGCTGTCATTCACTTCCCCCACCAGACAAGTTCCAGTAAAAACAAAGTTTTTGAAAATGGAAAGAAAAACAATTCTGTCTGGTGACTCAGTATGTCATAGCTCAATGAACAAACTCAAGAGATGTGAGAGGGGAAAGCTTCAGAACACACAATATTTGGCCTTTTTTTCAGTTAAAGCCCTTTAGTATTTCATTGAAAATACTACAGTGTGGCTTGCACACATACATGTGAGGTAGTTTCTTGAGTGGTTTTTTTGCCACACACAACGTTAAACTCATTTGCTTCAAACCCACTGTGACACTATGATGCAAACTTCACATCATTCAAATGCCAAGTCCGTAAATATAACACAGTTGTAGATCTATCATCGCATAATTATTTTGCAATCTAGAGTGCAGAAAATTAACCTAAAGTATGGTGAAAGTCTTTAAGTCTATTGTTTCTTTAAGCTGAAATCTGGCCTTCTGTGTTGGATTTCTTTGTATAGGGAAGTAGGAAAAGCTGTTTGAATAATTTAAGCTTGGTCTTAATACAAATTCATGTGCCTCTTAAGCATTCAGATTGGACTCCCTCTGTGCTTAATATTTTAAAGGTCCTTAATGAAACATAGACTCTGGAAACTGCTTTTTGCAAACTATGTAGCCCAGACACAAGGACTTAGCTTTGTTACATCAAATGTTAGAGTTCTTTCATATTATAATGGGCAAATCTCAATGGAAACATTTCCAAAAGAAAGGAACCTAAAGGATTTATTTTAATAAGCTACTTCATTGGTATTGGTAGAGGTCATAGATAATCAGCAAGCAAGCATACCACTGACATTGTTTTAAGGATTGCAGTAATAGTATAACTCAGAAAACTGTGCTGGAAACACACCATAGCCTCAGGCAAAATCCTTACTGAAGGCACTGTGATACTAATATGGGTTCTGGGTAAAAAGACTTAGATGAAGACTTCTGGGAAGTCCATGGAAGATCTGTCAGCAAAAGCACAGATCTTTCACTGCTTCAAAACACAGATGTGAAGACCCTTCCCCTACAGGATCCCAGACAACTTCATTTGACCACATTGGAGAAGTCCATGAAAAGAATACAGCTATGCTTCAGTCAAGAATATTTTTTAAAGGGCATTCAGAAAGACTCATGTAAATAGAAATGAGACTAGAAACAACACTAGCTTCCCATAACACTGTAAGTAAGGCACAGGAGTCACAAGCTCTAGCTGGCATCTCAAATCTACAGTGGATGCTATAGGGTACTTTGAGTAAGGATGGCTTTTGATATATAATACTTGCCTAGAAGCATTTTCCTTTTCTTTTTGGTATACGATATTTTAAGCACATACTAAAATACTGTGAATTACTAAGAACGAAGAAAGCTAAACCATCCACCTAGCAATTAATAAAGTTTAGATTTTTCTCCTAATGATTTTTCCTCTTTTTTGACCACAAAAAGGCTAGTTCCAAATGCTCAGCTTAAAGCTGCCATGATGGTATCCAAATTCCTTATCCTTACACACATACTTCAATTATCAACTGCACAAAGCTAGTTGGTCTTAAGTAATTACATTTTATTTTCTATAAATATATATTACCTTCCTCCCTCTCCTGCTATGCAATGGAAAATTAACCAGTGGTTATTTTATTAGAACAATGAACTCTCTGACCCAGACAACTAGATTAAAAAAATGAGTTTTCTAAAAACAGTGTTCCCCACCTTACAGCACTGGAAGGCTCACATTAAGAATTACAGATTAATCGTAACTGGATGTTTGGTCAACATCTGGAAACAAATCATAGAATCATAGAATGGTAGGGGACCTTGGAAGGGACCTTTAGAGATCATCTAATCCAACCTCCCTGAAGAAGCAGAGGTGGGTCTTGAAGACCTCCAAGGAAGGAGACTTCACAGTCCCTCTGGGCAGTCTGTTCCACTGCTTATAGCAAAGTTAGTTTTTAATGGACATCCTCACTCAGTATGGAATCAATAATCTTCACTTCTTCGCATCAGTTTCAATCATGCTAAGTAATGCCTCTTAATTTTAAAGAATAAATTCACAAATATGTCTTTTAAAGTGTGTATATACCAAAAAGTCATAATATATGAGTGTTGTTTAACCCCACATTTTTTCTTGTTTTGTTTTTTTTCACCTAATTTTGCCTCTATGAAAAATAGAGGAAGATAATTTGCTGCAGAACAGAGTCTCAAATCTACAGGACATGTAGATGATGCACTTGAGGAGATCATTGATGATGGTATTTTCACTATATCACCTAACGGGTGATGGTTAAAGAATTTGAGCATCTGTTCTACTGAAAAGAAGTCATCATAGAAAGCTTTGCAGTTCATGGTTCAGCACTTCCTTATTGGAAAATACACAAATACTACATCGTATCACTGTTTTGTTCATTAGGCTCTGACAGAGGCACAAAGTTCTTCTGTGAAATAGTCTCACAATTAATTGCCTTTTCAGAAAATCTAAAATAGAAGCTTATTATTTTATAATTTGACAAGCCTAAATGCTGGCATTTTCTGTAATATGTTGTCACCTCTGAAACACTTTAGAACTCATTTGAAGTATTAAATATGAATAGCTTTGATTGTCTTTTAAAGTGTTTTGCATTTTCCTTCCAGTGTTGTGCATTTTAAATGAAAGATATTAGGTAAGTGTATTATCCCGCTTATATTAGTGCTTGTCATACTCAAGTTAAATTCACTGTCTGCTCCTGAACACAGTCTGATCTGTAATACTGCACTTAGGAAAAAACAGGCACAGTAGCTAGCCTGAAACAACTCCTTGAAAGTCAGGCCTCTTTCACCTTAACTGAACTTCAAGACAAAATGCCTGTCTTCAATGTCAAAGAATAAGGGAAAAAACCCAAAACCAAACAAAAAGCTAAATATCACATACTATCAAAGTGTTTTGGATTGTATGGGATTTTTTACCTTGAAATGCAACTCAAATGTTTGTATCTGTTCCATCTGCCTGATCACATGTTCACACAATGCTCAATCATATTAAATTCAAAGGCTAATTGTTTATAATTCTATATAATGACCAAATAAATTGCTGAGGTCACATCTAGGAATTTAATATTCTTCAGATACTGTTACCTCTCTGGCAAAGGTCTTGTTTGTGTTGGTGTCAAAAACTGTTCTTCCTGAGTGATGCTTAAAAATGTTTACAAAAAGTACAGTTCTGTTGAAACAACTGTTTCTGTTCCTGGTACTTTTCTGGGCACACATATGAAATTAAGGCTTATGAATCTTTGTATCCATGGTCTGTCCTATGCATAGTTTCATAGAATCATAGAATGGTAGGGTTGGAAGGGACCTTTAGATATCGTCTAGTCCAACTCTCGTGCAGAAGCAGGTCCAATCAGATCAGGTTGCATAGGAATGTGTCCAGGTGGGTCTTGAAGATCTCCAAGGAAGGAGACTACACACCCTCCCTGGGCAGCCTGTGCCATGGCTCCCTCACCCTCACAGTTTCTGCATCACAAAATAATTTTTTCATATGCCAGTACAGCATTTGTGCCGTAGGCACATTGGAAGTCTTGACTGGTTTCTCACTGATCAAGAGGCTGGGGCTTCTTGACTCGTTTCTCAGTGATAAGTATGTATTCTGTGGTCACCAGAATCTTCTGTTATCAGCAGCACCAGCTATTTGAGTGCCTACAGTAAAATTCATATTATAGTAATAAAAGCACAGCAAAATCATAATACATAATAACTTTATATGTGTAATGCCATAATCTTAAACATTAAATAAAATATTAATATTAATCTTTCATATATTATATATACAGACACACACAGTTGTCTGGTTTATATTATTTATTGACAGGCAGGAGTCCTCCCTAAGGTGCTTTTGGTAGCTTAGCATTTGAGAAAATTGGCATAACGACAGCTCTTCTACTAAATGGCATTCTGTCATTATTTTTTTTTTCCAGAGAGCTTTAATTGTAATCCAGACATTTCAATTGCTGTGGGTGGAAACTTGGCAGGTAGAATATTACTGCAGACCAATTTACTTTTCCAATTTTAAAAAATATTGGTTTACAAGCATTTGTTAAATTGTCAAAACATCTGTTTGGAATACTTTAATATATTTTTTTATATCACACATTAATTATATTGACCTTAATAAATATTTTCATGGCCTGATCAAATTGCTGTTATCAAGAGGTTTTATTTCTTGGAAATCTGAGAGAAAATAGCCTCTATCAATTACTCTGTGAATTAATAATTGTTTTCTGCATTAATCATGCAGCTCTGTACACAGTGATTTCATCTCCCTATTACTCACATGCAAGGTAGTAAGAGGTTTCTTAGGAGACTGGACTACAACAGTAACAAGAGAATCTTTGCAGAATCAGGTACAGCAATTTTTACTCAACATGCTAGACTCTTAAGGAAAGCACAGCCAAACTATAAATATTTGATCTCCAAGAGTTTTCTTATAGTAAATTATGAATGGAAAGAAGAAAAGACAAGATCATTTGGAGAGTAATTTATGATTTAGCATATTGACTAATTTTGACTTTGAGGAGAATACAAAATCACTGCAGATGAAATCAATCAAATCACGTATTGAAAACCAGTAATAAACTAGTTCAAATCTAATATTTAAGTCCAACATAACATAAAATTAAAATTGTCTATTAAATTTTATTCTTGATTTTAGCCTTCAAGTATTGTCTCAGTCTAGTTTGCCAGTACCACAGAGCCATTTTGACAAATGTGTATTTAAAACAGTCGCCAAGGTCATATACCTAGGAAATAAAAATTAATTCCTTCTATTTAAAGAATGGAAGACAGAACTGAGAAATGTGGGGACAATTAAAAAGTATTTTGGATTCATGACATATATGTTGTTCCTCCACGATGCTACAGCTAAGACTGTCAATATGATTCCTGATTTTATACATGAGATAATACCAAGGAATAAAGAAACTGTATTACATCTGCACTCATTATTATCAAGACTATTATGAGGCCACAAAAGGACAGATTTATCAGAAGTACTAAGGGAGCTACTGTCTTCTCTCCATTTCAGCTGTACATTCCTAGATATGTAGCTGAAGAGACTTTTTAAACACTACATCTGTACTGCAGCTGCATCCATCTTTAAGGCTCCAAATTCAGTATCCTTTTTGGAAAAATTACACTATCAGATTGGAAGAAATTCAGGGAAATCCTATGAGAGCGATAGTTTGAAAAAATATGTTACAAGGATAGATCGAGATAATAAATCAATTTAGTTTATTCAATACAACCCAGATATTTCTCGATTCTGCTATTTGTATTCATTTCTGTATTCAAAGACTGTAATATCAAAAAGTGATAGAATACTCTCCTCAAGTGTATAAAGTACTAGAGATTTTTTAAAAGCTTTTTGAGGAAGAAGAAACATTCAGCTGTACTTGCACAGCTGTACTTCTCTCAATACGCAAACTATCTCCACTGGTCTGAAAATGAAGCATTTACAGTAAATATCCTTCAATTTTATTTTGCTTGTATTCAGAACAGCAGTTCAAGGGCAAGATATCTGTATGTGTGGTTGCAGAAAACACGATTTTGTAACTCTACACGTGCAGTCTTGCTCAACATCTTCATCAATGACCTGGATGAGGAGACAGACTGTTCCCTCAGCAAGTTTGCTGGTGACACCAAACTGGGAGGACTGGCTGATTCCCCTGAAGGCTGTGCTGCCATTCAGCGGGATCTCAACCAGCTTGAGAGTTGGGCAGAGAGGAACCTCATGAGGTTCAACAAGGGCAAGTGCAGAGTCCTGCATCTGGGAAGGAACAACCCCATGCACCAGTACAGGCTGGGGGTCGAACTGCTGAAGAGCAGCTCTGCAGAGAGACACTTGGGACTCTTGACTGATAATAAACTAAACATGAGCCAGCAATTTGCCCTCGTGGCCAAGAAGGCCAATGGCACCCTGGGATGCATCAAGAAGAGTGTGGCCAGCAGGTCGAGGGAGGTTCTGCTCCCCCTCTACTCTGCCCTGGTGAGGCCTCATCTGGAGTCCTGTGTCCAGTTCTGGGCTCCTCAGCTCAAGAGGGACAGAGAATTTCTGGAGAGAGTCCAGAGCAGGGCCACCAAAATGATCAGGGGACTGGAACATCTTTCATATGAGGAAAGGCTGCGGGAACTGGGGCTGTTTAGTCTACAGAAGAGGAGACTGAGGTGAGATCTCATTAATATTTACAAATATCTAAATGGTGGGTGTCAGAAGGTTGGGACATCCCTTTTTTCTATAGTAGCCAGCAACAGGACAAATGGTAACGGGATGAACCTGGAACACAAAAAAGTTCCACTTAAATATAAGAAAAGAAATATTTTACTGTGAGACTGATGGAGAAAATTGCCCAGGACTTGTGTGGAGTCTCCTTCCTTAGGGGCCTTCAAGACTTGCCTGGTCATGTTGCTATGTGACTTGATCTAGGTTGACCGGCTTCTACAGGGGGGGTTGGACCAGATGATCTCTAAAGTCCCTTCCAACTCTACCATTCTATGATTCTAAGAGTGATGACTTTGCTGATTGACTATCACAAAAGTTTTTGCTTCAAGTAGGTTCCTCTTTGTCTGGCATACTTACTGTTGTGATTATAAGAATTCAAAAATTCTTAGCTCTTAATTTCATTCTCTCTGTCATCAATTTTATTTACACACTCTAGACATTGCATTTGCACTACTGTTGGAATCAGAATATCTACAGTTTTTCTGAAAAGAAAGACTTGTATTGGACTTTTAATCTCAGTTAGGAGGTAAATATACATATCAGAGAGACAAAATAATTATCTATCAACGTCTTTTCTGTTTTAGAACTTTTTAAAAGTGTTACTTTAGTGAGCCCTGTTGAACATGGAAAGAAGCAAATACCCGTACAAACTGATACATGAGAAATGGTAAAGAGAATGCCAGATTTTCTGCCATTGCAGACATCCATCCAATAAATAGCCGCCTTATCCACTAGATCACACTATGTATCAATTTTGGGGCTGTCACACTGCATTTCCTACAGATTATTCTTGTAAGGGAGAAAAGGGAGTAGAAAGTAAATAATTTATATGAAATTCAGCTAGGAGAACATGTCAGTGACTTTTTTCCCCTTAGATCAACTAGTTTATTTTTCTAGGTAAAGGACAAATCTAATACCTGAGAAAATGTAATAAGGGCAATGAAAAGTTCAAGAGCTGTGTATGCTGCAACAGAGGACTACAATGGGATTCAGTGACTCAGTTTCTGTCTGCTTTTCTTCTTTCTGCAGAAAAGAGCATGGGCAATATATATAGGAGGTGTGCCTACACATACGTATAATAGACACAGTACATAGTGCCTTTGCTGTATGAACAGTCTCACATTATTTGGGATTATAACTAGAAACACATTTTTTTCCTATTTGTGTAATGAGAGCATTAGAGCTACATAAAGGACAGAGAATGACATGAATCACACATGTAAACATGCACCAGTGTGTAACACAGAGCCTGTTATGCAACGAAAAGTGGTGGAATCTTTAAAAAGATGCTAAGAATACTACTACTCTTCTGGCTAGACTTTTTCAAATTTTGCCTCCCATATTTCATTCAGAAAAAATGATACATCTCTGGGCCTCTTCACAGAGGGTGAAGTGTCTAAATCCCTCTCTCTCTCCCTCTCCTGTCAGTATTCTAAATATGATTGAAAACGTTTGTTCCAAATTGTTTTGAAGTAACAATTGTCACGGAGAAGATTACATAGACAGTTTAAGAAACCAGTCTTTTACAATGCAGAATTTTAGCATGTTAAAATGAAACATTTTAGGCATGTAAACAAAAAAAAAAACAAAACCCCAAAACAAACCCATGAAACTAGGGGTAAGGCAGCCCTTGGATATTTTTAATTCTTCACTATTATATCCTCACACTAAAAGACTTTTTTAAAAATACCATTTTTCCTTCATGAATATTTAAATCTTGGCAGCCAATATTCATGACTGAAGTGGATCATGTCATTGAGACTGTTTTCACTGAACACAAACCTTGCAGTTAGTCAACAAAATTATAATTACAAAAAAATGAACAGTGTACAGACCTAGCCTATACATATTTTGATTTTGAAATCACTAAAAGCAGCAGCTCAAACACAGCAGAGTATCTTTCAGATTTATACAAATAAAGTTCCTGAGACTACCACATTGAATAAACAAAGTTTAAAGGCCATTTTTTTTTTAATGTGTTTACTTGCTTGTAAACATCTGCAAATATAAAATGCATTGAAATGTGGTGATAGGAGAACTAGACCAAAAATTTTTAAGAAGTTTTCATGTGAGTTCATACTTAATCCCTTATTTCACTGTTTCACTGTCTTCTTTCTTTTATGAGATAATGGTTTCCATGTGCCTAATGCCTGATAATGCAGGCTCGACAGAATTTATTTGCCAGCTCACAGTCTGAAAGCTAAGGTTCAAATTTTCATAATGGGTTGTTTCACTGTATCCATGTAATGTTAAGCACAAGCAGACATGCCTACAAGATCAGTTCTTCAGTTATCCATGAAGTGCACTGGAGTGGAGAAAAGGAAATTTGCCTTTTCATTTCAACATCTCTTGCTAGGTACAAGTAATGAGCATTAATATTTTTTAAAAGAGTTAGTGTGAGCCAATTTTTATGGCATCAGCAGAGAAATGAAAGACAACAGAAGTTCAGTTCAGTATTTAGCACCACGTGTTCACAGTTTTGGCCATGCAGCTGGGAAGTAGATCATAAAAGCAGAAGAACGCAGTGAGGAAATCAACCTTCAGAAGAAACTTCCAAAGTTGGAACTATACATCTTTAATGTGTTTAGTAGCTCTTGTTAAATCTTCAATCTTTAGAGTTTCCTGTATTTTTCATACAGAAAAATGCATTTAGGAACAATGGTGGCAATAACTGAAACATGTTAGGATTACATATAGGTAGCTTTGTTTAAATCGGCCTCTTAATTATTATCTGAAGAGTTTCCTTCTGATGCCATAGGAATGATTGAATAATTTTGCTCTGTTCACAATTTTTGAACTTTGCGTGCTTTTGACCTTGATATTTTCCTTCAGCTCTCTTTTTCATGGGAAGACTCTTAGACCAACCAGTCCTTTCTTGTACAGACTCTTGACTAGAATCTACTTTGTGGACACCTTCATATAGAAAATATTACCCTACCCTTATCCCCATCTTTTCTGTTTTATAAAAACATTTCTAACTTCCTTTGTGGTTTGTATTTATTTGGAATACTGTTAACAACTGTGTATCAGCAAAACATTGTAACAAAAGTGCTCTTCCAGAACTTTCACTATGTCAAGTAATGCTGGCACTGTAACAGACTTCTGGTGAATCCTAGTGGTAATCTCTTCCTCTTGTCCTCTTTTTTTTTTTTTTCCTTTTACTTTTTGTATCTGTAACTTAAAAATTTCAAAGAAGACTTTCCTTCTTATGACATAAGCAATTTTAGTGACAGATTTCACTGAAAGTATTCCAAAACTATATCCGCACTAGTAAGTAATTTTTAAAAAAAATTAAAAATCTACTGATCTCTTTTTATCAATAGATTAAAACAATTGGAGGTATGGTGTCTAAAATTACATTCTATGCAGTTGAAAAATTTTACTTCAGATAAAATATAAATTAGTGCCCTCAGACTAAACAGGCTCACTAAGATGATTTAAAACTATCTGTAAGACCTAATATGGCTTTGGACTTAGAGGTCACCTCACCGTCTAGGGTGCTCAGAGTGGAGCTTCCCATATGCTCCCAAATTTTAAATCCCCAAAACCACTCTGAAGTCAACCAAGAAGCAGTAAGTGAGCAACAACAAGGAATTATTTAAAACAGTACTGCTGCTCCAAGCTAAAACAATAATGAAGATGTAGACACATCTGTTTGGAATTCTGCTATCCAAACGTCCAATTATTCCTTCAAAGAATTTGAACAGAGTAATGAGGCAGAGTTTCCTTCTGCTACATCTTTATTTCCTGTTCTCTAATCATATATTTCCATTAATTTATCAACTCAAATTTTCTTTAGTTCCTTTTGGTTTTCTAGAAGTCAAAAAAGTACTATATGACTTCTTGATTCACAACTCGAGCCATTTTAAAAAAATAGCATCTCATTTACCACCACATGGTCAATTTAAGTTGTGCATTATACAGCACATACAGCAGTCAGTAATTTCATATTTGAGTTCCTTTAGAATTTTGAGGTGAATACCAATTATTTAGGCTGGGAAGACTAGATGTACCATTGATGATTTATTACTATTAATTTTATCAATTCTGTTATAAAATGTCTTGGCATTTTCTTATTAGAGAACTCCTCAGATTTGCACCCCATAAAGAAAGGTTCTGCTAAGCTTTTCACAGAGAATTCAGGATGGTTCATTAAACATAATCAATTTTCAAGATTCAAATGTAATGGACACAATCACTTCCTCTGTCTAGCTCTGTGTGCTTAGCTTCTCCTCTCTGGCTTTCCTTCGCTGCTTTCTAAAGCATTGTTGAAGTTCATGAACATCATCTTTTCACTGAGCTAACTTATAGAGTCTAGATATTCTACTTGTACTGTGAGAAGGAGGCACACAAGTTGTCCAAATATTGCTGGTATACAAAATCATGATTCTTTAATTACATAGTGGTTTGACAACACACAAAGGCTTAATTTCTTGTAATATCAAAAAAGATCATATAGTTATTTGCAAATGGATTTCATCTACACAGAAGAACTGAGAGAATTAAAAATTTCCTTAGCAATGAAAGCCACAAATTAATCAACTTTTGTGTTCAAACAGTAGCATTATAACTATCAACATCAGTAAAGGGAAAAAAACTATTTCTTTAGTTGCTGTTGAGAAAACATCAGTTCTTACTCATTCACAATGTGTCAGAAAGAAGCCAATTTCAGTTAGTTGCAACATTGGTGTTGATGAGTCACCAACTGAAGAGAAAGGCATGAAAAATCTGGCAGATGATTAATAGGAGTATTCATACTCTTATTTATGCAAAGTGATTAAGTAAGAGTCCTGGCTTTTTTTCAGGTGCCAGTGGTGTCAGTTTCGTGATGGAGAGGGGTCAGTACCTATGTCAGAAAGTGTTCCCTCAGGTTTGTTTATACTTCTCTCAATGAGTTACACTTTTCTGAAGCTTAACACTAATGTCATACTTCTAGACTGTGACTTGATGCAAAGCAGGCCCAGGAACCCTGAAGAGACATCATTAGCACCACGTTCTAAGAGACAGTGGGTCCAGAGCACAGGAGATCGCAGTGAAGGCCAGATCAGCATGTCTCACACACAAAACAGGACACAGGAATTCTGTCTTTGTCATCTCAAAATTCACTTTTCATCTAGATCTGGTCCAGAGAACTGTTCTCTCATGTGAGTTAATGAAACTGGTTAAGCTACAATAAAATATATGCTTCTATAATTCACCTGATTAGTATTTCCATGTTGTAAATCACTATCCGTTTTACTGCAAGTCAGTTACATGAATAAACAAGATATTCTATCAATTCTGTCATTACAAGAAATTTATTTCTTCTCTCCATAACACAATGTCTGTGTGATCATTCTCTATTTTCCCCCATCTTTTAATTCTTAATGCTTTAAGCAATGTCACTGTGCCACTACACCACTGCTTGCCAACACCTGACAAACTCCTTTCCTCCCCTTTTAGCCCTCAGTATTTTTTTGGGTGTTACTGTTCAATGATATTCAAAGCTTCCAGTCAAGATGAAAGTTCTCTCACTTCTATAAATATGTAATGAAAAGCAACCTTTGCCAGATCAGCAGGTAGCAAGAGTAAAAAAAAGTACTGTAGCAACAAGTGGTACTCAGAAATAATAGTTGCATTACAAGTTAATGATAGAGGTTTATAAGTAGTTCAACCTCTTATAGGAAATATAGTAAAACCTTTTAAAATTAGTTTTGTGTTTCTGCTGACATACTTCAGAACAACACTGGCCTCAAGATCTCTTAACGCTTTCCCAAAAAGCACACAAGAACGCATTAAAAAAAAAAGTCCATTTAAATAGACTTCAAAAGATTTCGGTTTGTGCTTCTTCAGAAGTAAATTATGGAAAACGTGTTTAAAGTTCTGAGTTTTACTATTGCTAAAATGATGCAATTAGCCTCCAAGGTCAAACTCAATGTTGCATTATAACTATTTTTAGTAAGTAAATATCACTTTACATCTACAGTTAATTGCAACTAATTTGGCCTTTGAGATGTACCAGTATGAAAGCAATAATGTCTTTAATAACAATGACAGTAAGAAATTGATAAATTATCAAGATAAAAAATGAATAATCCACGGAGTCTAAGAGTGTCCACCCACATTTCTTTATACTTCTCATAAAATTACACTGCAGAAAAATGTTTCAGATAAATGTATAACGGTGAAGATACAGAAAGGATCCCTTCAAGCTCTTTAACTTCTTATTATTAATCTTTACCTATTGTAATCAGTTAAATATGTGTCAAGGCAAAAGTAAAAAACTTTTCAACAGTAAAAGTCTGTTAGGTGACCAGTGAGGTCAATCAGTCAGTCATCTTTCTCCACAAGTATATACATCCCCAAAATAACATTATTGCATGTGTAGCAAGTAACTGGACAAGACAACCTCTAGAGGTCCCCTCAAACCTGAACGACAATGGGGTACCCAAGCATGAATTCCGTTGTTAGCTTTTGCAGAGTTCACAGAGCTGTGCTCGTAAGAACTACACAATTTCCTTGGAAGGAATAAAACATACTGAAGAAAAAATACCCATGTTTTTGTAGCTCCACTTATTACAATTCATGCAAATGATTTTGTGAGCTAACTATTTAAACATGCATTCAAACAACTCACCAGAAGAGGCTATGCAATTAGCATCAGTCAAAGTCTTCAAAATGACATTGACTGTTCAAAAAAACCCACGAACCAGAAACAGCCAACAAAGACTTTAAACAATCTTTTGGGACAAATTTCAGACTAAAGTATGGCAAGATTCAAATTGGATGCTCGTCCTTTTATTTTTGCATTCTAGTCATCTGTTTTAAAAAAAATCTCTTCAAGAGCAAAGGAAGGGTAGGATTCCCATTTCTATCACCAGCATAGTCATGGAGTGAACATGTTTCCATGTAATCCTAGTTAGATCTCTTGCCACTAGGTTTTGAAAGCACTCTGAATAAAATAAGAATTTTATATCCTTCCCTTCAATTCCTACCTCCCCACCTTATGCACATAACTAGGTATTCTGGTTTTGGGAAATAGAAGGGGCTGGGTTTCATTTTATTATACTGTTTACTCCCCTGGATCACACTTTCCAGGTATTATAGATTAGCCCTAGGGTGATACACTGGATGACGACTGTGAGGTATATGCAATCACTCCCACCAGTGTTCTCTGTGTTTGTTAACAAAAATGGTTCAAACTTGAAAGATGGCTTAATGCAATGAGGTAAATATATATATAAGCAACAAGAGATTTACAAACAATTGTCAAATCCTTGCAGATCCTACAACACAAATTATGAATTTGAAACGTATTTGCACAAGAGAAGTCAAGCTCAGTAATGAAGAGTGGCAAAGACAATGCAATACAATGCTGAGGAAGTGAACTAGAAAAGTAACTAAGCATAGTAGATTATTGATAATGAGACTGGGTGAATAATTATATTGTGCATTTATGTGTTTCATAAGTATAGCCTGTGATCGCTATAAACTAAAGAGTAGCCCAAGGCAGAAGAAAGGCAAGTGAAATTCATCTGTTAGCTATAGCTGCATCAATGGAAAATGCTATTGATGTGTGTCCAGATTCATAACATTTTCACTTGTTTCTTATAAAATCATGAAAAAAAAAATCAAATCTTTCTCTGGCTGCACTATGTACAGAAGAAATACATTTTTATTACTGATTTGTTTTCAACAATATGAAATGACAAGAGTCAAAGAACAAACAGATTTATGGATAAAGATACATTGAAAAAGGCCATTCCCTTCTATGGAAAATACTGATCTTTGACAATTACTTGGTTAAAATGCATATTAAGATTACCAGTTATGTCAACAGAACATTGTAGAACATGCACTAAAGGAAAGATATTCCTATCTTGATGGAAAAAAATAATTGCCTCCTCCACTGAAGTAATTTCCTGTAAATTTTGCCATCAGCTCCCAGCTATTTATTTTACTACCAGTATATTCTTTTTTTTTTTCAGACTTGAGAATGATAATTTTATATTTCAGTTATATTTTGGTTCAGTATAGAAACATATATTCCTTCAAAGACAACTTCATAATAAAATACTTTTTGACAGGAATAGCTTAACACTCTGTGACACTGTGAAAGTGGGTAATCCAGTTCTAAAATTCCTTGACAAAATGGAAGAAAATGTAACTGATATTAAAGCAATTTTACCTGCAATTGTTTTTCATTGTAAGACTAAGGCTTAAAAGCAATTGCAATCATTTTTCAGAGGCTTAAAACTGTGTACTTTACAGGGTGTTCTGGTGGTTTTTGGGGGAGTGAGAAGGGTTGGTCTTGTTTTTTAATTCTCTTTTGGATATTCACTAGTCAGTTACACACCAGAGTGCTTAATGCCTCATTTACTGAAGTGTATTCTGGACTAGTTTTATCATTAGTATAGAAAACTTGCACTGTAAGTTTGTACTCAATTGGCAAACTTCTCTGGGCTCAACCAGGTTTGTTATATATTTACGCAAAGGTGTTCTTAAGCCACTGGCTAAAAACTTAATAGGATGATTCATGTAGGTGATCAGTTTGTAGCTTGAAATAAAATTAGTATCTTGTAACTGCATGTATTTATTACTTTTCATCTTTGAAGTCTTCCACATCAGTATATTTTTTAACAATTGTAATACTTCTTATCTGAATCTCACATAACAAGGAGGTAATTTCTGGTAATTTCTTCACCACTATGATAGTTGGAAACAACCTTTACTGAAGCACTTAAAAACTATGACCTGTAAGGCTTAGGTATTTTGTTCAGAAATTTTAAAACACTCTTGTTCAATTTGTTGATGAATTATTTTGTCGTTTTGTCAATGAAATGTACTACTGGAATTGAGCAGTAATGTACAATGACTAAGTAAACAAATCTAGCTTACTTTTCAGTCATTGCTTTCACTACAAATAGCTAAAATCCAGTTTCAGTAATACAGATGTATGTTATTTTCAAGAAAGTTCAAAGAGATGGGCAAGTATTTAACATTTATCTTCATATGTATGCTAGCTGTCCTCCTGATAACCATTTGAAAGCTACCATCTAAAGCCATATCTGGCCTCCATGGCTTCTTAGCAAATAGTACAGCTTTCCACGTGAAATATCAGGAAGAGTTCCATTTTAATTGATTAAATCATAAGTTATAACAGTTTTAGTAAAATCTACTCCTAAACTAAAATGTTAGTAATTTATCATTTGACGAACATAGGCCCAATTTGAAAGGCCTAGGTCCTGGGCACATTGAACTTTAACTCATTATTTATTGTAACAAAATATGCAAATTGTGTTTTATGAGCAAAAGCCAACTAAGGTAAGAAAAACCTGTGCTCATTATAGTTCTCCAAATCTTTATTCTGGCAACATCACAGAGTTTAAGAAATAGTGAAAACAAATTGCTACACAAAGAACAAATGAGTGGGTGGACAGAATGTACTGAACAAATAATTGGATGGTTTTAGAAAATGTCTTGATGATTTTATATCATTAACTTGGTCAAAATTTTAGTTCTTATAAACCTACACCCTTCATCTGTCTTGTATTTCTAGAAAATTATTGGATCATAGTTTAATTCTCTAACAATCATTAAATACAGTTTTGTTTTGGTTTTTTTTTACAGTAATTTATGGGGTAAATACTGCCAATGGATTGGGCCACAGCAACTACACAGGCATTTTGGGTCTTAGGTAATGGGCTCCAAAGTCAGATAAGCTTTTCTTTAAAAACAATTCTATTACAAGAAAAGGGCACACAAAAGAAAAAAACTGTTCTTTTATGTCATTTCCATCATCCAAAGCCATTTTTCCTCCTCCTTCAGGGCAGAGTATAGAAAGACACAATACTGTTAGAAGTAGCCAAATCCCAGGAGCAGTGATTTTCTGTCCCCAAGCTCTAGCCAGTAGTGACACTGAGTGCACATTCCTAACAGGCATACACAGGTGTACACATATGCCCATCTCCCTGATTTAAACAGACAGAGGGTAGAGCCTTTTCCAGCACACACGTAACAACAGTCATGTAAACACAAAGCACAGATGGTACAATACTGTTCTTCCTCTCTGCCTGATCAAGATTGAAGGCCATTAGTGAACACACACAAAATATAGGTCTTCTTGGTTGCTGGCCTTTGACCAGTTAGCCAGTAACCAGCTTTCATACCCTAGTACCTTCCAGTTGCTGTTCCCTGGACCTGTAAGTCCTATGAGTTTGTGGTCCCATTCTGGTGGCTCCTATCCTACTCACAAAGTAGTCAGGCTCAAATGTCACTACCCTTCACATTTACACACTTCGAGTAGACACTCTTATAAAAAAGATAGACTGTTGTTATCCAGCACAGGGCTCAGTCAGGTAAGTGTGCTGACCAGTAACATGCTTACACTCAACTAGCCCCTTTTCCTTTACTTTTTTCCTCTTTTTTTTTTTTTTTTCACATGCTACTACCCCAATCAACTTTGATCCTTTCTTTTCCCTACCTTTGCTCATTTCCTAAAGCATTCTATAATAATTCTCACACTTCCCCACAATCCACTTAAAACACTCCTCACAGTACCAAAATTCTCCTCTCTCACCTGCAACCCAAAATCCTACACCCTTGAAGCCATTAACCCCCTTCAGTTTGCATGCCATCCTGGTGTAAGCTTCTTTTGTTGACTTATCTTACTGGGTTTCGCTGGTCCCAGATACCAATAACCCTACGATTTAAATATTTTTGTGTATATATCATATCATATGTTGCTTTTAAATAAGTATGTTTGGTTTCTGGAGGAAACATCCTACCTGATTTGTAATAAGTATGTTTTGTAGGAATGTGAATGTGCTTGTGGGTGAGACATTTTTCACAGATTTGTAACTGCAAATCACATTGACTTGATTATGGAGACATTGAGCTAGTTCCCAGAGTGTTTGAGATTAAAACACTGTTTTATTTTAAATTTTCTGTTGTACATTTATGAAATGTTACTAGGACGTTCAGTTATTGAAAAATGTCTCCACACCTGTGTGCTCAAGGGCAAAGGAAAGACTGATAACATATGAGTAAACATTGTCAAAGGTAAAACTAAAGTGAAGTGACTCAAGCACTTTTACAGCAATACTTCTAGAGGACATGCACACTTTGGGCTGTCTCCTCCAGGATATATCTAAGGAATAATGGATACTTACACTGTAGGAGCAGTGCATCCTGTGGATTAACTATATGCTTCACCAGAAAGGTCTTTAAGCTTGACTGACTAAAATCCTGGCAGAAATCTTAAATTGAAAGCAAGCTGACTCTCCCTTGAATATTCTCAACTGAAAACTGCTGCCTTTTTTTCTCCTGAAGGCAATCTCTTAAATACATTAGTACTACCTGTTTTATTAATAAGGTTCTTGGATAACTTGAAAAATCGTACTGATTTATACACAATTGCAGCCTTTGTTCAATGACAGCCCTGTATCATTTATTAGTTTTCAGCACTTGTACTAAATTTGGTCAGTTACATGCCTGAACAATTGCAAATCTACTTTCTTGTCTCTTGTAATGAAATCAATATAAAGTGTTAAAGGCTGGTTTATATCATCGAATTACATGATTTGTGAGTGCTGTACACAAAAGTCAAGTCAGGTAGGAAAGCAGAAAGTCTGAAAAGGCTTTGCATTCATTTTAAAGTAAATACCAAAGTTTCTGGAAGGGAAAACTTAATTTAGCAAATACTGAAGAAAATGTGGAAAACAATTATGATGTTGTTTTAGGATTGTCATTATAGCATGGCAAAAATGTTTATTATTGCCAGCCATCTGTTAGCAATTCTAATAGAAAGCAATTAATAAAAAAATTATTTTCCAGGTCATTATATTTACTCTATTACTCTTAATTCAGTTTAATGTGGGTATCAGTAAGGGGAAATTGTGGAGCTAATTACTAGTATGGTTTCCAGAATCCAACAGTACAATCTTGTTTGACAACAAAGAGAGAGAATTCATGCTTAAAGGGCAAAGTAGTAACTGTTCTCCTTGTGCCAGAAAAGAGGAACTTGAAAACTCTGGTGTGATGACACAGTAAATTGCATGAATAAAAACCAAAGTAAAATGGGAAGCAGGCTGTGTGAACTCTGGAAGAGAAAGCACAAGAAAAAAGGCATTTCTGTTGACAAGGAAAGATATTAATTTTGCTGTCAGCTGTGGTGTTATTGCAACTGAGGGAACAACTGCGGAAGAATGAGTACATGAAGTATCTAAATCTACTGAGAGCGATTCTTTGCAAGTCATCATAAACTGCAGTAAGAAACAGTTGATCAGAATCATTCCTGTTTATGCCTGAAGATTGTTCACCCAAAATACAACATTAGTGAATTTGTAACAGGCCAGTCTGCACAAGGCTGATAATACAAAAATCATTCTTATGACTCAAGTTTGCAACTGTAAGAGAGAAATTGTAAACATGTAACGTGCTAAAATACATTCACACAAATGAAACACCTTAAGGCTTTTCCAGTCTTATTTCATACAAATAAAATGTGTATATTCTTCCTGCATGGTGAAAAAGAATGTAAACCAAGGTTTACTTTAGTCTCAAAAAAGATGTCAGAACTGTGAAGGTCCAGCTTAGGTATAGTGAAAAATTCTTGTAAGTGTCACTTAAACTTAGCATTTAAAGAGAACACTATAAAATCTACAGACAGCTCTGGAATAGTGCTGAGAGATTAAGGACAAATGCAACTCATCACCTTCTTCCATCTAGAAATGTAAACAGAATTTTTTTATAAGCTAGTTGCCTTAGTATCAGTATTGTAAATGCTGCAAATACTTGAGCAACAACTAAAACTGCAGCCTGGCAACTTGTTGCATATCTGAAGCTCTCTGTTCCTCTGTCGAACCTTACTGACTTAATGATGTCAGACCACATGGAAAAAATTCCAAGATTCAGGCTAAATGAATATTTGAATTTAAAAGTCATCTTTTACAGCTGTGGCCCACCAATCCCATGTGAAACTATAAAATTTTACTCTATCACTGCACTAAGTGAATGTGGGTCTGTGCATATCTAGGGGTTTTCTGCCCCAGCCTTTTTTCCACACGGGATGGTGGATGAACATCACAGCACTAAATCAGAGTATTTCAGGATGCCAAAACACTAAGGTGATAGCACTAGTTTACAACCTCAAATGTCAAGTTCTGTGGTTACTACTACTATATGTTTACCATATTTAGCACAGTGAAAGGTGATAAAAGGGGCTAGTTAGAACACAAAAGACTTTATTCTGGCAGCTCATGTGCAATTTTCCATCCAGATTCTTTTCAATTATTTTCTACTTTGATATAGCTAATTAAAAAGAGAAATAATAAGAATTTATAGAAGCAGACAGAGCATAAAGATGTCTTTGCTCCAGATCACAATGTTTTCCTTGCTATCATTACTTTAACACTACTGCTTCCAGAAGGACCTATCTTGTGTTCCTGTAAGCAAATCTTACTCCCATTTTTCCATAATGGAAAAAAAAATAAAATGCAGATCTTATTTTTATCAACTCTTTCTGAGAAAATTTACAGGAAAAAAAATCTAATAAACTCCTGTAAATTAGTTATTGTCTTTAAAACTAATTACAGGCTTTTTTGTTGGGTTTTTTTTCTTTTTTCCCCTGTGCTGTACTGATACAGTGTTAATTTCTGTAAAGGAAATGCAATTTTACAATTTTTTAAATGAGGCAGGTTTACTAATGACCATACTTTGAGAGAATCCCATTACATAAGTGTATGAAACGGAAAGAAACCAATCTGCATGCTTATTTAGTTAAACAATAAAGATTATACAGATAACAATCAAATATGTATCTCCGACTTCTTTTTTGAAGCTAATGCACATAGATTGATTGCTTCTTCACATCTACCATTAAAATATGACGCATTTTAAGCTTGTGCATTACTGTTAATCCTACATAGGTAAACTATTGAAAAAATTTAAAAATAATTCTAGTGCTCTTTATCCCTGTATTTTTCAGTATAATCATACAGTACCTTACAGTAATTTTCCATTAAATATTTATTTCCTACATCCCTGTCATTCAGCAGTCTGTATTCTGCTTTAAAAGGACTAGCAAATATTCATGGAAAGGACACAGAAAGAAATTTTCATCCTATAAATAGAAAAATGAGATGAGATGAGATAAAAAGTCAGGGATTGAGCTGTGTTTTACACCAATAGCCACAAATAGCTCACATTCTGACACTGAAAACTATGTCATTCCCCATTGTTTTAGACATGTACCTTTAGAGAAGCTGAACTTACGCTGGCTAAAGGCAACCTTTCCATGCCACACACAAAACCAAAATAATCAGAAACTTGCCAGTTAAATGCACACAACACGTATCTATAATGGTGATGCAGAATGATGTTGGATAACAATGTCTTGCTTGTTGAGACTCATGGATATTTGACAGTGTGTTCCTTTGAACTCCATATTACTTACCATTTCAGAAATATCTGTTGACAAATACCCTTTACAAATACCCAAAAGTAACTGTGGATGCTAAGAAGCCTATCTGAGACTAAACTGACTAAAACACAGATCCCATGTCTAAAACACAGATCACAACTGTCTAAGCTTAAGATTCAGTCCCATCATTAGGTCAATTTTAGTTTGCGAGTTTTTGTTACTGCTGACTGGGGAACAGTGAATTTCAAATTGCTCTACTTCGCTTGTATCTCAAATTAATTTGAAAACAAGATCAGTGGAGAACAAGCTAGTGTCTCTGTTCAATGAAAAGTCTTATCACAGATATCAACATTTTTTATTTAAAAAATTATTTGTAAGACTGCACACAGACCAGGCAACGCACTTCATGGGAATGCAACAGAAATTACTTCACCGTAAAGGTAATGAACGGATCTAAGTTTAAGGTGTAAATACGGCTGTTACTGAGTTAATATTTGCTAACAAATCAGTTTGGTTTTGTTTTGTTTTTTTTTTTTACATTTCCTTTCTCTGATATCCTGGATGCTGTGTAATCATGCCCTCTTCATCTCATCCTATCTTACATGTGTCTATACACTTACAGTCATTTGTCATGAAATCTAAACTTCTGTTTAAAAAAAAAAAAGAGCTGTCAAGGTGACTTAACCTGGTTATCCTCTTTGACGTAAAAGCATTCAGCACAAGAAAATCTGCTCTTTTGACTACACTTAAGGCATTGCTTATTACTAACACAACTGAAGATACATTGCCTTTATAAAGCACTAATTGGACGTTACTCCTGACCAGACTTCCAGTCACATGAAAGTTATCAAGTAAACTTGTACATTCATACCTGCTTTTTTACAAGCAGACTTTGATGTCTGAAATGGTTTGTATCTCCAAGTGTAGGTCAATTGCTTATCCTTTATTCTCAGTATTTGTTTCAAATATAGACATCTCTTTTCCCAAAACCTTTGCATTTTCTAGCAATTAAAGAGAGTTTCCAATATACTCTTCCCAAGAAATCAGCCAAATTTCCAAAGCCAAGCCAAATTTCCAAAGTTCCGTGTGAAGAAAAATACCCCAACTACACTGAAATTGCCATTTAACTGCCAAAATATTCCTTCTCAAACAATCTGTGTGAAATTTGCTACAATTGTATGCTGAACGTGCATACAGACACATTCAACAGTAAGATTAGTTGCACACCTTTTTAATACTTTTCATCAGGAAATGGTAAGGATCAAAGTTTGAGAAAAGAAGGTACTCTCAGTCTTCATTCTCAATGTTTATACATAGTAAAATACGTATACATCCTATAAGGGCAGGGATTTCCTTCTTGTATTTTAGCTTTTAAAGAACAAAATGGACAAAAAAGTCAAAATATATATTTTCAGAAAACAGTTTTACATAGGTTTAAAAAAAAGTTTTAAACTTCCTTCTGTTTGTAGAAGAGAAACTTAGTACATTTCTTTAGGTTTCAAAAATTACTTTTTTTTCACATTTTATATCTCTCTGATGAAAACGTTTGCGAACTGAAGCTTAAGAAGAAGTACAGAATATACAGAATATAATTCTTTTCCTACTGGAACATGAAGGAAGTTGAGTTTAGACTTACCATGACATATGTAGATTTTTTTTTCCCCAGAATATACTACCTTAAAGATTTCAACATTAGCAAGATTTACAAGGCCATAACTTTCCCCTTGGTGAATTTTGGAGTGGTCAGAAATGGATCTCTGTAATCTAGCATGTAATTTTTATTCACACAATCATCTTTTAGGTTAGAGTTTTTAGTTTCAATTTGCTTAAAGGAATAATAGCTGTTCTTTTGGAGCTTCCAATGTCACAATCCTCACAATATCAAATTAAATTTTACTACTTGTATGTTCTATTGCTCAATCAGTTCAGAAAGGTGTGATCCAAAGTATGTTGTGTTCATATGTGACTGACACACAGAACACTAAACTTTTTATTTTTGTATTATAAGTACTCTCTTAATACTTTTAGTGTCAAGTTTCCTTTTAAAATTGAAAGTCAACAAAAAAATAAAATTACTTCTATTTGAATATATTTCATGCATCTGATGTGAACTACGAAACTCTCTATTTTTATTTAGCACTCAATTTAAAAATATAGTTTATTTATTGCTCTAAAACTTATATACTGTAACACTGAATTATTTTCAATATTATATTTTAGTCAATATATTTTTCAATCACAGCTGAGAGATGGCAAGAACAGGATCCAGGAGTAATACAAAATACTATGTCAGCTCAATATTGACGAGTGATCATAGAACAGTTTGGGTTTAAAGAGACCTTTTAATGGTTTAGTTTAAAGGTCATCTAGTCCAACTCTCCCTGCGATGATCAGGGACACCTTCAACTAGATCCGGTTGCTCAGAGCCCCATCCAATCTGACCCTGAATGTTTCCAGGACAGGGCATTTATCACTTCTCTGGGCAACCTGTTCCAGTGTTTCAGTACCCTGATCATAAGAAATTCTTCTGTAGGTCTAGCCTGAAGGTATCCTCTTTTAGTTCAAAACCATTACCCCTTGTCCTATCACTACAGGCCCTTCTAAAATTCTGTCCCCATGTTTCTTATAATCCCTTTTTCTTGTATAGGACCTTTGCCTTTGCTCAGCTTCTATAATTTCTGTCAGACCCTTTCTCCATCCATCAAGATTCTTTTGAATGGAAATTCTGTTCTCCAGTGTGGCAACCACTCCCCTCAATTTGTGTCACCAAAAATTTTTTAAGCATGTACCCCACTCCATCAGGTCATTAATGAAGACTTTCATCAGTGCTGGCCCCAATACTGATCTCTGAAGGACATCAGTGACAATTTATGACCAATTGGACTTTGAACTGTTGACTGCTAGTCAGAATAGTTTCCCATCCAATTTACAGTCAGCTTTTCCAGTCTCTATCTCACCAATCTGGATATTTTGATATGGGAATTTATTTCAAAAAACATTGCTAAAAATCAAAGTAAACTACATTCACCACTCTTGTTTTTGTTGCTTTCTTAAGGATTCATGTGACAAGAGCTAGAACTTGATGATTTTACTAGGACTTCAATATGGATATAAAAAAGAAAAATTAAAATATCAGAAAAAATTGCTAGGAAGAAGAATTTCTAAACACAATTTGAATAGCCTCCAGTGTTTTAAACAGTATCATTTTGCCCAGGAACTTAAAATGAGTAACAAAAATACAATAGGAGCAATTGTATCATATACATTAGAATTAATATCTTCACATCCTTGAATAGACGTAAAAAAAAAAAATTATTAAACCTTATCCTAAAGTTACAGGAAATGCGCATATAGTTTTGTTTCTGATGGAAGTACATGTTCAGACAGCTTCATGAAAGTTCAAGGTCATGAGCTAGCTGTATTTTGAATAAATGTCATTTTAGCATCAAAATATGTAAGAATCTCAGAAAATCAAGTGATGCAACAACCCATTTATAACAAAGAAAAAACATGAACAAGCAATTTAAAATTCTTTGTCCCTGGCTAGGCAACAAGTGTCTTTTCTGGCAGATTATTAACTGATAAAAGTAAGTTTAGGAGATAACATGCATCACTATGATTAGAAATTCAAGTTTCAAAAGATAATAAAAACAGATAATATTTTAAGAGGTCATTGACACTTACTGGGAAATAAAATGTTGACATTTTTTATGTACTTTCTCCACTAGATAAATAAATAAATAGCTTATGGGGATAGTTCAGCTAAATTAAGACCTATATTTGGCAGGAAACTGCCTGCTCCTCAATTGATATGGCTTAGCAAAAAAAGAAGGCAAAACTAAACATTTTTTATTACTATTTTGTTATATTTTTTGCTCTAAAACATATCTGATATTCAGTAGATTCATTATTTGTTACGTCTCCATATTTTATCAGATAATCATCAAATTATTAATCAGCAAATGTACTTTCTATTAAATTACTGACTGCAAGTTAAAGCCTTTTGATGCTTTTTCAGATGCCTACAAAAATATTTTGTCCAACATTTTGAAGAAGAGAGATAATTCTGTTTTAATTTTAAATAATGATTGACCAAAATTACAGTAACTGGAGGGCAATCACTCTGCATTTTTTGTTTCACTTATAGTCACCAAATGAAACCTAATCAAAACTTCTTCTAAGGAGATTTCACTATGAACAATAAAATAAAGTAAAAAAAAACAACATGTCCATATAGGCTTGGTTGTCCTGAGAAATTATCTATCAAAAAACCCACAAAGATTTTTCAGAAAAAACAAAATAATCAATAAAAACTATGCATTTAAACAACAACAACAACAAAAAACTTTTGAAAAGTAAAGAAGAAAAATCTATTAAGAATTCTTTGTCTAATCAAAACTTAGCTGGATATGACCCTGAGCAGCATGATCTAACTTTGAAGTTTTATCCAACTTTCAGGTTGGCCCTGCTGTGAACAGAAGGCTAGAAGGCTGACCTCCAGAGGAACTTTCCAACCTAAATTAGTCAGATTCTAGGCTTGGGAAACAGTATACAGGGGAAAAAATATTTCAGAATTAAAATAGGACAGAAAGTAATATCTTTATTAAGCTTTCAACCAGAATATAACCTGAATTTGTAGCAAATTCTGGAAGTAGGGAAAAAGATTATAAACTGTGTAATTAAAGAGATTGACATTGAATTGATTGAAATTAATTTTAAGAGTATTTTTCACAGAATAAGGATTTCTTAACATTTAAGTTTATTGCTTTCTATTATTAAGATATTTTTAGCAACCTATGACTGAATAAAAAAAACCAGTTAGTCAAGGTAAATAAAGATTGCTCGGTCACGTTTCCTTGCCCTGGAAGTGTTTTTATTTTTTTAAATAGAGCTAGAGTATTTCTGTCATAATGGTTGATTTAAAATTTTCACACATGCAGAAAGGAAGTCCTGTGAAATGGAAATCCCTTTGACAGCATGAAAACAGAGAGAACTTCTGAAAGCTCAAACACACAGCCACTGAGACTTTAAACTGGTTTAGTGAAGGTACTGTAGAAACAACAAAAAAACAATACAAAATTCACCAAAAAATTAAATGTGGATTAAACAAATGAATGTTTTTAAATTAGACCTCCTGCACAAAATTTACATAATAAAAATATATCCAAATGCTTTAAAAATATTGTCAAGACTGTGATAATGCCTAATATATTGGATAAATAATAGTATTCAGTTGGAAAACTTTTACTATTAACTAATGAAATTTGAAATGCATTAGTCAACATGCAAAAAGGTCTATATTGTTTACAACAAAATATGTTAACTCTAGAGAAAAGTAATATATGTCACAACATAAAGACTGAATGTTCAGGATGCTCTTTTATTTTGTAAAGAATCACAGAATCATTTAGGTTGGAAAGGAACTCTTAACATCATCGACGACAATCATTAACCTAACACTGCCACATCCACTACTCAACTGTCCCTCAGCACCACATCTACATGTTTTTTTCCATATCTCCTGAGATGATAACTCAACTGCTTCCCTAGGCAGCCTGTTCCAATGCTTGAAAACCCTTTCAGCTATGATAATTTTCCTCTCATTCCTGTGCCCCACAATAGAATGCCACGCTGCTGATTGTGCCAGCATTGAAGCTGCTTGCCTTAGTGAATGAATTTTATTTCATTAAGATTCCTATTAGTTTACCACTTGCCCAGTTTCATTTGAAAAAAACCCAAATTTTAAGTGGGAAACAAATTTAATAGAATTGGCACAGTTCTTTGGAATAACAAAATCTACTACCAGAGACACTTAATTCTGTCTCATTTAAAGACATACAGTTCAATGCAGAAGTTTTAATACAGTTATTTTAAACTACTAATAAATCATTCTTTTAATAATGCACATGAAAGGAACAAGTATACTGCTCACTCTCATCTGCTGCTGCCAGAGGATTTTTCAACAGCAACATATTTCAGATTTATGCCCTGTATGTAGAAGAGTAAGAAATTGCTGTGACACTTATGAAACACTTGTAAATTATTGTTTATTGGCCTCTCAGACTTTTAAAAGTAGTGACTATTACTTTGATGCACAGATAAATAGTTTCTGCTTTCTTTCTTTGAGGTGGTTATATTTCAGTTCTTAAAAGTGAAATATGCATCTATTGTATCTTCTATAGTAAAATGACAGTGAGAAAAACTGTAAAATAAATTATAATGAATGTCACATTTATTATTATTACATTTTGAGACATGTATTAAGTCAAGTTTTTAAATGCTGTTGTAATAGCCTCAAGACTAGGTCAAAGCATAGTCACTCTACAGTATATAAGGGTTTGTGTTCTATATAGCTTTTGATTTCTTTTCTGAAGGTGATGCTGCTTCCACTTTGAACATTGACATTTCATATAATAGTCTATGAAAAGTATTTTGGAAGAGTATCATCCCTGAACACACATCTACTACAACTGTTTTAGAGAACAATATAAAGAAAAGTAGTGGCTCATTTTTAAACTTTTCGTATGTATGAAGCCAGAAGGTTTTTCAGATCTCAGCTCTACATTTGCAGGTAGATTTCTTAAGTGTTATTGTCTTTAACTTTGCTAACTCTTTGATCAGCACTTCAAAATACCCATATGACCTAGAACCACTGAGCCTATTTCCCACATTAAGAGAAGAAGAACGAGGGAGCTCTCAAAGAGCTCACAAGCAAAATATGGTAGGCATTTTTCAGAACCCTATGACTATGTTAGATGAGGTACCATCTGGTTTCCAGGTGGCTACCAAGTCACTCAGTGATGTTAGTCTAACATCTTCCTAAACCTGAAATTCAGATTATGTACTTGCTGCAGACTCTGCTGCATGACATAGCTCTGGCACATTTAACATCTCCAGTTGCACAAGCTAACCATTCCTTCTTCATTGGAACGTCACCAAAGTCTTCAGTTTGTAGATGACGTACTGCATACATGTAATATATGAACACTTGAAACTATATTACTTTCTGTGACTGTTCCATAGGGGTTTTTGTTTAATGTAAAATGTTTTTAAATGTAAGATTATAATGTCTGAAAACTAAGCAGTTACAAAAATCTATTAAAATTTGGTACATTCTAGCTAATCTGTATATTCTAATCTGGCATTAATATTTGATTTCCACACACAAAAAAACTCAAAAATCATCACTCATCTCAAAGGGTTTATTGCACTGTTAAATACTACAACCTACAAAAAAGCTAAATTTATCATTACTGCAATTTAAAAAAGAGTATAATATGGATTAGGGAAAAAAAAAATCTATTCCTAGAAGAGGGAGACACACACACCCTTGATTAATTTCTGTTTGATTTTTGTTTAAGAGGAAAATTAACATAATAAATAACTTTCAAGCTTCAGGATATATAATGATGCCTGAAAGCAGCTTAAATAAATGGGTTGTATTCAGAAAATTTCCAATACGTACCAAGGTTGTAAAGTGTTTTTGCACAAGAAAAAAACCTGTGCAGGATTACAGTACGCTAAAATCTATTACAGCCTTAGATACCCTGATTCTTTTACAAGTTCTCATAGTTCAGAACGACTGTATTAGCAATTATTATTCTATTTTTCTTAGAATTCTAGTTCCTGGAATGATATAATAACTGTTACAATAGGATTGTTTACTGATGACAGTTTGCATTGTGAAAATGAGAAACATAACAGCTAAAGTAATAACAGAAGGCATGGATATATTAATGAACTATTACTATTTGCACGTACACCTTGACTCAAGCCTAAAATGCATAAACCAAAAATAAACTTCCAGATAATAAAACTCTGTGATTTATAGGAAATTCCGTTGTCATTCTACCATTCCCCCTCCTAAACTGGACAGGGAAGAGAGGAATATAGTGATTTGTGAGTCAAGGTAAGGACAAGGAGATCGCTTAGCAACTAGTACCACAGGGAGTTTAGCAACTGCGTAGCATCTTCTTCTCAAATACATTAATCATAGAGGTGTTGCCTCAATCACTATTTGTCCAGGCCTTGGTCAGCTGCAGGTCCATCTTAAAATTGACTGGCAATGACCCTACCCTATCAGCTAGGGGAAGCTTCTGGCAGGTCTTTGTTTAAAGAAGCCAACCCTGTAGTACCCGGCTACCAAAACCTGGCCTAAACAAAATCGCTGCACTAAGCAAGGAACTCATAATTCCAGACGGACGAAAGCAAAAACAAGTCTCTCTATGAGGACAATTAAGCACTGGACTAAGAGGATCAACTCAATCAGGCTGCCCAGAGAAGCTGCAGAATCTCATTCCTTTGGAAGTTCTCAGGGCCTGAGTGGGGAAAGCCCTGAGCAACCTGGTCTGAACTCAGTGTTGATGT
The DNA here is from genome assembly GCF_028858725.1 of Colius striatus. NCBI lineage: Eukaryota > Metazoa > Chordata > Aves > Coliiformes > Coliidae > Colius > Colius striatus. The sequence continues at coordinate 85,455,845 of NC_084759.1, forward strand.
TTCTTCAAGAAGGAGGGTAGACTACAAAGACTCTTAAGGTCCTTGTAGTCTGAATCAATCTAATATAACTGCATGTCAACATCATTTTTAACATTAACTATTCTCTATTATTAATTCATTTGACATTAGCTGACCTTATACAGTAAAGATAGTATTTTGAAAATATTTAACTATTACTGTTCTTTCAGTTGTCTATTTCTGAAACAACCTGATTTTCACATTCCAAAACTTAACGTGAAAGATGTACGGTTTAATTAAAAGGGTAACTTCAAGGCTAGCAATTATAAGACTCTTACGATAATGTAACAGAAGCAAGTTTGATTTCTGTTATAATTTTGTGTCTGCCACCTGTGAATTTCAATAAAGTTCCAGAAAAATTTTCTAAACTGTAAAAATACTGACTTCTCCCACACAAAATCTTTATCTTAAAATATTTTCCATCCACCTACCTGTAAAGAAAATATTTACTGATTTTTAATGCTAACCTTTTAGTGCCTCTAATACTTTCCACCTGAATAATGTATGAAAAAAATGCTTTAAAAACATAAATAAAATAATGTATCAAGGAGAAACAGTAAAATCTGTATGAAACAAACAGCAATTTTGAATGTCAGTATGGAAAATCAATACTTGAGAGAAAGGAAGTTATCTGGGAAACAAGTCACATTCCAGCTGGTGTAGAACAGACTCTTAGCCAGGCCACTGACAACAAAAGCTGACTTCAGCACTGGAGTTCCCTGCATTGACTCTACGTAAAATCTACTTTCACAGATTTCCCATCAGGCTTAAGCAGGTACTGCCCTGGGCTCTGTGACACCGAGTTACAGTGTTGATTTCCTCTCAGTATATCAATTTCTCATGTAATATACCTTCTTTCAACTCATTTTCCCTAGTAACCCTGCCAGTCTCTTCCTTATTCTATTAAGAGCTTTCTTCACCTTCTTTGTGTCACAATCTTCTGAGCAATCAGCCCAGTTTGCTTTCATCTGAGGCAATTTCCATTTTTTTCAACCCAACTCCCAGTTCCAGCGTATCTCAACATTATTTCTGTTGGCATCCCAATCCCTTCCATTTCTTTTGTTACTGCATCTTCTCTTGTTTGCTCTGTAACAGATAAACAGTGCTTTTTTTAAAGATGATGGTTGGATTCATTCATTCATTCAAAAGATATATGCCCACACTGTCACAGTTTTCAGCAGTAAAGAGTTGCTATTAGAACCAAATAGCTACTGGGGAAAAACTCTTTTGTTTTAAGTGAAAAACTGTGTTTGCACTTGGAGTTTTTGCAAAGCTCTATTTTATTATTTCAGGTGTTGATACAGTAACAGGATTCACCTAAACTATATAAACATCCTGTTCTTAGATTTTGATAACTATCATTGCCACAAAAATAAGTGGTGTAGTTTTTCTGGGTATGGAGTCCTTTTGTCCAGACTCTCAACACGGCACTACAGAAACGCAACTTTCCTATGTTTGTTTTTGCCAATTTTCTATTCCTCTTATCATTTTCTGGCCTCATAAACAAGCTGCTGGTTAGCTGAGATGAACCAGCCAGATGCCTGTACGTGCAAGCACCTTGATGATGGTTATAGGTAGTAAGCAGTGCCGAGTTGCCACCTAATTAGCTGAGCTCTTTATTCTCCTCTGCATTCATTTTGCACCCCATACAAAAAACAGCTGTATTCCCATCTTTTCAAACCACACCTGACCGATTCCTCACGCTGCCTTTCTCTCTTTTATGGCCATACCACAGAACTACAATGGTTCTAGTTTTCAGTTGGTAATCTGTGCCTTTTTCCTATGACCCTCAACACAGCTTTCACTTCAATATGGAACAACAGCAAAAGCTTTGTAACTTCCTGCATCCTATTTCAAGTTCAGTGCTGATGTATGGAAAATTATGCCACGAGAAGGACATATAGAGATCACTCCCTGCTGACCATATGAAACAGATAGAAGGTAAAACTTTAAAATATTTTAAAAGAATAAATTGGAAAGAATATGAGAACTTTTTTGCTTCTTCTATAGTGAATGTTTGTAAAAAATCATGCCTAATTTCAGGTATGTCCACTTCAGTGAATTTTACTTCTCCAGATTCCAGCAAAGCACTATGATGTCCACTGGAACAAGAAAGGCCAGGGAATTTGGCACCAGCTAGACCATGCAATAAAGACAGAGGCAATTTTAGATCTATCAAAGCAGCTACTGCAGGAATCTTGCCAATGTGCTATATGGCAGAAAAAGGGAAAACTGTTTTTCTCAGCTCATTAGTTAGTGTTTTGGCCAGCTGTAAGAGAATACCTAGCTGTTATGGGTGTCTTAACCATTTTCACCTTTTTTTTTTTTTCTTTCCCTTACAACCAGGGAACATTCTACCACCTTTACAGATAAAACTTTCAATAATTGGGGCCTGGATTCCTCAGCTATGGGATAAGGATTCAAATCAAGCTGTGTCTCAGGGCCGCAATTAAAAGCTGAGCTAGCTCAGTTGAAGTTCAGTTTTTGTAACACCAACATTTCATAAAGCTAAAAACCACACAGGTCAGGTCAGCTGATCTCCTAAGGTTTCTGCTGTAAGTTTCTACCTTTTCTTCTAATTCCAAGGTGGTCAACACCTCCAAATTAGATCAATGTAAACAAAAAAATATGAGTTTACAGACTCCTTGGTAAACCTAAACCAAAACATGCTTTGTTTGATTTAAAATTAATATTTTAAATAATTAATACTTTAATATTTAAATACATATAAATATACAACTAAATATTTTAAAGCATGTATTTACATTTATTTTAATATATATTTAAAAATCAAGATGTTTTTAACTGGTACAAAAACCAAAACAAAATAAAAAAGGCAACTTACGTTAATTCTCAATCTTAAACAGAACCAGAACTAAAAGAAAAAAAACCAAAACCCAGCCCTAATTTCCCATTCTGTTATACTGGCTATATGTAGCCTTAACTGCAAAGTACAACAGCATACAGAAGAAGCCCCTAAATGTACTGTACGATTTTTTTTGGAACACTCTACCAAAAATCCCACACCAAAACTCAAAGCATTTGCATTGCACTATGTCCAATGCAACATTTAAAGAATATTGATAGACCAATTAAAAATAACAGAATGGCAAACTTTCTACTTGGCTTTCCTGAGCTCCTCAGATCTGGCATGTGAAGTCACACTGTCCCTTCTTCAGCCTTTGCCAACTTCAGGTGCCATGATACTGTTCATCTATTTGAAGAATGAAGTATATCAAGAACACTGTTATTAAGCTGTCTGCAAATATTACTGTGCTCAAAAAAGCTACCTTTTTTCCAAGGGTGAAAGTGAGTTTTAAAATAATAAAATAAAAGTATTATTTTAAACAATATGTCTATTGGGAAATCAAATAGACTTGTTTCACTTCCACATCTTGTACATACTTCAGTATCCCATATTCCATTTATAGCAATGCAATCTTAGATAAAAACTTCAGTAATAATACAGGAATATAGAGAGGTGTGGTTATTGTTAAGATTACATGATATTTCATCTCTTTTTAACCTGTTTTTGACTGCTGGTAACTGCAGCTAATAATTATTTTTTTCCCTTTGACATCTGATGTGAGGAATGTCATGGGATTTTTTTTATTTGTTTGTTCATTTGTTTATTTTAAAGGAAGTGTAAACAAGGCAAAAATGAAAGAGGAATTAGTCTGCAAACAGCTTTGCTGGTCTTGAGAAATATCTGGCATATGTGAAAAAACGGCTGGTGAACAGCTCTGCTATTTCACTGATCTGGAGTAGGGAGATTATGCAGGAGGGACTAACAGATTTTTGTAAAACAAATTTGCCTTTTCACATACCCATAAAAATCTGTCCACATTTGTGAAACAGAGGTTCAAAATGATAATTTTTAAAGGCTTATTACAGTTTAAGAACATACAGTCAAGAAAAACATCTAAACTTCTAAAAAATTCAATAACACCCTGCCTACCAGCAACACAAAGGAACTAAACACTTCTTAGCCTAAGATTCCAGAAGCTTAGCAAGGATTTCCTGGCATTTGTGAGTCCCTCCTGGCAGCTTTGAGCCAGACCAGAACCAGGCAGGAAACCATGTGCTGAAAGCCTCCCTCATATCTACCTTCCAACACCTAGGCTGAGTGGAGAAGGGAGTTGTCCCCTCAACTGCCTGAGTAGAAAAAGACAGAAAATAAGATACAGTTAAGGAATACGATGAAATAACAAATTTGAATAGAAAGAAAAAAAACTGCTTGCTATTTAGGAAAGAACAGGAAGGAGTCAGTAAACCAACAGTCAATGGGAGGTCTTTGAAAGATGGGACCAAACTGGCTGACAGGTACAAGCAGTCAGAGATCGCTTTAGTACCTACATGATCTCACATGACTCTCTTCTGCTTAACTACTGCAAGTCTGTCTTCCCTTATACACAAAGTCTCACTTTCTTCTTCCTTCTTTCAAGTAAGAAGACTCTAGTAAGGCTTGTCATGCTTTCTCTCGTTTTTCCTATCTGATTTTTTCCCACTCTGTGTTCCAAACAGAACGTTTACTACTGTATGCTGCCAGGGCAGTCATGCATCATGATCCAATCCTAAACTGAATTTATTTTTTACCTTACATCATTTCCCCAATCAATGAATACAATGGATCTACTCTTGGCATCCAGTTGGCCGTAAAACCCAAGTTACACAGTAAAGCTGTTTTCTACAGTGCCCTTGTCTGAACTGTTGCTGAGAGTGGAAGCCATGTTGCAAATGTGAAATGAAACAATAATCCTACAGATAGTGTTGCCTTGAGGGATTGGCTTATACCTCTTTTCTTCTTGCACATTATATCATTTAAACCAGCCCCCTAAGGGTGACTATTATGTGCTCTTGATCTTTTGGATACTGAATCTGAAGGAGTGCTAAAAACTCATCACTTCTGTTAGAATCAAAGAGGATCTCTGCCTGGAACAGATAAAGTGCTATGTAATAAAAAATCCTCTGAACTATCAGGTGCAACTGATCACAACCATAGCACCTAAAATCAGCAGATCCTTTTTATGTTTCCTTTTTAATACTTTAGCTGCTCACCTGAAATGCTGTTTCTAAAATGAAAACTGGATACTGTAAAGATGACAGCTAATGACACTTGTGAGCTGCTCAGACCTAAAGTGAGAAAGACTACAGGAAAACAGAAAGGAAATTATTAATTTTGTCATCATATCATGCTTTGATTAGGGTGCAGTAAATAATGCCTATAGCTGCACACAGAATAGTGAGAATGAAACAAAGCGATGAAGGTAGCAAACATCAAGTAAGTATTATCCCTCCTGTGCTCTGAATGAAGCGTTAACTCCTAGGGGGGAAAAAAACAGTATGTGATTCTCTAATTAAAGACAGTGCCATTGTGCACAAGCATAGGGAGGCCAAAACTAACATTATTCAAGCAGCTTCAGTTCTTGAATTTCACAACTTTTAAGTGCTTCATTTTTCTAACAAAACTCTTAATAAAGCTTTTCAGATGCAATTTAGAAACATACACAATAACAGCTGCAAAAATAAACCAGATCAAAATAAAAGACAGACATTAAAAAAGTATTTAAATCCCATGACAAAGTTTGTGCAAATGTTCAATCTAAGAAATCAAATGTATCACTTTTAATTATGAATGATACAAGTGATAAAATGATATCATAGTACTGAAATGTAGGAGATGCAGAAAGATGTGGTTTTGGAGTGGGGTTTTTTTTTGGTGGTGCGGTTTTACTTTCCCAAGCAAAGAGCAAATAGATTTTCAGCATCAAAACTGTTATTACTCTCTGTAGTGAACTACGATTTGATGGAAGAAAAATGCACAGGAACAAGGATATGAAGTTACAGTAATTATCCACCCTATTTCTCTATTAAAGCTGTCTCTTTAAAATAATAAAATATGATCATTTAGAGAAGATTGGTATGAGTCTGTCTAATCACGATTTTTGTCCTTCTCAGGACTTTCAGAACTAGTGTATAGACATCAAAAAAAATTTCAAATAAATGGGTTATAAGAGAGATACAGTATGTTAATACTAATTAGTCCTTTTCTTCGCAAAGATAATTTATATAATTCTGGAGGTACTGTAATTTTTTTTTTTCTTCCTTATGGTATAAGCCTAAGTTTACTCTTTATTTACATTTATATAACATTTTAGGCTACTTTAGAAACACGCTAAGTTTTCATATAAAGTGAAATACAATAGTATCTAAAGTTTCAGATCTACACATTCATCCTCTTGCAAGTTCAGTACTTTTAACCAAAGAACAGCTCATATTTGCAGAGCCATTAAGGCCTCACTCATTGCAGTAGGTTCACAAAACATTCATTAAATATTTAAGAAGTTAGTCTACAGCTGGTTCTGTTCCAGTTTGAGATATAAAAAATATATGCTATTCATTACATTGTCTATAGTCATTGTAGTCAGCTCTTGAAACTGTATTGTGATTGCTCCCTTAAGAACTTTTCTATTAGTACTTGCAATTAAAACACCCGTATTTGAATACAAACTAATCTAAAGCTAAATGTCCTGGTTTTGGCTCAGATACAGTTGAGCTTCTTTCTACTAGCTGGTACAGTGCTGTGTTTTGGATTGGCGTGAAAATAATGTTGATAACACACTGGTGGTTAGTTGTACCTAAGCAGTATTTACACTAAGTCAAAGAATTAGTGAATTCTGCTTCTCACATCACTCCACCTGCAAGTAGGCTGGTGAGCACAAGAAGCTGGGTGAAGACACAGCCAAGACAGCTGACCCAAATTGACAAAAGGGATATTCAATACCATCTGACTTCATGCTCGGGATCTAAACTAGGGGGAAAGCTGGCCAGAGGCCACTGCTTGGAAATGGGCTGGGCATCCATTGGTAAGTAGTGAGCAACTGCTTTCTGCATCACTTGTTTTGTAGATTCTAATTATTTATGTTGATGATGATGATGATTTCCCCTTCCTTTACTGTCCTATTAAACTATCTTTATTTCAACTCATTAGTTTAACTTTTTTTTTCCCCAGTTCTCCCTCCTCGTCCCACTGAGTGTGTAGAGTGAGTGACCAGCTGTGTGACGTTTAGCTACCTGCTGGGTTAAACCACAACATACTCACATAACATTAGTCAAAGAAATGAGAACCTTAGGATAATATTTCAGATTTTCCCTCCCAATTTGCATGTTTTATTCTATTATTAGATTCGGCTTACTAATCTTAATTTAATTTTAAGAGCATTTACTTGGTTGCAGAGGTGGGGTATAAACCAACAAAAAAATAGTATTATGACAAAGCACTGTTGTCTCGATTCACAACACAGAGACTACAGATCTTCAGATGTTGCTCCACTTTATTCTATTCTATTTAGAGCTGAGAGTCTTCACAGGATCTTACACTCCAGTCAGTTCCTCATAAAGTACTGTATAAACCACTCAGAAATAACAAACACAATACCATAATAACAGAGAGTACTCCACATATTTGCCTCAGTTTGACAGCTTACTGGATCAAGACTGAAAACTCTCCTTAAAAGCAGTCTCAACATCCTGGTACTGTCTTGCTGTAGTGTTTTTGCCTGGGCCAGGTTTTTGGTATGGGGGGGAGCTACAGGAGTGGCTTCTTTAAATAAAGGTCTGCCAGAAGCTTCCCCTGTAGCTGACAGGGTAGGGTCATTGTCAGTCAATTCTAAGATGGACACCACAGCTGGACGTAGGCCTGGCCAATTAGTGACTGAGGTGACTGTGAATAATGTACTTTAGAAGAAGTTGTTGCACAGTTGCTAAACAGCAGCAGCAACAGGGAGTGAGAATGTGAGAACATCTCTGCAGACACCAAGGTCAATGGCGAAGGAAGGGGAGGAGGGTGCTTAGGCCCTGAAAGAAAGACTCCCCTGTGACCTGTGGTGAGGACCATGGTGAGGCAGCTGAGCCTCTGCAGTCCATGGAGGCCACAGGGGAGCAGAGATCCACTTCCTTTAAAAGTATCTTGCCAGCCAGATTGATAGAGTCTTCTTTCAAGTACTGTGAGAATCACAAGTCAGCCTTTAAAAAATGAAACAGAGATGAAGTGCTCTGATCTCTGTAAAGAAATGACAATTATCTATTCCCTCTCCCAGAAAAAGGCATATAACTTTGGTATTAACTGATTCTAATACTTAGCCTTTTCCAAATACTAGAATATATTCAAAACTGCAAATTTCCATTTTACAACCTTGAATAAGTGTATTAAATTACTTTGGTCTTCTTTATATCTTTTTATAAGCATTCTGTGCTATATTAGCAGGCTACTAACAGCTTTACCACAAATCAATGGCCCTTTCAAACAGCTTTTCTATATTTGTAATCAGAAAAGACATGAGGAGACGGGAAAGAAAATTGTGTACACGTAGCAGCTATGTCAGTCTCATCCATTTGCTTAATGCATAATGCTTATGACACTACAAGATTTCTTTGCTATTGAAATTGAACAATCTAAATATTAGGCTATGGCATCACAAAAGCAGCTCATGAGGAAGTGACAGTGCTAGAGAAGAAAGCTACTTAGGAAAAAAAAAATATCAGAAGCAATATGTTAAAGAAACAATGAAATCACTCTTCAAAGAACCTATACAATTGGGAGCACCATTAGAACTATTTTTAAAAAGACGTTTCAAACTAACAGTTTCATTATCTGTCAGACTGAGACAAATTCCTAAACATTGCCTAAGTGTATGGTTGCCTTCTTATGTTTAACCTTGCCAATGTTCCCCCAACATATCCTCCCTTCAATTATTTGGTGATATATTTGTGTGCGATCACTGAACTAAGCAAACTTTCCAAGAGGCTGCCCTCAGGCTGTTAATGACATTTGAGGACCTCTATGGGTCATCATGGAAGTACGTGGAACAACAGAAAAATCTTGACTGAAATCCTGTGTTTTTTACATTACAGGAAAATTCATAACAAAAGTGTAACTATAAAAGGTATGTTTTAAGTACAGTAAACACATAATTACAGTATACTCATGACTTGAATAAACCATCTCATCTTTTAAACAGAGTATATTTTAGTCCAGTGTGGAAAGTACTTTTTGAAACTGTAAAAATATTAGCAATTTCTTTTTTTCCAAATATCAGGGATACTATTAATAATCTAAACAGTTGCAATGTCAGTGGATTTAATTAACAGTTAAAAATATAAACGACAGGGTGTAAGACAGCATGCTGTTTTTAAAGATGTGCAAAATGAAAGTATCCTCTTCCTTGTACCTGGAATATTGATGACCCAAATTTGCTGTAGCTCACTGTACAAAAGATAGGCACAAACTTATTTCAAATTATTGAAAGACTGTGAAGGAATTTTCCTTTATTTTCCTTTTCAAACCACTTGAGAAGGCACAATCTGGTACTTTTTCCTACCTTCCTGAGCCTGCTTAAGCCCAGCTTACAGCTCACTCTTCCTCAAGTTTCTTGAGATGACTGAGAACACCTAGATCAGGGCTGGGTAAAAAAAGCCATGCCACAAGACTTCTCAAAGGAAAACAACATAGCTTGGACTTTTCATGTCAAGATCTGAAAATTATCCTTTACTTCACTAATAAAACCAACTGTTTACAAAGGTTTACATTTTAAGAGTCAACAGTTACTGATCTTATATTTCATGATCAATAAATGTGCCAACATAGATAGATTATGTTGGGAGTTACTCCCACCCGATCTCCCAATCGTTTTGATTAAAAGCACATATACTACAGAATAATAAAGAAAAAAATCTGTAGATTGCTCAGCCACTGTTCTCCCTGGATTATGTATTTGTAGACAAGTTTTCCAAGCTGAATTTATCTTGCAGGTATTTAAAAAAATTAGCTCTGACCCTTCATCGCTACAGTTTTTCTTTTCCTCACCCCATAAGCTTTAAAAAGCACCATCATAACCATGTTATTTTCTGGAAACTGAGATTAGGACAAATAGATTCTGTTTTACTTTGTAGAAGAAGAAAAATAAATCTGACATTTGCCATCTGTGTAACGTTGCTAAAACTTTCTTCCTTATATGTTTAAGAACCTGTGGAAAACTGGAATCAAAACACTTGCTGCTGAAGAGCGCAGTTTTCTAGAGCAGGCAATCAAAAAGCACCATATTTGCTTTTGTTCTGTGACTTAGCAAATCCTAAGCCTGTCTGCCAAGTTTCATGGTTTTAAGCAGAGCACATTTTTCATGTGGTACAGAATGCTCAGTTCCCCCAGCTAAGTCGTTATTACTTATTGCTTTCATGTGTCCCAGTCTTCTTGAAATGATAGCCAGATTGGACAGTCTGTTCTGCCTTCCTTGTGTCTGATCATACTGGGAACAGATGAATGGGAGGCACACCCGGCTGTTCAAGCTGCCTATCAACATGACTAAAGACTGTGGGGCCTGATGATTATTTAGTACCGACAGGCTTTGAAGAGAAATATGCTCTAATCAAATAAGGAAAAAAAAAAAGTTGTTTTAGACTATTTCCCAAATAACTTCTGCATTAAATGAGGCTTTCTCACTAACAAGACCTTTCTATACTCAACATCCACTTTAAAGAGCTTAGGGTAATACTTAAGGCAGAGCAGAACTACTGGCTATGCAAGTGTCAGGTATTCAAATGTGAAAATCAAAATTCAGCACAGTATGTTTTGAAACCCATGGCTGGCAATTTATGAAACAGAAAAAAAAATTGGAGTTTCACTATCTTGACTTTTATTTAACTGAGGCCTTTGACTTGGTAAATCATCAATTAATATTAACTTTGTTAGCTTTAAAATGAATTAGGTTGACTGCAGTACTTCTTTGGCTCCTTCCGCTCCTTCTGTGGTCAACACAAACAATTACTTCTAATGGTGTTAAAGCTCAGATGAAAATGTTAAATAGAGGAGTCAATTGCAAGGTTATTACTTTTTTTTCTAAAGTAATGAAAACAAAGTACTTCATGCAATATACAATCACAGGTTAATGACACAGTCCTACACAGTGGCTCTAAGGCCTTGTTCAATTTAAAACACTGATTTAAACCATTTCAAAGTATCATTTAAAGGATTAAGTGTTAACAAGAAGTGTTATTCACAGTTTAAATGCTATAGCAAAGCTACCCATGATTAAAGAAAAAATGAAAAAGAAACATTTTTAATGCAAATACTGTAGTGAGAAAGTGATCTAAGCCAGTATGAAAACAACACTTACTAAAACTACATATTACAAAGGCAGAGCAAGAATAAATCTCGTAAAGCAGCATTTGCCTACTAATTCACCTTGGAATTTCTGCAATATGAAAGATCATTACCATAAAACAAAAAGAAAGTTTGCTGGCGCCTTCTTTGCAACTGTATGTTGCAATGCTATCTGAAATCAATCATAAAGAATATTGCTTTTAGAAACCACTTTTTTCCTCCCATTTTCTGACTTGTTTCCATCACAAAGGCCTGCACTCAGTTCCCTTTCCAGTATCTTCCACAACAACAGTGAAAATGGTATGATGTGTCACAGTGATTTTGACTCTCATCAAATTAAAACCTCCACCATTTCTTCCACACCACTACACTAGCATTTCCCAAAGAGGATCATACCCCAAAAAATCATTAAGAAAGAAAATACCAGAGTATCAACTTTCTGACCAACAGCAAGCTATATATAATTAAAACCGGTAACAGAGAACTTTGTACAGACATAAGTTTTGCTAAATTTCACATCCTTCAACCTCTGGCTAGAGTTCTGAGTTAAAATAGCAAACAAAATACAAAATAATGGGATTCGAGATGACTTTGAGACAAGACTGAGTTGTGAGGCACCAGCAAGTATTCTTTCATCAAACACAGGAACAAACTCTGATCTAAGCATTTTATGCACAATATGTTCTTCAAAGCTAACTTAAGACTCGAAACTTAGGGATAATAATAGGAAGCAGAGGACCTCTGGTCAGGTATAGCATCAGAGACCTTACATCCTGTAACCAACATCCAGTAATATCTCTGGATATACTTGAATATTCACGTTTCAGATGGATCCTGTCATGTTTAACATAATAAAAAACATTCAGGAAATTACTCAACTGAAAAGCAATGAAGAATTGTCACATGTACACCTCCTCTCTGTGCATTGGCTTTCCCCAACCTCACCACAGATTTAGGTACTTTGAAAACTAGTCCTCCCAGGATAGCCCCACTGCAGCACAGCTATGCCTAAACTAAAGGAGGTTAAAAATACAGACAGCATTAGGACTGCTCAGAGAGGATTTAATAGCTGAAGAAGTCAAAAGGGAAAACCCTCATACAGAAAAGTACAAAATCCTACAGAAGAAAACATGCTAGAAGCGGGCTAGCACTGGCCAGCGATGGCCAGGACTGGTCAGGTCCAGGTGTCACAGTCACACCTGCTAAGTGGCCTGGGGAAAGATGTCAACTCAGCGACACCAAGGAGCTGCCTCTGGGAGCTGCAGAGGTGGACTCTTTCCTGTATGACTGGTGTCTGCCAGGACAGGATAGACTTTTTGGAGATTCATCAGCAGTGCTTCTGCTCAGCTGAATAAATTTTATGTGCTAGCCAATACACAATTGCTTGATTTATTAAAACTATATATAGGTATATATTCTGCTTTGCAGAGCCTCTCTCATCCAGCAGAAGACACCTGAAAAACCAGAAAGTATGGCCACTGCACACTGTCTTCTGCACAGAAACACCTCATCACAAACACAATTCCTCCGTGAAGAGCCCTCCATAGCATACATTTCCCACTTCCACTCCCAGGAATTATCTCAAGATCTCACGGTATAGTATGGCCGTAGAACCAAACTTGGGAAGGCATGATGCTAAAGAAAAATACCTGAAAAAGAAATCTCTCAGCAAAAATACTGGTCATTGCCAATCTGGATGATGCACCCAGCTGCCCATCCCCATGGAGGTAAATGGGAGGTAAAAGTGCCTGTCAGAGCTTTCACAGAGGTCCTGTTGGATGACACAGCACCAGTTGTATCCTCAGTGTGAAAACAATGGCTGTTTGCCACCATCTGGGTTACTGGGGGATACACATACCATGGGGATACACATTTACAGCTCAAGGGAATTAGCCTGGCAGACAGATGGCTGCACTAAAGGCAAAGCAGTTGTACTTGTCACCAGTTTACACCAGTACAGTAAAATAGCTGTAAATTGTTAGATTACTGAGGATTCTACCCATATATTTCATTCATTCATGACAAAGTAGATATCATTAGATTTACGAGTAAAACTAAAACATTTTTTAGTCAGAACTATAGTATAGCTATTCCCTTACATCTGGGAAGAATCTGATTTGTACTGCAAGTAATCACACAACTGTGGCCTCTTTGGTCTCGATTAAAAAACATCACAACTTCATTCAGGCCCCAATTGTTGTGACACAGATGGATGGAGAAAAGTGGAGTGAGAAGCAAACTGGAGTGCAAAACCTCTACTTCTCCTATAGCTTTCTGCAATTTCTTTCTCTTCTTTTGTAATGCAAACATCAGGGAGGTCTCTGAAAATGTAGGAACACTGAACAACTGCAGTACAGGAGCAAAAGAATGAAGACAACATTACTCTTTTTGACCTCTCGATAAATAGTTACAGAGAACTAGGAACTTTAACATACCAGAAATTAATTCCTTAATATGTAAACAGAAAGTCTGACTCACAGACTGGAAGCCCCAGGGCCAGCCCATATCTTTCACCAATGACAAAGAAAATACGCAGTCTAGAAGATAATCAGAATTTTTAACAGATACTGATACCCATTTTTGACTGTTCCTTGTTAGAACAGCTGAACAGTAAATACCAAAGACTTCAGTTTCCCAGTAGAATAATGAAGTAGTCTGTGCTGCAAAATATTATTGTACTCCATTTGTAAAAAAAGAACTTTTTTTAAAAAACACTTCTCTTAACATATTGCTCCTGTAGGGAATTAAAACAGACTGATGTACTGTGCTTTTACATACTTGTCTTTCAGTGCAGGAAGATGGTAAGTTTTTGCACAGGAGACATATATTTTCAGTTTCCCATATCAATATTCTATATATTCTTCCTTTCCTTTTCAAATAGCTAACCAAAACAGTTGGTTTAGAAAGGCTTATTTAGCTTAGTCTCCTCATTCAGGTCAACTCCCTGAAGCAAATGTGTAAGAATTTGTTTCCCAAGTAAGAAATTCTTGAAGGTTTTTAAAGAAATGACACACGACATACATACACAAATAATTTCCTCACATGAATCAAAGAACTCTCCAAGGAAGATCAAGGGGAAACTACCCACTAATTCTGTGTTTGGGACACCTTGATGCATGCTGAGCAGACAAGATATCAGAACTGCATGGGAAAGCCACCAAAAGCACACTCTTTCAGCTAAACACAAAAAAAAGATGCCCAAGCTCAGTGCTTGAGCACATGTGCACCACTTCAGGGCTTTGCTTATGGCACATGGTCTGCTCTAACCATGCTACAGCCGTAACCAGCTCTGGATAGAATAATCTTATTACGCCTCACAAGAAACCTAACATATTTATGTATAATCTGAAACACAGCATCTTATTTATCACTCCTAGTCCACTGCAGAACATATGATTTCCACATTACATCTGCATGCATCTCCCAGGAAAGTTTGGCAAGTTCCTTTTAAGCCTTTTGTCATCTCCTTTCAACTGAGTACATAAAGGAAGGCATAAGTACAGTAAAGCACACAGCATGTCAAAACAGACAAAACATGGCTTTACAGGCCATTTTTTTTCACCAGCTTCAAGGCCAGAAGGATATTATAAGGAGGAACTAATTGCCATAGATTAAAAAATAAGAGGGAAGTGCAAGGCCATGTATTTGCAGTCTTGTTTTATTGACAGCAACGGAAAGGTATTAATAAATATATATAAGTAAATGGTATCTATAATCCTCCCCATTGAAGATTAATACTGAGACCATCAAAACTTAGACAAAATGTGTCTCCTTGTTCCCATTGCGGTGTCACACCTCCTCTCGCATGTACAGAGGTACATGCCAGTGTAGTTCCCCTTCCATCAGAAATGGAATAAAACCTGCAGGGGAACCAGGGGGGGTTGGGCTGTGACCCCTTCCTCCCATCAGTACCTTCCTGCCTCCTTCCTTCCTTTCTTTTCACTTGATGTTCTCAATACGTGATCCAGTGACAGCCTTACTTGTATCCGTGTGGCAATGTTGCCTTGTGCTTGCTTTGTGATACAAGCTGCATACCAAATTGTGAGTCATTCCACACCCTCTGCTTGTTTATTCCTAGTTAATTGTGTCATTTTTACACTATTTTTCTATTCAGCCTATTCATTCCTGGCCATTGCTTCAACTGGCAAATAATGTATTTCCTTCCAAATCTTACTCTACCTTCTAAGTTGCCACTATCTCCATCAGTTCGCTGTTAGTTAATACTAGTATTCACTATTTCCACTGATCAAAACACTGACAAAAATGATGGAAAAAAAAAAGCATGCAAATCTCATCCAGCATATCCTCTCTAATCCAACTCTGCCAAAAAACTAGGCTAGAAAATAAGTTTCCCATGCTTATCTTGACTTCTCCTAGACCATGATTTCCTAGCTTGCTGGGGAGATTACTTGAGATCAAGTCGAACAAGGTATCAAGGTCAATATTTATAATTTCTACAAGTCATAGAACAGTACTCATATCCAATTTAAAATGATAATTGTCATTACCACAGTACTTAAGAATCAATCTTGGACTAGACGCCCACTGGGCAGGACACTAGATAAACAAAGAAGAAAAAGAACAGCAGAGAGTTGCTGACCTATAAAGTTCATTACTTGAATACTAACGAAGAAAAAATGTTGTACAAACATTCAGCAGAGCAAAAGGTGAAAAGAAATGAGTAACAACATATCTAAAAGTTATTGCGTGCATATCTGAAAAGAATTATTGCTAAAAGAAAAAACAAAGCCTGGTTGCCTAAACACCTGAAGGTGTCCTTAAGAAAGGAGTTAAGGAAAAATTATCAAGCTGATTAACAGACATATATGTTGAGCTTTTCTGATATGAGGTAAAAAAGGTAGAAAACAGTAATAGAAAAAGTGGATAGTAAAATCTGCCAGGATGGGTTGATTACAGACAGGAGTTCACTCTTGTTATTTTGAGGTCGGGTAGGGCAGAGAGAAGCTGCAAAGGGCTCTGGAAATAAAAACCTGCAGTTTATATTTGATGTAGCAAGGAAGAAGATCGACAGAAATGTACATAGAGACTTTAAATAATTAGGAAACATCTACACTTTCACAAGCCTAGAGTGTTTTTCCATTTTGTAGTCTTACTGAAATGAGTCACATAATTTTTCACTACCTCATTCTTCTATTCTGATCCTATGTCATGTTTTGTCCTAATTATTTAAGCTGTCAGAATATTGACTATTTCTGTAACTGGCAGAAACGAGTAACTGACTTCATTGTCAGTCTCTAAACATAAGACAACTAGTTTCACCTGCCAACTCCATGTCTCACCTCAAAAAAAGAAAAAAAGCCAAGCCAAAACATGCTCCTGCTGGGAGTCTCTAGGTGTCTCAGGCTTCCCTGTCGTTTCAAGGGCTAGAGGCATCAGTGGTGCCTCAGTCACCTCCATTTTATGTCTGTATTATACACAAAAATTAGATTGTGAAATAAAACTGTTTTATCTACAGCATTTTGCTCCTTAAACGTGACATTTAAATAGCTGTGCATAGAACTTGTAATGCTCCCTATAGGTTTAAGGTTCAAAGAGGTTGAAGATTGTACCCCACTACTTGTTGCAACCAAAAAGATTTTTTTTTATTTTTTTTTTTTAGAAAGCAAAGTTAAAAGCTGTTTGAATAGCTGAAATTGAATACAATCAATGGCATTCTTTCCTGTATTAAAATATCAGGGCACCATTAAAGATGCTAGATTGTACTGAGGAAAATACTTCCACAGTAGAACATTATTTTTCTTCTTTTCTGTTCCCAGGACTCAGATGTGTGGTCTGAAGGTGTAGTGTAAATGCTTATGAATATTCCAGCTATATAACTTTTCCTCTTTTGCCTATACTGCCTATATTTACTGTATTACCTATATGTCCTGTATTACTTAGATGTGTCCCTAATATGTGTGTAATTGTACATTAATAAATTAGGGCTAGAAAAATCAATTTTGTAATGGAAGATAAAGGATCTCAAAGTATGGGAGGTTAAAACTAAGAATCAATTATTTGGAGAGAGGGGCTAAATTGTCCTCTGCTTACATTCATATTTAGATATATGTTGGATTACCTGTTTTCAACCCTCATGGACAAACTTATTCAGCATTGAAACATTGACCACCTATATATTGTTGGTGATGAAAGATGATATTTTTCAGTATGAATTCAGTCTATAATTTTTCTTAGTGTCATTACTATTTCATTTTATAAACAGCCTCTCCTGTTATCAGCTACAAAGGGATATTGTGTTTCATGGGCTCCTACAAAATTTGTATTTTTTATTTACATTTAAAATCTATATTTTATTTTTACTGCAATTCATTTATTGAACACTTTGAGTCACATATCCTACAAATTAGAGACTCAGTCTTGTTACATATGGAGAGTTTTATAGCTTGGTATTTAATAATTTGTTGACAACCAATGTCTTTACAACAATGCAAAGAGATTTGTTGTCCATTATTTAGTAATTTGGATGAGGCAGTTTTCCTTATCGCTCCAGTGATATTTGCTTTTTAAAAAAACGTGACAATTCAAAGACTGAAAGGTTTTTCCACAGGACTCTCTCTCAGTTAATGTTGTTTTAGTACTTCCATATTTTGTACAAGTATGCACATTGAGAATGTTAGCATTGCAATTGCTAGGACTACCAGATTCTCCAACTCAGCTGCCAACAATCTGAGCACCTCGAGTCTATTTATGACTGAAGGCAGAGCAGCAGGAAAGTTCACATGGCATTATGGATGGGATATATTTCTTCACTAACAACACTGTGTGAACACATTGCCTCTTTTCTGAAAACAAGTTTTCAGTTACCCAGTGTCTTATAGGCTTGCGTAGCATAAAAAAAAAAAAGAATGTTGAAACAATAATGTATTCATATTATACAGTTTGTGCGTGTATATACACACTCTCAGAAATGAATGTTGCAGTTCTAGGTGTCAAGAGAAAACGAAACAAATGCAACAGAGACCTTTAATTTCAAAGAATACCAAAGATGGAATGGGGAACATTAAGAAGCATCTGTAGCTTAACTGAAACTAGTTAAGGCACACTTTATTCTGCCTTGATTGATTTAGGCACCCTCTGTCAGACAGGCAGCGACCCTGTGTAATGGTGCCCACAAGACCTTCTTCCTTTTTCATCTGGTGAGTAATACACAGTACTAGCCCACAGTCAGATCCTTGAAGTTCCAGGAAAATACAAACTAACTTTGGAGGTCACCAAACATATCTCAGATAACCAATTCTTAAAAGATATCTGTGCTTCACCAGTCTCATGGAAGTAATTATCCTTCTGCTTTTCAGATTCATTCAGATTCATTTAAACTCCAGGAAAACTTAATGTTTATTCTAGAAAAGCAAGGGTTAAGTTGATTTGAGATCTATTATAAAATGAAAATTGACTTTAAAATATCACACACAATATTAAAACATATTTTTAGATTATGTTTGGTGCCAAGACTGCTTCTCAGCTTCTCCAGTATTTCAACTAGGGTTTTAGGGACATGCATATGTTTTCCTTGTAAATGTAGCCTTTTCATGCCAAGCAATTTTAACTCAGTAATAATTCATTTTTTATTTTAGTAGATACTACTTCTGTGCTCTCAAGACCACTTAAGCTTTTCTTTTTCATGGCAATGCCTGAACACATTCAGCTACAATTCTTCACTTCTTTCTGATGAGCATCTAAATTGTCTTCTTATACCCTAGAGAGGAACTACATTCAGCAAGTACTATTATTTCACAGGAAATTTCAAAATACCTCATAATAAGTTTCACGATGAACTGCAGATCCCAAAATACAAGTTCATTGAAGGTAAAAGTCACTATCGAAATAAATGACAAACACTGGCACATGTGAGAAAGAACATAACCTGCAAGATCTAACTAATGGAATCCAAGTGAGAAATACATATAAGATATTGTAATACACTTTAGAATCCTAATCTATCAAATACTCACATACTCGGATATGTGCCAAGAAGTCATAAAGACCAAGTATGTTTGTAGGATGTAAATCTGCAGTATAAACAAGTTATATTCAGACTATATTTTCATTTTTTCTCTTGTCTTTTCCTTTTTTCTCCTATGAAATTTTGATTTTCTTCCTTTCAGTAAGCAAAATAACTGAACTTTGGAAATTCCTTGAAAAATCAAATATGGATGCTATGATGGCATTTAATGGATTTATTAATATCCCATATAAAAGTAAGACATCAAAATGTGACGTTTTCTATGTCAGGATTGTATTTCATATTTAAAGCAACTTTTCATCAGGGAACAGATTCCAAATTTGTCTCTAGTATGTCAAAACTCATAGAGTCATATGAAATAATCATTTGAAACAGTGACCCACTATTGTAAGGTTCATGAGAAGATGTTTTGTACTTCAAGGTGTATCAAACATTTTAAAATTATTTAACACATCCTAGAACATATCAGTCTAAAAGCAAACCATAACATCACAAAATGTTAAACCATGCCTCCTTCCTTTTAAAAAAATGTGAGCTGTGCTATGGTCATATGAATTTAGCTGTTCTACAGATGTAAAAAAAGTTATTTAAACTTATTATTGGAAGAAAGTAGTAATTACACAGACTATTTTCCACAGTTTTCATATGAGTTTGAGAGCTTCATATACTGTTCGGATATATACTATCCAATGCATCAGCTGCAGGGCAGACCAAATATGCAGTACACCCTTTCTTTGTCTGATATTATCACAGTATGATTTCAGATTATGGTATAAACTTTTAAAATACTGTAAAATTGCATATGCAAACATTGTAAAAATTGCAATTATATTTGAATATTGGCCTACTATTATTTAGTAGATATGTAACAATGAATGACAGTCTTCTGCTTAGATGAAACATGTGATACCATTTTGAATTAAAACATTAACATTTAGTGAAACATTTGTATAAAGAAAATAGTGAATTTTATATTCTCTGTCCAATCCTTCTGTTTATAATAAAAACAAATTCACAAATGCACAAGATCACATTTTTCCACGGGTATGTTCATTAATAATACAAGCAATAAGATAAATATTCACAGAAGAATACATTTTTCAGTGGCTGTCAGCAGCAGAAGAGAACATTTCTACTTTTATTTGCTTATATTGCCACAGTTATCATAACCTTTCAGACTAAACAATTCCCTCTAAAGTAATACATTCTTCTTTATCCTCTGTTCCACTCTATAGGAATCTCATGAAGACTAGCTTGTTAATTTCTGCCCAACTTAGGCAACATTACACATCCAGTGCTAGGTGATACGAGTATCTCCATACTTACATAAGAGCTCTATCCAATAATCATAACCAGAGTTCCATGCCTATTGTGTTTGGTCTTTATGCAACTACAATATCCATTACAACCAGCCAACATCATGCCCTATTCCAGGAGAACATTTGGGAACAGTTCTGTTGTAACATACACCACCTCACAACGAGCTGATTGCACATGAAGTAGTTCTGCATCTTTGATTTCCAACTCTAGTATGAGTAACCCCAGCTCAGAGATGACTGTATCATGCCCCACTGATCAATTCATCAAAGTCCATATTTGGCGACTGCAGAGTTGTTGCTGCAAGCTGCCTTTGCGACTAGGGAAGGAAGAACACATATTGCCAGAAAGGAAAATACATGCACACAGATTCATCATAATTTGTTTAACTGTACACCAAAGGAAAGTTGCATTGCATACCAAGACAGACTCACTTCTCTTAATCAGATGCTGTCCTCCAATATTCTGCTTCTAGGCAAAAAAAAAAAAAAAAAACAACAAACCAAAAAACCAGTCCCAAAATATATTGTAAATGTGGATCTTTCAGTGATTCAACACACAGCCTATATAGCCAAAAGTAACAGTAAGATGACTTGCAAAAAGGATAACTATCAAGAAGATAACCAGCAAACTAAAAATACCTAACTGGTATATGGGACTAAGTGAACTAGACAATATGAAGAGGCTATTGCAGCTAAATGAAAGGAGTTAGAAAGTTACTGAATGTGGTTTTCTTCTTTAGAGACAAAAGAATAACATAAACAGGGTGCATTTTTTTTTTCTAATAAGACATTTGCTTGTAGTCTCATAGAACTGTAAGATTTAAAAGTTGCTTGTGACCCCTTTGACCTTCTTCAAGTACCTTTCCTGTAAGCCCACAAACTGAATATATCTTCAGTCAACTAGAAAAATGATGGGGAAAAAAATAAGGCTTGTTTAACACAACTTCTCGTCGTTTGGCTAATGGGGAAATCTAGCTGAATAGCTTAGCATGTTACAGAAGGTCACTTAATATAGCTTAGGGATCTGAAATTTAGAGGTTTTCAAGTGTATTCCCATTATTTCCTAAGTCAAAAAGCATCTACGGGAATAACAAATGGAACATAGCACTCACAGTCTCTCATATACTAACAACTTCTTTTTAAAAATCATATTCAATGTAGGACTTTTAAGTGCAAATGAGAAAATTAATTCCAAAAAGTTAACCTCACCATCCCATATTCTCAGGGAAGACTATTTAGTGCATTCTTATGAGGAATGTACTTTCTGCTTTGATGGCTAAACCCCCTTTTAACATCCCTCCCCCCTTTTTTTTTTACTTTCCTTTCTTAGGAGTTTATGCAAGCATTTAACATTTGGGAGTATTTAGTCAAAGTTTACACAATAGGTCTCCAAACCAATGTAATAAGCATTCTAGTATTGACTTTTAAGTGAGACTATTAAGTGCATTTCCAGTATTCTCTGATGTTCAAGAGCAGATAATTTTTTATTCTACCCTTAGTTTCTACAATATTTAGAGAAGGAAAAATAGAAAACTGATTTTCAATTGGTTACTTAAGACAGGCTCAAGGACACATTGGGTTATATTTTTTGCTTTCTCCACCCTGAATCTCAGGAATCTCACTTTTCAACTCTCAACGTGAGATTTGTGTATCGATCTTACATGATCAGAGTTATAACAGTGGGTGTGTTTGTTTCAATTTAACAGTTTTGTAGTACTGCACAATTTCTAGCATTTATTTACAACAAGGTACCCTACCCAGGGTTACCATACCTTCAGGTTTTTGCTAGATGAATTCTATTCTAGATAAGGCTTAATTAGATCTTAATTTCAAGAGACTACTTCATCAGGCACAGTCAACTTGAACTCTCCATCCTGCGTCCTAACACGTGCAGAGTCCTTCTCAGTTTAAGCCTGAATCAAAAGAAAGACTCACATTATAGAATGTCTCCTTAAATTTATGTTGAAGGAAATGATGTTTGATTTGGATAGCAAAGACTAGGGAGAGGGCCAAGACAAAAAGAGGTGGCATGCAAGCAGCTTTAGGGCTGGGCCAATTGAAGGGGATAAGTCACCACAGACAACTTCCTGGGCCAGTCACTTTGTAGCTGGACATTACTTAGAGATAAAAACATCTCTCCCCTGGGCTCTGCATTCACTTCTGCCTCCCATAACACTGAATTCCATCACCCACCCTAAATGAGTTGGGGTGTGTTTCTTACTCTTTCACAGACAGTGTCCCAACGTAGCCTCCAGCTTTTGGATTACTATTTCTGTCATTCTGTCAGGGACATTTTTATGTTATGCTAAATATAGTGTCATTAACATCTCACTATGGGAAGTGATTCTCATTTCCTGGAAAAAAAAATCTTGAATATTCTAATGCATAATTAGCATGAAATTATTATAAGACTGTAAAATAAGAATTTCTATTTTGGGCAAACCAAGGGCTCTTCTAAGTTCATCCAAATCTGATGGTGGCCTGCACTCTTTCAGAACAGAGTGTAAAGATAGGACAAGTGTAAAATGCCAGAGCGCCTCAAAATAATGTTCTTATTTCTATGAATTTATGATTAGGGATTTCTCAAGAAAAAGTTCTGTTCCATAATATTCAGGATATTAAAAATGCACTTAAATTTCATGCTGACATTATTTGAAATCTTTAAATGAAAAAATAAAAAACTAAGTGTACACTTTTTTTAAACTTCAGAGAAAATAGCTCTGACTGGTTAACATCTGATTTAGAACATACAGTATGCACAAAGTAAGAAGTAGTACAAGCATTATCTATTCAAGTGGATTTTAGTTTTGTAAACAAATAATGTCATCTGCCACTTAATCACCTCACCATTCCTATAATGTAATCCTTCTGCAATGCTTCTGTTGTTTTTACCTGACCTGAATGATTCTGAACCATCAGTAGTTTGCCACATTCTTTTAGAAAGTAATCATCATCTCAAAGGAAATTTGTATGCAATTCCACTGTTAACCTCCTGCTGTTGTGTAAATGGACTTAATTTCTATCCTTTGTTTCCAGTTTTATAGTAGCTTTCCAAAGGAGGTCTTTTTTTTTATTTTCATCTTTTCATTTTAGTTTTCATATTTTCAAATGAAAAAAATGTCAAAATATTTACAGGTACCCACTTTTTCTGTTTCAGCCACGTGTATGTGTTCATACTGTTTCCTTTGAAGAATTAATGCAGTTCTGAGGTAATGCTTCTTTGCAAAACCATATTGACTCTTCATTATATCAAATTTATCCATATCTAGTAATTAGCACCCTCTTTTGGATACAAGGTTGAAAAAAATCACAATTAATGGCCTACAGTTTCATATCAAAGTTCCTATGGATCCATTGTGACTTCCAAAGCCGCTCAAGACAGATACTCAGTCATGTTGTGTAAAGAAAGGTATTAATGCAGGAGGCTTTCTAGGTTCCCTCACAGTAAGCAAAAGTAGAAAAAAAAA
This sequence comes from Colius striatus, assembly GCF_028858725.1. Classification (NCBI taxonomy): domain Eukaryota; kingdom Metazoa; phylum Chordata; class Aves; order Coliiformes; family Coliidae; genus Colius; species Colius striatus. Next base: position 85,479,791 of record NC_084759.1, read on the forward strand.
TTTGGTTACTAATTTATTGCCTAAACTTCCATCAACAGTCCTGCGGAGAGGTTGCAGAGCCGTTCTTTACCACCTCAACTTTGACCAAGACAATTATGCAAACCAGAGCTTGTTGGTGAGTGGCACATCAACACCAACAAAAAAGCAGCTGTTGGCCTTTAAAGTTATTTAACTGAGAAACATAGGCTCGTGGAAACCAATGACAACTTGATAAAATCGTGCCAAAATTCATGATGAAGTATTCAACTAAGACCCATGGTATACCTACACCAGAGATCACCAAAGTAAAGACTAGCTGTCACATGTCACATTTAGAGAGCCCAGAGGAGACCACAGGTGAAGCCTGGTCTATCTTGGTAAGAGTTCACCTTGGGATAAATCAATTTAACATGTAGGATTTTAGCTGCCCTGCAACACATACTGTTTACAACTTGGTATCTAGCAGCCTGCTATGTATGTGCTCCCTGCTACTTTTCCTGCTTGGGAGCTATGGGAAGATACTTGCTTCATTAATTTTTAAAGCTCTCTCACTGCCACTCCCCAAAAAAAACCCCATGAAAACCAAATCCCAGTGTTTTGGACTCCCTGATTACTGTTTTGATTGCAACTTTCCAGAGACATTTCTTTCTGTTTTCTTTGTTTTTATATAGTTTCCACATCATATTTTTAGTTCTAACCACCTCCAGGAGATACATCACTCAATCCTATCTTTTTTAATAGATCGATCTATTGTCCTTAATATAATATACCAAAAAAAAAAAAAATCATTTCTTAAAAATAAGAGTCAAGTAAGAATTCAAACACTATTTTAGTCTATGCGAATAATCAATACAGACAGCACAGGTTAACTCAGTTATATGCTGACCTAAGAAGAAATTTAGAAGAACACAATGTCAAAAGATATACTGAGTCTTTTCCATAGGCAAAAATGTCAGAAGAAGCTGCTTGAATGCTACTTAGGTATTTAAAAGCAGATGAGATGAGATGAGATGAGATGAGATGAGATGAGATGAGATGAGATGAGATGAGATGAGATGAGATGAGATAGTAAAACATCATATCTGAAAACCTCATATAAAGAGTTTATATTGTTATAATTTTTTAATCAATGTTTTCTAGCACTGGCTATATACTACTGTACTTCAGCAAATCCTGTTCAGAAACCTCTTCCTTGAAACTTAACTGATGAACTTAGGTAAAGTTGTGCCTTCATATTTCATTTCCCTGTTGATGTTTGTTTGAAATAATCTGTGCTCTTTATTTTGTGTTTCTATCCTTCTAGCTCTGTTTTTATTTTGTAATTATGTAATCCGCATTTCTACACACTGTGTATGTGCACATGAATTTGCCACATTATCTTCATTGTTTTCTTCTAAACGTACATACATTGCCTGAGTCAAGGAAATTTTATTTAATCTACTATTTTTCTTAAACAGAGGTAGACTTCTCATTTTGCTAAATGATGCACCTTCAGGACTCCAATATATTGCTTCCAAGGTGTCTGTTGGTACAGAATGCTGTGATTCCTCTTTTGAGTTACTTTTTCATTTGCTTTTTAGTGTCATTGCTGATTTTGAAGTAAAATATTACCATGTGGGTTTAATTTATTTTGCTTTCTTCTATGAAGACATCACTTTTGAATGCATATTGTCAGAGTTTAGAAAACCTTACCAACTGCAATAGTCATTTGTAATGCCCAGCACTGAATCAAGACTTGATTTTCCTTTTGCTGTGAGCTCTGACTAGGTGCTTTAAGAATGACTCCGTTATAATGCCAAAATATTAGGGTTTATATCTTATACATATGTGGCATTTACAAAATCTGAGATAGTGACGGAGTTTTTCCAGTGCAGTACAACTGACCTTCCGTAGTAGTTTAGAGTCACTGCTATCAGGGTGGCAAGATAATGCTCTTTATTTATGAGCACAGACTTTTAAAAATTTAATATGTGAGTTTAATACAACCCTGTATTAGAACATTGTTTCTGTCAATTTTATAATCTGTGTTGACTATACCTGATTGCAGTATGTCTCATGTCTGTCTTCCTTGTACCAAATGCAAGACAAGCCTTTTTTCCCTCAATTTAAAACCCAGATTTGTGTTTCTTTGAAGATTTTAGAGAAAAGAAAAAAACAAAACACACAAACAACCCTAACACATTTATAAATTACCTTTTTTTTCTTTTTTTTTCCTATTGTAGAATCACAGAGTGGTAGGGGTTGGAAGGGACCTTTAGAGATCATCTAGTCCAACCCCCTTGCAGAAGCAGGTCAAACTAGATCAGGTCACATAGGAACATGTCCAGGCAGGTCTTGAAGACTTCTAAGGAAGGAGACTCCACAGCACATATCTGTTCTAAGGCTATAGAATACATGGAGCATGCATAGTGTGTTTTGTGCACAGGCAAAGCCGTACAGACTGATTTCTCCTCAGATCTAAAACTAGGCAAAAGTCTTATTTAGTATGTTTTTAATAACTGTTCTTAGCTGTGTCTTGTTAAATTCTTATAATTTTCAACAGAATTCCAATTGGAATTACAATTTATAATTATTCTCAAGGAATTGTTTTAGGAGTATGTGTGTGTGTGTGTGTGTGTGTGTGTGCTTGTTTTATTTGCTTGAGGTTTTTTCTAATAGAAAGGATAGAAATCTTAATTTCAATAGAACCAATACTAAGTACTTGAGCACACTGAAAGCATCCTGGTTTTAAGTCAGCAATATATACTCTGACACTAATATTACCAGGATGTAAATGTGATGGGTTTACACTGGCAAATCAATCAAACACACTATGAAAAGCAGATAGAAAAGAAAAATGGCTATTCCATGTAATAACACCTGTCATGTAGATCTTTGAAAAAAGTGAAAGTATTAGCGAAGTCGGTGACATGAATATCAATATTTAATCAGACTGGGTGACTAAAACAGAGGAAAAAAGATTTACAAGTTAAGCAGCCTTTCCAGAGCAAGAAAAAGCATATTTTCTAAATAACAAATTCTCTGAGCAAAGACTTACTAGAGTTTCTATGTCAATCTTGCCACTGCCAGTGAGAAATAACCACAGATATCATGTGCAAGGTGACAGTTTTTTCTCTGCAAAACAGCCTGAACATATGATCAGAGAAAAACCAGAGGTAAGCAACTATAAAAATCATACATATTGTTGAAGTGTTGGTCCAGAAATACTCTCAACTTCTGAGTCCCTTCTTATATAAAAGGCAGATATGCAAGGTCTTTTGCAAATATGATTATTTGCAACCTTGCAATAAGATTATTATTTCTAATAATGCCTTTCTCTCTTAGGAACATCTTTCATAATATTTTTTTTCTGTCTTCATAGTAAAGTGGGACCTAATACAGTCACAGAAAGTAATCTCAATAAATTTGCATTTCATTCAGGTGTAAAGTTATAACCTTTGAAGGAACAAAAAGTCACTGTACACAATACAGATATCTCAAAGCATAATAAAGTAATATGCAAAACTTCTAAATGCTTACAGAACTGTGGTAGGGCCATCTCATCATCACCACATTGAAAAATCAACATCTAGACATGCAGCCTGTGACATGGATGCAGTCTGACTAAAACTAAATGTTTTAGGGTTTGGAAGGTTTGGAATTTTTTTTTTTAATTATTCTCAGAGATGTGCTTTATATAAAAATATCCTCTGCATCTAAACTTATAGGAAGAATGGTCAAACTTCCCAATGTCAAAGGCAGCCTGACTTCACACCTGTAGAAAGACGTAGGTATGTCTGAGAAGCACAAGATGTATCCACTACCTCAGGCAGAGGGAGGTTTCGGAATGGTACACAGTAGCAGGAGAGAGCAGTAGTTCACTGAAAGTCCTACCCAAGGCATGCTGGCATGCAGCAGAGATAATTATGGACAAGCTACCCCCCGACTTTCAGCCTCACAGACTAACAGTAACATGACACTGAAACAAGGAGATATACCGGCTCTGTTTAATAGATGCAGAAAACTCAAGAGAGGATGGGTGCACCATTCCTAAATGTACATGTTTGCACCTCCTCTTTCTCCATTGACTTTTAGGCTCTTTTGGCGAATGAGGGGGACAGTCAGTATGATTTGCTTGAACTTCAGAATGTTTTCATAAGAGGGCATTTAGGTGAGTGGGGACAGTAGCTCAAATTTTTTTTTTCTCTTGTTTTTCATTTTTGAACTTCCAGCCTAAATATAACATAAATCTGCTAAAGCCTTATTTACCTGTATGAAGAGTTTTGCTTTGGAGATTCTGAAGAGGATTAGATACAGAGGTAATGAATTCTGAGCACGGATATGACGATGTCTACTGCGAGCAACAATCATGCAAATTTGTAAATGTTTACAAATTTGCAAGCTAGGTATATGCACCATTGAGACCAATATTGTAGTGCTATATTTAGCTTTTTCCTATTCCTCTCAAGATACATACACAATAAAAACTTCATGAGAACAGCATGTATCCAACTTTCTTTAGAGTAATACTTTTTACTTAAAGTCAGTGCAACAAAAAAGGTATGAGAGTTTAAATAAAACTCTAGGAGGTGCAAGTCCAAGTATGAGACGGAAAAAATGAAAGAGCTTGATGAACATCACTTGACTTTTTTTTCCTCCATATTAGAAATGAAAGTCTAGTGTCCTCTATTGCCAACAGTAGTGATTGTTTTGCTTGTTTGGCATGGCTTATGCATCTCAGGGAAGCCTTTGCCATTCTGCAAGAAGCAGCTATAAAAATAAGAATGCAAAGACAAATGATTTTAACATATTTAAAATGCATCTATTTCAGTCTAGGTTGCTAAGTTTAATAATGCACTCTAAAGTTACAAATGAGACGTCTGTGTTAGAATAATTTAAATTCTAGTCTGTATTCATTCACACGTTTTTAATGGTGAAAGTGTTCTGTCATCCAGATGATCATTGTTTAAGATGCTTGTACATTTTTTGGAAGGGAAGTCACTTTAATGGAAAACATTTTAAGATTTACAATTTCTTTTGGAAAAAAACAGCATAACCCTTGCATATGCAAACAAAAGATAATGAGAAAATGACATAATCTTCAGTGAGTAGACCTGCAGTAGTGACAGGTCTAATACTTTCTGACTGATGGGGATTTCTCCCACTCCCCAGCCCCATAGGGGTCTTGTACACATGGGCAAGGTGTCTGTGGTGCCAAGCCTGAAGCTTCCACAGACACCTCAGTCCAGGAAAGGGACTAGGCTCAGAGATGGGTGTAAGTTCTGGTGGAGGCAGATCTCATTGTTCCCAAGGAAAAGCTGCTACTTAACTGTAGCCAGTTTTTAATTTAGGCACGCTAAGTTAAAGCAGAGAAAACATGTCACTGCTTGTGCAGTCAAGAGAGCAGACAGAAGCAAGATACACTTGCAAACAAAAGGTCTTCTGAGATACACAGCCAGTAACCAGAAAGATGTGCAAATAATTAAATGGAAGGAGAAGTTTCATTTTTCATCAAAGTGAAAACGAATCTGCTCTCCAAAAGCTATCTTGTTTAATTGCAGTCATTTAGACATTTGGGAGGGAAAAACCCACAATAGGCAAAGTTGTAAAACCTCCTGGCAATGGGAGAATATTACAGGGAAAAACTTTAGAGAATCCCTTTGCCTCACGCACAATGCAACAAAACCTTCACTATTTGACCATTAACTTTTTTAAAGAAAAGAATATCAACTAAGAACAATATGCCAATAGTCCTATTAGCAATTTGTTAACATCAAACATCTATCTTTGTGTCTTTAAAGCATAATCACACATTTTTGTCCTTTCTAGGTCCCAAATAAAGGATTCTATTCTGTACTGACAGTTTACAAGGGAAGTCCAGCTGCGTGACTGCCATGGGTCATGCAGCTTGAGCTACTGATGTTAGTAAGAAAAAGAAAACAGAGAAGACGGCACCCTCAAGTAGCACTTTCTTTTTGTCATGCTGCATGGTGACACTACTCAGTTTCTGGTGTTCCTTGCTTTTACAGTAAACGCATAGGGATTAATCGTCCATTTTAATCCCTGACAGCACCCATTGGGCAGGGTTAAATATTGATAAATATTAAATTGGTACGTTTTTTGCCAACAGCAAGCTGAAAATTTACTTTGGACATAAAATATCAAAAGCCATCAAGTTTTTAAATTTCAAAACTTGAACACAAAATGGTTGTTATGTGCAAAATTCAAAGCATGAAGATATTTATCTGTTCATGGTAACTGTCTGTTCATGGTAATTTTTTTGGCCATAGCAAAAAAACCTATGAAAAATATATTAATAGAAATTAGAAGTTCTGGAATGAAATTCTGAGTAAAATAAGTGGCACTATTGAAATGGGTACTGCCTTAAAAAGAACAGTAAAAATATTTTTAAGATTTTTTTTTCCATTGCAAAGGAAATTTATTAGAAACATAATAAATATTCACACAGCATGTATCCCCTTTTACTACAGCATTAAAAATGATGCAGAAAATGGTGTCTTACAGGTAACTAGTATATATTAATGCAAATCATTCTGAGCATGTGTTTGGCCTGAAATTGCTTATGTATTCTGGAGATATCCAAAAAAAGGAAAATCACTTAAGACTTGACAATGGAAATGTGTTTTCTATATCAGGTTTAAAAACCATTTGGCTTCAAAAAAAGATTAAAAGCTTTTGCTTTAATAATACAGAATAGACATGATGGGCCTTTGATGTGCTCTTGCAAGACGTATTACAGAAATGTTATTGGCATAAGACGGCCTGGTATTTTAAAAGAGTGTATATCCCAAGGGTAGTGTTGATCACACAGAGCTGGAAAGCAAAGTTAAGCTCTATTAATCTTCAATGAGAGTTCTGGTTATTTGCTGCACTGTAGCAAAGTCATTTGGCTCCTGTATTAGTAAACTGCTCTTCCTCATCACTTTCACTGTAACATTTAAAACAGCTGGCAACAGAAACACAGAACAGATTAATTAGATCTTTAGGATAGATGAGTATCAATTGTGGTGTCTTAGCAAAATCCAATAAAACCAACTGTAAGTTTTTTTCAGATTTAAAACAAATGACAGTTTAAAATCTGTCCCTTTTTTGATAGCTTAGTATTAAAAAAAAAAAAAAAAAGAAAAAACAAACCAAAAAACAAGCCTGCTCCAAAGGTATCATCAATGTTTAGTTAATGGATTGAGTTGACATCTACCATATTAACTTATATGCATCCATTAAAGATTTGATCAGGATTTTATGACAAACACAATTTCAAAATTTTACTAACAATCATCTTTTTTTGTCTGGGAATCAATGTTCTTACCTTTCATACCTGATCCTCCTTGACTTTTATCCCTAAATTATTGCTCCTTAGAATCGATAAAGCATAACTTTATTTTTAGGTGGATCTCAAGTGATACAAATAAGGAGATAGATGTGGGCACAAAATCAGAAGCTTTTGAAGCAGGCCATAGTAAGAATATGCAGTGTCAGTAGGTAAATACATACATACTACTTCATGACCTAGGTGCGGCACTGGCTGTTAGTGTTGGTTGCTAAGTTTTACTATTCCTCAAGGCTTCGGAGGAGGGTCAGCATTTGACCTACGTTTACTTTGGCCATAATTACTCCTTCTAGGAGAATTTCTCAGTAACTCTTTTTACATATTAATTTCAAAGAATAAACTTTCCCTCCCACCCTCACTCTATAACTCAGAATGAATATGAGTATACATGGCATTTGGTTAAAAAAAAAAAAGTTCAAATACCTGCTACTTCTTTTAATTCTATCTTACCACAAAACAGTTTTAGTAGGATAATGTAGGAACAACTCAGCCCGATTGCTCATTTTTAGATGAAAACAGTGATAAAGACTAGATGAGTTACACAGACTCAGAACATATCTACACTGCAGTGTCAGGTACTGGTTCAACATACAGTAAAAATACAGTGCTAGATGCAAATGCTTTTGACTGGGAATGGCTGCAGGATAATCTATGGCAACAAGGAGCTCAGCAAATTTTTATTCACACTGTTCAACCAATAGACTTCTGTGCAAGCACGAAATTCTACAGAAATGACTAAAGCGCCACAACTATCTCTATGATCTTTTCTGAACTTGCCTGAAATATTTGCCCTGCAAAGCCAGTGTTGACGTAGTCTTCTAGAACTAAATTCTAAACTGATATCCTACAATACCAGGACACTTTATTGATTACTTTTATTAGGTGAAACAGGTAGGGATCTTTTCTAGTCTTGTAGACATGTAGATGCAACTACCATTCTGCTTATGGCAAATATAGCACCCTGGCAGACATTAGTGAACCTTGAGCAGGCTGATCTGAACCTCTAAGTAGAGGATTTAATTCTAATTCTCCTAACCAGTCATTCACTCATCTAAGCAGCTGTCCACATTTGACCTATAGGTTAGCTGTCAACATAGCAGTTTGGGCAGTGCTAATACTAAACATTTTATCTGTGTTTTTGTGATTTGTTGCCAACCCTCTCCAGCTTCTTTTCTTGGTTATTAATTTTAGTCCAGAAATGTGGCTGAAGAAATGGTACATCTGACAGAGTTTGACACAGATTATTCACAGGGGTTAAAACATTTCCATACAAGCTAAATCTTAAAGGAATTTGACAAATGAAACGATTATTGTCTTCTCCACAAAGGTTCACTAGACTACTCTCCTCCCAGAGTCTACAACACTTTGTATTCACCTTGTCATGAGTGGCTTTTGAAATTCCTTTTAATGTGAAGTCATTGGGAGTGAAAGCACAGAAAATTGAGCAAGTGTGTGAGCAAAAGCAGGACTGTAAATTTCTTTATCAGATGCCAGATTTATGGTAGGTAGTGCAGTCTCTCTGTACCTCAAGTATGTGACATACTTCCTCAAAAGATTAGTAAACATTTCATTTATATCAGTCATTCTTCTTGTCTGATACACAGAAAGCATTTAATCTGCACTTGCAAGACACCGCTAAAGTGAATGGAAATCCTGAGTAATTTCAGGTTGTCTATGAACTCAAGAAGAGGGAAAGAACTGAGACCATCACCACCCCCCCATCATATAAACCACATACAAACACTGGCTTATTAGCAAATGATTTTGAATGCTATATAGTTTGACTAAAGCTGTAAAACAATACCCACTTCTATGTTTCTTTTATCCCTGCATATGTCAGTTGCCAGAATAACCTAGCTGCTGTTCAAAACAACTTCCTTAGTAAAAAGTGTATTTAATTTTGCTGGCTGTTATTCTACTAGCCCCATGTACCTTAAATGATGTCATCTTTGACTATGCAGTGGAATTTTCTACTCTTTTGTATCAGAAATGCAGGCAACCTATTTAAACCTCTGAAATTACAAGTAATTTAATGAACATTTGGTTTTTGATATTGTAGACTAAAATGTTAAAAACTCATTAACAATTTACCATTCTTTTATGAAACCTACTTACATGTTAAGCTGTTGCCCTCAAGTTAGCCACAATGTATAACCTGAAATTCAATCTGCCAAAAACTTACAGTGATTAGTTGCTTGCCTTGTCTGTTGTCAATATAGATACTGACAATTTTAATGTCCGTAATAAAAGTACTTTGAGATGTTCTCTCCATCATGAGGGATCAAAATAAATTGCCATCATTTCTTTAGTCATATGCTCTTTCCTTTTTAGGGAGGTGCTAGAATTTTCAGGTTTTCATTTTAAAATTAATTGTGATTTACAAGTTCTCTCAAACATGCAAGTAAAGAACATTTCCATCTTCAGTAATGTTTTCTATTTTGAAGCCTATTATGCAATGAACAATTTAAAATGTTTAACCAGTGGGGCAACAAAAGCACACTTTAAATGGGGTACAAGCATTGTTAATTTAGTTGCCGCTGTTTCAAAATTCCAGAAGAGAGCTGCTACACTTGAGAGTCCATGATATACTTGCATCCTCCCAAAACACGAGGTTAGGATTTTGTGTTTCATTTATTAACAAAGGTTTCAGTTATTTCAAATTTTAAAAGTTACGATCTGAGTAAAAGCTATCATACCCAGGACTAGATACCTCTCTTGTGAGAGCTATAATTATAGTTCTATTATTAAAAACTAGGTTAAAATACATTCCTCTGCTATCATTACATACACTCTGCAGAAGTTCATTGCTTTATAAATAAACTTCTGAGAACAAAGGACAGCATTTTCAGAATAAAATGATATTACTGTGCTCTACATTTTTAAAGTTACTTTAAGTTTCAACTTCAAAGTTTCTGCACCTCACAGGTAGAAAATTGAGAAGATGGTGTTGTTGAGTTTGTTACAGAATTCAGGTCAGGGACATGACCCTTAGGTAAAAGGTAGGAAATTTCGTTGCTGAACTCAAGGCATCTGACTCCAGAGTATCTACACAAGATCCAACTAAAATGTCACTGTGTGCACAGCCAGAAAAAGGAATACTAAAGGCCCGTGATTCAACTAAAGGCTTTTTTTCCCCACAAATAAAAATTACATTTAAGTTCTTAAGTTAATCTGATGACTCGTAAGTAGGAAAGTTATTTTTCATTAATTTCCTATTTCTGACATGAAAAGCATTATTTGTATTTACATCACTAGTCACATGAAAGCAACTTGCAAATGTGAGTGTCTTGAAAGCTTAGTCTGAGAACAAGTGTATTAACAGACAGGTACTCTGCACACTGAATTTTCAGGAAAAGAATACAGGTCTTTGGAGCGCAATGCACTATAGACATGACAGAATGAAAATTTAGAAAATTTAGCTTTTACTTTGCATAAGTAGGGTTTTATTTATCTATGGAGTGTGGTGGATGGGTAAGAATTGTAAAGAATTTCATTCAACCCTAATATTTTACAGTTAATTAATGACTTGGATGTCATCATTCATAAATAAAGAAAAAGGAGTGATATAACATTCCTCTATCTTAGTTCTGACCTTAGAGGCTGATTTGTTCAAGACAGCTCTAGAACCACATAGTAATTTATTTAACACTTGTACAAAGCTAAGAATCATGAAAAGTCACTAATCAGGAATAGTCAGATAATTGAAATCAGTTCCACAGCTAGAAATGGAGATGGATTTGAACTACTGAAAACAAGTCAGGAGAAGAAGAGGGATAAGCTGCAGATTTCACGTGGAGATCCACTTCCATGTTTTGAAGACCACTTCTCCCAAAACAACTATTAACTATGACTGCTCATGTTACAGTGGAACATATAACAGGGCCTTCAGCATTTCTGTCCTGAAAAACCTAGAGAGCTTGCATGGTGCAGTATGTGACTTCACTGAAAGGAGAACCATGCATTCTGCATGTGAACCACTCAGGCAGTCAGCAGGTATTACTAACCTTACCAGATCTATGTGTTTTCCAATTTGAGACCAATTATTCTGATGTTATGCACAACAGATTTGTAGTGTAACAGTAATTTGTCTAAGATTTAAAGACCTAGGGTTTAGTTTTGGGTTTTTTTTTTAGATTGACCATTGAAATAAAGACATTGTCCAAAACCACAGGTGGTGCATGAGCAAAAAAAAAAACAAACAAAAAAACAAACTTCATAGTGTTTAGAAGGGTTTTAGAGTTCAAATGAAGTAAGAGATCACTGCTTCTTCAGTATGTTTATGAACGCATGTTCACATACAACTGAAGGTACTATTTATAGAACTGAAACAAAGTGTAGCTAAAACATCATTAAAATACACTCTACTGAGCTAGAAATGGAGAAAAGGTCCTTCAGAAAACTGGGTCAAACCTACCACTAAAACCATGTGATGATATGTCATATTTTCTAAACCCTCCATAATTCCCGTTGCTCATCTGCAGACTTTCTTAAATGTAGAAAAAAGCAGTTAGTCTTAGTTTTCTGTTACTATTTCTGTGATCATAAAAAGGCCTACCTGGCATTACATTTCAAATTAGTTTGTATCAGACAACTGCTCCTGAGGCTACTTCTTCATATATGGAACTCGAAGATAGCAAATTACTCAAGCTGAAATATCACTTGACAAGTAAAATAACATAATTACATTTTTCACCTTCTGTCAAGCACTTCCCCTACCACAGCCATAATATATTTGCCTCTTTTTTAGTAGTATGTTTCTAACTCATTTTGTTTGTGATAACTACACTTTCCAGAGCTTTCTTCAATTTATTATTGCCAGCCCACATTTTACTTCCATCCTAAACATAATACTTCACACTTATCTTGTAAATTGTCAGTCAATTTCAGACCATTTATTCAAGACTGTATTCTGTCTTGATCCATTCCTCCAAACTGCTGGACATTTCTGCTGTAAAAATGCTGAACACAAATATGTGTTGTCTAAATGACTTGACTCACTGTTTGAAAATGCTCTGGATCATGGAAAAGTCCTTTGGGACTCTCTGTTGACTGAACCACTGCTGAGCAGGATTTTCAACATTATGGTCACCATACTCAGACTATCTTACTCGTCGTTTTTTAAAGAGAATAAGATGGGACACAATCAAAAAAGAGACTAAACAGAAATTATATCACAATTGTCTATTTCCAGACAAAATGACAAAACATGAGATTCATTTAGTTTATTACTGGTAAATACAGTTCAGTAATTATCCTCTGGGACTTTTAAAAATGTCTAATAAAATTAATATTTTGAGCTTCGTTTTTCCCGAGTACTAAAGATTAAATTATTATGTGCTGCCAGGGGGGTGTTCTTTAAATAAATTCGTTATTTGCTCTTTTTTTCCAATTCACTTGAATTCTTTACCATTGTCAAAGATAAGTATTTCAAAGCATATTATAATTGATGTTCATAATTTGATGACTGGATCACATCTCTTATCTTTGACCTTGCTCTTCTCAAATTCATCTGTTTTTTGTTACATTTGTGATTGCAATTTAGAAACAATAAAAGACAAGCCCAATAGAGGAAATACCTCAATATATCAGAAACATAGCAAAGAAATCCAACAAACAGTAATACATCTGCATCACCAGACTGAGAAAAAGAAAAGTAAATTGAGGTAAATTTTGAGAAAAAGGACAGCTTCTTTCATTTCAGTCCCCACTGAAATCAAGGAAGTAAAGCTTGGACATTTTTTCTAATAAATCAGTCCACTGCATTCAGCAATATCTGAAACCTGTCACTGTTATTTTGAAAACTGAGCCTTGGTGGGAGAATATAAGTTTTTTTCTTAAACAATACAAAATATATTTCAGTTTATAGATAAGTAAAAATATTTAATTACCTTAGCAAACTGTGCATTTATCCATTTTGTGAATGTTTTCTTTTGAACATCTTCCCGTTCATCTGCCAGAGAAAAGTAAAGTACTTCATTAGAATTATTCAACAAAATGATATGGTATTAAACATTGAAGTTTCAGTCCTGGCAGTAATGCTACTAGTAATAATTCAGACACATTCAGGGCACCTATTTGGATGTACTCTGTCCTTGACAATTACATCAACATATTTTTTAAAGGCTACAGGTTTGCTTCATAGTCATGGTCTACATCCCTACTTCATCCCACCCATCCTGTGGTTTCTTTTCTTCTGGAAGAGAATATGTTGCAGTAGCATCTGAAATATGCCATTCAAATACTTAATTACATCTAAGTATATAAAAAAAAGACCCTGTTACCCGATGCTTTTGGTAGCATTAAAATCTTTTATAGCCCTTTTAGAAAACGTACTTTGAGTAAAAAGTTTATATTCATGCCCTCAAATTTCTTGAGGAAATGAAGCCTTCTGGACCACAAAGATAGTTCTCCATTGGCAGCCCCTGTGATACCTTATGCCTTTTCTGCCTTACACGTATTTATTTGTCATTATTTGTTATATATTTTTCTTTCTCTTGAATTTTTTTTTTAATTCACATGTATTTCTTCAGCCATACATGACATTCCTTCTCAACTGCTTAATATAAAAATCACTGTAGAGAAAGATTATTATCTTCAGTCTTGATTTCTCTTTCTTTGTTACACATTGCTGCAGAATAGAACTGGACACACCATTCTGATGCATTTTATGTAGGTGGGAAGAGAAAGAGACATTCTACCTTAGAACCTAATAAGGGTTTGCTCAAAAAGATCTACTAGGTATCATTGCTGAAGTGACACAGAAGAGCACATCTCTTTATACGACAAAGTCACACTAAACTACAGTTAAAGGGCTTATGTGGAAATGCTGCAGAATGCTTACTGTAGAATAAAGCTCAAGCAATGATGCCTTTTGTTTTTCAGTAACGTTCTCTATACTTCTTCTATAAAAAGGGATATTAATTTCCCATCTGAAATATTCAGCAATTAATAATGTTAATGGATTCAGCTGAATGTGAAAGGCAGGTATGGATGAGCTACATGAGAAATGTGCAGCATTAAAAATGTACTTTGCTTTCCCTTCTCCACCCCTCCAAAGAGACAAGGCAAAACTTTTTGATACAAATGTATCTTTTGTTCTTCAAATCTGATCTCAATAGCACTTAAAAAGTGTATTTTCACAAAAACATTTTCCATTCTCAAAAAAAAATAGACTCATAAAATACAATATTAAAGTTTTTAAAGATACTATTTCATTATAGAATACCTCTGCATACAGGAAGGAGCATGTTCTAATCACCTTCAGGTGATGATGAGTGAAAAGATTGATAGCATAATGGTACTACTGGAAACATGACATAGAAGTCAAACATTAGATACATTCTGTCACTAATATATGAGTATTTGCTACAATGAACTGTCTAGAGTTTTACTGTTATCTATCCCAAATAATGCTTGCTTGCTTCGTTCTTTGGCTGAAGGTGGTATTTGAATAGTTAAGAGATTCACCAAAAAGGCACATCATGCAGAGAAGATGCATCCATTTGGTAATAAATGATGCCAAAACTGTTAAAAAGTTTATTTTTTTCCCCACAAGCACCACTTCCCTCTTTTTTTGACTGCTAGTAAGTTGTTAGCGTATGAGTTTTGACTTATTCCAGCCAAGTGCAATACACAGATAATGAAAGAATGAAGACACATTTTGTTGGTGTAAGATACATATTCTATCTGATGTTGTATTACAAACCTCTTCAGTAACTTCATATAAAATATTACCTATAAATAGCTATTTCTGTTTATAATCTCTGACAGAAATACCAAGTGAAACCTAAAAATGTGGTAGAAAAAAAAGGAAAGATACAAAAAAGCCTCAGCTCTCACTTTTCTATCTCAGGGTACCGTAACAGCAATTGTATAATAATAGTAACTCTGTGTGTTGTTTTTCTTTTTTTCTTTCCCCCACAAAGATATAGGCCAGGAATTTGACTGCTAGTCACCAATTAATTCATGTGCATTTAGCTAAAAAAAACAGGTTCCCCTGAAGAAAATGAGAGTTAAACCCCCAATCTGAATGTTTAAATCTTATTCGAAGTTCAGGCAATGCTCTCGCTACCTTTCCAAACACATATCTATTCCATTGCTGTTACCTTTATAAAGAGATCATTTCAAGCATTTTTATCTTTAGATGCTTGCTCTGACAAGTTTATAGCACAGCAATTTGTTAGTGACAGCCTCCTAACCTAAAAAAGAATCAATCTTTTGGTTATGCACAGCATGATTTCCCCACAGTAAGTATGATTTTTTTCAAAAAGATGTTCTCCTAACCCAGATTTATGGATTGAATGCTTGATGTGGAAGCTGAATGACATTTGTCTGGGTGTTGTAGAAACATGTCAAAAACATTTATTTGCCAGTTTTATAATACTGTGTTTATAACAGGTCCTTCATCGGCAAAGTGACAAATGCCCTTGCATGTGCTTTTACTGTGAGTCAATATGAATAATCAATTGTCCAGGCAGGTAATTCCTTCAGCTGTTTAAGAGCTATATAGTATGTTTACTTCTTTTCTTTCTAGCTACAAGAATTACAGAATAGCACACTGTCTCTCTTCAGTTTATATCTAAACATGAAACACTGCATGGATCCTGAATTCCTTTACCATGACAATAATGTGATCACTTCCCCCAGCAAAAATGCTGGACATTGAGTGGAACAGGCTTAATCTCTTTTCTGTAAGTTGCAACTCAGAGAATGAATACACTGAGGTCTATAAAAAGCCTGCCAGGAAAAGAAAATATATACCTTCCTGTCAGATTTACCTGATTTTTACACACTAGAGCCTTCTAGAATCACTGAATAGATCTTCTTTTAACTAGAACACATTCACAAATGGATCTTCCTGTTCTGATATATTTTTGGTATAAGCATCCAGTTTTGCAACTGTGAATGCAAACCTCTCAAATTAACTAACTCCACATTTGACTTTAAAAGTATTATTCTAGGCTAGAAATTATAAGAAATTATAACCATGAAAGAAAATACAGTATTACTTATGAGTTAATCAACTGGCAAAGGACAGTTCTAAGATTTAATCAGGTGACAAAGCTAGTAGAGACAAGTGCTACACTGAAGAATGCTTAGGAACATGCAATCAGGATTCAACAGAACAAAGATGCTGTTATTAATGGTAAGTGGCTGCCAGACAACTTTCCTAGACACGTAATGAAGTAGCTCATGTTTGTGACCTACTACTCAAATCAAATTCCCTTCTATTTTCTACAAAAAAATCAGCATTATGTTGTCATCTCTTAGTAAACTACAGTTGCTAGTAGATTTATTTTCCCAATACCCCCTGCTAAATATATTACATTAAAAAAATGGTAATTGAAAAAAAAAAAAATCTTTTAAACTATCTAGTATAGTTAGATACTATTCCGAAAGCTTACAAGAGTGTTAACAAGTCATTAACAAAGCAGTACTTTAAAACACTGTGACCTGATGGACACCAAGAAGATTTTAAATAAGCCAAGGTCCACAAACATACAGTATATATATATCATTACATTATTCTGGTTGCATGATATAAGCCACTGTACCAGAGAAAATGTGAAGTAGGGGTAAGGGAAACTTACACTCCCTGGTGCACCCTTCCCTATTTCCCCAGAGGATCTTCAACCTCCCTTACACGTGACACATCTCAATAAAAAATGCTTTCACAGACTCATGGAACAGTTGAGGTTAGAAAGGACCTCTGGATGTCATCTGGTCCAACCTCTCCTGATCAGGCAGCGTCAGCTAATGCAGATTGTTCAGGACCATGTCAAGCCTGTTTTTTAATACCTGCAAGGATGGAGACTCCACAGTCTCTCCTATAGACTGCATTGTTCCCACCATCTAAAGTCTGCCTTCCACAGATGCAGGTAGTGGTTTCCCATGCAAGTGGGCCATTTTTAAAAATTAGAAGACTTTGATAAAAAGAGCACTGGCATTCCAAAGCTATGGGAAGTAAGCCATATCCTCAAATTACAAGCTTTAATTTGAAACAAAAAAAAATCCAAATTATGGTCTTTAAGGTGTCAGTAAAGACATTATATATGTAGAACAGAGACAGTCAGTGATAGGTGGCTTGGTTGTGTGATAGAAGATTTTATGCAGTCCTCAGCAGGCTGTTCCATCACAGGTTGGAATATAAAAACAGGAGAGAAGGAAACTTGTCTTATTCTGTTACTTAGTGTTTCCTTGAACTGGGTTAAACAATAGCTGAATAGCTATGTTTTGTCTACTGGGAAATATCAGGAAGCAAGAAGAAAAAATAAAAACACAACAAAAAGAAAAAAGATTTCCCATATACTACTTGGAAACTTTGAAACAATGGTGTCAAGGCAGGTGTCAATTCTTTCACTCATGACAACTGCAGGTTCATCGGAGAACTGTACTTTAGAGAATAAAACCATAAAAATTGCTATTTGATTTTCTAGAAGGCAAACAATGCAGATTTTAGAAAAGCCCAGGATTTGCTTCAGTGAGAGTATCAGCAATGGTGGGAGCACTAGGAACAAAAGAGGCCACAGATAGTTACATTATTGATACTCTGGCTCCATTGACTCACTATTCTTAGAGATTTCCAGCACATTGTTACAATACTCTGCCAGTAACTACAACTGCTGAGAAATGTTCCCTTCCCATTCTTGCTTATCTGAAGGAGGAAGAAGAAATCAATGCAATACAATGACTGAATGATGATTTGCGTGGACTAGCTTTGATTTTCAGTCATTGAGGTCATCCCAGACATTCACAAGCTGACAGGAAATACAATAGATGCCTTTGACAGGCAGCCAACGATTTTAAGTCTATTGCTCATGTAAGGCAATATGTAATGTGCAATTCTTTGTCCATTGTCTATAAATATACTGATGAGCAGTGTGTTGACTTTATCTGAATACTGTTAAAACTCTCTGTTCACTATGCTATTCCTTGAGATTTTACAGGGGAATCTGAGTTAAATCACCGTAATCAGACTGTCTCAGGCTTCTCAAAACAGTGATGAACCTATTCAAAAGTTCAGCAGAAACAGAAGACTTTAGCATCCAGAAAATCCTCATCAATATTTTTTTTTAAAAAAAGAGTCCAACTGAACCATCTGAAAAATAGTATATCAACATTTTCTGAGGACATGTGGGAAGAGTCAAAGCAAACTTAGGAACGGAGTGGAGGTATTGCTATGCCAAAAAGACCTACTCTCAATTTGGATCCCCTCCACCCCTTCCTTCAAACAGACGCTCAGAGAAAAGGATTCTATTTACTGTTTACAGGTTAGAAAAGCTATATGATGCAATCTACAGAACTTCTACAATAGGTCCAGATTGAACCCCAGGTTGATAAAGCCTTTTCTTTTCCTCATTTGCAGGTTTGTGGGAAAACTGCTTCTTGACTTTTCTCATTTTTTAAATTCTTCAAGGTATTCCAAGTGCTTATATAAGATCTCATTCTTCTGACCTAACTTTGACTAATTAGCTCTTTGGGGAAAAGCTACAGGACAAGTATGGATGTTATGGCATGGAAAAAGAGCAGTGGTACAAAGGACACAGAACACAACAGAGTGTCTGTCTGGAACAGAAAGAGGAGAAAAAGAAAATCTCAATGACAATTAAAAAAGATGAGGAACTGATGGGGTGGAAGACAGAAGGGGAAGAAGCATCTTTTTCCTGGTTTAGGAGCAAAAGAGCTATAGAAAAGTAAAAGTGGGATAGCAAAAGGCAGAGACAAACACTTTTGTTCTGGAAAGAAAAAGGAATGAAACATTGGTTGTGATATCTGGTAGCTAGAAGCTCATATGCTGGGAAGCAGTAGATTTGAACAAAAGAAATACCCAAGCATGTGCAGCATAGCAGCACTGTGTGACCTGCCTCCCCAGACCATTAACCACTTCCCTATCCCACAAAGATTTGACTAGCATCCAAAAATCCTAAGATAATGTAAACAAACTATAGATGATCCCTAAAACAATAGTGGGCAGCTGTGAAATGTACACCTAGTCTAGGTTTGAACAAATTAATGTATTTTGCTGCATGTTTATTAAAAAAAAAAAAAACAACACATCTCCCCTGCCCACCATTTCTCAGTATTCTCCCTTAAAAAAATTGTAGCAACTACGAGTCCAAGACAAAGGCAGGAACATAATTCCAATGGAATTTTAAAAAAATCCAGAAAATAAACACCATTTCAGTTCACATTTCCAGAACATTTTAACTATACAGAACATGTGGTATTCAGTTCCAGTTCATACACAGTATTCCTTACAGTTGGCCCAGTCCTACTGCATGCAAGCACACTTTGGGAACTAAGTGTACTTTTCCACGTGTATGGATTTGACCCTTGAGAAACGAGCAGAACTGCTAATAGGCAATAACCTTCCTGAAGGGCCTCTTGGGCTAGTCATTGTCTTATTGCTGGCTGGCTGTTAAGTGGAGTAGCTAATGACCTAGCTGTATAGGTTCCAAAAAAAACCCAAGAAAGCATCAATAGACAGAAAAAAATACTCCATCACTTTTTTCCCTCTCCCCCTCTGAAAAGCATGTTAAGACTTATTTCCTTCTGGTTTTGTATAGGAGGATAAGTACTCTCTGGAAAAGAGCCGTGATTTCATGTCTATTGTCATATGTGGGTTAAGGGTATGGGAACAGAGTAGCAAGTAGTGCTTTCCTCTCCTGTCACATATAACACCATACTGACTGTCAGGACACTGCCTCAAATGTTGGTGAGCCACCCGTTTTAGATTTTCAAGAACAAGGACTTGAGCTTTGAATCACACTCTACCAAAAATACCCTGGTCTCCTATTGACAGCTTTGTAAATATAAGCTTTACTGGTTTTATTTGTTGGTTTTCTTTTATTATTTTCTAATCAGCAATTCTTTTGGATCCAGGAACTTCTTCTGAAAGAGAAATCCCTCCTGAAATGCAATCTAAAAAGCTCCAGTGTTTCAATGCACTTATTTTTCTCTGCAAAAGACAACTCACTTTTCAAAATTAAAGAACAAACATATCTCTGCCTTAGAAATTAGTGCTCAAAAAGAAAGTAGCTCAGCTTATGATGAATTATATTTACACAGAAATATACAATCATTCATTTGGATATTCAGTTGTGTATGAGCAGTATCCCCTTTAATATCTTTTTTTTTAAGCCATATACATGCTGACAAATTAAAAGTAGGCTTAATATTAATAGAAGCATGTGCTATTTTAGCATCATACCATCATTATAATAGTATTTCCTGTATAATGTAGATGATGTATTAAATTTTAAAATGAGATAACATGTTTGCTTTCCCTTTAACCTCTGTGATGTTTTTAAGTGCTATACCAGCTGAAACCACTGCAGATTATTGGAACTTGTGGAATACTATATGATTTAATGATATTATTAACTTTTTGGCAGTCAGACACCAATGAAATCATGTTGCCAGCACATCCAAGTACATTGAAAGAAGACCAGTAAAGATAATTTAAGAGCATTTTTTCTTGTTAAAAACAACAAAATGTATTTGCAAGGTACGTCTGCTTAGGGCTATAAACAATATTCAATTTATTAAAAATTAACTGAAAATGGGAGGAGATTATCAATACTAGCAACGTGTGAAAGAAAAGTAAGAGAAGTCAATACATATTAGCTTCATGTTGTCAAATGAGTATATCTGTGGAAAATACTTTATTATTTCCTGATAGATTACTTTGAACATAACTTTTTATTTCTATCCTTGTTTACAGATAAAGGAAGCACAAGTTAAATGGTGCTGATACATCATATGATGTCACATTAGAACAACAGATATGCTTTTTGCCTTATAGATTTACTACTACTATTACCATTATTATACATAAATTCTATTGTAGTTTCACAGCCCAAAGCTGCAATTTTCACCACAGCCGATGAAAGATACTTCGATCCTTTCATCTCCCAAAGAAAGCTAAGGACTCAGGACTCAAGACGTCAGCAGCAGAGATCACACTCTGCTCCGAGTGAGGAAACATTTATTACTCAGTCCCATCTCTGGTTTTGGTGTGACTTAGACAAAAAAGTAGAACATAACTGGTTTTTTAATAAATAGGTTTAACTTGTTGGAAAGAGTGACTAGATGCAATAAACAGATTAAATATGTCTTGCCTGTACTAATTCTGGTTTCAGATGTTCCTACCCTTAACCCTTTTTTTCCCTTCTCAGTGAAAATGGGAATTGTTTGCAGAATAAAAAGAGAATTGGTATCAGCCATCCCCGCCTCTCCCCCCCTTCTCCGAGCACATATATACTTTCATATGTCGCTCATCGTGGAGGAAGAACTAAAGCATTAGGACAGATTGATAGGATCATGTAGGTAGCACAGCAGCAGCAGCAGTCCCTCTGCAAGCCCTAACATACAGCCAGCACCAGGAAAATGCTCATCAGGTAAAGACTAATAAAATTGGTTTATGTACACAGACCGTTTAGTGACAACCTGTAATGAGCATTTTTTACTCCTCTGTACCAATGATCAGAGAATTGCTGAAACTAATTCAAAGTGAAAGCAAGTGCTTTCACCTCTGCTGCTGCTGCTACCAAGCCAACTCTAGGCGAACTCCAGCATTATAAATGTTCTTGTCACCGCTGTGGGAAGAGTTATACACCAGAAAACAGCAGCATTGTCAGATCCTGTATTTCAGCAATGTCCTCAAAAAAAAAATCCCCACAAAATAATAAACTTGTTTTAGAAAAACTTTAAACATCTCTAGCCTTTATGACTTCCACCAGGGAAGCTGGTTTATGCACTGTGAGAAGGTAAACTATTGTAAAGCTGTGGTCAACTCAAACTTTGCTTGCCGGAACATTCACCTCAGAGTAAGCTGTGACAGAGGCACTGCATGGGACTATTATTGTAACAGGGATTAATTATTAAAACAAAAAAAACCAAACAAGGATATATAACTAGACAAACTTACCCACAAATTTCATGTTTATAAACTTTCATGAAAAATACAGAATAATTTTTGTCTTGTGCAGAAAACAGAAGATACATGCTTACTGTTAGATTGATTGTCTTTCCTTAGCTGGATATTCTTTCCCACCTAGTTTTTTATTTATGTTCAAACATGAACAGTAAAGTATAAGGGAACAAAGATAGTAAGGTTTATTCATGATACAGTCAGAACAGCATACATCAAGAAGGGAAAATAGGAGCCCACAAACTTTCTGAATGATAGACTGTTGACTAGTAACAAATGAAGTTGAAAGAAAAATCAAGATTTAAAACAGGTTATCCGAGTCCGTAATACACCTCGGGTATCTAGTGTTTCACTTGGGTGTCTGATGTAAAAATGAAATTGCTGTACTGTTTTTAGCAAATGCCATCTAGTGATACATAGCTGCAAAGATTGGAACTGCTTTGATTTTTATGTCTTTTCTGTCAAATTTTCTGATTTGCTCCTATGAAAAAAATCAGAAAAATGTTTTACATGATCATAGGCCATCAAAATTCATGTCACACATGCAGAACACAGACAAGAGGAGGCTGGATTAACCATATGTGGAGGACCAACATTCATTTCCATTTGTATTAAAATATTCATTACATATAACAACACTTAGTACCAGTGATGGTGAGCGTTAGACTGCAATATTTCAAGTTTCTTTTTCTCCTCTTCTGTAAAAAGCAATTAGTGAACAGGCTGTTCTAGTCTGCTTGAGTGACTGCTGTCTACTTTATTTCATCCGACCCAATTAGTGTCTGAGTTAATTAGTAGAAGCTGCCACTGAGACATGTATCAGAGAAGTTTGCAATTAATGACACCAAGGTGTTAATATGCAATTGTTTACAATACATGCACCCTGTTCTTACAGTGAAGATTCTGTCATAGTGAAGCTGCTACCATTTATTGGCCCACAGCTAGGCTTCACCTTACTATATGCCATTTGCAAAACTTTGACAGAAAAAAAACACGTCCCTAAGAAGAGCTATATAAATTAAATTAAGTTATCTATGTTTTCCATTCCTGTTTTCACCTCATCTGAAGTAGCCAAAATACTGATAAATGTGTCTAAAGTTGTGATTATTTTCATTCACAGAGAACTATTCCAGATTGCCTGTTGCCAGGTCTCTTGGCTTCCTCCCACCATCCCTCAGCATGCCCTTCTCTCAAGAGGAGAAAAGAAAGGATAGTCAAAGAAAAACACAAAACATTTCAAAAAGCCCCTGTTGATATTGATCAATTGGCCGAGAAAAAAATCCCTAACAGAATAGAATTTAGTTCCTCTGAACATCTTCCCATTGCACAGCTACTTTATATTGTTCATAGTGGCTCCATGTACAAGTGACTGAAGAATCTTAAATTTTCAGAAATGAACATTAGAGTCTGAGTGTTTAATTGATTGGTACACTAAACATGACTGTCTTGTATTACCACACATTTGGGAAAACTGCTACTGTTTCATACAGGTGAAGAATAATACAAATTAGATAAAAGTATAAATACCAGAACTTGACAAAAAAACTGATTTATAGAGCATGTTAAATGTGCATCCCTTCCCTCCTATAATATCAAATGTTCCTGAAAGGAAAAATAAAGTAATTGAATTTCTAGACAGCTAGCGAGTAAAACCCTGCAGACAGCCATGTTAACCATAGATTGTTCTTCCTTCAAGCTTCTTTTTGAAGCTTCTCTTTTTCATTTACTATCTTAATATACATTAAAAATGAGAATGCAGTATAAATTAGTTTTACTCTTCACCCCAAACATTGTGACCAACACAAAGAAAGTGTGCTTTTTAGTGCTTTAAAACAAAATATATTGAGGTTAGAGACAACTGTTGGTTCAACTCTTTTTTTTTTCCCCAGGAAGCAGTGAGAGAAAGAGTATTATTCTATGGAATAGGCATTATAAGCTATAAAAAAAGATGTCATAGTATACAAGAGAAGCTCTTTATGTGACTGTGTTGGGTTTGTGTGGAGCTGTGTCCAGTAATGGGGACAGGGCTGCAGTGGTGACCCCTGTAAAAATTTGCTTGGAACTTCCCCAGCTCTAAGTTGGACCAACCTCTGGCCAAGGTCGGGCCAGTCAAGTGACTCCGAGATCACAAGGAGACGAAACAGGAAGGTGGTCTGGAGGTGGTGGAAGAGGTGGGATAAAAGGGGCCATGTGGGCTCCACAGCCAGTGAGGAAAGTTAGGAGGAAGTATGTTGGAGCAGAGACCCCAGTTGCATCCAAAGGTGAGACTCCCTGCTGTCTCCCTACAACCCACGGAAGGCAATGGTGCAGCTGAGATCTACCAGCAGCTCATGGAGGACCCCAGGGCAGAGAAGATGGCTGTGCCTAGAGAGGCCATGACTCTGTGGGGAGGCGCCATTGGAGTAGAAGGTGACTGGGGTTGTGCTGCTGCCGAGGAGACCCACAGGGAGGAGTTTGTGAGGAGCTGCAGCTATTGGAAAGGACTCACACCAGAGAGATGCATTAAGGACTGCATCCCATGGGAGGGATCTTGCAGTGGAGCAGAGGAAGAGTGTGAGGAGTCCTCCTCTCAGAAGAAACAAGCAACAGAAACCATGATGGACTGATCATAACCCCCATTCCCTGTCCTCTGTGACTCTGAAGGGAGGAGAAGGTAGAGATATGGGGAGCAGGGAGGTGAGACCAGGAAGAGATGATGGGTGGAAGAAGGAGATCTTAAAATGCTGGTTGTGTTTTTCTCATAATCATATTCCCATTCTGATTTCTGTCTCTTCCATTTCTAGCTGGTGATAGGGAAGAAAGCAAAATCAGTTTAATTTAAGTCGAACAGTGCAGTCTGTTGAGCCTGGAACCATAATGGGCGAGCAAGCCCTCCCTGAACTTGTTTTGTTTCATGAAGCTCTTGGTTATCTTTTCTCCTCCCTATGCCACCACAGAGGCATGTGTGGTGCTGTGAAGGTAAGCGATCATCTGCGTGGTGCTTCATTGAGAGCTGAGCTTAATCCATAACAGTGATCTATCACATATGTCAAGTTATACAAAATGTAGCACTAGTTTCTGGTCCAGTATCTATCTGTTAAGTACGGTGTTCAGAACTAAGCAGACTACAATGCATGGTGGGCAGTGGTACAGGATCCATTTCTTTTTAAGCACTCAGCCACAGGTGCCATTTATGAAGTTTTTAATGTCTGTACTAACACTGGAAAAACATACTTTGCTCTATGTTATTACACATAATGGTTACAATGCTGCAGATACTCCTCAGATTATTTTTGTTGTCTAAGGAACTAACTACAAGTAGTAAGGAATCCTACCCAGAAGGTATCTAACTGTCATTAGTGCATTGGTATCTGATAAATCTGAATAATCAACTTGGGTCTGGACACAGTTCATTTACACATGCAGATGAAGTGCAATATCTTGGGAGGGTGGAGTTGGTAAAAATAAAATGAACAGGGATATAAAGATAGCAAAGAAAAAAGCAAAGATATGTTATTCCCTTATTCATGTATTGAGGGATTTTTCCATGCTGGGAAGGAAGAAAAGTAAAGAGCAGCGGAACAATTTTTAGAAAGGTAATGTCATTAGATTTTGTAACATCTCCTTGACAATCTCCTTGAAATTATTACTCCACATTAGAATACTTGAAGCACTAGTGAAATGCTTACTAAAATTTGATTTAAGATGAGTACTGTTCATCTTCTCATCAAGTGGGCATTGTCTGAGGAAGTTAAAAAAATATTTGCAAGAGCAACATAGATCATGTATTTAACTACTTCATGCAGATCTCGTGCCCTCTCAACTGAAATTATGATTTTCTAGCTGCACTAGACATGAATGTTTTACATAACTAACAAATTTGCCACCTGTATGTATTCTATGCATTGACCAGGTTTTTTTCATTTCGTACATCATTCAGAACTGCTTGCAGTCAAGGATTTCATATCTATAACATTAAATGAAGATTAAGAAATATTAGTATTGATGTTAGAAATATTAGTATTGATGTTAGGACAGTTACCTATTATAGACATTGATTTTGACTTCAATTCAGTGACAACTCATCAGCTCTACTGAGAGGAGCTGCATCTCTTTAATATAGATTCAGTACAGAAAAAGAAGAAAAACATCTATTTTTCATTCTTTTTACAGCTGTTCTTTTCCAGTCTAGACAACTCAAAGCAAGAGTGACATTTCACACATCATAAACCACATTCAAGAAAAATAGTAATTTAATTCCAATGTTTTTGCAACAGTAATTTTCTTTGTCATCTAAGGCTTTCTATAGGCACCTCAATCAAGCTACACAGGTATTTTGATCATATCCATCCTAACAGAGAAACAGAAGAGAATAGATACTGGAATGTAAGTTTTGTCCTATACCTTGGAAGACTGTATAAAAGGCCATTTGAAAACATTCTTAGAGAACAGACAAGCCAGCAGGGGAAGGGAAGGGAAGGGAAGGGAAGGGAAGGGAAGGGAAGGGAAGGGAAGGGAAGGGAAGGGAAGGGAAGGGAAGGGAAGGGAAGGGAAGGGAAGGGAAGGGAAGGGAAGGGAAGGGAAGGGAAGGGAAGGGAAGGGAAGGGAAGGGAAGGGAAGGGAAGGGAAGGGAAGGGAAGGGAAGGGAAGGGAAGGGAAGGGAAGGGAAGGGAAGGGAAGGGAAGGGAAGGGAAGGGAAGGGAAGGGAGAAAACTACATCACCAAGAGAGACACTGCCCTCTGTAGTATATTGCCCTGAGAATCCAAACTACTCCTATTAGATCCCAGTAAAATGTCTCACTTCATACAGTGATGCAATGTTCCCAGCAACTCCTGTTTCACTACATGTCCCCAAGTCTCCTCATGCATTATGTTTATATCACAATATTCAAACTGTGCACAGAAGGTTCAGTTCTGGATATAGGATACACCTATTGCTTTCCATGAGGAAGTAGTTGTCAACTTATTTTTAATAAAGTAATAATAGAAGCAATAATTATATTTTATATATACGTTATATATATATTATTATAACTTAAAAATTCTGATCATGTATGAATGCTACTGAAGTCAGATGAGAATAATTAAGTGTTCTAAATCTTTGAAATCAAACATGGAAATAGATTAGGATTTGCTTTCCAAGACGATCATATTTCTTTGATTTATAACATGCAGAAGATTATTTTTAAAATAAAATTTAATACATTTTAAAAAGGAATAAATTAAAAGGAGAAAGTATATGTATTTTATTAGTGAATTTTCATACTTCTAGTGAGATGAGAATATACATTCCACTGAAGAATGGTAAAATGCAATAGGAATGGGAATGCCATACAATGAATGCACATGGCAAACAAACAAATTCTTCTTCTTGTTTGACAAGGTTTGATTTTATGCAGGTTTGACATGGCTGATTTTATGCAGGAAACAGAATTCTGTCCATAAGAAGGGGACATAATTCTAACTGTGTTTATACCCCATTTCAGTAAGTTTTTCAATAAGTCTAAAGGAGCAGCTTCTCAGTAGGATTATGAAAAAATAAAACTTTAAACAGAAACACAAAACACACGTTAAATGTCAAAATAAATTGGTATTTTATTGGGAGGGGATTTATCTCCCAAAGCTACTGAGAAAAATCTCATCCAGGAAGCTGAGACTATTACATTGTGGCCTCGTTATCTACTAGAATATCTTGAGAATATCCACCAAATCAGCCAAATTTCAGAATAGTTAAAAAGTCAACTTACTACAAAAGGTGAATTCCATATGAATTACTTACTTTACTGTTATAACAGCTTTATTACTTTGCAATTCTCTAGTGGCTTAATTCCATATTCTCAAAGAGTTGTATTGAGCTGAATGAAATAAACCCCATACCCAACATGGAGATTAGATTGAGTATGTCTCTGAATAACTGCACAATGCAAAAAAATAAGACATGCAAATTAGACCACCAACAGTGTCAAATGGCAAGCATGTGCAACTGAGCAAGAGGAAACTTTCATCTGCTTTAGCACTAATGCTAAAATGTAAGCAGTAAAGTAAGAGTCCTGCAAAAGAATTTGAGGAGAATTTGCATTCCTGCATCGGTTACAGACATCTGTAGTAAAAGCTATGTAAGAAGCACGAATTCAGATAGAAAAGCTGGTGGATGGGCACTGCAGAAATACTGATCTTTACACTGGTCTCCACTGCTTAAGATGATGAGGAGATTCCCTGTCCTGTCATGTTCTTTGTAGCAAGTGGAGACAAACAAGGGGATAGAGTTGCTGCTTTATAAGCAGAGACTCAAAAGAGATGGAACACTTGTTTGGAGAGAAGGCTCAGGGAAGATACGATAGAGACATGAGAAAGCATGGAGGACTGGAATTTCTATAAAAAAAACTTGTATATGAACCAGGGGAAACTCACTGAAATAAGACCATGTTGGTATAGAATGGATCAAGAAACCATCTTATTTATCAGAAAGTTCAGACAAAACTATAGAAAACTATATAAAACAGTTCAATGTGTCCACCATTAGAGAACATATTACACCAAAATTTGAATCTGATTACCCATATGGTTCTCTGTATGATTCACACTTGTATTGTAGACAAATCCTTGGGCCAAATGTACAAAAGTACTAAAGAGGATGTATAAATATCAATGGTGGAAAGATATTCTGATGAATGTGAACACAAGTATCTCGAGGCAGCACTTAGCTTCAGTATCAACTAATTAATGATATCCAGAAGCTGCGAGATATTATCTACCATGTGAAGGATCCTTGTTTGACATTATTGCTAGATGGACTTTTAGGCTAATTCACTGTGGATCAGGATTAAGAAAATTAGAACAATTTCTGTAGTTTTCTCCTTTTACTCGACTGGCAGTATTCTTTGGCATACACAGGAACCAAAAAATAAGTATATTTCTGAGAATTTTGAGAAATGAGGAGTGAGCTGGTTACTCCTCTAATACTCGCAATGCTTAAAAACTAATTTAGCAGCCACATAAATAATGTCTATGTTATTTTAGTATTTCTACATCACTAATTGTCAAGCATTCTTCATCAGGATCATCAGCTTGATGACAATGACATATAGAGGTTAAATCACTTGGATATCTAATTAGGCATCAGAAACAGTACTTCTGTGACACTCAGGCTCCACCTAACATAACAGCAGAATCCAGAAAGTTTGTAACCAAATACTAGTTTTGGAAGTTCAAATATTGCCATTTATATAATGGAACAAGTAGAAAAATCACACAAGCAGGGAACTGGAGTAATAAAAGTAACATAGGAAAGATTCCTAATTGATACAAAACAGCTTACAAAGGTCAAATTGACACAGCTGTAATATTTCCATCAATGCAAACAGAAAAAATAATTAAAAAATTTGTTCTTAATTTCTATATTATTTTCTCAAAAATAGGGAATGGGGTACATTTCAAGTGTTGGACATTTCTCCTCCATTCACAGTTCAATCTTGAATGGAGAAAGAATTCTGGGAATACACAGTTCTCCATGCTAAAATGATCTAACACCTAAGGAGACAATTGTGCATAAAACTGCATCATTCTTTTAATTGTTTCCATTCAAACCATACTCAAATGCAATACTCAAAGACATGAAGATAGCATAAGATAGCTTCTAAATTGTGTTTGTTCACATAAACTGGCATGCGGGCATTTGTTTTCTGCTAGGCTTTACATGTTGTAAGGAACTACCCAGAACAGACTGAACTTTTCAACTAAACAAAGTAATCCTGACTACTAATTTAAACATAGAAAAATGTAAATGAAATTTCCCACTTCCTCATGAAGCTAGATGCAGTCACGAGAAAATAATTTCCAGTGCTAACAGCAAATATATTGAAAGAACTATTCATTGAAGCAGAGGAAGAAGCAGGAGACAGAAGCAATATGAGTACAAAATTTTAAAAGTATGACTACAAAATGTCTAAAAATGAAAAAAAAAAGTAGGGAATTACACTTAGTAATTACTTACTAGCTGTCATCTTCACTTTACAAACTGCACTTAGGCTTGGTGATTAAAATGCACTACATTTCTGAGAGCTGTTATATGTAACAAAGGCTGTAGATTGTGTTTCTTTCCTATTGATTGGTTCTTGGCAAACGACTATCTTCAACCATTGAGATAAACTAAGGCCTCTACATTATTCTGCAAGATGTATATATGAGGTATAGGAGTTCCATAATGAAACAGCCAACTATTGCAAATATTCCAAGCAATGAGCCCCATCAATCCAGACTTTTGGGTTACTTTTCAAATGTAATCCCAGTAGAATTTATTTTAAAATACCCAACCACTTAGCTGAAGACTGAAAGTGTCTGAGCATTTTACAAGGGAGGGACTTTTTACAAAGGTGTGTAGTGATAAGACAAGGGGTAATGGCTTCAAACTGAAAGAAGGTAGATTTAGATTAGATAAGAGGAAGAAATTCTTTATTGGAAGAATAGTAAGGCACTAGAACAGGTTTCCCACAGAGGCTGCAGATGCCCCATCACTGGAAGTGTTCAAGGCCAGACTGGATGGAGCTTTGAGCAACATGATCTAGTTGAAGGTGTCCCAGTTTGATGGCAGGGAGGTATGAACTAAATAAAATTTAAGGTCCTTTCCAAACCAAATCACTGAGGAAACTGCCTCAGGTTGCACCAGGGGAGGTTCAGGCTAGATATGAGGAAGAATTTCTTTACTGAAAGGGTTGTCAGGCATTGGAACAGGCTGTGCAAGGAGGTGGTGGAGTCACCGTCGCTGGAGGTGTTTAAGAGACAGGTGGATGTTGCATTTAGGAAAATGGTCTAGTGGTTGATAGGGCTGGGACAAAGGCTGGACTCAATGATCTGAAAGGTCTCCTCCAGCTGAAATGATTCTATGTGTGTATCACGTCACCCCACTACCACCTTTAACACTTCAAAATGGTGCATCTTGCTTTATATTTTGCACCTTACTGAACAGCTGCTGCTCCTGTAAGTGAGAAGCCATGTAAGCACTGGCAGTTCTGCAATTTCGGTGTTTGCAAATCTAAACCACTATGCACAGTGTTACAAAAAGTCTCACCACTCAAACTCTATTCCAGATATACACTGAAAAACAACTAACTTATAAGTACCCTGTACAAGTCCATGCACTTCCACTCTCTACAAGGTGGGCTGATGTGCTGGTATCTCTGCTGCTCTTCCCCTAGAATCTACTCTTACCTGGAAAAGATGAAAATAGAATCCAGAGTGCTCCAAAATTGCACCAATTATGTCACTGAGATTTCCAATCAAGTCATTAAATGAAAATAATATCAACAGAAACATGTTAAACAAAGAGACAAAGCCCTAAAGAAGTCCATCCAATTAAAGAAACCAATCTTGGTTCTTTAATTTTCTTTTTTTACTTTTTTTTTTTCCATAGGCAAAATTAAAAGCAATTTAACTATATCCTCCACCCTCCAAATTTAAAATCCTGGTTTATCTTCAACATATTTTCAATTCATTGATTAAACTTTCATTCAAAGGTCAAAATTACATGGTGCATAGCAGTGTGAATTTGTGCATTTTCCCCATTTTCTCCCTTCTTTCTAGTGTAGTGCAACACTTCACAATACATCTATATTCAAGCTGAGCTAGCTATTCTGCAACCCTCGAGGAAGACCCCACATTGAGTATGCTGCCCTTTCTCTCAGATCAGGAAGGTCTTCTCCTCATATTGCTGCTGGTGAAGCACTCACTGAAGCAGCAAGCAATACAGCTACCAGTCTCAGTGCCATCATAGCCATTTATTTACATCTGAAGAAGTGAAAAATGCTTTTACATTGATGGAACAGATATAAAAAAAAAATTTTCTTTGTTCTAGTTTTTGTTGTCGCTTTGGTTTGTGGTTTTATTACCTTAAAATTAGATGAGGAAAACATATTGTATTCTTGATTTACATGAACAGTTATTAAGAGAGTTGTAGAAAAGACTGCATAAGGCTATGCTAGTTTCATTAATTATATGCATGGAAACACCCGTAGTCAAAAGGTGAATCCATCCATAGAATTGCTATTAGGGAAAGGAATTGCCATAAACACAGTTTGTTCTTTTATAGTACGAAAATCATCTATTGATTCAATTGTTATGTCTTTGAATGGGGAGTACTACTGTTAGATTTAATGAATACAATGAAATTTCCCAGTCTACTCTGTTAGTTGCTAATTACAGTTAGAATGAAGACTTAAATAAGTACTCTAAGCTCCTTACAAAACTTCAAAAGAAGTGATATTCTTTGACATCATAAAATATTTGTTTTATATACTTCATTTTCTGTTATACTCCACTTCCTCACTAGCAGAGAAGCAACATACCTAATTCCACTGCGCTTTATATACTTACAGTTACTAAAGGCAGGTACCATTTACTGACCACGTTAAAGCAAACACCACGGTATTAGTCTCCCTACTAAGAAGATAGCATAAGGTTTCAACTGCAGTTGATTCCTTTGCAAAAAGGATAAACTGGTGAGACACAAGAGTTGCTGACTAAGAGAATGAAAATAACATCTATAAATTAAGCATTTGTGCACATGCATTACATATTACTAAATGAGAAATTATGTTATTAATGACAAAGGCCTGTTTCTGGAATCATAGAATAAAAAATGGTACCAAAAACCTACCAACTTAAAATGTGCTGGTTTACACATTACTGAGATGTGCAAGAAAGCAATCAATCTTGTTTTGGTTTTGTTTTTCATATATACATGCACATATATGTATCAGGACAGATGCAAAACAGAGCTCTTCATCCCATCCAATTTGCCATATCCAGATCACTAACTAAACTTTCTGTAAGTGTGTTAGACTTGGATTCAGGCTAACTTAGCTGAGTTAATTAAAGCATGCATTAAGGGCACTAATGAAGACATTATTCACAGGAGGATTTTCCTGCAGCACACTCGAGCAGAAAGCAAGAGGAGCAAGGCAGTGAGAGCAGGCACTCAGCTGTTGCTTTGCTCTTGAAAGCTTTTTCCTTAAGGTGGCTAGAAGGGAAGACACTGTTCCCTAAGCAGCCAGAAGTAACTTTGCCTTTTGTTCCCAGCAGCTTGTTTCACTTGGATCATCAGTGAAAAACAAGTGCCAGGGGCTTCCACACAATTGAGTCTTAATCAATCTACAAATAGAAAGTTGCCAGAGATTTGCAAGCAGTTTACTATTACCCTGAGGTGCCAGGTTACAGCATATAAATCAAGAGATGAAAGCTAATTGCTAAGGTATCAGTCATACTGAAACAAGTACCATAAATATTCACTCCATATCAAAACTTAAATTTGATGAAATATTTGTACTGCTAATATTTAGGCACTTAAGCTTTAGCATTGCAAATGATCCTGATGGAGTAAGGTAAAAACCTCAATTTTGTATTGTCCATGTGTGTAAAACTCCAATTGAATTCTACAGCTTAAAATGTAGCTGTGAAAACATAATTGGAAATAGATATTACATTAGCTAATTCAAAATTGACTTTGAGATGAGGAATTAGTACTGGTACTTTAAAAATATCAATTGAGAACTACAAATATTTGCAAATTCTCAATGTGTTAATAATTATTCATTGAAATTTGAGTAATTGTAGATGATGAATGTGTTGAAAAATTTTGTAGTCTGTTCATAAACAGAGACCTCCAAAAGCTAAGTACAGCATTTTAAGCAGATGTATACAATTTAACACTGCCAAAAATAGTAACCTTTTAAACTAATCTCTTTACTAAATAGCTTTTCTTTTTTTTCCTAAACATAAAACATATTCATTAGTCCAGCCTTCATAAACTGCATTTTTGAAGTGGATACAGAATTTACTGTGTGCCTATTTTGTCTAAATTTGGTTGCAATACATCTGAAACCATCTTATTGAAACTAAGTGAACAAATTTAGTTCATGCCAATATGGTAAGACAACAGAATTTGGCTCCCTATTTTAAAACCTGTCATAAAATATCTTTAACAATTAAGGACGATTATGGTGAAAAATTTGCTGCACTGATTTACAACAACAAATATGTAGATATGATGCATCAGTATCACTTAGGTACTGTATTATCAATAAACATATTACATCTTTATTAAAAAAATACAGACAATTATAAAGCTACTTGGCCATCTCTGCTATTAGGACTCCAGGCTTTCAAAATTATTTAAAACATAGTATCTAATACACATTCTTCATATAAAATTAATAGTATAGGATTTATTTTGTCTAGAAGATGTTATTTCATTAAACAAACTTTTACATAGGTAGCAATTATTCTATCAAATTACATATATTAAAAAAAAACACCCCAACCATCTTTCACAAGTAATCTAAGTTTACGTGTAAGATAAAGCTTGAAAGGAAAATGCTTAGAAGAAAATCTTTGTTTGGATGTCAATGGAAACTCCTGATTAAATGAGCAGGTTGATCTTCTCCATCAGCATCTATTACATCTCTCAGAGTGATGTAAGCTTCACAGGACTGAAGCTAATTAAATTTCTTTGCCTATTCAGTATCTTGTACATGCTGGGTTTATTATGAGTATAATAAGGTAAGAATTAAGTAAAATTATCTTCATCTACTTGCAACACATTTATGCACCACTTTATTTAACAGAATTCAAGGGTTCATATAACTTCGCAAATAGAGTTTTGCAGTTAAAATTGAATGAAACCTTTACAACATTATAAATATAAATATCTAACAAATATTAGAAAGGATTTTTGTGTCACTAATATCTTTGAAAACCATAGTCTTCTTGAATTAATAAGATTTAAATTTCTAAAAAGTTTCTTCCTACTTAATGATGATGCTTCAAAGAACTTAATAGGGTTCCACATAAGAAAATTTTGTGTTTAAGTGTTTAGATGACATGTAGTTTCTTACCAGTGTTTAATTACACTAATTTTTGTATGGACTTTAGGAGGTCCTTAGCAATATGCAGAGATCATACAATTCTGAGAGCTCTCATCTGGTCTTGAGCTTTGAGTCTCGGAAGAAATCCAGGCACAGAAAAAATCCAAAACACATAAACTGTGAAAAAAGCCCAGACTTATTGTGACCTTATCTTAGTATTACTTCTCCTATACAAACAAATATAAGTTCCTCAAAACTGACAATTACTACAAAAATTTGCAATTACTTTCTGTTCACTAGAAATCAACAGCATTCCTATAGAGAATCAAATCAAAGGAAGTCAAAGAGAAAGGTGGGAGTTCAGCCTGGATGCTGAAAGATCTGCTTACTTGAACCGAATACACGTGCATCTCATTCCAAATCGAGAAGTAAAACCCCAACTATCTGCTCAATGAAAATGTCCATTTGTTAAGGAACTGCCCTCTACTAGAATATGTGTTGAGCAGGAAAAACACAGAAGTCCAAATATATAAAGTTCTTATTTCTGCAAGAATGCTTTTCACTGTTCTCAAATTCTCAAAGTCTTTTGCAATGAAGAAACATAATCTTTCAACACCTTTGGGTTAGATGTGAGACTGGTCAAGATTATGGGGAACTAGATTTACACAAACAATTTTACACTGTTTCATGTATCTGTATAATTCACAGTCCTATAAGCTATCCTTACCCATCTTGTGCTATCCTCCTATAGAGAAAGACAAGTTGAACCTCTAAAAATGAAAAGTAGCCAAGCAGGTAGATTTCACAGGTGTTCTGTGTTGCTCATTACACTAAAACTCAGAATGCTCACCTCTCAGAGGTCAAGTAATGTAAAATATTAAAAGGAGTGGAAAAAAAAGACACTGAAGACCAGATTGCCTTCTCTGTCTGTAACATTTTGCTTCCAGCAATTCATAACCACACTTGCTAAAATTATGCATGTTTAGCATGTGTATTATCATAGTAGCATCTCTCTGGCTCTTAGCTTCCTTTTGCAGGGCTGTATTAGAGTATGCTAAATAATTACAGTTTCTTTTTACCCTGTTCCCAAAGTGCTTCCTTTTCCAGGCCTAATTAGAGCTGATATTCAATGTAAGTAGTTGAATTTAGACATTTTCTATGAAACAAAAAAAATTCATTTGCAACTTCTCATCAGCTTACATCATGAGGGAAAAAAAACACACTGATCCTTAAATATCAACAATATATTTGCAGCTTTTTCAAAGATATGTCTACATAATTAAAATAAAATTAAACAACAAGATGGAATAAAAGTCAAACTGCTTTACCTCTGTTGTAAAGGAGAAGAAACCCAATAATGCTATCTGGGTTAAAGGGCCATAAAATTCAGTGTTGCAGAGAGAGTTAGTGCAGAGAGAGTCAGATATGAGATCACAACTAAAACATTCACTCATATCAAGTCACTTACTCAAAATTTCTAATAAATAAACACATAGATAAATTTTTAAAGCTGTACATGTCAAGTTTCAATGATAATAACATTCCTTCAATAAAAAGGTTTTTTCATCTGAAGGTTCCTCTGCAAATATGACTAGACTCAAATGCCTCTTGAATCCATATTCTTTTCAAATAATACTTTTATACACTTTTAGACACATTACTAATATTCTGTAAAGAATTTTTTGTACATTGTTAAATAAATACATGAAAGAAAAAAATTTGGGTTTTTACACGGCATTATATTCTATATCTTAATGATTATTCTATATAGCAAATAATAATTTCCAGGAACCTCAAGGTGTATACATTTCTTTACTATTAACCACACATAATCAAATCTCTAGTAGAGGCAAGCTTCAAAAGAAGCCATACTTGTGCTAAAATTCAGAAATATCAAGAAATGATGGCTTCCTCATATATAAAAGATAAAAAGATAAAAAGATATGTTTGAGGGTTTTCATTAAACATAAAGATTCTTAATTGCATTTCATTTTTTTCCTGCAGCCACATTATTTAGTTTCACCTAAAGTCTGTTTTCATGCACAGCTTTCTATTTTTCCTTGCCTTATACTACTTGCAGTTTTAACAAGTTGTTTCAGACTTTAAAATATATTTTTTTGCCATTAAGAAGAAGGATGTACTTTATCATCGTATCACTCTGTGCTGTTTCCTGTTTGTTGTGGTTTGGGTTGGTGGTAGATTAAATTAAGTTTCATTTTCTTGCCCAGGCAAGAAAATAAGTAGTCTCATCTATTTTGCCTGAGACCACAAGTGGCAAATGAGCACTCCCTGTCCTTAGGGAGTTCCAAAGGACCTCGATTACTTTTCACTTCCATGTCCTGCCAGGAGGAGGAGGAGGAGTTAGCGAGTGGCTGGTTGTGTTTTTTCTTCCTGCACTGAAACTGCTACACAGTGAGCAGTGGCACATG
Source organism: Colius striatus (assembly GCF_028858725.1). Taxonomy (NCBI): domain Eukaryota; kingdom Metazoa; phylum Chordata; class Aves; order Coliiformes; family Coliidae; genus Colius; species Colius striatus. The sequence goes on from NC_084759.1 coordinate 85,517,297, forward strand.
TGGACCTGGACCCAGCTGTCTACAGGCTAAGCCAGGACCACAGGTACAATCTGCCAGTGTGGCCCATTTCCACCAGTCTCTCATGCAACCTTTTAGCAACAATGCAATCAAACTTGCAATTTTAAAAGCAAGCCAAATAAAAAACTCACATTGGGATAGCCACTCGCTGCAGATTCTTTTTTGTCTTTAGACAGAGACAGTGACGTTTTGAAAGTAATTCTCAGAGATACAAGTCAAACTTCATCATTGTGATGAAGGAAAACACAATTTTAATGCAAGTCACTGCTATACTGTTTCTTTTAATTGTATAAACAAAGACATTCCTATTTATAGCTCAGCATCCTGTCCATAGTTTATGGATAACAGCTTATTCAGTATCGTCATTCCATAGATTGTGACACTATCCTTGTATCTGAGGCTACAGGAATCATGTCCTAAGTGGTATTTGGACATTATTATAGGGCTAGAATTGCAGGGTCACTCCTTACATTATATGTAGCCCAAAATTGCACTCAAAAACCAAATTACTCATAATGGAAAAAACAAGTTGGTTGGTTTGTTTCTTTTTCAAATCATTGAAACATGGAATAATGCTCCAGAGTTTTAGGATTTATTTTGAGGAAGGTGGGCAAAATGAACTTATTTATATGTTAATCAAGCTTCCAGTAGCTTTAAACAACCAAGTATTTTACACTGAAAAAAAAACTCTGAAGTCAAGAAAGTTAATTGGTTTCACCAGGAAAATAAGCCACTGCCTCTGTGACCACACTGACCTGGTTTGGAGTTCTCCCTTACTTATAATAAAAGCCAGCTCATACTGATAGAAAATAGGTTTGTTATCCTCTCAAAGTCTCCAAGCAAAACATGACATCCTAATGGCCAATTATAACTCAACACCTGCTGTTGGGAGGAGAACCTCGTTACTACCTAATTTGAAGAACAGCCACTTTAATATTTTCTGAAAAATAAGTAATAGCTGAGCAGCCATTTTGCCAACCTAGCTAACCCACAGGAAGCTTTCTCCAAGACTGGGCACAGAAGTCAGGTAAATGTGAATGATTGCTTTGTCATCTGAGGAAAGATGACTAAAGTAAAATTTGTGTAGTTTTTATGAGAAAACAGAAGTTTTCCGGAATCTCTTCCCTCTGGTCATACAGAATACATATATCCTAGAGACTCTCTCTGAAAATTGCCTTGCACTGCACATTAATAAGCACATTTAGAAAAAATGAAGACAAATCCAACCTAAACGAAGAATTTTTTCTGGGCTATTGATTTAATGAACTTCTATTTCCAGTAGGTTTCTCTTCCCTATAAATTAACACTAACTATATTAACAGATCGAACAAAGCCGATTCCTTAAAAATGCAAACTGAAGAAAGTGAAGAGATGCTTAGCGAATCACATAGTACTGGAAAATCTATGATAACATAACCAGCATGCTAACAAATATGATGCATTACTAACATCATCCATTTTATAAATACAAATGTTTTTGTAAAATACCATCTCAAGTATAAAGATAAGGTTGAAAATATTTCTGATGGAACACCTTTTTACAGCTAATATTTTGACATCTATCAACAGGCTTGACTGTTGATACTAGCAAATACTAGCTACCTACTCTACTGCATGAGATGTAACAGAGTTCTTCCAGTCCAAATTCCTCTTTTGCACCCATCCTCTTTGAGACTGTGTTGCAGCACATCCCTGTGCTTGAAATTATCATAGAGGTGATAAAGATTCATATGAAAGACTGAAAGTATTGATAGAATGGTAATTTGCATCCAAGAGGCAGCATACAGGATGCCTTAAAAAAAATTACCTTCGAATTGGTGTGAAGATATGGGTAATTCAAACAGAATAACATTATTATACAATATAGATATCTTTTTCTTTCAGTTACTCCCCCAACTTCTGAATCCTTTCTGACACAAAGGAGTACAAGTTAAGTCACTTAAATTCTGTGTTTCAGCCACTGCATCCAACTCAAAGCCAGTGGTGTTAGATTTGATTTATTAGTCATCATGAAGAAGATTAAGATTTCCCTTTGCAAAGTTATAAATGACTCAAAAGTACACCTGATATGAACAGAGTTGATTGTGTAAGCCCTATTTAGAACCCATTGACACAGCCCTGAGGATTCCATTCTATCTTTTTATCAAACACAGCCTACCTAGTCAGGCTGAAAATTCTATACTTCTGTTTTTACTTCTACTTAAAAAAAAATCATAGTTAAGAATAGTTTACCTATTTTTGAGAGTCAGACTACAGAAAAGATTTTTTTTCTTCTGTCAAAAAAAATTATTTTACAGCTATTTTCTTGAGAGGCATCTCAGTGTGTCCTTGGACTTGCAGGGAAATTCAGTGTGCCTGTGTGGAGACATCATTGTCCTAGTCCCTTTGAGAGAAGAAGAAAACACCTAAACTGTGAGGAGTTTCAGTCATTAAAAGCAACTGTATTTCAGGACTAGACATGTGGTAGTGGCCAGGGAGAAAAAAAAAATTCACTTTTTTCATAATTTTTCCTGGCTCCCACTACAGTGAACACAGAAACTGAAGCCTCTATCTTGCTATTTCTCTCTTCTAGCACTTGAAACATAGAATAGTGTGGAATAAAAGGTGAGAATGGTCCTGGAAGGTGAACTACAAATTAAAAAAAAAAATACCATGTGAACCAATGAAGAAAGGAGGAATAAATGGCTTATCACACAGGCTAGGCCACCCTCACCCCCCTTAAAAAACATAAAACCACGTAAGTTGTCATGAAAATTAATTGAATGTATATCTAATGAAAATCTGTGGAGGAGAAATTAGTTTTTATAGAGCAAGAATGTGGAGAGCAGAACCTAGACTTACAAGCTGCTGGATGTGGAGGCAGACCACCAAGATAGGCCCACATGTGGAATGGGAAAGCACAGAAAATGTGAGAAGCAAGATCAAGTCCAGATCCTAGCTCTCCTGTTGCCTCCAACTGCACTGTTCTGTGTTGTCAAGTGTCTGAAAAAAATCACCCTCAGAGATATTTTTGGCCCATTCCAGTGGTTAGTCTATTGTGAGAGTGACAAATTGCTATGGATTTGACCCCAATGGCAAAGCTGATAAACACATACAATGATGTATACCCACACCACATCTACCACAAAATTATGCCCTAAAAATATTCAAAGCCACAGCACTAATTGCTCTGAAAAACTGATTGCAGTTGCCTCTGAGATGGATCCCAAATTTAACATAGACTTCTAATTTTGATAGCTCTGTGCTGTGGCTTCTTATTTGTCAAACTGAGATATTAATGCCACGTCATCTTGTAGGCAGAGTGAAAAACACACTGGCGATGTTTATCAATCATTGAGATTATATGGGAATGATTATATGAGTATGTCACTGTGCACTTAAAAGCTATATCAAAATGCACAGCAGCAGCAACAAAAACAGTTGCACAAGTCTTTTTTCTGTAGTGCCCAGTGATAGGACAACGTGTAACAAGCGCAAAGTGAAACATACCAAGTTCCACTTCAACATGAGAAGAAACTCCTTTCCTGTAAGCACAATGGAGCCCTGGCACAGGCTGACCAGAGAGGCTGTAGAGACTCCTTTTCTGGAGGTTTTCAAAACCCACCTGGATGCATTCCTTTATGACCTGATTGAGGTGAATCTGCCTTACAAGGGAGCTGGACTAGATGATCTCTAGAGGTCCAGCTTCTACCATTCTGTGATTCTGTGAGCATCACCAAATATAGCATTTCTTAGTTTTTGATATCACCAGTTGAAGACAATTTTATGCTCATTTCTACAATAAATATCAGATTTATCACAATACACTTTACATTTGGGGTAACTTCTTTATGTAACCTCAACTAATTAAGTATAGATTTTCTTGAATTTTCATATTAAGACGAGATGTTACAGAAGAGAAAGTTGCCATAGAGACACATAGACTTCTTCCCAATAATTTCAAATATAGTCAGACTCAATTAATTATTCAATTCATCATAGAACTATTTCTACTTTTATATGAGATATTCCAGGCTGAGAGATATTTTTCAAGTATGTGAAAAAATAATTTCAAGTAGTAGTAAATGGCCTCAGGGGAAAAAAAAAAAGTTAAGATTGTGATTCAGAAATAATACTGTTCACAAATTAGGTAAAAAAATCAAGCAGTTAGGCCTGTATTCTATATTTCCTTGTCTCTGTCATATACACAGAAAGTTTGGAAGGAAATAATTTGTTTTGCATTTATTTTACAAACGTACAAAAAATGAAAGCTATGATGATTCATATGTATGTTTATTGAAAGGTTATATGAATCGTCTCTTTAAAGAGATAATATAAAACACTAAAGTTGTTACATTTTTAATAGGAGTGAAAGCAACACAATACTGAAGCGTATTGTGCAGAATGCAATCCTCTTGATTGGCAGCTGTGACTTGGCAATACCTTGTGCTATTTGATTAAAACAACAAGAAGACAGAAAGATTTATTCAGATTAGAGGTCAAGAACATCAGTCTGTTTTTTCTGCAGTTGCCAGACGTGATACAGGGTAATTAACTAAGTCTGGAATAATATCAGACAGGTAGTAGTTTTGAAGGAATTCTTTAGGGAAGGCTTGTCACTTGTGACATGCCCACATATATCGTGGTGCTTGATATCCTCTCCTAATCTATTTAAATTGCTCCCTCAAATATCAAAACACTTTAAAGAATACTACTTGGTCACCTAATAAAACAGTTCAGCACTTATTTGGCATATGTTTAACAATAAGAAAAGGAGCACAGTTTCCAATCCTTGTATCTAAGAAGAATTTGTAAGGCGAGAAGACCACATAAAACAGAGAAGGAACTATCCGCAAGGAAACCAGAATAAACATTTCCAGGCTGAATGGCAGATTTTGTCAGTGCACCACTGCCATTTCAATAACCTCTCCATCTTTTTATCAACTCCATTACATTGCCTACTCTTATGATGGACATCATATAATTCTGATCTCTTTTATCAGTAATTTCTAATATACCTTCTAAAAAATCTGAATATCAGCTACCAAACTAACTACGTCATTTACAGGCACTGACATACTAAAATCTGAAAAGCCACCGGCAAGCTAGAAAAGGAAAGGACATAGTGTCAAAGTAACTTCCATTTGCTCCTTTTAAATGTCTATCTTCAAAGAAAAATAGCTTTTATTTTTCAAAATTTTCAAAATTTGGTTTAGATTGAAAGGAAAAAAACAACTGTTAAAGTCAAACTCAAAACCCCTAGAAAATGTAGTAATGAAAATATATTTTAAATACATCTCAGAGATCTCATTTATAATGAATATAGTCTTTTACAATTACAGGGGTCTAACTGAGAAAACTCATTAAAAGCACAAGGAGTTCTAAACTGTCCTACATAATTGATTGTCTCCACTACCAGTACTGTCCTATCTTGCAATTAGGCATATTGAAAGTCTCAACAGAATGATGGTCTTGCTAATTGGAAAGGCAAAATTTTAAGAATTTTACATGATGAATAATATTTTTAAAGATTTGCATTTCATAGGGTTAAGTATGGATCAAGTCAGCCTTCTAGACGACCTAACAGTATGCTCACTCAAAAATTTACTCATGTTGCTGTAAATATCCATATGAGAATTAAGATCATGACAACAGCTCCATGCAGAGTTTTCAATAATATCCATTTTAGCTTAGAATTTTAATTTCCTTTGATTTTCAATATTCATATTAATTTTGAAGCAAAAATCAGTCTTTGCTTTATAAGCAGAAGTCTTGGTGCCTGAATTGAAAGTGTGTTAATTGCTCAGTGTTAATTTATCTGGGGATTTTTCAAGGAAGAACAATGTCAAAGATTCAGAAGCTCTTAATTTAGTACATAATGTATGTCCTGGTTTTATTCATTCATTCATTCAAAAAAAGCACTGGTCATGATTTTGCACACCTTTTATCCATAAATAAATCTGACAGACAATTACTTCCATGCTACTCAGGAAAGTCAAATCTCTTAATTTCTCTATGTAAATTCATTTTTGCTAAGAGAAGTCACTCCTATTGTGTAGTAGCTTTCTCTTCTTGAACAGACATTCACATAAGCTATCTTTCTCTGTAGGAGAGACATATCTGCATACAGCAACAATGGTTTTGGATTTACAAAGGCCCTTATATGTTCACCTTTAAGAATGCCAATCATCCTCTAGTGTCAGTATTTTTTTTTCTAACTAGCACTGTCCATTGCAAAGATACTGACAAGAAGCACTGCATTAAAGCAGCTTAAATCATTTTGCTATGAAAAAAAATCAATGAAGATTTACATAGCTATTGTCATTTTGGCTTCCACTGCAAAAGAAACTGGAAATTACGATAGCTCCTGGAGATAGTTCTGCCATGGTTCTCATGATTGCTTCAAATCCCATACTTTCAATATGAATACAAACAGTGAACACAGTTTTTTTCCACCAGCTTTTCAGCAATGAAAACATTGACTTTCACCAGATCACAAAGCACCTTTATTAATCTGTATGTGGAAAAACAGGTCAAAAGTTGTCCATATATGTATCAGGAGACTAGGGCAGATTGTATAAACTGTGACAACAGCTGTATAATAAAAGTTATCCTTTGGAAAAATCACCTTTTGTAAACAACATGCACATGGCATGCAAAATGAAACATGTGAAAAATATTTATCTTGCATTACATTAAGTGTTGGTTTCCATGACAAATGAAAGATTACAGCAGCAAAGGTAACGTATTTGCTTACCTTTTAAGCTATGATGGTAGGACATATACTGATTGAGATTCATTAAAGCCAGACAAAGTCAAGCCTGTTTCAAGAGTAAGCAACAGGGTCTGAACCCATTTTCTTTCTTTGGAGTTAGACTTTGGATTTACCTGTCTTTTTGGCAAGTACAAATCACTCCTGCCGTCAAGCAGAATATTTCCAAAGGAAAAGGTCACAGAATCACACAGAATTACAAAATCTAAAGTGTTGGAAGAGACCTCAGAAGATCATGTAGTCTAACCCCCCTGCCAGAGCAGGGCCACCTAGAGTAGGTCACACAGAAACTTGTCCAGGTGGGTTTTGAATGTCTCCAGAGAAAGAGACTCAACAACTCATGTGAGCAGCCTGTACCAGTGCGCCGTCACTCTCACAGGGAAGAAGTTTTTCCTTATGTTTCTTTGGAACTTCTTGTGTTCCAGCTTGTACCCATTGCCCCTTGTCCTATCACTGGATATCACTGAGAACAACCTGTCTCCATTGTCCTGACATCCATCCTTTATGTATTTGTAAACATTAATGAGGTCATTCCCGTGTCCAGGCTAAAGGGTACCAGATCCCTCAGCCTTTCATCATAAGGAAGATGCTCCACTCCCTTCATCATCTTTGTGGCCTTGCACCGAACTCTCTCCAGCAGCTCCCTGTCCTTCTTCAACTGAGGGGCTCAGAACTGGAAACAATATTCCAGATGCAGTCTCACGAGGGCAAAGTAGAGGTTGAGGAGAACCTCTCTCGACCTACTAACCACAGCTCTTCTAACACACCCCAGGATGCCAGTGGCCTTCTTGGCCACAAGGTCACTGTCATTTCTTTTGCTGGATTCAAACTTTTGGAATTTTTTTCCACCATTCTGTTTGCATGTTGATATAATTTCAGTTTTACTTTACAGCTTTTTTTTCCAAAAGCATAACTTTACAGAAATCTTACACAGTAAGCATCTCACAATACTTAAAGTATTTTAAGGATCTTCACACTACCTTGGCTATTAATAAAAGGTTGATTGAAATAGTACTGCAGGGCATCAATCCAACATTCAAAAATGGTCATTTGCCTTATTTTCAAGAATAATATCTTTGGCCTTGTAAGAATTTCCACTAAAAAAAAGAAAGAAGAGGGAGGGCAAAGTCAAGCAAAATAACCTCAAATCACTTCAGACTAGACAGTCCTACAGTGTTTTAAATCCAACATAGTTGAGATGTTGCAGACTGCCAAACACAGCTATGTCAGCACATAATGAGTGATTGCTCTGATAGCCCTTGCACAGCAAGATACATCATGGGTAGCTGCACACACAGCAATTTCATGGGAGGCAGCAACAGAATCTTCAAAGAAGGATTATTCTTACGATATCTTGATTTCCTCACTACACAGTCTGCAAGTCAGACCAGTTTCCCAGCATTTCTGGTGCAGGTGTCAAGACTATTTAGACAGTGCATGGCTGATTCCCGCTCTCCACCCCAGCCTACCTGTGGTTACTCCTACAACTCTCTAATCCCAACATCATTTAGTAATGCAACAGGCTTACATAAAATTTAGAGTAAGAACTATTTGAAAAATCAACAGTTGTGCTGTGGCCTTCTAGGCAGTTTCCCAGGAACATGCAGGAGTCCAAATCAAGTGTTTTCAAGCCTGAAGCAACTATTAGCAACTGCTTCTTGATTTCAGGACACTTCAATTCCTAATTTTTTCTTCACATACAGCTAAATTCATATTTCTACATGTCTGTGATATATAAAGCTATCGGAAATACAGTTTCAGGAGTTCCTATGCTGTGTACTTGGTATTGGAACACATCTTGTACAAGCATGTAAGCATTCCTACACACAAAACTGCAGAACTGGTGTAATTTACCATTCCTTTTCAAAAATACTGAAGAACTTCAATAACAAATGAGTCAAAGCTGACTTATTCTCCTTGGTGTTCTCAGTCTAAGTACAACTGTCTTAGTCTTCAGAGTGAGCTTCTACTACATGCAGCTCACAGAATGAACTGCTAGATCTGGATATTTTAACAGAAGTTCAGTAATGACCAGACCTGTAATCTGTCCCTCAACTCTTTACTACAGATTTCGTTGTGTTACTGCACATCAAAATGATCAGCTGTAATTCATACCTTGTAGGTATATACATACAGACAGAATTGCATATGGTTTATATTGTATTCATTGAGATTCAATTCCTGTAGCTTTAGCAGAAATGAGAAACAAAATTAAAAGATGCACATTTGGCCAGAAGAACCAAGGCACATATTAACTGTTCCAGACAAATTCAGAAACATCATCTATGTAAATACAAAATAGAAATGTTTTCATCACGAATCTTGCTCTTGATCACAAATCTAGATCTCTCTAAGTGCTATGGATGCACTGCCAAAGATGCTATCAGAACACAGGTTAACCAATCTCCAATAGGTATCTACAATGTTGCTCCTTAACATGGCTTGAAGCCATTGCCAGAAATTTAAGAAGTTTTTATCAAGTAACTCCCAGAAAAATAGAAATACAATTGTTAGACATGCATAACTTTGCCTACTCAAATACCTGTCATTATTGAGATCCATCACAGAAGAAGTGAATCCTATAATTTTTAAATCTCATAATGAACAGTTTGACAGTTACATACAAAACGCACCTACTCTTACATTTCTATAAAATCACTCCAGTTAAAAAAATACTAATAAAAACCCTTAGCATCCTTACCTGATCCCACACAAAACTATGTCTCAAGCTATCTGGCAGGAAACAAAATGAAGTATAATTAAGCAGCTAATTTTTTTCCTTTACAGATTCCTGAAAAAGCCTGATTTTTTTTCTCCTCAGTAAAAAGCTGCCATTCACAGCTATCTGCTAAAAAAATACAACCAAATATCCAATTTGAACAGATAATGGAATTTAAAGGAATAAAAGTAGGTTCAGATTGTAGTGAAAATTTCCCCCCTAGCCCCAAAACACACTATAATGCAATCAGTTGAGTTTTGGCACATGCTAAATACCTTTTTAGATAATGTTAAGAGAAATACACCACAGAAAATCAGCTGAATAAGTACCATTCTGCATGGCTGGCACAGAAGTAGCCCATGCATTTAGGGGAAGTGCCGAGAAGCCTTCGTGCCAACAGCAGACCACAAAGCCTCCTTTGGAGCTACTGTGAGGCTATCTCAGTCCACCCTCTGCATCCCTGTCAGCTTGAAATCTCTAGCAAGAAGGACTGAGATTTCCCTATTACTTATTGCACACATTTTTAAACATAGGTAAATTAAAACTCTTCTTAATCTTGTTTCAGGAAAATTACTGGGTCGATATTGGTACATAGCATTGCAAAGAACAACTTATACCATACTCTTCATTGATGTACGGTAGAAAATGCAGAGATACTTTAAGCAAAAATGGTCTTGGCAATTCCTTATAAACCTTCATTTCCTCAATCACAACAACAAATTGCTGCCCAGAGCTAATGCAGTCCAAAGTAAGCACACATTCATATTTGCTTTAAAACATTCATGTATCAAATTAAATTTTTTATTTCACATGGCTTTGCCTCTCTCCCATCAGTTCTAATTACTGATTTATTTTTGGTACCAGCAGCTGATATTTGAACAGCACTCTCAATCAAAACTTCTTCAAAGTAAGCTCATAAAGAGATGTCTCGCCCACCACTACGATGCGGACCCTGTTGGGACTGAATTTCATTCCAGGCCAATAATGTTATAATTTTACAGAGAGATGAGAAATTTGCATAAAACCTTACGGGGACAATTTAAATAGACAGTACAGTTATCACAGCAAGACTTTTTTGCCAGGCGATTGAGGTTAACACATGCCTAACTCTAGCCAAAAAGCCATAGAACATTTAATGGCAGGAAGTCATCTCAGTTATATTCTAGCAATTTCATACTATAAATGATGCAATAAAATTAAACATAGGATATTCAGCATGCCTGTAACATTTAACAGTATGAACTGCTGACTATATATAGTATTAATATCTGCATGTGCATGGACATTCATTGACTTCTGCATCTTTAAAAACAAAAAAAAAAAACCAAACCATAAAGTCCATTTAACTTGTTCAGAGTTACCAAGGATAAAATAACACAGATAATTTTAATAAGTAAAGGCCAGAATTTGGTTGTAGCAACTCATGTAAATTACTCTGCTGCCATTCAAACAGTCTCTTTTATTCCCAATTAAAACTTTATCAGAAACACAAAGAGATAAAGCTGAGGAACTTTCTGGATGGATTATGTTTTCAGTCAAATCGTTGTTATCTAATTAATATGATACATAGGTAAAAAGTATTGAAGAAAGTAGTGCTACATCATTTTTCCCTTATCATAAGACAGTAAACGGAAATGTTACACACAGCCTTAAGCATTTCACAAGCTAGGCAGATTTAAGCATGATGTATCTATGTTACCATGTAATATTTGTATCATTAATTTCTCTTCCATATTTTTTACCTTCACATAAGTCATGCAAAAACTCCACCTACACTGCTACTTTTAGAGAAAAATATGGCAACAGCAAAGAGATCAGAAACTACATCAGTCCATATATATGTAGATAGTATCTAAGTTCAAATAAAAATCCAGACACACACGAAGAACTCAAAACAAGAAAACTTCACTGATCTGAATTCAACAAAGCTGGCACATCTACACACTATACTTGACTATAAATGGCACAGCTATGATATTGCAGACAGAATTCCAGGAGTGAGACAAACATACAAACTTAGTGTATAAAGTATGTATAAAAAAAGCATAAAAACTACTACTTAAAGTTGAGACAGCTGAAGTGGCTGCATGGTGCTGGAAAGCTGAGGTGACGTTTATTTCCATGAGACAGCTGGTGCTGAGAATCTGGGAAGTAAAAGTTGTCAAATCCAGCGCTAGGTTTAAACCTCACAAATTCAACAGACTGTAGACCCTGTCACACTGTCTGGCTCTTTTACAGGCAATTAAAATACTTAAACTTCCCAAAATAAAAGGAAGCATTTATTCATAAGTAACTAATTCTTTCAGTACATGTTGCTGAAGTAATGTCATAATTTCTTCTAAAAGAGACAATAAACACAGCTAATAGATTTCTGTTTAATTTAAAGTCCATTTCCTGCTGTATAAGTGATTTCCCCAGCCTAAGGAGGTGACGTACATCCAGGCAGTACATCTGTCAGGCAGGCAGTACAGTCAGGCAATCTCACTCCTCTGACTGTGCACTGGGTTTCTTGATAAGGAAATTATTAAGATGATATTATGAAAATAGGCCTCCACTTTTCTGTGTATAAAGACTTTTCTTATGTCACATCATTTCCTCCCATGTTGCCTTTCGTACCTTCCTACCTAAGGGTCAGAGGTAATAACCACCTTCTTGTTTCAGTGAGCTGACAGAACCCATCGCTCTTCCCCCCACCGGTGCTACCAGACTCTAACATCACTTGCCAGAACATACAGAACATACACAGATGACAATACAGCTACCTATTCCAGGCCTACCTGACAGTAACTGATGTTTACAGTGACACAGTCTTGTTCCGATTTGGTATTTTACATCAGTAAGCATCTTCTATTAATTGAGATCAAAACTTTTGACAGATACTAGTTGTAAAAGTTGCATTGAAGGATTTTGTGTAAAGACATCAGAAACTTAAGATGTGTCAAAGGTGAAGTGGATAACAATCCATATGTCTGTTTTCTCTGCAGGATACTGCTTTACTGGAAAGTAAGGACTGTACTTCGGTGATCATCATTTGCTTTCTCCAATCCACTGTTCCTTCTCTGCTAGCACCAACTCCTGCTTGCATCACCTCTAATGTCTTCCAAGTCTCTCCTTCAAAAAGGGCTGTCACTCTGTTCATCACAAAAACTGCTGCCAAGGGAGTAGCGGGAAGAAACTCCCTTTCTACCTAGAGGCAACACCACAGCAGTGCTGCCATTACACAAAAGTTGCAAGGAGAGCATAGCCTGATCCCTGTAGCCTCAGAATGAAGCACACCTTTGACAGTGGCAAACTGCACAGAAAGTCATTGACAAATACTAAGAAATTTTTACTGAGCCAATGCAGACCTTCAGCTTCAAACCTGTTCTCCAAAGCCCTACAAATTTCAACAAAGTCCTCAAGGAGTGCCCACACTTAATTGGGAACACTTTTTGTCACTAGAGGAAACAGGAAGGGAGAAATTAAATAAACATTCATCACCTTGTTGTAGGAAATGGCTCAGACACTTTAGATGAAGCTTCAAAATAACCACACAAAAGTCATTATCCTGAAGTAGGCAGTCTAAAAAATGTTAGCTCGCTTGGCACCATTTTGTAAATACCACCTTAAAAATGGAAAGTACCATATAACTAACATAGGTGTCATTAGCAACATAAGGATTTAGAATCTGATGCTAATCAGGTAATGTTCTTCAAGCACCAGCATAAAGACCCATATTAAGGTTTATAATAGAAATTGAAGTCACTTCAACAGGTGGAACAGGGATGAGAAGGTGTGGTTTTCTCTCTCCCCATCAGAAATCTCAGTATTTCTTTCGAAGAGCAACAACATTCAACTTCTCAAAGGCCTATGGATATAAATGCAATTCACTCATTAAGTGGATTTAGAACTTAAAGACAGATGGGACCATCCAGTCATTTAGAACAACCTGAGTACAGATCATTAAGTTTCACCTATTTACCCACAAAGTGAGCCAAATAATTCATTTTTGGCTAAAAGATGACATTCAGAAGGCTACTGATTTGAACACGATGAAAAGTGAAAAATTAACATCTATCATTTGTTTCTGTGGTTAATTATCTTTGTTGCCAAATAAACAAACAAACAAATAAATAAATAAGCTTTCACAGATACCATGTTTAAAGCAATTTCCATCCTTCCTTTTACATATGCCTTTTCTAAGTTGAAAACCCTCAATGTTGTATAAACTAGGCCTTCTCCTACATTGAAATAAAAGTAACCAGGGACTTCATCTGAAGTTGTTACTTCAGTTATTTTTTTTTTTCTTCTTGCCTTCTCTAATTTCCCTTGGTAACCCAACAGGCAGTGTTTGCTCTGTGCCAGTCTCACCAGCACCCTGGACAAGATGTACTGGCAGACCAGACGATGAGTGATTTCCTTCATCATCGTTTTTCACAGCAGCAGTGATCTGGCCTCTTTTGACAATTTCCCAGTCTGTACACGCAGAGGATTATCCTTTCAACTAATAGCACTGCATCAATAGCTTGTGTTTAATTGCTAACTGACTGTAATTCTCATCTAGAGCCAATTAGAAACTTATATCCAGAGTTTTGATGTTTTCATGTAAGAACATGATATTTATTCACTCATAGGAATGCTCTAGAGCTAGCTGGTTTTGATAGCATTTCAATTACAAGAAGATGATTCTGTGCCTGAAGATAGGTCTACCTCTCTGGGAAAAGTGTTCCTCTGCTTCATCACTCTCATAACACTTTTTTTCCCCCCCCTAAAATCTAAGCTAAATCTGCCGTTTTGTTCAGTTTGAAGCCATTACCCCTTGTTCTAACATTACACGCCCTTGTAAAAAGTCCTTTCTTGTAGGCTTCTTTGAAGTACTGGAAGGTTACCTTAAAAGGTCTCCCCAGAGCCTTCTCCAGGCTGAACAACCCAACTCTCTCAGCTTGTCTTCATAGAAGAGAGCAGAAATCCTTAATCTTTGGGGAACAGAACCCTTCAGTCTCTCACTGTGGCTGAGTAAACATTTGGGTTTTTTCCCTGAAATAATGGTCTGTACTGGCTAGATTCAGCTAACGCAAGAGACTGTGGTTCAGATGAGGCAAAGCTGAGAAGTAAAGCTGGGAAAGCTACCGCTAAGTCTGCATAAAGTAAAATCCTCTCTTTTCAAATAAATTTTTGGAAATCTTTACCTTTCTTCCAGTGATAAATGAACAAAATACAAATTATAGTATTTTTTTTGTAAGAGAAATAAATTACATTCTAGCCATTCCTACACACAAATTCTTATTTGAGTTCTCTTTTGGAGGATGTTTCCGATCTGAAGTTATTAATTCGGGTCCTTTTATAAATATTCTAAACTCTATAAAAAAAAAAGAATCCCTGTTTATGTTAATGCATGTATTGTAACATGATTCAACTATCTTAAAAAAAACCCAACTATGAGTATTATGAAACATTACAACTTAAAAAAATATATCAGCGTTTCACTTGCTATTTTTGTAAGATAGTGAACCATTTTACAATATGCATAGTTAACTACTTCTGCTTTTGGAAAATAGAGAAATTTCTACTTTGACTGTATCTGCCTTGTGAACAGTAATAATAGATGTACTTGTTATATCAGGGCATGCGACATTTTATTAATGCAATTCAATCTCAGAAACTAGAGGCACAGTGGCCTGTAAGCAGTGCTAAATTATTTAAACCATCACTGAAATGTCTTCTATATACATGCTCCTATTTACTCAGTGTTTGGGGGGAAGAAGGCAAAAGCAAATGTGTATCAAAATAAAACAATTCTCCTATGCTACCTGACCATTTAAGGTCATCTTCAAATCTAATCAGCTTCTAGGACATCTTATTACTCATCTCTGTTCTACATTCATGACTATTTTTTTAAATTAGCAGCTCTCAGATAAACTGGTCTGCCTTCATTACAAATGAAATAGCAACTGGCAGTTACAAACAGGAATATCTTTATGCCTCACCACATGGCTTATTTAATATTTTGTTGAAAACTGATCATTAAACTGAACTAATGAGTCATTTCTCTAACTTATATATGCATTTGCCTATGAGAAGAAAAAAGACTAGTTCTACTTCTCTTTAAGATTATAATATTACAGGAATAGTATAAACACATTAGAATAATTCCCCAAAAGAGACTCAAGGGAAATCATTAAACTTGCAATATGTCACTAGATTAAAACATATATTTCTGACCACAGAAAGGCTAGTGACAGTTCTATATCTATCAATAAAAAGGAACAGGGCCTTCACAAAATTTAGCTGGTTGAAAACTCTTGTTAGTAGGGGGAACAGACATGGGAAGAGGTGATTTGGGTAATGAATTTTGGGAAATTAATTTTAACACCAAGGAAGTCATTTGACCTTCGTGCACCAAGTAATAAAACGATAAATCTTTAACTCTATTAATGTGTTGGAATAGACTGGATGATGAAAGTGTTTTTTCAATGGGTTATGAGATAGGTTAATAGGACATTTGTGAAGCTGTTCTGCTCTAATACTGAACTGACAACTATAACAACCAGAGTGATCACATCTTGTCGAGACAGGAAGTTGTGAAGATAAAAGTTGTAAAAAACTACTAACGAGACTTTTAGAATTTAGAAGAAATGTCACCTCTTGATTTCTGTTAAGGTATCTTGTGACTTCACATGTATTTTATAGATAAAATAATTGCATTGTGATCACTTTGATTCAAAGCTCACAAAAGCGAGCATTTAAAGAGCCATAATTTCACTTTAATCCTACAATCAACAATACATAAAGTCAAATATATTGAAGGTCTTAAGGTGACTGATAGAACTCTACAGAAACTAAGGACAATTTTTAAAAAGTATATGCTCACTACCATATAAAAATATGTCCCTTCAGGTACCACTGACTTTCAATTAAAGTATCAAGTGAACACATATCTCTAACAATAGACACTTCCAAGGGTACCAAGAAATGTTACACAGTCAGTGTATCATTACACAACCAACAGCCAATGATCATTAAAAATCTGTACCCTAAAGTTTTAGATGAAGCAGTCATGTTCTACCAGAATTGCTGGTAGAAATTTTGAAGTGCACAGGTATCTGTTTTTAAGTTTCCAGCTATGTATTCTGGGCATGATCGAAAGGTGCAAAGGAAAGAAGATTGTCTCTTATTTGTAATCTGCCAGAAAACAATATTAATAAATACAGACCTCTTTTAACAATACAAAAAAAACCAAACCCTCCATCAAACACAATGAAGTTATATCCATCAACCAGAACATCTGAATTCTCAGCACATTAAACCAACAGTGGTTTTTCTCCTCCATAGACAGAGGAAAAGTTTGGCAGATTTCTGTGAGGAATGCCGGGGCTATTTTTTAACATGTTCACTAGACTCTAAGGCTGAAAATTGACAACACAACACTAATTACTGATGATCCAAAACATTGTAAGGAGCTGTGAATGCATAGGTGTAGAGACGGAAATCTGATATTTCTACATAGACAGGGCAACATTCCACTATAAGTAGAACCATAATCTCCCTAGGCAGATATATCACATCACATAAGATGACCACTAACACAACAGGCTGTAATGGTTTTATCTAGGCCAGATTTTGGTAGGAAGAGAGCTACAGGAATGGCTTCTTTAAACAAAGAGCTGCCAGAAGCTTCCCCTATAGTCCTTTCAGCACTGATGGACAGGTAGCCCTTTCATAATCAGGCTATTGCTAACAGCAATAGGATCACAGTTACATTTGGAGACCATGTGGGAAAGCATGCATTCCTGTTTCTATTCAACTGTCCATTAATCAGCCTCTCTTATTCTCCCCTTTTTTTTCTTTCCAAATTATATGCAGTTCTGGATGCTTACTCTAATGATCTGAAAATAGCGTAGAATTGCTGCACAACCATGAAAGAGTAAGAAGTTCTACAACAAAACATCAGCTAAAGAGACAGTCCCAGAGAGCGCTATGGTTATCCACACCTTAGGAAAAGTTGCTGTGCAAGAGTGGAGAAGGAAGTTTTTCTACCCCTCCCACAGCAACAGTCCATGAACTCTACAAAGAGTGAGATTACTGCTCCAATATCCTCCACAGAAGCCCATGGTATACAGCTGGTCAGCTTAGCCCACAGAAGAGCTGCCAAGCTGGGGACAATATTGCTTCCATTATCTCTCTGAAGTCCATCTGGTGCCAAGAAGCTCATGCCACACATGCTAGTGTAATTTCTACAGGCTAACCCTGAGAAAAGCAAAGGCAAAATTTTAAGTGAGACTTGTGTCAGCCAAGATGCCAAATCTTCAACTATAAAATTAACTGATAAGTCTCATTTCCTGTATAAGCCACTTACAGTTCAATTTATTTTACAGCTCTCATGAAAAATTAACATTTTAATTTTAACATTAAAAAAAAAAAAAATCAAGCCATTTCTGTTCCTAACAGAATACAGAACGATATTTTTTTCCAGTTAAGAATTTATCCTTTGCATATAATAATGACCAAAAGCATTATTTATAAGCATTTCTCATTAAAATCATTATTCAGACTTTGGTAGATCAGTTTTTTTTTCCTCCTTAATTTTTGGCATTAAAATTTGGCATTGAGCTGAGTCTAAATTTTTTAAAGCACTTAAATAAACCATGATCTTAAGCTTCTTTGAAAAAAGAACACAAACATGAATCAGATTATCTTTAGTGAGCTCCTCCTCCTAAGTAATTTTTTAACCTGGAACTAAAGTGTTTTTTTTTTTTTTTTTAAGGTAGATTCCTTCTTCTTCAGTTTTTTTTAAAGTAATATCTATTAAATAGTTCACGCTGGTTGAAAGTTAAAAATGGTCTTTGAACACATTTAAATGAATATAGTTTAGTAGTTGTAAGGATAGTTCAAATAAAGCCAATTTTTAATGTCATAAAGAAAAAGTATAATATTGGAAAGCTGTATGGACAGCAAAACACCCAAGCATAAGATACATTTCAGGGTTTGAAATGTACAAATCAAACTTGACATATTTTGGGGAAAAAAAGAAGAAAATCTGACCAGCTAAGTTTCACCATGCTAACAATGTCTCCTTTGTTTTTAGTCTCAGTCATGTGTTCAACTCTTATAATTATTTAAAATAACAGCAAGCTTTGAGTTTCTAAAAATTTCTCTCTTTTGTGTCTGCTCCCTGTTGTAAATGAACCTGCACTCCTGGTTATTCAGATGTTTTACTTAAACCATCAGGTGTTCCTTTATTCAGATGTTCTATCAAGAGAAGGGAAACCTAGGCCAAAATACTGGATCTGTGGGTAAGATCTTTGCACATACTTTTATATCAGTAACCTACTTTTCTCTGGACAACTGCCAACATAAGCAGCAGATAATAATTCTTACCTGTCAAGCACTGCACACTAGAGTGTTTCTTCTCAATTAACAAAGGCAATTAAGAATCATGAATATTAAAGGCAGCATTAAAACCCATATTTGCTAATTGATACTACATCAACTGGTGAAGACAGGAGAATTAGTAACAGCCAATTTACAATTTGCATAAATGTGCTTCACATTCTTAACTCCTTAAGGTCAAGCGAGAAGCTTGACTGCTCATGCATCAAGTTCTTCATATTGTCCAGATACCATTTTCAGAACATAATCAACAAACATTAAGTACACTTTCTTACAGAGTTGTCTTATTTTATATTTTAACATGATTTCACCAAATCTCTTGGGGGATTATACTATTAGAGTAGGAGTATTTCTATACAAACAAAAGCACTACCAGTAACTGCTGAAAGGTGAGATGTGATGGTTTATGCAACCAAAGAAAGAGAAACACAAGTTAATATCAGTTAGGCAGGAAAGAGAATCTATTTTCCCATACTAAGTAATTCGTAAGAGACTCTTTTTCTTCACAAATTAGGGCAAAATGTGGGCTGTAGTTTTGGGTTTTCTTTTTCAGAGTGAAAATGTTATTTACATTTCTGGGTTTATGGAAATATTTACTGAGATTTTTCCAACGCCTAGACACAGAAATGTCCATACAATCATGGCATTATGAAAACAGAAAAAAAACCCTCCAGGTTTTCTAAAATGGAAATTTTCCATAACATAACATTTCAAGCAAAAGAATCAATGAGTTCATGTTTCCCCAAAATAGAGCTGAAAAGTTGCTAACCCATTTCAATAGATATTTCTTCAAACACTAAAAAAGTCACTTGTCATAGTAGAGCCTCTAATATAATGCAGATGAATAAAACTATAGAATGAGAAGGCTTTTGCATGTACCTCCGTTAAATTCAATAGCTAAGCCATTGCAATCTGAGATGTTAAAATAAAATGGATTGTTATTATTTGAATTATAAATTTTTAAACACTGTAACTAAACCTTTGGTAAAAGAAACAAACCAGTCCAGCAAAAGACCATCACTTTTCATAGCTTTTCTTTACAGCGTCCACATAATCAAAACCAGAGGCTAACAAGAGAATAAAATTGAAGTATATGTTCCTTCTTGTGACTAATACGGAACTGATGCTCAAAGCACGCTTGAGAGCCTGATGCAAAAACTCCACTTCCAAAACACCAGGATATTTTTATTAAGTTTCTCATAGCATCTTTCAACAAGAGTACATACTCTGAAATACACAATTCTTACAAAGAGACTTCACTGAAGACCAAGCTTGCCAACCTGGAGCAGCTTGGATAACACTGAAAGGATGAAACACCCTTGGAGGGACATCACAAAGGGAAATACGTACAGCTATACAGTTTAACAGAAGAATCTTCCACTAAATATTTCCTGTTACCCTTTTCTAGGAAAGATTAGTAGGTTTCTAACTCTTCTAGAATTAAAGCAAGCGTTTGTGATCCTGAACCTCTGGGCTCCTTCTGACTATTAACACACATAACGTGGCAAAGCCCTGCAGGGCTGTAGTCTTCTTTGCATCCCCTTACACTTTCATTAGCAATATCAAGCTCAGCACAGTGTAGTGTGTCATTCCTATGAGTGTAGCATCACTAGATGGAACTCAATACTGCTGGATCTCACCCAGCTTACAGTACTGTTCTAACTCTACAATAGAAGGACAATGCAACTCACTACAACTCTCTCTGCAAATGCTGTGTTGTACTTAACTTCTCCAGAACATTCAGTAGAGTCCTTATCTGCACATTTTGTTGCTTCTTTCAGAAGTTAACCAGCCCAGGGGTGCCTGAAGCTCAGTCTCAAGGAACCAGGTATGTCAGCTCAGCAATGCTATACCACTGATGCTCAGAAGCTGCAACTTGCCCTCATCCTTCTCACACGAGGAAAGGGAAGAGTTTTCCTACTATTGTAAAAGAACTGGTACACCGTAGTGCTCCCCTTTCCCTTTTAGTTGCACAAAAAAAAACCCCACCCTGCAAAACCCAAAACTCACTGAAAATCCCCACACATCCAAAACAAGGAGAATGTCTTTCCTATCTCAGCACAATTTTATCTTTTTAATATTACACTTCTCACAACGCTTTGCTTTGGTGAGCATTACATCCCCCCCCCCCCCCCCCCCCGAAAAGGATCTAAGGATGTTAAATATGCCTGCCTATGGGAATTTGGAGTGATCTGGAGCAGATTCTCATACATAGTTCATCTGCCCCACTCTGTTTTAGATTTACATTGCAGTCAATTAGTACAAGCACTGAACTGGGTCTGGCTGAGAAAGAATTAATTTTCCATGGCAACTCTTACAGTTCTGTGCTTTGTATTGGTAGCTAGAAACCTGTTGACAACACACCAGTGTTTTGGCTACTGTTCCCATGACACTACATCAAGGATGTCTCTCCCACATTCTGTTCCCCACTCCATTCACCAGTAGCCTGGAGGTTGGCAAGATCCTGGGAGGAGACATAGTCAGGACAGCTGACCCAAATGGATATTCCATACCATATGAAATATGCTCCGCAATAAAAGCCTGGGGAGAAGAAGAGGAAGGAGGGGTACTTGAGATTTATGTTTGTCATCCAGAGCAACTGTAACCTGTACTAAAGCTGTGCTTCCTACAAAATGGCCAGGCATCGCCTACTGATAGGAAGTAACATCTTTTGTTTCCTTTGCTTTTTCATGTGACATTTGCTGTTTTTCTCTCAACCCATGAGGGTTTTTTTTTTTCCATCTTACTTTCTCCCCTCCCTGTTCTGCTGAGGCAGTGACAGAGGTAGTCACATTTGTACACAAGTCCATCACAAGCACCTGTGTAAATCACTGCCTAATACAAGTATTACTGCATTGGAGATAAACAAAAGAGTTAGCATACTGTGCATAGCTACATGTATTGTGCTACAAACACCTACTACACAAGGACAGAGAAGCGAGGAAGTAAGTCATGCTGGCCAATCACTCTGTGGCCAACAAGGCACCTGACAATTTTACTCCGGATTGATATGCATGACAAAAAAACTAGTCCTTAGAGGACCAATTCCAAAGAAAGGTCAAATTAGGAGTCAGGTTGACACACAGGTCTTGATCCATATCAGATATAGGAAAAACTCCACCAGCACAATTATTTGAGGACTATCATCAGTGAAACAACTGTTCTCAAGGTAACTTTTTAAATAGCAATGACAGATACTCATTACATGGAGGAAATCCTGACATAAGAATCACGATGTTACATTGACAGTTGCCTCAGTCAAATTATTTACTGTTCCTGAACAGTTTACTTTCTCTTTTGTATTGCATAAGGGAGAATGACAAGAGTCCACATAGAGAAAAGGCATGGGATGTACCAAATTTAAAAACCACTTATGAGAAGTCAACTGGTTATTACACTATTTGTTTACGTGATGTTTAGATAGCTGCACACTATCATATACCTTTATATACTACTGTGACTTCTCACTCATGGGTTATGCAAGGCAACTTTTGAAAAACGTAGAATAAATTCTGGTGAAAAGTAGAATCCACGTTGAAGAAAATGAACCGCATATCCACATAACTAAAAAAATAAGCATGTGAGGCTATCACTACAAATCTGGGGTAATAACCTTGTATATGTAATGAAGCCTGAGATGTTGATAAAGGTCATATGGTGAGACTGTAATGAAGATTCATCTACTTAAGTCAAATCTTCTCTGGCTTTACCTTTAATGGCATCCCATTATTCCCACTGGCAGAAGTAGTCATGTTTGTACACAAACTAATTAATGAGGAATTCTACCAAGACTTTTAGTGCAGAAACAATTGTGCATGTTGACAGTTACTAATAGCAGGAGGGAATTCTCATTCATGAGGGATGAGGGCTATTCATAGGATTTAACTGTAGGCTAGTCACTTCGTGGGGAGAAATGATAATTAAACTTTTTAGTGATCAGAAGAAAAGGTAAGACGTAAGGCATACTGAAACTATTAGTGCTTTACAGGTAATTAAAAGTTTATATGTATTCAGAGAGTCCCTCCTCTCAAAACTCATGAACAGATTTATGTAGGTTTTCTTGTTTGCTCGCCCTATTCTTGTCCTTTTGCCCCCCTCTCTTCTCCTCCTCTTTTTTTGTTTCAACTTGCAAATTGACAAATAGAAAATGTTACCCTAAGTTATGACTGGCAATACAAGTTTCTAAATACAAGAAAACAAATACAGTGAAAAATAGATCTTTTCAAAATTGAGAAAAAAAATGAGGACTGAGTCTGAGGCTGAAATTAGAACCTTAATTTAGATGTTCACTCTAGAAATAAGAACCTAAAATCTCATTAGAGGTGATGATGACTAGGCTATAAAGAGTGTTGTCTCCACACAAGCACCTGATGCATGGGAGATGTCTCAGAAGGGCCCCCAGCATTGGTGGATCTAACAGAGGACCTGGCAACAACATGCTTTTCTGTATGAGCATTTAGAGGCTCAATAGGAGATGACACAGAGTCTCAAATAGCATGAATTATTCTGTCAATGCAGGCAACTGAGCCAAGATGACAGGAGCAGTGTCTGCTAAGTGCAAAGAGAGCTGCACAGCCACTAAGTGCCTGTTTTAAGGCTGGTCTCCAGGCCTCAGAGACCACACTTCCTCATAGTGGTATTCTGCTGCCCTCAGACAGACAACTGGTGCTCTGTGGGAACCAGTGGCAGCTCTGTGGAGTTCACAAATAGGACATAAGGCAAAAAGTCTTATTCTTCTGCAATAGCAGCTAGGCCTTGGCAGGACATGTCACTGTACTTAAAACGATGCTAAGTACTTCAGTGCACACAACTGAATCTGGTCCAACATCTCCACTGATGGTAGTGGAAGAGAAAATGTATACATCTGGGTGTCTTAATCTGAAGATGAGTTTCTCTAAAATAGGCATTAAGTCTTAACATCACCCTCTTTGCCTTATACTCCCCTCAGCTCTGGTGCTTGTTAAGCGGTTTAGGCACTACCAGGATATTTACTCCGTAACTTTTCAGTATGCTTTTAGTACTTCACTTCCTCAGAAGGAAAACACAGTCTCTTTAATAAGCAGTTATTTCATGTTAGGATTATGGGAAGAAGTTAAAATTGTATGTAACATTGAGGTGGATAACTCCGAACTAGCTTATCAGTGAAAAGATAAAAATATTTCAGTATTACCATTTTTTTTTCCTTGTAATCAATGTAGTTATAAATAATTGTAGCACACTAATTCTGCACAAAAGAAAGCACTACAACCTTTATTACATTATATTTCGCATGATCTATGTAATAAGTTACAAAATAATTAAGATGGCTGAGATGCTATCTATTGATATAATTTTAATAGCCAGTGATTATGAAGATTTCCATTTAGTAAAAATTAGGTTTCCATTTGAAAATTTAAAGATTCCTCTTAAGCTTTTAAAGTGATCTGTTACAATTTTATTCCCAAACAGAGTATACACGACAATCACATAAGAAAGAAGCTTACCTCAATAGCAGTAAATCCATGACAGTACTCCTAACTCTTCTTCTGCCTGCCTTTCTTTCTTTTCCTTTTTTTTTTTTTTTCCTTTAAATAAGATCCTTACAGGGATAGCACAGGAAACTCATAATCTGATCACAGCCTCCACAAGTTATGACTGTCTCTGCAATTAGCCATAAAGACAGATTGCTTCCTTCTCATACAGTCTTATTCCATGCAACATAACAAATTAGACCCTTGCATAGGTCTAGCCACGCATATAGAAAGAACAATGTAATAAAGGCTGATAAATAGGAACGGAAACAATCTAGGGCACTGTAGCAAGCACTAGTAATGGCAGGATGTTAATGATTGTTTTTGCCCTTAGAACAAAGGTTGAAACACTTATAATTTAAGTCACTAACAAAATCCTGCCAATTACAGATATATTTTATTTCTGTTTCTTGAAGAGGTTCAGAAGGATTGGGTTTTATTTAATATAACAGTAGAATCCAGTACCAGTAGTTTGCTTGTGACATAGCTTAACACAGGGACAATCACAAAACAGAATTCCAAACACAGAGACTGCATTGCTATCTAGGAAAGAAAAATGTTATCCCTTTAGCAGTTAGGTAGACCAAGGACCAGCTGCTAAGAAACTAAAATTCAAAGAGGACGATTTTGGTAACAAATATCTTTTGAAGCATTTCTCTTACAAAATGTTTGCGTTTTGCTCTGTATAGGACACTGACTTACTACACATTACCACACACTCAGTCCACTGTTGTTCACACTAATGTAACTTAAATTTGCTACCCATGCGAAACAGCAATGATAGGCAATCCCAGACTTTTAAAAATAATTTGGAGTTTTTAGTCCTTACTTCTCCAACTCTGGAAAATTTTAGTTTAAAATTTGTCTGAAACTGAAATGTCACTGATTTCTTTAAAATAAAATAAAATAGAATAGAATTTCACAGAATCACAGAATTTCAAGGGCTGGAAAGGGACCTTGAAAGATTATCTAATTCAAATCACCTGCCACAGCAGGCCACCTAGAGTAGGTCACACAAGAACTCATCCAGTTGGGTTCTTAATGTCCCCAGAGAATCAACAATTAATAAAGATGATAAAATCAGAAAAAGCTATTTTATTTTCAGACTGATTTTTCTATTACAATTTTCTTCATTCTATAGAAACCGATCTGATTCCTAAAAAGACACTTCTTGCTCTAATAATCTGCATTCGTCAAAAAAACACAAGATTTTTAACAAACAGTGCTGAGCAATGTTAAAGTATTAATATGAACACTATAGCTAGAGCTGCAGAACAATTGGAGCTGGAAGGGACATCCTAATGTTCCCTTGTCCAAATTCCACAGCCAGAGTAGAGCTTTCAGTGCTATGTTCAACTGTCTCCAACCATGAAGAACCCGCAATACCTCTGTACAATACATTCCAATAGTGACCAACTATTGCAAACAACTTTTCCTTACACTTGAATTTACCTTCTTTCAACTCACATACCTTGCCTCTTATCCTATTTCTGTACTCCTCTAAGAAGCATCTGTCTCTCTTCTCTACAAACTTCCAGCCAAGTAGTTAGAGATGGCCATCTCTCTCATCCAGTCGTATTCCAAAAGGTGAAGAAATCCAGCTCCCCTAATGCTATGTGCTCCAGCCTCCAGCTATCCTGATAGTCCCGCTCTGAACTTGCTCCAATACATTTGTGTCTATAGGGAATCCCAAAAGTAGAGACTGTACTCTTGGTAGTAGGTCTCAGAAAGGCTGACTTGAGGGGAGGCATCACTTTCTGATGTTGTGCTGTTGATCCATGTTCATGACACAATCTTGCCACACTACTAAAACTCTATAATTTGTATTCATTTTCCTTCTCAAATTTGTCATAAAATAAATAAAATCTCTTATTCTTTGTATCCAGAGAGTGGTGGAAAAAACTTCTTGAACAAAAAAATGTTTAACTATTTCTTAAAATACTCTGTTTCTATAAAATACATTGGATAACTTGACATCTGTTGCTACAAACCACCAGAATATCTAGTGTGTTGTTAAAGGGAGATGGAACTTACTACTTGCCAATACCAATTCTTCATAAGTATTTTACTAATTCAAATGATCACAACAGGGGATTTATCCCAAACAGTATTTCTCTCTCCAATTTTTTTTGCTATAAGGCAAGAAATATGAATTAATTGTATAAATAGAGATGAAACAGGAAAGAAGCTAGAAATATAGACAAAAATTCAGTTGTTTGACCCTAAAGATCTTGCTCAGGATTTCCCAGGGTTAAATATTAAGTTACATCACTCCAGTACAATATGTTATGAAATTTTGCCATATACCCTTCCTAAATAGTTAAGAATTTAAATGTAATTGTTCCAAGGACTGTACTGTCATACTACTGCAACATAGCCTGTAGTGATCTCAATGACATCTTTGAGAATGTTGTTCCTTGGATCTTTTTTCATCACAGACCTCTGTTGACACATCTACAGCTAAGTGTAACACAGCACACTAACAAGGTTTGAATTAGTAATGCAGTACGCTTGCTGAGATAGTGGAAATTTCATAAAGATGATAAAAAATATTATTCTAGTAAGCTGGGAAACTTGATGCTCAGAAAAATCCACCCTCCAGGCAAAGGAAAAGACAGAAAAATAGCAACCTGATATGGCTGCAAAGTCTTCAATTTTCTATGAGAGCTGAGCAAGCTGACTCAAAAGGTTCTCAAAAGTACAACTGGTATTTAGTTTCCCCTTTCCAAAGGTAAAGTAAGTTATTTTCTTCTTATCACTAACACAAAATTTATTTTTGTTATTGGAGAGGTCCCAGCATCAGAAGAGCAGTAAGTTTCAATGCCAGTGGTGGAAAATCTACGGGGGGTTCATATGACTCCAGAGTATACCTAGGCAGTTTTCTGTCTGCCACAGCTATGCTCACCTCTCCAGTTCCACTGGCTAGGTAGCTAGAGGCCTGTCCCAAACTATGGATCAGAGTGACTTGGATGCAGGTGGCCATACCTTGTTGACAATTGAGGAGACACTACTCAGACACTACTGCCAAGCTAGTGCAGGCCCTTGTTGTGGAAAGGGCAGGGGGAGGACAGTGGAAGAAAGGAAAGAGCAAAACCAGGTACTGACATGGTGATCCAATTTACAGCTTTTCAGAGCTGCTGCCTGGTACCTGCTTTCAGTCCTGGGCTGAAAGTCATAGGAGATCACAGTTTGATTAGTGACATTGGATAAAGACTATTTTAATATAGAATTAATGAGATCAATATTTTTAGTTGAAATTTTGAATCCAGAAGAACCAATGAATACATAATATGTAGTGCATAGATAAACGGTAAAAGCACAGGAGCCAAATTATCTGGATCATTTAGAATGAAATTAATTCTAACTGTGGATGCACCAGTGATGAGGGCTAAGGGGCCACATCCTACCTCCAGGAACTACAAGGACCCCTGTCTACAGGTGTCACTTCACCAATCAAATTCATATCCTCTTCCTTATATATGTATGTGCCTTCAGTCATCCCTAGGCCACAAATAATACAACTAAGAAGCATTTTGCTTAACTCTTTATCATTTCTGAATGCTTTAAGGTATTTAAAACACAATATTTAAAAAGATCCTAACAGGTATGAGCTTTTATGTATTCATTAACATATACATCTTTTCTTGTTATTTTGTTTCAGTTGGGATGCACACATATAAAAATATAAACAAAATTAGCCAAAATTCTGAATGTAGAGATTAACCCAGAAACCTCTCTCTAAACATAGCATCCTGTGACCTAGCACTACCTCCTCAGAACAAAATCCTGAATGAACAAAAGAGGCTTTACATTTGTATTCTCTAAATCTACAGGTTTTGCCGGATCAGTCGGGGGGGGGAAGTGTGAGCACAAGTTTTTATTTTAAATGAAGAATAGTTTACTCCCTCTCAGGGCAAAAGTTCTTCCTATTCTCTAGTCTAAACCTCCCCTGGCACAACTTGAGGCCATTTGCTCTTGTCCTACCATTTGTTAGTTGGGAGAAGACACTGACCCCTACCTTGCTACAACCTTGTTTCAGGTAGTTGTACAGAAAGATAAGGTCTCCCCCTGCTCCCTCAGCTCCTCCTCAAAAGACTTGTTCAGCATGTCTAAGAATACTCATGCCAAAGACTAGCAAAAAACTATTGAGGAATTTGGGGGGAAAAAAAAAAAAGCCTCATTGAACAAATAAATGAATCTTACATGCTCAAGTGAGTCAGCAGACGATTCACAACTAGTTTGCCTTGTTACCATCCTGGAAAACCATATTCTGATTTTAGAAATGATACACAAGTTTACACAGCACATCCCATCCTTATCAGTTTATCTGAATCAAGTTTTTTTTTCTTTTAAATTTCATCTTGTATTATTCATAAAGATTTAATTTCCTGCTATCACTTGCAGAGCCTGGTGTCTACTGATCTAGACAACACAAAACAAGCAGAACGAATGGGTTCTACCTGAAGCACTTATATTTTAAACACTGTACAAAACAGAGCTTGTGTCTTTATTCACTGTAATGGTATAAAACTAGCCTTATAGAAAGTTGCATGACATAGTTACCTCCATCAAAAAGTCAGAGAAACTACTGGTTTGGTTTGAAATTTCTTGTCCCTTCTGTTCTTTCCATAAAACAGGGATAGCTAAAGAAATCTATCTCCATTTATTTATTTTGATAATTTTATTTGTACCTTTGCCTCAAGAAACCTGCTTACTCTCCCTTATCCTGTAAGCCCCTTTCAAACAAGCAGAGAACAATACTCCCTTAATTCTGTTAGGCTGATTAAGTTTTATCTGCAGAAAAGAAATGTTGTGGAAAGCTTCTTCCCTGACCAAGAGTAAAGTCTTAAACACAATTCATTATCAGCATTAATAACTATTCTGTTCAATAGGAACATTTTAAACAATTGGAAGTGAATCACTTAACTATATTTTTGTACACAGAAAATGTGAGAGAGAAAAATACTGTCGAATATCTTTGAGTATCTTGTGGGGTTTTTTTAACAATAAAATAATAGCTTGACCTTTTTATTATAATCTTGAAGAAGCTAGTTCAGCAAGAACAGAATAGCCTTTCATCCAATCTTTGCGCCGACTGTGCTTGTATTTATGATGAGATTGTCTGAACTGACGCTAACATGCAATATCATTTTAAAAATTGAGTTTCATAGATGAGTGTCCTACTTTGGTGGATGTGGATTAGACTGCAAAAAATGCAACATTTTCCCCTGAAACTCCACTTACACTTACAAATTGAAGTCAAACATATCCTTAGAATGCTTACAGCAAATTTCCTTTCACTTGATAGGAATGGTTATGCCTGTGATGAGTCTAGTGACAGGATAAGGGGTAACAGAAAGAAGCTGGAACAAAAGAAAATCCCATTTAAACATAAGGAAAAAATTGTTTCACTGTGAGGATGAGTGAGCTCTGGAACAGGCTGCCTAGGGAGGCTGTGGAGTCTCCTTCGCTGGAGGTTTTCAAAACCCACCTGGACACATTCCTGCGTGACCTGATCTTGCTGAACCTGCTTTAGCATGGGATTGGACTAGATTATTTGCAAAGGTCTCTTCCAACCCCTACCATTCTGTGATTCTGTTTGACTCTGTGATACTCTCCATCTGCCACACAATAAGGGGTTGATGCACATATCAGATACCTGACAAAACGCAGGGCTGAACTGTGAGGAAAGCTGAACGCTGCATTTGAGAAACAAATATTTATGATAAATACCAATTCTTTGAGATGGGTTTAATGAAAATTCAGTAAAGCAGAAATAAATTCTTAATTCTGTTTGGAACACAGTAAACGTGAAAATCCTTACCACTTTTTTTTTTTTTTTTTTTTTAAATTACTTCTCAGAGCTGTCTATATTTAAGACTTATCTTTTTCAATGTTACACATATGATGTGTGTGGGGTGCTTAAGAGTGTATTTTTACATAAGGCTGTTAAGACAGTTTAGTTAAAATCTTGATCCCAATGCTTTCCAGTATGTTCATAACACAATTTGAGGCAGAAGACATTGGTCTACTGTCTAACGAGTGATAAACAAAGAACTTTTTACAAGTACAACAGTGTACAGTCCAAGTCAGCATTGACTAATTACAATTAGAGGCCATCTGATTGCCTTTCCTCTCTCATGCAAAAGAGAAAATAGACCAGAGATGTTGCCTTAGTAAGAGCAAAATATTCACAAGCCAAGCTGACAATGAATTCCTCTCTCTTGAGAGACAGGAAGTAAACAAGAGAGACAGGAAGGCCAATGGCATTCTGGGATGCATGAAGAGTGTATCCAGTAGGTTGAGGGAGGTTCTGCTCCCCATCTCCTCTGCCCTGGTGAGGTCTCATCTGGAGTCATGTGTCCAGTTCTGGGCTCCCCAGCTCAGGAGGGACAGGGAACTTCTGGAGAGAGTCCAGCACAGGGCCATTAGGATGATCAGGTGACTGGAGCATCTTTCTTATGAGGAAAGGCTGTGGGAACTGAGATTTCTGGGGATTGCTGGTGGATGTCAGGAGGTTGGGACATCCTTTTTTTCTGTTGTATCTAGTGACAGAACAAGGGGTAACGGAAAAAAGCTGGAACACTGTCATGGTTTGACATGACAGCCTTTTCTGGTAAAGGGGAAGGGGCTGTAAATATGGCTCCTGTAAGAAGTTGCTCGCAACTCTCCCCAGCTCTGAGCCAGACCCACTTCTGGGGCTGAGCCAATTACACGCCTCTACGATCACTTTTTAAGAAGAAACCGGAAAAGGAGGGTTCTTCCTGTTTCTTCCTACTCCTGTCTCTTCTTCTTTGCCTGGTGGTGGTACAAGGAGTGGGAAGATTGAGAGAAACAACCATGAAGACTCCAAGGTCAGTGAGGAAAGAGAGGAAGAGCTGTGCTGGAGCAGAGACTCCCCTGCATTCTATGGAGAGGACTTGTGAAGCTGAAATTTGTTTGAATTTTGCTAAAGACCCCACATCAGCGGTAGAGACTCATTTTGATAATGAGCCCGTATGAGGCACAGAGACTCATTTTGCTAAGAACCCGGAGCCAGGTGCAGTGACTATGGCCAGAGCAGGCCGTGTCCCATGGAAGGGACCCAATATTCACAGAAGCTGTAACTGTGGGGCAAAGAAGCTCAATAAAATTATGCCCAGAAGAGGACCTGTCCCAAGAGAGGGATCCTGTAACTTCAGAAACTACAACTGTGGCAAAGAATCCTCGCCAGAGATATCCACCAAGGACTGCGTCCCATGTGAGGGACCCTGTATCGGCAGAAACCGCAGCTGCTGTGAAGAACCCACACCAGAGAAGTTCATAAAGGATTGTGTCCTGGGGTAGGGATGCAGTGTTGGAGTCGGGGAAGAATGCCAGGAGTCGTCCTCATCTGAGAAGAGAGAAGTGGCAGAGCCCATCTGTGAGAGACTGACCACATTCCCCATTCCCTGCCCCATTGAGCCCTTGATTGGGGAAGAGGTAGAGACATTAGGAGCAGTGAGCTGGGCCCGGGAAGAAAGGAGGGATGGAGGAGGGAGATCTTAAAGTGCTGGCTGTAATTTTCTCATCAACCTTCTCCCTTTTTGCTTTAATTCCATTCTGTTTCTTGTAGGTAGTAGAATAAACTTTCCTACTTTCCTCTCTAAGTCAAGTACTGGAGTCTGTTTTGCCCGGAAACGTAATTGGCAGCGAGCCCTCTCTGCCCTTATCTTAATCCACAACAACCTTGCTTATCTTTTCACTCCCATTTCGCTGGGGCCTCTGCCATCCTAACAAGGGTGGGAGTGAATGGGGGTACCAAGCGATGGTGCTGCCATGCTAGCTGGGCCAAACCACGACAAAGACAAAAAGTTCCACTTAAACATAAGGAAAATCTATTTTACTGTGAAGGAGCCCTGGCACAGGCTGCCTAGGGAGGGTGTGGAGTTTCCTTCTCTGGAGGTTTTCAGAACCCACCTGGATGTGTTCCTGTGTAACCTGAACTAGGTGGACCTGCTTCTGCAGGGGGGTTGGACTAGACAGATTCTAGTATGAAATTCCATTCTATGAAATAAAGTAAATAATATCATTATGAAATATACAATCCTATGAAATATTTTCAAATATTTTAAGATAGTTCAGACAGTTGTGGGTTTCTCTAGATTCCCGAGAGTAATTTCAATTACTGGTGTGCTCCCATGCACACCATTAACTTTTGAATTCCTGATGATGAATCTGTGCTAATTTAAATGCTCTCTCCAATTTATGTTTCTTTTTCCATGGAGTTACGAAGTTATATGTAACTATGAGGGCTGAATGATACTTTCTCTATCTACTTATATGAGCATGTTTTAATCAGATAGCAACACCTTGAAGTTATCTAAAGAAAGATTCTATTAAACATATCAGGGCTTCCTTCACTATCCACATTCAAGCATTTAATTAGGAGGTTAATCTGCTAATACACAAGCAGTTGAGGGAACAAGACACCAATGCTAATTTCTTGCTTGCTGAAAGAGTTTATTGCTCCCTATTGTCTAGATATTTGAGCCTAGAAAGTCTACCCAGATAATTCCACAAGCTATAATACATAGCTTTAGTTAAGCAAAGGAAATATTCCCCCCCACACCATATTCCTATGGTGGTTTTTTTAACTTATTGTACCCTTAGAATGCAATTTACATTCAACAATCAATAAGCAATTACTTTTTATTTGAAAAGCCTAAACTCCTTATTTATTCATTGTTGAGAAGGAACCAAGAACCCAATCAAAACCCATTCAACTACATGGCAAAATTCTCCAATCTTCTTTTTTTTTTTTAAAAAAAAAAAATTCTAATTTCCCTTTTGGATGTTTAAAACAGGTTCCATACCCACAGTTCTAAAATCTGAATGAAAAACTATATTAATGCAGTTAATGGTAGCTATGAAAGTGTTCACATGGGAAAACAGCTTCCCCTGCAAGTCAAAAAGAAAAATGAAAGAAAAAAAAAAAGAATCCATGACTTCTTAACTGGCCATTTTACTGGTATTGAATAAATAGCACATAGTTTTCTTTTGCTTTTGCAGAGATGCCAGGCCGTTGCACTATCTTTGATCTATTTCTGTTCAAGTTACATAGAGAAGTGTCTGAAACCATGATAATGTGCATTATTGATCCAGTAATAGCAGTAGATTATATACCAAGATATATCTTATTTTATTGGCTAAAAATAGGGGTGATGCAGACAGGATGTTCTGGAGAGTAGCTCAGAGCATGGGATGCTCTCAGAGTTAAGAGCAGAATGATTTTTTTATGGTATTTATAAGCCTCTGATTCAATCTGCTGTTTACGCATTTGATATATCACTCACAAAATAAGATCCATGTGGAAGTGAGATAATCAGACAGACTTTCAAGTATGAATAGTCTTACAAACTGAAAATATATGTTGTGCTTATGAGCTGCTCTCTAAAACCTCTAAGATGCTATAGTCAAATCTGAAAGTTAATATCACAGAGAAAGACACATGTTCACCTACTCAGATGAGATTGTGTTAGCCTACTCAGATTTCTCAGGTGTATTGTGGTCAGTGAACAAGAAGATCAACTTCATTGTCCTAACTGCATACTTCATGAACTGTGACAAGTTTGTTATAACTCATTTGCTCTAAACTTTTATTCTGAGATTGCACAAGCACCAAGAGATAAACTCAGCAATGTCAACAAGCTCGGTGGCATAGTTCAAGCTGTGAAAGGTTCAATAAATAGGTCCATAAACATTGCAAATCAACACAGCTTTTGATGAAATGTCAAGCAAGACAGAGCTTAGCTATATTCAGCTCAGCTTGAACTCATAAACCATTAACTGGCCTCTGTAGTTTCCAGAGAAATGTATCTTATGAATAAAGCAAAAATGTTGTAACAGAAATTAAAAAAAAACCAAAACAGTGATTTTTTTCTTTGAGAGAGAAGATTAATAAAAGCTATTTACTGACAGGAAACTGTATTTTAATCATCCCACTAAAGATAGATTTATAAAACCAACTAATATGACAAAGCCACACATTCTTATGATGGAATGACCATTATTTTATGCCTCCAAGTTAGGAAAGAATTCAAAAGAATAAGAAAAGAAAATAGAGTTAATTTTGAAATACCCAGGAGATTCTTCAGTTTTAAACCACTGCAAAAATCTTCAGGTTTTTTCTTGCACGAGACATTAAAAAAACATTGCTTATTTCACAGAAAATACATATTCTCCCTCCACTTTTAGAAGGAAGAATAGAATAAAACTTGTTACAATGCATCAAGCTACCTATTTATAACAGATGCTTGCATTATTTTTTTCTCCCCCAGTGGAGCATGGTGTTATAGATATACAGTCAAATATTCTCTCAAGATTTATTTCCAAATGGCTTGAAAGATGTGAAGTTACTTTTGCTACATTTTAGAATCAATCCTCTGTAGACAAGTCTATGCAATTACCCTAGACTGAATGCAAGGTTGTTTTCACCTGATGGCCCAGTTTCCAAGTTATTTCTATATCATCAGTTGACTAATTAATTTGACCGTGTCCAAATTTGTCTGCAGTAAACTTTACATCTTTCTGCTATCTTTATAATGAGGAGCTCATTCAGTAAAAAAACTCAGTCCTTTTTGATGAACTAGCATCTATTATCTGCAACTGTGCAAACACTCAGTATTGTCATTTGAAAATACTGCATCATCAAGGAGAAAAAAAAATTCACAAAGATCTGTTTAACCTAATCAAAGACTTACTATATGCAAAAGTTTGTTTTCCCTTCTGTATTAACACCCTGTTGATTCTCTCCAACCAGTTTTGAACCGGGTTAAAAAATAAAGTTACGCAAGGCATAGATATCTGGAGTTGGGGCTCTGACAGGGTCAGTCCCCTCCCAGGAGCTCCATTTGCCCGTAACTTTGAAGTCCTGTCAAAGGAACCTCCTGCAGCCCCCTCTACACAGCAGTGCCCCAGACAGTCACAGATATCCCGGAAGGCAGCCAACTGACCTAAATGCTATCTTTAGGGTTGCGTTCCTGCTTCTCTTCACTCTTTTGAATATTCCTTGTATTCATTTACAGCCGGTACTCACCCAAGGCATCCCCAGGCATTGCTGGCACTGCAGTGTCTTGCTACCTTCCTGGGGAAGTGGTTAGTTGATTTCCCTGTGGGTACTTCTCTCTAACACATTCTCCGAAGTAGGAGAAACCTGGAGGGAGACTCATTGCCAGGTGCAGGTAGTGCACACAAGCAGTCACCCTCCAGCATCACAGGTGCAAAAAGAGTATCCTCTCTTCAGAAGCTGACAGGAGAATTAAGTCCAAATTTGTTGTCTTAAGCAACAGTGAGGTACTCTCCCAAGGTAGGCAGCCAGCATGTGCTGCACTTCCTCCCTCCTCGCTGGAATGGTTTCTCCCTACACCGGCTCAATCTACCTGATTATGTTCTCTCCTAATCAGTAACCTTAGTTTCCCCAGCAGCAGCAGCCCTCCTCTTTCACCCAGGATTTCAGGAGGACAGGCTGCAGCAGCAGAGCAGCAGTGCTACAGGGAAGCAGGGCAAGACAATAACATTTTTGAAACACTTGTGTTTCTGTCTGCCTTTATTTCTTTTTTTTTTTTTTTTAACGCTAGAGTTAGGCGTACGGCTGTGTGACAGAGCGATTATTCTTCCTGCTTTTATAATCCTATTCAAATAGGCTTAAAGTCCCCGAGGAAAAAAAAAAAAAAAGAAAAAAAAAAAGAAAGGCTACCCACTTCAACAAACAGTAACCACTTTTCAATGTGGTCTTTTCTGTGTACCTCTTCCCTAAAACGGCTTTCATATGTGACAGTGTATTTCCATCTGCAGTATATTCTTCCTGAATTCTAGCCACCAAATAAAAGAAAAAAAAAATGAAGTGTGATTTACTTCTCCTTTCTTTTCTTTTTTAAACTAAAAGAAGGGAGGAAGGTCCAACACATGTTACCATAACCAACTTTAACACCATCTGCTGTCTCCCAGCAAACATGATTCACAGAATCTTAAGGGTTGGAAAGGACCTCGAAAGATCTTCTAGTCCAGCCCCCCTGCCAGAGCAGGACTGTCTAGAGTAGGTCACACAAGAACTCATCCAGATGGGTTTTGAATGTCCCCAGAGAAGGAGACTCAACAACCCACCTGGGCAGCCTGTTCCAGTGCTCCGTCACCCTCACAGTGAAGAAGTTCTTCCTTCAATTTCTTTGGAACCTCTTATGTTCCAGCTTATACCCACTGTCCCTTGTCGTATCATCAAACATCATTGAGAACAGCCTGGCTCTATCCTCCTGACACCTGCCCTTTATTTATTTGTAAACATTAATGAGGTCATCCTCTAAGCCTGAAAAGGTTGTTTGCTTTTTTTAGTTGTTTTTTGTGTTGTGGGTTTCTTTTCCTTTTCTTTTTTTTTTTTAAATTAATAACTGGGTAGGCGGGCAAAAAAAGCTTTTTGTCTTCTCACTATGTTTTTCTCTTGATTATTCCAGTTAAACTGATTATTACTTTATCAGCTGTTATTCTGCCATAAAACTTTTCTAATCTAAGTTTAGACACTATATCAGAATTAATTCAGAAGTTCTTTTACTAGCTAACAGGCTAGTTTTAGAAAGATTTGTTGAGAGAAAGCAGTGGGCAAAGCATTGATCGAGGAAAGATTTATAATAGTATTTCAACTGGGCTGTAGAGCGTGTGGTCTGTCAGGCACAGCACAACATAAAACCATGACAGCAAAGAGCCAGGAGATGTAGAGACAGTAAATACTTAAGACCACTCCATTCTAGACTAGTGTATTACTGTGTTTAAGCATTGTGAAAATGTGTAAAATCTGGTGATTTTATTAACTAACATAAACTGGCTTTTGTGGGCAGTGTAAAACTCAGAGTAATCATAAACCTTGAAATTTGTGTAGATTTAAAAAAGAAAACATTCATCCCCATTCATTTGAAAGCAGACACAATAAATTAAAAAAAAAAAAAAACCAACAAATGATGTAGTAGCCTCCTAACATAAGTGAATGTCCATTCTTTTCAGTTTTCAGCCCAGCACAGAGATGCTATTGAAGGAATAGACAGTTTGAATATCACTGTATGCTCTCAACTTCAGGTGGCTTCTCCCACATTTACCACAGTCAACCACAACTCTTCTCTACCCATATAAAAAGTAATAGAAAAAAACAAGTAATAGAAAGAAACAAGTAAAACTTCTGATAAAAAAAGAACCCAAACCAACCAACCAAAAAAAAAAAAAGAATTTATTTTACATGAAGATGTTAGCATGCCAGATACATCCCCCTTTTGTGCCATTCCAAAACACAGAATGTTTAGAAAAATACTTTCTTTCAGTATACAGCAGGGTATATTTTCTATAACCCACTCCACTTTTCACAGTGGAACTGGCACACGGAGTTCAAAGGCTGCAGTATATATGCTAGACATAGCCATAAATGAGTCTGTTCAATTTACTAAACTTTCCTCCACTTCAGCTGCAAGTAAATAAAAATGCAATAAATTCAAGTAGGCTCCAGCTTGAACTTAACTTGGCTGTGCTTTGTTTTTGTCACACAAAGAAACATACTCAGCTTCTCTTCATCCAATGTTACAATCCATTCAACTGAAATTAAAGGTCATCTCATGTCCTATTCAGGGTTGTACTCTGAATCAAGATTTAGCATCCTTCAGAAAAACAAGCCTAGAAGGTTACTTGAAAGTAGCTTTCAGTTAAACCTGTTACATTAAGCCATTTGTACTACTGAGTCAGTCATGGAAAGAAAGATAGCAGATAAAACTTTTTTTTAATTGATTTAGCAAAATAATAGAGCATCTAGTCATGTTCTCCACACTATTTAGAGCATGGGGAATGTTCTGGTGCCTGTAGCAGGGCTGAGCACGTCTGATATCAAAGTAGTGTGTTTCTGCACTTCTGGAAGGCTCAGAAATGCAATTTCAAGCTCCTGTTATAAGCAGAACAGGTTTTCTTTCCTTCACCCATTTTCCAAACAAAATCAGCAGAAACTGTGCATGAGTGAACAAGTATATGATGGCAAGCTTGTTGCAGCACTAGCATAAAGCAGAACAAGGTTAGTAAGTCATTACAGATAGGGATACTATGGTCACCCCCATGTAACATTAGCTATTTACTTTTTGTAACTCTGATAACATGGAGACCTCTGCCACATCTACATCTTGAAAAAGCACATATTGTAAAAACACAGGACTAGACACAGTGTCTGTTTTCAAGACCTTCAAAACTTGGACAAGTTTGACATAAGCATGGAAAGCGGGCAAGAAATAAGAGGAAAAAAAGAACAAATCCTCTCGGTTGCATAGATCTATAATTCACAATAAAATAATGGTTAGAGAGTATAGAAGAGTCTAGCATGAGCCAGAATATGTTGTTCAATTTCTTAATTTCAGTTCGGAAGAAGAAATAGCCATTTTCAAAGCAATCTACTCTTCTTTACAGAAATTGTTTTCTATCGCTCTGCAAAAAAGCAGAGGGGTCATTAGCAGATGGAAGCAAAAATACCCCTAAATGTTGAAGCACCATTGCTTAAGTTCCTTTAGACCTAGACAAAGTTAATGCTATTCAAAACTTAAGTGTTTTCTTTGAAAACAGGACTTTTCTTTTTAAAAGAAACATTACAACCTGTTAGCGATCTGGACTAATGGCAAGAGGGTCCACAACTTTCTTTTGTCACATCCAGAAGAACTATAAAACTTCTCAGTAACATAATTCCCTTCACGTCATGGGTTAAATAGAGACACAAATCATCTGATGAGAAAAGAAACTCTAAAATTGTACACTGATATGAAAATTGGACTCTTCATAGATGGGACACATAGCTTTGGAGAGCCGTACCTTAGGGGCACCAACTCATGTTTTCTGACTTCCGTCTTTCTTGTGGGTTGGAAGGGCTATCCAGAGTGCTCAAGAACCATCTCTCCCACCTTACCCAAATGCCTGCACCATCTTCTCACTTTGCTATGCCTACCAGTCTTTTCCTTTCTCCCTCATGGCTGAAGCTTCTCTGGAGCTTCTTGGGGAAGGAGGGTGTTACATGGAGCAGCTGAGGAATGAGATGCTCTTAAGGGGAACTCGGCCATTGAAAAGTAAAAACCAGATATGTAGTCTGATATCAGGGCAGAACTCTTGTTTATCTTTGTCTCCCTAAGTAACTTGAATCACAGGAGTGAAACCTTCATGGTTCTACAGGAGAGTTTAATTAGTTGTTATAAACTGTTTGTGAGAAGAAGTCTTCTAGAAGGAAACTAGTTATATTCTTCCGTAATTGGGAGCGGTTATTACTGAATGATCTTAATACAGAGATACACATTTTCCTCAGACTGAAGTGATTTTTGATAATCTGGGATTATCAAAAGAACAGCTAGAGCAGAGGCAAAAGACCCCAAACCAAAATCTGCTAAGGCTTGCAGTAAGAATAAATTTGTAAAATCACAGGCAAAAAACATGATTCTACTGAAGACAAAGGCAAAACTCCTCTGGAAATAGATCTTCTTCAAGATCAAAAGTCAACATCTGCTCTAAATAGTATTGCATTATGGAGGAAGGTAGCTGTTTGTGCTGTGCTCAAGAGGCCTTGCTGAACACTTAGACCAAGTCTGTATACTTTCCTATAAATGTATACAAATAAAGCTGTTCTGTATTTTCACATGTGATCTCAAAATTTTGTATATATTTATATTTACAGGCTTGTGTAGATGCACAGAATTTTAATATAACCTTATATTTCACGGTCAGTGTGTATATATTGTTTAATAACAGAAGTCTTTCTTCATCAACTTACTCCTCTCTTTTCGTACTTCTATCTTATGCTTTTTCGTGTCAGTGTTATCAAGTGATAACAGCTTGCCAAGGAAGCACACAGCTTTCAAAACAGCGTTTGCTTAAAAGTTACAAGCTATAAAAATAGTTTGACTTTTTTTTCCCAAGGAGCATACAAAAGGAAAACAGAAGATCGTTACTGCTATATCATACCTGCCGTCCCTGAAAACATCTCAAACGACACAAATATGTATCTCCTTGCATCACATGACTGTAATTTTTCCATTTTCAATTCCTTTACATATTCACACCTTGAAGTTTCTGTATGTAAGCCTAACTCAAAAATGTCTATTCAGTCTAATGACTTGTGTGTGATATTGTCTCATTAGGTCACAAAATCAAAATGTGTATGTTTTGCCACACATATAATAAAGCACTAAAAACATTATCTATCTGTTGTAAAGGCTTTTATCCATCCCATGTTGGAGGATGACAAGTGTTCTGTGTTAGTGAGCCCTTACTATACTTCCTGCTGTAATCTACCCAAAACATAATGGATAAATACATTAAAAATAATCCTTCGGAGTCAGGGGATTTTTTCAGGGTTAATATACCTAAAAATTAAGGGGCAACAAAGACCTGTTAGATCCTAATTGCTTCCAAAACTACTTCATCATTACAATTGTATGTATTCTGACTCAGTTTCTCAGGAATATTCAAGGACTGCTATTACTGTAGTAGTATGATTACTACTTGGTTGAATGGAGATAAAAAGCAGTTTCTGCCCTGGAAGACCATATATACGGAATTTAAACTGTGCACATAAGAACTAAAATTATTATCAGATACAGCATAATGTACTAAAGCTTGTCCAATTGTCAGCTGGTGTTGTGATAAAGTAAAAGAAATGTTATTAAATCCTTATCTCCATACAAACCTACTCTCAAATAACAGTTGAACTTCCCAGCGTGCTGAACTAACAAAAAAGCCAACCTTATCTTCAGACAACTGTCTCAATATCGTAAGATACGAATAGTGTCTGCTGGATGTAATGATTTCTGGTAATTTTATAAACCATATTTTCACTGAGTTTTATCCTTGGATGTCTTCAAGACCTGCTTGGACATGTTCCTATGTGACCTGATTTAGTTAGTGGAGAGAAAGAAGCCCTTCAAAGAGACTTGAAGGAAACAATTCCTTAGACATTAGTGTCCAATTCTTTGCTGAGATTATGAAAGCATGTTTTTGAGGGCAGTGCAAATGACTACTTCAGATGAAGAATGATAAAGTGTGATTGGATCTGAGGTAACTGTGCTTGTCTCCCTCCACTGGTTAAAAATAGAGGTCTTCAAGACTCGCCTTGACATGATGACATAGATGATCTCTAAAGGTCCCTTCCAATCCCTACTATTCTATGACTCTTTGACTCTATGAAAGTGCTGTAAATTAATGTTTGCATGGAGTCAGGATAATGACATAATCAGGCAAGCTATACAGGATAAACTTTTTCATTGTATTCCATCTGCTTTCTCTTGTGAGACTTTTCTGTTGTCACATGCCTCCTCAGGCAGCGGCAAAGGTCTCTAACGGAAATCCATAGACTTCTTCAGGGCAGACCTTACTGTCGATTTCTTCTGCACCACATTTTCTTCCTTAACTTTGATCTAGTTAAATTTATTTTCACCTTTCAGTGATACAAGGATTTATCATGGGGCCCCCTCTAAGTGAAAACACCACCTCAGCCTACTCACTTAAAAAAATCTATGCTGCTCTATCCTTTGCATGTTGGCTCTCAAAAGCACTGTTTTCCTTTGACTTACAACAAGTAATATAAAGAACACGGTGTTTGGACACTCTCAGATTTTCTCACTGTTTGCTTTCAACTGAACATCCTTGGCAAGATGGCTTTTAAACTAGACCTCTCACAAGGATGGGCTTATACTGTATACATCCTTGGGAAGCCTTGAAGGCTGGACCTCATTACCAGAGCTCTCTGCACAGCTCAGGAAAGACAAATGAGCTGTAAAACCAGTGCACTTGAATCAAGGAAAGAACATCAGATTTTCCCTAACCTTCAGCATATAACTTTTTTATTTTCCAGTATTTTTTTTTTTTTGAAACATAGACACTTTAATTCCTTTCCTGAATTTTGGCCTTTTCCTGATTTGTCTTCTGATTTTATTAATTTACTTGAAAATCCTGTTCATTTTATATTTCCATTATATCATCTGTCTTTACCTAAACAAAAATTGGCTTGTCTACAAGAAAATCAGAGCTAATACATATTCTGATTTTAGTAAAGGTTATTCAGTCAAACTTATGCATTACAGAATGAAAAAGAAACTACTGTAACATTCATTTCTGTTTACATTCAGGGAATGGGTGCTTGCTTCAGAATATACTCTGGTATTCACTGACCAGCACCATTACCTGGATCCCACAACAATACATTCTGCCAAGAAAATAATTAAAAAAAAAAAAAACCAAAAAAACCGCACACACAAAAAACCCCACTCCCAAACACAAAATTGCAGACATCCTAAAAGTAGTGAGTAGCAGATCTCCAGCAGCACATTTTTTACCCATTCTGTAGCACTAGTTTGGTTCTGAATCACAACTTT
The DNA here is from genome assembly GCF_028858725.1 of Colius striatus. Taxonomy (NCBI): domain Eukaryota; kingdom Metazoa; phylum Chordata; class Aves; order Coliiformes; family Coliidae; genus Colius; species Colius striatus. The sequence continues at coordinate 85,560,047 of NC_084759.1, forward strand.
AACCATTTTTTTCGCATTGCCTCACTCAGGTATGAAGCCCCATATTGCTTGGCTTGTGAAATCTTACATGATTGTATTTACAGCAATAGCTCCAGTCTGCAGTAGAACAGAAACTTCTTAACGTGTATCTCATTGATAAGGCTTATTTCAATTAAACTGACTGTTAAGATTAAACTGAATTGCTCTCTCAGACTTGCTGATAAATGCTTGACAGACCAATAAATAACATGGTTTCCAAACAGAATCAGTTATGGTGTTCAACCGAATACTGTACCCGCTGCTCCTCTCCCTTCTCACTGCCAAAATGTCACAGGGATTACAAAATAATTTGCTCTAAAACGCTTGTATTTTAGAGATTTCCTGTATTGATCCAAATTAATTAAACAGTCTTGTGTCTGCATTCAGAAAACAAGTTGCAAAAGTTCTGTGTAGCAGTACAAACTGACATAATATCTAAGATGTAGATTGTAAAATACGCTAAAATAGATATCCCTTCAGTTGTAACTACACGAAAAGTAATGCAGATACTGGATCTGAATTCAATCTCAGAAATGTTAATGAAAGAGCATAACCTGGAGCTAATCTGCATTATTCAGGGGGGTGTGTATTTAAATAAAAATAATAATACAATGGTAAAAGTAGGTTTTCTCTTCTTACATTTCCCTTTTTTTTTTCGTATCTAGAGGATGGAAATAGTTATTTTTATATTGAAAAAAAATAGGTTTATGGAAATAGTAAACAATAGTTACACTAAGAGTTTAGAAGAATGACTATTCCTAATTCACTGAATACTAGTTATCTTTAAAAATAAATTCAATGTAAGGAATGATGCATTCAGACTTTGATCCTACACTGTGGAAGCCAGAAGGGAGTTTTATTAATAAAATCAATATGAAGTGGTCAAACTTTCTTCTCCTTTCAGATATCGGTTTGGAATGTAGGGATTGGTATTTATATAAAACAGACCAACTAGATTCAATGATTGCCTCATGGAGTGCTTTGGAATTCACTCTACATTTTCAGAGTAACTTATTATGAGAATATCACAAAACTCTTTTTCTGTGCAAGTTCTTTTCTTGTTTTCCACATACAGCAGTAGTATAGTAATACCATTTTCTAAGTGGCATTGCAAAGATCAGAGTTTTTCTAAAACAGACAAATGTGAAGTGACATGGGGATTTCACCTCCATTCACATGATAGAGGCATCATGTAAGGGAAAATGTAATTGGCCCCATTCATGAACTGATATGCACTTTGATCATACAACTGGGTATACACAGTCCCATGACAAAGACTGACTTTCACAATAGTGAAAAAGTATCAGATAGCAAGTGGAACAGATTAATTACTCAAAAGAGTGGAAAGTAATCTTTAAAATTACAGGCTTGGCATCCCTGGTCTAGCTGAACCTCATTCATGGCAAAAGACAAAGTTGTAAACCTGTCTTATTTTGACCATTTTTGATTGCTTGATATTTTATCTAGGCTGTTAAGAGAAGGCTAAGAGGAAATTACTGTCTGCAAATATCTGTGTTGAAAGAAATCAGTAATAGAGGGCAGCTATCAATGCAGCAAAAGACAGTAAATAATGATAGCAAGATGAAGATGGACAAGTTCAGAATAGCAATAGCAAGTTTGTAAGTGTGACCAATGTCAAACAAATATTTCTGGTTCTGCTGTTCTCTCCAGATCTTTAAGTCATGATTTGATAGATTTATGGGAAAAAAAAGAAAAAAAAGTGTTGCTTAAAATTATGGATGTGATACAAAAAGCTATAAGAAACATTAGAGAAAAGTCAGTCTAATCTTAATGGTTCCTTTTAACCTTAATGAATCAACTCCATTACAATTTTTACTTGGCTTTGGTTCATGTCAAGTGCATATCTCTACCTATACAATGAATTAACAGAATACTAATTATATAGTTACTAAAAACCCTAAGATTTATAGAGGTTCATTTACTTTTCAGGTTGAATTTTACTCTAATTAACAGTCCCACATTTTTTGAGACTGGTCTCAGGTACAGATTAAGAACTAGCATAAACTGGCACAAGCACTTGTTACTATTGGACGAGTCTTTATCCTCTATGAAATGTGGTAGTGACTCACCAAATGTGATTGCTAAGATGACTTTTCCTAATACAGTACAACTAAGATACAGTAAATAATGAAAGAGCTTCAATTTCATGGTCATTTTGAGATTAAAGTTAAATATATATGCAACTCGTTGTAGAACTGGAATTTAAGACATGCTTACAGTTGTTTGCTGGGGTATTTTTAAGTATGAACTATCTACTTCTCTCTCCAGCCCCATGGGCAGTTGTGAAAACCTTCTTCTAACACGTACAAAACAAGCAGAGGTAGCTATAAGACAACTTGATAAATTGTTAATCATACACAAACGTTTCAGAGCTTTTTCTTTTCCTTTTCATTGATCTGCAATAACAAGAATGTCTAAAAGTAAAGAGAGCAATCTTAAATTTTATTCTTTAAAAACAAGATGAGATTCTAGCTGTGAATGGACACATAAATCTTCACTACTAAGTAGGTCAAAAGGTATGAAGAAAGTTTCCGGTCACAACCACTGCAATGCTGACACATTGCTCCAACCAGCTCCTCTGTTTTAACTTTTTTCTTCAAAACTGTACTGAGAATAACCTACAATTTTTGCTCTCCTTTCTTTATGCTCCTTGCTCTGCCATTCCAATTTTCAGCAGCTACTTCATTACTCCTTCCCTTTATGGGGTGGAGTGATGGAGGCAGGCTGGGCTGTTGAGGGGGGCCTCCCTGGTTGCCCACCCAGGCAGTGGGTAGCCAGGTGCCGAGGAGAAGAGGAAGAACCTGGGTGCAGGCAGCAAGGTCATGCACTGCTGCTACCAGCTCTGAGCACCCTCCTGCTTCTCTATTTCATACCTGTGTTGGCACAGGCAGTGTAGAGATTAGTGACCTTCAGGAAATGCTCTAATTCTGTGGGAACAGGAATTGATCATTAATGTACTCACACATGCTGCTTGTCTTGTTACCTAAATTAGAACAGTGTCACAGTGCCCAGGCAGACTAATGAATTGCGTAATTGCACAGCTCCCCTCAGTAAAGAAATACTATTATTTTGATCAGTCTTCCCCATTTCAGTATATCCGTTGCCTTCCGACTTGTACATGAACTGCAGGTTATCACCCTCCATAGAACAAAGGCTCAGCTGTGTCCTTGTTCTTTGTATGCTGCGCAGTGCTCTGTGCTATGCTTACATTGAGTGGCAAAATGAAAAGAGAGTCATTTTAACTAAAAACAAACTTCCTCAAAGATCTCTGAGAATACCAAATTATGTCCTTTTAAGTAGATCAATGCTTAGTGTACTGTAGCTGTCAAAAATCCCACCCATTTCTGGACAAGACTTACCAAAGTAAATATATTAGGCATTAATGAATATTAGTATTTAAAAGCTTCTCTTTTCCCAAGAGCTATTAAGTATTAACCAGGAAAAAAAAAAAAACAAAAGGAAAAAAAAAAACCACAAAAAAAACCCCAGAACTGACAGCTCACTTTCTTCTCCAAGCTAGGGCATATATTAAACAGATTTTTAACTACCTCTGGCAGAATCTTAGCAGTAACTGACTTTCAGTACTTGCCTTAAAGAACAAGAGAAGGAGAGATCTGCTGTTCTATGAAGCCTGCTGCTCTATAAAGCCTGACTGCTTAGTGCTGAATAGAACTGGTGGGTAGTAGCTAATTTATTTATTTACCTTTACATTTGAATTAAACTTACATCTTCCTAATCGATTTTTGCAAAATAGTAATGTGTAGAACTATTAAAATAAAAAGGTTCTGTTTGTTCAATCAGAGTCTGCTTTCCCCTTGCCAGAAGAGAACAGAGTACCTTGGAACCCATCCTGTCTCTCAAACTTTGTTGAAACAGTTGGACCTTCACAAAAATTTTTGTGTTTAACAACCAGGAAAAAAAGAACTCTCTTCATGTTGATGATTTTCTTTTTTAATCAATTCACTTTACTTTTTTTTTCTTCACAAAGCCCTTTAGCCTTAGGCCAATCTTGTAATAGTGACTGGTTTTTTTTTCATAAGGATAAAACCACAGTTATCAGGAAATGGAAGCAGAAAAAAAAAAAATCAGCCAAGCTCTGCACCAGTGTTCTAAACCAGATATTTAAAACAAAACAGACATGCTTTTGACTGTCTTGATGACAGTGATGATAAGGTTGAGTGTTTATGGTTAAGAATCAGGGGGAAGGCCAGGAAGGCAGATAGCATGGTAGGAGTCTGTTATAGACCACCCAACCAGGATGAAGAGGCAGACTAAATATTCTATAAACTGCTGGGAGAAGTCTCATGATTGCTAGACCTTGTTCTTGTGAGAGACTTCAATTTATCAGTTGCCTGCTGGAAACAGAGTACAGTGGAAAGAGTCTGGGAGGTTCATGGAGTGTGTGAAAGATAACTGCCTGATACAGCTGGTGAGGGAGTCAATTGGGGACGGCATCTTGCTGGATCTGTTGTTTGTGAATGCAGAAAGACTTGTGGGTGAAATGGTGATTGGAGGCTGTCTTGGGCATAGCGATCACCAGATTTTCTCTGGGTATCCAGTCCCTTGGGCTGGAAGACAGGGATGAAGAGCAGAATGAAGTTCCATTAATTCCAGGGGAAAAGTTTAGCAGCCTGCTACAACACTTTGATACACACAAGTCTATTGGGCCACATGATATCCACCCAAGAGTATAACTGAGTAAGCTGGTTGAAGTGCTGACCAAGCCACTTACCATCATTTATCATCAGTCGTAGCCAACTGGGGAGATCCCAGTTGTAGAAAGGGTCTACAGCAGGATCTGGACAGACTGGACCAATGGGCAGAGGCCAATTGTATAAGATTCAATGAGACTGAGTACTAGATCCTACACTTGAGTCAAAAAAAAAAAAAAACCATGCAATGCTACAGGCTTTGAGTGGCTGGAAAGCTGCCTGGTGGAAAAGGACCTGAATATGAGCCCAGGTGGTTAAGAATGACAATAGCATTGTGGCTTGTATCAGAAGTAGTTTGACTAGCAGGACTAGAGAAGTGATTATCCCTCTGTACTCGGCACTGGTGAGGCTACACCTCAAATATTGTGTTCAGTTTTAGTCTCTTCACTACAAGAGGGACATTGAGGTGCTGGGGTGTGTCCAAAGGACAATGAAGCTGGTGAAGGGTCTAGAGAACAAGTGTTATGAGGAGTGGCTAAGGGAACTGGAGTTGTTTAGTCTGGAGAAAAGGAGGCTGAGGGGGGACCTTATCACTCTCTACAACTACCTGAAAGGAGGTTGTAGCGAGGTGGGGGTCACTCTCTTCTCCCAAGTAACAGGACAAGAGGAAATGGCCCAAAGTTGCACCAGGGGAGGTTTAGATTGGATATTAGGAAAAATGTCTTCACTGAAAGGGTTGTCACGCATTGGAACAGGCTGCTCATGGAAGTGTTTGAGTCACCTTTCCTAAGCTATTCAAAACACATGTAGGTGTGGCACACAGGGACATGGTGTAGTGGTGGATGTAGCAACAATAGGCTAACCGTTGGAATTCATGATCTTAAGATCTTTCCAACCTAAGTGTTTCTATTATTTGCAGCATTGTTAAAAATTCATGAAGCATTTTTATATCTTAATGTTTATCTTACTAAACTTTCGTAATTTTCATATTTAATCATATTTACTTTATTTTGAGTTTATAGGAATAATATTTAAGAGTGACATACTGATCACTGGCATGGCATTCTAAGGCTACCCTTATTGATTAGAAAATGCTTTACCAGCCCTATGTAAGTGATAGAAATAGACAGATAAAGTGACTATACAGCAGATGTATTTGTCTTGAGACACAAACTGCAAAATCTAAAAAGCCCTCACATCTTATTTACTAAAAGGGGAAAGAGAACAGACTTAACTCTGCTTCTCTGTTTCGTATACCACAGGAATCAAAGAGAATGTGAGATTAAAGTTGTGTCTTGGTTTTAACCATTACATTACAGTAATGGGATGTGACATACACTTGGCTGAAGCCTGAATTTACAATATCTAGGGTCTTATATTTCAGTTGCAGATATGGCACTACCTAAAGTTATTTCTCCACTTAATTTTCCTTATTGAATTTGTTTTGTTATATAGCCTCGATCTTAGGCCTCAAATATAGAGGTAAACGGAAAATAGAACAAAATGAATCATGAGTTTGAGAAGATTGCACTAGATTAACCTGATATTCTTCTCTGAGAAGATAACTGAACTTCTAGACAAAGAAATGAAATGGATTTAGTCTCTCTGAATGTCAGCATTTGACAGTGCCTCAAGTACATAAGCTTTAGCTGCCTAGAATTCACCCACAAAAGGCAGCTGCAAAAAAGGCAAGTTTAATGGAAGTCAAGCCTGAGAAAAATAGGAATTCATTAAAGAATCACAAGATCACTAAGAACAAGGGTAAATGTTGATCATTATGATAAAAAGGAATCACTCACTGATAGCCATGTTTCTTGAGTTGATTTTTAAAACGTGGTCATGGGACAGGAGGCATTAATGATGTTTGCAAAGTTTATGCCAAAGAAGTCAAATAATGAAAAAAGAAAGAAACACAGTGACAAGAGAAGGAGATTGAAATGTCAGACAAAAAGCACTGGGATATATTCAGGAACATGTTAATAGAAAGGGATTGAAATTCAGTAGCAGAAAATGAAGAGGCAATGATTATAGAATTTGTGCTATATGCTGTGGAATTGGGATTTATTTGAGTGTATTAAGGTCAAACCCATACCTACCAATGAAAGGTGGTTGGTAAAAAAAAAAACAAAACCAAAAAAGATAGGGGAAATTCCATAATTAGATATATCTAGTGAAATATTTTAATTTCAGAAAAAGCAGTCAGTATAAGCAACAACTGGACTAGACTCCAATGAAACAGCAATGGTAGGCTTGAACAGCAGCTCTCCATTCTTCCAAGAACATTACTGCTTTAACAGTGGACACTGCTACATTCCCATGGTTGAGCTCTAATTCTACAGTCAAATTTCCAGCAAATCCGGTGTGCATGTATAAATGCATGTATATTTTCACAAATGATGTGTAGATTTGGCAAAAATGCAGAGAACCCTAGAGTATGTATCTGCAAGCAAAAAAAGAAAGCCTGAGCTGTTAGTATTAACAAGTTAAAATGATACTGTGGAACATAAAAAGCTCTCCAAGATCCATGCTGCATTCTTAGAGCACAGATTAGTTCATGATGTGTTGCTTACAGTAAATGTCAGCATGTGAAATACAGTTGAGTTACAGCTGTGACAGTGAATTTGTAGGTCCAAAATCATCTACTGTTTTCTGATGATATTAACTTCTAGTCTATATTCCTCTAAAATATGTAATTGTTGACTCTCCAGCTGTAAAAATAAATTAAGAAGTTCCATTTTCAACTTCAGTCCATCTGTTTGTGGATGGCTGTTCTAAATGGCATTGCATTCAAGATTTTAATGGCCTTAGGAAACTGAAAAATGTTTGACAATGTCCTCATGCCTGAAGTAATATCCCACAATTTGCTTTTAATTTGCCCCGGCAAGAAGCTAAACTGACCATGTGACAGTCAGTATTTTGCACATACACCATGCTCAGTTTTGTTATTAAATACCTATTTGCAGGTTGGTTTTTTTTTTTACTTTATAAAACAAAATGCTCTGCACTTTTGCTAATATGCTCCTATACAGTTAGGTTCATCCCTTCTATCTCCAGTCTAGTAAATCTATTAAAAAAATATATAACTCTTTTACCTTTACATCAAACGGTTTTATCACAGCCCTATCAGATATTATTAATTTATTCTACTGATACACTTTATTTCAAAATCTCTAAAATAGTTTTGTTTTCTATTTTTCATTCTCCTGACGTAACTGAAATTTTAGGCTAATATAAACATATATTCCTACAATGTGAAGAATTAAGTAAAACTCAGTTCTGCCTTTACCAATGTTAATGAAATTCCCTGCCTACACATATGTGCAAGAGAAGAGACATTCCTTAAAACCAGAGTACAACACCTTGAAAGCTCAAGCTCTTCACTCGTGGTCAGGCTTTTAAATAAGGACAGTAATATCCTGGGTAGTTAATAGCAGTGAGATTGCCTGCACTGGAGTGCTAACAGACTTACTTGGGCATTTGTGTACCTTTCTCAGTGTGCTTGTTTCCTTCTACTTTAGATTTTAACAGTCTGTATAGTTTAAGTAGATTCATATTTGTAGGTTAGTAGTGAGATAAGTGAGTAAACCCCAAATGTTTTTAAAAGAATGGTTGTATTTATAGGTAATTTTTATTTCACCAAAAAGTTTCAAACTTAGTTTTCTGGTTGTCTTCAGTTATGTAGTGTTTATCTTCACTGTCATGCATTTTTATGACAGAGAGATGCATTTTCTTCTGACAAAATTTCTTCTCCAATTCAAATTCTTCATTGCAAATTCCATTAATGGTTGTCATCAGCTTGTCAGCTGCTTAAACCCAGGCTTTTTACAGCAATCAGTCAATGTCTTAGAATCAATTATAGGTAATCTAAAGATATTTTAAATTAAATATGTTATTATTACTTAGTCCAATTACTTCAATTGATTTTATAAAAGACTTAAAAGTTGGTTAAAAGTTGCATTCAATTTTATTTCACTGTGCTTTATCAAGTAAATAATTGTGTCTTTTAAAGTTTTGGGAAGGCAAAAGTGTTTGCCCTTGTTGCTGATTTCATTATTTTTAAGTAAAACCTTCACCTACAGGGGTGAGACACACAGAGAAGTGAGACACAAGAGCAGTGTCAATTATAGTCAAATAGACACGTGAAGAGAATAAGAAGACTTAATATTTTGAGGTTTGAGTTGTTTTTTCCAAATGTTCACTTTGATTCTTCTCTTTAGAAGGCACTCAGAACAGCTGTGTTATGCAGAAGATGCCCTTAAATAGCACCCAAACAAATGTGTTTACCAATAACATTTAGACTCTCTTTCAATAATCATACTTTTTCATTTTGTGGCAACTGGTTAATTCACCCAGTCCTTTCATCTCAGCCTGGAAATTAATCTACATAATGCATTTTTATTACCTTGTAATGAAATAAATAATAAAATTCCATAAAATATTCAGAAATAACTTTGATTCTCTTTGAGGGAAGGATACACCAACTTCTTACATCAATTATTTCACTCCTTGAGCACAAAAGACTTTAAAGTTCATATTTAAGAAAATGTTGAGGGTGAATTCATTCTAAAATATGCCACTTATCTCTCAGTACAATGACTGATCATTCCATCTGTATCCAGGCACAAGTCCTCTTGATGTCTTGGCAAACGCTTTACAAAGGCTGCATCATCAGCTTCATGCAGAACAAAAATAAGAAAAGCTGTCTGCACAGTGCTGTCAAACCTTTACCTGTGCAAGAAAATGTCTTACAACTTGTTCTCTACCGCTGCAATTTTATAAAAAAATTTTCTGCTTTCTCTTCCATCTACAGCCAATAATTAATCATAAAGTGGTTTTCCTTTTTGTCATCCATCATTCTTTTCCTTCACAATCTACCTGACTATTACCTTTGACTTTGCTCCTGACTGCTAAAAAATCATGTAGTGAACTCTTTCAACTACAAAATACAAGTAAATTAATTTTCAATTAATTTGTTACAGTAAAATTTTAAAATACGACTAGGCTTAAATTCCCTTTAATATCCTAATAATTTATGTATCACTCAAAGGAAAACCCAATACTTTAATTGTTAGAGTAACAAAATCCTGCATAAATTAAAGATTGCATATGGTATCAAGAATGAAATACATTAAAAACTGACACAAGTTATTCTAGTGTGATATTTTCACACTGCTGAAATTGTTGCACGTTGAGACAGGCAATGTACATTTTTAAAGTAAAGATTTATTTTAAAACAAAAATAACAAAATTAAAAATCCCACATTAGAATATCATCCTTAAGCTGTGAATCTAGAAGAATAAAATTTGGTAAAAGCTGGCATTGGAAAGAACAAAGCAATACAAAAATTGTGAAGTTCCTTCAGTTCCCTGCTTGGTCAGTTGTCCAATCCAGCTGTAAAATCTAATACCCTGTAATCAATTTAAAATTTGGCAATATGGATTCTTATTTGCAGAATGAAAAAGTTTTGCAGCTTGAGCTGTGATTCAGAAAATAAAATCTCTAAATGTAATTAAACATGATACTCCATCTAGGCTTCAGCTACAGGAATTGCCATCAATAGCTAGAAGAGTCATGTTTGCCTCCATACATGGCGTGTGGATGTTCTCCACACAGAAGCCGCTGGGGCCCGACTCAGTGCTGATTGAAGTCAGGGAAACTCTTTGCTTTGGCTTAAACAAACTTGAGAGTGGATCAGTTACAGCTACTGCTAAAGGTCACATTATAGCTTACAGACAACTGAAAGGATTACTCCTAATTAATTTTTTGGTACAGCAGAGTGCAGTATTTCCCCAAATAAAAAATACTGTAAAACTGGATTTATTTCAAAACTTATTGTATGCTTTTGCCCATTTGTCTTTCTTGCATGTTCTGTCTCCAGTGATTTATTTCACTGTATACTTCTTCCAAGACTAATTATAGTAAGAAAATGGCTAGATTACTATTCAATGTCTGTTCATTTCCATTATACTGGGGTGGGTTTTTTACCTAGCAGAAATACATAAAACATAACTGCTACTGTCAGCTGACTTAAGAATTTGGGCTAAGGAAAATTTGACACTGCCTTAAAATTTCCTATGCTTGGGGAAATTTACTGTGACTCCTTCTCTTGAGACATTCAGAACTCACCTAGATGAGTTTCTATGTGACCTACTGTAGGAGGTCCTGCTCTGGCAGGGGGGTTGGACTAGATGATCTTTCAGGACTCCTTCCAACCTCTAAGATTCTATGATTCTGTGATTCATTTTTTGGTGAGAATATTAATATTTCTTGTTCAAGATTACACTAGGGAGGACAGATAGGAGACCTGGGAAAAAAAAAATAGAACTTGCTTGCATGAGGTTAATAGTTGCCTTCTTACAGAATCAAAGAATGGTAGGGATTGGAAGGAACCTCTAGAGATCATCTAGCCCAACCCCTGCTAAAGCAGGTTCACCTTGATCAGGTGACACAGGAACATGTCCAGGTGGGTTTGGAAACCTCCAGAGAACGAGACTCCACTCTCACAGGAAAGAAGTTTTACTTCATGTTCAACTGGAACTTCCTGAGTTCCAGCTTGTGCCCGTTACCCCTTGTCCTGTCACTGGACACTACAGAAAAAAGTGTCGCTCTATCCTCTCAACTCCCACCATTTAGGTATTTATAAGCAGTGATAAGGTCTCCTTTCAGTCTTCTCCAGGCTAAACAGACCCAGGTCTCTCAGCCTTTCCTCATAAGTGAGATATTCCAGTCCCCTAATCATCTATTGGACTCTCTCCAGAAGTTCCCTGTCTCTCTTGAACTGGGGAGGCCAGAAGTAAACACAGTATTCCAGATGTGGCCTTACTATGTCAGAGTAGAGGGAGAGGATGAGTTCTAAATCTGTTCTGACATCTACCTCAATCCTAGTTTGGAATGAGTGTGCTAACTTGTTATTCTGTATGGTATTTCTTATCTTTATTATGAACTCCACTATTTTTAGTGTTTCAGTATATGTCCCTTGTTTCTATAGATACTTTGGGTTTTTTTCTCTATTTCTGTCAAATATTGCTATGCTGCTTCTAAGATGGAATTTACATTGCTTCAGTTATTTCAACATATTTTATGAAGTTCTTTATTTTTTTTCTCATTTACTGCAATCAGGTAAGTTTAACAGTGAAGTTCATGAAGATTGCCTTCACTGCTACACAAACTACTAACAGTATTTGCTTTTACTGTCCTATCTTACTTGCTTAATTAATCTGCAGCTCTATTCTAAAGTGACTGTTAGGCTTCCTAACATGTTGCTGGAACTGAATCTTCTGAGTCATTTCTATTTGTCACAGTCCTTTCACTCACAGACAATATTTTTTAAGATTCTTAACCTATTTTGGATGCAGTGAATGATGCTGTATATAACAGTTCTACTAGAAGAGAACTTTCTGTTCAGTAGCTTCTCTTCAATGTTTAGATACTGCCATATGAAAGAGACAAAAAAGCCTGGATTATATACATTTTGTGAGTCTAAATGCAAACCATTTATTTCTTTATGAACACAACATCCTCCAGGGAGTATCACAAATAATGTGTACATCCTTTTGATATTTTTGTCTTTTGATTTGCATTGAGAATTTCAGCAGAGTTGAAATAAGCATAAACTCATACAGTCATATATGGCCTCATCCGTTGTGGATCTAGGCAGTCTCTTGCATACTGCATTTTCCACCAATAACCTAGGAGTTACATAACCTCAGCTACAAAAAATGAGTTTAGAACATGCACATTTTAGATGCTGGGATCAGTCTCCTTTTAAACTTGAAATTTCACTCCTCATCCATGATCGCAAGTGGTAAACTGGTTCTTTTTTTTACATTTTTTAAATCTATATTAGTCCTAGTTCTTCAGTCTCTGAACTCTTTTGAACAAAGATTTTGTTATATTTTAGGTTTTTTGGTTTTCAGTGGGAGAACAAGTTGTCATTGGAAATAAATCACAATCCAAACTTTTTCAAATCCAAAGCCACACAAACTTTGAGACAGATGTGACCAAATGCAAACTATCATCCACCTCTGACTAGTCATTCAAATCACAGAATCATAGAATGGTAGGGGATGGAAGGGACCTTTAGAGATCATCTAGTCCAACCTCCCTGCAGAAGCAGGTCAATTTAGATTAGGTCGCATAGGAAAATTTCAAGGCGAGTCCTGAAGACCTCCATTTTTAACCAGTGGAGAGGAACAAGCACAGTTACCTCAGGTCCAATCACACTTTATCATTCTTCATCTGAAGTACTCATTTGCACTGCCCTCAAAAACATGCCTTCATAATCTCAGCATAGAATTGGACACTAATGTCTAAGGAATTGTTTCCTTCAAGTCTCTTTGAAGGGCTTCTTTCTCTCCACTAACTAAATGAGAGCCTGAGGTAACTACCTTGGAGGGACAGATGTATAAATATAGACAATTACAGGAAGTCAAGGATCATCTTATCTCATGCTCATTTACTGGATAATGACAGAGATTATCAAAAGGATTTAAGAACAGAGTATTAGTAGGTAACCTACCTCTGCCATCCAAATAAATCATAGAATCACAGAAGTGTTTTAGTTGGAAAAGACCTTTAAGATCTTTTTTAAGATCTTAAGATAACTAGTCTAAACACTAACCTAGCACTGCCAAGCCCACCACTAAGCCATGTCCCTCAGCACCACATCTACACATCTTTTAAATTTCTCCAGAGATGATGACTCCATCTTTCGCTGGGCAGCCTGTTCCAGTGTATAACAATCCTTTCAGTGAAGTTTATCCAAGTATCTCACCTAAACCTCCCCTTGCGCAACATGAAGTCATTTCCTCTTGTCCTGTCACTTGTAATTTGAGAGAAGAGATCGACCCTCACCTTGCTACAACCTCCTTTCTGATAGCTGTAGAGTGTGATCCTGTCTCCCCTCAGCCTCCTCTTCTCCAGGCTAAAAAATTCAAGCTCTCTCAGTTGCTACTCAGAGAACTTGTTTTCCAGATCCTTCAGCAGCTTTGTTGACCATCTCTGGACATGCTCCAGAACCTCACCGTGTTTCTTCTAGGGAGGGTACTAAAATGGGCTACAGTAAAAGGTCTTCCTGTGTTGCAAGAGCTGTGTAACAATCATCCTTGTGTTGTTTATGTGATGTGTTTAGTTGCTTTTTGATTCCATAGATAATTTGGCTTCCAAAACATTCCATGGCAATAAATCCCACATCTTAATCACATAACATGGGAGGGAGGAGAGAGAAAAAAAAGAAAACTCAGCTGCGTCCATTCTCAAACTGTTAGTCAAATATTGCTTTTAAGAGTCTGAGCATTCTGCTATGGTGGAGTAGAGCACACTCCACAAATCCTTGTGTGCTAAAAGCAGGGAAGATTTTTCCCAGAATCCTCTGTATGTGCATGCATTGATGCTTTCCATTCCCAGAGGTAGAAACACTTCATCAGGGCTCTGTGTAGAATGATAATAAAATTTAATTTGGGAATTCTCCATTAAATGCTGCTCTACGCTGTAAATTAGGTTCTCTTGTTAAACAGTTAATTTGTAGCATTGAGTCAGTATGTCCTGAAGGCAGCAGAACCTGAAAGCTTATAAAATTGACTGAAATGTGAAGGATAGAAATAAATAGTATGAAAGTCAGCCTAAACCAGGCAGAATTTCCAATGCTAAAATTTTACAATTACCTCTATTACTCACACTTCATTAATTGCACATTCTGATCATGACCCCGCAATTCAGTCAACAGGGCGAGACTACTCTGTGTGTTTGCATGTACCCCTTCAGCACAGACAGGCAATGACTATATTGTTTCATAGGAACGTTTCTTAGTACAAAGTTGATTTTTTTTTTTAGCTCCCCTACCCCAAGTTTGTGTGGTCAGAAGAAATCCAGCCTTTTTGTATTTTTCTGATGGACAAAAGGTCTACAGTCTAATACAATATCCATCAAAGAACTCCAGGGAAACTCCTTTCTAACATAAATTGTTGCAATCAAGTAAAGAGTGACAAGATCCTGTGAAAATTTCTGCTTCAAGAAACACAAACTTTTTTTTCAAGTGGAAAACTGTTCTGCTGGAATATTTTAAACCACTTTTACAATACAATGCAATTCACTCTGTATTTGTGGGATTCATTACAACCGGATTAAAATGACAGCTTAGTGTCATGTGAAGCATGCAGCAGGGGATTTGAGGCTGAGTTCAGTTACTGGACGCTAGGCCAGCTGAATCGTACTTACTGCTGAGTTACAGTAATATGTATAGCTTTGGAATAAAGGGGCATGAGGATTAAGGGCTATGCTTCAGAGAATCTTAATAATACAGAGATCTTAACACACAGGAAAACTAAAAAAAGTCTTACTGGGAAATTAATAAAAGTGGCGGAGAAATGTCAAAACACAAATAAAAACTAAAAATTCTTCACCATTATAAAAGCCCATTACACTTGTACAGCACAGATGTTACACAGATGATAACCAGGTGTTTTTAAGTAGACTAAATTCTAAATGATCCCACTGTTATTGATCAACATCCTTCAAATAAATTCAGTGGAAATGACAGTAAGCAAAAAGAGGTTCCTGGGAAAATGAAAAAACAGTTCATGAATGTAAAGGGTTAAACTGCACCACATGAAAACATTTGTAGAAGTGACATGATAAAATCCCTAAAATTACATTTCAATCTTTAAAAGCCACAATATTGAGGGCTTCACAGAGGAAATCCTGAGGAATATTCTGGGAGGTTGTGAATAATTCATGTCTTCTGAGGCACATGAGACAGATGATCAGAGAACAACGAGGTATCCAGGAGTGCTCCTGCCAAGTGCAGTGACATGAGGACACTGTAAATCTGCTGGAGAAAAGCATATGCTCTTCTCCATCTCACCAAGACACACTGTTAACTGGCTTCCAGAAGACATGTACTTACTTTATCATAAAAAGGATGAAAAGCCTGGAGGAGACTAGCTATTAAAATACCTTAAACATTCAGGGAAAATAAATGCTCTCTGGCTCTAGCATATATTAGAATTGACCTTAAGTGATTGCCTGGTTGGATATAAAAAACAACCTAAACCATACTCACTCTTGTACCTTCAATTTCCAATATCTCCTTATCTTTACTCCCCCTTCCCCTTCCCTGATATGCACTTTGAGTGACATATTTTTCTCTATTGTGGTAGTAACTCTTTTATCAGGAAAATAACTGTCTCTGTTACAGTGCTTGATTGTGGCTGTTCATGGTGAGGGTTTAAGTATAAATTCATTTTCCTATTGCAAAATAATGCAATTGAAGCTTACCTGAATTTCAAGATCTCTTTTAATGAGAAAAACTAACATTCAAAAATCTGTTCCAAGGTGTTACAAATGGCAGGGGCATGTAAAGCTCAAAATAGGTAACCTTTAGTATGTGCCTTGCAGGTTGTACCCTGCCTTTTCAGTCCAGAGGGAACAATAAGACAGGCAGGTCGAACACATTATATATTCAACCTGCCCAGTGTTCAGCATCTGTCAGGGTGCCCACTTCACCCTGAAAAATTTCCCTTTCACTTGCCTCTCTAAAACACCTCCTGGCTTTGCCAGCTCCTGAACATGTATCCCAGTAGAAAATCTAAGATTCACAGGTTGCAGGGCTTGTTTCGATTTGCTCTAGACATTTTTATGCTTGGAAATATTCTAGCATAACTTATGTCAAACCTTTAAAATTACCAAAAAAACCAACTCAGTATATTCTGTCTGCAAATTGGGTCTGCAGATAGGAGAGAATATGTAGTTATTACTATCAATTTCCAAAAGAGCTGTTTTGGGATTTCTTTTTTCCATTTTTTTTGGTACATGCACATGCTTGTTTCTAAAACTGTTCTGCATAATTTCATCCACGGCACAGGAGGTATTTTTGTAGAATCATAGAATCTCAGAGGATTTTTATTTGGAAAAGGACTTCAAGATCATCAAGTCCAACCATTAACCTAGCACTGCTATGTCCACCATTAAACCACATCTACATAGTTTTTCAATACGTCAAGGGATGCTGAGTCCATCACTTCCCTGAGCAACCTGTTACAATGCATGACAACTCTTTCAGTGAAGACATTTTTCCTAATATCCAATCTAAACCTCCCCTGGCACAACTTGAGGCCATTTTCTCTTGTCCTGTAACTTCTTACTTGGGAGAAGAGACTGACCCCCACCTTGCTACAACCTCCTTTCAGGTAGTTGTAGAGAGTGATAAGGTCTCCCCTCAGCCTCCTTTTCTCCAGACTAAACAACTCCAGTTCCCTCAGCCACTCCTCATAACAATTCTCTAGACCCTTCACCATCTTCATTGGTCTTCTTTGGACACACTCCAGCACCTGAGTATAAACCTCTTGTAGTGAGGAGCCATGATGACTGGGCTTGCCTGGTTGTGCTGTATTTTCAGTGTGATGGCACTGACAACGATCTGTTTCATAACCTTCCCTGGCACCAAGGTTGGACAGACAGGCCTGCAGTTCCCAGATCCAGTCCTTCTTGTATGATCGGCATCATACTTGCTAGCCCATCAACTGCAACCTCCGCAGTTAGCCAGGACTGCTATTAAATGATGGAAAGTGAATTGGCGAGCACTTACAATAGATCCCCCAGCATCCTTGTGAGGATCCCATCTGGCCCCGTAGACTTGTGTACATCGAGGTGAAGCAGTAGGTCACACATTTCCCTTTGGATTATGGCAGCTTTGTTTTTCTCTCTTGTCTTCCAACTAAAGGGCTTGTGTACTCAGAGAATAAGTGGTCTTACTGTTAAAGACTGATGAAGAGAAGGCATCAAGTACCTCAGTCTCTTCCTTGTCTTTTGTCACTGTTTCTTCCTCCATCCAGTAAAGTTTGAAGTATTTACAGCTAACCATTTGAAATAAATGAAGATGCTATAGATTCCTCTCAAAACTTGATGTCTCAAAACTTTATGACATGGAGTCATAAAATGTGGTAGTACATGTCTTTTGAAAATAGGTATATAAGAAAGAAGAAAAGCACTAATTCAAGTAAATTGATCACTCAATCACAGAATGGCAGGAGTTGGAAGGGAGCTTTAGAGATTCTCCAGTCCAACTCCCTGGTAAAGCAGGTCCACTTAGATCAGGTCACACAGGAATGTATCCAGGCAGGTTTGAAAATCTCCAGAGAAGGAGAATCCACATCCTCCCTGGGCAGCCTGTGCCAGGGCTCCCTCACTCTCACAACAAAGAAGTTTTTCCTCTTGTTGAAGTGGAACTTCCTGTGTTCCAGCTTGTGCCCATTACACCTTGTCCTGTCACTAGGCACTATAAAAAAAAAAGACTAGGCTCATCAAATTTATACAGTCAATGAGATTAGATATACTACAGACACATATCTTTTATACACACACGTACCCATAGCAAATATGCACAGACATACAGATACAGGAACTAAAAAAAAAAAACCTCCTTTGCTACCAATTTCTTTATTTAGTTCATTACTAATAACATATAACTAAGAGTATTGAGTCAATTGCCTTTTTGATATATTTTTACAAAATTAATCTTGAAAGAACAGATGTTTGTAAAATCTCATCTGAAAGCAATGCAGTATTTTCAAGTTTACAACTTAAGACGATGAATTTGTTAAAAAGCAGTTATTCTCATTACTTCTCTTACCAAGTAAGTCTGATCTGACAGCACCATATAGTAACCAAAGTCCTGTTTTTCTTTTGCTCCTTTGTTGGTATCCTTCCCTCTACAGATCTCAGAATAAATCCTAGATGAACAGCATCTCTGCATCAAGCCAACAGAGAGGATCTTAATACAATTAAAATTATTTTTCTTTTTTTTTCATCTGCTTTGTGCCCAGAGAGCCTGCACTCAGGCTGCAAGCATATGCTGACACATTTTAATTCCTCGTGTTAGATGCATCCACCAGAGAACTGTATGGGTGCTTCAGCATATGCCGAAACTACATCTGCATTTCACTCTGTAGTTGCACATGCCAATGTGGTTAGCATGGCCTCAGCTGGGGGACTGATGTTGCTGAGGAGAGACTCTCTTTCCTCAGCCAACTCTGGCCGTGGGCTGGTTACAATGTGTCCCACTCAGGTGGACCTTTCCCTAAGGAATGGCAAAATGCAGATGGATGACCAGGCTCATGCTGTCTTAGCTCTTCCATATGTCTACAGACACGCTGTCATTGAGCTGTGGAAGTTAAACCTTGTGTTCGTGATTTAAAATAAAGTTATTACTCAAAATTCACAGTTAAAATTTATTGAAAGACAACAGTGTAAGACGTGGGCCTGAAGTCTGGTATGAGATCTCTTGCTGAAAATACATTAGCTTTCCGTTGTATATTTTTATTTTCCTTGCTGCCTCCTTCCCCTTCAGTCCTAGCCACTGTTCTGTTTGAAAATTACCCTGTATATCATAGATCAACAGGTTTTACTTGGCTGAAGGAAGAAGGAGAAAAGAAAAAGAGGGGTTGTCTATCAAAAAATTTGAAATGGAGAGCCAGCAAGCTCAGGCACCCAGGCAATTCCAGTTAGATGTAAAAAAACCCAATTTTCAGTGTGAGAGTAGTCAAACACTGGCACCAGGATCTCCATCCCTGAAGATATACAGAAGTTGTATGGTCAATGTCCCAGAGACCTATCTCAGCAGCCATGATGGGAAAAGATTTTACACCACATGACCTCAAGAGGCCTGTTTCAACTTACGTTTATGCTCTTTCCAGTGATTAAAAACTTAAAGGAAAAGAATATTCTAAAATATAACCAAAATGAGTTAAAATTTAGTGACATAGTATTCCCTTCCTGATGACACAGTGTTCCCTTCCACTCATTACCTTACATTTTTCACATGGTTTTAAAAAACCTTCCGCCTGAGGGAAGAATAGAGGAATAATTTGATTACAGGAAAAATTTCTGTAAAATGAAATCATACTATGACTGGTGTTCATAACTAAATAACAATCAATTATGTAACTGCACATACAGTTGGTTCTAAATATCTCTAAATATAATCTCCAAATTGCCCACCCCATTGACATTAATAGACATAAAATACCAGCTGCACTGACAATCTGTATATCATGTCTTTGTCATACAGTCTGTATACACTTAATTATCCAAAATTATCTGGAGATTATATCTTACCATGCTATATTGTGATATATTTTAAAAAAAAATAGTTTATGATTGCCACTTATGAATTCTCTGAGAATAATCATTTTCCAACCTGGATACATAAATTTGAAGCCTAAGGTCTCTTCCTATTAAATAGGGTGTAGAGGGGACAATTTAAACTATATCTCAAATATTTCCCAAACCTAGAGTCCCTTTGAGCATCCTGAATAGATCTTAAATCTATCTGAGAGTAAGAGCTAGGAGCAGATCACCTCCCTTTTTCCTGCAACCCATCCATCTTTCCAGGAGGAAGGAACCAGGGTGCTTGCCCTTATGGAGACCGGCACGCACACAAGACAGATGAAGCTCAGGGCTGCACTGTCAGAGAGTCAGCAGACCAGAGCCTATTGTGTTGTGCTATCTCGCATACCTGTTGCATCTTTTAGATGGAGGCTCAGGATGGAAAGTCTTCCCCTCCATTAACTGCACAGGGAGCCCAGAATCGCAGTCTAGGCATTTAAATAATGTCTAAAGCTGGATGATGTAAATTACTCTCTGATCCCTTTATTCATACCCACAAATGCACCCATTGTTGCTCATTAGCTGTAATTTGAGACCTGAGTTTCCGAACAGAGCACATGAGAGTGTAAATTGCCTAGAAATTTTGTGCTTCCCTGAATGCTTGCATATGCAGTTACTGTTCATCACCCTCATCGACCATGGCACTTGCATACAAAATCGTAACCAAAACCACAGGAGATGCCACACTGAATCCTGCACAGACACTTTCATCCACAGGGTTTTTTATTCAAAAACGTTGTACAGTGAGTAAGGACAAGGTTTTGTCTGAGATTAACTTATTTTAAGGTTTTTTTTCTTATTTCTTACACATAGCATAGTTGCCAGATATAGGCTCAGTGACATTATAAATGCCATCACTAGAAGAGGATATTACAAAAAATCACTTCCTATTTATTTAAAGATACTTTAAGTTTCCAGACTTATGTATAGAAACCAATCTTTTATACAAGAACTATTTAAAATAAAGGCTATAAAACTGTAAAAGGAAAATTCTACCCAATCATCACTCAAATAGATCTAATAAAAAGGGACTGATTTTCTTTCCACTTCCCTTTTTTTAAAAATACACTATATGAAAGTTCAATTTTTTCATCTAATTCTCTCTCAAGAGGGATTTCCCATTTGACCCAGCTGTCTGTGCATGAAAAATTTATTAACTGGCATGGCTTGCTTTATTTAGAATAAAAGGAATATCTGTTTGCCATTATTACTGCAGGGAGCAGAAGGCAACACTAGGTCAGATCAACACAATGCTTAAAGGTTTCTTTGTCCTTCTTATGACCTCCTGCTACATAAACTGCAAATTAGAAGTCAAAATAGTCCCCAAAAAGGAACAATATCAAAACAGTAACACTACTTAAAGAAATATTTAACATAGAATTTATTATCAACTAATAAAATCAATAATTTTAATTGTTAAAATCTATACAGGTCATGTTGCTTAGCATTGGAAAATGATGCTTCCCAATGTCTCAATAAATCATGAGTTTAGCATGACATTTACAAGTTGTAGACAGATCTGACTGCATTTTAAAACTATATTTAAATTATTTATTAAATATATCCAAAATGCTACCTTAATAAAGCCCTTTATTGCTGCACTTTTTTTTTTGTTAATGGGAAAAGTAAAATGAAATCCACTGGACTATAAGTAGTTCTCACTTTAGGAAGCTTTTTTTTTAAATGAAAAAAAAAAAAAGGTTCTTCTGGTACATATATTTCCACTATTTTCCTATTTGGAGATATGCAAATAATTAATTTTGCTAACATAGTTCAAATTATGCATTAGTATTAGATTAATAAAATAAGGAATTTGAATCTACATATTCTTTCATGGACATAGCTTCACATACAATTAATTTGGCTTTAGAACAAAACAAATTTTTGTGTAAGACATATTGTAATAAAAAAATTGGTCCAAGTTTGATAGTTTGTCACACTTTGCATTTTATTTTCTGGAGGCTAATGC
The DNA here is from genome assembly GCF_028858725.1 of Colius striatus. Lineage (NCBI taxonomy): Eukaryota > Metazoa > Chordata > Aves > Coliiformes > Coliidae > Colius > Colius striatus. The sequence goes on from NC_084759.1 coordinate 85,581,870, forward strand.
TTTCCAAATAGAAAGTGCCTTGAACACACAGGGCAGTGTAGAATCATAGAATGGTAGGGTTGGAAGGGACCTGGTTGATGATGAATGGCTATAGTATTCAGGTAGCCTCCTCTAATGGAAGTGTATGCATTTTGGAAGTGTTTTTCTTAGATTAAGCACAACATATTATACCCAGCACAGTAGGCACTTCTCTACAACCCTATTGTTTTTCTTGAATTGGGGTTTATATGTAGTAAAAAACTCTGTTTCCCAGTAAACAAGTTCATGTATCTAGACCTCTGTTTTCTATTGGGATTAACCAATGTGCTTTCTGACAGTGAGCAGAAGAGAGAAAATGAGTAGAACGAGGATGGAGGCAGAGCTTTCCTTGCCCTCATAATTGACAGGCTGAAGTCAGGTTTGTTACAAAAGTGGGTCACGTTTTTACTTTGTGTGTTGATATAGTAACTGGTCAATTAAGGGTAATGGAAAATAATTGCCTCTTACCAAAATTACTTACACCCTCTGCATTATCAGTACAATTTTTTTTTTTGCTCCACACATATTATGAAAATTAAACAAACAGAATCATAGAATCATAAAATTTTAGTGGTTGGAAGGGACCTTTAGAGATCATCTAGTCCACCCCCTCTGCAGAAGCAGGTTCACCTAGATCAGGTCGCCTAGGAACATGTCCAGGCGGGTCTTGAAGACCTCCAAGGAAGGAGACTCCACAACCCCTCTGGGCAGCCTGTGCCAGGGCTCCCTCACCCTCACAGTGAAATAGTTTTTTCTTATATTTAAGTGGAACTTTTTGTGTTCTAGCTTCATCCCATTACCTCTTGTCCTGTTGCTAGCTACTATAGAAAAAAAGGGATGTCCCAACATCCTGACACCCACCCTTTAGATATTTATAAATGTTAATAAGATCTGCCCTCAATCTCCTCTTCTCCAGACTAAACAGCCCCAGAAGCAGGGAAAAAGATTTGGAAAAGGGAAAAAATCAGTCACCTGTGATTTACACCATCTAGAAGGATATTGCTCTTAGTAAATTGTGCAACAGGAATGGCTCAACAGATCAGGAAATGCCAGCACATATGAAGTTACTGAATCTGATCTGGGCCTTTGATACAACTCTGTCTCATTGGGTGAGTCTTTCCAATGCTCCTGTGTATCACAAGCCTTGTCTTCACACCTTACAGAACGTGCCAAACATGAGAATTTATGGATAAATTAACCAGCTAAAAATTAAAACTTTAGGTTAAAATAGTTGTCTAAGCTCCCTCTATATTCAAGAGAGAAGGAAAGGTTCCTTTAGAGGAGGATTTCTTTCTCCCTTGGCATTTAATATATAGGTGATAAGAATTACCCTGCTTTTCCTCTGATCGTAGTGGAAATAACAGAGATAATTAATTTTTAGGTTGCCAAAATTAGGTGAAATCAATTTAACTGTACTAATTAAAAAAAGAGAAAACCTTGAAATATGTTTAGGCTAAATCTCGGTGTATAGTATGTCAGTCTGAAAAGGGGTTGATTTGAACCAAGTTTAGTTGTAATTTAATGATATTTCAGTGACATTAAAGAAAAAAAAAAAACCTTAACATTCACAGAGCACTATAAAAGTATCATTCTGATAATAAAAAAGCTACTAAATTTGTCCTTTGCATTTAATCTTTTAAAATACTTTGATTTAACAGATCAATTTATTTTATTGCTTGAGTAGAACCTTTGGGCATTTTACAAAGGACTGAGGAACTATAGTATCATTTCTTGTCACCTTGCAGATGTCATCAGTGTGCAAGACATTTGCATTGAAGGTCTTGTTTTCATTTCATCCTATTTACAAAAAGCTAAAAGCACGTTTAAACTATTACATGAGGTTCCTGAGTTACACCAAAACATTTCTTGCCTCCTTCAAAAGGTGCCAAAGTTATGATCTTGACTTCACCAAAGGCAGAGGTACAACTTTCTTCTGGCACTTGGTTAATCAGGAAACTGACGTGGAGTCTCCAGGTAGCCATTGGGTTCTTGGGCAGGTACACCTGCCCATATTCTGATGTGCACAGTATGCTCACATGCCTGTTGGAGATGATTTAGAAACGGATTTGCAGAAATAAAAGAAAGAAGGAGAAAACAAGTTTTCACTGCTTTCCTACACAGGAGTCATGAAGGGAAAGCATGTGACCTTCCAAAACACCTTTGTCTTATGTGGCCATGGAGGCAGAGACTAAGGAAATCCAAGAATGAGAAAAGAAAGTTTAAATCAGATTGATAGGGATAGGAAAATTTTCCAAGAGTAGGAAAATTTTCCAAGAGAAGTGTACATAGAGGAGAAAAAGAAAGAGCAAGTACGTTAGGCAAAGAAAGTAAAAACTGAAAAGAGCAACTGAAGAATGTTACAAAAAAAAAAAAAAGAAGTAAAAAGAATGGTGAAAAAAAACCCCCAAACATAAGATTCTTACTGAAGGAAATCAATCTTAATTTCCTAATCCCTCTCACTTGCCACAGGTCAAAGCTACGAAGACAGCATGACAGATTTTCACCGACTATCATGATAAAGTCCTGGCACACTGTCCTTGCTATTACTGTCAATCAGGGACAACTGTCAAAAATTACTATGAACAATGAAGGTACCTGTACACAGAGATGATCACAAAAGACGACCGGAGAGAGGATTTTGATAGATTAAGACATTATTCTGCCTTCCCTTTATAATAGTTTAACTTTTGGGATTCACTGGACAGTAGAGCAAAATGACAATAGATCTGCGGAATGCAGAAGCCAGTAATAAGGTAGAGAATCTGTATTTTCTCTTGCAAAGTGAAGCAAAAGAAAGGCAATGGGAAAGGCAAGGGGAAATAAAAAGTAAAAATAAATAAAGACAATTCAGAGAAGCTAAGTGTAAGGGAGAGAGAAAGAGACAGGGAGAGCAGCCAAGTCCTGTTCTCATTTAGCCTAAAGTCATGGATGTAACTGGCAACACCATTTGGCCCAGCTCTTTTTATCAGCAACAGGCAGAAATGAATGATAGACTATAAAAATGGAGAAGACCTGCTTGCTCATCCACTAGTCTTCCTAATAGAACACAACTGTTCCCTTTTGTAGATGTTTAGGGTTTTTTTCCTTCCCAAATTTAAATTAAAGTCTCAAGAAACTGAGCACCCAGGAGGTATCTATCTTTTTTCTAAAACTAAATAATGTCAGCATCAGGTTACCCTGTCCCTCTGCCTTTCTCACTTGACATTCATACTGTGCATTTTTATTCTCACCTTCCTTCAATAAACCTCCCTGCACAAATATAATGCAATTTTAATCACAAATAAATACCACTGCAAGAAAAAAAAATCTTAGTATCTTTGCTAGAAATTAGTATTCTAATAATTTCTATTACTCTTATTTGCACTTATTCAATTTTCATGTGGTCTGAGATGAGGTAAAATGAATTATGTTATCTTAAACTTCAAAATTTATCATATTTTCTGAGCAAATGGATTAATAGCCATATAAAAATGGAGATGATTTTTACCCTCAATACTCTACTGTATGTTATTGTAGATTTCAGACTTTAAGTCATATTATAAATACTTTCTCATCAAAATGAGAAAATGCACACTTAAAAAAGGATGACTTCTATTATATTTACAAAAAAACTTAAGTGATTATTCATGAACCAGACCTCACAAACATCTGCAGCGTGTTAACTTTTGAGGAAAAAAAACCTCATGGCTTTTGATGATATGTTCAGGAGGGGGTTTTTATATGTACTTCTTGTTGTTGTTGTTGAGATTTTTGATAATCTATCAGTTGTTACAGATTTTTTTCATCCACTGAGCACCTGTAAGTCTTTGAACAGTCAGCCTTTATATCCTGACACGTATCATCTTTGTACTTGTCAAACTAAAGCTCATTGATGTTCTTTGCTATTCATATTTTTCAATGTTTCTTTTTATTTCTAGCTAACGGTGTTTCTATTTTTTGCTCACATCTGAAACCCTGCACCTGAATCTTCCACTTGAATCTTCACATGACAGCTATAAAGAACAGTATAGCACGGAAATCACACCAGAAAAACATTATGCCATGCATCTCTGGGCTCTGTTTACTTACGATTCTATCTCTAGTGCAGATTATTTCTTGGATAGAGAGAAATCATCTATTACATACATGTCAGATACCAGCAAGCCTCAGAGCAGTATCAGCAGAAATCCTTTGCAAGAGGCCTAATTCAAAGGAAAGTCAGCTACTCTTATTCTGAAAGGCATAGCGATCCTAACTCTACTTTGCTATCAATCATTGCTTTAACTCAGGATTAGAGGTTAATTTAACTTTCTTATCTATGGTTCTATTTTCAAGTAGAAAATAATCTAGATGTGTTTTTTTTTTTTTTTCAATGGCATCTTTGTTGTGAAACAATTCTTTACTGATTGTGGCACAAAAAGCAACAATAATCCTCCTTAAAGACTGTTATTGAGCTAATTTTTCATTAGGATTTTAATCTCTCAGACAGTTTACAAGATATACAGCAATGCTGAATAAAACCATAAAAATTAGTCAAAATTAGCTTTTTGAGTTTGAAAAAAGCTAAGAAAAATGAAGAGCAAGACTTTACCATGACCTGCTGTTGTCTTTGGGAGTATTTCAGATTTCCAATGTCATACTGATCACCCTGATTCATTTAATTCTTTTTCCTTACTCAAGTTCAAACACTAGGTTCGCAATACATTTTCAGAAGAAATAATGCTGTTTATACACTACTGAAAATAGTTCTGATAATGCATAAAGTTTGAAACTTAAACAACAAGATTACTAGCAATCTAGCCACTGCTTTGTGAATAGCTTCAAGTATTTTAAAAATATTTAATCGTTAAGCTATTGATCTTACTTCTAATAAACTACAGTTATAATAATAGACCTAAATATTAAGTTTTAGTGTCACATTTCCACTGATGCAGTGTCATTGCTCAAGTCATTTTATACTTAGTAAAATTATTACTTTGGCTTATAGATTTTTTCATCACTTTTTAATGTATTGAACTAGATATAAAATACCAAAACATAACTGCATTTACAAATTGAGCTCTACTGTAAACAGCTTGACAAGAGGGTTCATTGAGGTTTGCAGGTTTACTCCAAGAAACACAAATCAACAAAACCCCAAAGGAGACATTCCTTAAATTATTGGAGGCTGGGAAAGTAGAATTCAGAGGTATCTCTGAGTTCAGCCTCACTCATTGTTCCTCTCTACCTCCATATCAGTCATTATCAGAGCCAGGATATGGGGCCAAGTGGGCTTTGGCTCTGACATGAGTGTTCTCATGTAAAGTATGAAAAAAACCTGCCCTGACCTAAATGCAAACAGTCAAGCCTTTGCTAATACCAGTTTTGCATAGTTTTCAATGAAACATACATTAAACATTTTTCCACAGACCTGAGATTCTCTGCTCTCTGCAGTCAATCATGGTAACAACCCTATTAACTGTCTGAAGGAGAACATCATACCTTTAGTACTAAAAAACCCAAATCAATGTATTTCTAGGAATTCATATCAAAACCATTTGGTGGAATTTCATACCACACTGGTCTTCATTGACATTTGTTTTGTTGTGTCTCCTACAGGACAGAGATACTTTATTACAAAAAAAAAGTTCACATAATATACAGTTCTTCAGTTCTAAAAGGTCACTTCTCCATTCACCATTTTTGACAAGAAAGGGAAACAGAAGAATTACTTGAATTTGTTCTTTTCCAGTGTTGCAAAGAAAGCTCTTAAGGAAGAAGTTGCTCTAATATTAAAGCAACACAAAGCAAGCTCATGGAATACAGAGATTATTTGAACCTAAGTGACTCAGTGCACCAGTCTTTTGCCTATATGGAATCAGAACCTCATGTCAGTCACGGGACTAAGAAATTAGCCCTGATCTTTGTGCCTACTTTTACACATCACAAACCAGCAATAATAGTTTGGTATATTTCACCAGGCTTGGCCATCAACTACAATTTAAACTCGAGCTTTTCTAGACAAGTACTGTTCTAACTGTATGTTAAAGCTCAAACTACCCCTCAAACGCTCATGCATTTGTTCAAATCATGTCTGTGAGCGGGATACTCTCCTGCCCATAGTCTTGTTAACAGTACAGTTTCAGCTAGGAGGCTACTGCTGATCTATGTCTCCCAGGGTCAGAAGAGAGACATGAACCATTCCTAGCACAGGAGCTCACAAAGGTTTCACTGTGCTTGCGAACAAGTGCAATGTCTGTGCTCTAAGCAGTAGTAACACCATCTTAAGCAATAGTTAACAACAACTTCACTTGCATACTGCTGCACACTCTGCATACATGAAAAAGTCCAGTAAAACTTTCTGATTTTGAGATTATAGTTTACACCTATTTCACAACATGTTTTCAGTAAACAAGCACAAATATCAACAAAAAACTGAGTCACCACAGTACATAAGGAGGTGATAAATGATGGCACTTTGTCATAGAAGAAGCACTCTCCTAGGCAAAGATTGTCCCTGACAAGGGGAAGGAGATTTCACAGTCTTCACTGATCACAGAGTGTCTGGCCTTGAGTCTAAAGGGACATACTGAAATCTTCTCAATTCTGTCACATTTACTGAGCACCACGTTTCCTGTCAAAAACATCTCTGAAGTATCAGAATCATTGAAAAAAAAAGTATTAGGCATAACAAACGGTGAATAATTTAGCCCCTGGCTCCCTGATCAATCCAAGTAGTGTAATGCAGGCTCCTAAGTATCTACAGCTTTTGTCAGCCACCAAGTTAAATCCTAAAAACTGTAATGCTTATTCCTGTTAGAGAAGTTGGTACATTAACTATTTATTTCCATTAAAATTTTAGCTTTTATTCTTACACCAACCATCAAGTCAAGTAAAATTTGTCTATTTTCCTCCACCACGCAGTCACATAGCTGGTGAAAGCCAACTCTGCTGGTGAGTACTTGAAATCCAAGTCAAAAGGGGACAATGAAACAAAATCAATCTTTTTTTTACAAAATAAAACTCTCTGCTATTTGATGAATCTTGTTAAAAGCTGACTAACAAGGAATAAAGTCGAAGTTTCAAGTGTTTTGATATCACACTTCAGATTTATGGCCTCCTAGTAATATTTTTGCTCAACAAACTCAAGTCGTTCTTAGAACATATTTTCCCTATGTAAAGTTTAGGTCAGTTATTTGACATTCTGAGGAAAGTATTCCTTATTCAAGATATTTCCTTTTATGCCGTATTCCATAACACTGCTCCATTTATACTTAATACAGATAATGTGTGCAGAAAAGAAAGATGTAGTTAAAAATAAAGATGTAATTGAAATTGGAAAGAAGCAACATATTCACTCTTCTGCCATTCCACAAGCTCAGCAAAATTTTCATGTATGGAGCCTATATACCACCAAACTCAATTGCTATACTCTGTTTTTCTGGAGTCTCATTTAGAAAGGCCATCATTCTCGGCAGTGGTTTAACAGGTTTGTACCTGTAGAAGAAAAATTTCATTCTGTGCATTGCTAGTATCAACACTATTATGTCAAGAAATAAACCTTTTTCCTATTCTTCCATTTTCTATTTAGATGTAGACAGCGTATGTGTTGAACTTAAAGAGAGCTGTTGCCGTTTGCAATATATTTCACCAGCTGATAATAGAAACTCTGTGAATGCCAGGTTGCCTGGTTGGTTGGTTGGTTTGTTTGAGAGGGACATTTTTTAAAATCTGTTTACTGGTATATGGACCACAATAGCACTTTGCCAGTGTTCCTTACTGTCGCCACACTGTCGAATTGCTGAGACTAGGACTCAGCTACTACATGAAAGGCTTGAAAGCTGCCACGGAGGAAAACACTGTCGCAATTCATAGTAAATGTCCTTGTGGGCTCTGGAATGTTAATGTGCTGCATACTGCAGTGAGGGCAGGGCATCCAAATAGTTTCAAACCATTATAATGAGTTAAAAATTGCCCACTGGTAACTATTTAAAGGTCATTAGTTACTTTTTTTATATATAGTGCATGTATTCAGCTAATAGAAATCTGGTACTACATTGTTTGCCATAAAGGGAAAAGTTGGACAAGTTCTAAAAAGAGATCAAAACCTGGGCCAGATCCTCAATTAAAGTCAAATGAATTATATCCAACTACATTAGCAGAGGATGTTTTATAGAATGCAAAAGACTTTATGTCAAAGAAAGAGCTAAGTGACAAACCACCACTGCTGTGACGATAAGTGTCCAAGATATTAAAAGAAAATCAGTTCCAAAAATAATAATCCATGAAGTGCTTCCTCCTTCAAAACCAATATGTATATCCTCATAAGTAACTTCATCTACAAAAAGAAATGGAAGCTGCAGGTAAGAGTATAGTAATTTGCAACTTTTATGTTTAGCAGTTCATATGACTTTGGGATAAGTATTTGATGATCTTGGAAAATGATATTTTTAGCTAAAGCTAAACAAAGGAAAACAGCTAAATGATGCACTTACTAAAGTCATACCTCCCTGAAGGGTAAATTGTTTCATTCTCCTAACAATGAAAAAATTCTTTAATTCTTTCTGCTTCCATCATTGATTTGCTAATACTTTGGTTTTCATAGTAATAAGTTCCTTTTTAAACTAACAGGTTCAAACAGGGGAAAACAGACTAAGCAATAAAAAACTTGAGGTTTTAAGTTTGTAAATGGAAGGAAAGGATAATAGGTTGCCCAGAGAAGTAGGTGAGGTGCAAATATTTTACATAGTTGACTTATTGTGATATACAAGGGGTTTTTTTGTCAAATAATCCCACAGTGTACCAAAAATTCTCCTCTGGTCTGTTCAGTCACAAATACAGGAAAAACTTAGAAAAGGACCAAGAACAAGAAGGGATATTGGATGAAGTGGAACTGAGAAAAACTATCAAAACAAGAGTAAAGCAAAAAGGAATAAAAGAGGCTTTATATAGTCCATATGGATTAAGACTCACTTATTTGTAATTCTGAATAACAGAAATAAATGCTGGAAACATTTGCTGAACCGTACTTGCACTTTTTATTTTAAAGGTCAAAGAGGTGTATAATGGTTTTGCAAAGAAAAAAAAAGTAACTGTAATAAGGTCTATTACTTACTATACTTGTTCTGTAACACTAAACCAAAGAGCAATGAACTGTACCTTTGGAAACTCTAAGGAATTGCCTTTTATAGCTGAAAGGTCAAAACAGAATTTGGAAGAGCAGCTATTAAGTTACATGGTCTTTATGTATCGTTCACAGTTTGCCAGTAGATTTACAGAAATTTCTATGTTACATAGCAGAGATGGGGCTTGTTCCCGTTTAGTTTTAAGTAGAACCCAATCCTTTTTGCATATAATCCACAACATATACAGTCTTTCAAGCACATTTCCTTGCTTTTGTATGTATCTATATCTATTCAAAATAAACACAAACCTACTTCATAAGCGCTTCCCTGTTCCTCTTGCAAGGCAGAAGCTGGCATGAGTGCAAGCATGCAGCAGAGTTGGGTCAGGGCAGCTGACAATTATGCGGTGGCTGTCCCATCCCTTATGTCTTTTGCAAAAGCACTGTCAGCCCATGGGAAAGCTCTCTGAAGTTGAATGAGATGGCAGGATGGGTGGTGATAAAGGAAATGCACTGATAATGTCATCTATTTAAGCTGCACACAAGAGGTTGACATTTTGTCTAAGGCAAAGCATCGGGGAATGGTTTCACCAGGTCGGTCAGGCAGGGTCTGCTGCACTCCCTTTCTACCTGGACAGGAGAGCCCGGAGAACCAATATATCCACAAACAATTTTTTTCCTACACTTGTACACTGAACTATTGGGATCTTTAATGCTGCATTCTCCAAATTATTGCCTGATATGCACCCAAGAGCAGTTTCTCTGACCTTTCCTTGCTTTCCGCACAAGAGATGTGAATGAAATGAAAATCTCCATACTTCTTAATGTTCTTCAAAAAGAACAAAAATGTTCTTTTTGGGATGCTTTATACAGCTCAGGGCTAAATGGCAGATACTGTCCCCTGTCAGAGTCACTGGGAGAAACCTCATTCGTCATTCTTTGGATCCTTCCTGAGAAATTTGTAATGATGTAAGTGAAGGTTTTTACAAAGGAAATGCCTCACAGCACTCATTACTTAACCACTCTAGGCCAAGATTAAAATTATTTCTTTTATTGAGGAGAAAACCAAGACAACTGCTGACATTTTTGTGGCAAACATTGTAACTATCATTTCTGCCAAAAAAAGAATGTTCATCCATCTGGCTTATTAGGAGTCTGTGCTCCAGTTAATCCAGGTCAAATCTGTTTTATTTCTGTACAGTGGAAACTATTTTGAGAAGTCCTTTGCAAGGCCCTCAGATTGAGACAACAGCTATGTAGAGCTTTGTGCACAATTACTGTGCAAAAAAAAGAGAAAAAGCCTTCTGTCCTATGTACCATCAGATAATGTATATCTAAATGTGCTGAGGCGTATTATTGGGTACAGAAAGTACTGTTATTTCTGTGTATCACTGAGAAGCAGTTCTAATGATTACAGGAGACTACAGTCTGAAACATTTATGCTGAAAACATACCTAGCTAGTATGATGTCTCACTAAATTTAAACAAAAAATAGGATTGGCAGAGAAAAGCTGAAGGCAGGGGGAGATGAGGAAGTTGAGGAACAAGCCCCATAGGTTGTGGAAAACAGCATAATCAAATAAAATAAATAACAGTTTACAAGAATAAATTTGTGCTTCAGCTGATACAGACTTTTGGTGGTTTTCTTAGAAAATCCATTGAACTGCATCTCCATTCTAAATTAAAGACAATTAGGAAATTCTTTGCAAAGTGAAAATAGACTTATAGAATAATGAGGACTGCAAGGGAGGTCATCTAGTCCAACATTGTGCCCGAAGCAGGTCCCCCTTCCAAATTAGATCAAGTAGTGCAGAGCAGTCTACAAACGAGTTTTGAACACTTCCAAGGGAAGAGATTCTACAGTCCCTCTAAGAAACCTCATCTAGTGCTTAACTGGTGAAACTCATGATAAAAATAATAATAATAATAAAATTAGGTAGCTTGTCAAAATTTTCATTTTGAAAACCTGTTTTATCCTTTCCCTGTACACTTCTGAGAAGCGCTTAACTTAATTTTCTCCATAACGACCTATTTGGAGGTTGCTGAAGACAGCAATTAAATCCTGTCTTAGCCTTTTAATGACTAATTAGTACAGTACTTTTAACTTTCATCACTAGGGAGAATACAGTTTTGCACTCAGTACAGTTCCTACATTCTTTTAATGATAAGATTTTAGGCCTTTCTCAATTTGTAATTAACTATAGACCTAGCTGTAAGTAAAAGGATGACAGTGTCATATATTCACATAATTTCTCTCTTACATGTGCAAAATATGTTTATACTAGATTATATAGTTAAACCTGGAGAGTTACCTAAGTTCTCTAAAGATGTCTAAAGAGCAAACTGAAACATTCAAACTGAAACCGTCAGTGGCAAAGTTAAGCTTTAGCCACAAAAAAACAATGTAGCATGTTTAAGCAAGAAGAACACATTTCTGATACAGTCCTTGAAACCACTGACCAAATTTTGAACTAAGCACATCTGCACTAACACAAAAAGGGTGCATTAGCAGGAAAATGGTGAATCCAAACTTAGAAAGTGCATCTTTCAATCAGTTGCTGATTGAGCTACACACAACCTCTGTGCAAATCTTCTGCAAGTTCAGTGTTCTAAATCAAGGAAATCATTAATTATGATTACTTTTTGAATCATTTGTAGAGCAGCTACAAAGAAGAGGAGAGGGCTTCTATCTTAGATCCAGAATGCTCTGTATTATCAAAATATGAAATAGAAACATTGCTAAATTAGTAAGAGGGAAAAAAAAGGCAAAAGGAAAGATATCCCACTAATATTTTATGGCCAGATCACCCAGAACAAGGAGAAAGCAAAAAGGAAGGATTTCTTTGGCTAGAGATGCCTCCAGAGCCATCTCTTAAGATTTAAGTGTGATGCATTCTTCAAGGCATGTCAAGCCCTGAAGTCAGATGGAAAAGCCAGTAAGCCTCATACTCGAGCAGAGATGTTGAAAGAGCCAAGAGGGATCTTCACTGGGTGATATTTCAGTAATTTTCTGATTGTAACTAAGCACTATTCCTGAGAAAATAAACTTTTTTTTTTTTAATACAGTTATTCCAAGTACATCAATCTTTGAATGGTAACATTATTAACCAAGGGTGAACTGGCAAATTTCACATCTTATCCCAAGCAGACTTGTAAAGTCCCAAGAGTTTAAAGAGACTTCAGTGAAGAGTTGCAAGAACCTAATGCGAGGTAAATATTATTAATTTGGTACCAGCAGCAAGGTCAACCACTCTGAAAGCTTCAAGACAAGAAAGAGAGAAAATCATCATGAATACTCTTGACAGCATGATTTAAGTCAAAGTTGTTATCAGATGAAAACTTTGAACACAGCATTGTTGCACTTGACTTAGGTATATGAATTAAAAAACTAGAGAAGCTGCAGTCAGTCAACTTTCATTATAAATGGCCAGAAGAAAAGATTTGTAAGTTTATTAATATTTCATAGTATTGTAACACTAAATGCATTATAAATTAAATATGAAAGCAGTACTGAATTTCCCACCTTCTGTAGAAAAATACGGTACACATTTTTTTTCAATACATAGGAAAATATAAGCATTGTTTTTCTCAATATCATTTAAAAACTTTTTTCTTTCTTCTAGTTGAGAATGGCAATTAGATTCCCAGGAGAGATTTCTGTTTTTTCCTGTCACCTGTTTCCTCAAATATCCAAGTACCTATCAAAAAGGAAGACTCTCACTACAGCAAGAGAAATTTAAGATTTCTGAGGAAAAGAGAGGAGTTTCTGTCAAGGATCAAGAAGGGGTTAAATATATACAGTCAGTTAGAGGGAATGATTCTGGGAGATGTGATTTACTAGAAAACAAAATTTCTTGATAGTTGAAGACACCGGAAAGTCTAGACACCTAACACTGAGGAAGAAGGTGAGGAGTTGTGAGACCTTCCCGCCCTGTCATAGGGAGCACTTAGCTTATTTTTCTTTGCTCAAAGAAGTCTCATTATACAGGGACTTATGTTCTTTGGAGATACACAGTAATGTACTATAGGTGACAACAGACATTTGCAGAGATCAAGAGGCAGTGCTAGCAGTACCATGGGGAAAAAAATCCATGGTAACTCCTATTTGTTGCCCGATGACTAAGGCTCCAGAGAGCATTTTTCTGTTTTGTTTTGTTCTGCTGTAGTGTTAGTTTTCTAAAGCAGTAAGGGAATAAGATCCTTTCAGACATGGAGAAGGGATTAGTGTATCTTGCTGATGATTTGGGGTCAAGCATGGCAGTGTAACTGCTGGGATGGTTCTTAGCAGTAATGAGGAAGCTGTCTGAAAAAAGGAAAAGAGAGATTCAGTATCTGTGTCCACAGCAAACCATGTTACTACTTCAAAAACTTCAAGTTACTGACAGTAAAGAAAGAAAGTGAAGAAAGAGATTGAGCAGTACATTTACCAGTGGTCCCCTCACCTACTGTGAAAGACAATCAAGTCCAGTCCAATTTATCCAGCTTTTTGTGCCAAGCTGTAACATGCCACAAAAAGGCTTTTACTCAAACTATGTAAAAACTGAATCTAATATTTTGTGGTGAGCTGGGAGGATGCGGATGAAGGGAGAACCATGACAAATAAATTAGTAAACGAGGGTCACTGCCATGCAGCTGACGGAGCAATTTGGCACGAACACCACTACTCAAACAATAGATAACAGGAGCGGCCATTGAGAACCTCTTGCAGCACTGCAGCATTCCTCTCTTCCCTCCCTCAAGCCTCAAGTGAATACATCTCTGTTTCAAAAGTACGTGGGCCTGTGAGACTGTGGCCTCAGCCCAAATCTAAGCAGCAGCTTTTCCTCTGCAGCTTTCAGCATCTGGTGCAGAAGGTGTACGTGTCTCTGCCTACACAGCTGTGGCCAGTGCAGAGACCTGGAGGCAGCACCTAGGAGAGTACAGGTGCCTCCCAGAAAGTCCTCCTGGCTGATGGTGACTATGGAGGTCTCTCCTCTGAGCTTCAGTTCAAATAAACAAGCTCATACCGAGTCCTGCCTATTCACAAACCAGACTAAACTTGAAATTGTGTAATACAGATGCCCCAACGAGCTGTGAAAACTAAACAGAAAATAGGCACAAGTGAAGTAAGTCTAAATGAACTTAAGCTGTGATTTAAGATGACCTGTAACAATTTATGCAAGATCAGTAATTCATGCCATGCTGTACCAAACAATCACGTGGTTTATTCTACACACAGAACAAGATAATTTACATTATGGGAAGAAATACTGAAGTGACACACAGCATACCTGCCATGAAGAGACAGGGAGGAGAACTGGAAAGGGCTTTGAGTGAGAAAACAATGTTTGCATGGCTGTGTTATCACACCCACTTTGTAAAGCTGTTACTCCAGCAGCAAGGTCTTGCAAAGAACAAATGGTGACACAAAAACGCAGATTATAAGTAAAGAACATTAAAATATGCCCCATATCTGCTATTCCTACTAATGTTTCTTTAGGGCTCTCTTCACTCTACATTCTTGTGCAGGCCCCTCACAGGCATGCGTTATGGTGGTACAGCTCTGTAGCTGCGGTGTGTGTTGGGTCCTTACTTGAATCCTCCGGGTATGAGTTTTAGATGTTTGTTTCCCTCCCTGTAATCCACATACCTGTGTGATTTCACAGAGCCTTCCCATTTCTGCTTTTCCATCAGTTCTGTCTAACAGCCTCCTACTCTTCAGGTATCTACCATGTACCATAATATTCATATAATCAAACAAATCTTTGTGATTGTTTTGCAAATGTATAGGTATGTCTCTTTTAATGTACTCTGCCTCCATAGAGAAATCTTGTGGCAGAAAGGCTCTGTACATAAGGAAACCTAGAGTATTAACTGCATTAGTCCCAGAAACAAGGGATTCACCAATTTTCTGTTGCAATTCTGACTATTTTACAGCTCTAACATTTTTGTCTGTTAAAAATGATACTGATATTTTTAATAGTTAGGGACCAATAAGAGAGTTTCTCTGCATGAAGTCAGTCTTGAGTGTTACACTTAATCTTCAGTTACATTTTAAATTGCATTTATATTATACTTTAATTGAAGTGTGCATATGATTTCCCACAAATAGTACTTTCAGTTGTTATACAATATCAATGATAATTATAATGATTTATACATTCATTCAAGTTAGAATATGTGACAGATTATGAATGCATTTGAATTACACTGAAGTGAACTCTACACTGGCATAAACCAACTTGCTCTTATTTTCCTTTTTTGCCTTGTATGAGCTCTCTTAGAAAAACTAACTCTAACTGATAAATGGGTGCAGAAGCCAATATGCATTTTGTTCATGAGTTAATGCTGGACTTATTAAAATATTTTATTTTCATTCTCTTTCCTATCATGTTATCAAGATCCCTGCAATATGCTTCAGAATAACTTGATCTCTTGACAGCTGCTGTAATAGCCAATAACTGTCACTATCATCAAGGTGTTTGAAGTTCACTAAACTCACCTTTAGGACTGTCCTCTTTCTAGCAACATCTTTGATTGTTTCCAGCTAAGAGTTCATCCCTGGCCACAACACTGACAATTTCTCTCTTTGTACAAAAAATACACTCTTGCTCCTTTCTGGCAATGTAATTTCAGTATTCAAGTTCATTGACTGAAAAATAACCAGGCTTTTGTTTACAATCATACAAGTTTATAATCCCATCTGGACCTCAGAATTTTTCACAACATATTGGGAATTAATATCTGATTAATGCCTGCAGACTGACTGTGTTATGTATCTACAAAGCAGACTTTTGACACCTACATTTTTATTTTGAACTGCATGCTTTAGATGATATGGATTAGGTAACACATCAAAAACTGTAAGCGTATTCTGAACTCAGGTACAGCAACTCCCCAGAATACATTCTCACCAAAAAACTTGAAAAGTAGAGAAATACAGGCATTTTTAAAATATAGAAAATAGACAATTAAATCATTATAAACAAAAAATAATCTCAGGTATTTATTAGGAAAAGGTCTCAGGCAATTTCACAGGGTTATGCTGTTTATAAGTGAGAAAGAAACAGCTATTTCCTATGAATGGTCACAGCTATGGGTATAGTTGTCAACCAAGTAATAGGCTGAAGAGGATACAAATTAGAATACAAAGGATTACAATGAAATAAAATAGAGAGGAAGCAAATTTGTAAGCTGTAAAACTGAAATAGAATATAACTTTCAAAGAAGTGGGATTAACTAAAGGAATCCCGGAATCTGTGACATCCAGGGTACATTCTCTTTCTGGCTCAGAAATATTCTCTGTCTTAATGAAAAAGCTGTTAAATAGAAGTTCATCTTTCAAGTTTCCAAATCAAGATTCCTCAAGTTTCCAATAGGTTCCCAACTGGGAGCCCTTCCCACTAGAATGGGACTGAATGACTTCTGCTTATAAGTCAACATTTTAAATATCTCACTTCAAACATGTGATGTTAAATTAAAAAAAAAATAAAATCCAAGTAAAATAATGCCCAAATGACTGACTTTGAGAAGACTGTGCTATCAGGCACAAATTCATATAATTGCAGGATATGCTATTTAACAGTTTAAGAAGCAGAAAATTCTTTGCTGCACTTTAAAAAATGAAAATACAATTCAAAATAGGGCTTATAACTTAGGTGGCACAAACAAATATGGTCTCAAAAAATAATTAACATTTCTTTTTACATTTTTTGTTTGTTGTTACTCTAGTCAGGAAGTATACTGAAATTATCATTATAACAGAAGATAACAAAAAACAGCAAGAGATAAGACAGATAAAGAGAAAGATGAAACGAACAGAATTTATCTACATCTAAAGGATTAAAGTGATGAAGCTAACCACATTTCTTCTATGAGACAAATACACTGACTGCACACTGGAAAACAGCACTCATTTGGAAGGAAACAAACATTTTAGAGGGATTACTTTGATTTATTTTTTAAATTCAAGATATCAGAACTAAAATCTCAACATTATGCCTATTGAAATTAAAGGTCTTTCAGATTAATTTGCAGCTAGTTTATAATATGCCTGCACAGGCAAATATGGACAGTGTTGATGTCTCTGTGTGTTCTATGCAAAAAAAGAGGCATCAACAGAGACACGAGAGACCTCAAATCTCTCTTTCTGTCCACCTCCTGAACTAGACAGAAAGGCTGCTGGCAAACAAAAACATTAAGAAAGTTGATGTTAACGCAAAGAAACTATTGATTATTTTAGAAAGATGTTTGTGATTGTGGGAGGTTCCTGAGAACTGGGAAGAAAGCAAATGGAACTCAATCCTGAGACAGACAAGGAGGAATATCTGACTAACCTGAGAATGTGATGAAGCAGATCTTCTTAGAAACCTTCAAATCATTCTTGAAAACACTTCCCAACATATGAAGGACACGGAGATGCCTGGGAGTAGTCAGCATGGGTTTACAAAAGTGAAGTGATGCCTGACTAACCTCTCAGCCTTTTGTGAAGACGTGACTGGCTCACTGACTGGGGAAAGAGTAGTGGACATTTATTCTGACTTTAGCAAGGCTTTCAGCACTATGTCCTGTAGCAGTCTCATAAACAAACTGTATGGACTAGGTTAGTGAGATGGATCAAAAACTAGCTGAACTTCTGGGCTCAAAGGTTGGAACTAGTTGTACCAACTAGTCTCCAGCCAGAGATCTGACAAGGGTCTCATGCAGTTCAACAAGCTGAATTACAAAGTCCATCCAGCACATGGGGAGGAACCACTCCATAAACCACTATATGCTGAGGTGCAGAAAAGCAGCTTCCCGAAAAAGGTTCTGGTGAACATCTCAGTGGGCATGTCTTTGGGCATCTCGTGTCCCAGGCTGCATTAGGTAGTGTGTCACCAGCAGATCAAAGGAGGTGATTGTTCCTCATCAGCTCAACCCTGGACAGGCAAAGCTGGATTGCTGTGTCCAGTGCTGAGCTCCTGAGTATGAGACATGGACATACTTGAGTGAGTCTATCAAAGGGCTGCAAAAATGATTATGTGATTGGACAACCTTTCAAAAGAGGAGAGGTTGAAAGAGTTGAGATCACTCAGCCTGGAGTTGAAAAGGCTCAGGGGAATCTTAACAAAAACCATAAATACTCCTTGGAAGGGAGTAGAGAGGACAGAGCTAGACTATTCTTTTTTTGTGCCCATTGACAGCATGAGAAACAATGGGCATGAGTTGAAACAGAGGAAATTCCATAGGGCCATAAAGAGAAAAAAATATGAGGATGGTCAGATGCTGGAACAAGCTGTCCAGAGAGGCAGTGGAATCTCCATCCTTGGAGATATTTAAAACCCAAGTTGAGATTGCCCTGAACAACCTGCTCTCACTGACCCTGCCCTGAGCAGGACATTAGAGTAGATCATCTCCAGAGGCGCCTTCCAGCCTCAGCTGGTCTGTGAGTCTGTGAAATTTCATCAGTTTATAGGATGAGCAATAGTTTTTGGAAGCACTCCAAGACAGACACGACACCTCTTAGGAACTCACAGACCATCAAAAAAACTCACCATAGACTGACTTTTTTGCACCAGGAAAAAAATAATTCCTGGTTACTATTCAGGGCTAGGACATTTTTTCACTTTCTAGAGAAGGATTTTCTAGATAAGAAGCAATAACCTTTGTGTCTACAGTAGGCAGATATAGAGGAAAAAATCTGGCCTCGTCCTCGTTTGAACCACATGCTCTGTTCAGTTAAGGGATGGATTACTGGTCAAGTAAATTTTGCTTTACATTTGCCTGCAATGTGTCCAGAGCAAAATGAATCAATTCAGCAGTAGCAGCAGCTGGGAAGACTTGGCAAAATGACTGTTAAGTCAGCTTAAGATAATATACAAAAATTAACAAGCCTTCTTGGAGGAGGATGGGTATTATTTTAAATAGTTACAGCAGTACAGCAATAGAGGTGAATGCTCAGAGAGAAGGGAATGTGGACTCTAGTCCTTTCAAAAGGACTAAAGAGAAAATATATGAGCTGACAACACTATCAGGAGAAGGAGTTTAACCTTCACAATTCAATCCCTATTCTCTAAGAAAAATAGACTTGTCATTACAAGACGAAAGGGTAAATGTTCACCATCATTCAGTTTGTTTCAAAACATAAAATATTTCAAATTATGGTTTTTAGCTGTAACTGTTGAAAAACACTAGTAAGTTAGCAACTGTACTAAAACTAGCACATCTTTTAAATCTACATTAGTATCACTAAGCCATCCTATATGCAAAGATGGAGATATCATGGAACTTTAAACAATTACAGGAGGAAAAAACCTCAAAAAAACAAAAAACTTGTGATAATTTCTCATGTTGCTAAAGCTTTATTTCCCATTAAGTGTTATACAATCTACTCTTAGATAACTGCTCCTGAAATTCACCATTTATTTCACAGTTTCAAGTTCCTCTTCCTTGCTCTTGTTGTAACTTTCAGAACTGATTTAACTAATAGGAAGAACAGAAGGGACAGAATCAACTCTATAACATGCTTGTCCTTTAGAGACTACTATAAAAGGAATTGTTCTTGTGTTGGCTAGAAAACAAGAATTCCTTTTTGTGAAAAGTTACTTGGCTTCACCTTTGGTTTCCACTCAACATCTGATGCAACTGAAACTTTCTCCTCTGTAAACAGGGCGTATAAGCAGAGCAAACACTTTAATCTGGATCCTCTGCATTTTTAGAGAGTGAGTAACCATCAATCAACCAAGCATTTATAAACATGGCCTTAGAATTTGATGCAAAAATATGCTGATTTCTATTTTCAGTGTGGTTTTCAGGGCTTGGAGGGGTGAGGCAGGAAATAAACATAAAATATGTACTGGATCACATGATAAGAGAAGGCTGACAGTAAATAATTGAATAAAAGTAGTATTGTTGTCTTCCTGAAATCTCATACAAAGTGATTATTCATTTTGAGCTGCTAATAATCTTCACTAAAAGCAACACAAAAAATAGACTAAACTAGGTTTGTTTGAACCAGTAAGGCTTTATACATCACATCCACAAACTTACCATCAGTTCATCACAGGTTTCCTCCAAGTTTCCCCTTCCCCTTCATTTTGATGGGCAGTTTTAATGAGCCTTTTTTAAGCTAGGCGGGATCACTGCATCTGAGGTAGTCCCACTGCATCTCTCTACCACAAGGAGCACCTCATACTTCTTGCTCCTTCCAGCCTCAAAGATGTCCCTCATGTTTTTCTTTCTTATGAGCTGATCAGCTTTGGGATGGGTTAGATGGCCAGGAAGGGTTGGGGAGCTGGCTCATACTTTCTAAACCCAGGAATGTGGCAGGATACCTTTATATCTAACAGCATTTTCCCTTGTGTTGAAGAAATGAGCATAAATCTTCTCAGTTATTCCTATCTTCACCATCAACCATTTACATCAGAATGTGTCGTAGGCTCCTATCTGCTTATTTACAGCATCTATAATCCAGAAACTTCCTGATGTACTCTTTAACATCTCCAATAATGCTAACTATATAATGCTATTACCCTTTTAGAAAATACAGTGCCTGTATTAATTTTCCACCACCTCAGCAACAGCTTGGAAGCTCTGAGTCTTGTTCAGAGAGAAATAAGGGTCTTTTCCAAAGAAAAACTTATAAATACTGAGGAAAAAAATGAATGAGAAGGTAAAGGAATGTACTGAAGCATTTGTATGTGACAAGAGGAGGAAAGGGGTTGGCAGAAAGGACAGATGAACAGAGACCTTGGAGTTCTCCACCTATCTTTTGATACACACGTCATTAGCAGAGTACTAGCAGAGTCAAAGTAGCAATAGGTTTCACTGTAGAATTGTTTCTTATGAGAAGCTTGTACCTGGTTAGGACCAATAAGGAAATCTTTATTTCTTTTTTTTCTATCTCCCTCCTCCCCTCTCCACCTTTTTGGATTTTTTTTTCCCCTCTCCTGCCACTGCAGTCCATGACCTTCACAAGGAAATACTTCTGCTTTGATAACAGGCTGCAAGCCTCCAAGGACCAGCACTGCTGTCTGGGAGAGAAAACTGTTGCCTTCCTCAGAAAACAATCAAAACTTGAATGTACCAAGTGAAAAATAAACCAAGGACATCATTATTCTGTCTCATTGTGATTTGGCTTGCCTTCAAGTCTCATACCCTGTATATCTGAAATAGCAGCAACGCCTCCATTAGCTGAGGCTTCCAACATTTTAATCAAAGTACATTTCAGAACAAAAAGGCAGAAATGTCAAATCCCAATCACCTCTTACATTCCTTCAATTCCCTGTGCTACGCAAAATCAAAAGCCCTCCCCGTGGATAAATTCCCTTAAAAATCAATGTGTCTGTGTGCAGATGCTCGGCCACGTGGGCGGGTGCCAAGTGTAGCACATAGCAAGCATTGGTGGGGTGAGACAAGAAGACTCCCCCGTGGGCGTCCCAGGCTCACAGGCACGCTCCTACAGGCAGCGTAACTGAGTTTTCACAAGTGGTAACACCTTCCACACTTCATCAGAAACAGAGGTTATCAAACAACTGGCAGGACACACCACATATCTAGTCCAGTGCATACAAGTACATTTTTGTCTGTCTCCTTTCTAAGTTTATATGAAGAATATCGGATTCTAGTGTGGCTATTTTTACCTAGACAATTTTGCAAAGCAATAGACCCACAGGTTTCCCAGACCTTACTGTCAGTGATTAAAAGGCACAAAGGGTTTGATTAGCCAGACTTAAAACTCCCTCTGACTAAACTCTCATTCTCTGATGCTCATAATCTCACTAGGCCTCCAGGGATCTTTCAAAACTCTTTTTAGAAAAGGCAAGGTAAGCAAAATGTGATATTATGGGTGCTCGTTTAGGTTATCTCTACATAACAAAAATTTTCAAGCTTTTTTAATTATTAAAACCAATCTCAAAATCATCAGGATACTTCATAGAAAAATATTTTAGAAAATAAAATCACTCTTAAGGCTAACATAATTCTGTTTTTCTATGAGGAAACTTCTACAACTCTATCATTTTTATGATTAGAATCACATTAATTTGTTTCTGCTGCTGTTGTTATCTTTACATTTTAAAAGAAAGAAATTAAATGTAAATGTGCCATCTTAACTGTTATCCTGTGTGAACATATTCAAAATTACAAGAACATATCTTTTGGTCACATAATATCATTCCTTTCTTTTATGTGTGCTTGCAATACTTATAAAGTAAATTTCACCTTTAGGAATAAAAGCCTGAATACAACTGATAAAAAAAATCAGTGATATAGATATGGGTTATTTAAAAGATAGAGGATTAGAGAGAGAAAGGACCAGAAAACCTCCGAGATCTTATCAGCCTCGTGCTCTAAGTAAAACCCCAAAATTAAAATAGGACTTGGTATTGAGAACCAAGAAAGATTATGATATTCTTAAAATATCAGTCCTTCAAAACACATAATTTAAAATGTTCTGACTCATTGCACATGTGGCAGGTAATCTAGAAGAGAAGCCTCTGTGGTCTCTGCAGCGGGTACCCTGAACCCAAATGAACAACTCCTTTGCTCAACATGTGTTTTTCTGGAAGATGAAGGAGCGTGTTTACTTTTGCAGCCCAGCTGGCAAACCATTCCGTAAAACCACAATTCACTAACCGTTATTGCTGCTTTCCACAAAGCTCAGTCTTTGATAAGGCACAATTATTTAAAATTCCTGGTGCTGCTCTGCTTCCCCTGACAGCGATATGGTATTATCGCAAGTGCATCCTTCTCGACAGTAACGTGATGCTATAAAGTTCCACTAAATTTATTGAGGAGTCTTTTGCCAGCAGTTAGCTATAACACAGTACAATGGTTATCCTCCTAAAAGATAATTAAGCTTTGGGGTAATATTTAATTGAAAATGTACTGTGAAAATCAACAAGTCAGCCTTTTCAAATCAAGGCTGCTTGTTTCACAGTCCTGCTCAATGTGATTTTGTCTAACAGTAGTCCATGACAAAAATGTATGAGCTTAATCCTCATCCCTCTGGCAATCATTTAAAAACACTTAACCCCTTTGACAATTCTGAGGTTCAAATAACTTCACAGTATTAGTCGAGGGTTAACTTTTTTTCCTACAAATATTTTAACTCTGATCAGTAACTATATTCTATTAGCAATATAGTTGAATCTTTTCCTTTGGAAAAAAAAAAATAAAGTGAGAGTTAATTTTCACAGGAACATCACTTCTGTAAGTAATATGCTGACAGACTACTGTTCCTTGAACGCAGTCTTCTGCTCAACAACCATCTGGAAAAGAGCCACTGCTAGCTGTGATATCCAAGGGCAGCCTGGGGACCAGAGGCAAGGGAGCAAACACTAGGTAAGAGCAGACAGGACGAAGCACCCTCGTACACCAGTTGGCAAGTGGCTTTATGAGTGACTTTCCTCACGTGCAAGATCCAAACAAACTTGTTGTCATCCTCGTCCTGTTTCACTGAGTCATCTTGGGCCACAGCAAATCACATATCCCAACAACAGCAGCTTTGTAATGCTGAAGGGGCTGTCACTACCAACCTAGTGCTCCATCCAAGGTGTATTTGCTTCACTAAGTTCATTTTGGAGCAGCTTCATTGTGAACCTGCACACTCACTGAGAGTTGTTGCCTATCAATTGATCCCAGCATGCATCTGTGAGTTCACCTTCCTCTCAAAAGAATGAAGGATACGTTCTCTGGGATGCACACCAATACACAGTAACAGGCAAGGATATCCAAGAATTCACTCAAAAAATGCACTTGTGGTGTGAAATGAAGCACAACCTACGTGGACCCCTGCTACAGTAACCCCATGAGAACTGGTAAGAGAGCTGTAAGGGTGACTACATTTCAGGCAGAATTAGTTTCTCTCTGCACCAGCTCTAGTTTGATGATTAATTCTATTTTTAGTCCCTCCTTTGTGCATATCCAAGCAGAGAAAGAGGATGTCTGTGTACAACTCAAGCAGAATTTGGTTCCATGTCCAACTTAGGATGCAGAAAGAGGATTACATATGCTAGAAGAAGAAATACAGCATGTGATACTGAATTCCCTAGGGAGGTTAGGTTCTGAGATAAAGTTCACAGTAATCTCATCTTAATTAAAACAAAATGAAATTTATAATATTTCACAACCATTTTATTATTTAAGTGTCATTGTCAAACACTCTACAGAAATCTAGGAAGAGACAGTTGCTTCCCCAAGGAGTTTCCAGTTTAACTCAGACAGGAGTAAATACTGAGTAGCTCAGGAAAGAAACTAAAGCCCTCAGTAATGAATAAGGACTTTTATCATCTCACAAAGGCCGCTTCCAGCAGAAATGAGAAAAAGTAGGAAACAGAGAACCTGCCCTTACTGCTGTGAGACAGGAGAAAGCAGAAGAGAAAAGGGAAGACGTGAATGCAGAGCTGGATATAGGATTGGAGAGAGGACTTTAAAAAAAGAGAAAGGATGGATTTAAAAAAATAATGCCAGGATGTAAGTGACTGCAGCTACCTCTAAGAGCAATAAGTTTTCACCTAATATAGAGAAAGAAGCAAAGCAAGCACCGGCATCAAGAAGTGACATGTCCTGAATGAAGTCTAGGGATGAATTTAGGAGCACTGTTTTGGACACACTTTGTCACAAAGTGCAGAGATAGTTTTTCCTTTTTTATTTAAATACAGCTTTAAAACTCCTTGACAATATTTTACAAAATTATATCAGAAAAAATGCAGTCCCCTTTAACAGAGGGAAGATAGAGGTGAGGAAATCAATTCAGCTACATAATTCCCAAGAAGCGCCAGGACAGCTCTCTTTTATTTTAGATATGAAGATAGTTACGTGACACAATTTAGCAAGTGATTTAATGGCTCTTGTCATGAATGCTATTCATCTACTAGATGCAACTCTGGTTTTCTATTCATATTTTTCAAAAGCTCTAACACAGCTATTTTTTTCTTTCTTTCACCTACTACATCTTCAGAGAGCAATTATAATTTTTGAGCTAAGCAGCAAAGATTTTTTCCCCCTTAATTAACAAGCACCTGCCCAACTTCCCTTGTAGACCGTCTTCTCTTCAAGGATGAGGACAAGCAGTCTGGGCTGATATTATGAACCCCTTAGACAGAGAATATATAAAAAAAATGAAGACAAGTCCTCCTTATTCCTCTCCAAAAAGGATCAGTGGAAAAGATTGGTCCCTATGTGTTTTGCTCTAGAGCACGCTATTTTCTTTTTGTCAACCAGGAGTAAAATCCTTTCATAGAAACTCACAAAATCTCGTCTTCCCAACCACACCTCAAATATTTTCAGAAGTGAAATAACCTGTCTCCTAACTATTTGATATGTAATGATGATGATGTCCCCATTCTACCCCTTCTTGAACCTTCAGACTGGGTCCAGTAAATAAAGAGTCCTATTCCTGCAAGACTTCACCCAGAGGTACAAAACAGTGTGGAAAACTTATAGCTGATTAAAGTCTTACTTATTGTACAAGAAAACCTGAAATGACTTCACCATGAAAGAGGGGAAAGTAAACTAGGGCATAAGACCACACCTGCACCCTGAAATTCTCTGTTTTAATCCTCTTTCCTGTCAAACATAGGAAAATCTTACATTATTTTCAGGAAGCTTCATCAGAAGTTAGTGACCATACAGTCCATTATATGTTATGTGAGGAAAAATGACAGTGTGTATGTATTCCTATAGCTTTTATGATCAGAAAAATGGAGAAAACCGTAAATTCTATCATTATAAAGACACAGGACTAAGGTGAAAGTGAAAGAACCAAAACAGATTATAAAACAGGGGGGCAGGGATCATAGATCAAGTCTGGACAATACTGACACTTTTTTTTTCTGAGAATAGTCTGTTTGAGGAGCCTGGATGGGGGAGAAAGAAGAAAGATCATCTGTGAGCATGACAGATGGATTTTAATACTCTCTGTCATTCTTTCATTCTTGCCTCTCTTCAGTCTCTTACTCATGGCATCCTCAGTTTTTCTTCTTATTGCACAGAAAGGATAGCTTTCAACTAACGAATGAGCGCAAGTCTGGGAAACATGCCGGTTCTTTTCTGGGAAGCGCATGGGAGAGCTCAGCTGCTGCCCACTTCTAGCAAAACTGACACCTCCCCACTCAGTTGTTACCAGAGAGTTCAGTGACCAGAGAAGAAGAGCTCTCTTTCTCTGTAAGTTAATATTAGGCAGTGAAACTGCATGCCATTAAAGTTCAAAGAAAATGATTAATCCTTTGATGTGTTGCCAAATTATTAGAATAATGACACTACCTTTTTCAAGTGTATTGGTCTGTCTTCTCAATTCTTCCTTTTTTTAACCCTGTGCTTTAGTAAGTGGTGAACCTCAGGAAGAAATGGATTCTTTTTATTCAAAGGAGAGCTGGCTACAGTTTGTGGAGTACTTCTTTTATATATAATTTACACGATATTACCCTCCTAACGGAGATAAAAAATTTCTCTTTATTTTTTTTCCGCTTGTGCTCTCCTTCTTTAGACTTGGAAAGTAAGCATTTTAAAATGCATGCTGTTAGTGGGCTGCGTAGCGCTACCCTGCTCTGTCAAAGTGAATATTGTGATAAATTATGTCAGTCTGTTCATACTTACAATCATCTTCCACTTCCTCATACCAAAGCATGTGAGCAGAAATGAAATCTCTCCACAAAAAAAAAGAGGAAAAAGAAAACAACAGCAAAATATTTCTTGGCAAAGTATATCCCAACTTTGCTGCTCCAGTAGCTTTTGCTGAATTAGGCTTATCCCTGCATAACCACAGATGTGTCCTCACACAAGCCCCAGCAGCTCTGCAGAGGAGAGCACAGAAAGCACCCCGATGGGATGCAGCTCTGTGCTGGCTGCTGGCAGGGTCTGCGTCCCAGGCAGGGAGAGGCAGGGATCCTCACTTCCACCCAGCCGGCATGGTAACTAATGCCAGTGCTCTTTGGAGGCCCCTAAATGTTTCAAATTCCAGGACCTGCGCAGAAGCAATGCTCTGTGCTTCCCTCAAAACAAAGTTGATTTCCCATAATAGGACAGCCCATGCACTCGACATATAAGGCTCTGCTTCCAGGGTGGCATGTGCAATGGATTTAACTTACGTGGTACCGCTTCACAAGGAATATATAACACTACAGAGCAGGGTAAGCATATTTACTGCTCTCACTGTGCAGTTACCCTGAGCCCTATGAAACCAATTTGCCCTGTCCCCAGCAAATGACCCTCAGCCCATGCCCTGACAGGATCCTCCTTTTTCGGGAGGGAAACGGTAGCCCTCCTGTATTCAGCTGTTCTCTCCCAGACAAGACTTTTTGGGTTACAAACTCTCTCCCAGGCAAGGGAAAAAAAAAATAAACAAACTCAAAAATAGTGCTGTCACCAAACTGTGTAAATACTAACACAGGTTGTGCTAAGTCAGTAACTGCTTTCGGAAAACAAAACAAACAAGCAAATAAATAAATAAGCTATTGACTTACAATTGACCTTTCCACTCCCAACAAAACCGTGCAGTACTGGTGCTATACACAGCCCCGAAACACCCTACAGAAGAAGCAGAAGCAGGACTGTAGGCAAGCTGCCTGTCACTGCCTCTTCCTAATGGTAGGAACATTCTTTCACTCCCAAATCTCAAATGCTGCTGATACCAAACAGGTGGAGTGCTCTCCCCCTGCATTCAGTCCCAGGCCTCCTTAGTTTATATAGGAAGGAAAAGTAGGCATCCACACAATACTTGGGAATGAGACACTGGCATCCTCCACCCAAACTCATATTTTTATAAGGCTGCTTTCTGGAGTGTATATATATATGGCCTTTAGAGATAGACCATAAACAATCATGTTATTAATTCATGACTTCATTTGAAAAGTCATTTGAAAAAAACACTCTTATGCTGTCCATTATTTTTTAAAATCTATCCCTAAAAAAAGGTGAAAACCATCATTTTTCAGTTTTGAAGGTTAAAGTGCATAGTCATAGTGATTACAAGTTTCTAAGTAAATTCCTGGATTATACAGAAAAATAAACACAAAAATGAAGTGCATAATATACCCTTTACAGCCACTGGCATTTTCTACACCGATAGTCAAATTAATACCCTGGAGAGCCTGGATGTACAGTACATGCCAACAGACTCCTAAGGATTAATTTGCAGCCCACAGGAACTGAAAGTCATGAACTGATGTAGAAAATAATCTGAAGCAGAGCAGAGCACACTGTGACAGCAGCAGCATTTTGATTATTTGAGGGAGAAGGAGACTGAGCAAACTCAGGAAAAGAACTGCTTATTGTGCAAAACTTCTGTTTTAAAATATCTAAGGTCACCCTTCATAGCACATGCTGTCAGTAACTAAGGATTTGTAATGTATTTACAGATTACAAGTGAAAGTTTTCTTGAAGGTAGTGGCTAATGCTAGAACTGTGATCTTCCTGACTCCTATTCATTTAAAGGTGACAAACTTTTTCTTCCAAATTTTCCAGGTATTTCTGAAAATGATCAGGGGCCCTTCATCTCAGCAGAGCTCTCCAGTCTATTTTACACCTAAGTCCAGTCATAATCCATAAAATTCAAGTGGATTATTCATTGCCTCTGACAATGTCTTTGAGACCATCAGAGAATACTCAGGTCAGGCTCTGCAAGCAATGCAGTGCTACTCAATATTTTCTTCTAAAATGTGGCTCAAAGAAGTATATTTACAATAGCTTACAAGTTAAATAATACTCCAAATGTAGGAAGTCCAGATTTACTTCCCCTCTTCTTGCTGGAGGAGTTCAAAACCCCCATGTCTCAAGAAAGTTCCATGTCCATTCATAGGAAAGCAGAAATGTTTTTCCTTCCTCCAGTTGATGGGAAAAGAGTTAAGACTTGTTGCACCACGGAGAGAAATAACAAAAGTTAGTGTTTAAATCTACTGGTTGGTTTTGGACTTTTAAGTTTTGTTGGTTTTGGATTTGGTGAAAATAAAATTAAATGCTATTTTCAGCAACTCTACTGACAAGAGGTTCTGTCTGTCTCCACAGACCAGCACGGTGCACATTTATATTGCATGCATAATCTGGAACAGGTTTCTCTTTTTGACATGCCAGGTCTGCTTGTTTACAGGTTGCTGCTTTTTTTTCCCCCCTATCTCTGAAAAATCAGAGAGTGTCACTGTGGATCTATGTCAGCTAATTAATGCTGGTAGTTAGAGGCACCTGCCTCACTACCTTCTAGATGCTGCAAGTGGAAGCTCTGACCTGCAGCAGCACTGTACTCTGCCACTACAGTACCTGTGCTACAAGAGAGGAGAGGACCAAGCTTCACAGTCAGGGAGGCTGGAAAATGTAGAAAATTTGCAATTATAAGAATGTATGTATTTTTTAAATGATTGCTGGCAGCTCTAGTTTAATGTTGCCTTCCTCCTTCACAATCAGTAATGGATAAAATGAGAAAAAATTGTCTTCACAGTAACAGTGATTTTCAGCCACTCGTTAACAAGCACTTTATACAGAGGCTGTTTACTTTCCTGCTTGAAAACTCCTTTCAAAACTCAAGTATCAATCAAGTTGAAAATATCTCCTTTCTAATTGTATGAGCGTGTCAGTAATGCAGAGTTGGAGAAAATGCCAAAAAGGCCAGTAGCAATCTGAAAACAAGGGTCAACAATAAAGTGCCTGTTCAGGGACCATGTAGGAGATGGGGTTCAACATACGTCAGCATGACCTTAGAAAAGAAATGGATTTCAATACCAATTTGGCAGACAAATTTAGTGTCCCAGTAAGCTAAACCAGAAGGAGGTGAGAACTTGAAGATAATAGTCAAACAGACTGGATGTAGGAACCAAGTTATCAGGTCTCTAACCTTCCTATCCTGTACTATATTAAAGGACTACATTGAAATTCAGGACTTCTCTGTCATTGGAAAAAAAACCAAAACACAAAAAACCAACAGAATGACACAGTTGGAAAATTACGTTTTGGATACAGAAAATAAATATTACAGTAGTCAGAATAACTTACATGGGAGAAGAGGTCCCCAATTCAACATAAATATATCAAAAGAGAACTTCACATTAACAACCTCCATAGAGTAACAAATCTTCCATCTCACTGTAATTTACTATGATACAAGCACCAAAAAAACCCAACAAAAGAAAGCATGCCATATTGCCATTTATATCATCTAACACAGACAGCATCTCCTTTCCTGTTAACAGATAAAACAAGAAAATAACAAATAGGTAGCATGCCACACAGAACTGATTTAGAAACCTCTCATGACTTTTTAAACATCCCAGTGGCACATGTTCTTTGCCAGTACAACTCAACATCAGGCATAGTGCTTACAGCACAAATCTAAAACAGATGATATTTTGATTATAATTTCAGAAAACATTTCAACCTTTATTCCATCCTGTTTTTAACTCCCTGACAACACTGACCTAAAAATATAAAGGCAATCCAAGCCTGTTTCTCAATTCAGCCATTAGGCTCATAACAAGATGTCTCTGTGCGCTTGCCAGTATTTGCAAATCTATCACATCTATCTGTGTGGGAGGAAGTGCTGAGCTCTAGGGACTATGGGGCTGATGTGAATGGAGAACCTGGATGGGAATCTTTTAAGCACTAATGCACAGCATGGGGTTTTGCCCTGGTGGTATATTGGCTTTGAGACTTATTATTCACTTCCTGTTATGAAAAAAAAACCTCGCACCAAACCACTCGCATGTCAGCAAAAGAAGAAAAACAAATCTTCAACAGCTTTATCACAACAGAAGTAAACAGACAGCTTCTGATTTTTCTGTGAAATCTACACGAGAAAAAAAAAACCTTTCCAATGTGAGCCACAGAAGAACTTTTTTTTCCTTAGACTATTTTTACTTCCAAAAAGGAATACTTTGAAGAGGTTTTTTTAGTACAGGTTTTCTCTGTATGCTTATTTGATCTGCAGATTTGAATGTACAAGTTTTTTTTAAAAAACAGAATCACCAGCTTCACATTCTGAAGGAAGCAGTAGGTTTAGGTATCCAGAATGCAAGATACAAGACTAGAGTCAGAAAATTAACAGTCAGTATAATGATTAAGACAAAGTCCTCTCATATGCAATGTGCTGCTAAAAAAATCATCCACTTTCCATTTAATTTATTTCTGCTTCATTAAACATCTCAGTTTAAAAACATGCTTGAGCACATGGACCAGCATATTAGTTCATTACTTTGTTTGTGCTTTCCCAAAGCAAGCTATCGCCTTCTTGCCACAGTTGCTGTGAAACAGGGGTTACTCTTTTTTGTAGAGCATTTAGCACAAAGAAAGGCTGGGCTCTCTTCTTATGGGTTCAACATAACAAGTAACACTCGGAAAAAAAGCAGTAATCACAATCTGTTTTGGAAAGCTTCAGCTAAAGAATAAATGGTCTTTTTTACCTAAGTGAACTCTCTTTGGGGTGAGGTCCCAAGCAGATTTAGCAGTGCACTGTTTGCTTTGCAGATTTTTAGTCTCAAACCCTTGAATTCTCTAACTTTCACAAACTTTCACCTCAGCAGAAATACAATCAGTTTTAACTGGTGTTAGTTCAACCAGACTACTCAGAAAATATACTGAGCCATCAAAAGGAAAGTGTAAGAAAAGACAGTAAATTATATAAAAACTAATAATAAGTGTACAAAGAGGAGAAGAGAAAAAAGATTTTAATTACTGATATATGCATGGTAAGAGTCCAAGTAATAAAGAGGAATTAGAATTGCTCATTTATGCCTATAAAGTATCTGGACTTAATCTCTCCAGAGAGTCTCAGATGACCAGAAGGGAGAACATTTTATTAAGTAATATTCCTCTATCTAGATTTATTTGTGTAACTCAGTCCAGTCACCATGATCATCCCACATAACCAACAGAGAGGATCCTCTTCAGGATAGTATCTGAGAATTTAAAATATGTTCCTATCCCAAACTGCTCTCAGGTGATAATGGTGGTGTGGGTGATGGAAGGAGTATGCAGCTTTGGCTTTCTATTTTGTTGGCCCACCCTTGGATGTGCATTCAGACCATGAAAAGCCTAGATTAGACTGTCCCTCTTTCCTGCTTCTTCTCAATGTCCACGGAAAGAAAATATGCGCATAGAGACGAGAAGTGAGATGCAGCACATCACATGAGGTCCTCCAGTTCAAGAGTGGCTGATGCAGTTATGTTCTAAGGGTGGGTCCAAAACATGCAAAATTTACTGTCCAAAGTAAAATCTGCTCTCAACGCTGTCAGCATTACAGAAGAATTGACCTCAGACTCCACAATGAGTGGTTTCTCAAACGCAATAAATAATAACTCAATTACTTGCATCTCATGTAAACAGTGAAATACTAACCAATTTTTATGCACATACACACAATTGCATACATATATGTCACTGAGAGGCTGAGTTCACACACAAGTGTTGAAAATGGCAACTTATGCATGTGCATCTTATCATTTAGGAGGACTCAATCTCACAAAGTTGAAAACAACTATAAACCCTCATTAGTAAGGAGAAAGAAGTAGAGAAATGTGAATGATGACTAGAAGATGTTTGAAAACACCATTTAGGTTCCTATATGTCATTACTAAGAAAAGAAGTTCCCTCAGCTAAAAACAAACAACTGCAAACAAAAACAAATTTAGTCTAGAAGAGAAGCAGGTATTTAAAAACCAAAAGCAAATACAGTATGTAAGGAGCAGAGGAAAAATGCCAAGCTGATTGCAAAGAATATCAATAAGCAACTAAGAGGTAATTGTGAATCAGAGTCAACAATCCATACATACGAGACAGAGAATTCACCCATGTCTGTGGGCAAGCTCTATCAGCTATGTCAAAGACAACTCAAGGTCATATTGCATAGCAACTGTTAGCTGTTAACATAAACACAGACTTCTTTAGGGAAACAAAACTCAAGCACCAGCTGCCTACACAGTATCCCAGTCATCCCATAATGTACTCCCATCTTTTACTCTGCTTCAGTCACCATTTCAGCTGTGTCCAGTTTTGACACAACATTTTGAAAGCCACAGATAAACGGGAGAGCACTTAGCATCCCAAATATCCAAACAGGCAGTTTTCTTTGTAAAGAAAGACTGAGGGAATTTCATGTGTTTAGTCTGCTGAGGAAAAGCAAAGGAGTACATGGCTGCTATCATTCAGCATCTAAAGATGACAATGCTCTATTATTATTCACATGTGCCTTAAAGAATGTCATCATTTGGGTAAAGTCAAGTTAGATTTGATATTAGGAGAAAACAAGTTACGTACATACATGAAAACATATACACACAAAGGTTGTCAAACCCTCATAAGTGGAAGCTTGTAAGGAAAAGTTTAACAAATTCTTGTAACATAGTGTATTGGATCTATTTTGACCATTGCAGTAGAAGAAATCTAATGCTTTTCAACCCCTTATTTCTGTAACTCTCTGAAACAAGAATTACAGACTAATTAATATGACCTGTCACCTACAGTTCAAGTTTGTATTCATTTCATAAACAAAATTAATTGTGCTGTGAAAGAAGACCAGCCCAATGGATGCAGGAACACATTGACTATTTGGAGACCTAAATTCTATTAGCAGTTCTACCTGTCACTCTTTGTTCAACTTTTGGATTTTTTTTCTTTCCCACATAGAAAATGAACACTTACAGGCTAAACAAGTGCTAAACACTAGAATGATTAATTATTCAAATATGTGATAAACTGCTTGAAGTACATAACTGTTTAGGTTCTATGTTTTAATTACATGGATTTCATCTGAAGTTCCCCCCCCCCCAGTTGACAATTGCACAAAGCCTTAGATACAGTGGCAAAAGACTGTTATATTAAATCTGTGAAGACTGGGTTATTATGACAGCAAATTATGATTACAAAATTCTGTTAGTTCAAGTCTAATGAGACATTACTGCACATGCTAGGATGAATGTTAAGTTATTTCTGTTGAGGTCTATATGCAGTTTAGTACATCAAGATGATGGCAAAATGAGGTTAATGCAAGGCTGTGGAGCTGACATTACAAGTGTCAAGATGATTGCAAAATGATGCTGCTGTAAGTGAACTGTGATTAAAAAATAGGACACAAAACACAAAAGTGTGTTCAGGGGAATGTAAAAAGAAACCCAAAGAGAATAATACCAAAGAAAATTTTTACTTAAAGCAAAAGATATATTGGATATCACTAGTGTTCCAAACCAATTCCTTGACAAAATAGTGAATGCTGATCAGGAGGATACAAAGCCAGGTTGAGACTGCCTTACAAGCAACTGCCTATATATTCTTACTAATAGTATCACTAGATTTTTTTTTCCACTAAATTGAGGCAATTGACTCTGTGTAAATATAAATAATTTTTGAAAAAGTACTCAAGAACCAAATCTGGTTCAGTTGGGAAATTCCTTCCTAAATTTAATCCTATTGATGTTTCTCACTCTTGTATTCCAGCTGGAATAGAAGCACGTTCCTAAAAATCATGTAATCTCCTCATCTCAAAACATGCCACCTCCTTCTCTGGAGATTTTCAAAACCCGCCTAGACACATTCCTGTGTGACCTGATCTAGATGGACCTGCTTTAGCAGGAGGATAGGACTAGATGCTCTCTAGAGGTCTCTTCCAACCCCTAACATTCTGTGATTCTGTGAAAAAACAAATTATCTATTAGGCCTGAAAGAAATGAGTGCAATCTCAAATAAATTCAAATGCATAGGATCCACAGCATGATAAGATTCAAGAGATTATATATTTAATATGTGGAATGTTCATAATATTTTAATGTGATTAAATCAGTAACACCAAAGACCTAGTACGTTTCCTTAGTGCAATGTTTAATTAGAAATTCTAACATCTTAGAAAAAAAACCATACCAAAAGCTAATTAAAAAATACTTTTTTTCTGCATTTCAAGTCCTTCTTCCTGTCGTCTTTCTATCTACTGCTAAATACAAGATGTGCACTTAACTTCCAGTTTGGAAACAGCAGGTGCTCTGTGCCCTTTCAAAAGACATCTCTCATGTTTTCCACAAAGTAGAGGAGACATTCTATCTTATCACTCAAAATGTGTGATGCTTAATTCCTGAAGAATTACGCTGGTGAACCGAAGTGCTTTGGTTAAATAACAGGCTTTGTCAAGTAGTTTAGGTAATACCTGACCTTTAAGTGGAAAGCATGCATAATTTTCTTCCCGCTAGTAGAGAAGAAAATTTAATGTTGACTTTTCTTGAAAATTTCTTT
Organism: Colius striatus; assembly: GCF_028858725.1. Lineage (NCBI taxonomy): Eukaryota > Metazoa > Chordata > Aves > Coliiformes > Coliidae > Colius > Colius striatus. Next base: position 85,617,127 of record NC_084759.1, read on the forward strand.
GTGTTTATTGGGCAAGTTACCCATCCTGTTCAGCAAAGCAACAGAATAGCAAACTCTCACTAAAAAAAAATAAATTGTAAAAAGGTGACTTGTTTCAGAGATAAGTAAAGAGTGGCTTGTGCATTTTTTAGGATTTTCAAAATAGCTCCATGGCTAGTCAATTAGTAGTCAGAGTACAGGAAAAGAGATCAAAATGATGGGTTCAGGACTTCAAATCACTTACATTACAGACTGAATTTTGTAAGATACTTTATGACTGCATAGATTGCATTAATATTCATGTAGCTTTTCTGAAGATACATACATACCAAGTGAAGGCATGCACTTCTTAGAAGACTGGGAAATCAGTACAGTCAACCACTCACTAATTTGTCTAGTTGCAGTGAACACATGCTAACTGAACTTACCTGTGAATCTGAACACAGAAAAGAGAATTAACTAAAAGTAACAAGGAAAGAACTACAGAGTGTACCTTCATGCTACCTACTGATTTTAATCTTACTAAATGAATTCCAGTGAAGACATACACTCTGATGGCAATGAGATAAGATGGGTATTCACAGAATTCAGTGATGTTCTGTAAGACAGAAAATGAACAGACAACGGGAAAAATCTCCTAGTTTTTATTTTAATTTATTAATGGTAAGCAACAGTAATCAAATGTCATCTAATTATTACAATTACATGGAAGAAGTCCAACAAAGTATTTCAAATCTAAAAAGTCTATTCCCTAAGAAATTATTTTGAATCTTAATTGTTTAAATAGTTTAATTTCATCAGTGCACTGTAAATTACAGGTTGGTTGGGGGTTAGTCACTTATGCAATATGTATACAAATACTTATGTGATTAAACCTGATGGCTGACAGTCCAAAGGGATTGTGTGTTGTGTGTAAACAACTGCTTCCTTTAAAAACATGTCATGGAAGTTAAAAATTTAATTTAGATCAGAACTGAGGCAGCTTTATTATTAATATACAAAAATAGACTTTTTTTCAGTCTTTTCTGTTACAGATCCTCTTACATACAGCCCAAGTGCCTACTTTCATATGAGCAAAATGCACCTCAGGTTATTTTTATGCAGTAAATCATGGATTGTGCATGTTACATAAGTAAAGCTAGTTGATATATTAACATTGTAGAAAGTGTGCAAATTTAAAATTCTCTACAACTCATCAATCCATGAAAGACAGAGCAATATGTCCCATACAGCAGCAATGGACAACAGCAGCACAGGGATTTGGAGAGCAATTGGTTAGAACCTCTGTAGACTTTTTATGAGACCTACAGACGACTGAACTTGTTTTATGTAATACTGTTTTAAGTACTTCATGGTAGTTTGCCTAGCCTATACTTGACTCTCCCAAAAGGCACAGGTCTTTCATAGATCCTGGGTGAGAAAGAGTAGGCGAAGCCAGCAGTTCCAGACACTGTCAAACATTTAAAATGGCTTGTGTTTAAACACCTGATTTATTCCCTATCAGTGCAGCACAAGTAATCACTTTATTTTTCTTTTTTAAAAGCAGAATAAATATTTCAAATTTAAATAGTCTGTCATTCTGCAATCATTGCAATGACTTTTTTTACCAGTAGGATAAATACATCCACACATATCTTCTCATAAGGATACTCTTGACCAGAATATAAATTCATAAGTTTAACAATATAATTGGAAGAAACATTTTTAATCCAAAATATACAAAAAGGCTTGAAATGGTTTTATGATGGTACATATTTCAAGTACAAATGAAAACTAAAAATATAATAATAGTTCAGCTACTTTGTAAAACTGTTTCAACGTCAGATTTATGAAAGGTGCCAATTGCAATGCCTATTAAAAAAAAAAAAAACTTCTGGAACTAAATCAAACCCAGTTCAAGAGAAACATAGTTTATCCAATTTAAATAATTTTCAGTACTGTTCCTCACTACAGATCTTAAAGAAACAAATGTCATGGGATAAGAGATCCACTTTCTCTCATGAACAAACAAATCATTCAAAGGCAAAAGTGTGGGGAAAAAAAAGCATTTAACTTTCTCAAATGTGTATGTCACCAGCCAGGTTTCGCAGATCAGTGTCAGAGCTGGTCAACATAAAAGGTATGTTCATATCATTACATGGATTTAGAAAAAGAAGGTAACTTTCTAGTTACCCAGGGCTAAGACATTCAGGGAAATAAAAATGAAAGCTGGCTGCAGAGAGATGCAGAAGAGTCTCAGAGTGTCAGCTAGGCAATAAAAAAGACAGATGAAATTCAATATCAAGTGTATGGCAAGAAAAAGAAATCTCAACTTTACGTACTCAGCATGGGCTCTGAACTAGTTATTACTACTCAGGAAAAAGATCTTGGAGTTATGAAAGGTCTATGAAAATATCAACTTCATCTTAGAAGCTGTCACAAAGCAAATCAAATGCTGGCCATTACTATGACAGAAATAGAGAGCACCATCCAAAATATTATTATGGTATATTTAAAGTCTTCAAATGTACACACTTTGAATACTTTGTACTGCTCTACTTGCCCTGTCACTAAAAAAGATACAGTAGGAAAAGTAAGGACAACAGAAATGACTGAAAAGTAGAGAGAAATGGCTTCCATACAAAGAATGACTAAAGAAGAATCCTCAAGGTAAGGCAAGTGGAATGTGAATGAGCTTGCAAGTTAGGTACTCTGAACCTGACAAGGAAGAAGAGATTGCCAACATGATGGAGCAAGGAACACACAACAAGGGATGTACACAACCAAAGAATGAGCACAGCATTACATATCAAGGGACTAATCACCTAAACCATGACAGAGAGGGGCTGAGGCCCAAATAGGCACCTATGAGCCCAGGGGTAAGCTCTCCAAAATAATCAGCTCAATGTGCAGAGTGAACAAAAAGAGCTTATACAATGTTGGGCATGCCCACAGAAGCAAAACAGAGAGATTTGCTTTGCTGCTACAAAAGCCTGTGGTATATCTATACTTGAAGGGCTGAGGGCAGTTCAGGTCTCCAGGAGGATGCAGTAGTTAGAGAAGAACATCTGGAAATAATCAAGGGGCTGGCACTGCTGCCTTATGAGCAGGATCAAAGAGCTAGGATGCTTTATTTTGTAGAGGATAAGGCTCAGAAGAAACAGGACAGGAAGGGCTAAGGCCTGAAAAGTATGAAGGGAGGCAACAAACTGCATAAGGAAGTTATTTATCAAATCCTGCAATACAGCAACTAAAAGTATATAATGCTTGATTGGTTTAAAAAACAGTAGGAACATTTCTTCAGGCAGTAGGCTACCAACTTGTTTAAATATGGTTAGATAAATTAATGGAGAACTGGTCTATAAATGGATAGCACAAATAATAGTATCAGAATGTATCCTCCAGTATTTTTAAGACAGAAACTGCAGGTGCTGGGGGAAGATTACAAAGTAGACTTCAGTGTCCAGTCTCTTGTGCTCTCCTTGAGTAACATCTCTTGTTGCCATTTGCTGGAGAAATAATACTGGGCTCGATGCACTCTTGGGCTGACCCAGCAGGATGTTTCGTATGAAATTAAGTTATCTGGAAAAGGAAAGACTGTAACTAAACATAACTGAGGTGTACTAAATCATGAGTCTTTAGAGAAGATGAACAGAGAACAATTTTTCAGTCTCTCTTAGCACATGAGCTGGTTACAAAAGAGATGAAAAATGAAAGAAAATCAGCAGGTGGCTGGTTCAAAACAAGCAGAAAGAAGTACCTCTTCACACTACATGTAGCTAAATTATAGGAATCTGCTACTGGATGTTGTGGATGCCAAAAAGTTCACATCACCTGCCTACCCTGGGAGCTCAGCCTTCACCCTACTCAGCTCTCAGCACCAGCAGGAACTCAGCGCAGGCAGCAGGTCTCCTCAGAAAACTCGTTTTAGATGCTTGATCATTTCTCAAAGGAAAAAGCCATTCGACACATCACTTACCTGTGCTTCACTTTCAGCATTGAACAACACTTCACAAAGAACGTCATATCAGCTCTTTTCAACTCCACAGATGCAGTCATTTCTTTATTTCCACTGGCCCAGTGCCTCTCAGACAAAATGTTGTCAGTGAGCTTTGATAGGGACAGCGCCACACAGGCTAAATAACAGGTATTATTTTCATCTTTTGTAGTTACAGCCACCTCTGAGCTTAACAATGCTGCATGTTTTAGATGTTACAAAATTATTTCAGCTTTTCCACAGTTTTACAAGAAACATAAAGATCTAACTCTATAAAACATAGCAATATAGTTATTACTACATGATGCAATGTTGACAAAACTAGAATTGATCTTGAAAATGGGGTTCATACTTTTACATGCCAGAAGAAAGATAGACACTAACAGTAGGGAGATATGTAAGAAAGAGGAATCCTTAATTCATTGTTTCTAAAATCTTGCAAGGAATGAAAAAACTATCCCTCACTGTAGACAATCCATGGATGACAACAGCCTTTGCTTCCCAGTTCTCAAGTTACATGGGTTGCTTCCACTGATATTTTTTCAAAAAGACTTACTATTTGTGTTGTCATTATATCAAAATATCTTGTTTACTAACATGACATTTTAATTTCTCCTCCTTTCTTCCTACCTGCAAGCATACAGAGAAATGGAGCTACCTGAAGTCCCAACACATGCCTCACGCTTATACATCTCTGAGGAATTCAATTCATGTCATGAGAGAATAAGAGGTTAACTGCACTTCCAACATCTGTCATAAGAAGAACTGAAATAATAAAATATTTTCCTTTTTTTTAAGATTGCATGTCTTTCCCTTCTCTCAATAACTTCATTAGAAGCAGGAAGAATATGAGAAAGCAGAAGAAAATAACCACTCGTTAGAAACAATCATTCCTATAAACTGGTTAAAAGATCCCTACCGAATAGTAAAACTGATACATGAATGTGGGTGTATATATACGTATACACAAATATACACACACGCAAACATACATAACTATAGTATAATTTTAGAGTAGGTATTTAGACAAGGAATGTGTGAGGAAATGGTAAATACCCAGGACTCATTGCAATACGGAGTTTGATGCAGGGTGATTGCTATATCTGGTGCTGCACTGGATTTCTAGGAACCTTAGTTTCTGTAGAAATGAGAGAAAGCTTAAAACCTCTCAAGGCTTCTACATAACTAGAGTTAACAAAAAATACTGCACTGCTTATTACACTAAGGGATAAACATGTCTCCTTCCTGGCTGACAAACTGCATACATCAGCTTGGATCTTGTTAATGCACAGCCATCAGCCCAGTCACAATTCCATGATGGATAACGCAAGTCATGAACCATCATTATGTGCTCTTTGTGGTGACAGTTCTTAATTTCTTTTCTAGGAAAACTGCTAATCTATCTCTCAGAATTGTGCGCATCTAATCCTTGCTCAGGAAACATCTCCTGATATAATCAATTTTATCAATTATTGCACAATAGCTAATCTCTCACTACAGAAGAAAACATTGAGAAGGTGTGACGGCATCTGTGCTTTGCATGTCCCCTACATCATTCTTAGACTAATAAGCCTCAGAACTCAATATAGTTCAGAACATTTTACTGATAGGCCTCTCCAGCACAAAAGTGCCAGATTATTACCTATGATTTGATGACAGGACATATTATAAACATACACAGTTGCTTGAACATATTAATTGCAATGTAACTCTTGCAATGTGCTCAACTCTTGCTGGCAGCACTCAACATTAAATCTCTTCAATAATGTTTTCATATGCATGGATATCATTAGAATATTCTCGTGGCAGTCTGAGATGATGGCTATGTACTCATCTGCCAAGTGAATCCCATAGTCCCTTCCAGTTTGCGTGGTGGTTGCCAACGCAGAGAACTTTGCAAAAAGTAAGGCTGCATTTGAATGTATTGCTCAGCAATTACTTCAGACTCCTCATTTGGACACCTCAGTTTGAGGAAGCCCTTCTGCTTAAACTTAGAAAACAATGTTACTTTCATAGGAGTGATTTTGGGGCTCAAAAAAATAAGTGTCTGATGAGGTTTAAGCTATTAGTTCACTGTAAAAACTACAGTAGTGTTTTGTGTGTCCTAATAGATTATCTCTCTTTCTATGTCCTTAAACTGCTTTCTCCTTCAGCCTCACCTCTGCTATTTAAAAATAAATAGCCTGCCATTGTAACGTAAAGATTTATAGGCTCCACCAAAAATATCCGAAGTTTCAAGTTCAATAGGGGCTGAGGTTGTCATGCATTTAAGCCTGGTTTTGCTTGCCTGATCCATTCCTCAAAAAGTCTATCCTCACAATTTCTTTTCATGACAAAATACTTAGAAAACAGCTACAAGCCTTCAGTGTCTTAAAGGCATCTTTTAAAAATAATTCCCTCAAAATGTAAAGCGTTGCCAAGAATATATCCTCATGTACAAATAGCAGCCACTTCATTCAAATGCAGTACAAAACCTTTAATGGAAAAGATGCATCCTTGAGACAAGTAGGACAAGAGATTCAAGAACTCTTAAAAATATTTTTGGGCAGGATTTTTTTGTTTACTGAGAGTTTAAAAATTCCTCCAAGCTCCAAAGGGAATAAAGGAGAAAAAAATAGAAGTGGGTTTTTTTAAAAATATTTTTATTATGTATCATGAAAATAACATAAGTCTACAATAAATTTAACAAAGTGTTTTGGATGACAACGTGAACACATATAACATGCCAAAGCCCATCAAGTCTTCTATGCAAATGTAAACTGTCTCTTTGATAGGCTGTGGAAGTAGTGAAAAAGGGGGGACTCCCCACTCTGCAGATACACACATAATCATACACACTCACATTGGAATTCTTACAACTGTATGGAGAGACCCAGGAGAGTCCACATTAACAGAACTTTAAAAACCATGTAAAAAGACAACAGAGAAAACTAAAATCAACCAACCAAACAAAACCCACATACCATACCCAGGGGCTGAGAGAGTTAGTAAGAGACGCTACGCTCAGTTATGCTGTCAGAAATGCTCTTAGACTGGGGCAATTTAATCATGCAGGGACTGACTGCAGTGAAGGCAAAGGTGTGCATGCCCAGCTGCCCACCAGCCTCATTACACAGACAGCTCCTGGCTTACTCTCCTACTATTTGTCTCTTTATAACAAAGACTCTTAGGAGACTTTGGCAGTTTTGTGAAGACAGGATGGGCACTCAGTGCTGCACAGTGGATGTTGTAGTCTGTATCTCAGGAGGAGCATCCCCCAGGGGACTCCCCAGGACCCAAGACTCCTGTTATATACACTTCTGTAACTGGTAGTAAAACGAAGGTGTTACTGTGTGTAAAATGAATCGTGTTTGTCTCAAGAGCACTGGGCACAGGCTCCATAGACCCCATAGAGTAGTAGTACCCCCTCATCTCAGACTTGCGCAGCCTGGGAAAAATCAGTTTTAAGGGTACTAAGAGAACCACTAGCCAGTGTATTTTAAAAACATGCCATAGAGAACAAATTCAAGTGTGACATGGGATTACAGAACAAGGTGTAGAGCATGGCAGCACATATGCCAAACTGACGCCACGTGCATCCTGCAGCAAGGAGCAACATCACCCTACTTGCAGCAAAGGACTTGGTAGGAGGGGAGGGCAGACAATGACTCTCTGAATTCCCCCTCCTGAGGCTGAAACCTTACAGCTTGAGATGCAGAGGGGTGACAGAAAGGTAAGCCAATACTGGAGAAAAAGCGGATACTAGGAAGTTGGTGTATATTTAATTGTATATAATAAGATCAATAAACATCAATGGCATTGTAATTGAACAAAGAATTCTTTTATTCGACTGTCAAGATTTTAATTAGACTTACAAAGCATCCTAAGTTTGTCCAGCAGCTCTGCTCCTTCCACCTACAGTAACATTTTAAGAGTATCAAACCAGTAAGGATTCAATCTGCATCTTGAATGCAACACAGACTAAAACAGTCATAAGCTCTACAGACAAATCTGAATAATGCACCATTTAAAAAAAAAAAAATCTGCACTCCAAAAGTTAGACTATTTTGAGACAATATTTTGTCACAAAGATTGGACTGGCTCATTTTAGGAATGGAAACTTCAATTTTAGTGTGTGCCTAGGCACACAGATGACATTGTGCAGATAAATCTACATTGTCATTAATAAAGTTGACAGGAGCAGTGTTGCAGAAAATCGGTGACTTCCTAAGTGTCTAAAAAAGAACTGAAATGATTTTGTAGGTATTCTGAAAAAAATGCTAGATGGGTAAAATTTGTCAAGTTGGAGAGACTAGGTATTTAACTGGAGGGAAAGATGATAGGGCATTTATACTTACTGGGCACCCCTTGCTCATAAAAGGGAGAAGCTTATCAGAGACATACCACCACTGAAACCAGTAACTTATGGTGAAGAATATGCAAGATCATATTTAAACCAAAAATAAGCAAATATAAAACAACAGTAAAGAAACAAGATTCTAAAAAAATAATGTCCCCCTAATCCCTTCTAATTATGCAAAGGTGAAGACAGAGCTCGTCTTCAACATCTAACCAAATGTAAATGGGGAAATTAAAAAGTGACATTTTATTCCAATGTGCTGAGAGCTATGCATTGTAAAACTTCTCTCTCTTTCTTCCAATCACATAGTTGGAAGGTTATTTGCGTTTGTTATAAGGTACCTGCTGTGAATTACAGTAATTATGCAGACATTTATTCGGAAAGGAGGAAGCACATCCGAGCTTGCACAATCAGTTGATGAACCTCTGTCACGTGCTGTGACTCGGGCATCCCAGTCAGGTCAGAGCTGCCCTTCACCATGTAATGAAGCAACTTCGAACTACTTATCCAAAGCCTTGAACTTAATTAGCAGAAGAGCAAAGTAACTAACTTGCAGTAAGCTGGCAACTTTGCTTCTTTCTGTTCATGAATTTTCGATAAGAAGCACAAATTATTCTTATAATTATTCAAATCTAACACACTGTACTATTAAAATCTTTAGTCTACAGTTGAGTCACCAGAAGCACATATGTTATAAATGGGACTATTATTTTTGAATATATAAGTAGATCACATGGTTCAAGGTGTAAGGCTGAGAACCAGAATGCCTGGGCAGCTATCTGCAGCATGCAGTTTTACGTTAACCTCACCACTTAATATTCTGAACACTGAATAAATGTTGGATAAATTGATTGGCATTGATCTACTTATTCACTAGGCTCTTTTGGAAAAGAAAAATAACTGAGGCAAAAGTAACACATGCAAGGGTTTGTAAAGTGTAGGGAAATACAGGCAAAAAGTTACGAAGGAAAAACTCTAGCATTTTTCATGATTCAAGTACCAAGGCTTTGTGCTAAGCTTGCTTTGGAAATTTAGTAAGCTCCCAGGTAGTAACATACCTGTTGATAGGAACAGAACTCCCAAGGGGATGCTTCACCTTGAAAGCATACTTGTAAAGACGCTAATAAATCTGAGTCAGTGTTTAACAACTCAGACCATCCACTGTAACCTCTGCACAGGCACACATATTGTACCTAAACTACCTGAACCAAGAGCTTGCTGCCTTGCTTCCCTTGTTTCCTTTAAACCCTTTCAACACCTCTCTTCTTGAAACTTTCTCATTTTTCCTCTGAATTATCTATTTCAGGGGAAGACTGACTGCAGTCGTGGTCCGCCCCTCACGCCTACTGCCCCTCCTCAGTTCCAGCAGTAGGTCGGGGCAGATATCTGGATGCTAACGAAACGGAAATTTCAGATTATGGAATAAATTCCTCATCCAAAGACAGAGGAAGACTTTTTGCTATCATCTGTATTGACAGGAGAAGGGGTAACACTTTTAAACTGAAAGAGGGTATGTAGGTTTAGATTGGACAAGAGGATGATATTTTTCACAATTAGGGTGATGAGACACTGAGAAGTTGTGGATGCTCCATCCCTGGAATTGTTCAAGGTCAGGATGCATGAAGTTTTGAGCAACCTGATCTACTGAAAGATATCCTTATCCATGGCAGGGAAGTTGGACCAGATGATTTTTAAAGGTCTCTTCCAACACAAACCATTCTGTGAGTCTGTGACTCCTTGTAAAAAAAAGCACATAGATGGGAGGGAAAGATGAGTAGAGGTATGAAAAAATATGTATACTACGGAAAAAATAAAAAAAGTAGACTGGAAGTCTTTATATGGAGGGAAAAAAAAAAACCAACAAAGTTTAAAAGGATCTAAGCAGGGATCTCATGGCAGAGGGGAGGAATACATGTCCTGCCACAGCCCTTGCCAGCCAGTGCTTTAAGCTCAGCAACAGATGTTGAGAAAAATCAATGAAGAGCACAAAGAAGTGAATGGGGTTTTTTGTCTCAAATGGTGGAAATGGGGAATTATTGAAGAGCAGATTTGTAACAAGAGTCATTTTTTAACACTTTTTGTGATCTTTTTACCTGAAAAAGCAAAGCAATAATATCATTTAAGGCACAAGACTACTTGCAGCTTAGAGGATCCTGGATAACCAGGATGCTGGAGAACGATACATCCCAACCGTGCAGCCCCGAGTATGCACATTCTGGTACAGTCCCCTTTCAACATAGGCAGGACACACATTGGGGATGTCCTCAATGTCACAACAGTGCCTACTGCCCACTGAGATTGCTTTCAAATGGAAGTTTTTCCACTGATAATTGTCAACCAGGCAGTGCTCTGTTACAAAAACTTCAGGTCCGTGTCAGGAAGTGTTGTCTGAGCTCTCCGGTAATTCTTTCCAATTTTTATGCTATGTATTTACACATTGTATATACCATTTGCAGTATTTTTTAGCTCAAAACTAACTAATGGAAACACAATAAGATATATTAGAATAGATTTCCCCTAACTGAAAATTGAAACATTGTTTACAAAAGCATGAACACACTCGGGCATATTCTCTTTTACAAATCAAGACTGTAGGCAGAACACGTATGAGATTATATAACGAGGAGTGAAAGACACAAATAGTTTCCTGTTTTTAAATGAAAACCACATCTTTCCCACACCCAGTATAGAACAGAGGAAAGAAAATCTGCTTCTGTTATGATGAGCTCACTCCAGGGGACAAAGCCTTTTGTTTGAGAGGACAGGCACATGGGCAGGTAGCCCATCCTCACTCTTCTACTGTAGTCTTATGGGCATCTGCCTCTAAAACCTTTGCAGCATCTGTTGCCATCAGTACATTACAATCAATTTTATAGTCAGTCCACCTCAAAATTCAACACCTTTCTGAAGCATTAACACCAGTGCCTTAGGAAAATGCCCAATAATTTCAGTAACATGTCAGTTATCAACATTAGCACTGCTCTGTAAGCACAAGTCAAACTCTTTTCCAATCAACCAGCTGCAAATATTAAGCAATATCTATTTATGTTAAAATGTATCACGAAAATAATGTTTCTGCTAATATAATAATGCAGGACAGATATTCAGTCTCCTGTACAAAATGAGCCGATGGCTGTGATTTAAGTTATAGTAGACAAGAGACCATATTGTAAAGAATACTAACTCTTCTCTTTTACTTGTGGAAGCTGAACAGAAATAAAAAAGTAATGTACCCTAAACCTCCATAGTTCAGGAAATAATCCACAAGAAAGCCTACTATAAAGAAAACATATTAAAAAGAAAATATCAAAAAAAGGAGAGAGAAGAGAAAGAAAGGTGTTAACTGTAGATGAATTATACACAGACATATCCACAGTGATCTGAATAATTCAGCACACAAAATTAAAGCGTGTTTCACATCTGCCACCATAAAAGAGAAAGCTATCTGGTCTGCTTTAAAAGAATAATGATAACAGGAGAACACTTCTAATTCATACTTTAGGTGTAGTTTCAGTGCCAGCCTTGTGGTCCCCACAAATAAACACCTCAAAGCTCTGGGCTGAAAGAGCTCCAGCTGCAAAGTTTTAATTAACTCAAAATAAGCAGCAAACTTTGAAAGTGCCACCTGTTACCAATAAACCCCAGTGGTAATAAGCGATCAGACAAGACTCCTGCACCCCTGAGACACCTCCACCAAGTGAGATGCACAAATCTGGCCAATTTGATTGCCTCTCTGGCTGCTTGACAGTGAGAACAGCCCAACTTTCACCCACTTTCCCTGCACCGGATCCTACAGCACTGCTGACTCTCCTTCTGCACCCGAGTGTGGGACACTGATCTAAAAACAAACAACCATTCCAGACTCCTGGGCTTTCTATGTGCAAAGCTGCAACAGCACACCATCAGAGACTACGACTGACTCCAAATGCATCGATTTTCCAACAAATACATTTTTTTCAAAGTGGAGAATGACCAGTGGATAAACACCAGCTGGCTCCAGTAGGTCCATATGTCTCTCAAATTTTCACCAAGATGCAATGAGAGAGAATATAGAGTAAGCAATAAACTCCTTACTACCTTGTGGATGATACATGACAGCCATAGTTTTACTACACCATGACACCTTATATACTCCGCTTGACATAAACTAGGTCTCTCTGCTTCTGGGAAGCCAAGGAGAGCACATGGGGAAGCAGCAAGGAAGCACTATGCTCCCAGCTTGTCATTTCCATCAGTGCCAGTCAGACCCTGCCACTGGCTGGGACCCCCCTGCCATGGGCCAAGTGCCTCTGCGCCAGCCACCCATGAGCCAGCTGAGGAGAAACGTCTCATCTCCTTTCCCTGCATGAGCACCAAAAGTGCTTCCTGGAACTTCTCAACCACTTCTCATAAAGTAACAGTATGGTTATACGTGCCTCTATCTCAGTAACTCATATTAGGAGACCTAATTCATCAAAATGCAGCAAAATAATCCTGGCATATTTTTCTTTGATAGGGACTGTTGCTGTTAGCTAGATTTTGCAATGGAAATACTCTAAAGACTTGATGGGGGTTTTGGGAAAAACAACTCTGATTTCCTCTAAATAAACGACCATAAAATCTGCAGCACTGTTTTCATTTTAAAAAGTTACATATACTGGAAAAAAATACAGACCAGGCATTAGAAAAAAAGAAAATTGCTTTTACCAGAATATGGAAGTCACTGTGGTTTTCATCAGTGAACCACCAAATCCTATCTTCTTTTGTGCTCTGGAGTATTAACAGGTGGCTGTAGCCCCTAGCTGCATGAAACTACCATATGCTACAGAGATTGAAATTCATAAACTAACAGTACAATGTGCCAGTTTATTGTGCTTGTATTTCATTTTCGTTTTCTCCTTGGTGTTTTTATTACAAAAGAAAAGTAATGTCTGGTGATATAGCTTTAATATCAATAGCTTCCGTATTAACAATTTTGAATTGCTTCTTTTAGCATTGTACCAGGTAACCACATAAACAGCAATATATTTTTGACACAACATTGCAAAATACCATTTCACTTGTGTTCCTCTACAACTCTCTATACTAAATAGTTAGCAGTTCCATACACTTTAAATGCTTTAACACTAGAAAAGTTAACAAATTTCCTGTAACGTTTGATTATGTGCACAATAAAACATCCTGAATCTATTTAACTGTACAAATTCAGTTCTTATTAAATACTAATCAGCTGGAATGAAGCATCACATCTACCCTTCTTGTCCCTTCTCCACTTGGCATCTTTAATGGTTCCTTAAACAATTTTGTTTGTTTTCCTCCGTAAAAAGTGTTGTTACTTGACAACAGAAAAGAAAGCTACTGATGCCAATGCTAGATGCATATGAAAACCACAAAGCATGTCTGCACACAGAGGAAATAAGCAGAGGTGTCTTCAAATACAATCAGGCAATGCTTACTCATCCAACTCTTCACTGATCTTCAGTGTTGGCTCCAAATTGAGGTTTCTGCCAAAAGCTACTAAAAATACTGTGTCCAAGAACAAGGGGAAAACATTTGTGTAGTGTAAACCACCTGAATGAAAATTATTGCCTTGATTTTGTAAGCTTTTGATCCTGTGAGTAATCTGTACTCCAGTGAGTAGTTTCACTCATTTCTCAGTTACTGCTTACATAAAGATGAACTGTAGAAGGCTTTAGTCCTACTGTGCTTCAGGGGCGTCAGCAGGGTGACTGCAAGGACTTACAGGGTTCAGCACAAGCTTTATGTTGAGGTTACACCAGTTCTGACCCTGTTTCAAATTAGAGTGTCAACCTTCCTAACAACAGTCTCAGCTGTCCTTTCCCCAGACATTTCTGGGAGGACCTGTGCCTCAGAGTCTTCCCACCTTTCAGATGCTTGTGGGCTTTGCTGCTGTTCTGAAAACACTGTGTATATCCTTTTTCTCTTCATCTTGCAATTTCATTGGCTCATTCTCAGGGCTGGTGAACCTTGATGGTGGGAAGAGCAGCCGGTTTTTGTTTATGGACAGGTTATATGTGCCTGCACAGCAGTGTCAGGGAGAGCTAAGGTTATCACCTGTAGCCAGAGCCATTTCCTCAAGTGTACATCACAAACTATATATAAAAAAAAAAAAAAGAGAATTCCCTGGGTCTTTTTTTCTCCTTTATTCCTACAACCTCCCAGTCACCGAGAAAAACAAAAAGCCCTTTTTACCCAGCTCTTTCCCCAAAGCTTATCTCAGTTTTTCTCCTAATTTTTAAAGGCCAGGAGAGGAGGAGCAGATGAGCAGCATTAATCCTTTCTTAAAGTACTAGCTCAAACCCAGTGAAATCGATGGAAAGACTTCCAGGGACTTTAATAGACTTGATCACAGCCTGCAACAGACATGGTGTCTCCAGCATAGACCATCCTGGAGAAAAAAGGCAGAAGTGCCTCTTCTTCCTACTAAAGTACGATTAGCAGCAGCTGAATCAAAACTGCTCAGTCACAGGGACACCAGGACATGCTGGCAACTTCAAAGACATAACAGAAAACAAAGCAAAAAAGCTCACATACTAATCTAGTTTGTCAATATGCATGGACTTCATTGCATTTTGTGATTCACGCCTCCAAACACAGGAGCTGTTTGGTTTGTGGGTTTTGGGTTTTTTTTTCCCTGAAAGAGATTGTTTTGATGTTTTCTAAATAAAGCATGTTCATGTTTAATTTCCAAATGACACTTCAAAGCTAGACGAATTATATCATTGGAAAGCTTTTCCATAAGGAGCTTTTCAAAGGATGCCAATTTCTGATTTTTGCAGGAAATGAAAAAAGTCAGATCTAAAAAACTGACCTTTTTTTTTTTAAATTATGTGATACAGACAGTATTTAAATTTGAATAAATTATTTATACAAATCTCATCCCAGACATTTAGTCAAAACGAGGTCAAGACATCTTTTCACCTATGACCCACTGGAACTTCTTCAAGACGCTACTACAATAAGAGCCTAATCACCTAATCATCACTAAGGAAAAAGTTTACAGAAATCAAACATAAGTTTTAACCCAGAGAAGGCAGCCAAATGAGGCTATGAACTATATATGTCTTTTCCTCAGTCAAGCTGTTCCTTCAGTTTTTATCCCTCATTTTCATTTAGTTTTATTCTTAGTTCGACGGTGGTTCAGTGTAAGCACTACTTGGCTTTATTATTATCAACATACAGCAGAATGCTGTTATAAACTTTATAAGATCACAATATAATTCTGTTATTCTAAACATTTATTTAGATCCCCTTATTTAGAATCATGCTAATGCTCAGCCTGTGCAGTAAGACATGCACTAACAGTTAATACAATCCTAATAGCCAAAAGACAACACAGGAACCCAAACCAAAATAACATGTTGTAAAGAAAGCATCTTCCATTACCTTAGCCTCACAGATCTATTTCAGTTTACATTTGAGGAGATCTGAGTTGTCATAAAATAAATGTAAGTACTAAGTTTCCAAGAAACATAAACTGAAATGTAATGTAATTCCATTGCATACAAATGTATTATATCTTCTCAAAGAGCTGAACTGTGTTTTCCAGTGTTGGCAGAAGGCCCTCTTATAATAACATTACATGCATACTGTAGTTCCCTTGATGTCTTTCATATTTTTTCATAAACAAAATTACAGTGACAGTGCAGTTCATTACAGGAGGTTTCATTAAAGAACTGGTTTATTTTAAGAGAACACCAGCAGAGAACTGTCTTCAGGGATGGAGCTGAGTAAAAAGTCTGATTATGCCTCTATGAAAATCAGGCAGAAATTATGCAGGATTTTGACACTATAAAACAGGAAAATCCTCTTAATAGACACAGGGAACAAACTGTTCTACTGTGGCACTACATTAATAAGCAGGTGCTGCCCTATCAAGTCGCTGCAAGGTGACAAGTTTGGCTCTTGTTACAGATGGCCTCTCTCTTCTTCCCATGGGCAGGCAGTGTTTTGGACCTATCCCTGGTGTCAGAGGGAGAACCCCAAAGGGAAGCCGTGCTGAGGTGCAGCAGCAAGAACTTCTCCCTCACTACAGCCAGGTACCACACTGGGTGAAGTCCCACCATGCAGCCCAGGCCTCTTCCTTTGCTATCAGGGCTGCACCTGGCTCTGCAAAGAGCAGTAATGTGAGATCTCCCAGCAATTTATTTTGTAATATTTTTTCTATAAGACCAATTCCTAGAAAATCCCTGCATTGTGACTGACTGGCTGGCTGGCTTTTTTTTTTTTTTTTTTTTGGAGTCTGCTGCTTCCCTTTCACAAAAATAATCTCTAGTTTGGGATGAATCAACTAAAAGGTCACCTCACTGCTCAGAGTTTTCAAAAATTTAATTCAAATAAATGTGATACAGTAGCTTTTTAAACTGTGTTTCTCAGTTGAATCAGATATGCTGTCTCCTATTGTTACTGCAATTTACCTCCCTAGTATATGCTGCTAAGATAAGACACAATCAACACCATCTATGACTTCAGGGGATGGGTTGATGGAAGAGTAATTTCTCATTTTATTTTTTTGTTGACACTATTTTCACTCTGCTCTCTAGCATGACAGCTTGGAGGTATCTTTGATAAAGATATGCAGTCAAGAGCATTACTGGTTCAAAAATACTCTCCCTCGCCCCAGAAAAATTGGTTCCAGGACTCCAAAAATCCTATTTTTAATCTTCTCCCAGAAGGCAAACATAATTGCCCTTTTCTACCTAGATTCCCACAAAATAGTCTCACACGGAAAAAAGCATCTCCCTGCTATCATTTCCCCTCAAGGCAGGGGCAGTGGTTGAATGCAGCCACCTATTTTCTCATATGCTGAAGCTCAGGCACTGCAGGCTATGTCTGTAACCCAGCCTGCAGCACAAGGCATTGAGGTATTACCTCTAAGATATGACCACAGCACCTTTTAAATGTGAGGTCCTTCTGTCCTTCCAGGATGCTACACTTCCTTCTAATAACTTCAATGAAAGAGAATAGAGAGGGGCTGCAAGATGGATTTTCATCATTCCATGGAATTATCAGACTGTTTTCCTCTAATGGCACTATTGAATAACTCACTACGGTGTCTGAAACATGTTTAATGCATGATATTTTAAAAGCTATAGAAAACACAATATTAAAATTCTAACATGAAAAATAATGGCATTATGGCTCATTACATTCTCTATTGCAGTCATCTGAACTGTGAGTAACACACTGTCATCCTGTCATCTAATTCTGTAAGATCTGTGATCATGTTTTACACAATGTCGTTTATTTCACAGATACAAGCAGGCTAGAGACTTCAAGTTCTGAAGCAAATCACAGGCACTTGCTACTGGTCACCTGAGAAAGAGGTACACTCAAAAATAGACCTGCAGAATCAAAAGACATGAAAGAAAACCAGGTCAGAAGTGGCAAACAACGGAACGAAAGCCTTATGTATGTAGTGTCATTTCTATTTTCAATAATAGTAGCAGATCTTATACATTTACTCAAAATAGTTACATTTTCACATCGTCTTTAGATAAAAAGTGTTGTTTTTTGGGTTAGTATTATTTTTTTCTCTTTGATTCCAGACTGTCCTGGTTGCTATCACTTCTAACATCTTTCTGAAAATACTGGGATCATCACAGCCCTACCAAAATCCCAATCAGGGGTCTATTTCAGTGTTGCTTTTTCCATTCTGCCATCGCTGTCTAGCCTTTGATTGAGAAAAGTTCATGTATTTCTAGGGGTTTACCACATACAGATCCTTTTCTTAAAAATGTTTGTTGAAAACACCTGTTAGGCATTAAAATGCTTCAGTATAGTCTGTCAGAAAAGCACAAGTCCACATTGAAAGCACATTTAAAAACACCTGGAAATGCCATGGGCTTTCAATACCTCTGTAAATCATATACATTTACATCTCCTACTTAGAAAATATTTTCTGATTTAAAAACCATTTATTGCTTCTGACTACTGCAAAGAAGTCAAATGCCACGTATTTTAGACATGCTGATATTGACGCAGACCCTCCCATTAAATTAAAATACTGTAATAAAATTCCCAGGCTTGCCATGATGACTGTCAGAAAATAAGCTGGCACTTTGATATCTGCACAATTGCTGGCATTTCTTTTTCATCATTATTTAGGTTTATGCAAGATAAATGAATCTAGAATTCTAATGGAACTGCCTGAAGTCTGCTGTTCTCTCCAGTCCTACCAAGCCACTCAACACCAGCGTAAATCACTGCAATCAACTTGGAATGTCTTGCTGAAAAAAATGGAGTGAATTGCATGTGTGTCTTAAGAACACTCTCTCCCTCTCCAGGCATCTTAAAGAGGGATGCCTTAGAAACAGAATAAACTCACAGTAGTAATCCTCAAGTGTATCTTCCCAGCTTCGTGGCACCCTGAGAATTAACAAGACAAAAGGGTGCTGTGTTTCTACATGTAGTGTTTTCTTTATGAAAGCAAACAAACCAACCCCTTCAGAACCATAATATATTTATTCCATTCCATAAGGAAAAAGCCACAAGTGTTTCAAGAGCTAACTGTTTTTAGGGTACCACAAAAAATCCCACTTGACATAAAATAGCAAGTTTTGGGTATAACCCTTTTTCTATCTCGTACAGCATATACAGTGATGAACATCAGCAGCACTGCACACATTTTGGTTTTGCACTATTTTCCCCTTATGTTTAATCTGGGCTGCAAAGGGTGGCTGATTTCCAGGCAAACCCATATGCATTTAATGACTATGCATAGACAGAGCTTCTGTCGCACAACCTGAGGCGGGCCACAGGGAGCTGTAATGGCCACTAAAAGGCAATGACTCAGGAGACATCCCTTACACTGGGGCTTCTGGACTGATGGTCCCAGCCCGTTTCCTCACTGCCACTCCCTGTCCTGGAGGCAGGCAGGCAGGAGGATCTGTGCCTCCTGCATCTATCCCTTATCCCTCCACTTATTTGTCTTTTGTGTAAGAGATAGAAAGCAGTGAGAGTAATGGCATGAAATGTGCCTTCTCAAAAGGTATCTCCAACTAATATGACAGGAGTTATTTATTAAACCAGCCTGTACAAAACTGCAATTTCAATCTTTTCATATACTCCTGGGGCTTTCCTGGGGGTGGGAGGAAGGAAGTAATCTGCTTGTAGGCACAATACTTGCAATGTGTATTTTTTATGACTGAAAAGCAGTATCTTCTCTTTAAAACACCACAATTTCTGAAAACAGTTAAAATTAAATTCCAAGCCAAGTTTCTAAGCGTTATTTTTCCCTGAAACCAACAAATATTTCGGGTCTGGAGGGCAAACACACAGCACCAATACGTTTCTCTGACTCATTAATCTGCTTTTCTCCACAGGATTTAGATTGACATCTATTGGCCTAACTTGTGACACAACGGCCCAGTTCTTCAAATGTCAGCCCTGTTGTTCCTGCTTTGTAAAGCTTCCCCTGGTACAGCAGCTTCAGACTGTTTTAAAGCAAAATAGTTCCATTTAATCACTAAGGCAGAACCTATGGATATAGGTTCATATTATTTCCCATGTTTTTTATTCATAGTGTAAAAATGATCAAAGCCAAGAATTAGGACTCATTTATTTATTTAAGGAAAAAGACTTGCTCTGATCATACATTGAGAGGTTGATGCTATGATAGTCAACTGATTCAGGCCAAAGAAGTTCTATCATGGGGCATTAAAGATGCATTTATTTACAGTCATTTAGAGTGTATTTTTTAATAAAAGTGACATGAAATTAAATCTGCCTTTTACATGTGTACAAACTACATCAATACTCATTGACTAAGACGGCATGTTCTTTTTCAAGTACCTCTTCTTCTGTCCCCCCTCCCTATATGCAAACTGCAAAGCCTGGAAAGCTTTGAAGGGATAAATGTGTTCTATCATAGGACAGTAGATGGCTATGTCAACATCAGTTTCGGGTAAAATCACAATTGGAGGTTGGTGTGTTTGTTACTGGGTTATTTTGGTCATAAAATGAAAAAAAACCCAGCCTTTAAGTGGACCGGAGCTTTGGAACAGACTAATTATTCAAGGCTTAACTTTTAGGAGGAGGCTATAAATAGATCAATAGCTTGTTTATTAAAATAGGTTGAAAGGCATAGAAGGCATATATCCATATAGTTTGCCTTTTCTCAGACAGTATGTAGTGTACAAGTAAAAAATGTTCTATGACTGCAAAAATTAGTAGTTCCTTTTCCTAAAGCTTGGGGACATGTAACCCCTGAATTTCATTTAGGTCATGTAAAAGGAGCACAAGGAAAATTAGGTTATAGAAATAGCTATTCCTTTGAAGCCACTAGCAAACTAGTGGCAAACATATTTTCTAGCTTCAATTCTTTCTGGAGGAGCTATATGTAGCAATTCCATAACCTGACCAGTTTTCTTTAGGTTCTGTGTTTATCTGAAAAATGATCTTTAAACATTAAGGTAAACAAAGCAACATATTATTAGTTTTACAGCATTTTACAGCTTCTTACAGATGGAGGGCTTTTTCAGCCCTTCCTTTTTGTTTGCGGGCAGGTCACATGCTTATAGTACCAGGAGCTTCAGAAAATAATAGGTTCATAAAATAAAAACTTCTTCAAAAGATTGGAATTTTCTCCAATAACAGTAAACATTTCAATCCTGTGACTGTTGCAAGAAACCTAAGCCCGCATTTCGCTCTCTTCATTCGTTCCCATTATGCCATGCTGTCAGAGGCTGAACCATTGTACTAAAAATCTTACAGCCTTTCAAATTACAGATGCCTCAATGAGGCCTTTACAACCTCTGACCAGAAGACGACGGTGGCTCCTAATTCAACAACTTCAGACCTCACTAATTCTAGAATTAGAAATATCCCATAATAGACTGACCTCATTAATACAACTGACTTAATCAATTTGTCACAAACCAGGTAATACAGCTACAAGAAGTGGCTCGTTGTTCAATTTAAATTAATGAATTGCTTGCAGATGCGGTTAACACTTTGCAAATGGTTGTCTTGATGGTCCTAAAATTTTAGAGTCCAATTTATGCTCATGTTTATGCTGGACTTTTTTTTTTTTCAGTTTAAAGATAGGAAGCCAGGTTTCATCTTTTTTTTAAAAAACACAGCAGGTACCATTTCTTGAAATAGATTTTTAAACCACAGAGGTGATTTTAAACAAAAAGCAACCACCATGCAAAGTTGGAGTGTCATATCTAGACCTACAGCTTGTCATCTATAAAACTAACAAAAAGCAGCAGACTAAGCTCTCCTCCTGATTAATGCAGGACCTGAACTGTAGGAAGCTTACACCCACGTCAACAAACTCAGGCAAGACCAAGACCCAAACACCTTGGGCAAGATCTGTCACGTGTATCCCCTTCAGCAGTGACTTCCATGGCCATTCAAAGTCGTTTTTACCTCTTTTCACAGCTCAGCATTTTAACCCAGCATCTCAATCATCTGAAAATCATCATGCTAAGTGCCACATTGCCTTCGCCCCTGACTGCCACTGACCATGTTTGCCCCAGAGGCCAGAGCAAGGCATGGATCAGCTGGGATGGGCTGTTGACCTTGGGGGAATGGATTGATGCTCCTGTCCCCAAGCCATATCTCCTGGGTACTCTGGGAGAGGTGTCACCTTTCTCCTGGATTCACTTCTCCAGAAAAAAATATTTACATCACCTTAACAGATGCTTAAACTCCATGACACTTATAAACAAAAAGCACTAATAATTGTTTTTAAGTAGTGGCAGAGAACCAGAAGCTTTTTTCTCCCAACAAAGTTGTCATTTCTTATGTAAAAATGCACTTTAAAACAAGGCTTTTGTTAGCTTGCTTTTTGTTGTTATATAATCTTCCTCCTACATCTGTTGGGTCTCACCATCTTTGATGAAAACAAATATATCTTAACCCAGACATAACCATCAAGAATAAAATGACGACTGTAGCACAAGCAGTAACTACTTTTATCAAAGATGTACTAAGAGGGTTTTATGCCTCTCATTAGCAAGAAATGTGTTTCCACCTTTCTTTCCAAGTATCCCCATATGTTACTTTTCCTATCTTTAAGATCAAAGTCAAGTATGTTGAACGAACTGGTGGTGCATGGTGGGAGGGTGAGGAACAGGAAGCATAAATAGATACGTGGCAGGTTCAGGCTGGATCTGAGAACCATCCCCAGAGGGTTACCCCCATGGTACCCAACCCTGCATGGCCACCAGTACACTCTCCCAGGGCCTAGCTTACCATAGTTACCCCTCTGTGCTAAGATCTTGCCACAACATTTTGGCCATGACCTAACTTCTCAAAGTGAAGTAACCTTGAATTGTCAAGCTCATGCTAAACCCTGCGGTACACTCCTCCCTGAAGACACAAATGAGATTGACTGCACTTGTGATTTGTTCATTTCCACAACTATCTTACCATTAACATCCCTCTCTCATCCATTTGCAACACCTGCTAAGCACACAAAATTGATTATAATGTCCAATTATCTTCTGGGATAGTTGGTGGGGTTTTTTTCTCTGCAGGCTGCGTAAGGAAGGAAAAAAACCAATAAAAACCAAAAACATGTGGGCTTTCAAAACTTAATTAGCTTACCAAGAGGCAGAAAAAAGTCTAGCTTTGTCAGGACCGCCTTGTGCCAGTGTAAGAAATTATGCAGTTGCCTTAGTGCAGATTGTAATTTACGTATCCAAAAGCTCTATATCTTAGAGTAGATTTAAGATAGCTACATGTTTCAGCTTTAAGTGCTCATCAAGCTGAGAAATAACAGAACTGATGAATGGGACATTTCAGATCCTCAGAGAAATGAGCACTATTACATAAAAACTGTGATTTGAATTTGTCTTTCTGCTTAGGCTGTGCCATCCTAACAGCATTATAAATAGAAATAGAACCTTAAAAATCAAGAGCTGCTGGAATGGTTTTTCTCATGATTTGATCACTGATGTATAGGACTGCCAAATTCATATTCTTTCATTGGAATAATCTCCATATTGTAGTCTCTCCTCCTCTAATAAATTTATTACTGAATAGCAAATTGTAAATTAAGTTGTTATTTCAATCTGACAAATGTGAGTCTCTTGGTCAGTACCCTATGAAAACTAAAAACCAAGTTCCTTTAACTGCTGGGAAGCTTGAAAAAAACCATAACTGCGCACTCCGAAGGGCAGGTATGATATGCCATTCATTTTTAATAAAGCAGTTTCTTCATACTTGCTAGATTTACAGGCTCAGAAATCAATTACTACTGATGAATCTATCTGTTTTCCCCTGCCGAGATGTCAGAACAGAGGGCCACTGGAAAACTAAGACAGCAGTGGCTCTGTTAAGGCAAAAGTTGTATTGGACATTTAAAGACTGTAAGTCTTCACTCAGTCCTGCATCATGTTCTGCAGAACAGTTGTTGATGATTCAGTTTAAAATTACTTCCCGAGTCTCTAAAAGGTGAGAAGGAATATAAACAAGTCTGCCTGAAGTTTGGAACTTTTAAAAAATAACTACTGGAAAGATGAAAGCTGCTTGCAACAGTTTTCCTTTTGCAAACCATTGTACTGCATGGAACTGCCTGATCCCCAGATGCACATAGCAATGTGACACCTGGAAAGGCCTTTGTCCTGCACTGCCCTGCTCCACCTATATAAGCCTGTCCCTTTGCTTGCCTGTGCCAGCACAATGACTCTAAGTACCCAGAACCGGCTCATCCCCTGGCCATAGCACAAAGTAATGAAGCAGTGGAGAAGGCTGCTCCTCTCATTATGTTTCTGTCTGGCTCAGCTTACAGAAGCCAAATACCTTGCCCCCTTCCTGTGCTTTTACTAAGCAAATTATTTTCCTATGGGAAGAGTTTATAAAACACTGGTTTTGATTTTGGCATTACATAGCTACTTTAAAGCAAGGCAGCTGGAGCTATGGTTTTGCTGTAAGAAGCTTTCTATTGAGACCCTGTTTTCTCCCTTTACTCAGAACTCATTAGACCAGTGTTTGGGGTCTCGAGGAGAGGCATGGAAAAACAAGTCCAGGGGAGTCTCACAATGCTCAGAGCAGAAGCAGTGGTCTTGAGAGGAGGTGCTGTAAGAGCACAGCTTGCTCAGTCCAGGGAGAGGATAGCTGTCGGGCTCAAACCAGCAAGAAGCACATTCAAAATAGCAAATGGAACAACATCCCTCACCTGAGGTTGGAACTGAGCTTGTATTGCTATGTTGAAACACATACTGCAAGTGTGCTATGCATAACTACCAAATAATAACTCATAAACTCTCATAATCCTAAACACTCGTAATGTCTCAAATCCTATTTCATCTCAAAATTTATGGAAATTATCTGCTATTTTAAGCATTCTTGTCATAGGTAATTACATCACTTCCTGAAGGTCAGTGTTTTGAAAGTCTGTGAGAGGTTCTCGGGTAGAACTTGCAGAGGAAAACATGCACTATAACTATTTGTGCCAGCGACCTTTAACTATCCTGGTTTCTGCACAGAATTAGTTTTAAGTAACCTGTTTGTGTACTCCAAATAGAAAAGATAAACACTTTTTACATTTACGTTAGGATAATCTTACAGATGCAAAATGATCTCATATCAAACAAACCACAGAGAAAGTATCATATGTGTCCAGTTATCCAGAGCACTAGGTAAGTTCTACCCGATGGTTTAGCTCTTCATGGAAAGATTTTTAAAGCCTCTCAAAAGAAAACAAAGTAACAACACCCACACCACCCAAGAACCCCAAGCAAAACGAAAACATACAGACACTCCCTGAAAAAACAAACAAAAGTATTCCACACTATCAAAACCTTTCTGTTACAGATCCTTAGTACTTCCGTGGTTAAAAATACGACAAGCATAGTCTTATGTAGTACTTAGCCACTTGGAATTCCAGGTCTGCTAGAGTGAAAAATGTTTTAAGACCTAAAGATTTGAACTCAATTTCAATTCTAAAAATAAGGACTTGGCCCAGGTTCAGAATAGATGTAATACAGATCCTTATCGAGTCTGAACTAGTTTGCTCAGCAATAACATGAACTGATATGACAGCTATAGTTTACTCTCATATTTGTCTAAAAGCATTCTATAAATTTGCCTGTAATTCTGCCAGAGACACTACAGAATTAATGAATGACAGATTAAGGGCAAGTCTTCATAATCTGAACTTTCTAGGACCATAAATACCAATAGAAACCTATGTCTTCAACCTAGTAATCTCAGTAATAATTCCTGCTAGACCAGCTAGACTTTATGGTTGGAAGCAAATTATTTTCTTTCACTCAATTTATTTATGCATAATTAAAAGACCTTAAATAATTAGAAGCAATGATAGGGAATTACTCCCCTGGAAGACACTTGGGCTTCAAGTTTGAATGCTTCTCCACATAAATAATTACATATATAAAAAAATTCCACTCAGTCTTGCAGGGATGTTCATAAGACCTGTTCTCAGAGTGCAGGACATCAGAACTGTAGGGATTACTAACAGGAAAAGGCAACGTAATATGCAGCACTAGTGGAACTAACTAAAAGGATAAATAAAGCCAGGAACAGCGCCTTAGACAAGAACGTAAGCCAAATTGAGCCTCTCATGATAACTCAATGAAACCTTAAACTAGTACTTTATTCCTACTGTTTTACTGAAACTAATTCTCCTGTGTTTAGGAATTAGTCAGAAATTGCAGCAAAGCAAATATACAGCATATAAACTAATACACAGCATATAAACTTAACATACCATTAAAAGAATATCCAACAGACAGTCATGCACAAATAAATGTCTGTAATTAAATTTCTTCTTATAGGCTCAGTATGGGTACTGCTGGGTTTTTGTTGCAAACTGTATTTTTCAAATATTTATTGTTATCCCTTTTAAAGCATCTGCAGTAAATCTACTTTTATTTTAAACATTTTGCTTTTAGTTAGTATTTTTATTGCTTGTTTCCCAGACAGTATAACATCTTTCTCAAAACATTTATAACTTACTTGATTGAAGGCTGGGAGAAAAACTAACAAGAGTAAAAAAGTCAAAAGCTCTAATATTTCTGGGTTCACTTTTAAAGACTGCTCAGTTCCAAACAGCTTTGGAGAACTTTACTCACAAAATGCAACAAAACCAGGTTATGAGTCCCTTATCACTCAGTAAATTTTTCACATTTACACAAAAGTAAATAACTCTATATTGTGTTTTAGAGATACACTAGTTGTTTCATACAACCAAATTCCTAGTTATTGCCTAGATACAGGTCTGAAATTCAATTTTTAATACTTTACAAAAACTGCTTTTTAATGGTGTGGGTTTGCTTTTGGCTCTTGTTTTTTTTTTTTTTCATTTAGATGAACTAAATTCTCAAAATACTTGCTTGGCAAAATATTCCATCAATTTAGCTATAACCTCAGAAATAATGGTTGCTGTATTCCAGGAAAGCTTGAGGCAATATTCCAGGAATAAGAAAATTAGGTTCACATATAGGAAGCTTGTTCATTTTTTGCTGCATTTACAAGTCTCTTCTTCTTTGCAACTACAGTAAACTGGTGCAAGTCTTATCAGATATTTATTCAAAGCACACTAAATTAGCTGAGATTTCATAGAAGTAAAGTCCAAGGTTTCAATCTCACTTTACAAAAAATGTATAGAAATAGATGCAGCAAACTGCTTTTTTTCTGAATTTCTGTACCCCTGCTGTGAATGCTACTGAAGTGAAAGGTGATGATACTGCTGCTGCAGACTTAAGCCTTCATCTTCCCCTCCTCAGTTTTTCCTTCACAAACATGGACCTAATTACTGAGCAAGAAACTGCAAGTGTTTACGCAGGGGGAATGATACTGTTGTCTCAGGCAGATTTATACTCAGGTCAAGTAATACCTACACACATGGCTCTTTCTAGGAGTCAGAGCTGGTCTGATGCCTTACAGCACAAATAGCATCTTCACTGCTTCTTTAGAACCAATTCTTAAAACAATTCTCCACTCTGTTAATTTTATATTACTGGAAATTTGTAGAAAATTAACATAAAATAAAAGGGAAGTAAAGGCTCAACACTCCTTGAAATTGATGAAAATAATGCTGATTCATGTTGGAAGGACCCTTAGAAGTCCTTTCAACAACCCATTGAAAGCAGCATCAACTACTGCAAGTTGCTCAGGGTCAAGTAGGCAGATCCCACTCTCTGGGCCGCTACTCCGCTGTTTAGCCTCCCTCAAAGTGAAAAGCAATTTCCTTAACTTTGATCTGAAATTTCTGCATTGCAGCTCATGTCCATTGTCTCTCTTCCTTTTGTTGTAATCTCTGAGAAGAGCCTGGCTCAGTCTGTTCTACACCTTCCCACGAGGTAAACATGAGCAGCAATGAAATGCATCCTGAGCCTTCTGAGCAAATTCCCATTCATCTTTTATACGCTAATCCATCCTGTATTTCACTAGTCTTATTGTAAGGATGCTATGGAAGACAAAGTCAGAGATGTTGCTGAAGTCAAATGTAGGCAATCTCAGCTGGTCTTACCTTACCTGCATAGTCAGACAATCCATCAGAGAAGGCAACCCAGATGGTCAGGCACATCTTGCCCAAAACACTTTCTTGACCTTTATGTGTTTGGACAGGATTTACAGGAGGACTTGCTACATAACTTTCCATGGATCCTCCTCCTTGCCCTTCTTGAGGCTGAGACAAAAGTTTACTTCTTTCCTGTCATTGTGAAACTCTGAAGAGGTCAGAGAGCAGCCTTTCGGTGGCCTCTGTCAGCCTCACCGCCAACATTCTTCGGTTCAGCCTGCCTAGTCTCTTGGACTTGTGTAAGTCAAATTAAAAGCTGTCAGACTTCACCTTCCTTGAGTGGGCAACTCTTCACTCCTCCGAACTCTGTCAGTTGTCTCAGAGGCTGAGGGCAGAATTTACCAGGAAAAAAATGGGAAGATCCTGAATAAGCTGAGGTAACACTGGTTTGCCTCACTAGATGACCTAGTCGGTACGCCTCCTGCTCCTTTTCTCTTAGCCTTTTTTTTACTGAAAGGTATGTACAGAAGTTTGTATTTTTAGCCTTCACATCCTTTGCAGTTTCAGCTTAAGCTAAATTGTGGCTTTCCCGAATCCCTTCTCAATCCATGTCAGCTTGGACAATGCCTCTGTGTTCCTCCTGGGCAGCCCTTATTCTGTACTCAATTTGGTGTACTTTGTTTGCTAAGTTAACTCTGCCTGTATGGAGCTCCTGCCACACTTGCTTGATTTCCTATAGGCTGTGAAGGACCATCCTTGTGCTCTGAGCCCCTCTGCCCTCCAGGGCAGCTTCCCACATGATCCTGCCAAGTTGAAATCTGCTCTCCTAGGCCTTTTAACTATACACTAGATTTTACTCAATTCTTGACATTAAACTACTGCAGTACTAATTTAACAAAAATGTTGTTTATCACAAAAAAACAAAGATTAATCACACTACTCAAGAGTTTCTGTTGTACATATTTTGCCGCTTAGTTTTTCTCCAAGCCTCAAATAAACCATGAATCTGTATATGTTAGTCATTCAGTAAACAGCACAGTCTCAAGCAACGAGTGCAAAAGGACAGATCTGTGGAAAAGTAAAATAAGAAAAAACAATATTATCCTAAGGCTGCTATTTTCTTACAGATGATGTGGACATAAGAGTTCATTCTGAGCCTTGGACTACTTGATTACATATAAAATTAATTAATTAATATGAGACTATGCTAAAGTTATCAGTGAGGCTAGGTCCTAAAATGAGGATGAAATACAAGGTCTATAAGTTGCTCTAATACTTGCAAACTAGTTGATATTTTTATTGGTTTCTCTTTGACTAATCTTCAGCAAATGGTATCCAATTTTTAAGTGTTGCACGTATAAACATTAAATTGTGCTATATTGTGCTGACTGGAAGTACAGAAGGAATATTATGTCAATTTATGTAGTGGTGTTGTCTCTTCAGTGTAATTTTTACATGTATCACACAAGCAGATGATATAGCGTATACTAAACATAACCACTGGAAAGAGTATTTTATAAAGCATGTAACCCAGGCTAGGAGACTTGTGTAACATTTGTTTTTGTTACTGTCGCTACTTTTTAGTTAGTCAACGGTTTCTCTAAAGAAAAACCTGTGTGATTGGGATCACTTCTAGACAAAGACTACGGGTAAAAAAGCCCCATCAGTACCCCTACCCACAATACAGGAGATGAGGACATTACAGGGGCAAAAGGCAGGTAAATTCCTTTGGATAAAGTCTCACCACATCATGGAGCAATCAATGTGAAATTGGGCTGACAGTCCTCCTCCATCTTATGTATTTTCTGAGTGAGTGCCTTTTCTCCTGCCCTAGGACCTCAGCATACCTCCTACCTTTTTCCCCCTCAGTACAGTGCAAGACAGGACATTCTGCCATCACAGGCTGTGCCTGGCACTGCTGTCCTCCTTTGCCCAGTGACCATCTGTGGCACTGCCTACTTCCTTGGGCAATTCTGTTGTGTTATGGAAAATAACTTACACAACTGCAATAAAAATGGGAATTTTTTTTTCTGCATAATTTCACAGAATCACAGAATGGTAGGGGTTGGAAGGGATCCTTGGAGATCATCTAGTCCAACTCCCAGCTAAAGCAGGTTCACCTTGATCAGGTCACACAGTAACGTGTCCAGGTGGATTTTGAAAACCTCCAGAGAAGGAAACTCCACAATATCTCTGGGCAGCCTGTGCCAGGGCTCCCTCATTCTCATGGGAGATTAACTTTCTGTGTTCTGGCTTATACACATTACCCTTTGTCCTATCACTGGACACTACAGAAAAAAGACTGGTCACAATTTAATTTGTTATTTTTGTTTCAAAGTTCTGTATACTATTAATGCACTGAACCTTAGTGTCTTTAAAATACTACTTCCCGCATTTGCTGTAAGAGGAAGTTCTGGAGGATTCAATGCTGAATCTTTCAGATAGATTTTGCAGGGCACTCTTTGAGTTGTACAGAGATACAGTTGGAGCCCTGTAATCTTCCTATCACACCCAGCTGGAAGCTGCCTGATACATCAATCTAATGCAGTTGGAGCCTGCTGCTTACAGGCTTCCTCTACATCCATCTATCAGTAGTATGTCCAGATCAATGAGAAAGCGATTACTCTGCTGGAGGGGGGAAAAAAAAAAGTGATAAAATAATTGTAATAGGCATCTGATGACTAAAACATACTGATCTACCTTAATGGAAATGCCAGCTTTATAACAGAACTTCAGTACATAACAAAAAGCTGTGGGTGGCACATAATATCTTACTAAAGAACCTGGACACAGCTGTTACATGAAAAAATAAACTATACAAACACTAATTTCTAAAGAAATATACAGAGGAAAGGAGACATAAGCAACGTGAAACCCTTGCTTTCACAATAACAAAATCAAGTTTCACTGTAAGAGTCTACCCTTAATGTTTAAATGAATGTCTTTAGTATCTGAAATATTATTAAAATAGTTTAATAGTAGATTGAAACCTAGTATCTAATTTCACGCAATGTAACTTGAAAGCACTGTTAAAAATAATTACTCTAAAGAAGAATAAAATATCCCAGGTAATCTGCACATGTGAGCAAACAACTGCATGAGTCACAGGGGAGAGTGACAAAGGCACAAAAGATCAGGATGGAAACTGAGCCAAAATTCAAAGCAGCTTCAGAACCAGAGGAGAGATGAAGAATGACAAGGAGAGCCAAGTCACAGGGTACGCACAAAGAAACAGTTTGCTTTTCTGTCCACAAGTCTAGAGCAAGCATGCAGCAAAAAATTATTTACAGACACAACACCTAGAAGGTTAATCACTCAAACACACATTAACAGGTTAATCTCATAACAGCATTGCAGAATTAGCCAAACAAAGAAATAATGTTATATTTATCCCTACTCGTCCCAGGGTTTCTATGGAGTCAGTCTATTTTGCACTTCCTGGGTAGAAAACTGTTTGTTAATTTGCATTTTTCCTCCATGTTGTCCTGCAGGGCTTATATAAATACTGCATTCACTAACTCACATGTAGTCTTTTCCTGTCATTATTTATCCATTATAGAATTAAACAATATCAGCCAATGTATTAATTACTTCAATGCCTTCTGTAGGGGAAAAGAACTCAAATCATGGACGTGTCAGATCCGGCATTGCCAGGTATTTTTGATACAGGAAGGGAAAAAGTAGCACAAATCCTTCTGGTCAATTTCTGTAAGTTCATTTAGTTGTGAGTTGTATACATTCTACCCAGTACCTGTGAATTAATTGTTTTAAATGCTGTTGCTTCTTTCAGTCACTGTAAATCCTGATGTTCCCAGTTTCTGAAGACAGGCAGGGTTTTAGAGGCATAATTTTTTTCCCCTGTTTTCAAATTAGCCTTTTCATGCCACCAGACCTATTTCTATTCTACTTTTACATGCAACCTTTTCCTTCACAGTGTTTTAAATGGCTGAACAAGTTTATGGAACTACTTAATCGTCAAACCTAATTGCCTATCCGCTTTTTGCCTTTATGTATGAAAGTTCATTAGTTGCTCTCAATATCAAGTCAGATACATCAATGCAAGGCTTTGCCTTTTGTGTGCATATGGGTGACTGGTGATAACATATGTGTTTATTGACTTTAGAAGCGAAGTCCACACCAAGATGAAATAGCGACCATATGCATATCTTGGGTGTCCCAGCTACATGGTCATAGCGCAGCACAATCGCTTCATCACAGATCATGCTCCCTTTTCCTGCTCTCAGTGTGACCACTGAAGCTACTGGATTCACATGATATTACCTCTTTCGTGACACACAGTCTCTTAAATATCCTGTGCCCCTCCTGCCTGTGATTCACGCAAATCACAGAACTCCAACAAAGACTTTCAGACTGGAGCTCTAAGCTTGTTCTATTAACATGGGTCCTCACAAAAGGGAAGATCTTGGTGTCATCAGAAAAATTAAAGCCAACTTGAGTACAGCAAATGACACGCTCTTCTTTGACAGAGCTACCGATAACAGCTTAGACAATAAGGCTCTGATTCTGTGTTGCTGGAGGATGCAGAAGTGTTCATTAAAGAGCAGAGTGGTGTTCATAGAGCATCAGAGCCTCCAGCATCTTCTAAATGAGATTAATCAAACAGTTGGGTTTCAAATAAAAGATCATCTGAACAAGTGGCAGCTGGATGTTTGTGTTCCCAGGTACTAATGGAAAAAAAGGTTTATTTCTAAACATCTTTTACATATGAAAACAAAAAATGTATTATTTCAAATAATGCTCATGTGGCAACAAAATTAAAATTGGGGAAAAATGGGTTAATATTTAAGCATCTAGATGTAGATGCAAAAGGCAACAAATTATGAATAAGCAAGTCATCAAAAATAATGAAAGAATGTATTCATAGAATCATAGAATGGTAGGAGTTGGAAGGGACCTTTAGAGATCATTTAGTCCAACCCCCCTGCAGAAGCAGGGTCACCTAGATCAGGTCGCATAGGAACATGTCCAGGTGGGTCTTGAAGACCTCCAAGGAAGGAGACTCCACAACCCCTCTGGGCAGCCTGTTCCACAGTGAAATAGTTTTTTCTTATGTTTAAGTGGAACTTTTTGTGTTCCAGCTTCATCCCATTACCCCTTGTCTGGTTACTATCTACTATAGAAAAAAGTGATGTTCCAACCTCCTGACACCCACCCTTTAGATATTTATAAATGTTAATAAGATCTTCCCTCAGTCTTCTCCAGACTAAACAGTCCCAGTTCCTGCAGCCTTTCCTCATATGAAAGATGTTCCAGTTCCCCTGATCATCTTGGTGGTCCTGTGCTGGGCTCTCTCCAGAAGTTCCCTGTTCCTCTTGAGCTGAGGAGCCCAGAACTGGACACAGGACTCCAGATGAGGCCTCACCAGGGCAGAGTAGAGGGGGAGGAGAACCTCCCTCGACCTGCTGGCCACACTCGTCTTGATGCATCCCAGGATACCATTGGCCTTCTTGGCCACGAGAGCACATTGCTGGCTCATATTTAGCTTATAATTGCTAACTGTAATTGCTCATAAAAAAGCAAAATAAGCCATTATAATATTTATCCATTATTTTACAAAAACAATTATGGTGCCTCTATTAATATCTGCAGGACCTACATAATTCAGGATTTGATAGTTTACTTTTTTCCTAATTAAATTAACAATTCTTAAACAATTAAAGTGAAGCTGTATATCTGCTACGTATGTCCTCCAAAGGCAGACCTCTGAAAAGTGGCGGTGACACAGTCACAGATGCAGCATCCTTGGCCACATGCTCAATGACAGCAACGGACTACATGGTCTATTTCAGAGGCTGGGTGGGGTAGAGAGTGTTTTTAAATAATAAATAGGATTGACTTTGTTGTTTCATATATTGGAGGCTCCCTATCCGCTCCCAATGAGCTTATGTTCTTTAGCCACAAGCTTCATGTTGTTGCCAGAACTGCTTAAACTCCTCAGCCTTGTGAGTACTCTGACCATGGTTACAGGACAGTGCATCAGCTCAAGCCATGAGTCTTTTTCTATGAAAGTAACTTGAAATGTTCAGAGGAAATGGATATCCCACCTCACTGCTAGCAGAGGACAACTGCACCTCACAAAAAAAGGAAAGATAAGGAGAAAATGAGGTTTTCACAATTCCAGTTTTTGTCAGTTCCTGCTGACACTCATCAGAGAGACTTTCATGTCTAATTATTTACAGAAGACAAGCTACACACATACATACAGTGTGTATCTATACTGTCTCTATACATATATATATTTTTTAAAAAAGGCATAACACTATCTTAACTCCTCAAATGTCAACTTCTTGTGCCTCTCCATCCCTGTGTAAATACTAATGGTCCAAAATCTGTAACACATGTCAGTTTTTAGGTCACTGACCAACAGCCCACAGAGAGCAGAAGGGACTGAAAATTAATGGCACTGCCAGAGAGAAAAATTAAGAAGAAAGTCAAGAAAGGATAATGCTATAAAAACCGATAATAGTCTATTAAAAACATTTATTGCCATATTGTATTTATTTGTTAATTTTCACTGGACATTTCAATTTAATTAGATATACATTATGAAAAAAATATCTCATTTGAAAAAAAACCCCACCTCTCTCAAGTAACTTTCTATTGTATTTCTTTGAAGGTGACAGTCACCTACCTAATAAAGCTCATGCTAGCTTCACTTATTTCCTGTTGCAGGGGAGGTGCATTTATATTAATTAAAACCATGAACTACCAGCCTTAGCTAGTAGAGCATAGATATTACATGCAATAGCTGTGATGTTTTGGTTTGGGGATTAATTTTTTTCCTCTTCTCTCAAGCAGCTATTGAAAGATTATGCCTGGAAAACAACCAGCTGTTACTAGATTCAATGTTTGTTTTCATTCTGGTTTTTTTTTTTTTTTGGAGGGGGGGGTTACTTATGATGCCTGTAATAACTTTTGACCTACAGTTAAATACCTGTATGTCTGCTCATGAGCTTCTAATTGGTTCTTTGAAAACAGAGGCACTAAACGATAAGCCTTTTAAATGCTTAATCTGTAATTACCTTCTGAAATGTTTTCCCCACATAAGCGCAACACGTGTGTTAACATGCAACCCCATTTCCCTGGGAAGCCGTTCTCACAGCCACGCTATCTGCTCTCCCTCTCTTTGCCACTCATTTTTCTCCTTGCAGAACTGAGATTTTGAAAGATGCAAATAATACAGTGAATGGTTTTACTATAATTTAGAAACTAAAGGGAAACTTCTCTGGGAAAGCCATTTGGTTTAACACTACCTTATGAGCTAGGCTCACTCAGTCTGTTGGCAGGCAGCACTCCCAATGCTCTTCCCAGGGGAGGGAAGGTGGTCCCAAAGGTGGTCCTAGGGGCATCCCTTGCTCCTGACCACAGTCCCAAGGAAAGTACCTAAAGCCAGAAGGGATCTCCCTCTCCCTCATGTGGCTTCTTAGTGCACCTCTGCCTTTTCTGTGTTGCAATGGCAGTATCCTCCCTCCTCCTTGCCTGGCAGAGCGGTCTAAGGAGTATACATGTTGCCCCCAGACTCTTTTGGACAGATGTGACACTGCTGTAACACCTGGCCACCAGTCATGACCAGAGAGAACTGCAAAAACCCCAAGACAAGGTGTTAGCACGTGTCCTCCCTTGCAGACACAGCTCAGACACTGAAATACCACTCACCTAAAATGAGGTCTTTCAGTCCCGCACCCTCTCCCTGGCCTCCAGCCACCAGAGCGGGTGAGGCAGACAAACACGCCAGGTAAACACAAGGCTGCAGAATTGTCAAAGTCGCCTGCGTCCCCAGAGAGAGGAGATAGTGGGGGAGGGCACAAATCAAGCAGTCACTGCTTGCAGGCTTCATATTAAACTAAAAATCAACCTCTCATAGCTAGCACTTTTAGAGCAGTGTTCATGATCTCTGTAGGGTACCATTTTCATTTCTTCTTTGATGTGAAAAGGGTGGAAGTGATGGTGCATTAGAAATAGGAATGAAAGGGCCAGATTGGGAATCATTAAGTAAGCTCCCTGTCTCTTAAAAAGGAAACATTCTTGAATTTATTCAGATGCTCATCTCATCTGGACATATTAAAGCAAAGTAGCTAGGAAAAGCAGCCTTGTGTGTTTCAGCTTTGCTTTACTTTCTGATATACATCTAATATTTTGGTGTCCTTCAGGTTTGACTGACTGAAGTAAAGCTATAGTTTAATTAACCATTACATCTTGTATAGGGTATAATTGGTCTCACATCTAGTTCATTAAAGCCACAGAAGAATCATTCTGACAGTCCAGCCATGAGACAAGTTCACATAGAGCATTAGCAGTCCAGCTCCCTTCACATTAAGTCAGTGAATATTTTCTGAATGGAGATGAAATAGTGCCAGCCATCTACGGCCTGTCAAGTGTGCGCCCAGAAAAACTTTCTAAAGAGAGATGACCAAGAGCAAATAGACTGCCTCCAACCTCATTACACCCTATTCAGCTCAACATATGTCAAGTGTTTGCACTAGGCAAACTGACATTTTAGCTTGCCATTGGTCTGCTCTGGAAACCTGGTATTTCTAATGTAATCATTCTATATCTGGCCCCTGGAGCAGCTGCAGTTAAAGGAAGATGAGTTACTAAAGTCTCCATTTGGTG
This sequence comes from Colius striatus, assembly GCF_028858725.1. NCBI lineage: Eukaryota > Metazoa > Chordata > Aves > Coliiformes > Coliidae > Colius > Colius striatus. Next base: position 85,653,493 of record NC_084759.1, read on the forward strand.
GCTATTTTGCAGGTGAAAGTCTTTTGTGATGCTCCTATTGCCTGAAATATTCATAAAATAGTTTTATTCTGCTGGGACTTTGTAATCTGAAATAGGACATTTTTCCCTCTGCCTTACCAGTGTTTGAAATTCGCAAAATTTCCCAAGGTATAGGCCTCTGTATGGATCATAACATTCCCAGATGCAGACTTCCCAGAAGCACATTCTGCTCATGGCTGGGAAAATTACCCTTATCTGAGGTTGTCTCTCCACCATTCTCACTTTCTTCTCTTTCACTGCTTCTTCAGCTTTTCTTCACCCACCTGCACCTCTCCACCTTCTATCTTCCTTGGGCCATTTCCTCCCTTTACCTCACTTGTTACCAGAAGAAATTTCCAGTTCTCTTCTCCGACAATAACTAATTTTCAGGAATGACCCCCTCTGGCCTTTGCAGTCAGTGGACGTGTCTTTGAATTAATCCACTTTTTTCCTTAGCACTGACAGGCAGAGCTCAAAGAAACTTACTTTCTCAAGGTCAGCACAGTCTTTACAAGGCAAATATAAACCTCTACTGCCCGCTTTCCAGGCACAGGCAGATGTTCTCTGCCAACGTCCTGAGACAAACTTGTATGGTTCTGGTGAGTATTAAACTACAAAGCTAGTTTTTGGTTTGGTGTTTTTTTTTTTTTTAATAAAGCTGTTAACGTCAAGCCACTAAACCTAGTAAGATCTATTAGTTTGTCACAGCATTAGCACACTCGGTTTGTAGTGCATCAGGAGCTTGGTCAGATTAAACAGATCTGCACTCAGAGCACTGTCAGTAGGAGCTCATACCTGCCTATACAAGACAATATAGGAAGAGGCTGATGTGATTGATAGTAAGTATGCTGAAACTCAATAGGAACCTCAAAAGGCTATGGGGAGCTGAGAGGCCTGATGGTATACTAATAGGTATTTTTAAAGTTCCCTACCCAAAAAATATTTGTCTTCAGCAGCAAGGGCTTATGTCCAAATAAATCTCTGACCTTTAACAAAGGCTGCTGCATAATAATGTTCCTATCCTCTCTCAATAAAAAACTATGAAAAAAATTCCTTGATTAGTCTTGCCCAAAGTCAATAACTTATGAGCTTCAATATCACACAATATCTGCACTAATAAGATTTAAATCACTTCTAAGAACTTGATGAGCTGCTTCCGTGTTAATGTGGCCCAACTCTACACTGAATTTCACAGCTGAAACTTTGATGAGGTGACACCCTTATTACCAAGAACATAATTTGCACGAGTATTTTTCAGGCAGATAGATTTCCCACATAGATACTGTAAGATGCACAAAGGGCTTTGCTAAGACTTTCATAGAATCTTAATGGTTAGAGGGGACTTCAAAAAATCATCTAGTCCAACTCCCCTTGCAGAGTAAGACCACCTAGAGTAGATCACACAGGAACTCATCAGGTGGGTTTTGAATGTTCCCAGAGAAGGAGACTCCACAACCAATCATCTTGAATGCTTAAATAATTTTGAGCACATTTTTCAATATTGTATCAAAGCAAGCTACATTACATACTGCATTATGACACAGAGAATATGAGACGTGAAAATTATTAGGACAATAAGAACACGAATGAAAAATTATTAACTGGATGCTGTACAGCTTATAGCTTCTGAGAAGAAAACTTCTGTTTTGATAGCTTTGTATACTCCACAAACCTAATGCCTCATCACAAAAAATTCTGCCTAAAAACAAGTATGCACTCAAGTCAAAACTCAGGGCATACATGGAGTTTGTGAATACTCAGGAGTTTTGCTGTATCAAGATTCAACATGAACTCTGAGCAACAGCAAGTAAACCTTGGTCTCAAAACTCAGTTCAGGGCAGTAACTGGCATCAAAATAAATTCTAGATGGGAAGTAAACAATAGCACTGTTAACTCTATTAGTCCTTAAACTCTCAGAAACAATTTTCTGGTCTTTTTCTTATAGTCCAATCATTAGCAAAAGTACTAGTCAACAAATCCGCATATTACAGTAACAGTAATTATAATCATTATAACCATAAATGCATTTACCTACTTGAAATACATATGCTAGAATGGTAAATAAACTTCAAGATTCATCAGTCGAGCCTATATCCAAAACAGTCCATCTGCACAGCTCCATTCTTTCACTTTCCACTGGTATGTGGGAGAAGCAATGAACTGAAACAAAGATGCAGAGTGTGCAGCGGTCATCAGCCATGAGTAAATACCCACAGTGTTTCTAAAGGGATCATATGAAGTTGGAGTAAGCCTTTTACAATGAGCAGTAGCAGTAAGGAGTTTTAAAAGCAATGTGCAATACACGGAATGAAGGGAAAATAACAATATACGAAGCTTGCCAGATCTATCTACGTGTGTATCAATGGAATTCATAAGCAGAATCACAGAATCACAGAATGTTAAGACTTGGAAGGGACCTCTAAAGATCATCTAGTCCACCCATCGCTAAAGCAGGTCTGCCTAGATCAGGTCACACAGGAACATGTCCAGGCAGGTTTAAAAACCTCCAGGGAAGGAGACTTAACATCCTCCCTGGGCAGCCTGTGCTAGCGCTCCTTCATCCTTAATAATATCTTGGTTATACCTCAAAATTGGATGGATTCTTAGGCTTAAGTGCAGATAGACACTGGAGAAGACTGGGAAGACTATAAGTCTGTTAACACAAGACCAATACCTCAAGCATGACTTTCCAAAAAATAACATTTATTTGTCTTTTCAGGAATTTTAGCCTTCAGTAAGAAGCTACATTTCATTAAGAAATAGGATAGTTCAGATTTTCTATCATGATAAACCCTTTGATTCACTTCTCTCCTCAAAACAAAATACAGTCATTGAAAGGAGTTGTTTCTAATCACTTCAGTCACTTCAATCAGTAACAGGTCATAGTTTTCTTCAAGAAAAATTATTTCCAAGTATCAGTTAGAAAAGCATGTCTCAAATACCAGGTCTTTAATGTTATTATTTTAAGTGTTGGTATGCCACCACAAATTCGAGAGTGTCAGAGTAGTGTACTTACGCACAGATGAAGGCTTAAGGTGCTACTCACAGTGTAGCTGACACACAGGGGAGTTGCAGGGGAGGAGAAGTAATCCACTTGTAAAGGGATGGAAACCAGGGAAATACACATTTGTAAAGTGAAGACACACACTTAGGAAACGTACTCATGGAGAGATCACAGAAAAATGTTGGCTGGGAACATGGAAAAATCTAAGTCCTCAATCAACACATCAACTGAAAAAGTCAATAAATGGATGAAGCCAAGCATAGTCAACCCAAAAATTAGGAATGGGAAGTTTTGTAGTGACAAGTAGCATAGTGTGCCATCTGCCTGAGAGGATAGACTGAGGCAAGTTTTCAGCTACGGAAGGCCTATTTGTTTAGAAAGGGTGATTAACTGCTGCAACCACACCGCCAAGAGCAGTAATGCATACTGCATTTTTTGTTGTCTTCCTCGGTGTCTTTCTGAGAGCTATGCTTTAGCCAAAGATAAGTTATTGAGATAAACAAATGATTACCTAGGTAAAACATAACAGTCTGCTGTTTACAGGAGGTCAGATTGAAAAATCTAATTGTCCTCCCTGGTCTTAACCTCTCAGACTCACGCAGAAAGAGTCTGATGGAGCTCAAGAAAAGAGTACAGTGCTGCTATGAGCCTCCTCCTTGCATTCATAGTAAAGATCTGTGTTCCTCAACTCCAAATGAAAGAGTGCATTATAAGAACACAAATGCAGCACCAGAGACGCTCTTGAAAATGTTGGTGACTGGATGCTAAAGACTTGAAGGCAAGACTCCATAACTTACTGAAATTACTTAAGACTTTCCTTGAAGGGCAGCCCATTGAAGAGTTTTTATTTAGTTAAGAAAATTAATAAAAAGCACTGTGAAACTTCCATGTATACAGGACATCACTGGAAACTAACAGAGAGCAGGTATTTGTCAACAGCACTTAAGTAACAGGGAACTGTATCAGCAAATATTTAGTAACTGTTTTGACTTCTCCACCATCATATCATCTTTCTTGCCTCCACAATTTAGGGAAAAGATAACAGTATTTTTCTTCACAAATTATATATATTTAGTCTGGTTTTGTATCAGTCAACCACAGCTCAGATAAATCTGATCTCACTGCCTAGAAGAATTTCACTTACTTTTTACTAAGACAGAGCACATTATACAATACCAGTGAAACTCAGCTATATAGATAGACGGATCTGGAATATGTGGCCTTTGAGAAAGATCTAATTCACAATTAAGGCAGAAACTATATTCTACATCTCAAGCCTGTGTCCTTTTTTCAGCATCTTGCAAAGATTTTTACCTGTTTTCAGTATTAAAGCTATAGACTTTTCCCATAAAATGTTAAAAAAGAATGGCTACCCATGCTACAAAGACAACATGAGGTTCTTAGGGCATTTAGATTCAACAAATATTACAGTAGCCTGTTGTGAGCTATGTATAGCTAGAAAAATCAAATTTCATCTGCCACTCTGCCAGGCTGCATTCCAAAGTCAGTTTATCACTGCAACGAATATCAAGATATTTATCCTCCCTGGCTAGGTTAATCTTATGTTCCATAATTATCATGACTGCCATAAACACTTTCAATTCTATTCCTGCATTTGCGAATGTTGCCAGTTTGGGGAGAAACTGAGCTTAAAAGTTGCTTTGGTTTACTTTTAACTTAAAGGCAACAGCAGAAATCAAGAAATGTATTGCCTTACAGATTGTGTTTATCACTAGATGTGTGACGGTAGCTTTCCAGTTAATTTTTTAGATGCAAATTAAATTAAAATCATTACAAGATCAACACGTAAAGTGTTCCAGGTGTGAACTGGACAGAGAGTACTGTCAACATAGTAGATCCTTCTGTCTCTGAATGTATGCGTGTACTTATGTGTGTATGCATACATATACACACAAAACTTTTGATGCCTTTTCTGCAACACTGTCTTGTGATTTCCTCCTCTTCCTGTCCCTTCCACCCTGTTTCCTGTGATCATCTAACAAATCCTTAGGATGCACCACATTGCAGGAGTTTGCATGTCTGGAAACTTCACCATAACCCTGTGCAACATAACGTGGAATTCCATAACGTGGAATTCTAACAAAAGATCAAAATTAAAGATTTTGTTTAGGTGGTTACGCTTATCAAAAGATGCAAAACCACAAGGTTTTGATTTGCTTCAGCTTGCAGAAACACGGCACCTACCACTCCATCTCTTTAGAAGTGTGAAAAACATAGGCTTCACCAAAACTTAGTAAATATGAACTACATTTATGATGTTAATGAAACCCAAGCACAGGCAAATTTGGCAATTTAGTAAGGCTCTAGCTAGTTTGCATTCATGAGGTCAGCAAAGGCATATGAAGTAGGCACAAGAAGCAGCAGCTTCCAGATCTTATTCCTCTCGTTGAGGAATATCTTACTCTTCTCCCCGAGTTGGTTCCTCCAACTGAAATGGATTTCTTTTATGACCACTGGCTCACTAAACCTCCCTGTGCTATTTCCATTTCTGAGACAGGAATAATACTATAGCTACCCATCTGTGTATTGTTATGCTCAAAATTCATCCTTGTTTTCAAACCACCCACGGTCCTTCAAAGATGAAATTCTAGAGTGATATGAAAAACAATTACCTCATTAAAAGAGGGAATGTATGTGCACATGCATAGGTTTGCTCATATCAATGTTTCCTTTTTCAGTTTCCCCAAACTTCTGAAGGGTTCATACAAAAAAACCCACCACCACTCTTCTAGCAAGTTTAGACAAGCTTTCTACAATCAACAGAGAGGAGAATAAATTGGAGTCTGTAGATCCATATTCCTGCAAAAAGACTGAGACAGGAGTAATTATCTGACTTGAAGAGTTCTTGGGCTACATCACTGGAAATGTAAAATGTGTTTAAAGAACGTCTCAGGTGGAATGGATAAAGTCACCTTTGGCTTCAGCTACAGAAGTGGCAATAAGCCAAAGTGAAGCACACACCCAGAGCCACAAGCTCATTAGCATAAGTAACAGCAGGTTAAGCTGACAGAATATGCTACAACGACCCATAAGTTCCCCAGCTGTACTAAAAAATCTACACAGAAGTAGACAAAATATCTTCCAAGAAAGAAATCCACAAGGTCTTCAGGAACCTAAATACAAAGAAAACTTCTTTCTCTTTTAAAAACTTTTCTTGATAATTGATAATCAAACAACTACTACTATGTATGGCAACACGCGCAAAAGCTCAAAATAAAGCTATATGTTACCAAACGGCCAAATAATACTCTGGTAGAACTATTTTTACTGGAGTCTTCCTGCAAAGGTAATTCCAGCATTTATGGTGAGGGTTGACAAAGAGGAGGTGGTTGCTCAGTACATAATAGAAAAGACATGAACTTGACATGAGTCCAAGAGCTAAGAAATTACTCATTTCCAACAATTATATTAATAACAGAGTGTGTAGACATTAGAGACTGAGTCAATTCTATGTAACCATAAATGCTACCACAGCTATAAAGTATGGCTGTGAGGTGATTGAGACCACACACATTGGTTGTTTTCCAATTTAAGCATATCTGACCGAAGAGTCAATGCAGTATACAGAGGTCAAACCTGTCCTATTTGTTTGGTTCGCATGACATGAATCAAATCCTGCACAACTTCAGGCAGGATGACAGTGGCATGCAAAACTAGTTGATGTGATGCATGAAATAGGTATGTACCTTCAGCTTTTATATCAGAGCTTCATCAGCCAAACATCTCTAGAGAACTGTATGCATTAAATTTAATGTATTAACTACTGGCACCTTCAATCTTGAATATTACCTATAGGCATCATAAGATACAGCACAAAAGGCAAATAAAAATGAAGTGAAAGTGCAAGGAAGATGAGGCAGATATTAAAAAGTAAAATAAGAGGTGAAAAGAAAATAACACGATAGAAAAGGACAAAGAAATACATATTTTTTTAAAAAAGATAACCATCAATTAATAAAATGAAATAATAAAATAATTATACCAAAATAAATAAAACCAATTGCATTTAGACTTTTTACAAAAGCCATGTGATGCCTAAACAAGGCCTAAAAAGAATGTGTTCCTGATTTTCAGTTTGATGACTGATTTTAAACACATTAGCTATTGTAACACTGACTCTGCAGAGGATAGAAGTCAACTATCTCAATGATGTCAAAGGGGTGAAAAGTGAAAACCATGCTGAATAAACCAATTTTGTCAGTTAAACATCACAACGAGATGTAAATGCATTTTCTGAAACTTTGCAGCTGCAACTCCTTTTTTACTTTGCATCTAATGGCATGACTTCAAAGGCAAAATACACAGCATAAGAATAGTTCTCCTTTCTCAAGGAATTGCTTTTCAGTTTCCCCGGATATATTCTTTTTCTTGTATTTTAGACCTGATAAAGGATGGAAACATACTTGCCCTATCATACTCACTATAACATTACTTCATGAGGAACAAGTCTAGGTATTCCACCACAAATTACTAGAAATCCTTTGAGACAGAAGATGTACAATGTGAACTTCTTCTACCACTTCAGAGGTTACAGTTTGGTATGAAACTTGGGCTGGGCTAAAAGGTTCTTCCTCTGTAAACCTCAATCTCTTTTATGCTCCCAAACAGATCTGAACAGAAAGCACTGATTGCAAATAATGTACTTTGTGACGTTCAGATACTAAGAATGAGATGCAGGGCTGTTTAATTTAGTTATCAACAGCATTTTTAGCAATCATATGTATGTGTTTCAGCATGGTTCAGCATTCCCCTGTCTGGGAACAGTTTCCTGTCAATACTTCTCAGTCCACCTCCTCACACATATGCATGCAGCACTTCCTAATAGTATAAAATCTCAATCCTGTGGATTGTTCCCCTGGAGGACATGTAATGCTCAGTGTTCAGAAACACAGATTAAAATACTTGAGTAGCTAAAAATGAAACAATTAATTCTCTTAATTATTTTATTCAAAGTTTTCCTCTCTCCTCCTATCCACTCTCCTGAGGGGTAAAAGCTCAATCACTCTCATGCTGTTTACTTTCCAGGGTTAACAACACTGACTTTAATATTAAACATCAGACTTGATCTTAAATGGCTGTAAATAGGATTACAAGGGAACAAATCTTTGAGGGCCTGAATCTTCTTTTTAATTTTTCCCTCTCAGCTGTATGCATGCATCATGAGAGCATCATGCTGAGAATCCACTGAAATGCACAGACAGAAACAGATGTTTTCTAAATATACACATAAATGGACCCTTTTGATGTGTTCTCTAGACCTAAGTAAGTTTTACACATATAACTTTTCTCTCCCCCCATACTCTTAACGGATTAAATGTTCTTAAAGCAGTGACTAAAAAACAAAATGGAAACTGTTTAATTTTAAGCATATCTTATCCCACCCTTACTTCTCCTGCCGGGAAAAGAAATATCTCACTGCTTCAGATGTGTTCTGTCTTAATTAAGTAGGTACTTAAATCTCAACTCCACTCTTGAAATAGTAGTAGTACTAATATTAAAAATCGTAGTGTTCAATACTGCAACCTTGTAGGCAATACAGTATCAAAAAACCCTGAATGAACAAGCAAAAATTTAGGAAACTATACTAACAGAAGAATCGGAGTAACAATATTAATCCTGCTTCATGTATAGATGAGCTTTCCTTTACTGAATTTTCAACGTTTTTAATAACTCACTGCATATCACTTTAGTTGTTCTTGAGCAATGGAGCTCATTAATTACGGCATGGAATTGGGTTATTCCAGACTACTTGCAAGCATAATCAGCAAGACAAACGACTCACAGGTGCTAAACATCATGCCAGGGTGTGCATAGAAACATCACAGATCTTACCTAAAAATGCATCTGCAGTGACGATTAACATTTTATTCCAGTAATGGGTTTGGGTAACTTAATTTTGTTGGTTACAAGGAGTGAAAGTACTGCCAGGCTTCTATAAATATTCTTTGACTGGCCTCCAAAAGCAACAGATGAAGACATGAACTTCATCCTTTCTAATCAGTTTGCTACCTCCTCCCCAATTCCATTTCACTGATGGTAGGAGAGATACCCAAGAAAAAACAAATTTCCCTGTGTGTCTCCACTGAACTCTAATATTGACCTTGCTGTTTAACCCTGTTTTGTAATTTACACATAACACATAAAGAAGCCAGAGATAACATCCACCTCACCAATTTGAGAATAAGTGGTCCAAACCCACTACTGGCCTGCTGTACAATCCAAAGACCAACAAATAAATAAAAAGAAATAACACAACCTGTCTTCTCCTCAACAAAGGAATTGTTTCTCTTTGCATTTCCAAATCCCTTCATGTTTCTATTGTGCTGAGTTATGCTTCCTTTTTAAGGCCTACAACTCCAATGATTAAAACAAAGCTTTTCTCATTTTTCAGTGAAGTCTTGGAAGAGGAACTTCAGCAGTTTTCCAGGCAGAAAGGAGTCTGGTGTTGTCAGACTGTCAATGTCTGAAGCTCATAGAACTGACAGTGAGAAACAAAGCTTTTTAATTCCAAGTCACAGGGTTGAAATCAGTAATGAATAAGATAACACAGTCTCAAGGTAATACTACCTACATGTAATATCTTCTGAACTTCTACTTCTCTCCTGAAATAAATATATTTTAAAAGTTTAAACTTTTTTTTTGAGATGATGTGCATATAAGGCTCCAGCTGGGTGCTCCAAAGTAGCTCCTGAACATAACAAACCTCTGAACAGATCCCAATCCACCTACATTCACTTTTCATGCTTAAACTCTGCTTTTACAGAAAATATTTTTACTGAACAACTGGATCATTTCAAACTTGGATTATGTTAGCAATGGTGAAAAAAGAATACAACCTGTTATGGTAGACAGCTTTCAACATCCCACAAATGACAGTTCGCTCTTTCCTGATCTGCTAGCAGGCCAGTAAGACATTTCTTAAAACCTTCTCCACCTGAAGACATATTTCCTCTTCATCTTAGAACAATGAAACAACCCAAATGCTTTAATAGCTTTTTTTTTTTCCAAACTTCACTAGAAACAATGGGTAATATTTGTATGACCAGTGTGTTGTGAAATGCCACAAACATCCATTGGAGTAGTGCTTTTTAAGGAAAGAAACTACAATTTATGTGATTATTTTGATGTCATATCTTTACTGGAAAGTTTTTCTTCTCTTCTTTTAATTCTTTTGAATGGACAGCCTGTCAAAGACACAGGCTGTAACCAATTTTTGGACTAAGTCTCCTTCACTTTGAAATAGTTAAAAGCAACGAAATACCCTTGGAATTGATTAGAAACTCAAGTTTCAATCATATGTTACGAGTACAGGCAATGAAAAATTCTGAAGCATGCAATCTCCCTCTGGTACACAAAAATATTAGCAAAGTATTCTTGATGTTGCTCAAATATAATTCCTCATAGTCCTGGTCTTAGTTCAGCTGCACACATTCTACAGTGGCTTTGAACTAGCAATAATGCCTTTTTCATGACTTATTTTTATCTGTCTCTTTAGGGCAAGTTCAGGATAAGTACCTCTGGAATGACTCACTGCTTCAAACAGAGGGAGGTTTCATTTTACAACCATTCTTTTTATACCAAGTATCATCTGCGGTCCACACCCATCCATTCTAATATCAGTTATCCTTAAAAATGACCAACCTCGAGTCATTGCCTCCTGACAATTTGGAAAGCTCACTCGGAATAATCACATCTAACCTCATTGTTTTGGGCCAGACACTCACTCAGCTGCTCTCCCTCTCCCCCTCTGGAGGAGGAAAGGGGGAGAAAACAGGTTACAAAAGCTCTTGGGTCAACATAAAGATAGAGAAATCACTTATGGGCAAAAGAGACTCAACCGGAGGAAAATTAAATTTACTGACCATTAAAGTAGATTTGGATGGCAAGAAGCAAAGACAAAATCACAAAAATAACACCTGCCCTGCATGCTCCTTTTCCCCTAGTCTTCACTTCCTTTCTTCACTCCCAGTCCTCTCCCACCCATCACCCTTACCCTGAGGGGCACAGGAGGATGGAGAATGAGGGCAATCCATAACAGTTCCTCTCTGACACTCCTTCCTCTTCTTTTCCTCCTATAGGCTGCAGTCCTTCAGGGAATATGGGCTCTGTGAGCTCTCCTTGGGCTGCATATTCCTCTAGGGCACATCCAATTGCTCAGGCATGCAGTCCTCCACGGGCTGCTATCTGAGGGGCTGAGCTTTGCCCTGTAGTGGGTCCATGGAGTTGGCTGGAACCTGACGCATCAGTTACAGGGCAGACTCTGGCCCTTTCTCACGGAGACAACCCCTGCAGCCCTTTCCTTCAAAACCTCTTAACCTTGCCTCTGCCACACAATAGGATCACTTAGTAAACAGGCATCACCACCCCTAAAACTTCTCTCCATTGTTTTCTCTCAGCCTCTGCAGCATAGTACTGATGTGGGTGAGGCTGACACTTCCCAGTCTTGTACCTATGCTGGGGCACACAGAATTGCTTTTCCAGTCTCGCCAAAGTAGATCTGTCCAGCAGTACCAATATTAGTTTCTGGGTTTTTTTTTAAACTCACTTAAAAGAGCTAGCACCAAATAAAATCCCAAAGAACAAAATAAAACTGATGATTTCAACATTGATACACCTCTCCTGAATAGTTTTATTGTGCTTTCTTGTATTTATACAAACCCTGGGGCAAGGTGTTAAACAAGAAAACTATTCTGCAACACAAACCAAAAACCTGGATGGGTTTTTCTCTCTTGAATTATAATAACACATACATCTGTCCTGAGAGGGTTGTTCACTCAGATAAAAAATATTACGTCCTGATTTGGCAGATACTAGGTTGCATGAAGCAACAACAGAGTAAGTTGGTCCTCTAAATTGACGCCTGTGCCTTTCCCACATCTAATGGACTAGTTAATATTTTCTCTTTTTCGATGTAGATTTTTTTCTCCCTGTCTTTCAGTTTCAGTGTTCCTACTGAAGTTCAGGCTGTCAAGGATTTCCAGTAACATACCTATCTCTGTCTCACATAGAAACTGCAACAACTAACATGGGTACCTCTGTGTTTCCATGGCATCTCAGAATTATCAATGGGTGGTTTGTTTCTGTACAATACAATTATCATTTAGTGTAAAATCCTCAGGTTTTATGTCAGTAACAAGAAGGCCACAAAATGCAATCCCATTGGGCTGCTGTTATTTGGCAGGTCAGCAAGGTCACATAGAATTCCATACTAAATACTAGTTTCACTAAGGACTACTGCAGAATTCATTGGTTTGTTGTCAGAAGAATAATTCCAATTGATATTTGTAATGGATTTGTGTGAAGCCACTTTTTCTTGGTAACAGTGGGAGCAGCCCCCGTAAACAGTTCTTGAGATTTTTTCCCTGGCTCTGAGGTGGATCCACCTCCATCCCAGCTGGGCCAATTTGGTACCTCGCCATCACTATTAAAGAAGGCAAATCTGCAGTGGAAAAGGAAGTGGAGTGGTGGCACATGGTGGAGGTGACCATGTGGGCCCCACATTCAGAGAAGGAGGAAGGAAGAAGTAATGCTGTACCAGAGATCCTCCTGCAGCCCATAGCAAGAACGCAGGCTGTATCCTGCAACCCACAGAGGGCAATGGCAGGACTGAGAGCCACCAGCAGCTCTGGGTGAGTGCGCCCAGACAGGCAGGAGACTGTGTGAGGAGGTGGCCATGGTGCAGGCCATGCTGGAGAGCCTGTGGGCTGCAGAGACACGCACAGGAGGTGGAGAGGAGCTGCAGCTTAAGGGATGAACGCACGTCAGACTGGCCCATGCAGGGCTGCCCAGCCTGTGAGGGACCCTGCACTGAAGTAGGGAGGACCAGCAAGGAGTCAGCCTGCCCTCAGGTTAGACAACCAGCAGGAGCCATTGGGAAAGGATTGACTGAATCCCCCATTCCCAGCCCCATGTGCTGCTCAGGGTGGGTAAGAGAGGAAGGTGGGGGGAAGATGGTCTTAAAAGGCTAATTGTGCTCTTCATCACTGTACCACTCTGCGATGTTTTCTGTTAGTTATGGTTTTCATTGGTGGTGGATTAATTTTTTTGTGTTCTCCTGCAAGTTGAGTAGTCTTGTCTGTTTTGCCTGGGACCCTAACTAGCAATTGAGCTTTCCCTGTTCTTAGGGCATTCCAAAGGCCTTTGATACTTACGGCTGATCATGGACTTTTATTCCTAGGTAAGCCTAAACCAGGACAACATTCTGCATCAACATACTGTTTCCTTATGATTATTATCTGTGCTAACACTTTGGCTAATGATGCTTAAGATTAAAAGTCAAGTTTAGGCCACTCTAGTTTAACAAACAGTGCCTGAAAGGAAGGTATGGTATTCAGGATTATGATGTACATTGAGTTATTACTACTTAAAGCATTTTTAACTTGCTAGAAGAAATGAACAGAAATTAAAGTGTAGTTTCTCTGAAGGAAGCAAGCCAAATTTGACCCTTCACATTCTGAGGGCAGATGATGGTGTTAGTTTTGATTTGACTATAGTGCCAAGGTATGTCAAGCTTTTTGGATTCCTGCCTCCTAGTTATACATAGTCTGGGATCCTCCTCATAATCCTAACTGTTTTAGGATTTGTTTGATTTGGTTAGGTTGCATAATAACTGATCACTTACCTAATCCTCATTATTTCTGAAGTTTTCAAACAAATAGAATCTGCAAATTGAAGTATTTGATTGCATGCATTTACCAACATCTGTAACATGTTTCTTGTTCTTGGCTTCTGAAGAAATATCTGAAGAGACATAGGCATACAAAGATTTAATCACAGGATCAACTGGGCTGGCAATTCATTTCACTGTTTTTGAAATGTTTTCCTAAGTACCAAATTTATTCATCAGATAAAAATCCCTTGTGCTTTTCAGTAGTCTAATACAAGGCTGCTAAGAAATGAGAATCTGAGAGTCATCACAGACATTAAACCATAAACATGGTTTATTATAATGATGCAGTCATAGACAAGGGAAAGCTGAAATGGAGAGGTGAAAGAAGGGAAATCTAGGCTTTACCAGAAATAAGAGAAACATTGAGTAATAATAGTTTTTCTCATTTATTTATTTATTTGCTTTATAATGTGAGCATCTGTTCATCAAATTTATATTGATGAACATATATAATTTATAAAATTCTTAATAATCTTAACTTCGGTCACCAGCTATCTCAATGGTACCAAAACTATTTCGTCAAAGTATCTATCTTTATTGCATCTATTACAGCTCAGAAATATATAGTTATTATGTTTTCCATGTATGTGCAGTTATTTAGTACCTTTACTTTTCTGCCTTGCTTTCAAACCTGATTTAGTCACAATTCAGGGCCTGCAATCATTTTTGAAGACAAGAGGTTGCATTTCGTAGTATTTTCCATCATTATCTCTTACTGGACCAAAAGTGGAAGAAAAGCAGCCTTAGACTGAAGTGAAAAGTCTATCTTTGACAAAGCTCTTCATTTAAACCATCAGGTGAATATGCTCTTCATAAGAGTGATAGTTGTAGCTACAGAATATTTATTAAATATAATTTGGGATCATTAGTATCAAATTACAGAGAAATTCTTGTTATAAACTGGGTTTTATAATGAGAAGAAATAAAGATATGCTAAATATAAGTATACTGTGGAAATATATAGGTGGTTTTCTTCTTTTAAAAAAGGACACAATTATGAACCTTTTTTCCAATATCTTTGTTGCAAAAACATGTGTGAAATGCATAATGGCTCTATAAAAATAACAGGCTGCTCATAAAAAGAAAGTCTAGAGAAAACAGCATGAGGTGGTTTTATTTAGTGTGGCTTTTAAGTTTCAGGCAAACAGATCAATATAAGTGATCTGGAGTGAATGCTAAAAAAAGTTGACCCCATAAAAGAAATTCTGCATGTTCTTTATTCCTAAGCATCAGAAGGACACAAAAAGAGGTGAAGGTGAAACTAGACATAAATTAAACAAACACAAGTTTCAAGTAGCTTAGTTTTTGTGTAAATTTTACTTAAAATTTTTCTGGTCTACTTTTTCTCCAGTTGTGACAAGTTGCAGGCAGGAGGAAGGGAGAAATGGGAGTGGAGGAAAAAAAAAAGAAACAGAAATGAAGAATCTTTGTCAGCATGGGCCAAAACCAAAAGTACCTCTTTGGCCATTTCAGCATCTTGAGTTTCTGTATCATCAAGCAAGTCAGAGCACTAGTTGTTCTATGTGCAATGTCTTTAGGGATATGTAAATTAAAGAAACATCTTGTAAAGAACAGTGTTGTAATGTAAAACACTAAGCTGTGTAATTTGAGGATATTAATGAAAAGCACTGTATGCCTAATCTTAATTTACTATTACTGATTTTCATTTTTAAGAATAAGTTCTATTCTAAAGATAACAAAAACTAAAGAAATTGAAGTGCAGATGGCAGTTTATGATTTTTTGGAACAGGTGCACCTTATATCCTCATTTTGATGAACAGATGCTCACATTATAAAGCAAATAAATAAATAAATAAATATGCGAGAAAAACTATTATTACTCAATGTTTCTCTTATTTCTGGTAAAGCCTAGATTTCCCTTCTTTCACCTCTCCATTTCAGCTCTCCCTTGTCTATGACTGCATCACTGGTTCTATCATGTACATGACACTTTTGGAAGAACTTCACAACAACTACATTCCTAACCTCAGTTCTGCTGCAAATCACTTGGACATTTTGAAGCCAGTGGCACAGAGCAGATAAGATCCAAGGCCATTTGTACCTTTGTACTTTAAGGAGATGGACTATATGCACCCACTGTGATATGGAGCAGCAAAGCAAGCTAAAGGCTATTTTATAATTTCCAATTCAAATACAGTAATCTTCTGGTCTGATTTCACCGGAAAGAGAAGAGGAAGCAAGAAAAGATCAGCCTTCAGAAAGTTCTCATTTTTTTTTCAGAATGTCTTCACTGACCAAAGTCCAGCAATTGTTCAGATAGATTGATGTTTCCTATGCCCTTCACTCTCCAGCATCATGCAGAAAGTTAACATGGTGCTTAGCAACAATCAGCAGCTTCTGGAAATCTACAGTATTTCCTATAGAGATTATATGATTTCAGGGATAGGTAGTTTAATCTTCTGTAAGAAAAAAATAAGCCTCATCTGGGTATGGAGAAAGGATATCATTTAGCAATTATTATCAAAGACAACTCCCTGAAATGGGTACCTAATTGTAACTCCTCACAGAGTGAAAATAAATAAATAAATAAGTCAACCCACTACTGAGTCTTAAGTCTGGTTCTTGAAAGACAAAACTATTTCTTTCCTTGCTGATAGACATTATTAATACATTTTGATTATATGTAATATTTCTTTATGGAAAGGTTTTTGGCAGTGCATAACCACATGCCCAGTAATACCCCTTGTACAGGTTTGACTCTTACACGAGTCTTTCCTCCTGCTTTTTTTCCAGTGTGATTACCATCCACTCATCAAATGTTTGCTTCATACAACTCCTGAAGCCCCTTCTTTCCTCACCCTACATGTCATCTTTCCTTCTCCCACCCTCCTCCTCATTTCAGTATATTTAAAAATGGACAGGTTTTAACGATAGAGAGAAGAAATACATTTTGTCCTTTTCTTGGCTCTCATGACCCTTATAATCATAGAATGGTAGGGGTTGGAAGGGACCTTTAGAGATCATTTAGTCCAACCCCCCTGCAGAAGCAGGGTCACCTAGATCAGGTCACATAGGAATATGTTCAGGTGGGTCTTGAAGACCTCCAAGGAAGGAGACTCCACAACCCCTCTGGGCAGCCTGTTCCACTGCTCCCTCACCTTCACAGTGAAATAGCTTTTTCTTATATTTAAGTGGAACTTTTTGTGTTCCAGCTTCATCCCATTACCCCTTGTCCTGTTGCTAGCTACTACAGAAAAACGGGATGTCCAAACCTCCTGACATCCACCCTTTAGATATTTATAAATGTTAATAAGATCTTCCCTCAGTCTTCTCCAGACTAAAAAGCCCCAGTTCCTGCAGCCTTTCCTTATATGAAAGATGTTCCAGTTCCCCGATCATCTTGGTGGCCCTGCGCTGGGCTCT
Source organism: Colius striatus (assembly GCF_028858725.1). Classification (NCBI taxonomy): domain Eukaryota; kingdom Metazoa; phylum Chordata; class Aves; order Coliiformes; family Coliidae; genus Colius; species Colius striatus. The sequence goes on from NC_084759.1 coordinate 85,670,589, forward strand.
CTCCAGAAGTTCCCTGTTCGTCTTGAGCTGAGGAGCCCAGAACTGGACACAGGACTCCAGATGAGGCCTCATCAGGGCAGAGTAGAGGGGGAGAAGAACCTCCCTTGACCTGCTGGCCACACTCTTCTTGATGACCCTTATCTGAAATAGTCAGACACTTCCCCACACCATGCGTATTTCTAAACCAGAACTTCCACATGGTTCAGCAGGAACCACAACCTGATTGTAGCAGCAGCTGACCAGCATCAGAAAGCCAATAGTTGCCATGCTACACACATCTTCCTGTTGTCAGAGGGAACATCTACAACTGCCTGAAATGAGGTTGTAGTGAGATGAAAGTCAGCCTCTTATCCAAAGTAATGAATGATAGAACAAGAGGAAACAGCCTCAGGTTGCATTAGAGGAGATTCAGATTGGATATTAGGAAGAAATTTTTCACTAAGAGAGTTGTAGTTGTTAAGACACTGGCACAGAATGTCCAAGGAGGTGATGGAGTCACCTGGAGACATTTTACAGGCGTGTAGATGAGGTGCTGAGAGATGTAGTTTAGCGGTGAACTTGGCAGTGTTAGGTTAGTGGTTTACTCAATTTCCAACCAAAACAATCCTATGATTCAGGACACGTCAGGACAAGCTCATTCAAAGCAAGAAGTCCTGAGGTGCCAACAGACAAAACCATACAAGGACTAAACGTGGAAGTAATGACTTAACACATTGCAAAGCCCTCATTTCTGATTAAGATTATCCATTAAAATAAAATAAAATAATCTTGGACTAGTCTCAATAAAATACTGAATGATCCTATAAAACTAATAAACTTTGTCCCTACCATAGCTAATCTCTTCATATGCTGGTACTGTTGAGCACCAATTGTGCAGCTTATAACCAAAAAAGTCTATCAAGTTGACGATGCAGCACTGCTATCTTACAACACTGTTCCAACAAGCAATAGGTCCAAGCACAACTTTTGTCTAGCTCCTTTTCAGGACGTTTCTAACTCACATATCCATAAGTTTCTATGGGCAACATTCAAAACATTCAAAAACATTTTTGACTGTCTCTTTCCTTATACTTATCTCATATTTCTCGTTTATCCCCTGGTTTTCCTCTTCAGTTCATGTGGTAAGTATCAGCATATATCCAGATTTATCTGTCTTTCTTTTTGAATTAATTTATATTTCATATCTGTGGTACATATCTGTAAATCTGTGTGAAAGTAAGTGTATCCTTCTTGTCTTGTCACACTGTCTAGGTCTACAGATAACTTATCCTTGACTGGAATTAATAACCAGAGTCATGTGACAGAGCACATGCAACCAGCTTCCACCTCAGTCAATAAACAACTCTTCACATTTTTCTTCGTTATGGCTGTTCAAGATGTGAGTGACAACATCCAATGCCCTTGCACAATTTTTAGATCACCCTTCTAAGAAGAAATTTGAAAACATTTGTCCCATATCTAAATATAAATTGAAAGATGTCAGCTCTGTAAATTAATTCAGTAATACATAATGGAAAGAGGATTTGCATGTAAGGATGAGAGAAAATCTATGTGCATCAGGCTAAAGACAGACACACACACAATTGGATATCTGCATGAATCTACAGTGGAAACATCTGCTGGCTCTTATTGCTGCTTCTCTCCTCTTTTCATTTGTTTCCGTTCTTTTGCTTAGCAGCCCTCTCTGTTGAGCATAGATGTTTTTTCCTTTTTATTATTTTTAATCTTTTATTACTAGCTTGTAAAATAATAAAAGAAAGGAAGATGGAGAAATTGTTTCCTCTAACCCCACCAGATCTAGAATTCCATGGCTAAGGTCCAACTCAGTGCTTGACATTTTAAATTGTTGTTTTTAATAAGAATCATTATATACAGAGGCTTGCTCATTAGACCAGCATCTATTACTGTAGCGCTATTTATAATCAACAGCTAGCTCCACCTAGTGTCCTCTTAATTAATCAGCAAACCAGAAAGCTAAAAATCCAAACAGCACAGATAAAACAGAAGCAAACTATAAAACACTTGTCAGCTGGATGATGGCCACAGCCAGCATGCAGTTACGATTACAGGCATCACAAGGAAAAGATCATTTTAAGTAACTGCTTTAAGATGATAGCCAGCCAGCACTCTTGAGGAAAGGAGTGACTAGCAGTTTCAGGAGTACAAATATAATGCATGCAATATAAAACCAGTTTTACTGCTACCCTGAAAAAGTGAATGGCATTTGAGCTGTTTATGTGAGTTATTCTCTCTATGGTTTCATCGTCACCAACAAGGACAAATCATTATTAAATTTAATGGAACTTCTGTGAAATAGAATAACATACTTTTTTTTTTTTTTGGTCACAAAAACTAGAGAACTGGCTTTGACTATACAAGCCCCGTAGTCATTCTTTCCATTAATAAGTACATCCCCCCTCCCAGCAGTTAGAAAATAATTTAAAATGCCTCTCAGAGGTGATCAAAGCAGGGAAATGCTCAAACTAGTTATCAGGATATCAGTTTTACTGATCTTTACCTTCAAACTTTCTAAAGGCTTGTTCACTGCTGTGTATCTAGAAACATCTATCTTTCTAAAACTGTTACAGCTTTAGTCAGCAACATTTAGTGTTTAATAGCCTGGTCCCTTTTTGACAAGAATACATAGAGTACAGCCAGCAAAGTAATTTAAAATAAAGTCCAAAAGTGAATATCCGTATGACAAGAGATTCTTGATCATCACCTTGGAAAAAATTACAGACCTAATGAAGAAGGAGATTTACACTGAAAGAAAGCATGTTTTCAGGCAAATAATCCAAATGATTTAATATAATAACATTCTGTGAGCTATCAAGCAGTGTTTGAATGGTTGTTGGACCTCAAAACAGGAAGGAGAAAGAGGTCCTGCCTTGCATTAGAAAACACCACTTTTACTTTTTGGATTAAGGGTGACCCACTCCAATGTAGCCGACGTCTGTTTTAAACCTGTTCAAATCACCTGTTCGGAGCTGCTGAGCGTTTTCACCCTAGTGGTGATAAATGTATTTCAATATGTACAGTATACACTTAATGAATGTTCACCGTGACAGAGAGGAAATATATGGGGCAGGGGGCACAGACAGAGGGGGGAACACGTATCCAGATGATACATACACCAAAGCAAGCATCTTTAAATTTTCTCAAACTTTCTCAAAATAGTCAGTTGGAAGTTATGCTTGTGACTCATCTACTTTAAAGAAGTCACAGCTAAATTCAATGATTATATGAAAACCACTCTGCAACACAGAATATAAATTTAATAAAATGCACACAAAAATGCTCTCTAATATTTCAAAAATAAGAGAATACTCCAGTTCTCAATAATTTAGTAGTTACTGCCATTTCTCATTAACAGCTTTCAAAATCCTGTCTGAAACAAGCTGATACAGAGAAATTAAGAGCAGTAATCAAGCAAGAAATGATAGACCAGCTGGGTAGGCATCAAGTTGGCAAAACGTGAATACAGTTCAATAGCTGAAACAGATGCTGGAGTTGTTGAGAAACCCTGCAGGAGATATTGATGTATTTTCTTTATATAATATCGAACAACCGAATAAACGTCAAGAGCTAAAAAACTGATGGGGAATAAAACCTGTCAGAAAAAACTTACTATAAAGCAGAGACCTGCAATATCTTTTCATGACACCAAAACATCCAGTACATGCACCTTCATTTCCTCAGGTTTTCTGAATATGCCAATACATCAATCAGAGCTCAATAGTGAATAAAGAGGTAGCTTTTCCCATTCTTGTTTCACATTTGTTTGTTTCTGTCTACCTGAGGCTTCACAGACTTAGAAAATACTTTATTCTTTACTCTCATTCTAACACAACACTCTCTTTCAAGCAAGCGATTCCCCAAGCTTGGAGGCAAGCAGAAAAGAAAGGGTAACACAAGCATAAATGAAACTGCAAAATCCATTTTGCACGAGGAATGTTGTTTTCAGACTTTCAAGACCTCAGCAACAAATCCTCTGCCATCAGCGGCAGCTCATTCTAGCATATGCTTTGTCATGGTCAGTTTCTAATTACATTCATAATGATGCAATAGCTTTGATAATCCTACCTTCCATGCCAGCTGCTTTTCTTGTCACTCCATCATGCCAATAAGTTGGCTGCCGTAACAAATCAAGATAGTGTAAAACAGCATCTTTCCCCTGCATCTGTCATCTTCCTGAAAGCATTCTATTACTGCCGACTGCTGGGAACCAGAAAGTCTATTTGAATTCCAGCAGCTCCCCTTTCGCATGATTCAAGTTAGGTTAGGTGGGCATGACTAACATGATTCTCTCCATCATTTATTATGCAGCTGCTACACCGTCGGTGTGGTAACCACTCTGACTTTATCTGATACGTCAGTCTTGCAAACCTCTACCTCCGTGCAGGCACATGAGCCACAGAAGCATCTTGCATTTAATGAGCATTCTCCCTGCCTAAAGAGAGTGCATCTGCAAATCTGTTTCAAATCCTGCTGCTCGTATTGTCCTCTAAGGCTGATGCAAATGTTTGAAGATTTTTTTTTCTCTTTATTCTTGCATTTTGTCTCTCCAGAAAGCACAGTTCTTCATGCGCGCTTGAATTATTCACACTTCAGCTAAATGTTTGCTGATTTGTATCCAACCAAACAGCACCTTCCCGTTGAAACTCTCTGCTCGAAAGCTACTTCTGAATAACAGGGCTACACATTCAGGCTCTCAACTCTGTTTCATTTTAAACATGCCTTTTACAGCTACACCCCAACAAATGCATTTAGTTCTTTTCATGCAATGAATGGCTGTCTAATGAGGGAATGGTACATTTTTAAGCAATTTATCTAGGTCTACCTGTAAGTAAGTGACCTTTGCTTTTTGTGCTTTATACATTTTAGCAGTAAATGAATAGGTCTCTTAGAACATCTTGATATTCTTAAAGTGGCAAGAACCCCACCATAAGCTGTGTTTTTGCCAGCCTGTGGAGGACTTTCTCAAATGACAGAGTTTGCTTAACTGCTTTAGAGTATCACGAATTAAAAGGATAGGATTGTTCGGTTGTCTTTCTATTTATATTTTCCATTGGGGTGGGGGAAAAACACACTTGCGTCAGTAATTTCAAAAAGAATATTAATAGAAATTGACATATACACATCAATCATCCTCCAAGTTAAATTAGCTGTGTCTCCTACCACTTCTGCCTGCAGTTCAGAGTCAAGGCATTTCATGTTTAATGCATCTTCTTGCTCATAAGCTGAATAAACATCCCCAACCCCACACTGGTAAGTTTAAATACCTGAGGGAGAGAAAGAGAACAATTTAACATGTGCAACTACCTGGATAAAACCTGCTAGTGAAGTGGTGAGGAAGAGGAGCAAGGACTATTGCTCAAGTAATAATACCTCTTTTCTTAGCCTCTGCAGAATGGCAAAGGAGAGAGGAAGGGGAAAGGGCATAGTCCCCTGGGAAAAGCCTTCCCTTACAGCAGCAGCCAGTACAGTATCATTCATCAGTTCTCTCATATTCTCTGCTCAGAAGGCTCACAGGGTTTTACTTAAGCCTCACTTCTTCACTCAGATAAGATGTGTTGAACTTCTCCATGATTTGCAGTCTCCTCCCCATCCCAATAGTCCCTTCCTCCCTCACAGTTTTCTAGTTCTCAGCTAAGTTTCTGAACCTCTTAGCTATGAAAAAGAAGCTTGGAAACATGAGCTCAGGGGAGCTCTGTCACAGAAATGTTAGGGGGCAAAAAGAAAAAAAAGAGGAGCAACAGTAAGAAAATCTCTTACTTTGAAAACCTAGAAATAAAAAAATCTGGACATCTAATGGCTTCCTCTAGGCCTCCTGTTAGGGATATTACTAGTGGGTACAACTGCAGGGCATGTCCCTCTTCATCCCTGTGGAGCCCCAACCCAGGGCTAGAGGCAGGGTCTAGGCAGCCTCTGGACAGAGGGGCAGGCATGCTCCCCAGCAAAAACCCACCAACAGGCAGTGGAGAGAGCAGAACGGTGCCAGGGGTGCCAAGCACAAGACAGCTCCCAGATCTGCTGGGAGAGATCTGACTCCCTGCTCTCACCCACAGTTAAACAGCACAGCTGACACCTGAATAAACTAACATAGCACGGCACAGTTTATATTTGATACTGTATTTATTCCTATCATGCTGCCAGAAAATGCCTTTTTAGAGATTTCATGTAAATAAAGTCAAATTACTACATCTGTTCCTCTGTCTGTAGCCGCACATATCAACAAGCTAATTTTGCATTCAAGGCAACAGAGACAGTCCTATCATATAGTTGCAAAGTACACAACTATAAAGTGACTATCTGAAAATATTGTCAGCTCCTTTGTGTTCACAGTTCAAGTCATTCCCGAACTAAAACAAACCAGACAATAAATGAGGACTGACTTTGAAGTCACTGTAAATTCAAAGTACATAACAGAATATGCTTTATATTCCATACTTCCAGCTGCATTACAATTTTTAAACCATAGATACAAGAGAAGTTTGAGTTCATAGCTCACATAGCTACAGTGGCAGGGAAGACCTAAATTACAAAAAACTCAGTCTAGTTTTGGCTTCTAGTTCAGTGAACTTTGAGCTCTGTTCATAATTACAGAATATAGATGGAAATATTCGGGGAAAAAAAATATATATTAATAAGCCAAATAATATTGGTAACAGAATAGGGGCAATCTGGTATGACGTAAATACACTTAAGCAGAATCCTATCCCACCTGGTTACCTCAGAAGGAAGTACAAAAAGGGGGAAAACAGACAAAAAGGGTAAAAAAGAAAGAGGGTATTATGAAAAATATTTTCACAGAGATAAGAAGGACGTTATAAAAACGAGGCACTGGGGTTTATCATTCATTATAATTGCCTTCCAGCACAGCATACAGTGGAGATATAGTGATGTAGTTTAGTCACACAGACCATTCCCATTCAGACCTATGATCTTAGTGAAATGTACTATGAGAAATAACAACTTTTGCCCTGGTGTTTTTTGTTTTTGTTTTTGGTGAAGAGAGAAGGTAACTATGATATACTACTTTTGGCATCTATTGTTACCACTAGCTGTAACATGCCAGAGACGAATGGAGAATCTGGGAGGGGAAACCGGTAATAGTCACTCTGGCCACATACTAATAGGACAGATTAATAGCTGGCTTTTGTCTCTAGCTTTTCTGCATTTCTCTGAGAAAACAACACCCTTGGTTTCCGCTTATTGTAACTGGATTCAGCATCTGCATAGATATAATTATAGTAACCCACCCATATGGAATTAATTGCTTTAGAGAGAAGGCTTTATGGGTAGCGCTCCAAGACTCTACAATAACACAAATACATAATTTTTGGTCTTATACAGAACTATCACCAGTCTGGAAAAAGCAGAAATGAATGACAAGTGGAAAAACATTCATCAAGTAGTGGTCTGCTTTTTACAGTACTGAACTCAGTAGCCAAAGAAATTCTAGTCTATTTAGTTGACAACAACATGAGAAAGAAGGGAAGCCTAGCTCTCTTCCTATTCCATCTACAGCTTATGGCAAAGACACATCTATTCATTTTAATTGCTTCACTGCTACTAAAGCCACTAATTGGCTTATTCAGTGTGCCTGAGCTTGATTATGGTAGTATATGCACATTACAATGGTAACTAAGATAACATTTAGAATCTCTTCTGCTGCCATTTCTTTTTTCCTTTTTGTTTTCCTCTTTGAAAGTCCTAGTGACTCCAACTCAGCAAGAATAGATAATGGATCACTCAAAAAAATGAAGCAAGGAGACTGGCCTTGACATTCAGCCTTACATGATGCACTCTCTCTGGTATGCAAAAAAGATTTTACCTAGCAAAATTTGTTCATTTGCTTTGCCAATAGGTCTCCTGAGAAAAGTACATTTCTCTTCCTTTTTTCTCTGCCTCCCATAATTCTTAGGTATTTCATTCCCCCTCTCCTTCTTCAAACAACTAATTCAGTCAATCAATCATGAAAAAAATACCTTAAAGATATACTTTCTATGTTTGGATTAATAAATATCTCCAATGGGAGAATCAGAAAGGTTGTCTGAACAATGCAGACAGAAATTGTCAATTATTTCTGTTAATCATTTTGTATTAACTACTTCTCAGTTACGGAATTTTCAATGAATGATTATAAAAATAAGCTATCCATAAAGAATCACTTTCTGATAGAGTTACAGACATCAATACTTTCATTTTAATGATGGTATTTTATAGTTTAGACGGGATGATTTCTGTTATTTGGAAAAATAATTACAGTAAATGTGACTTTGTTCAAGATTTTAAAAGAGAAGAGGAGATTGTGGGGTGATGTCCTTGTTTCCAAATATGCAAAGCATGAGTGTTGGGAGGATGGAGCCAAGATCTTCTCAATGATGTCCAATGATAGGACAAGGGACAACGGGTATAAGCTGGAACATAAGAGGTTCCAAAGAAACATTAGGAAAAACTTCTTCACTGTGAGAGTGATGGAGCACCAGAACAGGCTGCCCAGATGGGTTATGGAGTCTCCTTCTCTAGGGACATTCAAAACCCACTTGGATGAGTTTCAGTGTGACCTACTCTAGGTGGTCCTGCTCTGGAACTGGGGTTGGACTACATTATCTCTCGAGGTGCCTTCCAACCTATAAGATTCTGTGATTGCTACAGAGGAGTGTATAATAAACTGAAAACAAACAATACATACAAAGGTTTCTAGAAACTACAATCCTCATACAACCATCATCTACACACAGATGCTTACAAGCTCTGGGACTCCAGTGGAATAATTCAAAGGCCTAGTCACCCAGAAAGGACTGCTGCGTTGGCCAGACACTTTTCAAATGTAGATGTCCTACATCAACCAGATAGGTACCTGACAGCCATCCCAGGAGCTGAAAATTTTAGAGATTTAAAACTTTCACTCATCTGTACCATAGGTCATCGAATTATTTTTCTGAAGATATAATCTTCATTTTTTTTAACTGAATCTCAGGTGTATGAAATTCACTTAACTTCAGACATTTGTTATCAACCAAAAGCCAACACACTTATGTGGGAATGCATTAGGAAGGCTCATGACCAGTCTTTCAAAGTGAGACTCACTCCACTTATGGTAAGGAAGTTTTGCAAAGTTTTAGTACACATGTGTTTACAACAACAATAAGCAGTGATGTTCTCAGCAACCCCAGGATTTCATATTCCAGGACTTGGATAAAAAAAATTATTCATAAAGATGTTGCAAAAAGAGTTCTCTGAGGGTATCTGTAATGGCAGAGCAGAGCATGCTAAAAAGTGAAAACATCAGTTTTGAATATTGCTGTGTGATAGAGTCATCTGAACAGTGCTACAAACATGGATAATCTTTCAAATGTGTTGACTTTTGAAGATATTTAATGGCAATCTCTGCTTATGTCTACAGACAAGCCAACACACAGTCTATACTTTGTTCTCACTTAACATATGTATTTCAGTGACAGTGAATTTAAAATACTTGTTTCTAGCAAGCAAAAAATATCTTACTTATTCTCCAAATATTTAACACAAAACAGAAAGTAGAAACAAAGAGTTTCATTACTTAACACTCAGAGAATTAGTGACCTTGATGTCTTCAGGAAAAGATGTTATTCTTCCTCTTAAAGCAAGTCTTTTTCATATGTGCTGTTAGCAGAAAACTGAACAATAACATGAAGTTTTAAGATGCTAATTACATAAAATATGTATTATGTTCTCTCACAGCACATTTTAAATTAGATTGACTTGAGCTACACAGCTTTAACCTTCTTCTATTTGTACCTTTACTTCTTTGGGAAAAGACATTGTTCAGCAACACCAGGCTTGAAATAATTACTGGCATAAGCATCTTAATTTGTTCATTCTTTCTACAGCTGCAGTCCGTGTATAAGATGATGCATAAAAGATGTACCAGAAATTTGAAAACAAAAAAACCCAACAAACTCAAGCAAGAAATAGACCTACACACATCTCACAGCCTGCCCTTCTGTGCAGCCCCTGTGTGCCAGTACTCATCTCACTGCAGTTTTGAGCTTGTCAGTAGTCTCACTTGGTACAACTCCCCAGCAAAGTACTTGATGTTTCTCTCCATTTTCATCAAGTGCAGACGATCGTCACATAAGCTAACTTAGGGAATGGTTAAATGGCAGCCAGTCAATAGATGTTTTGGAGAACAAAGATCACATGCTTTCAAATGTTTTCTGTTAGCCATTTCTACTGCTACTGCAGTTATATTCTTATTTAGGGGTATTTCCAATTCATTGCATTGGTTTCCCAATGGATCATTAACAATTTGGCAACATAAGTATGACAGCTATATATCACAAAATTACTCATAGCAAATAATACCATATTTCTTCTCATTGTTTATTTGCAATAATTGTCCTAAATTAATTACCTATGTTGTTTGGCTTGTGGTATTACTATTAAAACATCATAAAACTTTGTTTTTCGCCTGAGTGGTGAAGTTGAAATCCCAGGTAACTTCTTCACACCAGACCATTGAAAACCAGTCACTGCTTCAGGAAAACCTAGCAAATTCCTTTAAAAACAAACCAAATGCTCCAGACAGCAGTTATCTGATCCCTTTTGGTACATCAGAAGGTTCTCTCAAAACTTAGAAAATATAAGAGTCAGAAAGCATATTTCTTAATACTCGGTGAACAAGACTGTAAAGTCTGAGATTCCCGTCATCTGCAGTTTCTGTGCACATTAGCAGTTAAAAACACACAGTAACAACATATGGAAACCATGTTTTTAGAGATGAACACCTCCTTGCCTTCCTAGGATAGATACAACAATAAGGGTTTCAGAATAGTTTCCATAACAGGAAATAAAGCTACACAGCACCATTAGAAGAATTTTAAACTATATATTCTAAATTAAAACAAAATAAAACCCACAGTAGTTGCCTTGCACTTCACAGCAGACTTAATACATTAGAAAGACACTCCTCTCACAGTATCTATAGCTCTTGCCACAATGCAGGTTAACTATGACAAAGAAACGAATCGTACAGCCTCTCTCCCTACCCTGTCAGCAGAAACAACATACTCCACATTTTGTATCTCTGCCACTCAATAATTTCCTTTAATGCTACAGATTTAACAGTGGATGTCTATTATTTTATTACAGTATATATACAAAGTAGAAGGACAAATTACACAAGGCCAATGTAGTGGTTTTGCCTGGGCCAGGTTTTTGATAGTAAGGGTAGCTACAGAGTTGGCTTCTTTAAACAAAGATCTGCCAGAAGCTTCCCCTGTAGCTGATCAGGCTAGGGCCAGTCAGTTCTAAGATGGACCTGCAGCTGATCCAGGCCTGGTCAATTAGTGACTGAGGTAACACCTCTGTGAATAATGTACTTGAGAAAGAGAAGAAGGTGCTGCACAGCTGCTAAACTGAAGCAGCAACAGGGAGTGAGAATGTGAGAACATCTCATCAGACATCAAGGTCAGTGGAGAAGGAGGGGTAGGAGGTGCTTAGGCACTGAAAGAAAGACTCCCCTGTGACCTGTGGTGCAGCTCATGGTGAGGCAGCTGTGCCCCTGCAGTCCATGGAGGCCACTGGGGAGCAGAGATCTACTCACAGCCCATGGAGGACCCCATGCCGGAGTGGGTGGATGCCTGAAGGAGGCTGTGACTCTGTGAGAAGCCCATGTTGGAACAAGTTCCTGGCAGGACCTGGGAGTCTGTGGGGAGAGAGGAGCCCAAGCCAGAGCAGGTTTGCTGTCAGGACTTGTGATCCTGTGAGAGACTCAGGCTGGAGCAGTCAGTCCCTGAAGGACTGTTCTCCTGGTGGATGACTCACACTGGGGCAGGGTGTGAGGAGCTGCCTCCATGGAAGGCCCCATTCTGGAGCAGTTTGTGAGGAACTGTAGCCCATGGTAAGGACCCATGTGGAGAAGTTAATGAAGGATTGTCTCTCATGGGAGCAGTAGGAAGTGTGAGGAGGCCTCCCCCTAAGAAGAAGCATCAAAGTCCATCTGTAATGAACTGACCGCAACCCCCATCCCCCATCCCCTGCACTGCTGGCGAGGAAGGAAGGAGAACCCTGGGAAGAAGGAGGGGTGGGAGGTTCAGTTTTATTTCTCATCTCCCTGTTCTTATTGTTCCTCTAATAAATCAAACCTTTCTTTTTCTCCCCATGTTGAGTCTGTTTTGCCCATGATGCTAATTGTTGAGCAATCTCTCTGTCCTTATCTTGACTCACAAACTGATTTTTATATTTCTCTCTTTCTCATGTCCAGTGTAGGAGGGGGAGTGATATTAAGACTTGGTGGACACTTTGCTAAGCCACCACAGCCAACTTGAATTCTCTGGAAATTAAAATTTACAAAAAAAGACAGTTATTGCTGTTGTTGTGTTTTTTGTTTTTGTTTTTTTTTTTTTAAGTGCTCAATAACTTCAGCTCCACTGCAGAGAAATCTTGAATGTACATTTTTCACATGAAAGGCTTGAAAAAGAATCCACATCACAGAATCACAGAATCACAGAATCTTAAGGGTTAGAAGGGACCTGGAAAGATCTAGTTCAAACCCCCTTCCAGAACAGCGCCTCCTAGAGTAGGTCACACAGGAACTGGTCCAGGTGGGTTTTAAATGTCCCCAGAGAAGGAGACTCAACAACCCATCTAGGCAGCCCATTTCAGTGTTCTGTCACCCTCAGAATCAAGTTTTTCCTTATGTTTCTTTAGAACCTCTTATGTTCCAGCTTGTACCCATTGTCCCTTGTCCTATCACTGGACATCACTGAGAAGAGCCTGGCTCCATTCTCCTGACAGCCACCCTTTATGTACTTGTAAACATTAATGAGATCTTTAAGTTACTTAAAAAAAAAAAAATTTCGAGGACATGCCTTGTCCTCTTCCAGTTAGGGAATGCAGTCTCACAGCTACACGTTGGTTTTGCCTCAGCATCCTTAAGCACAGTTTGGCATCAGCTCCTCTCCTGACATCTAGGAGGGGCACCCATAGGGCATCTCAGCTTTTAATGACACACATGGGCTTCTAACCAATGAGCTGTACTCTTAAGTTTTGTTCACACTAAAGTTATAAAATCTTTTCTAAATCCATCCAAACTCCATGAGAAGGATAACAACAATCCTCTGACAGCAGCACAAGACTTTGTTACCCGGACATCCTTCTGCTGCAAGAAGTTCTGATAAGAAACATGCTAGATGGGCTTATTTTTTATCTCAAGAAGAGCTATCATTCTCTCATTTAATGGACTAAAACAAATTTGACCATAACTTTGCTTCAGTACTGTTTCACAGGTCCTGCAGAACAGCTCTCCTGCATGTTGTGTACCATGACAACCCATTTATATATATTATCTCTTTTAAATGACCATGGTGCTGATAAACCTAACATTAACTACAATTTTTCAGCAGCTTTCTCATATACCTGAAGACCTGAGACCCTAATCCTCCAACAGGCCACAGGAAGAAAGGATGTTGCCTTACAGGACAGGGAAAAAAAAAAAGAAAAGGTTTCTGTGAACTCCGGGAGGCAGGAAGCAGAGCAGGAGCCATGGTCCAAGCTATGGGGCACCTCACCTCAGCTCTGCAGATGAGAACCACTACTTTCCCTCCACAGTCTTCCTTCAGGCTTAGAGCAGCTACTCCGATTTTCCCATCCACAGGACATACATCATATTTCCTATTTTTCAATACAATGAATATGTATGTTTTTTATTCCCCAGACTGGCAAGGGCACAGTGATTTATTTGGGCTGCCCTATAAGCCCTAGCTAGAAGAGCATATAATATTAATTTAGAAGGCACTTCAGTAAGAATATTTTCTCATTCATCCAGTGCTAAAAACAGACTTAAGGGAAGTCATGACCCTTAATGAGTCAGTTCCCAGGCAAAGGCAGAAATCGGAGAACGCTTTGGCATCAGATCTCCAAACTTCACTCTGTGGTGGTCTAAAGCCACATATGAGACTGTAAGCACTTCCCATATAGGTGGGAATGAAGGAGGAAGAAGTAACACTCTGCATTGTGTGTGTGATTGACACACAACTTCCAGATTAGCTAAATTAGAAAAATTGTGGCCTAATTAAACCCTCTCCCTTACATCTTGTCAAACTTCCAGCATATCTGGGACATTGAATGGCACCCATGAGCAGGGTGGCAGCTGTCAAGGATCACTTTGCTTGCCAGGCTTCATTTTTTACATTATTTTGCATAATATCAGTGTGCAATCAATTTTGCATTGTACAGAACAGCTGACTACGATACTGCATACTCTGGTATTACACACTATAGCTTAAAATTCTGTTAAAACAATTATAAATGGTGTATTCTTAAACCAGGTATTGCATATGAAAACCAAGTGCTGTAAGAATATATGTTCCCTAAGGAGTTAATATTTCTTTGTTCCACTTACTCAAAATTCAGGACACATTCTACTAAGCTTATAACATGGCATTACAATGCTTGATTCACACTGATTTACGTTACCAAGCATTTTTATTTAAAAATGGAGAACTCAATGACCTCATTATCAGAAAAAATAATTATCTTGCAAATTTTCCAGGAAACCATGACTTGTCAAACAGAAAGCCAGTTCTGGTAAAAGTGGCGGACACCTCCATCAACTCCCAGTTCAACAAGAGCAGTATGTAACATGTGGATGCTGCTGCACTCAGTGTCTTTCTAGGTCATTTTGGAGCTACTAGATCTGACCCAAAGCACAGAAAGTTGTACAAAAAAGCAAGTTAAAAGGTATCACAGGAAGCAAACAGACTGCATAAAAGTTCTAGATCTTGCACGCTGTTCAAAAATGTCAGCAATGTGGTTTTTAAAAACTGGGTAGTTTTTAGCACTCTCTTCTCATCCAGATACTCATCAATTCCACCTTTGTGTTCTCCTTTAGAAAACTAAGTACTCAAATTTGGTCTATAATCAAGTGAAACTTGTCCAGAATGCCAAGATCATCACTGTCATTGTGCTTATATGTTTAGGGTGGACCTGACAGAGGACTCAACATTAATTTGTCTTCTTATTCCAATTCATCCCTTTTACATGGCTTTATATTTTTAGTTTTAAATACTGTACAAAAGTTGGGGCTTTTTTTCCTCTGAGCAATCACTACAACGTATTTTAGATTTAATTAGGAAAAGCTATGAAAGAGAATTATAATGTTCCAACATCGCCATGCACACTGGTTTCCCATCTTTGAGTATCATCTGCCCTTTCCTAGAAGAGTCCAGTCACATCTTCCCTCGCAAAGACAACAAAAGCCCAGCAAAGATGATGAAGGCATAAAGCTTATTCATAACAATTTCAGGCTTAGCCCTTTCTGACGCTTAATACAGGCACAGTTGGAATAACTAAACTAGCTGCCATCAATATATTCGTTAAGCAGTCTCTATGTCTGTCAATACTTCCCAGTCCAACAGACTTGAGTAAGAACATCCTTCTTCTGCTTCTTCCCTGGCTGGCAAAATTGGGCCATGTTATCAGTAAGAAAACATCTTTTGAAAAACACCATGAAAAGTCATATCAGCACTTCTGTTAGGAACAGAAGTCAGCTATCAACTTCCAAGAACATTTTTGGACATATGCCTAAATCAGCATCCACTCCAGACAGAAAATGTAGCTAAAAAAACCCAACAAAACATATCACAGATGAAAAGGAAAGAAAAAAAAAAGTAAAAGGAATGTCACAAGGGAAATCTCTTCCCCATCTTCAGGAGAAAAAGGAACTAAGAAATGCTCTGACCCCTAAATCACAAAATTACAGATTCACAGAATGATCAGGGTTGGAAGTGCCCTCTAGAGATCATCCAGTCCAACCCTCTGCTAAAGCAGGTTCACCTAGGTCAGGGGACATAGGAACATGTTCAGGTGGGTCTGATAACCTCCAGAGAGGAGACTCCACACTCTCTCTGGGCAGCCTGTGCCAGAGCTCCTTTGCCGTCACAGGAAAAATGTTTCTTATGGTGTCCAAGGGGAACTTCCTGAATTCCAGCTTGTGCCCATTACCCCTTGTCCTGTCACTAGGTGCTACACAAAAAAGACCTCATCCTCTTGACATCCACCCTTTAAGTGTTAAGTATTTGTAAGTGTTGATAAGATCCCCCTGAAGCTTTCTCTTTTCCAGTTTAAACAGCCCCAGGTCTCTCAAGCCTTTCGTCATAAGAGAGATGCTCCAGTCCCCTAATTGTCTTTGTAGCCCTCCACAGGACTCTTGCACTGGAGAGCCTAGAACTGGACACAGGACTCCAGATGAGGCATCACCAGGGCAGTATAAAGGGGGAAGAGAACCTCTCTCAATCTGCTGGCCACCCTCTTCTTACTATACCTCAGGATGCCATTGGCCTTCTCGGCTACAAGGGCACATTGCTGGCTCATGGTTAGTTTGTTATCAACCAGGACTCCCAGGTCTCTCTCCACATAGCTGCTCTGCAGCGGATCACATTCAGTCTGTACTGGTGCATGGGGTTGTTCCTCCTGAGGTGGACTCTGCACTTGTTGAACCTTGTGAGATTCCTCTCTGCCCAACTCTCAAGCCAGTCAAGATAGGTTTACAGATTAACCTTTGAGCCATATTGAATACCACCAAAGCCACAGGTGCTCTTCACATCAGCAGAGATTTGTTGCATAATCTTTTCCAAAAGTATGTTTTCAAACTGAGATCTATATGTGCTTTCTATGCTAAATGAGAAAATCACTTTATTAGTACAGTATGGCTAAGACACAACTTCAGTTAAACCAAAGGCTGAAAAAGACTTATGAAAACATAACAGTCTTTAATAAACTAGCTTCATTTTGTTCACAGCTTATCACTTAATAGAAAACACTGTTCAACTGAACATATTATATGAATACATCAAAAGTTCTCTTAATTTTTAAGCACATCATGGACTGACAGTGAGTCATTTGCTGGGAATGTTGGAACACTTGATTCTTAAGAAGTTTGTGATGTGAACAGGGAGATGTGACAAGATATAGTTTCTTTCTACCCTATGGGATAAGTGTAACATAGTGACTAGGAGAACTTTACAAAAAGCCCTAAGGCTCTGAGCCTGTCTATGAAAAGACTTGCAATTTATGGTAAAGCAATAGATAAAGAGAATCACAAAAACATTAAAGGACTTTTTTTCTTTTTTTTCTTTTCTGGGCCACTTGTGCTTTGCCTTAGGCATCATTCCAAGAAAAGTTAGGCTGCTGTAAGATTTATTGGCTGGGACCAGAGTTTGAATGCAATTTTCTCTCGTCACATTCAAACAAAGATATTGCATCTTCCTGTACTATCCTAGCTAAGAAAGGCATATTTAATTGCTTCTGTGCCAGGTTCTGGTTGGGGGTTTTGGGAACTCACTTCTATCACCGTGTCAAGTAATACCACGGCACTGTGTACAGTTCCAATTCCAGTGTGCATACTCAAGTTTGGAAACTTAAAATTTGTTTACCAGGAGCACTGATGTGAGCAAAATTTCATTGCTTGAATGTTCTCAGAAAACAAAACAGAGAAGTTGGTCAGCACCTACAGTAACCTCAGTTTTAAAATCAAGAAAAAAAATCTAAGAAGTAGGGAAAAAAAGTTCTAAATGAGACTGAATCTAAATTCAGTGAATAATGTCAATGGTGTCCTAGAAAACACTGATGGATTACAGTTTATTAAACTATAGTTGGATAGGGTCTGTGGCAATAGGACAAAGGGCAACAGTTTTAAACTAAAAGAGGGTAGATTCAGACTAGATTTAAGGGGGAAAAGAAAATGATGAGGGTGTTGAAACACTGGAACAGGTTTCCCAGAGAGGTGGTAGATGCCTCATCCCTGGGAACGTTCAAGGTCAGGTTGGACAGGGCTCTAAGAAACTGGATCTAGTAAAGATGTCCCTGCTTATTGTGGGAAGGGGTGGACTAAATGACCTTTAATAGTCCCCTCCAACCTAAACCATTCTATGGTCATACCAACTGAAAATAATTATATACACATACATCTATTTATTTACATACAAATATGAAATGTCAACGTTTATTATGATAGACATATTTCTTCCGTATCCTTTGGAGCCTTCAGGTTCAGTACTGACTAGAGCCAGGTTTATTAGAAATGTTGGAAAGACAGGGGAAGATCCTAATTGACTGCAACTCCTGGCAGCTCAGGACAAAGAGTCCTTTGTTTCCAGCTGATCTGCTCTTAGCTGACAATCAAGACAAAAAAGAAAAAACTCTGATGGGTCTACCAAAGGCTCTGACAACATCGCCCTGCCACCTAGACTATTAAAATAGGTTGTTAGACAATGCCCAGGCAATTGGATGTGTACAACATAACACTTGAAAAAGGACTGGAGGCTCCTGAGTATAGAAAAGAAAGGGGAGGAGAATAAAAATTCATTCCAAACTACAACAGCTTTACCTAATAGAATTATTAAAATGTTCCTCTTCCCTCAAGCACTGTTCTAAGTTAACCCAAAAGTTATAGATGCTAAATAGCATCCAAGAAATTAAAATTCTACAAAGAAACTAAAACCAAACAAGATTTGTAATGGTCGCTTTTGATCAATACCTGAGGCACATTACCCTCTCCCTACATTTAGCGCCATCTACCTGAAAGGAGTGTGAACTAATGGCTGGCCATGCAGAAACAATTGCATTTATAGGTTTCTACTATTTATCATATTTGACTCACAGGAATTAAAATATTTTTTAAAAACTCACCCCTACATCTAGAATAAACACTTGACTACCAGGAAATACATAATAAAGGGAAGCAATTTATGAATTTTATGCCCAAGACTTTATTGTTCCTAATATCTCACTGTCACTTTTCACAAACTAAATCAAACTAAAAATCTACAAGCTTTGATGAAACATCACAGAAAGATGTTATAAAATGGATTTTGTCATATGAAGTGGTATTATGGCAACAACTGTCTTCCAAAATGAGTGCTTAGGAGATGACTTCCTTGATTGCTACTGAGTTTACTATCTCCGTATACTCTGATCTGAAAATACAGGTGAAGTTACTGTTACCGCTGCTGTTGTTCATACCTTCAAAATAGCTGGCCAGTGGCTGTTGCACTGCACATCTTGAGAGAAGGAGTTCTTTGCCTGGGACATCTTTGAATATTTTTTTTTTTTTTTCCAGAAAGCACAGCTTAACATGTGTCAGTTCTAGCCTTAAATTGCATCTTTCCTCCTCTCACACCAGAAGAACGTGTTTTCAGTGAGAACTCTGCACTATACGCAAAACTACCTCCTTAGCAATACTAACACATCACTAGCCACTCAGCTCGAGGCTACATTTCTTTTTGAATGTCACCTTCATGTTCTCAGTGCTTTGACTAGTCTCTACAAAAGGAAAGCTTTAAGGAAGTATGGATTTTCCTTCAGAGATTTTCTGAACAATAATTTCACATATTAACAAGAGTTTGGGTTTTCAACTGAAATCAGGAAAAGAGAAATGCTCTAGAGAGCTACACAACTTGTACTGTTTTAAAGACGAAATCCAATGTCATTCTGTTGAAATCTGCAGGGCAAGAATCTGAAATAACAAAAATTTTACTATATTTTAATAGTCATAATGCAGTGAGAGAATGAGTAATACACTTTCATTTCCACAACCCTGAGTGGCCAACATATGAACTTCCTTTTCTCATCTCCTAGGTCTTGGAAATTTTGGGTAAGAGGAGAGGCACAAAAAAAAGGCTTGTAAGAATATGATTATGCCATGTTGTATCATTTCTCATCTTGCTATCTGAAAAGCAGTGTCTCTAATCACAGTCATAGCAGTGCAGGCAGAAAAAAAATGAGTGGAAATGGGCTTCGGTCGGTCTCTTTTTGCAGCCTCTCCTGGTTGGCACAGCCATAGGCTAAATACTATGGCCTTGTCATATGAAAACATTGTTACAGAATCTCCCTTCAGTAGATGTGGAGCACCATTTGCATAAATTCAAGGTCATCTTCAAATTCACCTGCAGCAAAAAACTATAGGAAAGGACTATTGATGAAATATCACCCAAAACATTGCTACATGGAAAGCTCAGAACTGGGCTGGTATTAAGCACCAAAAATCTACTAAAAAAACAACCCAAAACAAAAATAAAAATCCCACAAACACTTAAAGGTTATGGCTAAGAAGGAAATCAGGTATTTAGTTGTTAGTAGATTACTCAACAGAAGAAATCAGAGCCACTTTTCTATCCTGAAGGAACTGGGATTTATCTATTTTGATAAAGAAATTATTCCCAGAAAATGATACACGATCAATTTTTTTTTCATAGTACTGGCACTGGGAGGACTAAAGGGAATGACCATGCACTTTAAACAGAAAATATCAAAGATGTTTTCATTTCACTACACCAGTAACGACATAATAATGAATGTTTATTAGCCTGTCATTCCAGAGACTAAAGTTTATTCTCATTTAAAACAAAATACTTCTCCCCTTTCCCACAAACTGCATCATAAATGCACCAAAAACTGATGGGCTCTGAAATTAGAGTGCAGATTTACTGAAACATGAAACACACAACTCATTTGCCATGGGGAAAATCTAATTGAGATTAGGGAAACTAGGACCTTAACAAAAAGTATTGCATTCAGAGAAAAAAAAAATAACAGCCAGACAAATTAAAACTGATTAAGGAAAGTTAGTCCTAGGTTTTGTACTACTATTTCTCTCTATTTTGTGATCTCTGGATGATTTGGCAATTAGACATAGTAACATCTCTTTAAGAAAAACAATTGCATAATTACCAGAATTAACCAGAATACTTTTCCTATTTTTAATACGTATTTATCACCAAAAGGAATACATTTAAAAGTAGTAACATGCTTAAAAAATCCAAAACCAGCCAACCAACCAAAAAACCACCCAACCACACACTCAAACAAAAAGCATATATCACAGAAGCATTAATTTACTTCATTGTTTTGTCTTAATAGCTAAAACCATGTCTGGAGCTTTTCTTCCTGCTTTATCCTTCGTAATTTTTCATGTTTCAGTGGGACTTTATTGATCTTCAAAGTAAGAGAAAGATATTGTCTAGTTCAATAACTCATCCGTTAATAATAAAGCGCAGTCTTGTTTAATGCTACCAGACTGTGGGTTTTAACAGGAAAAAAAAAAAACCAAATAAAAAACAACAAAAAAACCCACCTTACAAAAGATGTAAAAATAAAGAAAAATAAATGTTTGGTAAACTTTGGATCGAGTTTTTGTCCAGCCACTTCTGAGGAATATAAACTTGTGAAATTTTTGTCAGGCATCAGAATAGCAAAGACAGTCCTTCTCTCCCCAAGGTGTTTACAACTTAAAAATGATGAACCTGGCACCCAGAAATCCATTTATATACTAATGGCAGAATACACAGTTCTTAACACACAGACAAAATCTGTGTTTCTATGAAATGTCACCCTCCCTAGCAACATCAGTCTGAATAATTAAGTAAAAATACAAAGTACAAAGATTTATATTTTTTTAACAATCAATAAAGGCAATGCAACTTTTGTAAAGTAAAATATTAAAAATAATTTGATGTATACGTTTTATTATTAAAACTTTGGCAAATTGATTTTTGAGTGCACTAAATAAAATATGGACTATTAAAGTGGTGGAAGTTTTTTGAACATTTTATTCTGTAACACTGCAAATATATTCCTGTACAGCAGTAATTGTTTTCTCAGATAATAATCATTATTCTGGCTTTCAGATTTATGATGGAGGTTTGCATAATTTACACCTTCAGATTTTCATTCTCCTTACTCCTGAAAATCCTACGATATTTGTGAAATTCAGTTATTACAGTTTACAGCAGAGAACTCTTAAGCTAACTATCTTTTCCTACGTTACTTATAAACTCAGCTGAAAATATGTAGTTTCCCTCTCATCCTGTTAAAGAAAGCCCAGATTTGGACCACTTTTAAAATTTAACAAAGATAACATAGACTAGGCAACATACAATGGTTATTATTTTTAGAATCATATTCCAATGTTCCTAACACACTTTATAGGCAAGATTTATGATTTTAATTTCTCTTAAATGAGGAATCAAAATTTAGACATAAAATTTACTCAACACTACTACTAAAAATTTGACTTAGCAACCAAAAAGAGAGTTTACCCCAGGAGTCTTAAATGTTCCTTCAAATTAGATTCAAATGCTTTTTATATCTGTTCCCTAACAGATACAGCAATCGCAAAGCTATCATCCTGCTGCAAACATAACCATGACACCAGAAGGCAAACTGATTACATCTTATGCGATGCACACTTCCATCTAAATGTCTTTCGATAGCAAAACTCACTTCGGCAAGTTCTGAGCCTATTTCCCCTGTAATTTCTCAGCAGGAATCAACATAAGCAATACTTTAATGACCATATTTCTGCAGGATTACCTGCTATAGGCAGTACCTTTCTTTGTCTCTAGAGAAAATAAAATAAATTAATACATTCTCAGAAAGGCAATTCCAAGGGACTGAAATATGTCCTATGCCTTTGTGGGAATCTATGCATTCCTAGCTTTTTCATACATACGAATTAGGTTGTTGAATTTTTTTAAACAAACAAAAAGGCAGAAGAGCTTCCCATGGTTTCAGCAACAGTTATCCTTTTGGGTTCCTTTCATGAATTTTTCTTTAACTACCATCCTTTCCTGATAAATTCTGTGGTTATTTTCACTGCCAAAAAGAATTTTAAAAGTTCACCTCATTCCTGAGAAGAAATTCCATCTAGTGGATGGCACACAGCACTTCCAGCATGGGAATTTCTCATACAAAGCACCATTCCATCAATAAATTCCTCTAATTGTGAAAAAAGTAATTCTCTGGCTATCTACCACTACTCAGTCTATCTGCATCCTTATAGTTCCCAGTGACTCAAATGGTGATTGCATCCTCTCAACTCCACCTTTAACCCAGGATTTCACTTTTCTCCCATAGCTTCCCCTGTAGTAATAGCTGTGCTTGGAAGAGTCTCGTAAGATTATCTGTGAGAAAGTAGTGATATACTTCTCAAAAAACAAGCAATTCCAAGAACAGCTAATACAGCCTGCCATGTTTATGTCAGCTTTTCATCATTTTGATTTGTACAACAGCATTAAATAAATGTTTCTCATGGTGTCAAGGTGTATGGTAAAAGTCACCACAACTTCACTCAGCCCACTCCTTCCCATTGTCTTCTTGCACGGAAAGGAGGAAGAGGGCCCACAGAGTAGAGCCATCTGAACCACTATGGCTGCTGCCACTCCAAGAAACAGAATACCAACATATACTCTCCCTCCTCATGGTGCTGGGGCCCACTGCTCCTGCTCTGCTTGAGGAAGGGTGTCATCAGGCTGTCCTGCATTGTGGCACTGGGCCCACTAGCCCAATGCCTCTGCTACTTATTAACTTTAGGGATTCATCTGAGCCAAAGCTCTAAACATCTTCATAGAATTGAGTGATGACATTTAGCCCTCTTTTTGGCACAATTTGGGACATCAAAGTTAGAATTCAGTTCTCAGGGTGACATTCACCTTTCTTGAGTTATCTTAGTAAATGTCTTAGAAATGTCTTCCCCTTCCCCTTTAGATGCATCCATAGAAACGCAGAACAACCCTTTGATTAAATTACTAGGAAAATTTGTTCTGTCATGGCAGGATGTCTCCAACACTGAACTCGATTTTCCATCTCATCAACTGTATTTAACAGTCAGCATTTAACAAGTAGAGAAAATTCTCAAAGAATACAAATACCTTTTTCTTCCTAGGCATATGCAGCTACATGACTACTACCAAAAAATTTGACACACAAATCACTTGTTATTTTCTATTTTTCCCATGGCTAGCACAGCATGGCTTCATTTTCAATTGACCTCTGGTAATGAAACAATTCAACAATAACCCTGCTTCTAAATATACCATCCCAAAGCTGCAGCTCAGTTTTTCTGCTTGAACCTCTAAAGTAAATACAATATGAGAACAAATGCCTATAGCATAATTGAAACCTCTAGCTAGAACTTTCTGGTTCTATTTGTAAGAACTGTAAATTCATTTACTGTATTTTTTCAGAAATGTTATTCAGGGATACAGAAAAACAGCTTTCTCAAATTAGCTTTGACTTTGAAAGCCTCATAGGTTTCATCTGTCAGAGGAATGTTAGAATCAATGTTAAAAACAACTTTACAGGTTAAAATGCAAAGGCATATTCAGAAGAATTTTCAAAATCGGCAAATTGAAAACACTTAAGAATACACTGGACCTTGTAAAGTATGTCTCAACTACCCATTTCAAATCCTTTTCAATTTGAACAAACTGTACACAAAATCAAGTTTATTTTCTTCCTCTCATCAGGCTGATCTGAAGCAGCTTTTCTCCTGTTCCTTTCTTGATCTCATCTGAATGTTTAATGCTGTATTTTATGTCTTCTTTTTAATCTCCCTTTCAAATAATCCCTTGGATATACATTATCTGTCTCAAAAGTTTTTTTTCTCCCTATGTTTGATTATGTTTCAGCTTGTCAAAACCACACAGCTATTTGACTGAGTCTCATGGAATTCATAGCTATAAAATGATGGAGTCCTTTTTTTTTTTTTTTTCAGGTCAGTGGCTCATTACCATAGCAGCAAAGCAGCAAAAGTGGACTAAACCAAATTTTCCTGAAGCCAGGACTGTGTAGTTCTTGAAGAACTCACGTCTCCAGGGCATTAGAATCGCTAGTTTCAGTTTTCTGGAAGGATTCTGTGTTGGGAACCTTGGAAGTCAGGAGTATTGACACAGGCAGGTTCCTTGATTTCTGTCAGTGAGCAGGGAACAAATGGTACAGACCAGAGATACGCGAGGGATTTAAATCTGTTGACTGTCAGGTCAGAGGTAGATTAGAGTGACACAGCTGAATACTTTGTTGGTTTTTATCTCTGGCCAGTCACTGAAATAATTTCAGAAAAATCACAAGCTTACTTCAGCAGAAGCCAGCAGACAACATCCATTACCACGATATACCATCACCTTATGAATATCTTTTATGTATTCTATTTAACTTAGATATTATTTTCCCCTAATTAAAATTAAAACTTTAGCAATCAATGGGCAGTGGCACATTGTTCTTTAAGCAACTACCCACATGTGCCAGGATCCTTCCTCCTTCCCAGGGCAGCTTTGTTTCCAGAAGAGCCTTTTGATTGAGGGGAACTAACTCTTAATGTCTTCTGGAAATCTGAGCAAGCTGAGTCAAACAGATCAAATCAAAAGTTTGCCAAGCCTTAATTTCCTTTAAAAGACTCTTTCCTCATGCACTGTATTTAGCCCTGTATTCACCTGTTCACTCTTTGCTACAATTTCTCCTCGTTTGTCCCATATGGTTTTTGGCCTCAATTGGCGGTGGTTTCCAGCTCTCCTTTGGAGATCTCCCATCAGCAAGATGCACTGGAGTTTCACATAGGAAATTTTACATCACGATTGTAAAGTTATCTCGGTTGATTCACCTCTGAGTTGCTTAAAATCTTCAGTGATTAGTGTCTGAACTTGGGTTATTAACACTGACTTTGTCTACTTAGCTATAACTTCTATCAAGCCCTTCAGTCGTATCTCCTATAAAACTTTCATAGAGGTGGGGTTTAGTAACAAATATAAATGAATTCACACATCAATTTATTTATTATCTTCTCCAACCCTAATTGTCTTCACTGTTATTTCTACGAAGATTAAACCAAAGGAAACTCAGATTTCCTACCCTTTATCTCTGCGGCCAATATTTATTTGAGCACAATCCAATTCCTAATTCTAATTCTCCCTGATAAATACATGCTTATACATAAACTGAAAACCTTTGGGAAAATCATCACAGACAAGAATAAAATCCCTAAAAAAGGACTGGCCATAAACAGATTCTTTGTGAGCTGTATTGTCATTCATTGTATGGAAACACTAAACTAGAAGAGAGGAATATTGTTTGTTAAGCATGTAGCAGTGCTGTGAAAATTCACACAAATCATTCATACCCTGTAGTGCCATTTTGTCTTCCACCATTTGTCTGTTCTATGTAGACCTATTGTCCTACTTGGCCTGTAAGTAGCTTAAAGCATAAGGCACACTGTAAAAAGCAATGCAACTATTATGTGAGTAAATTTTTCAGAAACAGATAATGATTTTGGATGTTCACATTTAGAGGCCTCAAAAAAGACTACTTTTCAGATAGCAGACACCTAACTTCTTAAAGCTGTTCTAAGACATCTTAAACTGACTTCTCAGACACTCAGACTTACCATTTACTTTTCAAAATGTCAGTACTGCAGATAGCTTAATGCCAAAAAAAGAGCCTTTTCGCTTTCTGAAGTGGCTCAGATTAAAGTTATGTAATATAGCAGATAACCATGAGCACTTTAGGAACCAAAAGGCTTTGTAATGTTTCAGTACACTATGAATTCTGTTTGCAGTTGACACAACTCTGTAGCTCTTTTCACTCTGTGCAAATAACTGTTTTCTCTCATTCCACAGCTGAACCAAGCGTATAACAAATCTCAAATTCTGCTTTCTGAAGGTCAAGTTTTCATCAGTATTGTGCCTGATACAGTAGAAATTGTATATTTTGTAATGTAACTGATATTTTGCATCCTTAGGAATCCATTAAAAAAGAGAAATTGAGGAAACTCAGGGCATGAATGTATCAGTGGATTCTACATTGAGAATCAGTTTGAATTTCAGGTGTTAAACCTCAATTTGGATTCTTTTGGGTATAAGGAACAGAAAAAAACCCAAGTATAAGAAGTGTAAGAAAATACTTTTTTGTTTGTTTGTTTGTTTAAGAATTGTTAAAAATTATGGGAAAAATCAAGGGAAATCAAAGGAAGTCAAGCCACAAGCTGAACTGAACTTTGCTGAAAAACAGAGTTAACAGCTTTTAAGTGTTTGATTTGTAAGATAAATGACTATGCTCTCCTTTACTCTGATCCTTGGGACATTCTGCAGTCAAAAGCTTTTTATATCATGTTATGAATGAAATACTCTACTCATGAAGATATCTGGTCTCCAGACCAGATTCCACCATACATCATTCCTAGAAACAAAGCAATTACAGAAGCAAAGAACCTGGAAGAAATCCACATCTAATTAGCTCGTGGACCAAGCATGCCTGACAGAAAGACCAAGAAACTGTTTGTGTCTAGAGGAAAAACATAACAGAGCTCTGACTGCGGTGAAGATGCCTCAAGAGTGTCAAATACATAGGTCCTTTTCATGAGGGACTGGAAGTCCTATCCACATGGGGAGCTTGTTTCCAGTCTTGCATAAGGAAGGGATGGGGAAAAGGATGACAAGTTTACATCTCACCAATCTCTGTCACCTTCACTGTCACGAACTGAGATTCCCCAGAGTCCATCTAAGCTTTACAAAAGCATATCCCTGGCAGGCAACTCACACTTTGAAACTAGGAAAGCAACACATTTCTACAATCAAGAAATGGCACTCCTTTTATCCTCTGTTCTGTAAAAATCTATTACTGTGGTATACCGCAGTCTTTAAAAGGAATGTGTACCTTCTGTTTTTATAGGAAATCGTCTTACAAGATATGGTATTAATTATCTGTAACAAAATATAATAAGAAATGTAATCAAAAGATCATACACAGATCTGAAAAAGAAGTAATTACAGTAAAACCTTGATATTTTTGCTAAGAGTCTTAGTCAGGGAAAATGGATATTCATCGTGAGTATACTCCTGACAGGTTATTCAGACAGAAGAAATATTCACAATGAAACTGTGAAATAATTAATACACAAAGGACCTTTCTGATGATACATAAATACACTCTACTCCAATGAAATACTGCATTCAGATTTAACTGTGAGATACCAGACTAATTTAACACAATCAGCAAAATATTGGACTAGATACTAAAGTGCTGTTTCTTTTAATCATAGCAGACAATACCTATGCATGCAGCTGTAGAGCACAGAATATAGGATGACCTGATTCTGATGTCTAGCAGCAGCAGTTGTTTTTTTGTTTTGGGCTTACAAAGGCAATCTAAAGACAATTTCAGCTATGTTATTAGTTATGATCAGTTTTCAGAGCTGATATACATGGCTGTAATGCATATATGCATTTAACTCATGTGTCTCCAATCAATCATTGGCAAAGGGTCCTGTTTCTCCTTATCATTAGTTAATGAGATAAAATTTTCTCCAATAAGGAATTCCCATTACTCTACCATCTTTTCAAGATACACAACTTCAAGACATCATACTAATTGCTTCGTAAGTGCAATTAAGCCTTGTGTAGTTGTTTTGCTGTTCTCTAAAATCACCTCCTCTCCAGATTGCATTCATACTGATCAGTACATGATCAGAACTATGGTTTCTTCTTGCATCTGTGCTTTCAAGGTTTGTACTACAACTGTTAAGGCTACACCACAACCATTCAGGCTACGATACATTCTTATCTTATGGTCTGCTCTGTGCAGTAGTAGTTTCCTGCAGCTGTATACACTGAAAACATAATACTTTCTCAGCTACTGTTAGGAGTATCTAATGACAGCAAACCTATCAACAGCAGTTTGAATTTGTCTCTTTCTGGTTCATAGCAGATATGTTGCTGCTAAAGCATATCAAACAAGACCAGGGCTACCCTTCCCTTCTGCCTGTCTCTTGGTATGAGTCAAGGCATTAGAAAGACCTGTCTAAATAGAGAACATGATAATTGCCCAAGTCCATAAGGAAGACAGAAAAAGGTATTTCTATCACTAAATGGAAGCGTAATTCCTGTGTGCAAAAAAAGTAACTTTCAAAATGGAGGTCATATTTCCCTTCTCATTGAGCTGTTGTGAGACAGGGAAATGAAAAATGAAGTAGAAGCAGGTACTCATATGCTCTTGAGCAAGTTGCAAGTAATTCACAAAGTCCAAAATCCTGGCCCTAAAACCACATTAATGTAATTTGCTGCTTCTGTGCATGTCAGCTTTAGCTCCGTACTAAAACATTGCTGTCCCTGGAGTGCTACCAAGGGGGATCCCAGCTGGGACAGCCTGGGCAGACAGCTGCACCATGGGCTGAAAGGGCTGCAGTAAAACACTGGGTCAGAATGCAGAAGCTCTTTTGGTCCTCTTAAATTTGCTTCCTGTTCTAACTAATATACATCCTCACCACAAAAGTTTGT
Source organism: Colius striatus (assembly GCF_028858725.1). NCBI lineage: Eukaryota > Metazoa > Chordata > Aves > Coliiformes > Coliidae > Colius > Colius striatus. Next base: position 85,699,679 of record NC_084759.1, read on the forward strand.
TTACATTCTTCTATTGGATGGTACTACTTTCTGGTCTCTGATGGTATTACTGTACTAGAAAAACAAAAGAAGACTGGGGTTGCACTAGTAATTAACAGTGCATGTTTTCTGGTGAGTATCTGACTTGAGTATAAAACATCACAATTAAAAAAGGTCAGTATTTCCACATGTACCAAGCAATTTGCTGCATAACTCTTCAACTAATCGTTAACTACACCACTACACAGGTCACGTCCTCCTTGCAAAAAAAAGCCCCTAACAAACATAGATGTCAGCCTCTACGAGTGAAATTTCGCAAGTCTCATTGGAGATGAGTTTCAGTAGTATGCACACAGATACAACTTTTTTATTTTTTTATTCCTCTTCTGAGATCCTAGCAAAAGCTGTACTGATGGTCAAATGAGAAATCCTGTAAGTGCAGATAACACCTTCAGCAATGCACCTCAGAGAGCTGCTGTATGCATGACTTAACGCCAGCTAAGCACTTACAGCAAGGTAGCACAGATATCTGTTGCCTACAGTTTCTTCTCCTTCCCAGATTATTTCCTTCAACAGAGCCATTCATCTGTATCTTTTTAAATTCTAGGGAAAAAAATATACTAAATGAAGGTGTACTGTCTGGAAAAAGCATTAAAGTGACCTAATTGCTTTTTCTGTCTCTTGCTTGGCAGCCAGAACATTACAATAACTGATTTGGGACTGTGTCTGATTTCATCAGTGTGTAGAAAAGAAAAAAACAAGTTTATTGAAGCATTTAGAACTTTCTTTTCACTGAGTCAAGTGCATCATAAAGAGGATAAAAAATCTACTATCTGCAGCAAAATTAACCAAAAGATGGCTGTATATAAGCATCATTATACCCACTCTCAAAAATCACAATAGTCTCATGCCAGGTTCTATGAAGCTTTTCTGATCCACAACAGACTCTCATATTTTCAATGTTAAATGGAAACAAATTAAATCAAGTTATTTCACATGATAAAGCAAATATAGGTCATTTTACAGCATAGACATTTTCCATAATTATGATTCCAGTTTTGAAAAGGGAAACGTAAAAAGGAAAGAGGGCACTTCAGATTTTCCTGATTATTCTATTCATTTTCTTTATACTTGAGTTCTAAATTAGGCAGCTGTTCATACCTCTAATCATAACAATAAATTTGATCTCCAAACATAAACCATTCAAGAAGTATTGCAAGATCCTCTAAAAACCATGTTTTCTTGGGTTCTTTGTATTTTTAAGCCATGAATTATACATCAAAGTCAAAAAAAAAAAGAGTTAACAAAACCAATTTCTGCAGTCCTCATTAATTATTCATGTAAACCAAAGCATATCAAAGACTTTTTTTTTTCTCCTTACTATATACTCTGAATCCACTTACCACTTCTGGCACAAATCACTTTTCCACTGTATTTTCCTTTTTCTTTTTGTACACACTACAGAAGGACTTCCTGAGATAGCCAAAAGAAAAGCCTATGAAATCTTTAATTTTCTTTCTTTTTTTTAAGCAAGATGTTAAAAATAATTGGCCTCCATAGTGTTTTAGACACATATACACATAAGTGTACAAATTGCAAATACATATCATGTACTGTCAGACATTTTCTGCAAGCTTTCTATACGGTACCCACTGGACAGATGTTTCAGCAGATAAAATTTTTCATAGCTGATCCTGTGTAATGGTAACTATTGTGCACATAACTTTTATCAGTTATTACCTGCTGCACAAATACTCTGTTATGGTCAAATAACATCCACAATTCCTTTAAAATTAGAGGGGGGAGAAATTCCATACTCTGGTGTTTCCTTTGCCCTCCTGATGTTTTTCTTAATTAATCCTATTTAGTGTAGGAAAAAAAGATAACAGATACAATCGAAATAACAATTTGATCTGTATCTAAACCAGCTAGAACCAAAAACATCAGGTATAGAAAGAATTAATGAGATACTAAGTTCTGTTTGCAAAACTAATATGAAATAATTACCTGTGATCTCCTTCATCTAGACATTCACCACTCCTCTTTAGTACAATAAAACTTAAAGCAAATCCTGAAAACTACATTCAGATATTTCATATCTTCTTTACAAATTTCCTATTACTGTAAAGCTGCCTTTTTTTTTTTTTTTTTAACACTGTTTCTGTCCTCTTCTCGTCTATACTTAATTCAGTAGAGGAAGCATTGCACAGGAAGCCATAGACAACCATTCGGTTGAATCTCACTTGCTCAAGCCTTTGCCGTCAACTCCAGAAGACTCCAGGGACCACTCTTACCATCTTTATGTGGTTTCCTAATTGCCATAATTTCCCCAAGCAAATTCAGGCCACTCAGAGGTGCTTTATTTTGTTTCTTGTGGAGATGTACAGTAACCATTCCAAATAAAAAAAACTTATTTGAAATTATTTCTACACCTGTATACCAGTATGTTGTTCTATTTTCATTGCTTATAGAAAGAGTGAATTCAAGATTTTATGCATAAGGTAGTTGAGATCACTTTTGTCAGTGGTTTCATTTTTTTGCTCAGTTTCTCAGAGCTGAGAGCTATCCTCATTTTTTGTGAACTAGGTTATCGCTCCCAAAATGTCTAAGCATGTATCCATAGATCCATTTATATGATTTTGCTACTTTAAAATAGAAGGGGTTTTTCTTTCCTTTACTTTTTTAAAATCCACGAAGACCCCATTTCCATGAGAGTTCAGTCTCACTGTTGCTTAAAATAAGAATACATCCTTTTCATCCCTTCTCTCACCAAAAAGCATATGGCTGCCTTCTGAAGTGAACTTCAAGAATTTATTTTCTAAGTAATAAATGAGGTGCACTTCACCCTTCTTCAAAGGCACTGGAACAGTCTCTCCCCAGGAGCTGGAGAAAAAGTGCTGTTCCCACTGTCTTCTGAGTGTGTTGTGTACTGGGAAGCACTACAGGGCTCAAAACCACAACCTGCAAGTCCTAGGAGGAAAAATACATGACAAAGTAATAAAGTGTCTAAATATCCTGAAGAGTCTAATATTCAAAGAGAAAGAATCCTTTATTTTATGTACCAAAATGTTAATAAATGCATTAGAGGAAATTTTTCTCTATGTTTTTACAAAAAAAACAAACCCCCGCTATTAGGTATGACTCTAACCTGAACAGCCCTATATAGAGTTATCTTTCCAGCCCAATCTGGGTCTCAAAACTATGAATGCCACTGAATCTTTTCAGGGAACGTTATCCACCCAACAAGTCCTTCAGTTATCGTAATATGTTTATCATTCAATTAAACATGGAACATTAGTAGATAATAAGATACATGGTTCAGTTCTTAGCGCTTGTAAAAGAGTAGCTTATGCGTACACAACTTCTGTTAATCAGGGCATCTACCTACTTTCATGTTACAGGTTTTAATATTACCACTTCAAATATTCTACATCTTGATTTGTCTCATATCCACTTCATATGTCTCTTTGATAGTTTGCCTAAAAGTAATATGTATATTTGACAGCAATATATTACAGAATCATTTAGGCTAGAAAAGGTCTTGAAGATTGATTCCAGCTACTAATCTAGCATTGCCACATTCCTAAACATCACATTTACACATCTTTTGAATACTTCCAGGGATGGTGAATCAAATACTTCCCTGAGCAGACTGTTCCAATGCCTGATAACCCTTTCAGTAAAGGCATTTTTCCTGATATCCAATCTAAACCTCCCCTGGTGCAACTTGAGGCTGTTTATTCTTGTCCTGTTACTTGTAACCTGGGAGGAGAGACTGACCCCTGCCTTGCTATAGCCTCCTTTCAGGTAGTAATAGAGAGTGAGAAGGTCTCCCCTTGGCCTCCGCTTCTCCAGACTAAACACTCCCAGTTCCCTCAGTTGCTCCTCATAAGACTTGTGCTCCAGACCCTTCACCAACTTCGTTGACCATCTCTGGACACACACCAGCACCTCAGTGACCCTCTTGTAGTGAGAGGTCCAGAATTGAACACAGTACTTGAGATGTGGCCCCACCAGTGCCAAGTACAGGGGAACAATAACTTCCCTGGTCTTGCTAGCCATGCTCTTTCTGATACAAGCCAGGATGCCACTGGCCTTCTTGGCCACCTGGGCACACTGCTGGCTCATGTTCATCCAGCTGTCAACCAACAGTCCTAAGACCTTTGCCACTGGACAGCTTTCTTGCATCACATCCCCAAGTCAGTAGCATTGCATAGGGTTGTTGTAGACCAAGTGTAGAACCTGGCCCTAAGCCTTGTTAAACCTTATGCAATTGACCTTGGCTCATCAATCCAGCCTGTCCAAGTTCCTCTGAAGACATCTCCGCCCAACTTGATGTCATCTGCAAACTTACTGGGGATGCACTCTATCCTCTCATCCAGATCATTCTTAAAGGTGTTAAACAGAACAGGCCCAAACACTGAGCCCTGGGCATCAGCACTGGTGATGGCTGCCAACAGGATTTAAAGACATTCATCACCACTCTTTAGGCTCGGCTGTCCAAACAGTTTTTTACCCACCAAAGCAGATGCCTGGCTTAAGCAGTCAGCTTCTCCAGGACAATGCTGTGGGAAACTGTCAAAGGCCTCACTAAAGTCAAGGTAGACAACATCCACAGCTTTTCTTTCATTGACTAAGTTGTCTTGTCATAGAAGGAGATCGGTTTAGTAAAGCAGGACTTGTCTTTCATAAACCCACACTTAATGGGCCTGATCACCTGGTTGTCCTGTATGTGCTACGTGATGGTACTCAAGATGATCTGCTCCGTAACCTCCCTGGCACGAGGTCAGTCTGTCGGGCTAGTAGTTCTCAGGATTCTCCTTCCATCCCTTCTTTTAGGTAGGTCTTGCATTTGTTAACTTCCAGGCAACAGGGACCTGCCCAGTTACCCGGGACCACTGATAAATGTTTGAAAGGGGCTTTGTGAGCACTTCTACCATCTCACTCAATATCCTTGGGTGCATCCCGTCCAGACTCATAGACTTGGGTGTGCCTAGGGAGTGTCACACATCGCTACCCATTTTCCTTACAATTATGGGGTTTCATTCTACTCCCTGTCTCTGTCTTCCAGCTCAGGGAACTGGGTACCAAGAGAATAAGTAGCAAGGTCCTTTGGTCTGCTCACTGCAGGGAGGTACGAAATGGAGATGACAAACTCAGTGACACCTCCAAAGTAGATGAATCATTGTCCTCATCATAGTTCGGTTCTCCTTGCACAGCCTTATGCGTAGTAAGAGCACCTGAGAAGGCTAGGGAGTCAGAGTAGATATGACTGCTGTGCTGGGCAGGAATTTCTTGCCATTGCCCCCTATCCTCTGTATTGCATGTCCCATCTGCCTGTTGGGCCTACCAGTGAAACGTAGGATGTGATGCTAGTAGTGTCTCTCTCTCTTGTAATCCCTGATACTACTCTTCAACCTGCTCATCTCCTCCCAGAGCTCTATCACAAAGCAGAGGAGTTCCTCTACCCAGGCAAGCTCCCGTGCTGTGCTCACTGCTGTCATCTGGTACTGGCACAGTGCAGGGCAAACACTGTGGCCTGACACCTTGGTGACTGCTTGCTCCCACCGGTGCTCTGTCTGGGCAGCTGTGCAAGCTGTGGTGGATACAGAGCGTAGAGAGACAATAGCTTTCTGCCAGGTGGATACCATTGTTTTCCAGTCAAGGTGATAAAGCTTCAGCAACCTTCCCGCACATCCTTCCATTAAATCTGCCGCACCATGCCACATTTGTCTGATCTGGTTTCAGCACTTCTGGTCCATGGTACTCCCCAAGGCTTCTTTTATATGTGTGTGGGGGCTTGGCCATTGTGGGTCCTGTCCTGGCAGCTTCCCCTGAGGCTCCTTCGGTTCAGGAACCCATCCAGTGCACCACACTAGAGCACTTTGCTACCCATTGTGCTGGCAGTGCTCACCTCAGAGAGTGAGTGATAAATGTGGTATACATAGCAAATAATAGTATATTCATCTGAAATATACCTTTCACAGCAAGGTATCCTTTCAGTGCTCCTCGCCACTACATGATATATCTTAGCTTTTTTTACTTCCATCCAAGTTAACAAATTTTACTCAGAACTTTAATGACCCACTTCTGTGTAGTCAATTTTACACTAGTCAATTGCTTATACTTCAAACCTGGTTCCTGTACTCTTACACAATCTAGTATTTTCATGGGCACAGTAAATTAATTTTTCTTGGCTATCCTCAGACATGAATTGGGTATGGAATTCAAATTCACACTAGTTTGTTTTGGCAGCAATATCTCTGAAAGTATCAATTCCATTCCTTTCTCAAAAATATCCCCAAACACTGCAAAGCAACAAATCAATTATATAAATAAGTACAATTTCAATAATATAAAGAAGCATTTTAAAAGCTTCATTAGCAAGTAAAATATAATATAAAAATCTCCAACAGGATATTAGAATATTGGTCTGTTTACTAAAAAAAATTCTTTGCTAATATAGAAAGACTACTTCAAGCAATATATAATTATGTCTAGAAATACTGCTCAATTTTATTTTCCAGGACATGAGATTTCAGTGTTTATATTGTCTGCTGACTTCATCACAGCTGTGAAGACCATCATTTTCTACAGCCACTCTTAAGAACTGGGTCTTCCTTTCCTAGCAATCTAGGAGATGAATGATTCTAGTGAGGACCACATGCTGCTCCTTTGGGGAGGTGGTTAAGCAGCTCTGAAAACAATGTTTTTCTCCCTCATTTATTCACAGTGGTTCACTAGTGGCATTTTTTAAAAGAACAAATTACTGGAATATATAGGTCACGTGATTTACAAAGTAACATCAATTAAATATTTTAAAACATTATTCCCTCCCTTGTGAGAGAAAAAGAATCGGTATTAGCTGTACTTTATGTTTTCTAGATTAATACCACAGTAGGTTTTCACCTTGAAGAATGCATCACTGCTTGAATTAAAAACAAAAGAAAGTATAAATATGCTTTTTGTGTCCCATTATCCATTGGCTAGTTTGTGAGGAAATCCCATTATGCTTCATCCATCAAAATCTGGAATTAATGATGAATCCAGAGATATTTAAAATGCTGCTGTACTTACACAACTTTCAAAAGAGACAGTATTGTGGCAAATTGTGCTACTATATTAATGGTTACAGGCATATACCTACTTTCATATATCAGAAAATGTACTTCTATCAACTGGATTTCTGGATACTGAGACTTTTTTTTCTTCCTACTTTCTATATGGTTTGATTAGCAGAAGAGCTTTTCATTTCTCCTGAAGTAGTGGAAACTACCATTTTCTGAGACAAAAATATATTTTGGGGCATTTGTACATGGTCTGTGGCCCTGATGTATGTATTGGCAAACACAGCATCAACGTAAGTGTTGCAAATCCTCCCACATTAAACATTTTCAGAATGATAGCATGGAATTGTCAGCCAGTCAGTCATGGGAAGGACCAGACTAAAACACTAATAATAAGCTATCTGTATTTCAAGGACAGGTGTTGTGGTTTGGCCCAGCTAGCACAGCAGCACCACGATAGTCTCTCACTCAGTGCCCCCATTCACCCCCACCCTCGTTAGGACGGCAGAGGCCCCAGCAAAATGGGAGTAAAAAGATAAGCAAGGTTGTTGTGGATTAAGACAAGAACAGGGAGGGCTTGCTGCCAATTACAGTTCTGGGCAAAATAGACTCCAGTACTCAGAGAGGAAAGTAGAAAAGTTTATTCTACAAGAAACAGAACAGAATAAAAGCAAAAAGGCAGTAGGATGATGAGAAAATTACAACCAGCACTTTAAGATCTCCCTCCCCCATCCCTCCTTTCTTCCCAGGCCCAGCTCACTGCTCCCGATATCTCTACCTCCTCCCCCCTCAATGGCTCAGGGGGGCAGGGAGTGGGGGATGTGGTCAGTCTCTCACAGATGGGCTCTGCCGCTTCTGTCTTCTCAGATGATGACGACTCCTGGCACTCTTCCCCTACTTCAACATGAGGTTCCTGCCCCAGGACACAGTCCTTAAACTTCTCTGGTGTGGGTTCTTCACAGCAGCTGCGGCTTCTGCTGATACAGGGTCCCTCACATGGGACACAGTCCTTGGTGAATGTCTCTGGCATGGATTCTTTGCCACAGTTCAAGTTTCTGCAGTTATAAGGTCCCTCTCTCAGGACAAGGCCTCTTCTGGGCATAGGTTTAATGATCTGCTTTGTCATGGGTTCCTTCCCACAGTTACAGCTCTGGATATTGGGTCTTTTCCTCAGGACATGGCCTGCTCCGGTCACAGGGTCCCTCCCTCCGGACATGGTCTATTCCAGCCATAGTCACTGCCCCTGGGATGGGGTCTGTAATGATGTGATTGGATCCCTCCCACCGGACACGGCCTCCTCCATCCATAGTCACTGTCCCTGGCACAGGGCCTGTAATGAAGTGAATCACTGCCCCTGGTCTGGGGCCAGCTTTAACAAAATGAGTCTCTGCCCCTGATACAGGGTCATTAGCAAAATGAGTCTCTACCACTGATGCGGGGTCTTTAAAGAAATGAAAATAAATCTCAGTTTCACCAGTCCTCTCTATAGAATGCAGAGGAGTCTCTGCTCTGGTACACCTCCTCCTCCTCTCTTTCATCACTGGAGTCCACATGGTTGTTTCTCTCATTGTTCCTACTCCTTGCACCACCACCAGCCAAAACAAGAAGAAGGGCAGATGAAAGAAGAAACAGGGAGGAGAAAGAACCCTCCTCTTCCTGCTTCTTCTTAAAAAGTGATTGTGGAATCATCTAATTGGCTCGGCCCCAGAAGTGGGTCTGGCTCAGAGCTGGGTAGAGTTTTGCGCAACTGCTTACAGGAGCCGTCTTTACAGCCCTTCCCCCCTTACTGGAAAAGGCTGTCATGTCAAACCATGACAACAGGATACCTGGAAGAGCATTAACTGACATGAAAAAGCACACAGAAATTATGCACGTAAGATGTACATGAGAAAACATTGAAAATGGTACAACGGTGGACAATTGTAACAATCTCTTAAATTAAATATTCTGTACATAAAGAGGCTCTAGATAATAGAGCTCCACTGTTCCTCTGTCTGTTTAACTTTTCATTGCTTATTACTGAAAGTTTAGAGATGCCACGTGCAAAAGTTTCATATTTACAGCACCCTACAATAAGCCATTGAATTTAAATAGAGCTTCTCAAGTCCTGCAGTTTTAAAGAAATGTCATGTAAATCCTTACGTGCATGAATGAAAGTATTATTTTTTCAAAGCATTCATAGGCACTTGGAAGTTTGCTTCTCTACCTTATGTAATACTGTGAGAAAAGGTGCTATCAACCATTCATTACTCTATTTTAAATTTTTGATCAAAAAAATTTGCTTTAAACAAAATTTACATTTAGAAGAAGAGCACTGATGATGAATTATTTTGTTTATGAGCACATTAATATTAGTTTTTTAGTAGGAATACTTATATTAATGAAGCAAGGCTTATTTGCATGCCTGTTGCAAATCTAAAACCCACTTACATATACAGAAATTACTTTATGTCAACTTTTTATTCATGCTGAAGTGCTTTGGTCTATCCAACTTCCACCAACTCAAGTTGACCCCTTCAGAAGAGCACAGCCCAGCCTTGGGTTCACCAATGGAGATATTTGTAACCTGCTTTTCCTGACTGGGAGAGCTAAGGCTTGCTGATCTCCCACCACTAGAAAAGCCCCGGAGGTTCCACTGAAAGACACTGGATTCTCCCAAAGTGTTTATTTCCATAGATTTGGAAGGATCCAGACAAGTCTCACCCTGTTGTATTGCACACATGGATTTTGGGAGTAACAAAAAAAACCACCCATTCACATGCAAATTGGCACCAAGAGACTCAGAGACAACCCCACTGAAGCCAGACCTCGGCTGCTCTGCTGGTGCACACACTCTAATTCAGATGAAATTACTCTGCTCTAGGAAGTTCTATAACACAGAGAACCCAGCATAACCAAGAAACATTAGGAGATAATATTCTGTAATTCCTGAGGAGAGATTTAGAGGTAAATAGTAATTGTTACATTTTCCAGGCTGCCTTCTTTAAAAAAAAAATAATAAAAAAAAAATTAACATACTCTCTCTAAACCTCATTTATATTACTGAATAGCAGGTTAAAGATATCTTACTGGATTCAATGAGGTATCCACAGCCTGGTACATGCCTACCTACCTAAAAATGAGATACGCCTTCAATCATGCAAGATGTATTTTATGCTTCCATGCAATTTGTACAACTTATCAGGCTTGCTGTCAGAGACAACAGGAAAACTGCTCAACTAAGAAAATAATTCCTTTTCTTTTTATTCTGAGAGGGAGGAATACTAAGAAGAATATGAAAGGAGTGCTAAGCATGTGCTACTGATTTTAAATATTAAATTAATTTAATCAAGGACTTCGAAATGTCATGGACATCAGGCTGTGAAATTATTTTGATACTATATACAGTAAAACATGAGTGCATTACTGCCATGATGTAAGACATTTCTCAAGCAACTACTTCCCCACACTCTATATCAATTATGTAATTTTTTACAAAATATCATTTACAAGTTTTTGTTTCTGTATTTTTAAATGAGAAAGCTATTAATAGCTTATCTCCCCAACTCCATAATGGTCAAATATATGTTACACATCTTGATCAAATACATGCTTTCTTAAATGTATAGTAAAAAAAGAGTTTTTATTTATTTCCCACTTTGTTTCTCAAAATTTTCAGTCACTAATATGAAAAAGAAAATACATGTAGGAAGAAATTTGTGAACACATACTGTTCAATAGTATGAACTAGAGAAATCGAGAAATACAGATAATAAATTAGAAACTGATATTGAAGTTAAAGTAGTGACACTTTCAGAATACAAAAATTCATGAATAAGTTAAAAAAAAGGACAGATAGTTTGAATTTCACTTGCAGGACATGCCTTAGTAAGGCGGAGAGGTGACACAGGCAGACTTGGAACCAATAATTCTGTAAGTTGTTACAGTTCAAATTCTAACTGCACCTCAACTCCTCACCCGTGTGAAGATTGATTAACACCCGTTCCTTCAGTGAAGCACCTCCCAGCACAGGGAGCTGTCCCATGAGGCTGCAAGCTCCCCAGGTGTGAGCCCTCACAGCACCCAGCCCTGCACAGCCACTGACACCCTGCCCTCTCGGGCCCAGCCCACCCCAGTACGTCCATTATCCCCTTAAGGGACCCACAGAGGACACGATGCACAGATCTGAGTGTCTTGAGCGCTGTGACATCTCTGTGCCTCAAGTCTGCAGCTTCTGGTTCACAGGCTGCATGGATTTTGTTATGCCTGAACTCCTCTAAGGTGTTTCCCCGATGCCTTGCTCTCCTATTTAATTGAGTAATATAGAAAAAAATTTAGACTTACGATAAGCTATTTTGCAAATACTATACACACACTTTTATTGTGCTGTTGCATAATTTATTATGGAAATGATTAATACATTCAATATGCATTTCCTCCTAATGATTGCTTAGTAATTGATTCATAACACTATCACACTATTTTTCTGCAAAATGCAAGAGGAACAGCAAGGAAATTGACTATTGCAACTGAGCCCTGTATCATGTAATCAGTTGGAACTGCTTTGCCTTCCACTTAGGCAATAAGCAAACACAATATTGTGTAATAAGTCATGCCCGCTGTGTGCTAGGCACTACACTAATGACTATGGTTAACATACATGTAAATTATTACACCCTAACTCAGATCTTGCAGTGCCTTAGTACAGCTGCTCTTTTTTAACTACAAGCTGAAAGAACAGAAATTAAAGGAAATTCTTCATACAAAAAGATGGACCTTGTTAAAAAAATAACCACGAAACCCCAAAAAACAAACCCCTCTATAATGCTACCACTTTTTATAATTGACATAAAATACATAGAATGAAAAATAATAATAATTCTGTTACCTACTAGCAGCATTGGGGACCCCACTAAGACACAGCCAATGTGTGTAAGCCCTTTGTAGTCCCTATCCCATCACTTTCACCCAGAAGGAAATCTTAAAATAACTCCCACAAACATTTGCGACGAACACAGGGTAGTCAATAAATACAAGGATGTGGTTTAGTTGCTCAGCTGGAGCCATTAGCTTCGCCTATTGCTTCACCCGCCCAGATTTCACTGAAAGAAAAGTTAGAGAAGTGGGAAACAGCAGTCAAGGTCTGACTGATTATTTTTACATTGCAAACATCTTGTGTTCTACCTTTCAATACTTATATTAATAATATTGCAGCTTGTCACTGAAAGCATTCTCTCCATCTTTAACTTTGATTTCCTCCACACTCTAATCAATGAAGTTCAGGGTAGGGTTTATTCATGTTTATAACAATTCTCTCGAAGAGTGAGGAAACCAAAGAGGGAGTGACCAGAGTGGGAAGAAGGTGGAAAGATTCTGCTGCTCTCCTGAGCAAAACAAAACCAAATTAAATCAAACCCCTGCTCTTCCTCCACCACACTCAATCAGTGGAGGTATACACACACAGAAAAGTTCACACAGAAAAATCTACCTTGACACTTTTATTAAAATGGAGTTTTGATGCCAAACAAAGGTATTTTAAATGCAATAAAAGAGGCTGGAAAGAACAGGCTCTTGGGAGATCAATGCATGAATGACATGCTGTATCTGAATGAGGAATTTTATGCATAATACATCTGTTACTCTTCCATAAAATCAGATGAAAATTGCTTTAAAAACTGCACATCTTTCATATTACTTAACAGAGAGATAAACTGTTTGTTTCAGTTTATGATTAACAAGGTTTTCTGAAAGATAGAAAAGCCGTCAAATCTACAGATGGTGCAGAAGAATTGATTCCTAATCATAGTGTGCAAGATGAAACAGAACCAGACAACCTCTTCCAGTTGACATCTACAGATTATTTTGGAAATAAGCTGAAGTAGTAGAAACAACAGGTATATCTTCAAAACTGTGATCATCTGATTTGTAGACTCATAGCACAGATTGTCCCAGAGGTAAAAGCACAACTTCACAACAACAGAAACAAAAATCATTGGCTTGAGGAACACAAGAGCACTGGCTTTACAGTTCTCTCTCTGTGCATACAACTGCTTTTAAAAACCTTTAGACTGAGCTATCAATACATGCAGACTGCTACTGACGTATTGCAAAAACCATTAAAACTGACCATTTCTTTACATCTTAACTTCAAACTGAGATACAATTCATTTAAACATCTGCTCGTGTGTAATCAACATCTGGCAGCACCGTGGAATCCTTTGAGAAACAGGGAAGAATGCAAGAGTAATAAAGCAAATCACTCCTATGAAGGAACAATAACAGCACAGTACACTCTATTTGCTCAGGATGCATCAAGCAATACAAATTAAAAATCATGTCATTTTCAACAATTTTCTCTCAAATATGTTATATACCTAACCACATAAATACATGTGTTGTACTATATGAGCTAAACTAAAATAACTAAAAACACAAAATAAGGCTGAAAGTTTTCTCAAAATCTTCAGAAAGGACAAAGAACAGAAGTTATGAAGTAACTTCAAATAAATATTTATCCAGAAAACATGATGAAATACAGTGTTAATTGATGATTCAATACAATGGATAAGGATTAAGAAAGTTACATTTTCAGTTAAAGTTCAGTAGCTTATTTATCTGATAACAGGGAAAAAAAGCATTTGCTTCTCTGACCCCAGAAAAACAATTATGTTTACTGTAAGAGTTAAAGCAGTTATAATTTGGTCAAACATGCAGCAAAACACCAGGAACCAAATATTTTGCAGAACATGCAGTTGCTGCACCAAATTGAAAATTAGGTTCTGAGAAAAAAATTTTAAAACCCTCAACAAATCAAACAAATAACAGAAAGAAAAGGCAGAATCATTATTATGTACCAACACACAGAAGAACAGAGCAGCTATCCTGAAGAAGGAAAACACATGAATGTATCTGGTGATGATCAACAGATTTCCTTTAATGGAAGGCCTCTAGAGAATGGCAAAAAGCAGAAGCTGGCTGATGAAAAAAATCATCTCCAGCAGGAGGCCTGTATGAAGCATAAAACAGCCTTCATACTATTGAAAACTAAGTATGACTAATGATAGCAATGAAAGATTTCCTCAGTGTGCTTTTTGCTCTCTGATCACAAAATCTATTTTCTACTTTGTAGTAAATAATCTGATTTTGGCAATAGATAGATCCCTCCAAATGTCATTCTTGAAGGTATTTAGCATAAGTGCCTCTTAAAACTAAAACTAGCATCATAAACTGTCCTTAAGTGTTAAACTCAGATGTGCTCAAAATTGTATAAGCAATTCTAACCATACGATCTCCAACTTTCTATTGCTGTTTAAGATGTAGGCCTTTATTTACAGTATAAAATATATCCTTCATTTTATTTGAGTTAATTGGGAGTTAAAGGTTCCCCATGACTTTAAAGATGAAGCACATATCATACAGGCAGAAAGTTACACGTCCTTGGCTGAGCAGTTCTACTGGATTGCACAGAGTCCCCAACATGCTAAGCAGCTGCACAAACTCCTCCAGCACCGCGTGCTTCACACCTTGCAAGAGCCTCACTGCCCACATTCAAGAGCACTAAAACATGATTTCATTGGAGTGTTTTTGTCACACAGCATGGACAGGCAGCAGGAAAATCTAAATACATTCTCTGCCATAGGGATCACTCAAAACACACACACAAAAAGTTGGGGAAATCAAAAAGGGGGATACTGCTTGCTTTTCTCTCCTGGATATTTCTTGAAAACTAACACAAGATTTGTGTCTGTTGTTGGGCTTGATCTTTTTTTTTTTTTCCCAGTCTCTTGCTATTTCTAAAAGTGTGTATGTATTTGCTTTAATGACTTAGGAATATACACTCACACTTTTGTTCCTCATTTTCAACTGCTGATAAAGGTATTCCACAGCACTGGGGGAGGGAGGGGTGTTAATTTCTTTTTTTTTTTTTTTTTTTGACAGAGCAATTTGAAAATATGCTTTTTGGCTCAGAAGCCTTAGAATTGGACATCAGGTTATCAAATTGTGTCAAATAAACTTTATTGCAAATCTGCCAGCTCACAAACCTGCCAGAAAACTATTTCCTCTTGGAAGGAATCTCTGAAACTGAGTAACTGAAACTAAAAACTCTAAAACTCCTGGCCACTGAGTTTGCAAGAAGGAGAAAAAGGGCTCTAATCTTCCACTCTAAATCATTAGGTAGATGAAGTTCATGTTTTCTTATGAAGGAAATAAAAACCTCTCTAGTACTTTAAATGGAATATCCATGGGATGTATTTTTAAAACACCTCCAGCAGTGTCATTTTAGGTGGTCAGACATTATTTAATTGACATTAAATAAAAGACCCACAGCTAAGTACAATTGTTCTCATTTGGATTAAAAAAGATTAAATATTCAAGTTGCTTTTATCACTCTTTTCTGAATGAAGCAGCATGATGCCACTCTGAAAAGAAAGGGAAATCCTACAAAAATCAACAAAAGAATTCTAACATAAAACTTCTGATGCTGGAAAAACTGATGGAAACTTGGTTTTGGTATGTGTCTTCTGAATTTTGGAAATTTGGCAAGAAAATTAGAAGTGCTTGTTCTAGTAAAGCACGTTAACATCACACATCCAGCATTCATTTTGCTATAACAGAGTACTTTGCATGAACAGAAACAAATATCTTCATATATGGTTAGGAGAAAGAAATATTATTACAAATCTATTTTTTCTCTATCAAATTTGCAGACTCTTTAAGCCAAAAAAGCTAGAAATTCAGACTTTAAGTCAAGAAGTCAACAAACATTAAAAAGTCAAGTTCTCAAAAGATAGTTTTTTTATGGATAACGGAATTTGAAAGAAGAAAGGCCACAACTGGAAAGAGAATTACTTTTTTTTCTTCCTTCTTCCCTATTTTGTCAGCTCGTCTTCCACTTCTATAAAGCACTGTTCTCAGGAAGACCAAGACTTTGTAACAGTGCTCTTAAGTTTACTTCGAAGATTCCTTTATTACCTTCCTGAGTAATAATCTTGAACATGACATCTGAATTTAGAAAGTATCAAGATCAAAATACTCTAACAGTCTAAAAATTTCTAAATGAAAAATACATCTCTGCATTGTTTCATTTACCAAATTTAGTCCTGAATTTTATGCCAAAACTTAAATCTTATATTGCAACACTGTCACTAAAGTCATGTGTTCAGAACCTTAGACATTAAAACTCATTGTGAGCTATTAATATTAATTGACTTATGGAAAACATGAAAAATAGCAAAAAATATAGACACTGGAGTATCCTTATTTTCCATCAAGTAATACTAAATACGAAAGACAAAGAAACTGAAGTAAAAATTGGCAACAGCTAAGATGTGGCATTCAAAAAATGGGATAACTCTACCACAGTATGTGAAATAATATTTCTGAAAATATGGAAGATAAAAATAACAATTTCATGTGAAGAAATTAGATATAAAGACTGAAACAGTCGCAGATACTGCATAACAAAACTATTTGTTTTTTCTGATAATGGGCTGTTTCAGACACCAGCCCCCTGACCAAGTGTTATGACACTTCCCAACTTCAAGGCTGGATTTCACACAGGGAGCTGGTTCAACAGTCCCAACAGTGCCCATGTAAGCCTGCACTTACACTGCCTTGTGACAAGTACATAGAGAGTCTGGAGAAGTACAAGAGTTGTCTATTCCTGGCAACATCAAATAATGCTGTTCCCTCATGCATGAAAAGGAGGGGTAGTATTCTCCAGTTTTGATCAATAACTGAAAAACCTTACACTGGCAGCTTGGTATGACAGAGTTGAAAGCACTAATATAAGAACAAAACCCCAGTGCTGTACAAAATGTCAAACATAAAGACATTGCTGATCCTAAGCAATGACTATATGCATAGCATATAGGAGAGGTGCAAGCAAAAAGTAGGGCAAGAAGAGGGGTAAATGGAGGATTCTGCCATTTGCATGTGCTTGGTGAGATGCTGACAGCTGAAAATGAGGTGACATATCATAAATTATAGAAATGGGCTTTGGTTTGGGTTGTTGTTGTTTGGGAGTTTTTTTCATTAACACTTAGCTAAATATTTACTTTGAGAGGTCCTTTGATGTAAAGATCAATATACACGAGAATCTGAGAATGCAATCACAGGAAGACAGATAATTAGTAAAAGGTGGAAGAAGAAAATTTAAAAAGCATGTACCATACAGTGGAGAGAAAAGCAGGTTTTATAATGGAACAGTAAATTTCAGTTTTGCAAAACCCCTGATCCTTGAAGTATCTTCTCAAGAGTATATGCTTGCAAATATCCAGGGCTTTCTGCTCGGTACATGCCTTTACTCAAAACTGCAACCAACAAATTTTAAAAGCAATGCAAAACTTTTTGTGTGTTATCTTATTCCTACTGACCAGTGGGAACAGCAACCTGAAATGCTTCCTAGAGTGGACAAAACATGAGGTGTCCCATGTTAAGAACAACAGTCACAGACACTTAAAATCAACTGAAAGAATAAAGAAAAAACATCCTTAAAATTTTAGGGTAGACATGAAAATAAAAGCAGTAACAAAGTTTGTCTTATTTCATATGCTTCTTTCAAAAACATCTTTTTTTTTATTAAGAGATGTATCAAATCATCATTAGTATTCAAAATATTACAGTTAAGAAAATCTTCTCTGTTTTTCTGCCATATACAATTACTAACCAAAAATGTACTGCTGCACAATACAGTCTATGTTGAAGCCTACTACTTCCTTATGGCATCAAAAAGAAGTTCCCTTTCAGTATTTGACAGCTGCTGCTAAGCTAAATCTATGCTTCTGTGGATCCTGTGTTATACAGTGTAATCTCAAAGTCAACGATTTTCTTTATGAATTCAGCAGCTGGAAAATAAATTTTTCAATCAACTATTAAATCCCTATTACTTCACATATGGATTTTGAACAGTTACTTAAGAGGTGAGCCAAAACTGTGTTACTCCTAAATACTACCCTGGTCAGTTTATACTGCAAAGTACACTTCACATTATAAGGAATACATAATCTTCTTACATTTTTTGAGATTTAGAAATCTTGCCTACGTTTTAAATATCTCCAAACACAATTTTTTTACTCCTCTTTACCCCCTTTTTAAGGCCACAGGTATGACAACCTGAAAACTCCTAAGCACTGCTGTCCTTTAGCCGGGTGAATTCCAATCACCTGCATGGCCTGCAATCAAAACAAAAGTTATTTCAATTGTCATGTAGAAAGTGAATGCAGGACTAAATGCTTGTGAAGCACACAAAACAAGCTGCTGGAGACTTCCATCAATTTTAATATGTTCTCTGTGAGAAACAGTGCAAGAAATAAATACAGTGCACTAACTCAAACGGTGCAGAGGGCTAATTAAAAACACAGACTTGAGTTCAAGACAAATCTGCTCACGGTTATGAATACTGCACAACACCCAGAGATCAAAAAGTAAGAAAAAACATCAGATCTGACAAAATCGGGAAAAGAAAATAAGAACTTCAGATCCTTACTAGCAGCAATAAATCTTATTCTAACAGATTTCATCATCTTGTTTCATGAAATTTATGATGACTTAATACATTCTCTACACTGTCTGTCTGCTTATGTTATGGTGTGGTGATTTACACTACACTTTCAACTGCAACTATGAAACCTGTAAAAACGGTGTCCATCTCATTATAACCTAAATGAACATTTCCTTGACTGTTACTGAGGAACTACTAAAGAAAAATGCCCAAGGCAATGTCACAGAGCTTTTCTAATACATCTGACAGTTCAGTAATTCAACATGACAACGAACAATATAATTAGCTTGTAAGTAAGTACCATACTCCTCTCATCTCTCTGGCTGATAGCGCAATACTGTCCTGTCAGCAACAGTTTCTATCCAGGAGCCCTATCCACATATTTGCCAGATTTCACCTGAAGACATTTCCATAGAGACTGGTTTGTTTGTTTGTTTTTAAAGCAATATCTTCAGTGACCAGGATCTGTCACAACATTATATACAACTACAGGGTAACACTAAGTGTGGAAAGTTGAAAACATCATTCTGGAAAATTTGGATAAATTACTGTTGAGCAGGCAACAGAGGCTTTGACTACAAGGAAAGCAGACCACTAATTGTATGTTGTTTTAACACAGGAGTCTATCTTTCATTCTGTTCTTCTTAGACTTTAGTCAGCAATCCTCTTAGAAGAAAAAGGTTTGATAGATTTGGATACTATGTAAAATACAGTTGGGAGATTAGAGAGATTAGTTTACTAAAAAAATCCCTAAGTTATGGACAAGAGGAGAAAAGACCTTATCACCCAAAGGATATCCCTGATAAATTCTGATGTGCAGGATGAACACAAAGTATTTCAGCAATATAGAGAAATAAATGTGACAGAATGTGATAATATATAATCAACCATGTATCTCACAGTTCTAAGTACTTAGGACCACATATTAAAAAAAGAGATTAATGTGAACTGCACTGTCAGATTCTGTCCACACTTTTTATAGCACGCTTTAAGAAAATGGTCTCTCTGTGCTTCAGCTAGGCTATCAGTAACAGAGTCTGTACGAACCTCTCCAGAAGATTGTGGGGACACAACTATGTAGTAGTATTTACGGAGAGATTTAAGACTCAATAATAATAAATACAATCAAAGATCAAAACATTGTCAATCATTACTAATTACTTTAGAAATCGTGCCAGGGAAAAAAAAGGTAAAGCTATTTCATTCAGTATTAATATAGTTTGCAAATGTGTGCATAAAGGTATAACTTTCAAAAACTATCAGGAAGAAGGCACTGCAAAATTTCTGCAGTTATGAACTGCAACTTCTCAAGTAGTTATTCTGTTATTTTGAGATCGCTCCCCCATAATAATGTGTGAAAAGAACTAGACAATAGTTTCCCTTTCAACTACAGTCAATAACAGATTCAATATTAAAATCAAAAACACTCAAGGAATTCAAAACCCCCTCAATTTCATGATCACTTCTATTTGTGTTCAACTAGTCATGTTCTGAGCAGTGCTGTAAGCATATGATTACACCTTAAAATGCTTTAATCACAGTAGTTGATTCTTGCCAAGTTAGCGAAGTGGTGATGTGCTACAGAGGTGGCATGAGAAGTCTAATAAAAAATAAAATTAAGAGACTCAGCAGCACAGGTATGCAGCTGCACCTGTATATTATACCCAGTTATTATCCACCAGAAAGGTAAAATAGGCTGGAACACAAGCATTCCCTTTGCTCTGCCATTAATAGCTGAAATGTATGATGAATATCCTATCATTATTCCCATCCTTATACTTACAACTCCATAAAACAGCTCCCAGAATGCCAGCTGGGAGTATTTTTCATTTTTCCTACGAGTCTCCTGCACAAGGAGACTAGCCTTGCTACAGCCTGTTCTCAACTGTAAGCTCCAGGACTGGATGAAGTGGTAGCTACCAGAGGTACCTGATTCATTAGGCTAATGTTAAGTGGATGCCACCTGTATTTAGTGGGTGACCAGAGGAGCAACTCCTGACATACTTACCTTCTACTAACTTCAGTGAATTTTCCAGGAGAACTAAATCTAGATCTATTCTGCAACTGCATCTTAGCCCTCAAATACTAAGAAAAGATGACAAATAACCCCCCTTCTCTATCTGTTGATGCGATACCACAAACTCAAAGGGGTTTTATTGACCATCAAACCCACAGATCTCCACTTTGTGCAGCTTGTGTGCTTTAAAATACATATTTTTTCAAAATTTCTCTAGAACCAGACAGTCTCAAACCGTCCAGAAGGGTGGAGGTGGTGGGAGAACAGGAGGGATAGGTTATGAGAAGACCAACAAAGCCGCACTGTATAGATTAAATTGCAGGTTCCTGCAACCACTAAATTATATGAAGTGGTTAGGGAACAAAACCACCTGCAGCACCATCCAGGCAAACATTCTCTCCCTGCCGTTGAGGTTTCCATCAGTTTTAAGGCTTGCTGCACATCATAT
This sequence comes from Colius striatus, assembly GCF_028858725.1. Taxonomy (NCBI): domain Eukaryota; kingdom Metazoa; phylum Chordata; class Aves; order Coliiformes; family Coliidae; genus Colius; species Colius striatus. The sequence goes on from NC_084759.1 coordinate 85,720,672, forward strand.
AAAATGTTCTAAACAAATAGTAGGGTGATGAAAGGAAAATAAATATCTCTTGCATACAGTATAGTTAGAAGTATGGCTGCTTACAAGATTTCAGGTTGGAGAACGTATAGTAAAATAAGTAAAAAAAAAAAACAAGAGGAAAGAATTAGATGATCTAAAGGTCATCTTTAAATTTTCACCTTCAGTGATTCATATATTCATTTTAACCACCTCTTCATCTAAATATAATCTGTTCAGTTCTCTAACAGAGTCTAATGAAAGATGTTTTGCCCTATTATGAAAGCAAGGAAGAAGGAAGGAGAAAGATGAAGCAGGTAGGAGAGGCTATTTTCTTCTGTAGATAAATTTTGAATTTAGAAAAGCTAATCCCAGATGAAGCAATAAATTTCAAATGGACCAGAAGTAAGCACAAAGAGGCTGGGAAGCATTCTACTGCAAATGGAAGCCTGCATGGACAGGTGTCTGTTTTGGGAAGCCGTGAATGAAGCAGCTCATTCCCCATGAGATCAGCACTGCTGGCTGCAGAGGGCTTACTTCATCACAGCATGATTACTTCAGCACAGCACAGTTTGGCCATGACAGAAATGCACATGCTACTCATGCACAATGGCAAGGGGCTCCCACCCCAGGCCATGCACTGCTGCCTCTGCTAAGAGGGCAGGAGATGCAAAAGAGATGAGTCATTTCTACAGGGCACACAAAACACATCACATGCTGCTGCATAAGGCAGGAGTGTGAGTGGTTACCAGAATGCAGTTATTTTAGGATACCACCAACATGGATTGATTTAGAAGAAAAAACTCAGAGGTTAAAAAAATATAATACAATATAATTTATGAATGCCTCCTTAAATGAGAATAGCTAAACTATTAGATACACAAAGAATGCAATTATTAAAAGTTAAATTACATTAACTTCTATTAAGCTCAGTACATTGGGTTTTTTTTAACATACAAAGTGCTTTTGAGATTCAAGTCTCCAAAACTTTTTGACTCTGTACAGTTAAGCAACATGGCTGCTCAATGTTTGATGACTTTCTTTCTCAAACAGAAGATGATTTTAATTTTTTATTTTATTTTAGTTCGGTTTTTCTCCTTCTTCCTTCCCAATTCTTCTCTCTTGATAACTCTCTTGAAAATAACAACAGAAAAAGATTCTACTGCCTTTTACCAATTTGCAAAAATGGTCTTTTTTTTTTTTTTTTAAGATTTGCACTTTTTTTAAGATTTAGACTTAGGGTGAGACTCAGTCTTTTCCAATCTAAATTATTTTATAATTAAGTTCTTTAAATACTTTGCTGAGTCATGACCAGAGGACCCTCAAATGAAGAAACTTCTCTTAAACCATGACACTTCTTTTTTTCACGAAACAAGAATATCAATATTCCCTTAATGCAAATAAACACACAGATATTACTAGTACCAATGCTTTTTCATATAATATATTCAATTACTCTCTTATTACCCACTGCACCTTGCCCTCTCCAAGTGAATTTAGAGTTAAGCTTGCTGTATCACTTCACTCCTCCAGCATCTAAGAGAACATAACTATATTCTTAGATAACCTTTTCTGTTACCTATGATTATGTGTTACACAGTTCTTCTTTTCTAAAACCTGTAATTTACATCAATCATATTTATTTCTAAAAAAAAAATTCTTAAACACTATAAAAGTAACATTACATTGAAAGAAAAAAGTTATCTGCTCTTTTTACATTAAAGCAATAAATAAAATTCCCACTTTCACTATATGTCTGTACCCCAATAGCCTTAGGCACTACCATGCCTAGAGAGTGCTTAGATTCGTCACATTTCAAAAGACTTGGGAGTCCAACTAATTCAAGCCACTTCTCCGTGTCCCTCCATGTTCGATGTTGCTGAGCCTGCAGTAAGAGGGACCAGAGAAGTGTTTGCTGCCTGCAAGATGCATCATTTTGGAGTAGGTTTCCTTTCTTATAGGAGCCTCCAGATGGCAGTTACTGCATACCCCTGGATTCAGAGGCACTTGCTACTGCATGAAGCGGTGTGTCCACACTCCCCTGGGGAGAGCAGAGAGAAGGAAGCTCAAGGACAAGAACCACTGCTGAGATGGATGGAGAAAGCTGAAGGGCATGGCTTGGTATTGAAGGATGAAAGCTGAAGACACAGAAGACTGCAGATACGGAGCTTGGCTCCAAGAAGATGCAACAGAAACACTTTCTGATTCTGATTTTGATGGATACTTTAGGCTATGCTGTGTCTCAAGAACCTTAAACAACTTAAAATGGCCTTGCTCCCTTCCAGTACTTTCACTGGTTAAAAAGTGTGAAGAAAGGTAATTCGAAAGGTGTTATATATTTCTAATGGCCTCAGTAGGTAAACTAGTTATGTAAGATGAACACTGAAATAAGTTTTCAGTATTTCCTGTTACAACTAATGAATTACATACTTACCGATGAAACAGGTAACACAAGGTTGTCCTTAACCAGGGACATATTTTTTTTTGTTCAGTTTTATCCTGCAATCCACCAAATAAGGAATTAAACAATACATTTGAGTAGAATGTCAAGTCAGGAATAAAACTGGATTTTACAAAAAGATATACTGGAAAGTTATTTTTACTTTTATTTATTTATTTATGAATCTGAAATGATCTGGGGAGTGTTTATGGGGGCTTTCTGCAGCCTCTGTGATTAACTCCTTTCATTCTGTATACATCTACAAATTAAAATTGTCTTTTCAGAAAAAGAGTCCATATGAAAGTACTCTGGTGAATTAAATTAAGTGCTTCAGTTAACATACAAATTTATCACCTTCATACAAATGTGCTGCTGTTAAAAAGAAAACCTAGCAGGAATACTACAACTCAGCCCAGAGAAACTGTATCAGCAGAAACAATTCTGGAGAACACAAATTCATAGCTAAAGTTCATGAACTTTCTAGAATATATCAAGAAACCAAGCTAAAGAAGACAGTAATATATTTCCTGTTTTTCCTGGTAAATCTTTAAATCAATTTCTCACAAACACTAAACAAAAAGAGAAATTTAACCATATAAATAATGGTTTAATTAATTGACTTTCTAAAAAACAAGGAGTGCCTATAGACTACCTGGCAGATAAGTACCAAGAGAAATACGTTACTTAACACAATTAGAGAGAGGTTCAAAAGTTCATTCCTGCTTGGAAACAGCATTTAGTAGTCTCAGCATCATTTCTATCAAAATTGGAAGGTCTAAAAATCCATCCCTTAGTGATTTCCCATAGAGATTTAGGCTGCACCTCAGCTTGGCATGGCTGAGCTGAGCACATTCCTCTTCCACAAAGTCCTGCTTCTGTGTTGGGGAGAAGCATTTTAATTCTTCCTTTCCCCAGGACTCAAAGAATAGGTGAGTAAATGGGATGGAAGATGCAGGAAACATAGTTAAAACATGACCCCTTGAGAGCAGTCCATCAGTGGAACAGGTGCCTAAAAAGACTGAGGAATCATAGAAAGGTAGCATTGGAAGGAACCTTCAGAGATCATCTAGCCCAATCCCTCTGCAGAAGCAGGTCAACCTAGATAAGGTCGCCTAGGACCATGTCCAGGCAGGTCTTGAAGACCTCTTCTGTCTTTGGCGATGTTCAGAAGTTGTGTAAGCAAAGCCCTGAGGAAACTGGCCTAGCTCTAGAGTTACCCTGCTGTAAGCAGAGAATTGGACTAGAGACTTCTGGAGATCCCTTCCCACTTGATTTTTTCAGTAAGTCAGTGTTTTTGTGCTGTTGATCTGCCATGAGCACACATTCAGCGTATTCATAATGCAGGAAACCAAAAGGATAGAATGCTTGCTTGGTTGGCCCTGTAGAAATCCATCTGTATTGATAGCAGTGTTAGCATCTGTAAAACCCTTCCACTTGAACATCTCCTCCAGCTGGTTTGCCACTCTCTGTAGCCCCATTCTTGACCCATCTTATTCTGTTCAAGGCACAAATGAATCTGCTAGAAGCAGGACCTGGTTGGTTTGGGAGTGACTCTTTAAGCTGTGATACCAGAATTAACCAGACAAATCGCTACACCAACTAAGAATGGCCATGTACCACCACCCACATAATCAAGAAAGAGCTCTCCATCTGTCAATCCTGTCCATCTCCAGGCTGGGTGAGGTTTCCTGTGTTGAGTCAAATTAAGCCACAGGCTCCACTCCTGGCGATGCTCTTCTGTCAATTCCTTTAAGTTTCAGCTTTGCAATCATACTCCCCCCAGAACCCAAAGACTTGGGTTTCCCAGGAGCTGCCCGGCAGATCATGGGAATAACACCACCGGATAGCCAGTCTGCATTGTTTATGGTCAGAACTACGACAGTATCTGATCATCTTCTAACCTCTGATATCCATGTTCTTCTGAACAGCAGCTGTCAGCAAAATGTCATTTCAAAATATATTGCAGTACATACGAGTTCCCGCCCATCGCTTTCACCTCTTCAGAAGCAGATAAACTTTAATAACACCTTCACATTCTTGGCTTAGGGCTGTTAAAAATTACTTTAGTGTTAGGGTGAGGGAGCACTAGAAGAGGTTTCTCAGGGAAGCTGTGGAATCTTCTTCTCTGAAAGTTTTCAAAACCCCTAGATGCATCGTGATTGAGGTGAACCTGCTTCAGCACAGAGGTTGGATTAGATGGTCTTTAGAGGTCCTTTCCAACCCCAACCATTCTGTGATGACTTGACAACAGTGCAGTCTGAGGAGTATTTCAGTCAGTCCTTGCACACATTTCTGTGCCTGCATGAGAATCTTCTCCCAGCAAAGAATTCCAGCACCTATTAGTTTCAATAAAGATTGTGGTGAAAGATACCATTCTGTTTGAGCGGAGGACCAGCTACATTTTCAGGTTTTCAGATAAGAAGTCATACATAAACATTTATTATTTCATAGGACAGCACTCAATAGTCACATTAAAAAGCACATCAACAAGATTAAGGGTATGATGATAATTCTGAGTTTAATTTTAAGAGTTCCGCAAACATGTGGGATGGAATGCTTAAAAAGTGCTTTTGTAAATAAAGGCATGAAGACAGATTCTGTGAAATACCACAAAGGCATTAAGGACACTTAGTACTTCAGAGGTCTGAGTATTAGCTTTCATTTTGAAGTGAAGGTTGTGCAGGTAACTTCTTAGCAACATTTGTAAAACTCAATGGGCATCTTCCCAAATTCCTTGTAAAATTTTGTCCAAGTGTGTTTATGGCCAGGAACTTTTGTTTGAGCAAAGTATTTCTGGCACTTAAAAAAGGCACTTCACTGCTGAGTGGAATCTACAACAGCATCTAGAATCTACTTCTCATTGATTTCTTTAAGTGCCTTAGAACAGCTTTAGAGTTTCAGTGGTATTGTTTTCCTTTTGTTGCCCATAGATGCAAAATTGGGATCTTTAAAGACTATAGTAGCAGTTGTGTATTTTATTATGTGAATGAAAGTACATTGATTAGATATAGATATACCTTTCTGTTTCATTTCATGATGTCTAGCACTTGTTACTCCAGAAATACATGTTATGTAAGTAAAATAAAGTATAAGCACCCCTATAAGCTTATGAACATGAATCCTGCGTGGAAATACGCATACATACATTTTTTTATACAAGTCCATCTTGCAGCGATGACATTTAAAAACCATAAAGTTACACTCAGACATTACACTAGGGGGAGTAAATAATGAATGCTCAAGTGACTTTTGGCAAGTGGAGGCAAGAATGGAAGCATACTAAGCATTTGTGAACACCATTCTCAATAGCACACAAAATAGGTTGCTCCCATGTCTGATACATGGTTCATGTATCACAATGCACTTAGAAAAAGTGAACTCAGATGAACAAAAATAGACAGAACATCTTCCAAGAGCATACTGAATGCTCTCCATTTCCAATTAGCTGTGTTCAGTGCAGCCTAGAGTTCAACTTGTCCTACAGATGTGCTTCTGCTGGGCTGCCCATTGTGGTAAAGCAGGCATTGCCTAATGTCACTGTCATGGTAAAGAAAGAAGATACTTAACACATTTTAATGAGAAATCCATTGTTAAAATCATCTAAGCTTTAAAAGCAATCTGCAACATGCCCTTCATGAGGAAACAAATTGTTCTGTCCATATCTCCAAAGAAGGTTGAAATGTTGACTTCAGCAGTCCATTAAAAGAGATAATTTCTGATGTCTTTCTGTCCAGCACATATTAGAAAGCTTTATACTTACTCCTAGTTCTATTATTTTCCATTCTCCCATTGTTGTCTCTAATCCTGAATTGTTCTCAGTATCCTAACAGAGGCTATCATATTCTCTGCTACACATTTTCACTTCAAGGTCCAGGATTGTCTTATCTGGTGCTTAAAACTGTTTAACCAATTTAACTACTTTTCATAGTAGCAGCACATCAATAAACTGAAGAATAATGTTTTCTAGGTTCCTACTGAGAAGATAAAACTCAGCAGTCCCCTAATATAGCAGAGATAAAATAGGCAGTATCATTTGGATCAGAATTATGTAGAGGAAAATTGGTTTTTGATGCCCTTCACAAACTCTAAGAATGTACTGCCTAAGGCCTCAAACCCACAAGTGTGCTGCCAGAGGAACGCATGTAACCAGGAGGAAGCAGCTGCTAGGAAGCCTGCAGTAAGTGTGGGAAACATTGAGTATCATGGACTTTCTGCAAAACACTTGACAGAATTTATCATGCAGATTAGTGGCCTACATGATTCAGGGAAGTCACAAACATAGGAACCATGTTTTAGCCATAGCAGCAAGATGGGTTAGGTTAGAATGAAGAAAGTAAAAACAAAGTCTGCTTACATAGTAATTCAACCCACAAAAAACACTTATTAAAAAGTGAGAGGAAGAAAATGGAAGGGACAGGATTTTGTTGCATGGATGATACTTATATCCAGCTCCTGAGAAGCTCAGATGATTGTAATAGCAGCCAGGCATTTCCAAAACAGTAATTTTAAAATGAAGAAGCCTATTAAAAAAAAAAAAAAAAGGTTAAATTTAGCATTAATTTATAGTAGACTGCTGGACTAAGATGATTTAATTTAACCAAGTCTATGGAATAATTTCTTACAAGTCTACCTACTCGGGTAAATTTGAAAGACAACTAAACCTTTTACAAAGAGTAACACTACTGTAAATCCTGCTTGATATTATGTTTCTAGGTACCCACAGTCCTGCTCTACTAGATGAACACCACTTGTATCCTAATATTTTTACTATAAATAAAAAGAGTATCTTTTCCTGCTAGGGCTTGTCCATTAAGAGTAATACAGAAATACTAAGAGACTGACAAGAACCAGGGTGAATCACAGGCAAGTGGATGGATGGAAGACTCAAATCATCATGAAAATGTAAAAACAGAAGAAAAACACAATTGAAGAAATAAGGGTTGAAACTTCATAAAAGTGAAGAATATAATTCTATTAAAAGACTTCTCTAAATGTGGTTGGTTGGACTTTGGACTGTTTTTTGTTAGATAATTTTATTTTGTTTGGGGTTTTGAATTTGTTATTCTTTATTTTTGTTTTTCAAACTCCAATTTACTCCCTTTCAGATGTTATTCCCATAATACTGAGACTTTAGGAAATCAATATGTTTTACCTAATACATCAGAAAGAAAGAAGGCATTCCAGTCAAACAGAAACAAGATTAAATAAAACAAGGCATGCATAATAAATAATAAACATATTTCAGGGGGTTATAATATTTTTTATGTGGAAATAAAAGCTGCATAATGGGAATAGTTTTCAGACATGTAAAATAATAACGAAAACAACAAGGAGGAAAAATAAGAAATAATTTACTTAATATTGTTTATCCAGCTAACATCTCTCTGGGGCACAATGAAGACAAAATAATGTTTATATAACTCACAAAAGCTGAAAGACGCTACTTAAAGTATCAGGTATTAAAACATAGGTGTAGGTAATTCTTATTTTAATTCTGCCATTTGCTTAGCTAAAGCAGGTACACCTTGAGCGGGTTGCACAGGAATGTGTCCAGGCGGCCCAGAGGAGACCCTACAATCTCTCTGGGCAACCTCCCAGGGGCTCCCTCACCCTAACTTGAAAGAAGTTTCTCAAGTGGAGCTTCCTGTGTTCCGGCTTTTGTCTGTTACCTCTTGTCTGTCACTGAGCATTACAGAAAAAATAGACTGACCCCATCCTCTCAACAACTGATCTTTAAGTATTTGTAAGTGTTGATAAGGTCTCCCCTCAGTCTTCTTTTCACCAGGATGAACAGTCACAGGTCTCTCTCTCTTTCCTTATAAAGGTGTTTCTGTCTGCTAATCATCTTTGTAGCCCTCTGATGGACTCACTCTGTCTCTTAACTGCAGAGCCTAAAAATGGTCACAGTACTTCAGATGAGGCCTCACCAGGGCAGAGCAGAGAGAGAGGAGAACATGCCTTGACCTGTTGGCCACACTCTTCTTGATGCATCCCAGGATGTCATTGGCCTTCTTGGCCACGAGGGCACATTGCTGGCTCATATTGAGTTTATTAGCAACCGGGACTCACAGGTCTCCCTCCACAGAGCTGCTCTCCAGCAGGTCAATCCCCAGCCTGTACTGGTGCATGGGGTTGTTCCTTCCCAGGTGCAGGACTCTGCACTTGTCCTTGTTGAACCTCAAGAAGTTCCTCTCTGCCCAGCTCTCTATACTACCTTACTGATAAACATTCCTCCAGGGACAGTGCCCTCCTAGTTCAACTTCCTAGGTCCTCCAGGTAACTGGGGATCATGAATCTTCTTCTCATCAACAGTGTCTCCCTAACTTACACACCAGCAAACTGTGGTATAGTTTATCTCCCAAGAAAAATTTCTAACTGAATTATAGCAAACAAGCAAATTAAAATCAAGATCTGTTCCTCAACTAGTCCTCACAAACAGCTCCTCACAGCCCCTCCCCTCTTAACAAGTTCCCAGTACAGCACAATCTGCTGGAAATCCTCAGCTCAAGACATCTCATAAGTTTTGGCTGCCTTTGGGAAAATTCTTTTTGCATATAAATTCATTCTCTGTTTATCTCCGTACCTAATTTCTCTTTCCATCATTGTGTCACAGTTTTTTTTTTTATGGTACTTTTGAGAGCAAAAAGTTTGCAGAAGGTTATATTGCTTTCTAGCTTTCCATCATCACTTTAACCAAGAAAACTACCTGTTAGTTCCAGATAGTATTTCCAGTGTTATATTAACACTGGTTCTGTCATGCAAAGTAGCTCTCACATCAGTGCAACACACTACAAGAGAGTCAAATTTTGGACGAGTTGACTGCCACTGCTGCAGAGCCAACAGATACCAATCACACCTCTCCCCAGGTTGCAACAAACTGCAGAGGCAGACTATTCAGTCTTGTAAGCTTTGACTCCTGCAGCAACCACATTGTTTACAAGATAGCCTGAAAACAAACCCTGCCCTTTATCAACCTCTGTTGGCATGACAAACATCTAAGACTGCTGAACAGAACACGTAGACTCTGTGAAAGATCAACTGCAAGGCTGAGTCACCATCATACAACTGTCTCATCTACAGTAAGGCAAATAGATATATTCAGAATCAAGCAACAATTTACATTATTCACCTAGACCAAATAAAAGCAAAACTGCCATGGAATGGGATAACCTTTAGTTTTAGGACACCATCATAAATCTCCCAAGGAAGCTATAATCTTAGGGCAATATTTCAAAATTTCCTTTTTATGTCTAACACTTATGAACTGAGAGAAGAACGTACAGGGCTCATTCATTTTCATTTCTATAACATTGAAATTTTCTGAGAAATCTAAGACTTAGCTGTACTATGAGGTATTTGTTTCATTATTAACACTGAGATGGCCCCACATTGCCCATGAGAGCTAAGAGGAATTTCAGCTCCTACTTTGCATCCTTCCCATCATAGAGGTTGCTTTTCTTGTATTTACAACAGTGAAATATTAAGAGTTGCAAAAAGCACTGTCTGCCCTCTGTGTGTCTGGACACAACAGTCCAAGAGTGGGAAAAGGCAGGATATTAAATCTGACAGGTCAGCCCTGATCTAAAAGCAGTTCAGTAGATCCAGTCAGAGATCAGAAGATTAGAAATATATAGCACTGCAGAAGATATCCTAAGGAAGTGGAAGGCTAGATATTCCTGTAGTGCTAGTATGGGAATATGTGTGAGAGTTCAGAAAAAGTTGTCCACAATTACATTGAATTTCTTTTTATTTTCCTACTGAATCCATTGACATAATCGCAGAAATTTTGACCTGAAACAAAATCAACAGAAAATGGATTAAAAATAAAGTGATTTGCTTCTAGGCAAACTAACATCTCCACACACAAGCTGAGTAACTAGCAACGCACATAGATGCCTAACAATGGCAGATGGGATTTCTATTCTTCCGTTCCCAACACAAGTTAGTCTAGTTAACTTTCTGTAGAAAATAAGCCTGCAGAAATCACAACAGTGTAGAACTCTTGGGTCAAATAGACAATGTTTGCATTAGCAGCAAAATAACTTAAAGTACAATCAAAATTACAAAGGAAGCTGCAGAAACTACAAATATGTTCTGCAGTTTAAACATGTCTTTTAACAGAGAATCAAAATGGATAAAAGAGAGGATGTGTTATTCTCTCTGAGAATATAACAAAAGTCAAGTACAAAAAACCCATTGGGAAACTCTGCACATTCAAAATTATTCTACTTCAAGTCACAATGTGTACTACAGAGGTGCTTAGCTTGATAAAGGTGAAATCTTGTCTCTAAAACTCTGCATGTTCTTCAGACCCAATCTTATTTTAAAGTAATAGACTGAAACTTAATCTCTGGATTCAGTCATGTAGAAAATAAGTTTGGACTACTAAAATTAGCAGCAAGTCTTCCCAGAGAGTAATGTTTCAAAATATTTTAACAACGATTTTTTGATATTGCATCTCAATGGAAAGCTCAATAATATTGTCCAACACTATTTTCTAATAAAAAAAAAAAATGAAACTCCATTCTTATGTAGTAAATTAAAGGGTCGCATGTTCTCATGCATTGCTTTAGACAACAGAAAAAATAATACGTAGCTTTTCTCTTACTTTAGCCATAGTACAAGAAATTATATGTAATGAGTAGATTACTGTCCCTGAAGGGGCTCATATGACACTAGAAAACAGCAAATAACGTTATCTAATAAACATAACTATTTCTTCTCCCCTCACCAAAAAAAAAAAAACCCAAAAAAATTCACCAAAATCAGTGCTTGTACCTTAGTTTTCTCTAAGTAGTTATTTTTCCCACTGTTTATAAAGGAGATGAGATCAGTTCAAAAATAATATAAAGGAATAATGTAAATTAAAAATTCAAAGAATGACAATTGAGCTTAAAAATATATCACTCATTCTTGCCATTAGGAAAAAGCACATGAAAAAAATCAGATGGCTATTTGGTCTTTCTCCAGAGGAATGCTAGTTGTGAAGCTTGAAAATGCTAGCAAATGTTTCCTCTCTAAAAAAAAATAAGTCTTTTTACATGTCTGTTAATTTTTAAAAGCAAAGTAGTAAAAATAGAGTGAAGGTGTTATCATCAAAACAAACACACTGGAAATCTGGATGGCATTTTCTGAGTGAAATTCCAGAGTGGCCTGTGCAGGAGCTGATTTTTCTTCACCTCACAAGAGAGCCTGAGCAGAGCTTACTTCCAGCCACACAGCTCCTCCTTGAGCATTGTTTTATGAAGCAGACACAAGTCTGAAGCCTAATGAAATGGAAAGACATTTCCCAGCACCTATACGAACAGACCTGGCAATCAGATTTCTGAAATCCATGGGAAATTGAGTCCAAGAAAAAAATTACAGGATTAAATAAATTACTTTTAAAACAATACCGTGTCTTTGGAGAAGACCAGAACACAGTTTAATGTTAATGATTGAAACAAATCAAGTTATTCAGCATAAGCCACTGTCTAGGAGAAAAGTGATTATTTATACTCTATTATACACTACATGGTATTAAAATCTTTTGCATTATTTATAATACTGGCACTCATTACACCCGAAACTGCTTGTAATCTTTTGTATCACCAAAAGGTAACATTTGTAATATCACAGAATAGCACAATTTTAACAATTTTTTTAGTAATCAAAAGTTTCTTATATAAATAGATTTACCTTAGTAATATTTTACTGCTTTTATACTGAAACTCACCTGCATCTAACTACATACAGTAGATGACAGATAAATGGACACAGAACATAACTACATCTTTAAGAGAGCCTCAAAGACATCAGAATGTATGAATCAATTATAGAAAAGGAAACAATAACAGATTAAGAAAAAAAGATCATAAGACTACCAAGCAGGCAATAAGTAGCTAGGAATAGTAATCGTAGCTGGTTCAATATATGACAACACAGTTTTAAGAGTAGTAATTTCACTTTGCAATTACAGAAAGAGTCTCTTTTATTCCTGTATTACATTCAAATATATGATTTTCTTAAAGGCTAATTAAATAAAAAACCCTAACTGCAATGTACAAAGTGTAATTTCAAGAATACTTTCACTAGTTTTTCCCTCTGGTAAAGGCATACTGACATCTTTTTGTTTGAGCTCAAGGCTAACCTATTAGAGTAAACAAAGGTAACAATATCCATAAGCCTAATATAATTTCCCATTAAATTTTTATTGAGGTTTTTGTTTATTATACAATTTTATGCTACTGCAAACAAGACTAGCTGTGAATGAGTGGAGGGGGAAAAAAAAAAAGAAAGCAGAAAACAGTTCCAGGGCTTTATGTACGCAGAGTCCTGTGAACATGTGACCTGTTACATCAACACCCTCCAGATGGAGGTAACTCGGTGCTATCTCTATGATACAGGAAGAAAGCACACATGTTCAGTGGCTTCCCCAAACGCACACAATAAGGCAGGGAAAGACTAAACTAGAAACCACTGTAATCAGTTTCCCAGCATTATATACAGGCCTGGATAATACAGCATCTCTTTACTGCATTTTCCCCTCAATCCTGTTAAAAATTCTGCATGTAATTTTCCCCACACCATCTGCATATACTATCTGAAAATTATACCACAAAGATTGAAGTCAATTATTGTCATTCAGAATTACAGAACCTCATTGATTTCAGTAGCTCTGGGCATCCAGAAGCTTCAAATTTGTTAATCTATTTCTAGTTTTAAAAGAGTCAGAAAAAAAAATCTGGTTATAGTGGTTCAGCAGACCAAGCTTGTCACAGAAGCAATTTAACCCCAGCTCAGGTGAGAGCAACACAGTATTCTTATTTCAATGGGAGAAGTGAAGAATGGCAGAGGAACAATTTCTCTGGCTTGTGGTTTTTACAAGTGCACTTCTAGTCAGCCATTTTTTGTATTCAAATCACTGACTTCTAGATTATTTTGGAATTGGTACCACTAAAAAGTACAGTGGGAATGGTTTGGCTGGACAGGGTGCTGGGCCATCTTGTCTAGACCATGTTTTTGCCAAGAATGGTTGGATCAGATGACCCTTAAGGTACCTTCTAACCTGATATTATTCTACGACTGAAGCCACCTCTAAACAATGACAGGTTCCATATGCATGCGTGAAAGAGGGTAGCATCAAAGAGATAGTTTGGTAGGCTTGAAACTAGCTTTCAGCAGTAACATAATTGAGAAAAGATTGGGAGCTATCCAGTACAAAAAACTACCTTCCCTACAAATCTCCTTTTTTTTTTTTAGCTGTTTTTATTAGGGAACAATATTCCACTTATGGCAAATTATTAATTAGATGATACATTAAATCCCACACAGTTGTCTTTGTCAATAATGCAGTCTGTCAGTTGCTTATGCTGAACATATCTGACACAGGCTGCAGTAAGAATCTGGCTGAAATTCACATCAAGTTTTCTGTAAGAAAGCTCCCAAACTATTTTTGTTTTCATGATCTTGTAATACAGTTAAGATTTTGAACAAGTTTTTTTATTTATGCAAATGACATGTCTGCATTAATCTTAACAGTACTTCTTTATAAAATAATAAATTGAGGCATTAATTGGGTAAGAGCATTTCTAAATTCCTCAAAGGCAATATTGCTAAGTTGTATTCTCTGAAAAAAAATTTACATTGGAGCCAAGTGGGTATTTTCAAGTATTCTGAGAGGCAAAGAAGTGTTTGCCATAATAGATATGGTTTTTGGTCACTCCAGCATTTCCAGTCTTGTTATGCCTCACTGCCTGCAAAGCCGTCAACTTCCAACTCTCAAACATGACTTAATATTAAAGCTAAAGATTTACACATAAAGCAGATGCTTTCCCCTATTTTGAACTCCTCCTAATTGATGGTATGATCCAGTGTGCGTGTCTTTCCAACTCAATTAAAATACACAACCAAAGATCACAGACTTCTACAGAGCCAAAAGAAAAGGTTTAAAGTTGGTGTTTTTTTTTTTTCTTTTTAATATCAAGCTGTCTTTAGAATTATACTAATTTTCTTCCAGAGCCTGATCCAAAGCTCAGTGAATTCAATGGAAAGACTCATCAACTTCAATAGCATGGGAGCAGGCTTATAACACACCATATGCCAAGTATGAAAGTATCCATCTGTCACTGATCCATATCTTGTTATTGTTATGTGCATTACATCAAGGGATTAGTTTTCTAAGAGACTAAGCTTGTAAAGGAGTTGCTAGAGGAATTTATAAACAAGGTTTTATAAACATGTAAGTACACCACAGTGGAGGCACACATCATCCAAGTCAGAAGTGCTGCTGTGACTGACTGACAGCATTTTGTGTTCACCTCCACCATTGCACAGAGAAAGTGCACTATAACCTACAAGATCAAGCCTTTGGCTTTTGGGTTGCCTGTAGATTTAAATCTGATGGATACGTCATTGCAAGTAAAAAAAATGTATGATCTCTGCACACAGGGATAGAGGACTGGACAACAGAGTGATGTGACACTAGTCACGGTCCCTGCACTGGTAGTGCTGATAACCAGCATCATTCTCACAGAAGCACCAATGCTGCTCTAACATTTTATTGAGCTATTTACCCTTATTTTGGCTGAAAAGCAGAGAACAACATTTTTCCTGATCACAGGCGTGTGATGACACAAGTCATTTTTAAAAGCATGCTAACAGAAGTATAAAAGTCCTCCAGCAATTAAGGATCTTGCATGTTTAGTTAATTACCCTTTTCAACATTTCCCTACATTTTAGCAAACAAGCACAGCCCTCAAAACAAAAGAACAGAAGGTGGGTGCTAATCTAAAGATCCCTCACCATCTCCTTTCTCTTGAAGATGAATCAGTTGCATTTTAGAATGTGATGAAAATTCATTTCGCAAAGCCCTCTCTTTCACTCACAAGTTGAGATAAGCAGAAGTATCACTTCTCTGAAAGCAGCGGTCAGGATGAGTGGGATCCTATATTTTGGCACTCACCTGATCCACAGTGTTCCCTAAGAAATTACCCTGTCAGCATTTTACCCCACAAACCCACAACCTCTTGTCCTACACTCAAAACAGCCCCTGTGGTCAGCTGGCCCCCAGCTCCTCCTCATAGCCTCCTCCTGAAGGTACTGAGAGCTGCTAGCCAGCAACCTGTATGCATACAGCCTCCATCATTCTTCCCAGCACTTCTGGTAACTACCTGCCCCCACAAGCATTCTCTCCTCCTTGCTTCCTATGAGCTTCTCACACTGGTTCTCCCTCTGTGATGCTTTTCTCCACTTCGTACTCATGCATATTCCCTGCTGTTACCCCAGTGACTCACATCCTGAAACATCCCCACTTGTTTTTTATTCCCTGAGTATAATCCCACTTGAATCTTTGCTAAATTCCAATTTCTGCTGCATGAACAATGTATGGGCAAAACCTAAAACTCTTTCCTAGCACAGGCAGCATTGCAGCATTCATACTTAGGACATCAGTTAAACAATAGATCTGATTAAAACAGCCTTCATAGTAATAGAGCTTGTCTATGAGTGTTGATCACAACAGTGCATCAACTTATTCTGGGCACTTCAAAACATTTTTGAGCTTGATTTCAGTTTTTTGAAACAGTGTTCAGCATTTCCCCTTTAGCAAAGCTTACCTGTTCATCTATCACTCGTTGAACCAGTGGACATGAACTCCTATTTGGAATTACATCTTCTCTAAACCCAAATACACATGGAAAGAGAGACTACTGCAATTAAATCTATTTGATACTTTAGTCTGATTGTCTTCTCAAAGGCTATCCCAATTACCTAATACTTACACGTGATTAGCATATCAAAAACGTTACTTCAAACTGATGAAGCTGAGCAAAATCTTGTTTTGCTATACACTGACATCAGTTTTGTTTCTTGTTTGGACAAAGAGTAACAGTTTATATCTAAACTGGTGCAGAAAATTAGAGCACTTTAATTGACCTGCATACAACCTTTCAACATGTACTAACTTAATATAGTCCAAAGTAGGGGGAAAAAAACCTTTATTTAATATTTTTGTCATTTTATCAAATACAGCAGCCAACTCACCAAAAATACCCTGCAACTTTTTCATCAATACTGCAGACAAAAAATCCACAGTATTACACACTTGTAAAGGGCAGAGTAGCAATGGAGAAGGAATCTGAATGACTAAGGGGAAATTTATGCACTAAGCAGATTACAAACACACATGAAGAAAGATATTAACCTTACAGAGCAGAATAAAAATTAAAAAGCTGGCCTCAGCATTCACAATAGTGCTTCATTAAAAAAAAAAAAAGTTATCTAAAGAGACCTAGAAAACTCTCAGTATATTTTCCTAAATGCACTGTTTATCCATGTAAAAGAAACAGTCTTCCAGTCTTCTGTCCCTAAAGAACTGGAAACTGTATGTGCTTTTCTACATCATGTTACTATTCTTCTCTTGTCCTTGATCTACTAGAGATCGGAACTTAAGACAAACATTACACACAACACTAATTCACTCTTCCTCCAATGCCTGAAAATTGAACAAAGACTTTTGTTGCTGCTATGTGGATACAGAAAGCCAGCCTCACATTTAAGCTCCTTGGAATTCCCCCTCCTCCCTTCATTTCTTAGGAAAATGATGGGTTTTACAGGAAAGGCCAAACAACTTCCATATTAATTGCTTGACCTACATTTGGCTTAATATCTTCCTTGTTTTGCTGTTTTTACAAGCAAACTGACCACATTCTACTGATTATCATTTAGAATAGGCATTGCCACACCAGTTGTCTCCCTGAAAACATGTCTTCCTTCTCACAGGAACATTAGCTTGAAATTAATATTACCTCTGCAGTTCAGAAGGAAGGGGTAGAGATGGTTGTGCTCATAGGTGATGTCCTCACTGAACATCACTTAAGAAGGACTAGGAAACTGAACACAAAGGTCATGACCAGTTTGAATCCTACAGCCTGGCTCCTGGTAAGGAGAGTACTTTCCTTAAACATTCAGAAAAACTTATATAAAAACCAATAATCTCTCAAAGAAAAGCTTGCCAGACTTTGTTTTACTTATGAGGGGGTTTGTTTCCTGATTCAGAATATTTTGAAATTTATCATTATGGATTCATTGATCTTACTGAAATTATGGACCCCAAAAGTGACATTATTTTACCAGAGATTCTCATGTTCCTACAGACGTCGGCACTAGACCAGATCTCTGTTAAGTGAGAAGCACTATTCAATATCAGAACTTCTTGTTAATGTTTAATAATTTTATCTTCTAATTATTTGCAATGGGTGCCAGTGATCTGCATGGATTGAGTTCACTTCATTGCTCAAACAGCCCCATGGATATCCAGTCAATAATACATGATAGACTACTGAAAAATTAGTGTTTGCTCATTCCCCAGCAGGGATGATGCAGAAGAAATCTAAACTTCTTAACTTCTGGGTAATATCATAGCAGTCATTGATATGATGTTGCATTAAATCACTTGGGTTTCTTTTCTTGTTTTTATTCTTTTTTTTTTTTTCTTCTCTTTTCAGAAGCATACTTTATCAAAACTACATTTATTATTCATATAAAAGTTCTGGCTCAAGATTCACTGTGCTAAGCTTTCACAAAACACTGATGAAAGATGGTTCTGGATTGCAGGATTTACAGTCTACATGACAGAGGAAAGATGAATATAAAGAAGCCTGCATTGAGAAACATGAGTGCTCAGTGTGCCAGAAACTGTCTCAGTGCACTGATTGCTAAAGAGGTTAGATCAGTCCCAAACTCATTTCACCTCAGGTTTAAGTAAGAGCACTGGCAAGTACCAGGTTTTTCATATGGAGAGCATGTTCTTTGAACTGCATCTGAGCCACACCAATCTTTGACAAAAGCCACCAAATTCCTCAGCTTAAGTTACTAATTAGCCTTCACAAAAAAATTATTGTAGCCACTTCCTAAGGGCAAGTAGATTTGATATGAAGTTAGAAGAGAAAAAGTAGTGTAGGTGGTAAGCTGTGGTACTACTTACGTGACAAAGTAACTAGAAGTGCGGAGTGGTTTTTTTCCTGAACTCCTAAGACTTATAACCTTCCAAAGTATCTTTCTATGTAAATTTATTACTGGATGTATGCCTTGATTATGTATTTTGTGGGTTTCTTCTTTGTAGTTTCTGTTAGTTTTATAGATGGAAACCAACAGCCAGAATGTGCCCTCGTGACCAAGAAGGCCGATAGCATCCTGGAGTGTATTAGAAGGGCTGTAGTGAGTAGGTCGAGAGAGGTTCTCCTCTCCCTCTACTCTGCCCTCATGAGACCATATCTGGAATATTGTGTCCAGTTCTGGGTCCCTCAGTTCAAGGACAGGGAGCTGCTGGAGAGAGTTCAGTGCAGGGCCACAAAGATGATGAAGGGAGTCGAGCATCTCCCTGATAATGAAACGCTGAGGGAGCTGGGGCTTTTCAACTTGGAGAAGAGAAGACTGAGGGGTGACTTCATTAATGTTTACAAATAAGTAAAGGGTGGGTGTCAGGAGGATGGAGCCAGGCTGTTCTCAACAATGTCCAATGACAGGACAAGGGGCAATGGGTTGGAACACAAGAACACAAGCTGGAACACAAGAGGTTCCAAAGAAATACAAAGAAGAATTTCTTCACTGTGAGGGTGACAGAGCACTGGAACAGGTTGCCCAGATGGGTTGTGGAGTCTCCTTCTCTGGAGATATTCAAAACACATCTGGATGAGTTCCTGTGTGACCTATTCTAGGTGGTCCTGCTCTGGTAGAGGGTTGGACTAGATGATCTTTCAAGGTCCCTTCCAATCCTTAAGATTTTGTGATTCTGTGAACAGTGCTAGTTAATGTCTTTGTTTTCTACTATTTCTATTTACATATTTTTAAAAAGTTAGGATGGTTATGAAATGAATTTTTCCTGCCCTCCTGCTCCCTGTAGTATCAGACAAAACTGTGATAAATCTAAGGGAGGTAGTTATATGACTGAAATTACATATTAAACCTTCACTGCTAGTATATAGTCACCCTAGGAAAATACAGAGGAAAACCAGAAACTTAAGATTGTAGTTCTTTTCTTTTTCTCCTTTGATTTCAGAAAAGTATCTGTACTGGGTTATGTACTTTGGTATTAAATTAAGCTATGAAATCAATATTATACTGTAGTTTCATTTTAGTACTATTGAGCTCTTTTATTCCTTCAAAATTTTTAAGTTCAACATGAAGATATTTAAAAGATGCATAGACAAGGTGCTGAGGGACATGGTCTAGCAGGGGGCTTGGCAGTGTTAGGTTAGTGGTTGAACCTGATGATTTTAAAAGTCTTTTCCAAACAAAGTGATTCTATGATTCAATGATTTAGATGGCCGGTCTTGTTGGGTGGTATTGTACCAGAGAAGTTACTGTTTCAAGGTTTCAAAAACAAACACACACATACCTCCCACCAACCACCCCCTCCCCCCCCAAAAAAAAGTAGTAGTCCAAAGTATCACTGCTCAGGTCCCTCTTGAAGATGCGTATGTTCTGCCACAAAGTAAGTGTCTCTCACCGACATGTTAGTTCCTTCATCATTTTTCAAGATAACTAAATTTCACAGGTGTCTTTATGCCACAAACTGTTCTTCAAGAGAACAGACATGCTGCATAATCTATAGCTCTATTACGACATAATCACTCTCTCTCTTTACTTATTCCCCTCAAAATTTAGTTAATCATCTTGCATGTCTTCTCTTTCAGCAATATCCTCTACCAAATCCCTAACTTTGCATTTCTGTCAGAATCAGACCTCTAAAATTTGTAGAAAAATATTAGAGAGGAACTAGACCTACAAGGTGGTGCAATTCAGGCATAAATGAGGCCTTAAATGTAAAAAAAAACTCCAAGTAAAAATCAAAACCTGACAATTCAACAGTCCATTTCCAGAAGACACATCTCCTGCTTCTCCATGAGGAGTTACACAGTAACTCCAAACACTGAAAATCCTCACCTCACACATCATCTCAGAGCAAGCTGCTAAAAGGAGAACAGGGTGGACGATTTTGGCTCAGTTTTTCCTGAAACTTTATAAGACAGATGAACATTAAAAAAAACCACAAAAACCACAAAAACCACAAAAACCACAAAAACCACAAAAACCACAAAAAAACATTTTATTGTATCTTAAACCTTTGCCTAAAACTAAAAAAAGGTGACGGTGAGAAAAAGCTTCACGACTGCATTCGGAGGGAAACCACTCTTGAAAGTGGCTTTTGGGAAAAACAGACATTATTGTAGACTGCTTCAAAATACGCTTTTTTAAACAGTACCACTTCTTATTATACTATTAAAAGTTCTGATACTATAACCAAATATATAAAATAGAACATTTTGTTGTAATTGACATCATGAACATACATAATTTAAACTGGTTACAAGAACAACAACATCCACTTCTGCAACAGTTTCTGCTTTTATTTGGAAATCAAGAGGAGAAAAAAAAAAACCAAACCAAACAACCAACCAACCCACACTCCCAAAAGACACACTTAAAGAGAAAAACATAATCCTGCTACATTATCTTGCTAGTAACACAGTCTCTCTGCTTTCTGGTAGTAGAAATCATCACATCCAAAACATATCTTAAGTGATTAACTGAATACGTCTACCTCCTTTTAAACACAGGAGTATCAATTAAGAACATACACATAAGGCCACAATTGAACATTTTAGGGCTCTTTTTCAATGGAAATGGGAAAATACGCTGTTTAACCTAAATGTAGACTTACTTAAAGTTTGTATTCTCACTAGTTTTGAAAAGTCATTATTTATTTCATTTTCCTCACACAATGAACTGACTCAAGCATATATTGTGTTAATAATGTCAGTTTTAAAATATACAAGACATTTCTGGAGAGAAAGAGTAGCATTCTGGTATACATTTAAATATATTTATTCTGATATTCTGTTTTGTGAGGAAAAGTATCCACATTTCAACTTGTGTTTTCCAACAAGAAACAAGAAGTATATCTTGGTAAGCACAGAGAGAGGCTGAATGACTTTTTTCTTTGGTTCCCCCTACTCCCTTTACCAAACACCAATTTTGAGATGCTTACAAAAAGATGTCATTTTAACATTTAAAGACTGTCAACCCACCTGTTAGCAGTAGATTTATGTATAAAGATACAACTTAGATGTGGTTATCAAGAAGACCCTAGAAAATATATGCACGAATCTATGTTTTGGGATTTTTTTTTTTGAGGAAGTTCATGCTTTTAGTAAACTTAACACACAACAAGCAACTTTATCACTCCTCTGTAAATCAGATACCTTGTTGCAGGCACAGTTGCTTAGATACAGAGTAATCAGTGTAAGTGAATAAATCAAATTATCAATAACATACACGATTGAATCCTATTATTGAAACAGTCAATTGAAGTAATTTTTAGATTAGTTAGAAAATAGACATTTAAAACTTACTGGCTGATACGAAACACCAAATAACTTAATTAAATGAGCATTAGTAGACATTTTAAGATTTGTTCATTGCAAATACACTGGAAAAACCCCTGTTCTCTTTACAACAATAATTACAGGAACTACTCATGTAAAGTATCTCTCCAGTCATTCTGAAGTAAACACTCAAACAAATGCTCCATAAATTGTTATTCCTGATACAAGGTAGATCTGTACATGCAACAAATGCTACCATATGAAACCACTCTCTGCTTGCATTGATTTTAATGCATTTGACAACAATGAGACTGAAAAGATGAGGACGGTTCAGCTTACAGCAGAGATGATTAATCAAGAGACGGAATAGAGGTGCACAACATAACATATGGTAGAGAAAATACAAATTAGGCACATCTAATTGCTGTGCCTCAATGCAAGAGCAAAGGCCAATCAATGAAACTAAAAAGCAGACATTTAAAATTGATGAAGGAAATCTTTTTACACAAGCTATAATGAATATGTGAAAATGACTTCCCCAAAGCAGACAGCCTCATAGCCTATTAAAAAAAACCCAACATGGATAATAAGTGCATCTTAACAAGTGTAACAAGTGTATTTAACAAGATGATGAACACAATAAATTGACCACTAAATGGTGGGAGCTATAATGGGGTCTAAAGAAATCAAGCAGTTGTGGTGCAACAAGCAAAATAATTTTTATGCTCCTCTTGGAAATCTCTTGGAGCTTACCATTGATAAACAGCTATTTGACTATATAAGGCAATTGTTCTACATTGCTGTAATTCACAGTTCTCCAGAAAGCATCTATAGATGACTCCAAGAGGAGAGGGGTGAAACATGTTGGGTTTGTGTGGAGCTATTTTTGATAATGGGGAAGGGCCTGTAACAGCAGCTTGTGTAAGAAATGGCTCCAAACTTTCCCCAGCTTAACCAGACCCACCTCTGGGGCTAAGCCAACTGGGTGCTGGAAGAGAATGGTTGTCCTTTCTGAGAGGTGTTGGAAGGAGTTGGATGAGACATGACCCAGGTCACAAGAAGAGGAGAGGATAGTGAAACAGCAGCTGTCTCGCTGCAAACCCAAAGAAAGCAACAGTGGAACCAAGATCTGCTGGCAGCTCATGAAGGACCCCAGGGCAGAGGGAGTGGCCGTGTCCAGAGGGGCTGTGACTCTGTGGGGAGGCAGCAGTGGAGCAGAAGGTGCCTGAAGTTGTGCTGTTGGGGAGGAATCTCATGCTGTAAGAATGTGTGAGGAGCTGCAGCCCTCAGGAAAGACTCACACTGGAGAGGTGCATTAAGAACTGTATCTCA
Organism: Colius striatus; assembly: GCF_028858725.1. Lineage (NCBI taxonomy): Eukaryota > Metazoa > Chordata > Aves > Coliiformes > Coliidae > Colius > Colius striatus. The sequence goes on from NC_084759.1 coordinate 85,743,808, forward strand.
TGTGAGAGATCCCATGTTGGAGCAGGAAAAGAATGCAAGAAGTCATTCTCCAAGAAGAAAGAAGTAGTACAGACCACCTGTGAATGACTCATCACCACTCCTCCCCACCCCCACGACCCTGCCCCCTCTGCACTGCTGATACATTGGGAGCAGGGAGCTGAACCTGGGAAGATGGGAACAGTGGGGAGGAAGGAGATAGTAAAGTTCTGGTTGTATTTTTCTCATCATTCTGCTCTGTTTTTTCTTTCTATCTGCTCTCGTTGGTAGTGGATTAAACTGGTCTTATTTTCTTCCCTAAGTCAAGTAGCTGAGTCTGTTTTGCCTGGTACCATAATTGGCAGTGAGCCCACTCTGCCCTTGTCTTGATCCACAAGGCCCTTGATTACTTTTCTCCTCCCATCTCACTAAGGCCTCTGCCATCCTACAGGAGGTGAAGGGGTGTGCACAGGGTGAGAGAACAGCTGCACGGTGCTTTGTTGCCAGCTGGGCTTAAAAAGCACAACATACATTGAGAGTGCTGGGTCCAAGCCTACCTCCCCAGAACAAGAAACGTGAACATACTGGAACAAGTCCAATACATTGAAGATGACAGTGGGACTGGAGCACTTCTCACATGAGGACAGGCTGAGAGAGGTAGGAATGTTCAGACTGCAGAAGTAAAGTAGATTCAAGAGGAATCTTACTAAATACTTGACAGAGGGAGTAAAGATGAAACAACCAGACCCTTCTCTGGGGTGCCTAGTTGCAGAACTGGAAGCAACAAACACAAACTGAAACACAGGAAACTCCACTTTTAATACAGTGAAGAAAGTCCACCACTGGATTTAGAGACATTCAGAACAGGTAGACACAGCCTTGACCAACCCACTTTTGCTAATCTTGCTCTAAGTAGGAGGCTGAACCAAACAATTTGCAAAGCTGCTCTTCTGTTTCCACCCACCTCTGCTTCCAAATTGATTGTAACAGAACACATGGGGTCATTCAAAGTACAATAGTGGAAGTTACTGTATGTTTAAAAAAAAAAAGGCGGGGGGGGAGGGGGGAAGCACAAGGGCAAGGACTGCTAACTGAAGGGCCCAGGTAGGCCTCCAAATCAGAAGGGAGTGTACATGTTCCCTGAAAGGAAGAGAAGATTCCCTCGTAGATCTAGGGAGCCTCCACAATTACCTCATTTGTGACTCAAGTACAATCATATGGTTTTATTTTAGTAAATTAACATAAATGGAAAAGGAAGGAAAAGCAATTAAAAGCAAGTGCACAAAGTAAAACATAATTCAGAAGAGTTGGTCTTCTCAGAGTATATTTTAGATGTGCATTAACCATTTACCAAGCTACTACAGACAAGTGCTTTGCTTTCAGATCAGGAAACACTGACTGAACCTCTGAAGGGCAAGAGCAGAGACAATTTCATCTCCTGGCTCTGCAAAGACTAACTGCATCACAGCAAAACACACTGCAGTGTCCCTTGCCCTTCTGTGTTTTCAGATACTTTAGCCTAGGAGAGAGGCCAGAGGACACACTTCTCCCACATATCAGGGAATACAGGTGAACTGGCACTCACTCTCCTCAGGCTTAACGTAGATCTGTACTATCCTTGGATACATCTGTGATGACTAGGGCTGTCTATGTGCTCAGCACTATTCAGTACAAGAACCCAACTGATTTGACACATTCTCTGAAACAGAGTGCTCTTAAATTGATTAAATCATGCTTTGTTAATGTTGTAAAAAACTGGCCTTATGTCAAGAGTAATTCCCCTCAAATCATATATTAGTGCTTAAAATCCAGGTCTTAAGTCTTTGCAGAGGTGATGGAAACATTAACTAGTCCTACTAACAATTAAACTCTTGTAGGATTAGGAAGCATATATTTAAAAAAAATTACCTCTTTTTGCATAAAATACAATAGCTACCTCCTGGACCGTGGGCTAATTAAGTATTTTTAAAAGCAATTTCTGTTTTACTGAAGATATTCTAAAGCAAAAAGGTTTTATTCTTTTTCTGTTGTTTTGACAGCTTTAATGCATTTCTTTGGTTTAATATATTTTATTACAGCTCTCTATTTAAAGAAAAGAGAAAAACGTGGTAAGACTATTTCCTCTTTATTTATGTCCCTACTAATCAAAAAATATATACACACACACTCCTTTCCATATATTTTGGGGCAAGTAGTGATTTTGGGAATTCCCAGGACTTTGAACCTATAATTCATCTGGCCTGTCAAGGATGTTCAAGCAGCCTCCCAAGGGAGACTGAGTTTTCTTACTGAACAAAGAGAAAAACAGCTTTCTAAAATGACCCGTGTAAGAGATAAGGGAAGGAATGCATGTACAAGGTTTTTCAGCACCTTTAGCCTTTGAAAGGTTTAAGACTAGCTTGGCTTAAAACCAGCATGACAACATATGCCTTAAAACAATATTCAATTGATTAGTATACACAGGTGAATAAAAGCAGACAATCAGATCAATTTAAACATCCAGATGAAACTTTATTACTTTAACAGGCTGAACATTAATGCATCTCTTGTGCAAAGAGATGAGGGTATGACCAGTATATGAGTCACAAACACAATAAATCCATTATATACATTTTTCTCACTGAAATATAATCTTCCTCAAGAGAGCAGGAAATCACTCTGCTCAGAGCTGAAAAGATTTCAGACTTTGCTTTTGCCCCAGGAAAGATAATCCAATAAACCCCCAGATTTCTGGTTCTGAAACAATTATTTTGACCTTTATATTTAAGCTGGTATTTTAACTATTCCCTTCCTTGCCATCAGGCAGGACTCTAGGCATAGAGAGCTGGGCAACACAAGAAATATTTGCCAGTATCTGACTGATCATTCTGTGTTTCAGCTCTCCACACCCTTCTGCCAAATAAGACCAGCTTACTAACCAAACAATTAGCAAGCATTTATCCAAGTTCTCCTACAGAATATGGATGTCTCCACTTTCAAGTGGATGGGACACCTAGATGAAGTACAGGAGTACTAGGTTGGTATTGAAGTTTAGTCATATCATCACTATTAAAATCAAGAGCCCCAACAGGTAATAAATTATAAAACAGAAGGTAGAATGTATACCTGGAAAGTTCCTTTCCTACTTTATATTTCTTCAATGTAAGTACTGACATATAAGTCAATGGCTAAAAAACCCAGAAGAAAATTAGAAGAGGAAAGTATCCCTAAATGCAAACATGGTTCTAAGTGATGGGATATTCTGGGAAGTTTCCCGCCTTGATCTGTGAACCACTTAACATGCTATCCCCTTCACCTGTCCCTCTGTCTGTAGAGATGCAACATCCTAAATTCCTCACTCTGAGGAAGTGGATAAAAATTCTCAGGGTAACAATTATTATGGAAAGGACCTAGATATTAATTTTTAAAAATACCGCCAAAGGCACTTGTTAAGAGAAGCTTATTTAAAATATTTGACTCTTAGAGATTCTACCCTCTGCAGCCACTTCCCCAACCCATAGAAACAGTTGTCCCATTTCACTGTAAAAAGCATCTTTGCTATCACCTCTATCCACCTCAGCTTAAGCAAGGAAGTTGGCTGCATATTTGAAATAAGAGCAGTGAGCAGAATGAAGCTAAAGTCCTTGACTGATGGGTATTGCTACTGAAGAGCAACACCTGCAACTGCTCCCAAAAATTAATATGTATCAATCATCTATAATTTGAAATAGAAGAACCATTTGCTTTTCTACATATTTTAGTTTTCTTTGCTTTTGGGCATAGAAGGGAAGTGATATAAAATATTTGACTAACTTGATTAGGAAAGAAAGGATACTACCATTCTCCCTTCAAGAAAAGGGGAGAAGATTATGAAAGATTATTTCAAGCTGTGAATTTCTTACCACTACAAAAGCAGTATGAATTCCATTCATTTTACAAGAAATGGCTATACTCCATACCAGCTGCAAGAGTGACAAATAATGTGTTACCATATTAGGCAACTAAAATTAAAGGGAAGTTGTCCTTCAACATCAGTGAAGTTACTTAATAAAAGAGAACAGAATGTTTAATAAGCTAACTGAACAATCTGTCTTGGTTTCATCTTTTCCACCTAAAAGTTATACAGTATTTTAAAATCCTTGGATAATGTGATTTTTTTATGAAAGCAAATGATAAACAAAGACTTACATTAAAAAACAAAGATTATTATGCAAGACATTGAATAAAGCCAAGTTTTTTAATTATTCTTTTGAAAAGCATTTTCAGCGGGTGTAGCTACACTACTTAATTTTATGATTTTGGAAAACAACTAGAATTGCTTCAGTTGAGAGGATACAGGTACAATTTTGAGTAATATCTCAAGGATTCCTGACACTCTCTTCCCCAAGATAGACTACGCTGCATGAGAAAACTGAAAAGAATGGAATGATGCATAAAGTTTATTTTTTAATATTTAAAATCTAAAGAAGAAAAAGGCCTAAGACAGAGAAGCAGCCTCATATTTCTAGAGTGAACTATTCAGTATTGGTCAATATAACAGAAGAATGATTTTTAAAGCATCAAATCCTTGAAGTGCATTAACGAGGTAAAAGGACAGCATATTTCTGTTGCTTCTTTTCCAAAATATAAGTGTTGTGACCCACTAAAATCTGAGTTCTGTTTTAAAGTGATGCTAATATGCCTCAGCTGCACTTTATCAATGTATTTGAACCTTCTACATTTGAAGAGATGCATAAGATGACATTGTCAGGAATGACAGACTTTGACAAAACACTGTATTTCTTCCAAATGGCCAGTTTCTACTTTTATTAAATATTTTTTTCACCAATTTGCACTTTTATTTAATCATAATTTATTTTCAAGTAAAAACTAGCAATTCAATATCATCTACACCTGGTAATCTGTCAGTATGTATCAGAATTACCAAAAAGGTCTCTACTTGGAAATTTCTTCTTCTGTGGAGCTTTACTCAGAGTAAGTGCCCACGCTGATATTTCCCCCCTAAGGTAAACTTGGTATTGCTTAAGAAGAAATTCTCCTCTCATACCACACTAGACTCAAGGATAAGGCACAGTATCTTAAAAACTTGTACTTCTGCCAAACAGTGATTTCTAACAAATGACTGAAGCCTGATATGCAGGATCATCAGTTATTTTTATGGGACAGCCCTAGCCAGGCATAAGGCAACAAGAAACAACACATTTCTCAATTTACAATCTGTTACCATAATACAGATGCATTATGAATGGGCAATAGCTTTACAAGATGTAATATTACTTATTCATTAGACTAAAGGCGATCTTGATGAAGGCAATGTTTTGAAAACTGCTTTTCTGTTTGCCCTGCCAGTCAATAGAAAGAAACAAATGTTAGCTCATGGGGAATTCAAAGAGTTAAAGTTTTCTTTTAAATGGATTTGACCATAGTATTTTGAGAGTCCCAACATTTTTTGCCCTTTTACTTTCCTTCATTTTTAATTAGGAAAAGTGTCACATGCTAAAAATGTTTAAAATGGGTCTCAAAAGTGGGACTTGAGCCCTAAACATGCCACAGGAAAAGAGACTTGATGCTATGCTTCAGTAAGTTACTCTTTCACCTCACAGAGAAACTTGAGCAAGGAAATCTACAGTTACTTTAAGCTTCCATTTGCTTTCCATTCCCAAACAGTATTTAAACATTTTTTGCTTAATGAATTGCCTTAAATTAGATAAAGCTAGACAAAGTGGATTATGTTATTTATTGTCCTTTACCGTGCAGAATATACTTACTGTTTGGAACAAATCACATAATTTGTCTCCAAGACATTTCTTAGTATTTTACCACATTTCAGAACACAGCATTTCCTAGACAGTTGAGCTAAATCATATCTATGAAGTGCTTTCTTGCCTGAGATTCCATTTTATTTTCCCAAATACACAAAAAACTGGCTATACTAGAGTAACTGGTCACTAGCAAAAGTACATGGTCACTACAGAACTTTATTTGAATGTTTTTCAGATGCACAACTCAATGTGCTGGTACCAACTACCAGTTAAACAATATTAAGCCACTTTCCACTTAAGAAAAAACCAAATAATGAAACGTCATCTAAGAGCTTTATAAGTAGCAATAACCAAGTTTACTACTAACAGCACAGTATTGTATTGTATGTTCAGACACCATCACCTTCTTATTTTAAAATAAGATTTTTGCATAGTGAACAACTAAGAAGCACTTTTCAGAGGTATAGATTCTGTAGGTCTATCATCTACAGTCAAAACATAAGATTACATCATAGTCATGACCATGTACAAAGATGTTAGCTTATTATACAGAAAAAATAATTACAGAGCATTGTAAAATTTTATAAAGCCTTTTGTCAAAGTTATTAATGGAGTCATTTAAACATTAGATTGATCTTTATGAAACTACTGGCAGTGAATGGAATGATTAGAGTATTATTTTGCAGTCTACATCTAACAACTCTAAAGTAGTTTCCTTAATTTCAGCAAAAACAGAGAAAGCCTCCAGTATATCAGCAGGAAGATAAAGGCCAAAGTTTGAGATTAAAGAATCAGGAGTTCAGTTACGCAACTGTGGAAATTATAGCATAGTTTTACATTTTCACTTTAGAATATACTTACTGTAGCACTACACAGCAAAAATGAGGATATAGGGCTTAAAGAAAAATCAAATTAAATTTTTCCAGGTTTTACACGTTGTATTTGAAAAATGTTGAATAAACTGTTACCAAGCACTGAAGTACATTAAAATATTTTCTGTAGAACCTACTACATTAGATACATTCAGAAAATGAGCACAGTTTTCAGAACAGAATGAGCAGAAGATATCAAGTTTCCATTCACACAAGGTGAAGAGGCCAGACAAGTGCTGTTTTGCATGACTTAACCATCCACAGGCTCAGCTTGCTAATTGCATTAGACTCTGAGCATGGATATACTGAGAGAATTAGGATCCACATAATTAAAAAAAAAAACCCACAACTTGCTACCTTCTCTTTAGGATGTGCATCATACTGCAGATTCCACTTCAAAACCCTCATAAGAACCCTCAGGAGAAGAAAGCGTCAACTTTCCATAAAGGGTTCAAAAACCTGCACCTTCTTTCATACAGGTCATTGTAGGCAGCCCTGACATCCAAATAAAGAAACAAGTTTCATCCAGACTTGGAAGCAAGTAAGCAAGAAAAGAGTATAAAAGAGTATTAATGCAGGCAAAGACTGCATTAATACAAATACCTCCTTTGGGTAAAGATTTTTTCCCTAAGACTGAGGAAACTTTTGACATTAAGCACATGGGCTACAGAATTAAATTCCCACCATTGTTCAGATATCCAAAAAGCATTCCCTACATACTGTTGTTCAAAAACCACTGCATCATACAAGTGCAAGTCCCTTCTACACAATGTGCAAACCCCCACCCTCTCCTACATCTAGTCAGAGCTTCCAAATCCCCTTGCTTTCCAACATTCCTTGTTGAGAATGGGAAGTTATCTGTGACTGGGAAAGGATTTTAAAATAAAAGCTCTATAAAAGAGTTGCTCTTAAGCAGGTATTCTTTAATACAGGTCTGGATGCACAGGGGATCTTTCCACCAAACATGCATGCCACAAGACAAAAGCACGCTCATTTTATACACTAAAACATTAATATTCAATGTGTTTTGTGGAGTTATTTACCATAAACATGTCTATTCTAGGAAACAATTACTTAATTCTACAATTATTACTGATTTGCTTAAGTAACTTGTTAGCACATGTTTGCCGACACTCTATTAACTCATGTTGCACCTCGAACACCTGCTGGTCTTATCTTGGGCATTCTGTTTCTAGACAATGCTTTGTCTGACAGTTATAAGGCCTAAGAAACATCAACAGTCCTACACAGAAATTCAGTAGTATCAATATTAAGAAACTAAATTTAAATATCTAAGAAGTTCAACAGCTCCATTTCAATTACGTTTAGGAAGAACTAATCCAAGACCAATAATTTCAGAAGACATAAGTAAGGAATAAAAAAGCAGGTACTATCACTAGATACAGTTAAAGAAACTAATCAGTTCACTAGGATCAAGTTATTTTCCAGTGTCCTACGCTATCCAAGTGAGTGTTTCACCACCTGCCTTAAAATACTCTAGTAATGGTCAGGGGAGTTGTAGGACTTGTTTGGTTTTTAAACCAAAGTGTTTTCTGATACTCATTTTCATGGTTCTAGATTCACTTAGTAAAAATCAAGATATCCATTAAAAAAATTAAAATAACCTCGCAAACCAAACCACCAAATTACTCATTTGTTACAGGAAAGACAACAAACACTGAGCACAAATATGAAAAATAGCATTCTTAAAACAATCTAAACTAATGCATGCTAAAGAGCACATTACCAGAACAACCCAGTGATCCTGTCTCCCAAAAATCACCGGAAAAAATCCAGAGCAAATAATTCATTAAGTTGGTACTGTAAAATCCACAGATCTCATTAATATTAAGCCTGTATCTCCCACCTTTTTAAAAACACCAGAGACAGATTGTATACAGATAGATTTCACTGCACATTGCTTTATATAACCAGACACATTTCTAATACTTTTTCTTACTGGTACCCATGAAAACACTTTTTTTTTTTCCCTAGGTTAGACTATGGAAGTAAAAACTGGTCTCCAAACACATATTACAAGCTACTTTGTGGAAAAATCAATTTGCCCTGATATGAAGCTGAATATACAACATCACATTGGAGGCTTACCTTTGAAGAATTCCGGGATAATTTTCTAACCCTTTCAGAAGATACATCTCATTTTCAAATCTATATACACTACAGTACTGACAACAGCTTTTGCTTTCTATCCTCTTCCATTCATATATTCCCTGGTCTGAGCTGCCCTGAAATTTAAAGTTCATACATTGAGTCTTATTTCATTCTCCAAACTTTTTTAGTAAGAGGTGCAATGTTTTGTCAGAAGGGACTTTAGATAAGAGATGAGTTTAAGGTAAAAGCTGTCCTTCTTTCCAGAGTTAAACATAACAACTTGATTAAAAAAAAAAAAAATCTGGCCTACCAGAAATGAAGTGGCATACTTGTAGTATATAATCAAACAGATTTGTAAGACAATTACTATTTTTGGATGTGAAGTCAGTTTTAATTAGAATGCCCTAAATTTAGGACCTCAAATTACAGAGTTTTGTGGTCCTCTTCCCAATAGATTACTGTCATGCACTTGTCTTTTTCAAATACACTAATGTCTGAGTCCTGTAACGTACGTGGAAATTTAGCTGACCTCTTTTTAAATTGTGATGAAATTGCCTCATCAAGATTAAAAGAGCCCTCACCTCTTCTAAAGCAGTTTATTCACTAAATATAGCTTTTGAACCTTAACTTCCCAATTTTAAATTAAATCTGCTAAATTAACACTGAGCGTGTCTCTGCAAACACTTCAGTAATGATACTGTGGATGAGATGCATGGACTTTCAATTCAAAGTTATTCTGAGCAGAATCCCTGAACAACAGAGTATCCATGGATACCCAGGGTCCACTATCTCTGTCCCTACCTAAGTAAACTCTTAACAAGCTACATCTTGCTTGATTAGTACAGTCTCATAACAAGCAATATTACTATGGTTGTAAACTGGGAAGTTAGAGATGAAAGCCAAACTTGAAGCACACAAGACTGCAAGCAGTGTTTATTGCTTGTAGCAGCAACTTATTACTTGTTTAAGTGCAGAACAAGCTAGTTTAATGGTAATCGACAAATATATTTTTGTCATCAGAATTAATGATGATAACTGTAGTGATAGACAATCACGAAGAAAGCAACGGTAATGCAGAGACTACTGCTGTCCTTCAACATGGTAACACTCACATCAAGCTTAAGAAGAAACAGGCAGGAATATACTATCGATTTCAAAACGGTTTTCAGTATGAGAAACAGTAGAACTTGGCATTTGATGGTTTAAAGAATCAAAATCAGTAGCAGTCACCTCAGTTGTAAAGAAATCTTGACAGATACAAACATATTCCTCAGTTGAACAAACTACTACAGTGAATTAATAAAATAATAGAATGCCACTTTTAAAAATAAAATAGATGGTGGTTAACTGCATGAGACCACAAATCCAGTTTTGACTCAGTATTACATTTTCTTCCATGAAATCTGACAGGAGGTTTCTCTGACTCTTGACTGATAATTTAAGCAGTTTTATTTTTGTCAACCTCTATGATTCATCTCAAAAATATTCTCCTAGGAAGAGTTACTATGTTGAAAGTAACAACTCCAGCTTGAAAATATATTGGAGACTCCATTTTTCTACAGTGTCTAAAGCAGCATTATGCATAACAGTTCTATAAAGCCTAGATCCTTCCTTGAGTGCAGATTAGCTTAAAAAAAAAAATCTCTATAAATCATCTACATTCACCACTCTTCCCTTCGCTCTCCTTTGACAGACCACTCTTCAGCCTATTCAACAACAGTACTACCAGTCTAAACTTGTGATATTGTCATGCCTATATGTCTCATTATGGTCCTCTCTCAGAACTTTGATCCCTGAAGCCCAAATATATCTAGCGTGTAGCTCCTTGTCATGGTCAGAAATAGGTGGGAAGGAATACTGAGCACTGGCACAGGCTGCCCAGCGAGGGTGTGGAGTCTCCTTTGGAGGTCTTCAAGACCCGTCTGGATACATCCCTGTGCAACCTGATCTAGGTAGACCTGCTTCTGCAGGGGGATTGGACTAGATCTCTAAAGGTCCCTTCCAACCACTACTTACCTATGATTCTATGATTAAGATGCCTAAAACACACCCAAGAGAAACAACTCTTAGGTTTACAATGGCATCATCACCCTCCCTTGTAAAAGCATCCATCTTAAGAAAGGATAAAGTCCTGCCAGGTAATGAAGCATCATGCACGGAATAGTCTCACCTCAAACAGAAAAGAGCTCTGTCCCTGTGAGATTTTAGTTTAATGTCTACAAAAAGTCAACATTACAGAGAACAATCTGTTTTTCAGAAGTCATGAGATTAGCAAGGACAAATATTTGAGGATTGTACCTAGTAACAACTCTATCATGATGACGGATCCCATGAATACTGGACAGTATGTGTATCTCCACCTGAATATGTAAAGTGCATGTTAACTGATAAACACAAAGATACCTTTCATTGATAGTGATTCTTCTCTCAATTAGTAGCTAAAGGAAATTATCTAGTAGGTATTTTAGCTAATATTTATATATTTTATCAACAAATACTTTTTTTAAAGTATTTAAAATATTTTTAGAATTTTTTTTCTCCTCAAGTTAGCTAGTCTTCAAAGTATCATCTTCATGAAAAGGCAGCTGAATTCAGCCCTCAACTTAAACTTTAATGAACTGCATTTCATAATTTTGCCACTTATGCTAGATGTCCATATAATGAACACTCATGTACAGAAAACAGCTAAAATTCTAAATTAACATCTAAAACTAAGCCTTGACAAAACAGACTGAACTCGAGAGAAAATGTACTGGCAGTCACCACTAATGCTGAATTTCAAAACCAACTACACTTTAAGTACAAAACAAAATTATCAGCATCTCAAAAGGCAACAGAAGAACTGCATCTCCTCTTACTCCAAGCTGTACTTTGAAGGGATGCACTTCTCTTACAGTCTCAGGTGAGTCTAAATACTTAGATCCTACAAACACAAAGGCCCGTAACCCACAAAGGACAGCCTTCAATGTACCACTTACATCCAGAGGACCTGCAAGGAATTCTTAAGATACCTTATATTTCCAGCAATGTTACAGGGCATGCGGTCTTGGGTCTCTTATTTGTCAGCAACTGAACAGTTGGATATTAGCTACAGATGCTACTGGCTTTTATTATGGGAGGAAGGCACTGGGGATACAGTGATGGAATAGTTTTGCATTTTGTTTTCTTCCTTCCCCATCCCTATAGCTCTCAAGGTCAGAAAGGATATGTCTCTTTAATTAAGAAATTATAGAAAGTTTGTGATTACGGGGGGAGATGTATATGTGTTTTGTGTGATCAAGTATAATGGATTTCTTCAGTGAAAAAATAAAGATCATGAGATTTGCACTGTGGACATCAGAGCTCCAAAAGTAAAACCATCAATGTTGAGAGTCCGCCTACCACATAGTTGCTTAGTATCTACATAGAAACAAAAGCATAGGGTTTCAGAGATGCAGAAAATTGAGATATTATTGATATTATGATTTTCAAGTAAGGAATATTTGTCTTTCCTCATCATCTCATCTTTAAGGCAATTACAGGTTTAAACAGTGTCTTGTAATTCATCTGTACTACTTTTAACAGAACATACCACACAAATCAAGAAAATCAGATTGTTAAAATCCAGTGACTTTAAGCTCTCTGGGACATTGCCAGTTGGAGTTAAGATCTCCTCCCAAAGAATCACTGTCTTGATTTTCCAATAACCTTTGGAAACCAGAGAAGTACGGAAGCAACACAGCATAGAGAAAGCTGGGCAGACACAGCAGTAAGGGAAATCTGTATAATCAGATATAGGGAAGCAGCAGATGGAAAAAAAGAAACATATGGACTAGTAGACAAATTCTCAGGCAGTGATAGGCAACAAGCATCCCAGATTGGTACTTGATGGCTCACAGTGAGACCAGGGATAGCCTGGTCTTTCTGAGATGGATCCTTCTAAGAAGATGGAGTCAGACATTCATAAGCTACTTCCCACTTCCCCCACTGCTTCCACATTTCTCTCCCTAGTCAGCACAAGTCAGCACAGATTCACAGGTCTCTAAGCCCAGGCCTCAAAGCAATACAACCATTTTGTAGAAAGAAGAAACCTGCCTCAACTGCCACACAGATTACTGACTGCAGGAAGAACTAAGGCATTTCTGAGTATACTGCAAGGCATTCTCTTAGAAAGTAAATTCAGTCCAAATCTTAGAAATGAAAAGATGAAGCAACTTTTAAGTAACAACTGTAATATAGTAGTGTTTGTATCTATAAATAAACTGAGGCTGAACCAAGGATAAAGAAAGATGCTGAAATTCGGTACAGCATACTATGGTCAGAATGTAAAGTTGAAACAAACATGTACAGGGATAAAGCAATGCAGAAAAAGCTACAGAAACAAAATTGAAATTGTTCGAAGATAAATTCAACTATGCTTCTGGCAAGTATTCTACCACTAAAGGTAGCAACATTGAGAGAAGGTCAATGTAGGTAAAAAGAAAGTACAGCAAATGATCAAGGTTAAGGGACAGGCACAGCATTAATACACTGGGTATACAAGAAAAAAGACAACAGTGAAGAGATTGAAGAATGACAGTTGAAAAGGTAGATCACAAAAGTACACTTGCCCAACATGTTCTGAAAATAAATATATTTTCAAAGCAGATACAGTAAGTTGAAAAGAAAGGATATAGGAAAGTAAGTTTTGAAGTATAGCAAAGGTAGGTTTGGCAGAAAAGCTAAAAACAGTTATTTCCCCACCCAAAAATAATGAGGCTCCAAGCAGACACTGCTGTAACCCTCCTTGTAGCTATCCATTTAATTGACATATGTAGATTGGAGGCTACTAAATTTTTTAATACTACACGTATTTAGTGGTTTCGTTTCAATTCACTATATCACAATTGCACTCACTCCCCTTACTGACTGACAAGCTTCAAACATCAAAGTGTTGAACCGTATTTTTGCTATTTATCAGAAGTACTTCTGTACTGCTTCTAGAAATGATAATACTATGGGCTTGGGACATAATTTAATCATGCCCAGGTAATGATAATGGCCTTCAGTCAGTAACTGTCAACTCACCAGCAATATCACTACTTTTTTGTTTGCCATCAGCTTAACTTCCTCTACTTTCACCTTGGGTGGAACAAGTCTGTATGATATATTGGCCTAGAATGACAGCACATACAGTTTTTGAATTTTGTTTTTATTTTATGAATCCATTCCTTACTCAGAATTAAATCTTTATAACTTTCTAATCAGGTAAACCTTCCAATATCATTAAAAAAAAATCAAAGCAAATCATATCAGGTCCTTAAATATAGTTTATTATATTTTTTTATAAATTTCTACCTGATTACCAAAGCAAGGACAGTATTGATGCTCCTCCACTGAATTTATAGGTTTGTCTTTTTTTTTTTTTTAAAGAAAAAAAAAGAATACTAGGAGTTGTATATCTCTCCTTAAATAAATACCATGTTCTTGAGAGCAAGTCAAAGATCACATGGACAACTCACATCACAGTATCAGCAACATTTGAAAGTATCAGATACATGTCTCATTCTAAGAATGAAGGAAGAGCACTAAGCTGGTGGCAAGAGACTTATCTGTGAAAATTAAGCATTTCAGAACAATTGTTGAAGAGCTAATGCGTAAATTCAGATTTCCTGCAATTCATTTGAAGATTTCTGTTTCCTGTCCATCCCTGTAAACTTTATGAAAAGTCTGATTCAGCTACCTGAGAACATAGAGATTTTTGATGCTTAAACAAGGTTTCTTTAGCTCAAAGGAATATTAATTAGTGTTTGTGAACTAACATATAAAATTAGCTTTCAAATACTTAGGAAACATTCACTTTTTCTCCTGAGGCAGCTTTGAAGCTTACTTGTCAGAGCATCCACTGAATAAGGCTTGCAAACACAAGCAATATACAAACACTTAGAATTCATGTTTGTGAGGTTCCCTCATATGCATATCCAGTCCTGTCCCAAATAGTTGACACACTTCCTTTGAGCTGTTACCAATACAATGCTTCTTCAAAGCTTACTGCTGTGTGCCTCTATGACAAATGCTCATAAAGTGCAAGTTCAAAGTTATCTATAGGTATATTGTAGTTTAGGCCCATCAGGGAACAAAAGACCACGATTAGCCTCAAGTACCAAAGACCTGAGGATTGTCAAAGGGCAGGGAGAGCTTAATTGCTGCTTAAGGTCCAGGACAAAACAGACCAGGCTACTCAGCTTGGGGAAGAAAACAGAGAATAATTTAATGCAACACCAACTAAAGCATAACCATAAAACCCCAAAACATAAACAAAATAAAACAACACAGAGTGGTACAACAATGAAGAGTCCAACCAGCCCTTTAAGAACACCTTCTCTCCACTCCTCCACTCTTCTCAGGCTCAGAGTCCTGATCCTGGTGGTTTTACCTCCTCTCCCCATAACCCCCAAACAGCTCAGGGGGACAGAGAAGGGGGGTTTCAGTCAGTCTATTCCTGATAGCTTCAGCTGTTGGTCTCTCCTCAGGACAGGTGGGCTCCACATCAGTTGTTCCTGCATGTCCACCGGGTACCTCTCACACACGGCAGCCCTGCACGGGCTGCTCCGACACACACTTATCCCAAAGACTGCAGCTCCTCTCAGCCTCTCGTGTGGGGCCGCTCTGCAGTGCACAGGCTCTCCAACATGGCCTGGGCCATGGCTGTCTCCCCACACAGTCCCTCACCTGTCCAGGCTCACTCACACGGAGCTGCTGGTAACTCAGTCCTGCCATGGCCCTGCATGGGTTGCAGGGGTACAGCCTGCATTCTCGCCACAGCTTGCAGAGGGGGTCTCTGGTCTGGTGCTCCTCCTTCCTTCCTCCTTCTGACTCTGGAGTCCACATGGTCGCCTCCATCTTGTACCACTCTTACACATCCTGCAAGAACTTCAAATTCCCATCCCTAAACAGAGATGGCAGAGGTGCCTGATGGTCTAGCCGGGCTGGAGACGAGTCTGAACCTAGGAGTGAGTCCAAAAAATCTTTACCGGGTCTTTACTGCAACCCACTCCCCCTGTTACCAAGCAAAAACAGCTCCTTGCTAAACCATGACAAGGTAATATGCAACATGGGTCTACTTTTTTCTTTTTAGTTCAGCATAAGAAACAGACAGCATAGCTGCTGAAGAGGTTTACTCTTCTTCCCATGCAGCAGCAGTATCCTTCTCAAATCAACGTGCAGGGCAAGGAGATCCCATCTACCACCCAGATTCCTACACTCTTAAGGAAATATGCTTCTTTTATTTAAACAATTAATTCTGGATAAATGTGAAAAAATAAATCACCAGTAATTCATTTTCTGGCTGTCCAGACAATTTCTTTACTCACACTGTTGAGTCAATTGGAAGTCAGGCATTCTTAGTGCTCTAATTATAAAAGTACAAGTGAACCAACCCAAGATTCCCTAGGTTGAGCATGCAGCACCCTCTAAGTTTGTTTTACAGGGTGTCAGGGTAGGGTCCTAGCTGTACCCTTGGACTCTGCTTTTTGGAACTAGTGTCACCACCTTGAAGAACTAGAGACTTGCTAAACTCTGTGTTTTAAGGAAGTTGAACACATCTTAAGAAAAAAGTTTATGTACGTACCCGGGATTTAAATGTCCTCTCAGCAGTTTTTATCTTCAGTGTTTTGTTTCTTGGATGTTTTAATGTGTTTAACTTTTGTCACACTAAGAAGTTCATACTATCAACTACACCAATTTATTTGCCAATATAACCCTCTCAAGTTCACCTAGAAGAGGTATGTGCCCAAAATAAGTTGCTAAAAGAGTTAGAAAGCTAGATTTTGTTCCTATTTTTAAAGGGGAGGAGACATTTAAAATGGCAGTTCAGAAAGAAGGCAGAAAAACAAGCACTCAAATGAGCAGACTAACCTGTCAACAGACAGTTTTTTATTCACATGCAGGCATTTGCACAGGTATTTCCAACTACCTAACTAGAAAACAGTTCATTTTAAATCCTGTCTGCTCCAATATAAGTCACAGTATAACATCCAGAATCTGACTTTTTAGCATAAGGATATATTTTCACCTTAGTTGGAAACAGTGGAGCACTGGAACAGGGTGCCCAGATGGTTTGTTGAGTTCCCTTCTCTGAAGACATTCAGAACACCCTGGATGAGTTTGTGTGACCTCCTCTAGGTGGCCTTGCTCTGACAGGGGAGTTGGACTAGATGATCTTTTGAGGTCCCTTCCAACCCTTAAGATTCTGTGTGATTCTGTAATAACGAGTTAATAGATTCTTTAATCAGATGTTGACAAATAGAAAACAAACCAGGATGTGGTAGATTTTTAGTTTTTCCTACTCATCTTTTTCTTATATTCCCTATGCTCAAAGCAGAAAATTACTTTTCTTAGAATCTCTCCAGACACAGCTACTCACCATCTCTTAACAGAATACTAAAAAAGGTTGGGGAAAAAAAAAAAAATCAGGTCCTACAGTTCTTCAATTTGCACACCTTGCAGACTCATTCTAGCCTGCTGAAAATGTTGCTCTGTACTGTTCTGGTCATTCTACTATTTCAAAAAAGGATTTTACAGAAACCATGATGCTGCTATAGAAGACAATCAAGTCAATACAAAGACTGAACAATCAGAGTTATTTAAAGTTGCCAGAAAGAACAGGTCCCTTCTCTGAAAGAGCACAAATTGGAAGCAGACTTCAAGTTCTGCTCCTGATGGAAATAAATAGAAAGAATGGCACAAGGGCAGCAGTAGAGCACTGAATAATCTGAGACACTGAATTTTAAGGGTTTTTATTTTTCACAGCCAAGTTCTCATAAATACTAGCTTAAAAAAATAATCAAACATATCATGCAAAAACTAACAAAACCACATATATAAATTCTTAACACTTACCTGGGGATAAGCTCTGATTAATATTCAGCCAATGTAGATTAAACTGGGCATGGGGGAGAACATTTCCAAAAGAAAGAAGGGAAATAAGAAGCAAATTCTTATTTTCCCCAGATCAGTCTGAAGAACACAGAAATTATGAGCTAAATCACAAAACTCAATTATTTATCCCTATGAATGACAAAAGCTTTCCCACATACCAAGAATTCTTCCTAGTCCATTTCTTTTAGGTAGGAAAAGACTAAGATCAAGCAGTACAAAAAACACAACAAACCACGTTGCCAGGCATGGCAAGCTACAACCATTGGCAACTGTTTGCCCCTACCATCAAACACATGCTGTACTTCCAGGACACTGGAAATACACAAGAATCAGCCTTGCTCCTGGCTACTACTGCTGAGGAAATAGGGACTGTGAAACAGCAGCTGAGAGAAGCACTTCTCCCTTCCCTGATAACAACAGGTGCAATGCCAACTCTTCACCCAGTTCTACTCATTTCCCTTTCTTGGTCATTTATCATCTAAGTGGCAACAGTCACTTTGCCTAAACTATTCTGAAATTGAGACACTTCAAAGGGTAGTGAGCAGAAACAGGGACCCGGAGATCACAGAATTAAGAGCTATGAAAAAAACCCTGCTGTATTATATTCACATTGCACCAGATCCTCATTTTATATAAGTTTAGCTATCTCCAGTTATAAGAGCTCAAAAATTGTATATAAGAGCACAAAACTTGGATAAATAAGCTGGTTAAATGCTGGAACAGATGGCTCAGCCATCAGCGACCCTCAGCTCAGCTCCCACTCAGATGGAGTGCATACCAGTAGGGCTTGCTAGTGTTTCTGGCTACAATAACCCCAGGATAGCATCAGCAGGCTGGTGACAGAACTGTATCCTAGCATGTACAACAGAGAAATGATAATGTGTATAGAGGAAATCAGCATGCCGTCTAATTCTGACCTCAGTTCATCACTGGTCATGACTGTGTCTAGCACTGATCCACTATAGGATTCTAGAAAGTGAACAGTCTTGAGTCTTTTGTTCTTGCCTCCTGGTCCAGCAACCACTGTCATTGACCAGTGATCAGTTATTTAAGATCTCAGCTGTATCACCCAGCTTCTCTTTGACACAAGATATTTGCAAATCTTTAGGAATGCTAAAAACAATTAAACTAGCTATTAAATAAACACTCCCAAAACAAATAAATGAGCACTCTAAAAATCAAAGACAAAGCCTAGAAATTATTCCTACTAGTATCACAGCTGGGTGAGTCATTACGAGGCAGCTGGTGGCTGAGAGGCATGCCAACATTAATCTATCAATCTCCATTTTGCTATATTAATATGTCACAGGTCTTGTGGCTTGCGATTTCCTATACTCAAAGGGGTTTCAAACTACCTCACTCTTCTCAAATTGGCAACATACCACTTTTAGTTATGTTGTATACTGCCTTTTGAGGATCTATGAAACCTGCAGTTCTGTTTTGTTCCTGCTGGAAAAAAAATAAAAAATGAGAGATTTCAATACTCTTTAGATAAGAATGCTAGCAAGCAGGGTTTTGGAGAGGGCCAGCAAAGCCATCCGTCGTGTCCACATACCCAACAAAACGATTCACAAGTAGCTGTTTCTGTATCCAGCAAGGGAAGACCAACAATGTTGAAATCCTCACTAGAACAATGCACAGTGCCTGAGAGCAGAAAGAGTTACAAGCATCACAGTTAAAGCCAGGCCACTGTCATTTTGCTCAAGTAAGTTCACTAACCTCAAGCTAGATTTATTCCTGTATCTTGATTTGGAAGTGCTGGCAATACCAAGACCCATTTCTTTTAAGCTTTCCTTCAAGGCAGAAGTCTTTGCAAGATTATCAGGAGAAATCAGAAGAGTTTTGGGCTCCTCAGTCCAAGAGAAATAGGGAACTTCTGGAAAAAAGTCCAGAGGAGGGCTACCAAGGTGATCAAGGACAGGAACATTGTTCATGAGGAAAGGCTGAGAGTCCTGAGGTTGGAGAAGAGATAACAGAGAGGACCTTATTAATACTTTTAAATACCTAAAAGACAGGTGTCCAGAGGATGGGATGAGTCTTTTTTCTGCAGTGCCCAGTGACCAGACAAGGGTTAATGAGCATAAGCTGGAACACAGGAAGTTCTACTTGAACTTGAGGAGAAATTCCTTTGCTGTGAGGGTGAGGTAGCCCTGGCACAGGCTGCCCAGGGAGGGTGTGGAATCTCCTTCTCTGAAAGTTTTCAAAACCTGCCTGGACACATTCCTGTATGCGCTAATCAAGGTGAATCTGCTTTAACAGGGAGTTGGACAGGATGGTCTCTAGAGATCCCTTTCACCCAGATCATTCTGGGAAATCAAACTAAGTTTGAGTAAATACTCAAATTCTTGGTAAGGATTTTAGCTGTAGCTTTTAATGGCCATTAAAGCAAATGGAAAAAAACTGGGAAAGCTGACAAGGAAGCCACATAAGAAGTGACCTTGCTAAAACGTGATTCTTGATCTACAGCACTTCCTGAAGTTTAATGCAGTCTGTTAATCCTGGACAATACTATTTTAACAAAGGCAATAACTGCAGGAATGCAAATCTATGGGAGCACCTCACTGTAAGTCTTCCAGACTTCCTAACAAAACTATATGGTGCAGATTAAGCACTGTAAAACATTGCAGTAAAACTATAGTATCATAACATAATGCAATCAGAGTACTTAATGGGAAGACACATCAATAATAAATTATTATAGATCTATTAGTTCTTGCCAGAGTGGCTCATTTTTAGACTACTGATGTCCCATGTCTGCTGCAATAGTATATGAGCCCAGTTTTGAAAGTAGCAGTGGGTGATCTTTAATGCTTTAAAACAAACAAAACCAGTCCATGTTTGAGATGCAGTTCCTCTGTAAAATGTGAGGTAAATATTATAAACAGGAAGACAGTTGTAAGTGATCAAACACTGACCTGACAAGCCAAAAATGTAGTTATAAGGATGAAAACTTTTACTTTCAAACCAATTATGCTCTCATTTATCTGATGTGGTTTAGATCTTTATCTCTGACTAAGGAATACACACAAGTGATGTTTTTTTCTTTGCTGATCAGACAAACTTGTTTTCTTCTTCTATGTGAACCTGTCTAAGCCTAGCAACACAAATACCACAAATCAGTTCCCACTCTGTGTAGGTGCAATCGTATTCACAAACATCTCATTTTTAGGTCTAGTACCATGGGCAGATTATTTTCAACCAAAACATTGAAACAAAATGAAAAACATAGTTACAGAACCAAGCTGGCTCCTCTACTGGCACAGTACCTACTATCTCTGCCTCAGGCTCATTCAACATTAAGCTGGCAGGCAGGCAGGCAGATCGCATGGTTGAAGCATTAATTTACTAATAGAACATAACTCAATGCACAACACTTTCTTGTTGTTGCTTCTGCGTTATAATTGCAACAGAAAAATGGTTTATGTTAAACTTTTCCAGTTTTTGTCAGTATTACATTTCTGATATTCTTGCTATTATGTCTGAAGCAAAGACATTACTGCATAGGTAAATGACGCTTTGATGGATCCAAGTTATATCTCTGGTTCCTTTAGAGACTTTGCATGGCCTTTGGCAAGTCAATTTAGTTCCTCATCTATAAGGTAAGGGAGTAATAGCACAGTGGCTCCCAAAGGTGTTTTGTGTTGCCCTAACTTCTGAATACAAAGTGCTTCATAAATATTAACATCATCCAACAAAAATGTATAAAATATCAGAACTTAACAATGCAAATGGACCTTATTCAAGATTGGAATGATCAATTAGCCTTACTTCCCACAGATAGCTAAGCAGAGTCACCAAGGATAGGCTGAAGAACCCACTTCCTGGCCAGCAGATCTGCATAGGGTTCTGAGCCCCAGAGAGTGGAAACAATGCCCTTCTTGCCCCTGAAGTACAAATGCTCCAGAGGAGGGTGCACAACAGCCAGGATGAACATGTGTGCTTGGAAAAGAACATGGATGACATAACCACCTTCTATGAGGGATGGCAGAGGCGGTTTGTTTTTTTTTTTTTTACAGCTAACTGGAGAGAATTACCCTCTTGCTATTCTGCACTGAAAGTGACAGATTAAGAAGTCTGACACAAGGCCGGGTATTCATTGTCCTGTCTGTCTGTTCTCAGATGGATTTCATTAACTGATCACCAAGTAAACCCCAAATTTTGTTCCCCAGACTCAGCAAGATTATTTGAATAAACAAATCTTGAGAATTGTTTACTAGTGTTTCAAGAGACATAATGCTGCAATACAAAACCAAAACTTGAGGTGTGGTGGCTAAAAATGGATAATTGAATAAAGGTCTTTATTATCTTTCTTCAGACTGGTCACTTGAAGGCAAGGTTCACTTTCTTTCTCAATATTAGCAACATCATGGGAAACAATATTTCTCATCCAGCAATAAAGCAGTTTCATAAATATATACTGTAGAATGGATTTAGATATTTTGCTAGAAAGTGGTATTTAAATTCTGCATATTTATAAATATTTATTTTTTGCTTTTTAAGGTTGTTTGAATTTGGACCATTAAACTCTACTGCTTGTGTTCCATACTAACAGATAAATACTCACCATAGCCAAAAGCAAGCAAGATGATTATTTTACAAGTGGGAAAATATTCAGTTTTTGAAAATAACAGGGATACTTCTGACCTCATGCAAACATATAGGAGAAACTGAGTTTTCTTTTATTCTGCAGGGACAATGTGTGCTGCCAACATCACAATACTCATCATTGATGTGTCATCCTGATAATGATTCTCATTCTGAGTGGCACAGACTTGAGGGCACGGTCTTTATTTTACACAGCTCCCATTGATAAGTAATTAGCTATGAACAGCAGAATATTCCCCACAAAATCTAAATTAAGCAAAAGTACCTCAATAGGAACAGCAATGCAGTGATACAAACACCACAGTGCCCTGCCTCCCCCCCGTTTTGGCTACTGTGCTTTGCTTTAGTACATCGTTTTTAAGGTCCTAAATGTCTGGACTTGCTTACAATTCTATTACAATTACATAACTTCTAGAAGACAATGAAATGTAAAGCTAAAGAACAAATACAGCAAGAATGAGGCTGACCATACCCACAGCGCTGCTACTGCTGCTGAATCAGTCACAACTGAAGGCTTACCTGGCAACATTCAATTATAATAGTCACTATATTGTGGACTCTTACAGCCATTTAAATGAATTATACATTAGGTATAACCATCTATGAATTGCTCCAATAAAACCCAAATGTTAAGAGGTGCTAATATATTCAAAATTAAGTTCTCAGTTCTTCTGGGTTAAAAAAAAAAACCAAACAGGAAAACATTCCAAGATGTTTCAAGTACTAAACCAAGTCTCTGAAGTACAGAAGTTCAAAAAAACCCAAAAACTATTTTAAAAGCTTCTTCCCATTACCACGATTTTATGACATCAATTCCATTTGTATTTTATAGAAGGCAACACTACACTCCCACTCATTCCAGTGCAGGAGAGGCAGCAGGGAAAAGGGTCATAAATAAGTGTGAAATCAAGCTTCATAGAACAACAAAAGAAAAAAAAAGAAAAAAAAAAATTGCAAGACTAAGGGTAGTGTTTTATCAAAGGTAGTGTAATTTGGGCAAGGGGTGGAAGATGGAAAGAGAGTAAAGAGCTTACAACACACATTGCAGTCTCAGCTGTCACAGGGTTGCTGTGCTGAATGACGGCCAAGACTTGCTATTCATTTCCTCATGACATTTTCCTTCATGTCAACAAGTAGGCCAGTTATACAGTTAGTGGATGTAAAAACACTAACTCTAGTAGAGAACTTCATTTCACCCTTCTTTCAGTTATTTTCTCCTTGGCTGAAATTAGACTCCAGAGGTGCAGTAAGAGGTAATTGTGAAGAAAGGGGCATAAACAGTTTTGACGGGAAGAAACCCATAGGTGAGCCGTAACAAGTTCCATCTGCTTGTACACAGCATCACAACTTACTGCTCCATGTATATTTCACTCCTGACTATAAGAGATTCAGAGGGAATGTAACAGGCTAGAGTGGTATCAAATACAGTTGGCTTTCCTTTCAGAAAGTAACATATCTCATGGCATTTAAAGTAGGACTCTAAAGGGGCAAAATATACTCCAGCTAGGATTATAGTCTAAAGGGAAATAACAGTTTTGTAGATGTTACTGACCAGAAAGTGCTTTTGTCAAATGAATTCAAAGTGAACTTGTACATTGGGTTAGGACAGAAGCAGTCTTTGTCACTTTTACAGTTCAAGAATTCCCTTTAACTCTATTATAAACTCTCTTCCTGTTGCTCCTACTTCAGAGATCCAGTACTGTCTATGCAAAACATCAGAAGCAGAGAAGCATAACCCTGTAGCTATGGTTAGTGTAGTCTCATAGATGTGCATAACTACACACTACAAACCAGAAATATGTGATCTAGCAAGTGAAAAAGGCTGTCACTACCAGTCAGACTCAGAACAAGTGCCACAACTCAGGGCAAGCAACAGTATGGCAACAAGCTACCGCATATGTAAATGCACTATAGGAAACATCAAAGAAGGGAAGCAAGCGGGGATCTGAGAGCAGTATTTACAACAGAGATGGTAAATAAAGAGATCCCTCTGTTAGTATACCCGTGAGTAAGAAAGGTTCAGGGTAAAGAACATTTGAGAAAGCAGGCCACAGAAAGACATACAGCATATGAACCTTGAACAAGCAGTTTCTTTCAAAAATTTATAGCCTAGAGAATTTCACTAGCTTGTAAATCACATTCCTCATGAGAGTTCCAATTGTGCACATATGTATGCAAGAGTGAAAGTCACAATGCAAATGCACTACTATGTGCATATACTAACTTATGATATATACCCCGTGGAGTTTGCAGATTTAAAATACTCTGCTTCAAAGATTGAGGTCTGCAGTCCCATTAATGCTTCAGAGAGAGCGCTTGCAAACTAGAAACTTACATATCTATTTATCCAATCATTTTATAGAATACATTTTCTCTTCTATAGATAAGCACCTTCCAGTCCTCTGTCATAAAATATATATGCATCTGCTTTGGTTATTTAATGAAATTATTCCTTGTAAAATAGATATGTTTACATTGCATTAAATATTTAAACAACTTGTTATGAAAAAGCATTTCAAGAAATGTTTCCAAAGATGAATAGATTTTTCCATATTTTCTTCTTAACCTCTTCCAGCAAGAGCTATTAAAATTGAACTGCTTACACTGCTATACTTGAGTACATATTTTGTAAGGGTGGATAATGTAACTGAAAACCACAAAAATTGTAAAGCAGACCTAAGACCGAGAAATTTTCCTTCCCTACTCTAATAAACTTTAAGTCTACATCACCTCCAGATAGCATAGGCTACATTTATCTGTCAGTCAAACTGCACTCATGTAGGCCTGTAGGTAGGAAGGAGCTCCACCTCATTGCCAGAAGTCAGGCTACATGGGCTTACTATACAACTAACTGGCTTTTAAATTACAGTAAAAAAATGACAACAATCTGAAGTTCTAATTTAAAATATCAACTCTACTATACAAAAGAATGATTTGCCTTTTCTTATCAACAGAGTCCTACTGCATTCCAGCCAATCCTTATGGACACAGCAGCAGAAGTTAACCGGAAGTGTTTGGATCTGCCTTCAATAGCTTCCATCAGAGAACAGGCAAGTACATAGAAGCTCTACATCCAACAGCTCTGAATTAAAGGGGTTTGGTTGGGTTTTTGGTGGTTTTTGTTTGCTTTTGAAAATACAACTCCGTAGGGTTTGCTCATTGTAGCACTAACTATTAAAACTGTGTAGTTTTTCAAGTCTCATGCTACATTTCAATACATTCAACATCTGCAATATAGAAAGGGTCAAAAGTGCCAGTATATTCCCTAGAATGCACTCTAAGGCTTTAAAAAAAAAATAAACAGTCCAACACTCCAAGAGTCTCAGATCTTTTGCTTTAAAAGAACGTGCTCAAAAAGTTTCATCTGCAGCACGCTGACATTTCGTTGAGATTTATGGAGTAAATATTAAGAGCATGACAGTAAACATCAGCCTTAGAAAGCCTTATCCTCTAATCAAGTAACTTCCAAGCTTCAATTAAGATAAATATAATGTCACTTACTGAAGGAATAGTCATGAAGTATCAGCCCTTTATGAACTCAAACAGGCCAGTTACTCCTCAAGAGGTCAGCCACAAGCAACCTACATAGTTCATTTCTAAACCAAAGAAGCTCATTTCCCATAAAGTATTTTCACTCTGCAAAACTTACATTTCCTAGTTTTATGCTACTGGAAAATTACTGCAAGAAAGATATTGGTGTCTTCTGGTAAGAACCATCTCGAGAAACAATGAGGATCCAGTTTTCCATGCTATGAAGATATTTACACTATTTCCCCCTTTTTTAAGCTTCTCTCACTACTAGACAGGATTTTTATTATCCAATTGGTACAGCTAGTTCTAGGATAATACAGTGTCTTTTCAAGTAGCTGGCTGCCTTCTGACATAAGAACTATAAGGACAGGAGCTTAGAATTTTTTATTCAAGAATTCCACATTATATGTAGCTATTGCTAGAAAATTTAGTTAGAAAATGCATTTAGCAATAGAGACAATTTTATAATAAAAGAGAAACATGACCAAAATTCTAATCCACATCCTTTACCATGCAACCTTCTCCACAAACAACACGTTACTTGAATACTAAACTCTTCTGAGGCTACAGCAAGTTGATAACACCTACCACTAATTGGTTATATAACCATTTAAGTAGGATTAGTATCATAACCTGCTGTGCAACTTGACAGCAGGAGATGTGGTTCTGCAAATAAAATTCTCATTTACAAAGACTTCTTTAAACCAGAGTGGTTTTGCTCTTCAGATTTTTATACAATTAAATTACAGCTCCATACTCCTCTACTGGACATAGAGAAGGTTTAGGCTAACATCCATTACTGCAGTATCATCTGCACAATTTCCCTCCCTTCTTTTTCTGAAGGGTTGGGATCCTATAAGTCTATATTCTTAATGCGTTACAGAACTATCCATAACACTGCAATGCCTCATCTTACACATACACTTTGGAATTTTCTAACATCTTCTTGCCTTTCTTTGGTCACTTGACTAAAAGCCACTTCCATTCCTGGAAATGACTCACTTTTTTTGTTTGTGTATCTATCCCTACAGATTTCACAACCTTTACTCTGCTTCTTCATATAACACTTAAAATCACAAGTATGTTGGGTAACAAAGAGGTCTGGGACACTTCTCCCAAGAACTGGACAGGATACAGACTTATGCAGGCTCATTTATGTTGTTCTTCACGTGATATTGCTTCTTTCAGCCCAATCTCCACTTCTCCTCAAAAAGACGTTACCGCTACTAACATTTGCTGGAGTATTTTTAAAGGCTGCATTCATAAGTCAGCATGTTACTTTATCCCTGAAAGCATTACAAAAATTGTGCAAAGCTTAACTTAAGAATGTGGTACCTCCACTGCCAATCCTAAATATGAGCCCCCAAGTGCAGAGCTTCAGCTATGCATAGAAAGCAAAGTAACAGACACCGCTTGATCCTTATTTTTCAGCACTGCTAGTGAATGAGAGTGAGAGTCTTCCTTCTTGTTCTTCACAAATATCAAAGATTCATTATAGCCAAATAATTTCAATTATAGGGCTTAAAAAAAAAAATAAAATCACAAAAATCTCATCAGGATAATGGTTTGTCTTCCTGAAAGAAAGGATTTTTTTCTATGCTATCTTTTCCATGTTTAAGTACATGTTGTCTCCTTTACAGTTTACTAGCCAGCTACTTATTTATTGTACTATACTACAAAAGGCAATAGAACTGTTAATGCATCTCTGGTATTGAGATGTACTAATCAGGGGGAAAAAAAAAAAACCACTAAACACACACATGTTCCCAAAACACTCCCTCAAGTGTTTTTTGTTTTTTTTTTTTTCAAATACAGTTTGAGAGTGAGACCAGACAACAGGACTTGCCCAATCCTCACTAGCAGAAAAGAGCTGACCTGGGAAGAAAACCACAGATTCCCACACTCATCTGACCACCATTACCATTATAATTCCTGTCCTTGTTCTTCTCAGTATAGAAGTTTACATTCAGAGGGTTGCAAGACAGAAATGTTTCTAAAAAGATTCAGCATCCAGAGGGAAAATGCCGCTAAAAGCTTTGGCTCTTCTCACATGCATCAGTCTCCATTTCAGTACATTACACATCAGTGTTATACAGATATACATGCTTTTTTGTAAAGTATAATCAAATTCAGGAAACATTTATAGAGCAGTCTCCTACTCCAAGAGGACAGAGATTTAACGTATATCAGTTTTCCTGTGGTTAAAGAGATTATGCTTCTATGGCAAAACAGAAACCAGCTTAATCAGGAATGAAAACATTCTACACATTCTGATTAATAAACATGTTATTGAAAAAGGGCAACTTGCATCTCGCGTATGCACTCCCTCCAACTCTACTAGCACTTGGGTTTATTAAAGTTTGACAAAGGAGGAAAAAGACAAAATGAACGGGTACTGTGCGTTACTATTGCAGATCTTTCTCTAAAGTATTATTACACCTGTATCATTTTTGATAAGGCATATACCGAGATAATTCAAGGGCATGATAAAGTCATCTCTGCATTACCTCTGTTAAGCAAAGAAGCACAGCACAGGTGTTCTGTCATGAAACTGATGCTCTAGAAGTCAAAATGTATTGATGGAACTAGGAACAGATGTAAACATGACCCTGACTAAAGGAGGATGAATTTGCTATTCTGTACTAGTTTATATAGGGGTTTTTTTTTAATTTCTCTCCAAACAACATCTTAGACATATCAATTAGCTATTATGTTTAAGCTAGTATGAACTCTTTACTCAGATCAACAATTTTAATTAAGATGCATTCATCTGAAAACTATGGATATTAAATACTAAGAGACACATTTCCTGCAAAAAAGAAAATTAAGTCCTCTTAAACAAGAGAGCCTACCATAGTTATTGCTAGAAACATATACCTGAAAATAACAGATTACACCAAATCACAAGTCAGTGAACTTTATTCCTTCTGGGGTAAAAATCTTAAAGATATGCTGATCAGTGGAGTCATTAAAAATATATTAATTTAACCTGAGCAAAATCAAGACTGTAACACCCTGCAGGAACAAGTGAATAATAGTGCGCTCCAAGTTATCTCCTCATTCATTTTACCAGTCAGAGGAAAGGAGGCAGGCAGAAAGAGACTAATAATGCAAGTCAACTCCTGGCTACATGGTTGGTGCTGTCAGGAAGGTTTCAGCTTTCACGAAAACAAGACTTTCTTTGATGACTAATCTGGTAAGGTTGAGATAGAACGCACAAGGGAAGGCACTAATCTTTGGGAATATGTTGGGCAACTTGGTAAACAGGACTTTAAACTGAAAGATTCGAGGGGTGGTGTGATAAAAGGCCTTCATGGATGAATAAGGAGCTTCTGAAACAACTCAGAAGGAAGCCTATGGAATGTGGAAAGGGAGCCTGGTCACTTAAGAAGAGCATAGGAATGTTGTCAGAGCATGCAAGGATGAAACCAGGAAGGCTAAAGACCTCTTTGAGTTAAATCTGACATGGGATGTAAGGGACAACAAGAAGGGCTTCCTCAAGTGTATCAGCAGCAAAAGGAAGATTGGGGAGAATGTGATCCCACTGCTGAACAAGGTGAGTACTCTGACAGAGGAGGATGCAGAGAAGGCTGTACTATTGAACATCTTTGCTTTAGTCTTTACTTCTAAGGCTAGCCCTCAGGAAGCCCAGTCCCCGGAAGATGGAGAAAGGAGGACCTTGCCTTAGTTGAAGAGGACTGGGTAAGGGATCTACTAGGCAAACTGGACACCCTCAAATCCATGAGTGCTGGTAGGAATGCACCCCTGAGTGCAGAGGGAACTGTCTGGTGTTATTACTAAGCCACTTTCCATCCTTTTGGAACTATCATGGAGTACTTTGTAGAATTATACTTTGAAAACTCACAGCTTTTAATGCCTTTCAGTGTATTCAGGATTATGTACTTTGTTCATCATTTCATTAAAGAAGCTGCATACATACTGAAGGTAAACCAATGCAATTTCTGGTTCACAACCACACTCTAAACAGGTATCCTCATTCCAGTCACACATCTGCATGAAATGACTCTGAAGTCAGTTCCTACACAGGTAAACTCCTATGCAAAAAAGAAAAAAACCACCAGGTTTAATTCCAGTGCCAGTTTTAGGATCTAATTGGATTTAAGTGATTTACCACTTGAAGTTCTAAGAGCAAAAATATGCCAAGTTGCTTTTTACTTTGTCAAGCACACTATAAACTGCTGCCAGCAGCATTCTAATTAAATATTTTTATGTAATTCAATAATGAAACAGAAGTGAAATTAAACTTTTCTTTCTCTTCCTCAGTGAGCATATGTATATATCACACATGCCTGAGACACTAAAGAACTGCATATTCCTTCCCATCCAGTCACTATCAATTAATTTAGTTTTAATGTACTATACCTTTCACTTCATAAGTTTTCTACCTATCTACGAAGAAGAAGATAGGATACACTTGTTCTAGTGGTATTTAGTGGTTACAGCTTCAGATTTTTTCTTAAACTAATACAACACTCAACAATATCTGCCAGTCTTTCATGGTGTTATATACAGGGAATACATTTGTCTATTTTAAGTCTTCATCTCTCCTTTATTAATAGTGTTTTGGCAACAAACCATAGCCAGAGCATTTGCAACAAGCATGCCTTTCCCTTCTCTACTAGAATCTCACTTACTAGAATACTCAACCACCCACTACTTTCAGTCACTTGGGTACTACTACATCCCCTTTTTTTTTTTTACAATACAATATTGTTCACAAGGTATTGTGTTTCCAGAAGTGCCAACAGCTACAATCATGCTATTTTTTGAACAGTCTAGTGGCTAGGACCAACATGTCAAAGTGTTCAGCCTACAGTTCAGGCTGCTGGCAGCCACACTGAAAAAATTAAAAAAACAGTCTGTGCTAGAGTTAAGTTTACTTGTAAGGATTGCTAACTTCAGCAAGTAGCATGAAGTTCTGACAGGAACTTCAACTCTGATGATACCATAAGCCATGGTCTGAGGTACATAGCAGTGACATGTACCCTGGAGGCAGGTACACATGCTGAATCATCCTCTGAAGTCAAAGGAAAGGCTGGTCAAGTAGATTAGGTTCAGAGTGTGAATATGAAGTAATGTTTCATTTAATCAGAGAATGACCATTTACATTTGAAATATAATGCAGATTTATTTTGCTTCCTTACAAGTAGATTAACAGTAATCAATTAACACTGCGAGTCAGAACTGTGGGACAGCACGCTGTTATGGCCAGGAAACTCAGTTAATCTTTTTTTCCCAGACTGGGAAGCAAGGAGAGGTTTTCTGGTTCTTTTATACTTAGAACATGAAGATTTTTAGAGATTTTCTGCAGACTTATATTGAGTAGAAGGTTCTACAGTCCCTGTTATGGCATATAATGGCAATTAATCACAAATTTAGGTGAAGCTTGGCTCTCATGGATGTTATTCTTGGTGAACTTTATTCTTCTTTCTTAAAAAAAAAAAGTAACTGCAAAATATACTCTAATTTCAAATAAAATAAAGAATCGTTCTACTGAAGAATCTTTGACAGCTGTAGAAGAAGCACTCGTGTAAGACAAAGCACTCACTTTAAATATCAGATCTCTGGTTTGATTGA
Organism: Colius striatus; assembly: GCF_028858725.1. Lineage (NCBI taxonomy): Eukaryota > Metazoa > Chordata > Aves > Coliiformes > Coliidae > Colius > Colius striatus. Next base: position 85,775,141 of record NC_084759.1, read on the forward strand.
TCAATAACACTGCCTGTTTAGGATGCTTAGAAGGTATAACATCTTGGAATAAGGAGCATTAAGCTCATCTATTATAATTAAGTTGTGATTTCAGTGCTTATACTTGTTCATACTTAAGCATCCTCTTTCACAATTGTAACTTACATAATTAATAATTTGCAAAACAATTTCAGTAAGTGAATGGTTTACACCAAATATTTTTGAAGTTACAATAGCTACAAGATATGAAAGATATTGATATTAAACAGAACTAATTGTTTTAAAAGGCCTAGCCACAAAAAAAACGCTTTCATAAAACTTAAACACTGAAGCTTTTAAAACTATTACAGATTTTCAGAGGCTTTAAACTGTTCCTGATGAGTGCTTATGTTTTGAATATGAATTAGTTGACTGCAGTTGTCATGTGTCTATGCACTGTACCTTCTCTTCTTTCCCACAACAGATGATTGAAATCCTAACATATCACATCACTAAGAATTTTCCAGCAGAACATTTTACATAAGTCTAAGTGAGTCAGTCGAGATTTTTCTTTTTTAGATCAAATTTCTAAGGTGGGGAGGGGACCAAAAACACATCTACTGTAGCTGACTTTTGGTAAAAGTTTTGTGGGGCGTGGAGGGAATGGGAGGATGATGTGTATTAAGAGTTGAAAGAATGAAAAGAGTTTTGCTATTTGATATTCCATTCCCAGTTACTAATTCATTATCTCAAGGAAGTCACATATGCCTTGAAATCTTGATGAAAGGGAACTGTCTCAGCTGCATGGGGTTTAATTGACCTGTCAGTTTGGCAGGAATGTATTAGTATTGTCTATGCCTCTGTTTAACCATCAACCAATGGCAATGCAATAATTTTCTACATTGCCATGCAAGTCAATCTTACATTCCTTTTGTGGATGCATTTCTTTTTTTTTTTAACAGGACACCTGGTAGAAACTCATAAGACCACAATTCTAGACAAGATCCTATAGGATAGCTCAGCACAAAGGGAGAAGACTGGTTAAGGGCCATCACATTTACTCACCAGGTTATGTTCAAACAAGTAGTTCTTGGGTTTCTTTCCCCAGGGATTAGGGAAAAAATAGCAATTTCTACTGAAGGACATTATATCCAATTAGTAGTTAGTGTTTCCTTTAATTATCTCTAATGAAACAAATTCTCTCCTGATTACTTTCAGAGTCTGGAAGTGCAGGAGCCTACCTCAATAGAAGCAGCCTCAGGTTACATCCACATTGCACAGCTCTGATCAAGCCAGCATGCAGATGAGGAGCAAGTAGCATATTTCAGTGCAGTACTGTCAGGCCTTAACCTGTAACTCTCTTCTGTTACGGATAACCAACAAAGCACCTGGTAGTCATCCCATAGCATGGGGCATCTTCTAACATTACCGCCATTATTGCTGTCACTGGCCATCATCACCACAAAGAGGAAAGAAAAAATGTGACTGCATTAACATAGATTTAGGAAGTCCAAGATGAATTGGGAAGCAGATCAGAAAGTTTCTTCACACAGTAGATCAGATAGTAGTAGATCTGTTGGGAGCAGGAACCTGCGAGGAAAGAGCCCCAAGCAAGCAGCAAGTCCTCTACAGAGCCACTTTTTTTTTTTTATAGCACACTGACATTTCAGGCAAGCTGGAGACCAGCAGTAACTAGTGAAAATTTTCCAGAGCCGCATAGTTATGAAGTTATCATTTGTTAAATCCATGCAACTTAATTTCCACAACAACCAGAAATCCTTCTGAGGAGGTGGTTAACAATCAGATGAAGAATATAATATTTTGCAAGTGCACATTGCCAATCCTTAGTTATTTCCCTCTAGGGTTCATGAAAACATTACACTTGAGGTAGAAGGGGAAAGATCACACAATTAGGCTAATTCAATTAGGGTTTATCGTAGGAGGAAAAAACAACACAGAAACGAAAGTGCTGTATAGAAGACTTTGTTTTCCTGGCTGTTGGTTTGAGGAATGTGTGTTTACTGTGATGCTAGAGTGTCTAGAGAGGATGCCTCTAGCATTGTAAGGCACACTTGGGACTAAAGAAATAGGTTTAGGTCATAGATGTAACAGAGTCACGTTTCACACTTTAGAGACACCCTACAAGGCTGAAGGCAGCCCATGAAAGTGGTTTGCAACAGACGTGGGCCATCAAGAATAAAACCACTTTTAAATACAAATTTATATAACAACCTTTATTATGCTTGCCTACTTCCACTAATCATATGACAAAGCTTGCATGTCATATTAATCCATTTGCAAATAGTCTGATAAATTCCTAAAATCAAAATAACAAGTTTGCCTTGGCATTAAAGAACAGACTCCCTCCCTCCAAGTCATGAAATCATAGCTAAACAAGTTTCCCTTGAATGATTGCTTGTTAATACACCACTCAGATAAAATTCAGATTTCCTTAAATATGCCTTGCTTTTTGAATAAAATGCCAGACTTCCTTCACAGCAAGTTTATTTGAGAACTACAGCTCATCCAGACATTTTCATTAATTCTTATTCTTTACAGCTTCTCCTCCCCTCCACCATTATCTTCAACTTAGGTAGAACACTACGTCTAGGAGAAGTCTGACTTGCTTCCCACTTCCCCCTTTCTCCCCTCACCTTTTTCTCCTTGTATGAGATGAAAATGAAGATTGATAGACACGAAAAACACCCTAAATAATTTGGTGACAGTTCACTTCCTTTCTGATAAGGACCACACACATTGACTGCATAGGAGGTGCAAAGAGCTTTTGCAAGCCACAAAAAAAAAAAAGCTTGCTTTAGTTAGTGTTTATTTCTTGATAATTCAATCAGTCTTCCAAACAAGAAAATAAGTTAGTTAACCAGTGTATTATCTGCCAAAGAAACAGATTGATACTCAAAGATGATGATCCAGACTATGGCTTCAATATCCAAGCCAAAGTGCACTTTCGAAGCAGTACAGCAACCACCTCCGAGACTTTATGTAGATAATACTGTTTATGGTATCTAATTGCATGCTGCAGCACAACTCAATCACATTGTGCTCTTGATAGCAGTCATATAGGATGACATCATAAAACTAACCTTGAATTTCAACACAATACTTCTACCAGATTATACAAATTGCATATTGCCCATCAAGCTCTAGAAATAAGAGATGGTATTTTCAATAAAGTAACTACATAGATTCAGCAATGGATGCGGCACCACACAGGCAGACACTAGTAGGTGGTAGGAAGCAGGTTAGCTTTGTCAATGAAGACATAATTTAAACTTGCTTAAAGTCAGGATGGTGGGTTTTTTCCTCCACTGCTGATCTCTAACAAGGCACGACTTGATTCAAGTCAGTGATGATTCCTGCCTTAAAAAGGGAGAGACAGAACAAGTGCTGAATTCTCTCAAATTGCAGGAGAACTCCTTAAACGAAAATAAACTCATTACTTTGAATGTCCAACAAGTCAATCATAAGATGTGATTATGTATCTACAGAATAAAATCAGCTGTAGTACACAAGCAAGAATTCACATGCCTGCATTTAACTAAAATGCTAATCGTTTACAGATGTTGCAGTTCTAAAGCTAGTTTAAGAAACCTATAGTGTTTTAGGCATTTACATTTGAGAAAAATCAGAACTTCTTTAGCATACAAAAATATTGTTGCCAAGGCAACAGTATACAGCAGGCAGAAAATTAAAACAGATTTTTCAAGTGCATGATACTAAATTTCATATCTTAGCTAAACTGTTTAATGACCTTTTACCATTAAGAAAAAAAATCTCACTTTTAAGCAAAGAGACTACTGCTTAGAAGGAGTTAAGTTATCAGACATTTTGGTGATGCTTTTAGGAGTGATTCCCTCCCCTTCGGTTCTGTTCAAACTGAAATGACTGAGTACTAACAGAAGATGTAAATGATCAGCACTTCTGAGCATGCCAAATCCCATGCGTTTTAAAAGCATAACAAGGGGGGAAAAAAATCCATGTATTTACACAAAAAGTGAATTTCAGTCTAGAGAGTACTTCAACTGTACCAAGATGATGAGACTATATGGTGCAAGGTTAGCTTCTTCTAGCAAAAAGAAATAAAGCCTGTCAAGTGTAATAGAAATAATGGAAATATCTCAAAATAAAAGAAAAAATAAGACAAGCTGAGAACTTAATTCCAGCAAGAAAAGCATAAATAATCAAATTTTATTTGGAAAGAAAACCCAAAAGACTGACTTGAGTACATTTTCAAGCATAGGATGAAGTTCTCAACTCAGCAAAATAATTTCTATTTCACTGATGAAATTCTTTTATATCTCTAAATCATATACTTAAAAATTATCTTTGATACATACATTTATAGGCTGTGACTGTAAATTCTATCAGAAATTTTTGGTTTCACCACATGCCAACATGCAGTCTAAAATCAGCAGTTCACTCTGCTTATTAGATCAAGCAAATCTATTTCCTGATGTGAGATGAAGATAAGGAGGATATTGATACCACATCAGTACTGGTTTTTGTCTTACAATTGCTTTGCATAAGTGTCCCACAAAACCACGTCAGGCTAATTCCTGGCCTTGCCTATACTGTTCGGGCAAGTTTTTATGCAAATTGTAATTGTTTCACTCTGATTTATCAGCACTGTTTTCTTTTCTTAAGGGATATCCGTCTAAACCCAAATTCTATATATAAAAATATTTATAATTAGATATGTATTTTAACACATGAATGAGCTTTATGACCACAGACACTGTACTCTCACCTCGGATAGTAACTTGGTTCAGCCCCTAAAGCTATTTTGGACAAGATCCACAGTTCTTCCCACATGCTGAACTTTTAGAAATAGAGACATCACGTACAAGTTTCCCTTCACTGCAAAGCATTTGTTATTCTGAGCCAAAACTCTGCCTTTAGCAGCCACAAAGGTATTTCTTTTATTTTTGGAGGGGGTCCAACTCTTTGTAGCTAGGGTGGCAATGCCACACCAGCATGCCACTAAAGCACAGACAGACTCAGTGGCAGTATCACTTATTTTCTTGCCCTGAAGCTCTCCACAAATACCATTTCAAATCTGACAATGACCAGTATATGTTTGGGCACAGTGAACACACCTTCCCTGCACCCCAGTATGTTCAAGTTGTGGTTCTCAGCACAGCAGAGCTGTGCTGGCAGAGAAGGTTCCTTGATCAGCAAGCTACTACAGCTCAGATACAGGATATACATTTTGTTATGTAGAACCATTTGTCAATTCATTTGTTTTCTTATCAAACATCCCGCTAACATTCACCAGGCATTGCTATGTGGAGGGGGAGTGTGACACATGCTTCAGCCAAACTGGCAGAGCACATCCTCTGCTCTTCCCTCTACACCAATGAGCAAGGGGAACTGTTAGGTCTCCAGATGCTTGAGGGAGAAGGGGAGGTGCATTGGCGTGCATTATTCAATTTGGGACATGTACTGATAGCTTTAGTCACCCACAGTTTCCACACCAATGAAGCTGAAGCAGGGCAAGGTGAGCAAGGAGGAGAAAGATGGGAGAAAAATGCCTATTTAATTATCTCTATTGTTACTATACATGGTATCTATACCATTTACTACAGTACAGAAAGAAACTAATTATACATTCTGGACACCCGGTTAACACCATTTAGTGCCAATGCCTAACAACTGTTATTCTGTATATAAAAAACAGAACAGTTGTCTTCTAGTCAAAACCTCAAGTCATGCAACTTAGCAGAAAGAAATGTGAAGAGGATCAAGTTCTTACTCACACAAATCATAGAACCACACCAAATCATTCTTTTTAGCAAAGTCATCGTGCAGTAACAACAGTGTGCCTCAAATCTACATAACTGTGATACAAACTAAGAGCAAAAGAGGTCTTAAGCTCTTTTCCTAAAGGGTGTGTATGAACTGAAGAAGTTAAAGGGTTTTTCATTTCTAATCATTGCTACAGTTACTAAGCTCTGCAACAATGAAGTCTAAATCTTCATTCAGTCAATCAGAAATTATTTATGTCATGCAGACATTTTAGAGCTTAATTAAAGCAGTCTGTTTTGAATTGTATTTACATTGTTTTTTAAAAACACTCTAATGTAGCAAGCATCCAAATTACTTGAAGATCGTATTTTATTGTATAATCAGGAAAGAAATTCTAGGCAATAGAAACCACAGGTTCTCCAGAGAAATTAAAACAAAGATAGATTTTATTAATCTTTGCAGCTTCCATTTCCCTAGACATGGTCTCCATTTGTTCAACAAGAGTAACATCAAGTACAATACATGAAAGACCTACACTTACTGGATTGGCATGTTTAATAATGGTTTGGGAAGTGACGTGTTCACATTAGCAGTTGTTTCACACTGTCTTTTTGCTAGCACTAACTTAACGGCTGTCTGGATCAAGCTTAGCCCACTAATCTTGAAACCCAGATGGATTCTGGTTTTGGTTTAGCACTGAAACTTTAAGAATTACCAGCACTCCCATACAAGACAAAGGGAAGATGCTCTGCCTATGTCTCATATCCCCAAGGAGCGGGGTGATCCATTTAGTCTATGAAAGACTCAGTTCAGATGGCAAGCATTAGACTTAAGGAGCCAGGTAGAAAATATCCTTATAATAAGAGAAGATTCACAAATGAATACTATTGTGGCCAGAAGGGACCATGAGACAGATGACTGGACTGATGACTTATGACAGGCTCTAAAGTACTGAGTCCAGTACCTTGCATTTGGATAAAGCTCAACTTAAAAACTATCAAGTGCTGAATCAAACACCTTTAGAGATGGAAGACTTAACCCCAGAGGTTAACCATCTTCCTCGCTCAAGATATTACATGCTTTGATTTTGTTAGCTTTCACTTTTCCTTGTCGTTTCTTCCTCCGCCAGGCCTTCAGCATCCAGGATTTTCTGTCTATGAATACACTCATGCAAAGTAACCTCTGTAACTTCTCAAAAAGTGATTAAAAAAAATACTGGCTGAGCACCATAAACATTCACTATGGATCTCAGTGGATTTCTATATACACATTTCTCATACTAGAATCAGCCATGCCATATACAAGAGTCAAAAATAACTTTTCCTACACCTATTTCCCCTATGTCATCACATTACAAGCACATGCTGAATCGAGCCTCCACACTGACCACTGAATTCTTCTCTAGTTAAGTCCCTCTCTCCAGCAGCACAGCTTATATTCCTCACTCTTCAGCTCTGCATTTGTGTGAATCTTGAATGCTCAGGCAGCCCAAGCCACTCCATATGAGTGGAAGTAAAAAATGGTGAGTTAGTATTTGAGATAGTAAGTGTCCTCATGGAGGTACAGAGAAACCCCACTTCTATTACAGTTCCCTGATGGCAACTTCTGAAATAACTGTTTCGTCAGTTTTAAACAAGTTACTAGGTATCTTATCACTAGCATTTGTCTGCACTGTAATATACTATGAGAAGTTACTTTATCAAGAATATTTAACAGCATTTGACAGAGCCTGCTTCCCCTAAAATTAAAGCTTATTAGCCAATTTAAAGATATTTATTTTGTCCTCGCATGAAATAGTTCCTTATAACATTAACCTAGGCCTCCTGCTGTCAATTCTAGATAAAATAAACAGAAAGTTAACTCTATGAGCCCATTCACCTTATTAAAATATTGGTGCATTTGAAGACCACCTCAAAAAAATAGGAGCGTGGAATATATTTATACGGTGGCAAATACATCAACCTATTCTACCTTATCAGGTTTCATGAGAGAGCAAAATCTGCACCTACCAGAGGTCGAGCCTTTTATTCAGGAGGGTAAATTTTCCTCCACACTATGTCAGAAAGCAACAGATTCCTGAAGCATGAAATTAATGTAAACAGTGTGAAAAAAAAAATAGTTGGATACAATCTCTTTTATAGCATCAGATAACACAGGAGCCTTAAATTAGCAAGGACGTACTGCACTAGATTCACTTTCAGTCACCAAGAACTGAAATCACAAACTCAATCACCAAATCTTTTCTGCAGGCTTAGAAAGTGCCTTCTGAGAACAGTTTAGCCTCCTTACCATTATTATCTAGTTTAGGAAGCTGTATCAGCATTTGACTCTCAAGAAAGCCCTTCCTAAAACTTGCAACACATTCAAAGAAATGGAGCATCCCAACTCCAGAAATGCCTTACCTAGGTAACAGGTTACAGAATTCCCCCCCCAACAAAACTAACCTGTCCTCAGGCTTGCAAATAGCATTTCACAGAGATCTTAGTTTACTTGGGCTAACAGCTGCATTAATTTGTTGTATATTATTTATCCTGAAAGCTGCATTAAGATTTTAAGTGATGCATTTCAGAGACATATAAGGGTTAAAGATAAGGAGGAGTGAAATATCACTGTGGGATATATTGTCGGGGGAAAAGAAAACAAAAAGAAGGGTATAGCCATGATGAATATTGCCATAGAAATTGAATTTTCTCATATCTTCAGGCTTGTAAACATCTGGGACAATCCTATGATCCTCAAACTGATCCTGTTTCTAATTCATCATAGAGAATAGACCAGGGAATTTTGTCCAATTAAGAAGCACAAATGTTTGTTCCATGTCTACTGCTGACATCTAAATTCTAGTACTACTTTGTAGCAGGAAACTGGAATAACATTTTAGAGCCACTTGAGATCTTATACATTATACCATATACCTGACATATTGCCACCAAAATTGATTTGGAGATAGACTTTTCAAGTGAAACAGAGAGCAGAAGGGATAGTTAGGAAATGCATAGGTAATATTTCCCATCTAGTTTTTCAGAGAATGTCTGGTTTTGGCAATTATTTTTTTTAAATGGGAGGGAATCAATCAAGCTATAGGAAAAAAAAAATAAAAAAGGGAAGATATCTCTCTAGGCTCAGAGCTGTAAGCATCTAACAGTGAAGTTACTGACTACAATTTCACTTTCTGGAAATCATGTGGACGTAAAGATATCCTTTTTGTCAACCTTCAAGTTCTCTCACTTCAGCTGGCAACCATCCAGATACACTGTTATACACTAACAGGACAACCCTTTAAGAGGACTCTTCTTGGCATAGCACTCATCCTGCATTTCATAGCCTCCAAACTGTAAGTGAGCTAAACATGGAATGCAGAACATGTGCTGCTATAAGAGGTAACATAACCAGCCTCACCAGGAATGACTAGGGAGACAGATCACCAGAATCCTTTTTTCTTTCATCTTCTCCTCACACTGCAGAAACTTAAAGAGACATAGTATGGGAGCCAAAAGCAGGTCTTAAAAAAAATCCCTGAACAGTCACCCAACTCCACCACTTCTTACTCCTACCAGGACCACAGCCATTCTTTTAAATGCCAAACTAAAGGAGAATGGGTTAATATGCTAAATGCAGGAGGCTGGTAATATTAGAAGAAACATTTTGCTACAGGAGCAAGAGATGTTCAACTCAAGAACTGCATTTGGTTGGAAAGCACCAAACACTGCTGTAGAAGTGTATATAGACTATTAAAATAAAAACAACATTCACAAAACCTGTTACAGACAAAGTAAGTTTACCTTGCCACCACCCCAACGCTTTCCAAGCCAAGCTTACCATAGCACCTCTAATTATTCCATAATGCGGGGAAGTATTCTGCTGTTTTAAAAAATTATCAGTGTTGTACTTGTTTTAAGAAAGTCATTTAAGTGTGTAAGGACATCCTTGTTTTAAGGCTTGTTTATTGGGCGAACACATTACAGCTTCAAGAAGAGTTAATTTAATTTGTAGCACCACATGCACTTGTGCTGCAAATGAGTAAACACTGAATGGTCTATAAATACCTTTACTACCACGCATTTGGTTTCTTTCCAAGACGAAGCAAAAAGAGCCCAGGCACCTGAAACTTTATCTTTATCCTCTGGGAGAGTGTTACAGCTGCTGCCATTTGCAGCTTTAGCGACCTGCCCCGCTAACACAAGTGGGCAACTATCCTGCCCATTTATCACAATTCAAGGTGGGGGGCACTCGGAGCGAGGGGGACGGACGGGACACAGGACGGGGACACACGGTGACACTAAAGTAGTAGGAGAGGGGCACCAAACGTCATTCCCCTCACACAGAGATGCTCCCAGCGAGCCGACGGGCAACCCCGTCGGTACAGCACAGCGCAAGGAAAAGTTGAGCTAAATGGAAATATTTTTTAAAGAACACTTAAAATAACCACAAAAAAATTAATCTCGAAGTGCCGCCCGCGCCCTCCCCTGAGGGGCTGCACCACGTTCCCCCCCGTCGGGGCGGCTTCAGCCCGCCTCCCTCCAGGCTGCCGCCCCTCCGACGAGCCCCCCGCCCGCCCCACGACGAGCCCAGCCCGGGCCAGCCCCGTCGCACCCGCCCGAGCAACAGGACAACGCGAAGCGGCACCTACCCGACCGGCTGCGGATGATGTCGCGGAACTCATCGGCGGCGGCTTCGTCCCCTCCAACGGCAGCGGGGCCCAGACGTCCCGCATCAGCCATTCCCGGGGAGCGCGGGTCTGAGAACGGAGACAGGGAGGCAGCGGAGCGCGGCCGGGGCGGAGAGAGCCGCGGCCGGACCGGGACAGGTGCAGGGCAGCGCCGCCCGCCCTGAAATAGCGCCGGGGCGGCGGCTTCAACTCCCCCCCCACGCGGCCCCCGCCCCCGCGGCCGATGAGGAGAGGACAATTTGCGAGCAAAAGGCCCTACGCGGGGCAGGAGCGGCCGTCACCGCCTGCGAGGTGGTGGAAGAGACGGAGGGGGTCCGAAGTGCTGTGTCGGTTTGGGGTGGCAGAGGGTTTCAGCTTCATAGGAGGGACGCGCAGAGCTGTACATTGCTGCGGCCCCCTGCTTAGGCGGCTGTGCTTCTCCGAAGGAGTGCCCAGGCAGAGGGGTGCGTGGTTTGGGAAAGCCGCGTTGTCTGGCGTGGGTTAGGGGCTATCGCAGCCAGAGTCCCCTGTGGCCTGCAGACCTACCAAGGCCGGGAGCCACCGTGCCTGCCCTGCTGAGGCAAGGAGGCTGGGAGACTAGCTTCAGGGAAGAAACTAAACCACGCCAGAGTTCATCTTCTTTCCCCTCTTTATTATTTGACCTTGGAGTGGTGAGGGTCCTGCTCACCTGATCAAGTGGCACTGCCCTGAAGCCACCTAAGTGATGCCCCATTGACATCTGCAGGCTTGTCAAATCTTTCATCCATGGAAAACATTTCCCCTTATGTTTGATACAGAAGAGGGGCAGCATAGTCCCCTGTCATCCCAGTCAAGGGACAAAACACTTCCCGCTAGCATTGCTTCCTTGCACCCTTTCATTAAATGTCAATTTGGTCAGCTGCCTCCAGCCCACCTCTATTCCATTCCCTTCGATTTTCTCTCCACACTGACCTTCAGGACTCGCCTTTTATGCTCAATTTCCCTCTCCGTGCCAGGCCCCCAAGTAGCTCCCATCACCTCATGGCGAAAGCAAACAGGCACAGGAAATAAGTGTGCTGCCGTGTGTTTGACTACCTGCTCTCCCTATGATGGAAATCCAAGCTCTTAAAATATATACCTTAAAATATGGACGTAAGAAAGAGGATAATCAGTTATATTTTTTAGTTTATAGAGAAATGATGTGTCATATTTAATCCAATTTTGGCCTAACTCTTTCTCAGCTTTAACACCAATTTGTAGATAATTCATAAACAAATACATAGAGTCAGAAAATTAAGGATAAACAGTAGAAAGGCTATATGTTTTCACATGTACTTTGCATAGATAAAGGACTTGAATCTCTTCATGTATGCCAGAATATATCAGAAAAAATTCCTGAAGATAAACAGTAGAAAGGCTATATGTTTTCACATGTACTTTGCATAGATAAAGGACTTGAATCTCTTCATGTATGCCAGAATATATCAGAAAAAATTCCTGAAGATAACAGTTAAATAGAATAAAACCGAGTAAAACTAGGTAAGAAAACCAGGTCAGAGACAATGAACAGTTAGAGGAGTACTTTTTTAGGCAGCAAGGCACATGGTGGTAGTTAGATTCTGAGGAAAGGGGCTCATCCCTTCTGTGAAGCAATGGGGCACAACGTCCGCATAGATGTTGCCTCATGGCTGTATTCTACCCACTTGTTCATGAAGAGTCTTATTAGGTGAGGTAGGTGGGAAGTTTTGCACAGTCTAATATTTCCAAAAGCATTTTTCAGCTTTGTTTGTGATGATCAGTGTTTATTACTCCAACAAAGTGAGTGGGAAAAGAATGAAGTATTGCCAGCCTTAAATAATAAAAAAAACATTACTCAGACTCAGAAAAGGCATGAAATTGTCCTCAGATTATTCAAAGGAGAGCTATCATATTTCTTTGTCCATATTCCCATTTTCAATTCCCTCTGGTTACCACTGGTGTGTGCCAACTCCCACAAACTTCCAATGATGCAATTTTGGCTCCCACCAGAGGGGTTCTTGCTAGAAAACATGACTGAGATGAAATTGCAGCACTACAGCTGGCAAGGAGAGTCTGTCATTTCTTCTCCAATATCACCATTCTGTTTAATACTCCATTATCACACACCTCTACCACCAACCAAACTATTAGCTAGATTCTCCCAGTCCCACAACAATCTAGACATTTGGTAATTTATGTCTGTCTCCTTACATCTTGGTTTCTCGACCTCTGCCTCTCATTTTTAAGTAGACTTTCTTTTTTTGTTCTGGTGCTTTAGGGAAGATGGCGCTTTGCACATGCCTTCCTCTCCCCCATAATACTCATAACATTGCAGAATTTAAAATGGAATTCATGTGTTCCTCAACAGCTGATCCAGAGCCTCCCATGCATTGTCTGTTCTGTCTTTAAAACCCATGTGGGGAGACCATATAGCAGCTTCCCTCTTCTTATTCCTCTCATCTTCTTTCTGTTCCCGAAGCCAAAATGGAGGGAAGAAAATTTTGTCTTTTTATGGACAAGTTCTAATTACTGTTCTTCCACAAGAAAAATATAGAAGGAAGCCAATCAGGACAGAGAAGAAAATTTCATGACTGACACTTCTGTCACTCCAGACTGCCTGCATCAGTAGCCAAAATCTCATTACTATAATTTGACGACAGTACGGGCACTATCTTAACTAAATACTGAATCTGTTCTACTTTGTTTTACAGACCCAGCAAGACAGTATGCAGAACTTCAATAGCAGAAGTCTTAACAGATTGAGTGAACTTTATCAGCAGGCATAATCCCTTAGTATGTTGTACCTGAGGACTGGGACTAAGTAAGAAATCTGCACCCCAACTCCATAAACATTACCTGATACACACATATATGTATATGTGTGCGCACACACACACAGAGGTTTGTATGTTAAGCTCTGAGAGTCTCTAGTAAGATTTCTCTGCGGTATTTTACGTGACATTTGTTATTGTTCTGCTTTTGCATTTGATTTCCCTACCAACAGAATTTGGGTTCCAGGCCAAGCAGGTCTCCAGGAAACTAATCTAATCACAAAACTTTCTTAAGTATTTAAACTTCTGAAGTCTAAATCAAGGTAACACACTAGAGAAACATAGTTTACAGTCTTTTGATAAAGTTATTCCATAATATTAATACCAGGAAAATAAGCTTTACGCACAGAACAGTTATTCTAATCGTGAAGAGGATTTTCTTCTAAGGCCCCTAAATGTCACGATAAAAGTCTTAGTCACGTCACAGCAGCCAAACAGCAAAGAGACTTGTTTGCAACACTGTCTAATCATATGCATCTAAAATTTTTCTCACTGATTTGAGCAATAATACATGTGTGTTTTAAGCTCAGATGCAGAAATGACAGGCGTATATTTGTGTGCATGCATGTGCAGCTACTAAAGTATGTATGTAGGTGTGTGTGCAAATATAAGTATTTTGTATATATGTATTTCTACTTTGTATATATGTAGCATTTACCTTGTTACTTAATATTATTATATTATGCTCAGAGTCTCAAGTTAACTGTTATGAGTGACAGATTATCTATTATTAAAGGTGTACCTCTGCTTTAATTCCACTGAAATATACTGGGTTTTTTTAGTTGCATGTTTAAAGGCAGACTTGTTGCTAGTCATGTTGAGGTGGCTGCTAATTGTCCACTACGAGTTGGAACAGGCACTCGCATGTTCAAAATTAGACCTTATCCACAATTTTCATTAATATATACAACATAACCAATATTAAAATATGACCAAAAGCTTATGTGGACAGAAGCCCTGACTTTCAGGTTGGTAATTTTATTATTTGTGAAAAAGAGTCCAGAAATTCATGAGAAAATTTAACATTCTGGATTTTTTTTTTTTTTAATCCTACAAAATCATGCATACCTTTTAAAATGGCTCACATTACATCATGGCTTTGCTAGGCTCTTTGGGGTATTTCAGAACTTTCTTTGCAGCTTCATTAACCTAGGTAGGGGAGCTGTTGGTAGAAGTTAAATTCAATGTTAAAAAAAACACTCTCTTCCCTGAAAAAAAAAAGGTAATAATTTATTCTGCTCACAGTGCATGACCCATCCCATATTAAAACCAGTTCTTTGGCTATGTAGGTTTTAGATACTCACATTATCTTTTAATTATTTTATAACTCAAAATGAATAAACAATCAGTCAGAAAATAACACATAAAGTCTTTCCTGGCCATAATTTATGCTCTAAAATGATTGCTTTGAAGAAAAAAGGATTTGTGGCTGTGTTACAGACTTCATCTGATCTAACTAATTTATGGCAACTCCCTCATCTAACAAGAATCACATAATATAAACAGAAAATGAGACTCTACTGGTATTGAAAATAAAAAGGTAATTTCTTTCTGTCTCTCTTAACTGCTATTCAAGACTGCAAATAGCTATGTTGGGTTGGTTGTTTGGGGTTTATTGTTGTTCTTGTTACAGCTGATTACAAAGCTTGGATTTCATCATTAGTTTTACAGTCTATTTAAGAAAAAATGAAAGTCAGCACTCTAAATACAGTAAAAAAAAAGAAATTTTATTTATTGGTATGTACATACTAAATTGGTGACCTGCAAACTGCACAAAATCTTGTCTTGATCTTCCTCATGAAACTCTTCTTGTGATGGATAGTATTATGCCTTTTGTCTACATTCCTTTCTGCTATGATACTTGTAAAATGGAAGATTTATTAGAAAGCAGTGTTGTGAAATGCTTATTTTAGATTTGATTTTAGTGTACTTAATTCCAGAAAAAAATGGGTGTTGAATTTTTAATAAAAAGGTCTTCAAGTAACTGAAACAAGACTAAAATAAATGCTCAAAGGCATTATTTGTTACAAAGCAATGTATCCTCTGTTAAAGCCCCTCTACTAAGAAGTTGCAAAGTAACCTCTCAGTTACAACACTCATAACCATATTTACAAAACATTGCTCCATGCATAGACTTAAGCACTGTCTATGAAGTAGTGCCTAATTACATTTTCATAGCTATCATTAGGCATCTTTTAGTTTATACTGTCATGCAGTAAATGCTTAAATATTTAGGTCTCTATCCTCAAAGATATTTAGGTATCTAGTTCTCATTTCTAATTTATAAGAATTAGGTACCATCAGGGACCTTTTCCCAAAGCCAGTTTATTTGAAATTTTCTCTCTCAAAAAGTCTGTTGCAAACTTCTGTGGACAAAACTAGACTGTAACACAAATCTGAATTCAAAACTGCTGTACTCACAATGCAGACTTCAACTAAATAGTCTATTAAACATTTTTAAAGTATTTTTCACTAAATCTTTATGCCATCTTTATTAGTATTATAATTCCTTGCAAATAATGTAGTATAAATATATCTACTTTTGGACAAAACTGTCCATCAGATCAAAAGAATGTCCAATTCATGCATTAAGTGTTTTATTTCTAGAGAGTCCTCATTATTATCCAAAATAGGATATTGCTAAACTCAAGGAGTGTTTTCTTCTCCCACATTCCAGCCTTCCTGTAGTAGTTGGCTAAAACATAAAATAGTGCCTCCTTTCCTTTCTTCTTTTTTTTTTTTTCCCCAATTTGCCTTAAAATTTATGACAGAAGTCTTAATGGTTTTAATGCAAGCTAGATTTGGTCTCATTTTAAACGTCCTTCACAAGTGCAAGTTTCACTCTGCATCTTCTTAGTCTCACATATGTGTATATGCACATGTATGGTATTTTCATACATGATTAAACTTCTGAAAATGAGAAGGGTAGAAATGCATTTGTCTGATTTTCCATTGTTGTTAAACATTATATTTGCCAATTCAGGTTTGCATGAATTTATAGAGAGGACTTTTTAACATGAGGTTAATTATCAAGGCTTTTCAAAGACTTTTCAGATCTCTGGTGCAAGTCTAGCCTAGCTCAGCAGTAGCTAGTAATTTACTGCCCACTGAAAATCCCTGATGGTCAGTCCAGGAAGATGAAGTCTGACTGATGAAGTCTGAACTGATTGTTCAGTTGTCTGTGTGAAATTAGCGAGCAGCCACAATCCAATTTGAGTAAGACATGTTTGTGTGGTACCAAGCCACAGTATAAATGGAAACTAAGTGACTCCTGTATTGGTTCTTCCAGCAAATCCAAGTACCCCTATGTTATCTAAGGAGACGAAATACCTGCCTCTTTTAAAACAAGTCTTGGAGCAAGGCCCACTTAGTTTTTGCAGTGTCATGGGTTTGTGTGGAGCCGCTTTTTGCTTGGTTAACAGGGAGAAGGAGCTGCAGTGCTCTCCCAGTAAGCAGTTCTAGAAACACATGCGCACACCCTGTCACACACATCCCCACACCTTGGCTCTGAGGTGGATCCACCTCCAGCCTGGCCAGGCAAATCTGGTGCCTCTGCAATTACTATTTAAGAAGGGAAATCTGAGCTGGAAGAGGAAGTGGAAGAATGATACAAGATGGAGGTGACTATGTGGACCCCACAGTCAGAGAGGAAGGAGGAAGGAAGGAGGAGCACTGAACTGGAGGGAATCTCAAGAATGCAGACTGTCCTCCTGCAACTCATGGAGGGCAGTGGGTTGAGAGGGTTGAAAGCCATCAGCAGCTCTGGTTGAGTGTGCCTGGACAAGCAGGAGAGTGTGTGAGGAGGTGGCCATGGTGCAGGCCATGCTGGAGAGTCTGGGGGCCACAGAGCAGACCCACACAGGAGGTGGAGAGAAGCTGCAGCCCTTGGGATGAACGCATGTTGAAGCGGCCTGTGCATGGCTGCCAGGTTTGTGAGGGACCCTGCACTGGAGCAGGGAGGACCAGTGAGGTGTCTATCTGTCTTGAGGAGAGACAGACTGGAACTCCCATTCCCTGCCCTCCTGAGCTGTTCAGGGAGAAGGAGATAAAGACAGGGTTCTGAGCCAAGGAAGAGAGGAAGGGTGTGGGGAAGGTGCTTTTAAAGGGCTGGTTGTGGTCTTCATCATTGTGTCACTCTGTAGTGTTTTCTGTTTGTTATGTTTCTGGATTTTATGTTTTTGATTTGTGATGGATCAAACTAATTTCTGTTTTCTTCCTCCAGTTGCATAGTCCTGTCTGTTTTGGCTGGCACTATAAGTGGCAATTAAGCCCATCCTGTCCTTTGGGCATTCCAAAGGCCCTTGGTACTTGTGATTGGTCATGGTCCTTTGTTCCTAGATGGACCTAAATCAGAACATGCAGTCAAGTGCCTCTTAATGGAGAAAGTCAGACTTCATCTTCCTGGACTGACCATCAGGGATTTTCAGTGGGCAGTAAATTAAAATTCAAAAGATACGCAAGAAAACCCTATTCTTCAATGTCATTTTGTCAAGGGGTTTTTGATTGTTATCATCCTCTAGTGTATCTGTAGATTGACCTGTCAACTGAGAAGCAGCTGCTTTGATAAATCATTGTGATTGTAGAGGTATTTCCACCAAAATGTTTTAAATAATCACATTTAGATTGAAGGGCTAATGACCAAAAAGGATTGGGGAAGTTAGAAAAAAGCATCTGCATCTTTCCTCTTGACAGAAATGAAGGAAAAACACAGTGAGAGGTCGTTCTTTTCTTGTGAAATTCTTCCAACTACCTGCAGAGTTAAAAGGAAGCTTTTACTCAGATCCACTCATGATTAAAATATATGAACAAGCCCGGACAACTTATATATTAACTCAATAATATATTTTTCTGCTCCTAACACTATAGATGGTATTTTACACTTTCAAATATTTGTAAGAAAGATATGTGCACTGTGCATTGAAACCAATTTATTATATTTGAAATATTAAAGGAAATTCAGTTATAGTTGTATCTCTGCAAAGCGCTGATGTATTCTGCTGTCAAACTTCAAGTGCGTGGTTGAAAATTTACATATGAATCACTCTGCATGGCTATGGTCCTATAACAGTTCATGACAAAATTTTCTATGCTTAGCTGACAGTTCTTACACATCTCACATCTCAGGCATAGCAAGAGCAGGGCAGCTCCCTTAGGGCCTGGATCTGGGACCATGGAGGCTCCTCATAGGGGGCCTAGCAGTATGGTCCTGTTCCACCACCCTAGCCAGGAGCAGGGAACCAGGGACACTGGAGCAGCCTCACCCCTGGGCATTGGGGACCTCTTTGGATCATGGATGGCTGAGACCAAGACGTAAGCCCACAGTTCGGCCCAGCTCAGTGGTACCCATGGCTGGGCAGGGTAGGGCTGTGGGGAGCTAGAGACTGGCCCTGCTGCAGCGTCACTGGGACAGGAGCTGACAACCATGGAGGTTGCTGGTGTGGGGTCCTGTGCCCCGGGCAGATGAGGGGAGCCCTGGGGGTTGGGTGGAAGCAGCCAGGGCTGGGAATGTCCTCAGAACACTGACATGTTCTAAGTGGGAAACATTATTAAAAGGATTTTGGATCCAGCTGCTACATGTGTGTTATCATATAGTTGCAAAGTTGCAGGTTAATTCAAAAGAGTCATCTCACAGACTAAAGCAAAGGACAGAGAATCAGAAATATATAACCTGTATCACCCTGTACCTGACCTTCTGTCATCTCCAAGCCTCTCCTGACCAACCCTGCCATAGTGTTTTACCCCAGTCAAAAATACACAGTCCTGAGGTGGCAAAAACAAACCATCTATATCTATCGACTCTGCATATCTGTGGTTTACATGCCTCCATTCAAGCAGAGTACACCGTCCATCTCTACAGAGACTAACACCTGGGTCCACACAGCTCAAGGACTGTGTTACATAGCGACCATGCAATGTTCTGCTGTCAGAAATGTTTTGCTATGTACAGAATGATGTTTCTTCCTCTCCAGCAAGCTTGCTTTCTAATCCCATATTTTTTTCAACAGACTGGGGAAAAAAGACTGCTGTGGGTTGTAAGTGCATTTCTCTGACAATGGAGTTAAGGTGCATCATACCCTGGAGGTTGCTGCCTATGCTGCAAAAGATCTAGCAAAGCAGTATTCATATGGGTTGTACAGGGAGCAGCTTGTCCAGCATGATCATCTTTTTCAAGCTAGCACCACAAATAAGTATCTCACTTGCACGAGAAGGCTTCAAGCTAAAATCAGTAAGTCTCAGAATCTGCTGCCAGATGCATAACGCACATGGGAATGTAAACAGACATTCAAAGAAAGAGCAATGAGCAACTTGGGAAACGTGTAACAAATCTTCCCTCATGCCTGCATCATTTTGCTTTTCAAACAGAAAGTAAAATAAAATCATTTATTTCCACCTATTTATTTTCCCACTACAATACAGAACACATGTTCAGGAGTAAGATTATCTCACAATACGTATATATGCTGGTATTTTTTCCATTCTTACCATTTATTTTTGTTGGACCTTAGGAAGTTGTCATGGAGCTGGAAATTAAAATGGCTCTGAATATTCTTTCACTGTTCTATACTATTGTCCCAAATTCCTTTCAGAGTCTGCCAAGGAGTTAGGAAATAACAGTCCCTGGCATCTATTTTGTAATGCAATATTATTCTTTAACATACAGATGTTTTTCTTTTGGGATTTTAACAACATGAGTAAAACAGAGGCACAGACACTGCACGTGTTACTAAGGAGTGGTGGCAGGCAAGTATCTCCTGGGCAGCATCCAGCAGTTTAATTTCCCTCCCAATGCACGGCAGGTTAGTAATGTGAGTATGTATCTGTGTGTTGGACCTGTTCATCTTTTATGTGTTGTGTTGTTCTGCTTGTCGGTTGCAACTCATGTATTTCATTATTACAGCTGCAGATACAAATACCATACGAATGGAGTCAATGAAAATGAAATCATTAATAGAAAGACATCACCTTTTCCAATGGTAATAGATAGACCATTTAAGTATAGCTGGGCCAAGTGGGATCGATTACATCCAACAGTCAATGCAACTTTATAGAACAACTGCAAGTGTTCTCATTTCAACTTAATACCATTTCTTCAGATCACTTTTGCTATCAACTCTGGTATTGTACAACAGTTTTATGTATTTCTGGTGGGGAAACTGGGAGCTAGGTTCTCACTCCACAAATATGTTTATGCATGGAGTTGACATTAGCAAATGCAGAGTCCAGCTCTCTTTTCTGGACTAATCAAAAGAATGTAGCATTAATGGGAAGACTGGCTGAAGAATATATAAACCACACTTAGAAGGGTTTACAGTAAACTCCATATTCATGAGGCAACTATTTTTGTACTACCACTCTACTACTACCTCTGGCACTGAGCATCCCTGAAATCAGCAGTGGTAATAAATAATTGTGTCATTTGATTTGCTTTACCCATTTGCTTTACAGTGTTGTCAAATAGTTCAATGCTGAAACATTTGTCCCACTCCCCCCCCCACTTATGCTTGCTACTAATAACCATCATATACATAATTTATGTTTATTAGTTACTGTAGAATTAATGGAAGTGCCTAAAACAAGTACGTGAAAAAACAAATGCTAGTAAGATCCACTCCAGAATAATGACAAAACAAAAAGGAAAACGAGACAGAGAAAAGAAAAATCTCAGTAGAAATCCATATAAATATTGCTTTATTGATTTATTTGAATGATAATTTAAAATACTTATTAGATCTGATGGGAAATTGTAACATTTCACTGTTTTTACCCTGAACTGTGCTAAAAAATGCAACTCTAACTATTTCTTGCAAAGGAAAGTTTAAAGTGTGTTTGTACAAAAGCACTCTAGTGAAATTGCCAAAATATTTTTCTTAGGTACCATTTGGATCTATTATATAGAGACAAAACATTACAGTATAATATACCAAAAGAAACATTTAGCAATACCAGAATGAAATATTTTGACATTATTGGGATGAAAAGAGAAAGTTTAAAATGAGAAAGTAAAAAATAATTGTTCTGAAATTCGTAAGGTACTAAAATCTCCTTTGACAAAGCATTTCCATTTACACAAAACAGTACTTTCTGTCATAAAATTTTTCTCTTGATGTGTTGTTTGGGATTTTTTTTCTATTTGTTTGGGGATTTTTTTCCAACAAGCCCTAGGAATTATTCATTTACTTTTAAAAATATAATGAATTCATATATGGAGGCCTGAAAACAGTACAGCTTTGAAGTTAAAGTGAATGTCTCTTTCCAAGGAATACAAATAAAAACATACAGCTCTCTTTCACTTTCTGTTCAGTTCTTTCACAGGCTCATGCTTAGCTTGGTTTTTAATGAGGTTTTTTTTCTCTCTACCTCATAAGCTTGTCCACAACTGAAAAAATGTCAATAACAGATGCCATCTCACAGACCACTCACTTTGCTATGTTAGGATGGGCACCAGGCACCTTATCCTCTGTTCCAGGCACTAGATGCCTCAGCACCCCACAGACCTACCCAAAACTGCCTCAGTGAGGAGGGAGGCAGGTGGAGTTCCACCAGATAGAAGGGCAAAGGAGGCGGCAGTCTTCATGTTAATGTGTCAAGATTACTCACAAATTTACTGTAACTACACAAGGAGATGTCAGGAAGGCAGTAGTGCATTTAGAGAATCAATGTCTGGAACATCATTTTTGTTGATGTGAGATTAAGCCTTCAACCTTGGTTTCTGACAGAGAAACAACCAACAAAAGAAAAAACCTTTGCATTTCTTACAATTGGATAGATGTATTTTTGGAAACATAAATGTTTTTAAATGCATCCATCTGACATGTCAATTAATGTCATCATCTTTGACATCGTTCCCACAGGAAAAGAACAAGAAAATACAACAGAATATAAAATGACAAAAGTTAAGATCAGGAGATGAGACATTTCTGTGCAGAACTTAGACATGCAACTCTCTCTAATAAT
Organism: Colius striatus; assembly: GCF_028858725.1. NCBI lineage: Eukaryota > Metazoa > Chordata > Aves > Coliiformes > Coliidae > Colius > Colius striatus. The sequence goes on from NC_084759.1 coordinate 85,797,293, forward strand.
TATAGATCTGTCCAGGTCTATGACATCAAAGTACTTAGTGTGAAAGGCAAGTATTTCAAAGGTGGAGTTGGTAAATCTCTTCAATATAGCAATGTAAATTTGTAGGAATTGAGAATCCATCCCAACTAAACAGGTTCCTAAATCTTTCTAGGATTGAGATTCAAGGTTACAACAACCTGAATATACCTTCTTACACCTTTCCCTTTTCCCCTGTAAAAGGAGGGATTAAAGCTGCCTGGAACAGCAGAAACAAAAATAGACCTATATAGACATGTTATTTTAATCAGAAATACAGCCCATATTGTTATTCATCTAGGCAGTCTTATTCGTACAACTTGCAACACTGAGTTGAATGCAACTCCTGTCAGGCTAGGGGTAACTTGTGTTAACAGCTTTGTACAGGCTATGATGCAAAGCCTGAACAGAATGAAGCCCTCATTTCTCAAGTCAGCTTTCAGTGTCCAGATCTTCCTGGACACAGGAGACAAACTGATCCAGAGGTGAAGTGACTTGCTGTGCAACTTGTGTCTCAGTGATGTTCATGCTTTGCCATTCAAATTTGGGGAATATTGTCCTAACATGCATAAATGTTCTATTTCAGCTTTATAACAGAAAATTATTTTAATCAAACTATGATGAAAGAACAAGAAGAAAATAATGGTTTTGAGAAGTGAAGTGCATTGGCAATGTTTTTACAATATCAATCTCACATTTTTCTTGATTTGGAAACATTTTGCACAATAGTTGACATGATTAAGAAAGGACTTATTGTTTCCTGTCCTCTGTGGCAGAATGAGAATTGTTGCTGCAAGGCATATTTTACTATTATCAAAATAGGAGCAATGCAAACAACATTTCTTTAAAAAAATGGCCGTAACTTAAATAATAGGTTTGCCAGTTTAAATATAAATGAATCCAAAAAACCATTCTGTATAGAGAAAGTCAACATTTCTCCATATGTAGATCTGGCTTAAGACTATCCTTACCCTTCCCAGTGTTGGAACAGTGACAAGAGAACCAATTCACCTGTATTTTGCAGCCTTTAGACCTGGCACTGCACCGTAGCACATTGCCTCTTCTGGACTATCTCAGTGAATTTCTCAGAGTATCTCAGTCTAAGAAATTTACCAGACAGAAAACTTAGGGTTCTTTTCTGAGATTTTTTTTAATGTCACAGCCATCTAACATTAACAGCTGTAACAGGAGTATCAGAATATATATGCACAATGCAGGCAAAATACTTTTTAAATGCAACCCATTATTCTTATAGTCTGATTTTTGCTCCAGTCCTGCAGTGAATGCTGAATAGGTGCAGTCAGCTGGCCAGCTGTAATCAACAAGAATGGACAGGAAGTCAGACCTGTAAAATGCAGCTTATTAGTTACTTTGCTCTTTTTGGTTGACCTCATTAGAATTTCTGCCTTCTTCATTAAGACTATGCTTTAGCAAATAATGCAAGACCATAGTAACAACAAATACATATTTCAATAAATAAATTATATTACAGTTAAATATGTGTTTTCCCATTTTTCTGTATAGGTGTTTTAGCACTTTATTATTCTAACTAAAAGAACAAATGCAAGAGAGGAAAATTCAGTCAGGTAATTCCATAATTATGTTGCACAACTCAGACAGTAAAGTTAATATTTTCTAGTATGCTAAGTAACTTATAGAAGTTCTTAGTGACCTAGTCAGTACATCTTAAAATCTGAGGGGAATACTTGTTACATATGTTCAAAGTTCATTACTAACGAATAAATATTTCATTTACATAATTTAAATTCATATAATTCTTTCTCTGTCGTATCTATTCATGTAACAAATTTAAAGTTCAGTTGGTTTATACTTATCCGTTAGCAACAGAAAGGGGGAAAGAGAGAGGGAGACTATAGATTTCTATATTCAGTTTGTTCCAATATAACTTGAAGGATTTAATTTCCAGTTTAGAAGACCATTTGCACTGGGGAAAAAAAAAAAAACAAACCATGACATGTTTAATATTGTAGTGGATTTTAAAAGCAACCTTATGAAGGAGAAATTGCAAATATTTTAGTGTTGAATTAAATGAAGAGCATTCAATATCATCACTGTGGACAAACAACATATTCTTTTACTTCCTTTAAGGCTTAGAACTTACCTTTTCATATCAGATGGCTACAGTGTGGCACTGCTAACCTGGAAAAAAAAGAACAGAGAGCTTGACTTCAGCTTTTTGCAAGCGTAAAACTAATACGAATACTAAGAACATAAAAATGGCTTTTGTGGTTCAGAACTTCACATGGTTTTGCAACATTCTCCAGCCATATGTCTCCAACAGTGACTAGTCACCAGTTTCTAGGTGGGACTCTAAGAAACAAGGCAAACACACAACAATCTTCCTCCTCATAGCAGTCCAAAAGTCCTTGGCTTGTGAAGATCCAAAGCTAGAGTTTAAATTCAGTTTTTAATATTTTTATGATGTCTTAAACATTCAGCAATCTGTCTAATTTCATTTTGAAGCTGTCATTGTAGGTCTCCACAGCTTCATGTAACTCTTTCAATTCATTCATGTATCATCATTTGTTTGGTTGATTTCCAACTTTTCACCTGAGTTCCTGTAATTCTTGAGTTCTCTCTCTACCTTTCCAGTTTTACTCATGATTTTACAGTTCTGTGAAAAGCTCTCTACAGTGTCTCTTCTTTGGGTTTAATAGTCCTCATCTGCCTAATTCTTTCTGCAGAAGTTGTTCTGTAATTTGTTTTTTGTCATTGATGCTCTTCTGTGTACTTTTTCTGTTACATCTTCACAGAGACAGGGAGACAGGATAGCTAGCAACACTCAAGATACATTTGAATGAAGTTCCATTGTGCTTTTCAGCTTTGTTCTCTAAATTATTTTTCTTAATAATTTCTAAACATCCCATTTTCTCTTATTGACTCCTGAACTAACACTTTCTCCAGATCAGTTACTAGACTTCTGAAATCTCTTTCCTCAGAGATAATAAACAGCTTAGAACACCTCATTGCAAATATATAATTATCTTTTTCATGGCTATTATCTTTTTTTGTCTTTATCCACATTCAGTCATGTATACTACTGAGTTTTAACACATCCAGTAATTTAGTTTTAGAGAGTTTATTGACAGTTGTATTAACAACTTTTGCATCTCTCTGTGCCCTCAGTATCATCGACAAACTTTGCCATTTCACTCTCCAGTTCTTCTCCAAGTAATTTATGTATATATTTAACAATACAGGACCTAGTGTGAATCACTCCAGGAGTGATTTCAATGTATTGACAAAACTCTTTATTCCTGCCCGTTCTTTCCTATTTTTGAGTATTTATTTGCACATGAGAGAGTCTTACAAAGAAACAGTGATTGGATTTCTTTGATGGCCTATTGAGAGCTTTTTGAAACACAAGTATACAATAGCAACTGATTATTGATTCTTTAAAGGATGAGCAAGACCAAATCTTTCTACAAAATTCACATTGATTTATCTCAGTGATACCATATTTATCTATGTACTTACTATCTTTTACGTTATGTATTCTGCTAATTTGTCTGATCATTATTCCCCAGACCATCTCCCACTGCATGGGAACTTTGTCCAAAATTTCATATAAGATTTTGTACCTTTTTCTTTGGTACCTAGACCATTTTAAAAGAAAAGTGAGAAACCACTGTTAGTAGTGTGCTATTTTTAAATGTTCAAGACCCTTTAGAAGTCTTGCAACTCATTACTATGATGTTAGCTTTTTCTGCTTTCATCCTATGAACAGATAGATCTTCCAAAATGTTTCCCATAAAGTTTCTGTCATATTCTCTTCAGAGAACTAAAATGTAAAGAAATTATTTTACTTCACTCAGCTTTTACACAGCTTCTTTCACCAGGAGCCCTCAAGATACTTCTCAAAAGAAGTAAGTACAATTCCTATTATACAGAAGAGGAAAAATTATAACATTTGAGAGATGAAGGGCTAGATTTAATAAAGGACCAACAGCAGGACCAGGTGCATAAATACCTTGTCTCCTTTGACATGGTTTAGCACAAGCCAGCTTTGATATGAAATTCTCATAACTATTTAGAATGTCTTGAGCCAGAGTTGATGCACATCCCCTCACTAGAGATAAAAACTGTCTTGCAACATCCTGTCTTAATGTCCTGATCACTAGCATATGCTACCCCAATATCTTAGCTTATTTTTAAGGGTCTTTTTACAGTAATTAAAAAAAATAGTCAGAATTTACTTAGGATTGCCTTATATTAAAAAGGGTAGCCCCCAAACAGTCCAAGATATAATGAATTCTATTGTTTCACAAATAGTTATAACCCCAGATTGGTTCATGCATGTAATGAAATTTAAATGTGTTTCATGAATCCTGAAATAACTTGTCATTTCAAATCACAAGTAAACAGAGAGACTAGGGCAGTTACAGAGCATCTTTTGTTACAAAATCCTGATGGCTATGCCCTGTCCACCAGGATTCTTCATATTTGTATACTAACTGACAAATACACATGCTGTCATAAATTAATGCTTCCTTGTCTTTCATAAATAGGCTCTAATAATTCTGTGGCTGGCAAGCAAGGATAAACAGGATTAAGAGAATATCAAAGGATTCTTTTTAATTACCTGCTAAAATATCTTCATTTATTTTCCTCTCCAGGTAACTTTTTTGCCTTTCATGCCTGATTGATCACATAAGGACAGGCCTGGGAGCTATGGCAGTCTATTCATTATCTTAAAGGTTATTATCGTGGGTGCTCTTACTAATCAGACTTTCAACAGGAGAGATATGAGATTGTCCACTGCCATTCAGAAAGCTAGTGCTTGAGGGGACTGCCTAGGCAAGTGCAGCTCACACCAGCAGGTCAGCTAATCTAATTGATAATAGTCCTATTAATTTGGAATTAAATATTAGCAGCCTACAGCACTGGATCATCTTCATATTCTCATTTTATGGAAACTTCATTTATTTAGAAGTGTAACAAGTACAAAGTAGGAATATAAAAATTAAATGGAACTATGTAAATTGAAAAGAGATATTTATTGAATGTTTATATAAAGGAAATAAGTATTTTAGTTCCACTGTCATTTAACAAAAACTGCATATGGGCACCTGAAGAAGCTACATGAATGTAAGATAATTATTTGACAATTGAAGTTAAGGATTATTATTTCCTTCAAAAGTAGGGAAGTAGAATTCTGAATTGTGAATTTTGAATTCTACTAAGGAAGTAGAATTATGATTTTTTCCAGCTGCAAAGAAGTCCCTATGAATCTTGCTAAACCACCACAGTTACATAGTGCCTATGGACAATGTCTGGGTCATTATGAACTTCCTGCATAAATTGTGGCATAGACTGCAGAATGCTGAGTTTTTTAGTCTTTATGGACTTAGGTAAGGGAGAGTTTCTAGGATATTTTGCACAACTAACCTCTCTAGAATTGATTAGAGTGGAACTTCAGGCCGTTAATAGATTTTACAGCTGAAAACTTTAGAGCTCTTGGTCCTCTGTTACCTAAGCAGTTCCTGAATACTGCCGTCATGGACCTTGGTGTGTAAATTCTTCCTGTGTTGCACTCCAAGCAGAATCGTAAGATTTTACATTTAAAGTCATAGATGATGCTTCACTATGGTTTATGTTCTAGATAACATGTCAATAAAACTGTTAAACAAGTCAGTTGTACCCATTGTATAAACCAGAAAGTAAATATATACTGATATTCTTGCTTTATAGAACTGACATGAGCCATGGATGCAGTCCATAAGAGGTTTTTTCCCTCAATGTGAGAATACCTTCGATCAAGGAAGATCAGCTTTATGTATTTATTGGCTTCATACTTTTGGTATGTTTTGTCCAGAGTAGTTTTTTACACATTTTGAAAGCAATGGGTATGATTTAACACAGCTGGGTTTATCATGCAGCTTGGAAAAATCCTGACTGAGTTGGGGTAAAATGAGTCATAGATTCCAAAAAAAATTTATGACTGTTGTAAAACTAAAAAAACTATTGTTTCTGATTGACAGTTTCTGCTTAAAAAAGACATAGGCTTTGAAAGAGTGAGACTGCTGCAGATGAAAATGTGGGGGTCCATCTCAAAACTGCTTTATTTGGAGAAGTTAGGTCTACATTTTAGTAAGTGGGATATCACACTCTAAACCCATAAACCTAAACGGATTGCCTTAAATTGATCCTAGAACTACAGTGATCCTGTAGTTACACTGTAACTACTTCAGACCAAGAGAATAAACACTGAAAAAGAAATCCATAAGAGGTAATATTTTTGTAGTAAAACTAGGATTTAGACAAAAGGCTCTCTGATTTAATTAAAAAAAAAAAGAGTATAGTAACAAAAAACTGTTGAAGGGAAAGGAGGAAAGGGAGACAAGGGAGGCAGGCCACCAGACAGGAAGGCAGGAAGACAGGCAGGCGGGCAGGAAGGAAGGACTCTCTGTAGTTATAAACTTATAAATTAATACACTTTCTTCCAGACTTATTTGAGTTATTGTTTGATCATTGTTGAATCTAAAGAAACCAAGATTTCATACTAATAAATTAATTCCTTTTCTTTGTTTTGTATATACACATCCAAAGCTGAACCATGGTGTATTTCTTAGTAAAGGGAAGGAAAGAGCCTAATGTTATGGCTACACAACAAATCCACATCTTTCCATGACTGTATCACTTAAAAAAAGCATCAGTCTTTAAAGCTTAATTTAAGCTTTTGTCTTAAAGTTTCTGGTAACTAATACTGGGGTAGCATGATCAAAATGGGACATGAAAATAAATTCTGGTTTCTTTAAACTAGTGTCGTGGTTTGGCCCAGCTAGTACAGCAGCATCACGAGAGTCTCTCGCTCCGTGATCCCATTCACCCCCACCCTCGTTAGGATGGTGGAGACCCCAGCAAAATGGGAGTAAAAAAATAAGCAAGATTGTTGTGGATTGAGACAAGGGCAGGGAGGGCTCACTGCCAATAACAGTTCTGGGCAAAACAGACTCCAGTACTTGACTTACAGAGGAAAGTAGAAAAGTTTATTCTAAAAGAAAAAGAATGGAATAAAAGTAAAAAGGGAGTAGGATGATGAGAAAATTACAACCAGCACTTTAAGATCTCCCTCGCCCATCCCTCCTTTCTTCCCAGGCCCAGCTCACTGCTCCCGATATCTCTACCTCCTCCCCCCTCAATGGTTCAGGGGGGCAGGGAGTGGGGGATGTGGTCAGTCTCTCACAGATGGGCTCTGCCGCTTCTCTCTTCTCAGATGAGGATGGCTCCTGGCGTTCTTCCTCTGCTCCAACACAGGGTTCTTTCCCCAGAACACAGTCCTTAACAAACTTCTCTAGTTTGGGATGTTCCCAGCAGCTGCAGCTTCTGCCGATACAGGGTCCCTCACAAGGACACAGTCCTTGGTGAATATCTCTGGTGTGGGTTCTTCCCCCTTACAAGAAAAGGCTGTCATGTCAAACCATGACAACTGGTGTGGTTTTGTTTGTTTTCTTGAGTTTATTATTTTTTTCCCATTTAACTAGCCCATCCTGGACTCCAGGATCTTTATTAATACATGACCTCATAATCCACATGAACTTTGGAGTACTCTAAAATGCATGTTAGCAATGGAACAGGTATGTCTTCCGCATCCCTCTTGGACATCTCAGGCTGAGCATTTGTTCTCTAATCAGTGCTGTTCTGTAGCTGTATTATCAAGGTTACTTAAAGCTCTAGTTATTTATAATAGCCTTGGCCAGACGGGATCTACTAAAAAAAAAAAAATTAGGCCTCAACAATATGATTTTTTTCCAGCAAATATTAGAAAGATTTGCAGTGATGAAAAATAAGAAATTTAATGCTCTGAGATCCCCATCGAATCACACAGTCTTGCTCTCACATGGATCTCCATTTTCATGAAATGCAAATTGTATAAAAGTCACAGACATTTTCTTATATATATCTCGTGGGGCTTATATAGGCCATGATTATGATTTATTCTTTATTTGTTGTTCACTGACAGGATGTTTGACTATTTGCAACAAGATGGATGACTTTGCTAGTGAGTGACCTTCTGGCCTACTTACTAATAACACAAGTGATTGCAGACCTGAGATACTACTGAATTTTTTGTGTTATTGCTCAAAGAGGTATGGTTGGTAGTTTCATGAGTAGTACCAATCAATTTTCAATCAGTACCAATTAGTTACTCAGATAAAGTGGAGATGATGCTGTCAAATTACTAAATTTCTCTCAAAATTACTTCTTTCAGCAAGCTTCTGTGAGAATAAATTAGATTTTTCAATGCATTTCTATTAGTAAGTCAAGAATCAACTACTAAGGTAACTGATATGTTAGCCCCAATTATATTGCATTTTAAACTATCTTTATTTTTGCTTTTGTTGTATAATTTTAGCTGATTTTGTTTTTCTTAGGATATAAACACAGATAGCTCATTAGAATGCAGAGTTCAATGTGATTGCTGCTAGAAAAAAGGCCCAAAGTGGTAATTGCTTCTCTAGTAACAGATCTGTAATGCTCAAATAAATCAGAGATGAAATTATTAGACCTGGTTGCGGTGCATGGCATGACAAGAAAAAGACCTAAGGGATTAAATAGCTTGATATACCTTGGTATTAATTGTTCCTTTTTTTAAATAATACACCAAACGCATGACTGTTCAGAAGGTCTTAGGTATGAGCCTAATATAAAACATTAAAAAGCTACCCAATAAATCTAACCAGTATAAATGAACATAAGATAGTTTTAAATAGCTCTTTTAAATGATTTTATGTGTGATTGACTACTGAACTCATGGTCATTCTGTTTCTTGCTGACTTTACAAAAGCAAAACTATTACTTCTATTTGAGTGTACTGTTAAAAAGCTGAGTAAAATAAGATCATTCTACAGTGATAGTTATATGCCATAACTCACAGCATAATACAAGGTACAGTTCAACCTGTCTTTGTACTGATGTAGCCCACAGAAATTAATGATAGTGCCAGTGAGCAATTGAGGTCAAAATATGATCAATACATAATAAAAATCCCTATGATGTTCCACTATAAGCAAATTTCTGAAGTCGTATTTCCCATTGTAGATGAACTGCAAGACTGGAAAAAATATATATGATTTGATATTGGATTTATGGGTTTTTTTCTAGTCTTGATGTAACTGTATACATCTTCATAACACATTCCTTAAATGGTGTCTTTTTCCAACAAACTTATCCTTAAGATTACCATTTTGGTGGAAGAACAATTTGTCACGAGCCAGAGTACCAATATTTGAAGGGCTAAGACTTTCAATCTGGAAGCTTGATAGTCCAGTGCTGGTACGTGCAGTAATTACCTCTTAATATTAAATTCATGTGACAGCATCCTGTGCTATCAATATAAAACAGATATTTATGGTTCGGACTTTTTAATAATTTAATCAAATTAAAAAGTAAAAAGTGTTGTTAGATTAAGGCAATGCCATGTGTAGTGAAGCACCTTAATCTGTGTAAATTTATACATTTCTAGCTAATCAGTTACACTGCTTCATTTTTCTCTGACTATTAATGACTGACATACTAAATAAAGTCTTAAATAGCTTGCTAGGATGCTGACTGGTCTCTAGCAGGCTGACTGTCTGCCAGCTCCTTTACTATTATATCTTAAAGTCTTTAACTGTCTGAACAGCTGGATGATTGTGTATAGCACTGGCAAGCAGCCACTATCCCCTCCAAATCCCAATTAAAACCGCTGTCACAGAGCTACGAGAGCATTTTATGTGACTATCAATGACAGCAATGTTTAAAAATTATACAGCACTATAATTTTATATATGGCTCAAGAAATATTCCTCCATTTGGAACTGGTTAACAAACTTAACAACAATCTTCCTCAATGCCTTTGTCATTTGATATTATTTGCCAGGTAATTTATATTAATACTTTTCAGTCTGTAGACAGTATGCAGCAGCTTCTGCAGTAACTGATGTTAGAAATATCGGCTACTTTTATTAGTTAGAATTGGAAAGAGAGGCCACATGATTGGTTTTTGTTTCTTGTTAGGAAAAGTATAGCTCTCTGGAGGGAAAGGAACATCTTTAGGGGATGATTCATCCACTCCTATATTAGCATGGGATGAATCACCCTCTGAAAGTGTCTATTGACTACAGGAGTCTGACTGATTGACTAATCTAGTCACCTAGATTTCAAACAGCAAAAGTAAGGCGATTCCCACTCTTACTATATATTTCTGATATTGATATACAACTGTTTATGGTAAAGTTGTTAGTAGTTACCACAGAAACACTATTATATAGCATACCACTGTACAAAGTCTGATCATCACTGAGCTAATCCCAAATTTGACTAAACAAAAGAAAACAGCAATGGTCTTATATCGTGTCTCAATTAATAAAAATAAGATTTTAAACTGTATCTAAATATGTTAAATTGTGAATATGTATATATTATTTTTCTTTATCCTTATCTTTATTTTATAAGCTCTGCTTTTTTATCTGTACTCAACAGTGCATGAGTCATATCCTAACCCAAGTTAACAAAGTTTTATACAGTAGAAGAAATGCCACAGTCAACATTGTCATTCTTCTTTTATATTTGCAATATTATGTATGTCTGTCTCTATGCCTAATCTATTTTCTTCAGTTCCTTGTGTTGGCAAACTTTAAAATTAAAGGATCTTCATATTGATACCCCCAAAGTATCTTTCTTTTACCTAAGCAAATAAGATTACATCCTTCAAAAGAATTATTTTCTGATACACTGGAGATTAGTTGTCACAGAATGCATTTTCTCTTTCTTTTCTGATTGGGTGAAAATGACTATTCACACAACTTTGAAGTCCTATATGAGACACTACTTGTCAGAAGATCTCTGAAGTTTTAAACTTCACTGCTTTCTAGTACTTGCATGAAAAGCTAATGCAGCGTACGTAGCTTTTGTGCTGTGCTGTGTGCTCGTCTGTACTAGTTTTTATCTTTCTGAGTCTGTTCTAACTCAGCATAGGCAGAACCAAGCAAGTAGTAGTGTGACATCAGTCACACTAAAAACGTCAGTGTGACATCACAGATTATTGTGAAGTGCATATATCATCAAGGGACAGTAGTAGCCATTTTGCGGGAACTTCAGTATCCCAGGGTAATACAGAATTACCTCCAGAAATTTTTGAGACATTAGATATATGAACATATGTCTTATAAAAAACAAGAAAATACTTAAATTTTTAACTCTACCTCATTTTAAAACATCCTTTTTGACTCATAAAGTACTGGGGTAAGTAATAAGACATTTTTTGAAAAAAATCCAGCCATGCCTCCTACTTGTATATGCACCGAGAATATGCACACTGTTTCTATTTCTCAGTAATAGGTCAGTCTGATTCATTGAATGCTGTTTTTTTACCCCTTGGAGAGATCTCATTTTGATTGGCTGCTGTACTTGTTCAGGAGAAGCTTCCCTAACGGTTTCCAGTGGCAAACTGACCTTTATATTGTGCTTCTTATACTGTCTGTCTGGAATGGTATTTACTCTCATCTGCTATATCCTTTATACTTGTCTGTGTCTTATGAGAAGGGTATAGTTTCTTGCCTTTGAAAAAATTTTTTCATGCTTTTATTGAGAAATGGTCCCTGTGGATAAAGTAATGGTTCTTTCAAGATTAGTTATAAATCCTTCCTATAACAATGCATTTTCCTAAAAGTACCTCTGTGGTCAAACCTTCTCCTAACAATACTTCAAAGGAATTTTCCATGCTTCAAGTATGATAAAAGAACAACCCTTTGGAGGTGAAAAGTTTAAATAAGATCATATTATTTTTTCTTTATTATTATTATTATTAACGTATAGTAAAATACTTAAGCAATGACAGCATTGAAAAGAAACATGAAAGCTAAACTTTGTCATGTGAACAGACTTCAAGTGAAGCACCTTTCACATTCAAAAAAATTATTACCAATAAGAAAGAGAAAAACTCACATTTTTCATTCCATGGAGAAGTTTTATCTTTCAAACTGTCCTTAAATGCTAAATTGAAATGAAATAATCCGGTGTTAAAAGATTCTTATGACAAAAACAATAGAAAAGTATTTTTAGAATAGTAAAAAAATTAATTTCATTTGTTATTCACATGTATAAATAGTTCTATTTTGGTCCCTATTACCAGTATAAATAGAAATCTATAATGGCTTAACAAAATAAAGGCATAATTTAGTTCATCAGATGATGACACTAGCAGATTCAAGCAGAGATGATCAATCTGTTTCCATGCCAAAACACACTTACTTTGTGTCTGTTTAACATTCACTTTGCTTCTGTTCAGAGCAGCATTTCCCTAGCCAGGGTCTTATTGGATCAAAATGTGAGAAGGAAATTCCACAAGAGCAGGCCAATCTTTTGGGCAGATTTCTATTGCTCATCTTTGCATTCAGTCTAAAAGCATGAGCGTGAAAAGCAGAAGGGATAATTCAGACCTTCATCACCATGTAAAAATGAAGAGATAATACAAAAAAAATATACAAGTTCTTTCAAATCTCAGGAAAGGGACACATTTTGGACAAATGTTTCAAGAGTGGGTGTGAGATGCTGAGCTGAAATGCTTTATCTCTAATTTCATTTCCTATCTCTCATTGTGGTCCAGGAAGTCTGTTCTCCAGCATGAGTCATTTTGCCACATTCCAGATCTGAAATGAATAAAGCTATTAACATTTATGGGGTGCTGTCGATTTGCCATATATTGCAAATGTCTATTTTTTTCATCTGTTATCATTGCCAGGAGTAAAATCTGACAATATAAGAATATATTCCATGTACCAGTGTAGAGAAAAAATAATAGTGCCCTTTACTCACTTTATAGTAAGAGCTCATTCCAGTTTAAGATTTGTGGAAATGTAGTTTAATCAGAGCAGGACCTCAAGAAGAGTGTTTTATTATTGACTGCTGCAGTGGAGATGAGTTACCTATGTTAACAGACCCATAAACATTCCATAAAGGTTTATGAATGAATTTTACTTTATGGGATTTTGGCTAGATCAGAACATCAGAATCTTTTGTGGTTTCTTGGATCCAACTCATGGGAAAGCCTTCTTCAGGAAGGCACTATAACTGGTGCAAGAAAAATATGAACTAAGCTACCTTGACTTCTCAGAAGAAATCGTCTTGGACAGATGCATTCTTAGAAATGGAAAACTACATGAAAATACAAAACCACACTCAGTCATTTATGATTAAAACCAACCTTCCCAAATAGTCCATATATACACACATATATATTCAATATATATACAATTATATTCAATATATTCAATATATTCATTTAACTTTATAACAATATTATCATGATACTGTGATTGATATTAGAAAGTTTGATGCTTTGGATATATCAGCTCAAGCATACCCCTACATCTGCAGGGGAACTCCTACCATACCATAAGCCTACATTCTCCACCCTCCAAAGTGGCAATTTGGCAAAGTACTTAAAAAATACTCACTTGCATCTTGTTTATAAAATCTCAAATTGTGACATGGGAAGCCTGCATATGAGTGCTGGCAAATGTGATTTAGGTTGGCATGTTTACACCTGTCAACTGTTTACAACCCGTTTCTGATTGCATCCACACAGCACTGAGTGTACTGTAACCAGAGTAAAATATCTTTATGTCTTCTAGACCTAGACATCATAGACAGTATTTCTGTTTTCATAACAAATCAATTTACACAATTGTATTTCCTGGACAAAGACTATCCCTTCATTCTAAACATTAGTTACTTTTTTAAAAATTGGATCACAGAAAGGCGATGCATTTTATATGGTCAAACACTAACGTCAGGCCTATGTTTTTATTTTTGAGTGAGGAAAGTGCCTAAGGTAAATGGAATCTTTTAAGAATCTAAAGCCATTGTCTAATGGGAGAATGATTACCTTGAGAAAGTGAAGGTAATGTCACTTCTTCACAACAGTCAGAAGTCAAATAGCTGACACAATTTCTAGATTTTTCACAAGTAAGCTGAGTACAATTGCTGCTCTCAGATGAACAGAGATTTAGATCAAGCTGTTGAGATAAGATATGACAACTTTTGTCAATGATAATGGAGTAATTGATGCTTTTTTGAGAAAAGGAAGCAAGTTTTGCAGGATTTTTTAATAACAAGAACGGATAAGATTTTACAGAAGATGGAAGTTTTGAGCTGTAGTTAACAGCTTGGTGGCCAGAAGAATTGCTAAAAGAAGAAAGAATGATTCACTGAGGAATAAAGTAAGTTCAGTTTTACTATGTTAGGAATGAGATGAATTCTGAATTCTATGGGAGAAATTCCATGATGTTATTTTGATGGTGTGTTGAAAATTAATTGAAAAAGAGGGATCTGTTGCTTTGGTAGGTGACGACAAAAGGCATTGTACCACAAGCAGATATCCATTGAAGGACAGTGGGGAAAAAACATGTTGTTCTATACCTGTAATAACAATCATGTTATTCATAGGTGTCTCTTAAAGCTGTTTTCATATAATCTGAGCTTTTACAGGTTAGATGCTTTTGGGTTTTTTTTTTTTGATCTGTTCTCTTTCGGTAATGATGAATTGAATTGGGTGACATATATGTTTTCCTAACTTTCAAAAGTTCACCTTACCCCAAGGCACTATTCTACATCATTCAGATGTCACTATAAGAGACTAGTCTTTAATTGTGTAACAAATGTAGGAGTCAAATCTCTAAGTACCTGCATCACCAAGATTAATATTTGAGTATATTGTTTATGCTTTCATTTTAGTGCTTTCGGCTGTAAGAATACTGTTTTATCCAAGAAAGTGCACCTGATATGTACAAAAATGTACCTGTTCCATAGAGATACAAATGGTCATAGCAACTGCAAGCATCTAGGTTATAAATCAATGAATTTTAAGATCTGAAAAAGTTATAACAATGAAAGATGGAGTATTTCTTAGTTAAGGAATTATTTTGTTTATAGGATAAAATAAATTATTTTCCTTTAGAAGTTTGATATTCTGTTAAGATCGGTACAGAATATTGTTTCTATACTTACTATTTGGTAGATATCTATGTTAAATATGAAAATAAAGAAATTATTTTTAATGAAGTATGTTCACTGGATTAATTCATACCTCTGTAAGTGGATATAAATTTGACACACTCTCTCATTGAACCTTGTGGAGCTACCTATAGTCAGTGAATTCAAGAGATAAAGAGTACTTGGTACTAGTATTCTCTCAGGGATGCCTCTCAATATCATGCCTGTTTGTCAATCAACACTGTCATGGGTGTTGCAAATAAAAACACAACTCTAAGCTGCTCTCTCAATGAGGTGATTTGCCTGGTCTCCCTCCTATGGTGCCATGCTGAAAAACCTCATAATCCAAACTAACAGGCTGGGGTCTTTCCATCACTGCCAACTTCTCTTAAGTGGTCTGTCTGTTCACAGAGGTGTGTCACGACCAGTGTGTTATTAAGATAGATTAAGCTCTCACCATCTTTACCTTACTGCTAACAAACTGTAAATCTCTACTCTACTTTACTTCTTAAACCGTCCTCTGAGGTCTGCTAGATGGAAAACTTCACAAAATGCAAAGTTAATGAGATGGATGAAATCCCTCCTGGGGATTTTTGTGATCTGTCGAAATTTTGCATTGGCAGAGGACAGATGAGAAATATAAAACTATGAAAGAATTTGAAGAAGAAAAAATGGTCTATTTATTTAGCAAAGATAGAAATGGTAATGAATTTGACTGCATGGAAGCATTGTCTGTTATGAGTGGTTAGGTCTCATGCTTGCACAACTAAAAATGATAAATGAGACCCAGCTACAAAATAATTGCTAGGTTATGAATGTCTCTAGAATCCTTGTCTGTGTTTGATAATATTAAATCTATCTCAATTAAATAACATATATGTGTGAAAGAGAGAACATAAACCCTCACAAAACTCTGAATAAAAGCTATTCTGACTTGCTATCAGTGACAATGAGCTCATTTCTTTAATAGAACTTGTAATAAACTCCACTATGACTGTTTCTTTCAGAGGCGACTTTCCTTATTTCTTCTGAACCTCAGATTTTCTGTACATGCAATGTATATCTGAGGTACCTTAATAACTGTTCAGTAAAAGCAGAAGAAGCAAACAACTATCTAACTTGTAAGGCCACAAGTGAATTTTTATTGCTATTTCAGACTTATAGCTGCTAATCACTAAGAGGGGTTAACCAAATACTACAGAATACCAGACTGGATAGGACAGGGAAGTTGTAGAGATGTGGCAGGTCTTTGTTAGTTGCTTTATGCCAGTCAGTACTGTAGTCATTGAATATTCATTAGTCAGATCTATAGAATATTGCTAGAGTTTTGAAATCTGAGTTTTCTTTTAATGATCTACATGTGCTTTAGAAATATCCTAGTTTTTAATTAAAAAAAAAAAATCGATTATCCCTTTCCCTAACACTTTCTAATATTCATAATGCAAAGGTATTTTAGGTTTTGTTTGGTTTTGAAGGAGAAATATGAACTCCTGAGAGTTGGCCATTAATTAATATATCATTTTTCTAGTTTGAATGGAAAGCTTTTATTGAGTTTCAGCTTAGTCTACTTTTAAAATATTGTGCCGTTTCATGTTTTCTCTTACAGGTGGTTCTTAGTCTGCAAGAACCAGAGAAGCTATCCTCCTTGGGGTGGTGAACTGGCAGGAACCAGCTAATAACACCCATGAGACTGTGATTTATAATTTTTATGTCTATTTGACTTAACATACTAGACTAGGAGTAGGATCCAAGTCAATCTAAAAGGCTGCATTACTGGTAAATGTTGTTTAAAGAGTCAAGACAACTTGGATCTCTTTAGAAACATTATGATATTTCCTGGCTCTAAGATGCAATGGGAAATTCAAAGACATGACATGAGTAGAAAGCTTTCTAATATTTAGATATATGTGTCTCATCTTGCAGGCAGTTAATTGTTTTGTTGTAAATGAAAGCCCATTGGCAGAGAACTGACACTGTAGTCTGTTTGCTGTAAAGTACCACCTAGGCAAATAAAATCCTTTCAGATGTTAGCCAACCCCATCACAGAAATCAATGACTTACTCTTCTTTCCCATCCACTATTTTTTAAGATTAAGAGTTGCAGCTACATTTTCAGTGACAACAGTCATGACGTATATGAATAGTTTTTGTATGTATTCGACATCTCTAGACTTGATCCATTTTGTAAATAGAGTCAAAGTCATGAAATCTTTGTTATTTAACAGTGGTGCTATGATTCTCTTAAACTTCTTTAAATGAAACCATATCCATTCATCAGAACTCAAAGTAAATTAAAAGAGAAAATAAGAACAGTTATCAGCTGAGACCAGGACAGCCTCAGTTTTACCTGTGTCCTTCTCATGGTATATATGATAGTCATGTTTTGTTATAAACTGTTAAACTACTTCAGCCTCAACTTTCTGTCTGTGACCAAGAAAAAATGGAAGTAAGCATCTTGACCTTTTCATGTGTAAAATTCTTAACACATGCTGGAAAGTAACTTTTTTTTTGTTCCCTGGTTAATGAACATTGGGACAGAAGATCTGTAAGCATTATGACTGACAGAAGTAACAACAACAAAAAAATATATTAAAAAAATACAAAATCGGAATGCATTTTCTGTACATTTTGCAGTTGAATTTTCATCCTGTTTATTCAGTCCTCTAAATAAATACATTGGTTCAGATCATTATCCACTTGGGAGAATGCCATAAAAATATACGACTAGTTGACTTACAGGAAAGAAAATAATACAAATTATAAACTGGGCACAGCTGGGCAATATTCTGGTGGGAGCAATTATTTCAGCATTACAAAAGGCAGGAGATTACAAACTCTGAAATGAAAAAAAAGCAATGACCTTTCTTTGGTAGTAAAGTCTTGCTCAGAAAGTCTTGCCTGAGAAATGAGTGATAATATAGATTGATATATCAAGCTGCAAATACCATAATTAATGTGAATGACACTTCCTTAGACTTCAGGGAATCAGCTACTGTTAAAGGTGTTTTGTCCTGTAGGAGATGGCAACTGAGACTAGGGCTTTGAATGAATATTTCGCTCAAGGCATTCAACATCACCTTGGTAAGTACAATTCCCTCACCATACAGCCTTTCACACAACCTCTTTTATGCTTTCAATCAGAGTTATCATAGAATAATAATGGTGCCAAAGGGGATATATCATATTAACTCAGAAGCTTGATCTAGGTGGACCTACGTCTGCAGGAGGGGTTGGACTAGATGATCTCTAAAAGTCCCTTCCAACCTCTACCATTCTATGATTCTATGATTCTATGATCTAATATCTCCCTACATGTTTTTAAATGCCTTCCTTTAGCAACTATCTAATGTGAATCTTTTTATTCTTGTTTATTTTGTGAATTATTAAAGAGGATAAAAAATAGCAATTAGAAAATCATCATAGACAGTGATCTTACTAATCTAGTTAAACTAGTGTTACTACAAAACCACTATATCAAAAGCCAAGCATTACAGCATACACCATTGTCCTTTTCTTTCTGTACTGTGCACTTCCATAGATTAGTAAAGTATCTCAGATCGCCCCAGAAGATGGATTGCAGCAAAATAAGTAGAGATCTGAGTACTTACATTATTTCTGCTTCTTCTCATTTTTTTTCATAACCTTGTCTATGACATAGCCAGGATAAGAACTAATTCATTTCTAAAGCTATTACATAAAATTACTATACACCTATGGAAACACTCATGAAAATTCTAGTTTAGTAATGGAGAAAAAAACCTTAGCCAAGAGGAAAAATCACTCTCTGATTTCTAGATAGAGAAAAATCTCAAATATCTCAAATCAACACTCAGTTTATTACATGCAATCCTCATGAGGCCTGACAGATAATGAATTTGGACCCCAGCTTATTGTCCAATCTACCTGCTCTTTGTCATTCTATGAAAAGATAAATGACAAAATACAGTATGTCTAAATGCTCCTTGGATAGCCATCCATATCAAGTATCACCTGTTTTGATATGGGAAATGATTTCTGAGCTAGAAATGCAGTATAATCTGGACATAGATCAGCACAAAGTACTTTCAAATCTTTACACAGTCTTTAAAAATTAGTCACACTAGGGAAAGATACTGCTTGTTTTGTGTGATGGGAGTAAGTAATCAAGTGAAAGAGTTGATATATAATCCCTTTTCAGCCTGACTACTTTTAAAGCAAAGGTTCCTGTACCCCAAGAAAAGGTACTTTAGCACCTGAATTTCACTGTAAAATATGTCCTTCTATCTTCTCCTTCAAGGAGCTTCAGTCAATTCATTTGGGTGCTTAGGGTGCCAAGTAGAGTACATAGTACTCCAGGATAGGAAACTGCTCTTATAAACCTTTGAAAAAGGACTATCTAATATCCTTTGGTTGCTTTTACTTGGAAGAGAGATAAGCAGGCTTATGTTTCCTAATGTTAACACATACTACTGGACATTGTTCGGGAGGGAAAATTGATGGAGGGAAGGGAGAGGATGGACAGAGGAAAAGGGGAGTAACTGACTGCACTCATTTCTGGAGAACACAAGCTGTTTACCTAAAGCCACTGTTGTTGTCATAATTTGGTTCTGTTCATTGCCATGATGTAAACATGAACTGACTGAAGGTTTTGTTGAAGGAAAAGACCAAGGGACATATTTTAGGGTGAAATTCAGGCTGTCACTTTTATAACAGGCTTCATAGGTCAGAAGGTAAACGAGTAGGAAGAATTCTATATCTCACTGGAGGGCTGTAATTTCAAATTGCATGACCAAGACTGTGAAAGCTTCTGATACTGGATAAATAACTCTGCCAACTGGTTGTTTGGCTACCTGACCAAATATATTCGAATCCAGAATCTTTATAGTATCTTGTGTGCTTCTTAGGTTTTTTTCTTTTCTTCCTCTCTGCAAAACTTGCAAAGAAGGAACTGGAAGAGAAGCATGATTTTTTTTAAACAATTCTTGATGTTATTTTGCCTGTTTTTATGTTACTTGGTTTTGCTGTATAGAGGATAATGTACATATGCACATACTTTTCTGGATATATACTTCTCTTAGTAATCTCTTCATGACTGATTAGTTCATTCTATTTGCAATCCTCAACTGGAGGGGAATGTCTGGAAGAGACAGTATATGCCTTTTCTTTTTCTTGGTATGGAGATTGGACACAGAACAGCTTCATAATAATGCACAGAGAGTCCTCTAAACCACCTACAGTAACCCAGCAAGTATTAAAAGCACCAATTTTTCCACTGATCTAACATTATGCTCTTTCCAGAAACTCTTTATGCTGGAACCATATGGAATTTAATGGCAGAACAGGCTACTGTAGAGCAGGGAAGCACTGAATTCCCAGCTCTGTGCTGGAGGAACTTGATTACCCATAATCTACTCATGTCAGGCACAGCTGACACAAGACAACTCTAGAGACGTGAGCTGAGGGAAGCAAATCACTGCCCTGAAGTTGTATGTGTCCTAATGAGGAGCTATGATAACAAAGTTAAATCTGTCTGATGAGCAGGTATGTGCCAAAGACAATGTTGTCCTAAAATAGACTTCATTATTTCTGAGAGGTTCTTGCCCTCTTTCAGCTTAGTAATGTGTCTGCTTGGATCTGAACTTCGGTGAGGAGTTTTGGATTTCTCTTGGGTAATCATGGGGAAGACATTGTAGATACAGTGGTAATATGTGGACACTTCAATGGATTAAGTACTGCTGAATTACTGTTTAAAAATTAGGTCCTTTCTCCATTTTTCAACTCAAACTACATATCGCAGTCTAGAAACTAAATGGAAGGTGCACTTCAGTGGAAAAAAAAAAAAACCACAGTAAGATTAGGTTGATTATGATTGTGGAAATGAACCTGAATAATAGGATCCTCAAGTAGCACATATTGAACATACTGTCAGTGACAATGAAACTAAGAGCAGAACTGTCAGCAAGGAAAAGGAGAAAAAAAAAAAAAGGGGCAAGAAGAGAGACATGCTGAAAGAGAATCTATAAAATGTGTTTCAAGCCCAGTAGTTGGTAAATTCACTATCTATTGGGAATGGGTGGGTATGGAAATAGCTACAGAAATTTCTGAGGGTTTTTTTCACACTGAGTTGAATCACAATCACAAAATCATTATTACCTTACTTAAAGTGAATAAACCATATTCCTTTCCCATTAACTTCACAGAAATCAGCAGGTATCCAAATCAACTGATGAAAAAAAAGGATTAAGTGTCTTCACTCAGAGTGTTGCTCACATGTCAGCATTGTGGGTTTTTTTGCTGAACAGTTCCCCCAGGAAACAGAACTTATTCTAGATGTCACAGATTTTCCTGTGTTTATACTAATTGGATACAATGCATACTGGAGAAATTTCTTGGCAAACCTCACCCAATATATGCACTTTTCAGTAAATAAGAATTAGGTAAACTCTGTCTTAGAAAATTAGACAGTTATGCAAAGGACCTGGAAAATTTATGTAAAGATATTCTGCATATTGCAATTTTACTATAAACTGTTGAGAGGATATACCCAGGGAAGTGGACTGAACTACAAGAAAAGACTGCCAGCAAAAGTAAAGCCAAAGAAAGCATATCTAACTTCTTGCAGTCCTAAATTAGTCACAACAAAGTTACTGTTATGTGAAATTACTTTTATGGAACCTGTCTACACCTCCCCCTAGTAGGCTTCATTTCCCTCTCTAGACTGAGAGCTCTTTGGAAGACAACTGGTGTTTTCATTTTGTGTTTGTACAGGACTCACAAGTTGGGCATAAGATTCAGAGTGATGACTCCTAGAGGATACTGCAAAACTGGCTGGTGACGATGATAATAATAATAATGGCATTAATAAATAATGATCCCACATTAGAACACTTAAAAATAATCAGGTTGCATTTTAAAAGTACAAAAGACTAATTTCTTTAGACCCTGGAGAAGAACAGCAGAGAAGATTGGGTTAGATTGAATTCTATGACCACATCGCCACTCTCCATTCTAGAAACTTCTAAGTGCAAAAAACTTCAATCAAAATAATGCTCAGGCAACACAACTGAAACATCTCTTACATAAACATGGCACATATAACCATATACAAATTATTTCTGCAGCAATATCTCTACCATTTTGTTCAATCAGTGCAACTTGATGCCTGAGACTTCACTTGTAAATGTATAGAAATATTAGAATCCAATAACTGCAAAATAGGTAATTTTGTAAGTGAAAAGCACTGTGAAACCTGATCTCTGAGACTGTTAAAAGTACTACCTATTTAGTGACAATGAAGCTATAATAAGTTGAGACTCTTTGAGGAATTGGGATCTCCAGATTTTAAGAGTTAAATCCAGACATAATCAGCCCTATGTTGTTTCAGAGAGAGAAAGAAAATCCATTTTTAAAGTAAAAGTTATAATTTGTTTTTTATGTGTCAGTCTTTTGATCTTCTTATTAGTAGATAAATCCTTTGGTCAGTAGCATTGGCCCATGCATCACAGAAACACATTAACTGTAAATAGTACCTTCCAGCTTTTCACTCTGGACACTAGTGAAGACTGAGATATATAGTCAGACAGAAAAATTAAGATCAGTCCTTCTTATGACTTATGTTTTATAGCTCCTGTTTCATTTTTCTACTTGACCTGTGATCTCTTTTTTAAAGTTTCTATCTCTAGATCAAATAAAACCATAATTCATAAACTATATGAAAGACAGTATCTTAACTGTAATTACCTAAAAGATGACTTACATGTCTCAGATCAATTAAAAAGTAATTTAAAATTCTATTTAATCTACTAAAGTCCTAGACTGTTTTTTAACCTGTTTAAATATCTCACCAGATTTATATACACTATGTATTTTTACCATGCAAATGATCCAGTAGCAGTTTCTTATAAAGACTGACTTTTGTTGGTTCTCAAGAAATGTTGCTATTTTGATTTTATCCTCTAGGAAACCTGGCTATTCAGGTTCATCATATGTCTCAAAACTGATCATGCAGTTTCATTTTTTTTCTTGGTGAGGTTGATATATGTTCTCATGCCCTTTCTCTACTTTCTTAAGACAAAGCCAGTCAGACTGCACAACATACTGTAAAAATTGGCAGCAAAATAAGAGATTCCAGATCAAAGACTAACACACTGAAGGCTAAATATAATCCCAAGTAAAACACAAGGTGGTAAATTCCAGAATGACTGATAGTATGGTTACTGTGGTAGAACTGTCCTTCCGAGTCATAAGATTTCCAAAGACTTCTGTTTAATTTTCAAATATGTTTCAGTGTTTTAATTTTGGAGGTACTCCTGACATATTCCAACATTATCATTTGGGCATGGATATTTTTCTTTCATGCTCTAATCTGGTATAATTCTGTATTAGACTGCGCTGGGAGCCACACATTTTTTTTAATCATGCAGGCTTAAGCAGGGAACAATCAAAACATTAACTATTTCTTCTCTCCTTTTATGTTTGAATAAGCAAGATTCAGAATTCCTTCTGCTTTTTATTATTTTCAAACCTTGTTTCTACTTCTTTCTGGGGAGTAATTCCTTCAGTGAAATGGTATAAAGGCAGTTCTGTGAGGAGTATCTTTTTATATACGTGGTTTCCCAAGGCACAATCTGTTTAAAGTCTGCTTAGTAGCCTACACTGCTGTTTTTTCCCCCTGTCAGTGACACTAATACATACTTTCTTTTCTACCTGTTCACATATTCTTACAAAATATCTAGAACTTAGTGTATCTAAGACTTAAATCACCAGATTTGGAAGGAATGCCTGATCCATTCAACTACTAAGACAAAGCTAATAGAGTGATTTTATAAGTTTCTTTCCTGAGAAATACATTAGCAAATACAAATGTATGTTGGCCTCAAGTCTAGATGACTACCACTTTTCGTGTACCAAAAGCAAAATAGTCAAAAAGTAAGTGTCTGCACACACATATACACAAAAAAATTTTCTGCATCCTGCCTTCCCTTACCTAGTAGACCTAGGCTTTTTCCATTTTGTACCCTGTCACCTGGACCTTCTGGAGCTTACCATCAAAGGACCCCCATCAGTAAGCAGAAGGAGTTCACAGCTCAGATACTGTGCTCACCTCATGTTAATAGCTAACTAGTCTACTTGGTTGCTAAGAAATTGAGTTTTCTTTTTAATTCTCTGAACACATACTGGGTAACCTTAAATTCTACCTATTATATTATTTTTAGTGTGGTTTGCTAAGAAAATAGACACCACAGCTCCCTTCTGGTCCCTGACAGTGGCCTGTGTAATCCATCTCCAGAGTGGTAGTGGTGTAGGGATCCAACTGTCTCAGTAGATTTTATTAGTCAACCGCTATGAACATAAAGCTGGATTTAGCTCCCATGCTTACAAGTTTTTCCCCCACTGTGCTCTGATTGCTTCAGCATTTTGGCATAACTCAGCATGACCTGCCAGATGGCTTGCTTACAAAGGGAATTTCCTCTGTATCTTCAGACAGCTTCTGATAATTTTCCAACAATAACCCTCTTTTAGTTCTGGATATTTCTAGGCCCTTCCAGTTCACTTCCTGTACATGCAAAAACACTTCTAAAACACACATCTCTTCCTCATTCCTCTGTCCAAATGA
This sequence comes from Colius striatus, assembly GCF_028858725.1. Classification (NCBI taxonomy): domain Eukaryota; kingdom Metazoa; phylum Chordata; class Aves; order Coliiformes; family Coliidae; genus Colius; species Colius striatus. The sequence continues at coordinate 85,821,899 of NC_084759.1, forward strand.
AACACAATATTGTACAGCTTTCAGGTTATATAAGCAAATTATACAGTGGGTTTTTTAATAGTCATACAATATGGCTTTCGTTTTAAAAGAATTATTTATCCTCTAAAAACAAAAAAAACTACTGTACAGGTAATTTGCACAAAACTCTAGTTATCTACATTAGAAGAAATTAAGGACTGAGAAAACTTTGCTTAACACTAAACCTATTTCTTTGGAGAGAATTACACTAATTTTTCTCCCAGACTTTAAGAAATGCTTTGACTTCTGCCTGAATGTCTGCCTGCATTTCCACAGAATACACCTTCCTCTAAAGACTCTTCCTCATTTACTTCTCTTTGAAAAGTCCCACTGCCCTTTGGGTTTTGTTCTTTGATGATTGGAAAGGCATGTCTGTAGTTTATTCTGAGTAGTCTTCTGGGCCACAGGGGATAGTAACTTTGTACACTGACATATTTGGAAAGTAGTTCTCTTACAGTTGCTGTACAGTTTTGAGTTCAGTCTCAAAATATAGATCTTTTGAGAGGCTCAATTTTTTCCTTCTTTCATATATAATTATTTAAGCTAGTAAACCTTATTGTTTTTTAAAAAGCCTTTTTTCCCCAAAACATTCAGTTTTCAAACATTAAAAAAATATGACTGTGCAAGTAGGAGCAAGATATTAAGAAAAGAAAATGAAAGACGAAGAGACAAGAAAGAATCCCACTGAGTATCCTAAAACGTTTCCATGGTTTAGTTCCCTTGTATTCCCAAGCTTTCCTATTCTTTGGCTTTCCATTGAAAATTGCACTCCTGTTTTTTTGTAGAAACTAAATCAGGCTGCTCAGAAACCTTTGGAAGAGCCCAAAACATCTTCTTTCTGCTGACTCTTTTGGCCTAACAGATGATTAAAAAAAAGAAGCTTCCTTTCCTGATGTAGATTTAGAGAATACTAGATTATGGTTTTTGATTGTGAGAATAAGTCATCTGAATCTGGTAGTCTGATGATGGAGTTATATCCAGCTGGCAGCCCATGATCAGTAATGTTCCCCAGGGCTCAATATTGAGGTCACTTCTGTGAAGGGTCTGGAGGACAAGTCTGATGAAAAGCTGCTGAGGGAACTGGGGCAGTTTAGCCTGGAGGAGGCTGAGGGGAGACACAATCGCTTTCTGCAATGATCACTTTCTGAAAGAGGGTTGTAGCATTGTGGGGGTCAGTCTCTTCTCCCATGTAATGAGTGATAGGACAAGAGGAATTTACCTCATGTGGTGCCAGGGAACTCTGATAACTGAAAGGGTTATCAAACATTGGAACAGGCTGAGCAGGGAAGTGGTGAAGTCACCATCCCTAGAGATATTCAAAAGACATATACATGTAGCACTTAGAGACATGTGGAGGTTGTAGTCCTAAGTTAATTGTGAACGCTATGATCTTAAAGGTCTTTTCTAAATGTTGCTATGATTCGATGTTGTGATCATACTGAGCAACATCTCTGCTATTAAGGATAATAATCACTAAAAAATAGATTTGGAGTCCACTTCTTTTCAATATGTCTGTAAATTTTTTGAAGCATAATGAGCAATTCTAAAATTTCGAATTTATCAATTGATATCTTTCAAGAGTACTATTATTTGCTTCAAATTGCTCCTTTGAAATAGATCTCATTGATCTTTCAGAAAATTCACATTTGATTTCTTTAGGCACTTATTCTTTCTAGGAAAGATGCATCATTAAATGATTGAGGGATGGGAGGGATTGAAAACATAATTAATACTTAGATTAAAGTTCTGCAGCTCAACAGCATGGTCTGAATTATCTCCATTTTAGGCAATAATAATAATAATTACTCTCTACCCACAAATCTAGCAAGCAAAAATTGAAGTGGAAATTGCTCTATTAAGAATAGTAGTAATAATAATGTCTGCCAGTCATAAATGAGGCTCAAAGTCACAAAAGTCAGATCGAATTCTTAATCTTTAACTGTTAAGAGGCTATTCTATCTGGAACTGTTTGGTTCTTTGTTACCATTTTACACTGTCCAGACCTGGTTTCAGCTTTCTACCTATTAGCTGGGACAGGGCTATGTTTTGTATTTGTGCTAAAAAAAAGCATTGCTAATACAGGAATGTTTTGGTTACTGATGAACAGTGCTTGCACAGAGGCAAGGCCCTTTCTACTTCTCACCCTACCCTGAGAGCGAGTAGGTTGGAGGTACACAAGTAGCTGGGAGGAAGCACGGCTGGGACAGCTGACTCAAACTAACCAAAGGGCTATTTCATACCATGGAATAACATGTCAGTATATAAACTGGAGGCAGTTGGCCAGGAGAGGCAGATCACTGCTTAGGCATCAGTCAGTGGATGGTGAGTGATTGCATTGGGCCTCAGTTGCTTTTTGTTTGGTTGTTTTTTTTCTTTTTCTTTTTTTTTTTTTTTTTGTTATGCTCCTTTTCATTACAGTTATTATTGTGGAGGTTTCAATTGGATATTAGGACATTTTTTTTCTCTGAAAGGTTTATCAAGCATTAGAACAGGCTTCCCAGGGAACTGATGGAGTCACCATCCCTGGAGATATAAAAACAATGTGTAGATGTGGTGTTTAGGGACATGGTTTAGTGGTAGACATGGCAATGCTAAGTTAACAGTTGGACTAGATGACCTTAAAGGTCTTTTCCATCCTAAACAATTCTGTGATTCTGTGATTGTTATTACACTATTATTATTGTTGTTGTTATTACTACTATTACAGTACTGTATTTCATTTTAGTTATTAAGCTGCTTTTACCTCAACCCATGAGTTTTACATTTTTTTGCTGACTGTCATCCCCATCCTACTAGGGGGGAGGTAAGTGAGCAAGTGACTGGGTGGTATGTTTTTGCTGACTGGAGTTAAACCATGACAGTCCCCAACAGAAATTGCAACATAAACGTTTAAACATGGACTTTTTTTTACCTGCATACTTCGTAGTTTATTGTATCTCTCTTCCAAGTATTGGACTCCCATCCATTGTGTCCCTTCTTTCAAAACCGTGCCTGGAGTACTCTCTGGAAGGCACAATTAAATAGTAAGAGACTTCCCTTGCTTTAGGGAGTTCAAGGAATCATTCATAGTTTAAGTGAGGTAAAGGATAATGTTTTCTGTTTCCTTTCCTGCTGGTACAGAAATACTTCTTGCCCTTGACAAAGCCTAATGCACCTCTAGAATAACATCTAGGCTTTACTGAAATTTTCAGGCTGTATATCAGCCATCAATAGGAAAAAATATAATCTTTTTATTGAATGATCTAAGTAACCAGAAGAAAGTAAAAACTTAGGATAAGTTCACTCAATTCAGAATGTTGGTTTTGATTTTTTTTTTCTTTAGACTTTTCAGTTTAGAAACCCATTTTTTCAGAATAAATTAAATCATTTGAGAGCCATAAATATACACAGAAGAAACAAAATGAAGAAAATGTTAGAAAGATAGAGTGATAGAAGTAGTCATTGTTATTTGTACCTGAAATGTGCATCATAGAGGTATGGTCTCTCCTCCATACATACAGATCTTCTTGATGAAGGTATAGGTCATGTACACAAATACCCAAATACATGTGAACACAAAATTAATGTACCATTTTTTTTTAATAAAAAAAATATTTTATTCTTCCTGTACAGTTTTTAAAACTACATGTTTCTTCTGTACAGCATTGTGATTTTAAACAAAGCAAGAAGGATAAATAAGATTTGGGGTAGGAGGATAAGTTTGAAACTAAAAAGGAGAACACAAAACTAATTATGTTTGCATAAGCTTGGCAAACACATTTGTTTTTTCTGATCTAAAGAAACTCCACATATGAAAATGTGATCCATCAAAGCAGCATGGAAATTATACATGACTGCTCTCCCTGTGAATATCCGTATTTGCATGCACAAATGAACAGTCATCTGCTAACAAGAGTGCTTGTCATTTTTCGTTAATCTGTCTGAAAATCTTGTGTATACTTACCGTGAGGAGTGAAGCTTATCTTGTAAGTGTGAGGACCAATGACATATGAGCAAGTTCATCCCAGATTCATATATGAGCCAATCCTGCCTGAGCTCCAAGCCAAGCAGAAACTGAGTAACCAGTTTGCTGAAGACCCAACTTTGAAACAATGTGTTCTCCTTCTCAAACTTTACAAGCTACAAATGTTAAATAAGGAAAAAGTGGCAAAGGCTGCCCAGAGAGTTTGTGGAGTCTCCTCCTCTAGAAGTTTTGAAACCCACCTGGATGCATTCCTGTGTGATCTGATCAAGGTGAATCTTCTTTAGCAGGGGGTTGGACTAAATGATCTCTAGAGGTCCCTTCCAAACCACTAACATTCTGTGATTCTGTGATTGATTCCATGCTTAATAGAGGGATGTGCAAGTTAACTTTATGTCCTCCTGCAAAAGACTTAGGAAGTATTGTCAAGTTGCCCAGTCTAGACATGATGTTAACAGGTCTTCTTTAGATCTGCCTTACTGAATTTGACTTAATAAAAGAGACATCTTTTGTTTAGTATGCCAAATAAAGTACATCAAGTGATAGCTTTAGCTTTGCCATCTGTCTTTGAGAAGTATCTAAAATTGTTTATTTTTCTAATGTCAGCATGATATCTCTCAATACGTATGCTGGGCTAATTTATCAGTGTCCTCCAATTATGTCATCACCAACTAGCAAGGTTATAGAAGGATTTCTGGTCATTAATAATCTAGTGTAGGACCTTGAGTTTAACTAGAACATTATTCCTTTCCTATGACTTGAGCATGAAAGGTATTACAGATTATCTTATTTAATTTTCTAGCCATCTTCCTCATTATCCTTGCTTTTTCATTTTGCATCACTAGAATGTTTTATTAGTAAACAATATTTTTTTGCTTTTATCATTCAAAAGATTAAGTATGATCAAAGCAGTAACTGCTGCTTGAAGAATTTATTTAGTGATCATCTTCCAGACTAATAATCCTTTTTAGCACAACCTTCAATTTTTCACTCTAAGTGTCATTTCACTGTACTAAAAGCATTTTTTGCCAAATGTTTATAATGTTTTCTTGCAACTGAAGAGAAACATTTTCTCCATGACTTGGAAATGCTTATAAACACTGCTCTGTTTGGATAACACTGTCTCAAGTTTAATAAGTATATTTAGATACTCAGTTCAGGGAGGAGAGTGGTGGTAATGGTGGTTTTAGTTAATATTGGGATTATACATAAAGACATCTGTGAAAATCAAAATCTTTCATTTCATCTAAGAGTGTGAGGACTAGAGCACATATGAAAGAGCACTCTGAAAATGGCACTATTCCAATATTATTTTTTCAGTACCTCATAAATTTGAATCGTCATGATCAATTTTTACCTGCACAGTCACAAATAAGACAAGACAAAAAAAAGGCTTTTTGGAAAAATAAAGAAAAAATCCAGTATTTTCCTGTACTTTTAATTAAAATATGACATAGCATAATTTGACTCCTTGCAATAATCCGCAAATCGTTATTATTGCTCTTACAGTAATCAATCCCAAGAAAGTGGCACTAAAAAAATGAGAGGCTTAATTATAACAGGAAGAAAAGCTAATAAAGTTTCCACTCATAGATACACTATTGTACTTTTCCTTTAATCATATCTCATTCCTCTTCTTGGCTCCTCAGAAGTTCAGGGAGACAAATGACTACAGATCCATGTCTGAGGCCCTCTATTGGATTTTTCTTGTTCTTTAATGAAAGTCTAGGGTTCAGTCTTTAAAGAAAATGTAATATATTACTCTATTTTGTCAGCAAGCCTTACTACGAACCCAAACTTGTGTTTCTGCTGAATGTGCTACTCAGAGTCCTTAGCCCTGACCTATGAACATAGTATTTTGCCAGTTCAGGAGAGAAACATGCCAACTGACCCCTATCCTTTCAGCCATTGTTCTGTGTTCCATGTAAACACAAATACTTTTATGCTGAAGTGCTCCATCTTATGCCAGCTCTTGGCTTTCCCGTGTTTTGATAAGTGTAAGCTCATTTCTCTTACTACTTAATCCTTTCTTTGACCCACTTCATTGACCTTTTCTATAAATTTATCATCTTTCACAGTACTGCAGCATTAATTATTGTACATCTTTCTGCTTACTACATCCAGAAAACAAAACACTATAGGAGAACTAGCTATAGCTTTCTAATTAAGATTTAATCAAGGGTTTAGGCTCATTGTTATGTTTGAAAAAGGCAGCATATGTGTCTGTGAGTGCAGAATGAAATTCCTGATAATTTGTATGTAAATCCATTAATTAGTTTATGAGTAAAAATAATTAAAAATATTGCGTTTAAGAAATTCAACACCTGCTGTACTTGCCCCTTTATATCAGCATCACAGGACAGATTCTTGAACACTTACTTGCTAGATTCCCACCAAAATCATATGATAATTCCTTTTAAGCAGATCTTCCCCTTTCCTTTCCTTTCCTTTCCTTTCCTTTCCTTTCCTTTCCTTTCCTTTCCTTTCCTTTCCTTTCCTTTCCTTTCCTTTCCTTTCCTTTCCTTTCCTTTCCTTTCCTTTCCCTTTCCTTCCCCTTTCCTTTCCCTTTCCCTTTCCTTCCCTTTTTCCTTTCTTTGCATCAGAGAACCTAAGCAAAATTTAAGTGAAGAGTCTTATGAGACAAACTGCCCATTTTCAAGAGGCTGTCATCTACTTCTTTTTCAGATTGGACAGGAAGACATCATTTTTTGGAAATCAAATTTGAAAAACAACCTTTTTGTGCGACGTTAGCACCACACGTTTCCTCCATGGATAACATTTTTTATCCCATTGCAAACAAAGGATAACACTTATGAGAAGTAACCAACAGTAAAACACGACCTGACAAATTTTAACCTTTTAATTTCAGAAACTTCTTGGCACAGTTTAGCCACAAATGCAGAGGCCAGAATACAGAGTAAGGACCTGGAGTCCAGGTGGCTGAGAGGATGAAGAGAAGGAGGAGCGTGAAGACAAAAGTAATGCAACGTATATCTCTGAGAGTGGGTAAGGAAGGGATGCAAGAGGAGCTGGAAATGGATGTAAAATGCAAAAGAAGTCTGTGCAATTCTGAGTTGCATAGAAAGAGCTGGGCTGCCAGAGGTTCCCACTGATGGGATTATACTCCCAGGTGTCATATCAACCTTGACTCATGTGATGCAGACAGCATCTGATGGTGTCTTTCCATGGGAGATTATAGATTTTAAACTACCTACATTTTAATTTAAGACCAAAATCAGCCCTATGAATTTCTGCCTGAGCAACAAGGTATGAAAGTATCATGCTACTATCCCTTTCCAGTGATTAGACAGTAGCTTAAAGCACTACCAGAGCACAGCAAGAGCTGACAGTAGGGTAAGGATCTCCCCAGGCATCCCCATGCTGCTATGCCTGGAGGTGGTGAGCAGAGCTGGGCCAAGGCTGGTGACCAAGGCCTGTCACAGACCTGGGGCCACTGGGAACAGCCATGAGGATGAGACAGCTCTGAGCATGGCATGGCTGTCCCTTTGGCAGGCCCAGGACTGGACTTAGTGCAAGCCCTGGGACCTCCCTGAGCACTGTTCCCAGCAGAGATCATAGGCTTTCTGATGCTCTATGTTTCTACTCTGTGTTTTTTCTCAACACCAGGCCCCAGCCCATGGCAACCGAGTCACAGATCTAGCCCCAAGAAGGGACTGCTGAGCCCCAGGGCACCCTGACGTGATTTCCTACCTCTTCAGAAAAGTGCATAGGTTTCATTAGCATGTGGGTGATTTTAATCACCATGTACTTCAGCTGCCCTGATCATCTCTACAGATGGGTAAGAGTTGTATGAAAGCAGCTAATCAATAGTTATCTGGGTGAGGAAAAAGCAAATAAAGGAGAAAAGTTTTGAAATAAAGACTCTCAAGGTATTTACTGCTACACAATATTGACAAAGACCCAGTGGGAAGCTAAATCTGCCAATCAAACTAATTGGATTTAGCAGCAAATGATGGATCGAAGATGTATGAAAATAACCATCAGTGTGCCTGAAAAATGAAATGCCAAGTAAATTTACAATAGCAGTCATATCTAGTATATCAGCCTCCTGTCTACCTAACCTGTGACAGAGAGCATAAATCATAAATTTTTGGGCTCTCCTGCCAAGATAGAAACATCAACCGTGTATAGTCTGCAGGTTCTGCTTTCAATAAAAATAACTTCCAACATAATTTTTTGTAAAAGGTGCAAAATTGTGCATGCCAGAATTATGTTTGTAGCCAATACTTGTTCTTGTCATAGGAAATGTATCACATGTTAAAGTGCTCTGTCAATCAAATAACTTGTTTTCATTATATTAGATTTTTTTTAGTTCCTACTGCTCCTTCACCATGCTGTTGCATATTTTAATGTGTTAAGAGCAAAAGAATATCTTAGTATCATTATAAAGTTAATTTTATTTTAAAAATTATAATTATAAATGTTAATGTGGCAAACATCACACATTTTTTATGAGTTTCTTGTAGAAATTTTATTACAGCAGCCCTAATACACTCTTCATTCTCATTAGAAAACTCAAATGAGAGATATAATTGTTTCTTTAAAAGAAAAATGGTAGTTCAACAATTTTTGAAGATTTAGGTTAAAACAACCCTTTCAGTCCATTCTCTTTGTATACAAGCAAGTAGGTCCTGGTTCCTTAGTAAAAGTTTTGGATCAGTATAGGTATAGCAACTCAATTTTCCTGTTTCCAGCAGACTGTTATTTTCAATGTGCCTTCGCTATTAAGACTAACATGGCTTTTAGTTCCTATTTTTTCCATCAGCATTCTTAATTTTTTTACAGAGCCAGAAGATGACTCGCAGAGTATGACTTAATTAAACCAGTACAGGTAAATAGTCCAAGCAAAAATTCTAGATATTTATTTTCTAGCTCTGAAAGTCACAGTTTTCACTATGTTAGTATTTCTTTTTACTTCATTTTTCAAGATCTTCTGTATTCCATTGCAAAAGAAGCTTCTCAAATGGCTGGCAGAACACTGAGCTGTTCAGTGATCTGTCATACCACAAAGATTTCTGAATAAAAATGCTGTTTCCTACCAGGGAAGTCTTAAAATTGAATTTCATAGCTCTACTGAGAACCGAATATGTTAATTTTCACTAAAGTAAATAATTTTTGAAATGCTTACATGCCTATTAGCAACTCAATGTTTTAATATAATATAATACTTTGAAAATATATATAATAATTGATAATATATTCAAGTACATACTGTTATGTATATATTGCATAGAAGTTGTGTTTTCTTACAGGAAAACAAACAAGAATTATTTGTCCTATAGTGGTTAAAGTTAGTAGTAATTGGATGCTATAGAGGAGGTATTTGTTATATAGAACATATGTATAGATGTATACTATATATAGTGTGCAACTAGAGTATACATACTATTGTATGCATATGGTATGTCTATAGCTGTAGCATATACTGTATATATAGTATATATACTGCATATATATTTAGCATTTATACAGTATTTTGCTTTAGTACATACATATGTTATTTAGTGTAAGCACAATATATATGCACTGTATGTATTTCTACACATTGTAATTGAATTACAATTTCTGTTAGCTTTTTTTCCTGAGACTAGGAAAAGATAGAAGCAACCAAACTGAATTAAACTAAACCAAGAGCAAAAATAGCAATAAACCCCCACTTATTGTCAAGAGTTACCAAATAACTCCAGTTTGGAATTTTGTGTAAATGATGACATTATGAAGGTGCTCACCTTTTTAGTGAAAGACACTGATTAGAATGTGTACATAGTATCTGAACATTGTGATTTATGTAGTAGTTACTGACAACTTCACCAATTGACAGCACATTAAATGCTAAGAGGAACAAAAAAACACTCAAGACACTACTCTTGAATTTAGTTCCTTATGGTGCTGTATCATAAGAATGCTGTATCGTAAGAGCGCCTAATGGCGCTCTTATGGCACCAGAACAGTGAGCTGTTATTGCCTATGTCAGACCTACAGTTCTCTTAACGGATATGAAAGCAGCAATGACAGTAATGAATGCTTCAAGAAAATAATTCTAGCCCATAAGCTAGGTTGTCACCGGAATTATTGCCAGGTCAGCTGCTGCTGTGTAAGGTATTGGGATAGTCAAACATCAGAGGCAGCCAAAAAGGATCAGCTATTCTTGCACTTGTTTCTGCTCTTCTATTTCTCCACGTGCTCTGAAAGAATTAAGAACATGTTCTAGTCATCTTGGAATGAGTTCATCTAAATTTTTCTTGTCATGTATCAGACAATTTTTCCTCTACTTGAATGGTCAGATTTTGGAACTGCAATGAGATCATAAAGAGAGACAGTAAACCACAGGCAAATGTGCTTTATATTTAGTGAGACAGATGGTCTCAATTACTATATCTTGTTTCTTGTGCCCTATGCTCTCCACTTACCCTGTTAAACATATCATATATTTCTAAGTAGAAAATTGGATAGACTTTAAGTTTTCGGTGGTTTTTTTTTTGTTTTTTTTTTTTTTTCCTGAAAGCTTTGTTTTAATAGATGGCTTTATATTATTTTACAGGAAAAAAATCAAGAAGAAACAAAATCATTTTCCCAGACAAGTGGAAAATGTCTGTGAAACAATCCAGTACTCTGCTGTTACTGAAGAAAGCTTAAACTTGAGTCAAACCAGATTGTTCCTATTCTCTAGTCAAACAGTTTGAGATTTTGAATACTAAGATGTAACAGGATTAGATCCTGGAAGATGAATTTTCCCTCTAGACACTTCAAAGTTTTGAAATGATTATGAGAAGCTCTAATTGATTAGGGAACAATAGCTTCACTAATGGCTTCAGAAAAGGTATTTCCAAGCTTCATTTGTGTGTATGTGTCTGTATTTTGTATAGCACTGTTTTTGCAAAAGAGTTTCAACTAAATCTATCCCACAAAGAATTACATTAGTGTTGCATTTATTAGCATTAGATTGTATGCCATTAATATAAAAGCTCAAAATAATAGTACCAGTGCATGGATATGATGCTGCTCTACTCCAGCACAAATTGCAGCCAGCCGCAATTTGCAAATGCATATATGATATCACTGTTTTTCGGGTTCCAAATCATTTAACATTGCCTTATTTAGAAAAACAAAGCATTTTATTTATTCATTTAAGTACAGACTTATTACTATAGAATTATAATTTTCAAATAAAAAGCAGATACGTAGTGGCATCTTTATGAGGTGATGTAGTTATGGAAATCTATTATCAGCAAATATTAAACAAAAGTTATTAAAGACCTATTTAAAATATGTTTATAGATCAACATGCAAAAGAAACAAATTTCTGACTGTGATTTCAGTTTTGGCCTCATTTATTTTAGTAGTTGAAAGCTAATGTAATTTCTTGTCTATTAGAATTTATTTCAGTTGAATATAAGAAATCTAAAATACAATAAAACATGGGGGGAAGGTTTTTGGTAATTTTATGGCTTATCACTCCTTTTTGTTATGTTTTTGTTTTCAGTCACGAGCAAAGATGCACCTAACTTCATCAAAGGGACTAGAAAGTACAACATTTCTATCTATTAATTTTACAACAGAAAGAGGATAACACTAGCATGAAAGGGATCTCTTTCTGAGTACGTATTTAAAAAATCTTTAGTGACAGAAATTTGCACCAAAAATGTTCATATCATGTTCCTATGCGACCTTATCTAGGTGGACCTGCTTCTGCAGGGGAGTTAGACTAGATGATCTCCAAAGGTCCTTTCCAACCCCTACCATTCTATGATTCTATGATATCATTTATCATTTATCTTTGTTAATTCTCTTATGAAATCTCCCGTCTCTTTTCTTATTTATATCATTAGAATGTGAATGCTGCTGTATTTCCCAGTGTGACGGATGGTTGAAAAAATGGAGATGTAATCACCTCTCCTGAAATTTATGTTATTGAGATTGAATTAAAATCAAGGGAAAAAAACTCATAATTACCTTGATGAACATGGAAAAAGCAGAGATAGTGAAAAGAAACAGCAAATGATGTAAAAGGAACAGTGAAAAATCTCCTACTGTTTAAATTATGACAATTCTAGAATTTTTGTATTTTTATTTATGGTGATGTGAAAATTTCTGTTGCTTGGGAGGGTATAGAACAGAGCCTGAGGTGCAAACATGGGCTTATTTTTGAGATACAGCCCTTCAGTTCAAAAGTTTCTTTTGCTTCAATTTGTTATGAAGCTATGATTCTGACCTTCTCCAAATTTATTGTGAGAAATGTTTCACAGAACCTGTCTTCAATTTGAATTAATTGCATGAATAATTTGGAAGGACACAAGGCACCTTACCCGAGCTCTGCTTTGTTTTAGTTTAGTAGTACCAATACTTAATAGCTACCGTGTTTCAGGAGTTATCTTCAGAGTATAAAGATGAGAGCTCAGGGAGTCAAATAGAATATAGAAACTCTCAGCTTCAAGCCACAAATTCAGAAAAATCCACTAACTATAATTACTAGTAGTCATTGCTGAGCATTTGAGGACTCTTTCAGAGATGATCAAAAAAATAACTAAAGGCCAAACATGAATGAATGCTTATTTATTACCGTTTTTATTACATAATTAAACACAGAAAGTATGACCCATTATGTACAACTCAAAAACAATATTTGAGTCTAGAGATATACTTTGAAACCAAGTAACTTTTTTCAATACTATGAATTTCAGCAGTGATTACACGTAATACAGACATTCATATCTCAAGGTGGATTGTGTGAATTGAGACCAGGCTGATATTTACCTGTGGCATTTAAAATCTGAATCTAAACCAGAACTCAGTTTAACCATATTTTCTTTAAGAAAAAAAACCTTCTGCCTTTCACCTCACTATTAGAGATGGTTCTTAAGGGGCTGCAGAGATAAATGGTAGCTTTCTAATGGTTATATTGCTTCTGCTGTGCTTTATTTTGTACATGGATAAAAAGAGAAGGCTACAGCTTCCAGGTAATCAATGTTTGATGTAATGAAATTTGTTTAAAAAAGTTCACTTTAACAGTTTCAGCCTGGAGGAGAGCAGATTGAGGGGGGACCTCATTAATATTTACAAGTATTTGAAAGGTGATGTCAGGAGGATGGGGCAACACTTTTTTCTGCAGTGCCCAGTGATAGGACAAGGGGTACACGGACAAAAGCTGGAACGATAAAAAAGTTCCACTTAAACATAAGGAAAAACTTCTTTAAGGATGAGGGAGCCCTGGCACAGGCTGCCCAGGGAGGGTGTGGAGTCTCCGTCTCTGATGGTTTTCAAAACCCACCTGAGTGCATTCCTGTGTGAGCTGATCTAGGTGGACCTGTTTTAGAAGGGGGTTGAACTAGATGATCTTTAGAGGTCCCTTCCAATCCTACCATTCTATGAGTCCACAATTTTATGAGTTACAATGTTTCAACTGAGATATGGCATTTTTGTGCCAACTTGTAGAACATCCATAGCAACTGTTGAAGACAGTAAGAAAATTATTGGTATGTAATTTTAAAGCCTCAGCTTCAACTGTCACCTTCAAATTTCAAAATTCCACTTTTTTTTTTGCTTAACCTTTTTTCCCCCCCCCATAGACATCACACTGTGAATTCACTAGTTATGGGCTTGACACATTCATTAAGAAGCTTCCAATTGGTTATGACTATAATGTATTCTAATCAGCATCTTCAGAAACACATCTGTCCAACTTTGAGATGCTGAAGAAAGTCAGTTCTCCTGGGGACACATTTGAGAAGTCTATCACAATGATTACCAACATGGTAACTATTATAAAGGGTAAACTGTAATGAAAAATAAACAATATACTTGTAGAATAAGAAAGGGGAATTTCCAAAGGATTATTATATATACTCTTCACTCTACCTTTCTATCCTGATTACCTGTTAGAATTATCTCATGGTTTCTTGTCAGTGATCTCTGTGATAGTTACTAAATCATGAAGGAGCTGTAACTTACTCAACAACTCAGATGATTTGGTTTTCTAACAAAGTATGTTCTCACCTTGCTGGAAGCAGTTTCACAGACCAGCTTAGGACGTCTCTACTATTATGCAATAGGACTTTTCCCAGGAGGCAGAGAAAGTGGGATGATAAACATGTGTTACCAGGATGTCCAGAAGGTAGGAAACTTCCAGGCATGGAAAAGAGGGCATAGAGTTGGGAAATGCAGCATCTTCACAAGACTCCCTGAAAGATATGTGCTAGACACCCAAGCAGTAGTAGCTGCATCAGTTAGCTGATAGGGTTTTTTTTCTCTGCCTAAAGCAGCATTAGATTTCTTTCATCATTGGTAACTTGGCAACAGAAGTATAGAGCTGGATTTGTAGAGATTGGCTGTGATCATCTTGTCTAGCTGTACCTAGCCAAAGAAATGGTTTCAATTCTTTTGTTTTGCATTTTCTTGGCATATCAAACTAGACCTCTGTTTCAGTGGTGTCAACAACTGTAAATGGTGATGTAGTCCTTGGGTATCTGATAGGGGTGAATGAATCCTGGATATATTGCTGTCATCACACCTGGAGATCCTATCCTGAGCTATCAGGGAAGACTTAGAGCCATAGTATGTCTGATGTCATTCTGGGAAGGAAAACTGGGACTTATAGGTACTTAGACTGCAACTTAGGCTGCCAGACTGTTTTTTCCAGTCAAGAGTATTTGAGTATTAGCTTTTGCTTATTCCATTTTTAAAGATTTTTTTTAAAACTTTTTCAGATTTTTCTCTCAAGGTGAATTTTCCTTAAGACCTAGTTTAAATGGAAGTTTGTTTTGATAGCTCTAGGTAATAAAAAAGAATTAATAAAGGCATTTTACCAAAGGCTGTCATAGTTCCTTTCCCTATGATTTTCTTTACAGGTTAGAATCAGCTTGCTAGTCTGTTGATCTCTTTCTATCTAAGCTGTATGAATACAATGCTATTGATTTATTGAAGGTCAATTTCATTATTGCTCAATTTATTTTTAAAACAAATGCCATTTTTGAGAGTACTTCAGGATTCCTTAATTGGTCTTGTGTTCTTGGCTTCTTTTCTTGACCAATGTCTTTACCATGGGAAAGTTTTGCTTCTGGGAGTTATGTCACAATTTGTAAGAAGACAAAAGTTAAGCAGTTGAATATGTATTTGACATGTGAGCTCAAATGCTAAATCCTCTACTATCAGTGGTAAGCAGTTAGGTTCACAAATGAGTCAGGAGCACAGTTAAATGGGATTCTAGCCAGGCGAACGGAATTACTTATTTAAGTTGTTATTCAGAGGGAGAAATAGGGATCAAACACTGGGCAATTATGAAGAGTATGAGGATAAACTTCCGACTGGATAATAGGTTTTCAAAAGTGTTTTATGTTTTCTTAATGGACTTTTATACATCTTCCTGCATGGACTGACATGCATGAGACACATTGTCAGTTTGCTTTCCTGAACTTGTTTTTCTGGATGCTTTGCAAGTTTGCTTTTCACAAACTTTGATCTTTGCCTCCCTATCCTCAGTAACATTATTCTCATAATGTCCATTAATAATTTCTTTTACATTTTCTGTTCTTGATTATTATTTTACCTTGTCCAAATCCTCTCTCTAACAGTTTTGTGAATGTGGAATATATGATCCTACACTTATTTATTGCTTTTTGGTAGCTGCAACTGTAACGTAGTTGTATCATTTTTAAGCAGTTCTTCAGTTTCTCTTCTCTCTGATATGTCACAATCCTGTCTCTGGTAACCCAAATTTCATTTCCTTTCTTCTGTACAAAAGACACTGTTTATTTGAGGGGAAAAGAGCATCTATTATATTTTTATTTCACTGGAAAACTTACCTTCATAAAAGACTAGAAAAATAAAAGATGGGAAAACAAATCCATTCTTAGACAGAAGCTGATTAACAGCATTGCAGGAAATATTACTTTATTTGATCTGGTTGGCATGGAGTTAATTTTCTTCATAGCAGCCCATATGCTGCTGTGGTTTAGATCTGTGACCAAAACAGCATTGATAACATAGGATGTTTCAGCTATTGGTGAACAGTGCTTGCACATGCCATGTTTTTTTCTGTTTCCCACCCTGCTGTACCAGTAAGTAGACTGGGAGTGCACAAGAAGCTGGGAGAGAACATAGCTGGGGAAGCTGACTCAAACTGACCAAAGGTATATCCCATACCATATTGTGTCATGCTCAGCAACGAAGCTAGGTGTAGTTTTCCTAAGGCAGCTGTTGCCTGGAGACTAGCATTGGCTTGCAGATGGGAAATGGTGAAAACTTGGCTTCACTTGGCAATTTTTTGCTTTGTTTGGTTTTGTTCTTTGACCTGCTTCTGTAAGGGAGTTGGACTACATGATCTCTAAAGGCCCCTTCCAACCCTATCAGTCTATGATTCTATGACTTACTAAACTGTCTATATTGATCCATTGGGTTTTCTACCTTTTGCCCTTCTAATTTTCTCCCTCATCCTGCTGTGACGGAGTGAACACACAGCTGGGTGGGGGTTTAGATGATGGCTGGGATCAACCCACCACAGTCCTTTTTGACATCTAGGGTGAGGCATAAGAAGTTCATGATAACAACAGAGTTGATCCAAATGTGCTATGCTGCTAACTGGCTGTTATATCTGTTTAGCTACTACTTGGCAAGTTCTTGTGGGTACTGGTTGCAATTTTGACTTGTTTGTTGTTAATACTGGTTTGTTTGTTTTTTCTCTTACCTGCTCTGTGATATTCTCCCTTTCTTGCTGTACACCAGACTTCAAGGCTTGTTAATGGCTTTTGCATCTTGCTATGCTGTTTATCAATTTGTTTTGTTCTGCCTGGGAGAGCTATGATAAAAGCACTGGCCTTAAGCCTAATCTGGTATTTGGATGCTGCATTGCTGCTGTCCCAGTACTTTGAGAACCATCTCGTGGAGACAATTAAAAATTACATCCTTCTCCTCTTTTCCTCTGGGAGATACTTTGTGGGGAAATAAGGAATGCCACCTCTCTCTTCTCTGATGTAGATGTTTTCTGCCAGGGTAAAATGGCTAATCGATTTCTTGAACATCCTAGAATAATCATAATGGTGTGTGTCATTAATCTGATTTTGGCTTTTTGTAAGGTTAACCAACTGGTTGGGAATGCCACACAGGGATGTGTCCAGAGCCAGCTGAAGCATGGGTGGCAAGATGCTTAGGAGAATTTGGGCACGTACCTAGAATAATTTTCATCTCCAGCAGTCTAGGACTTCACACCTAAACAGGCCTGTAAATCCCGTTGAAGTGACACAGCATTTGACAAGAGAATACCTTGACTATGACAGACACAGCTTCTTGCACTGTGCTGAGTTCTGGCCTATGCTTACTGAGCCTCTGTTCAGCACCCTCAAAGCAGCTGGTTAAGGGACTTCCAGTTGGTAATTATGGGAGTAAGGTAATGAATGCTCTGACAGGAATAGAAAGGTCCTGCCTCTAGCCAAGTGTAGGAAAGGGACAACCAGGTCTATTGAACAGTATGGATTCAACAGCCCATCAGACCCACATGATTATAAGGATCTTTTAGACAGTAGCACACAATGTATCCTAATGCTATAAGGGAGCAAAACACATCTGGATTTTTGGAGTGACACAGGGATCCCAATATTTGACTGTGTTGGAGGCTGAGCTGAGTCTAATAGGGAATGAGCAGCAGAATCATTCTGTCATGACTTTCTCAGAGGCTCTGTGTATCCTTGGCATGGGCTACCTTAGGAGAAGGTATTCCAAGGACCCAGAAGAGTACTGGTGGGCTTTTGTTGTAGCTACCATAGGTATAGTTTTTTACCTTACCTGGCACATCAGAGGATCCTTTTCCTGTGGGACTACTATGTGTTCAAGATCGGCAAGTATTGATTGTTACCATGATGGTGTACCAGAAGCAATATCACAATAACCAAGACTCTCTTGTTTCACATGATTGTAACTCTCTAGGAAAGACAGAGGGTTACTCTTTCCTCAGGAAAAAGAGAAACTCATGGGATTGCTTTTACTCAGGAACCTCAAGGAGATTCATCCTTGAACGAAAATAACCCGGGATTTGAGTTGCATGATGATCACAGTTGTATGTTAAAAGTACCATAGTAGGAGCTACCCAAACCAATGGAGGATGAACCTCGTAAGTAACCAGGCAAGAGCAGCAGTGACCCACTTGAGCTGGTTCTATTTGCGACAGAGTTTATTTTCTTCATAGCAGCCCATATGATGCTGTTTTTTAAATCTGTGGCCAAAACTATTGATAACACACCTATGCTTTAGCTATTGCTGGACAATACTTGCACACCATCAAGATCTTCTCTGGTAGGAGAAGCTTTTTCCAAGGTATCTATTCCTCAGAGACTAGTTGGGCATCAGCCTGCTAGCTGAAGGTGGCGAATGATTGCAGTTGAATCATTCATGCTCTATTTAAGGTCAAACCAGCCTTGACCTTGCCTAAGAAATCTTGTATTTCTGGATTTTGTGTTTTCTCGTGTGCTGGCTCCCTGAAAGAATTTTCAAGTAAATAGACTGGGTCACCAATCTGGGACAGGTTTGGTGGAATGTTACAATATTTAGCAAGTAATGTGGTACATTTCCACAGAGATGTCACAAAGTTTGTGACAATCCCAAAAACACATATTGAAAGTTATCAGAAGCAAAGTCCTAAGGAAGGAGATTAATGTATTTTTTTTAAGTAATGCAAAATATATATTTTTTTTTCCACAAAGAGTAAAACAAAATATTTCATCAGAGCTTCAATTAATGAGGTATAAACTTTTTCTTATTTTCCTGATACTATTTGTTTTGATCAGTAAAACTGTATTTTCCCACATATTTTTTAAGTGTCAGAAATGAGATTTTCTGGGAGAAAATATTACAAATGGAAAATTCTAAGCAAGTCTTTATTCATATCCCTGACTGTGATGACATGGAAAACTTTAATTTTTCAGTGATTCAAATTGTTCATTTGTTAGATAATAAAATAACAACCTTACATCACAATTTAAATTAAGTTATATTTTTATGATTTTCAATTAAACTTTACACTGCTATATAATTTTTCTTCTTTATGTAACTTTTAAGATTACAATTAAGTTAAGGAATAGTCATCTTCACTAATTTAAACCACTTAATGTTAGGTGACATTATTGCTTATATTATAGTATTTTAAAGAAATGAAAAACGTTAGAAAATGCTTCGTCATGGAATTCACACCTCTGTTATTGGAGTTAAACTCAACAAAATTGTAATGAGTTCAATTACTTTTTTTATAGACAGAATATAGCAACTTTTGTGATATCCTTCTATCATTTTCTGTGATTTCTCTATCTAAACC
This sequence comes from Colius striatus, assembly GCF_028858725.1. NCBI lineage: Eukaryota > Metazoa > Chordata > Aves > Coliiformes > Coliidae > Colius > Colius striatus. The sequence goes on from NC_084759.1 coordinate 85,841,194, forward strand.
AGAACAAAAGCTAACAATAAAATAGGAGAGTGTTTCTTTCTTGTTCTCATTTTGCCTCTAATTTTTATTTTAACTTGTTGGGGTACTCTCTTATCAGTTGCTATGCTTTTTGTAATAGCAGCATCTGTGATTCTTTGATCTTGCCAAATTGTTTTTATAGTACTCTTTAAAGAATTAAAAACCAGAAGCAGACATTACAACATTTAAAGAAGAGTTTTCCTTGAAGAGTGATAGCAAAAATTGCTCATAATGTCCTCTCCAGTATTCACTTATAGAGTTTATACACAATTTCTTATCCCATCTTGTGAAGAAATATAGCTCTGCTTTCCTTGTTTTATAAACAGTGTCAGAATCATGTCCATAAGGTCCATGGTTTCTTCCAAGCTCACTTTTTGGAGAAACTTTGTTTTTTTGGAGAGGATTGTTCCCATTCTCACAAGCTAGGAGCCTCCATTCAGAATTGTTAATCCCTATTTGAAAATCCTATGAAGAGCTTAACAGCACATCAGTAGCCATAGTTAAGATGCTGAATGGACTGCTGGTGTCTCTTGAGCTGTAACTTCAGCAAATTTGTCACTTGTAAGTACTGTTGTTTCTCATAATTCCTAAGACACATAGGAAAGTTCTTCTGATGTTGATACTAGGGTCAAAATCCATAGCCAAAGGGGATATTTTCAAATAGAGACAATATCTCAAATTTCACAAGCAAGACAGTTATTTTAAAATGTGTTCTGCACAGAGAATATGTACTTATTCATATAACTTCTACTTTCAGAAGATTCAGTAATATACTTTATACCATCAATCTCTGATAATTCTCTACTTGCTACACATGCATAACTACTACTCAACTTGTATATTCATTTGCTCTGGCTCAACATTGTCTGTTACAGTTCTCTTACCCTCCTCAGCAATGATGGACATCATGGCTAAAGAGGGTAATTACCAGCAGCTACAAGATCATATAAAAACTATGTAGAGGACATTTTTTTTTTTTTCCCAACTCATCTCTACTGAGAAAAAACCTTAAGAAAACTAAAAGCATTGTTGCTTCTTCAGTTATGCTCCACACAGGGAACAAAAAATTCTGAAAGCTATTATCTGGTTAACTTGCACGATATAGGCTTCAAATTTGCAGATGACCTGTGTGAATGACAAGAAAATGTCACAGTGGAGTTTTTGTTTGCTTTTTTAACCAGACTTAGTAAATACACATGCCCACACTCAAGTGAGTCCAGAGGAAATTGTTATTGCAAGGGCATAAGTTTAAAAATGAGAAAGTGCTGGAATGAATACTGCTGTGGAAATTTCATTCACACTCTCTACACATAAACATTATCAACAGCACTAAGTAGTGTGCAATCATAAAAGTCATATCATAATATTGAGGTAATCATAATAAAGCAGAATTAAAGTTACAGGGACAGCTTTCTTTCAGACACAATTACATAAAGAATACTTTTTCATCACAGTCCTCATAATTTACTTTTTCATTCGGTAATACAGTATGTATTTGTAAAACAACTACAACATCAATTTCCTTTAATAAATCTGCTTATAAGACAAAAATTATACAGAAAAGTGTTCTGGTTTAGCAAGGAGCAGCTTTTGGCTTAGTAACAGGGGGAGCGGGTTGCAGTGAAGACCTGGTAAAGAGTTTGCGGACTCTCCCCCGGCTCCTGGGTTCACACCCACCTCCGGCCAATCTGGCGCCTCTGCCATCACTATTTAGGGGACGGGAATTTGAAATGCGAGGCAGGAGGTGTATGAGTGATACGAGATGGAGGCGACCACGCGGACCCTTCAGCCAGAGAAGGAGGAAGGAAGGAGAAGCAACAGACCAGAGACCCCTCTGCAAGCCGTGGTGAGAATGCAAACTGTGCCCCTGAAACCTATGGAGATCCGTGGCAGGACTGAGAGCCACCAGCAGCTCCATGTGAGTGAGCCCGGACGGGCGAGGGACTGTGTGAGGAGACGGCCGTGGCCCAGGCCGTGCTGGAGAGCCTGCACGTCGCAGAGCAGCCCCACATGAGAGGCAAAGAGGAGCTGCAGCCTTTGGGATAAGTGCGCGTCGGAGCAGCCCGTGCAGGGCTGCCATGCGTGTGAGTTACCCCACGGACTCGCAGGGAGGACTGGTGTGGAGTTCACCCGTCCTGAGGAGGGACAAACGGCAGAAGCTATCGGGAACAGACTAACTGAAACCCCCACTGCCTGCCCCCCCAAACCGTTCGGGGGGGGGACAGGGTAAAAACCCCGGGATCAGGGCTCTGAGCCCGGGAAGATGGGAGGTGTGGCGGGAAGGTGTTCTTAAAAAGGCTGGTTGGACTCTTCATTGATGTATTACTCTGGGTTGTTTCATTTTGGTTATGTTTTGGGTTTTTGGGGGTATGTTTTAGTTGATGTTGCATTAAATTATTTTCTGTTTTCTTCCCCAAACCGAGTGGCCTGGTCTGTTTTGTCCTGAACCTTAAGCGGCAATTATGCTCTCCCTGCCCTCGAGCAATCCTCAGCCTCTTCGGCGCTCGAGGCTAATCGTGGCCTTTGTTCCCTGATGGGCCTAAACCACGACAAAAAGATACTTTGAATTTTTTATTTCCCAACTGTACAATTTTTAAAGTTCTTTTCTGTTGATTTGTTTGGTGGGTTTTTTTGTTTGTTTGTTTTGGTTTTTTTGTATTTTGGAGTCATCACAATATTAAATATTAGATTTAACAGTCTGTCTTTTTCGACTAAGCCATGACAGCTGGTGAAAATTGCAAAGCATTTTCGTGTTATGCCATATTTTGGATCTGACAATGTCAATAATGTCATATTCTGCTGGCAATAATAAGCGAATATAATGTGGGCAAATGTTGCTGTTTAGGCATTTCAATTGGCCAGGCCCAATATATCCACACATTAGAAGCTCTACACCATATCTAAAATCAATAATTACTGAGCTGCCAAGTATAGAACAAATATTGTAAAGTAACAAGCCTACCTGTCATGCAGAGTACATGCTCTATTTGAATTTATGTCTAACCTCTCATAGTTTTTCCTTTTGCATCACTTCTCCCCTCACTGAGGAAAAGATAACATTTAGCTATTCTTGCAACTCTGTTGCTCCATCTTACCCTTTTCCAAAATGGTTGAATGGCATCTGGAGCAGCCTACTGTTTTCTTGTTCTTTGATATTAGCAGTGACAAAAATGAACTCACTCAAGAGTGGCAGGAACTGAAAAGTAATTACTTTCACACAAATTTAAATGAAATTTTATTTCTCATTTTACAAGTACAATTTCATGCTGTTTGCTGCCGTTTTTCTCCAATGATGAATGATTGTAGATAATTTTTCCACTACTCATCTACCTTTGGTTTTAGATAGATGTTGATCAGTTAAAAGGAGACTTAATGAAAATGTTCTTTAGAAAGCAATAAAAGCTGGTAGTGCTAACAAAAAAAAATTCTTTAAAAACAGTATAGCTCATCTGTTCAATCAAATGGTAGCAGTTCATAGTAATGTGGTTTGTCTTTCACAAGACCCAAAGAATATTTGATAGTAAAGCACATTCATTACTAATCAAGTGTGAAGAAATTAAGGCTGAGGCAGAAGAAGATAGGTTTCAGAATCATGTTGGCAAGAAAATTTAATTAGGACTGAAGTATAAATTAAGACCAAGGCACCTAAAAGTCAAAAATTCAGTTCATGCTAGAAGCAGCAGACTGATGCTTCCTGCTGTACTTAAGTACTCATTTCTCCCTTGGTGCTTGCTATCAGTGTTGGAGCACAGATGGCAAAAACACGTACTGTTCAAATTTACTATGTTAATTCACAAGGATATTAGTTAAGAAAGTAGTGTTAGTCCAGGCATTATAGCTCCATCTATTCTCTTTTTCATCATGTCTTTTCATTTTTCAACACTAAAACAAATAAACCTGGATTTGCAGTTACTGAAATGTTCCGTACACTTCCCAATCATGGACAGTACATGATGGCTGGCTTGCAGACATTGCAGTCTATTACAGAACAAGATAATTAAAATTAGAAACTTTAAAAACATATGTAATTTCCTCAATGATCCTTAATACCCTCTCTAGAGTCATTACAGTCATTGTGTAAGTATGTTATTATAGAGTTATTAGATATGATCTTTACTTGATCATCTCAAATTATTCTTCACTGACAAGTTTGCTTGTGCGACGTTCTCTCACTGAAAGTTTAGTGACCCACTGATTTCACAGATCTTAATAGCTACAAGAGACCTGTGATACAAGTTAACAATAGGAGTAACATTGTGTGTGTGTGGTGTAGAAGATGAATGAGTGCTATATTTATTAATATTGCATATTATATTAAATGTCTAAAAAGATGACTTGAAGTCATAAAATATAACTATATCTTACTTTTATAAAAGAAACTAGAAGATCAGCTGGACACAAAGTAAAATAGCATCCCTTAATAACAGTCATCAAAGGTCTGGAAACCAGATTTTTCAGCTTACATTTAGCATACACGGATGGATTTTCTTAAGTGTTTAGTAGTAACAGAAAGCACTATTTGTATTTAAAAATAAGCTTTAAAATAATTGAAGGCACACATGTCTGAACTTCTCATTATAACAAACTTTTCATAAATTGGTATTTCACTAGGTAGCAGGCAAGTTTTCAACCCCTATGATGCTATGCTGAATTTACTGCCTCGTTCTCTCCCTGGTTTTTATGTGTGTCTGCATGTACGGGTATGCACATGTCCTAATCAGCTTTCTTCTTCTACCTGTTTCATCTGAAAAATTCTAAGCTATTAATTGGAAAGCATTAACTTAGGTTTTAATTCAATTATAGTCTTCATATTTCTACACTAAATGCTGAAAAATACTTTGATATCAATTCAGCTTTTGTCTTCAGAATTTTCAGAGGTTTTCCCTATAAAACTGAATAAAGTGATTGCTGGTTTTTTTTTAATCAGATCTTGCCTACTCTCCTTTTCATGTGTTCTTATGCATTTTGATTTATGTAACTGCCATCTAATTTTGCAGTATTTTACAGTTTGTAAAGACCTTGTAGAGATTTTCTAATCAAAATGCAGAAAGTTCAAAAGACACAGGTAATAGGGCCTGATTTCTCATTTAATCCTTCCTATCACTCATGCTATCTTCTTTACCTTAAATATAAAATTTACCATACTATAAAAAAACACTGAAACCTACTCTTGGGCATAGGCTAATTGGCTGCAGAAACCTGATGGAAAAAAACACCTCATTTTGAATTAGAATCAGTTTACCTATTCCATTCTTCCTACAGTATTTCTATAACAATATTAATTTATAATATAGTCTCTAAACACAAGGGTAGATGGTCCCTCTAGTCCCTCTATTGGGACGCCTAGGCTCCCAATACCAACACGAGGATCCTCTAGCCCAACCAAGCGGAACTTTCGCTCCGTCTTACTGGCAGGCTGCTTTGGGCTTTCCCTGGGCCCAACCAAGCAGGGTCTCTGACACCGCGACTTACAGGCTAGTTCACCAGGTTCCACCCCCAACCAATTAGAAGTGCCTTACCACTCCAGGGAATATTGCGAGGAGCTGTAAGGGTCACAGGCGATGGTCCTACCCGAGAATTCCTCCGTGCAGGCTGGAGTTCGATCAGCATCTGATCCCATCCACTGGGTAAAACAGCTCAAACAAAAGAATCACATTTGCCAACACAAGCATGCATAAAATGTCCATCTATCAATTTAGCCCTTCACCTTGATTGTTTCCCAACAAACACAAACTTTCCAAAATCACAGTGATTGGTCAAAAATGATATCAGTCCCTTTGTTTTAGTAACAACTAAGGTAACAGCCAAGGTAACCTAATGAATACATTTACCAGGGTCTTGTAGTTAAGTTAACAGCTAAGGTAACCTAACAAATACATTCACCAGGGTCCCCATCAGGTATGGTATGTAACTCTTGCAGTTTGATCCTTATGCGATTTAAATAAATACTTACTTAATCAATAGGTGTTTGAGTTATTTGCAAGTGCTTAACTAATTGATTGAACTATTACTAGGTGATTAACAAGTGCTTAACAAGTGCTTGACTACTTATTGTGATGATAAGTTGTTAACTAAAATAATTGTGTATCTGCAACAGTACCATGCCCCTAACAGTGCTCTATACAGGAGTACAGAAAAGAGTAAACACAGTCATACTTTTGTAGCCTACTCTCCCAGCTTGCTGGCTGTAGCTGAACAAGCTGTGTTTCTTTGTGTTGATGAGTACCTCTCTTCTGAGAATTTTTTCAAAGGTGCTTTTACTATGCAAATCTTCCTGACATGTAAAAGATCCTGAAAAAGTTGCTCCACAGTTTACTTATGCACAGTGTGAAAAAATTCTTTTGTCTGTAGTGGATCTCCAACATAGTTTACTTCACCAGTTTTAGTATTACAAAACCAGTTTGTATTAAATATGCAACATCTGCATAGCTGCTTTTTCCTAGTCAGCTATGTTTTTATGACTCTCCCGTATATCTCCCACACACATTATTTCTCCAACTTGTTCTTAGCTAGTTAGTTATACCTTGCATCAACCCTTGAGCCCTTCTCTGTGTATTATTTTGACTATTGTCCATATTTTCTTGTATTTCAGATGCGAGCACATCACAGATTTTTGCAGCAGCTTAATGCTATCTTTATTTTGTCACAAAGCACTTTATTAACAATCTTAGATGTCTTTAGAATACTGAGAATGAATGCAGGCCAAATGTGGATTTGCTGTAAACAAGTCAGAGCTCTCAATTTGGCTTACAGCAAGGCTAAAATATAGCATAATCTAATTTGTAATATATACCATAAAATATATACTTTAGGAAATGGTATTTTGAACTTTAGGCAATAACTATACATCAGAGGTACTAACTACATTCATCTTTCTGTTTACTTAGTTGAAAATGTCCACAAATTATCCACTTTCATCTTTCAGACTACTTTAGATATTCTGGAAAATAAAATGGCAAACCCATGAAGGGCAGAGAAGAGCACTTGCAGTAACAGAGAGATATTGATTAATCGTGTGATGCAAATCAATGAGGAGTTAGCATGCATTTGTTACAGTAGAATTCAGATCTATCTAGACAAAATGGCAAATCAGCTCAACACTGGCAAATGTGTGTAAAAAAAACCCACTACAGCAGAAGTGTCAAGTCACAAACATAACACTTATGTTGACATTGTGTCAAAAAATCAGCACCTCACTTCATTGTTGGGCACCCTAGTCACTTGAAGTGCAAGGAAGATGACCTGCCAAATTATACTTACAACTCTTAAATTTTATCAAGAGGAGACTCTGGGACTATGGAAAGCTCCACAGATGCATCGTGCCTTGTAGATAGACTTCAGCTTCATCATTCAAATAACCCTGAGGACTGGTGTTTTTGATAAATAGATTTGTTCTGTATATGTCCTTCCTTATTCCGTCTCATGAGCAGCAGCTGAGAGAAAAGAGGTCACTGAAGACCCTTAATTACAGAACTGGAACTGCACTGCTTTCATAATCCCAAAATAGCAAAGGTTACATAAAAACATTTAACAGCGTGAAATTACAGAATATTGGAAAGAGCTAGCATGACAAAGATTCAGTAAAGGTAAACAAAACCTGCATTTAGATATCTTTACACTTAGGCAAAACATTAGACTGCAGACAATTCTGTAATTAACAAGAGAAACCTTCCTGCTCTTAACAGTAACGTTACACCAAAATCAAACCTTTTGGGAGCAATCTGTCTTCTTTAAAACCATGGATTATAGCATATTAGGATTATTGTAGCAAAATAAAACATATCTCCCATGGAAAACCAGAACACCACAAGTCTTTGCTAAGTCAGACCTCAGCATTAGCAGACTTAAAATAACCCAAGCAACGACACCACCACCAACAAAACCTTAAGCAAAAGTACCCTTATTATTTTGCTGCTTAGGTCAAAGTGATCCAAAACCTTACACATTTCACCTCAGCCTTGTAGCAGAAGATCGCATCAAACCAATAGAAATCAGGAAGTTTCTAAATGTGATGTCACTGAACAAAAGTTGAAATCAGTACAAGCGAGATGTATTTTTTTAGAATGAGTATACACTAGATGAGTTTTGCTTCTAAGGTGTGATGAAAGAAACTGACAAAATTGAACTTTGACATATTTGACAAGGGGACCATAACAGAGGACTTAAGTGTTATTAACTTTTGAGCATTTACCTTGGCACAGGGCTAATAGAAATAGTTTTGCAGTATCATTGCTGTTGTTAAAAAAAAAGGTGGAGCTCCTGGATACTGTGATAATTACAAATCCTGTGGCACTTAATAAAAGTGTAGAAGCATTAACATCAGAGCTCAGTTCAAATTCCCATTTAGATTACTATTCTTATCTCAATTTTTACCTTTTGCTACTTCAGCTGGCTGTTATATGTCTCATTTAACCCTCCTAAAGACTAACAGGATCATCACTGTTATGATCCAGTCACTGGTCAGGTGTTGCATGCATAAAACTTGAAAAACCATTGGTGCAGCTTTCAGTAGGAAAGGTTGGACTAAGTATTTTCAAAGTCTTTGCATTTTGTCATTCCTGTTCCTGAATTTCTTTGGGGATTCTCATCTAAAAAGATTATAATTTAACATTGACAACCTGGCTGCTGTCCCACAGTCCCTAATCCCTGCACCAGTACTTCACATCCCTGCAGCACAGCTATGCAGTTGCCTTCTGTCCCTATGTGCAGCTGATGAGCGGCGAGGTAACCTTTGGTCACTCCTCAGGGTCTAACAGAGTGTGTCCCTGTGTTCTGTGACTAAGTAGAGTTGAGATCCAATATTGTTACATGTATGACATCCAACTTTGGCTGCACCCCTGACATGCCTACCACCTCCATGTTACATGGCATCTCTCTACCAGTGACCTGTATGTGTTACACACCTGCCACTGTTACAGCACTGAATCAACCAAGGTGATTCAACGAGGTGTGTTTAGCAGTATCAGTATTTTAAAGATACGAATAAAATATTCAAGACATCTAAGCAAATAAGCCCCACTGCTACTGTGCATCATCTGAATATAGATAAACCTTACTCTTCCCTGGGCATTGAGTGCAGCTGGCAGTTACTTCCGTCACAGGACGCAAATCTGGTTCTGATCATTGACTTGCACTAGTAATCATGAACTACTAAAGGTGAGATCGGCAATAGCAATTATAAAGGAGTCACACTTGTCATGGCTTGACATGACAGCTTTTTCTGGTAAGGGGGAAGGGGCTGTAAAGATGGCTCCTGTAAGAAGTTGCTCGCAACTCTCCCCAGCTCTGAGCCAGACCCACTTCTGGGGCTGAGCCAATTAGATGCCTCCATGATCACTTTTTAAGAAGAAGCGGAAGAGGAGGGTTCTTCCTCCATCTTCTTCCTTCTTCTGTTTTTTTTTTTTCCTTCTGGCTGGTGGTGGTGCAAGGAGTGGGAACAATGGGAGAAACAACCATGTGGACTCAAAGGTCAGTGATGAAAGAGAGGAGGAGGTGTGCTGGAGCAGAGACTCCCCTGCATTCTATGGAGAGAACTGGTGAAGCTGACCTCACATCAACCGTAGAGACTCATTTTGATAATGACCCCATATCAGGGGCAGAGACTCATGTTGCTAAAGCTGCCCCCAGACCAGGGGCAGCGATTCACTTCTTTAAAGGCCCCAAGCCAGGGACAGAGACTATGGCCAGAGGAGGCCGTGTCCCATGGTGGGGACCCAACCACTTCACTGCAGACCCCGAGCCAGGGGCAGTGATTTTCTTCTTTAAAACTATGGGTGGAAGAGGCCGTGTCCCGAAGGAGGGACCCTTCATCGCTATGGCCGGAGCAGGCCGTGTCCTGAGGAAGGGACCCAATGTCCACAGCTGTAACTGTGGGGAGGAACCCATGACAAAGCAGCTCACTGGACTTGTGCTCAGAGAAGGCCTCGTCCCAAGAGAGGACTGTGTCCTGGGGGAGGAACCTCGTGTTGAAGTAAGGGAAGAATGCCAGGAATCGTCCTCATCTGAGAAGAGAGAAGCGGCAGAGCCCATCTGTGAGAGACTGACCACATCCCCCACTCCCTGCCCCCCTGAGCCATTGAGCTGTTGAGGGGGCGAGGAGGTAGAGATATCGGGAGCAGTGAGCTGGGCCTGGGAAGGAAGGAGGGATGGGGGAGGGAGATCTTAAAGTGCTGGTTGTAATTTTCTCATCATCCTACTCCCTTTTTGCTTTTATTCTGTTCTGTTTCTTGTAGAATAAACTTTCCTACTTTCCTCTCCAAGACAAGTACTGGAGTCTGTTTTGCCCAGAACTGTAATTGGCAGCGAGCTCTCCCTGCCCTTGTCTTAATCCACAACAACCTTGCTTATCTTTTTACTCTCATTTCGCTGGGGCTTCCGCCATCCTAATGAGGGTGGAGGTGAATGGGGGCACCGAGCGAGAGACTGTCGTGGTGCTGCTGTGCTAGCTGGGCCAAACCACGACAACACCACAACAAAAGTTTGCTGTTGATATGTTAGTCACATGCATACACAGAAAACACACTCTTAAATCATCTCTTAGCTATTATAATCTTAAATAACAAAAGTGCACCTTAGCTGGATTTTCAGGTTTTGGGTATTTTAGACTTCTGTTGTTGTCTCAAGAAAGTAGTTTCCGTGTTTTGTTGAAACAAAAGAACCTGAAGGCATCTTGCCTCATATAGAGAACTGCAATATTGAGTGTACTGCTTGGGGATAGCCTTCAAGTTGCTGTATCTCTACTTCAAGCTGAGATAGTTAAACGACATGCGACTCATTGCAGATGCTGGAGGAAACAAAAACATCAGTGCTGTGTCTCAATTTCTTCAGAGACAGACATCTGCTTTGGACAATCAGTTAAAAATTGAGTCTTATACAACGAGGAAACAATTCCATCCTTCTCCTAAGGGAGCAAGAAGGCCATCTGTCTTTTCTCTCAAAATGTTGGGTTTTTTTTTCAAAGAAGTCTCCTCTTTCCTCAGCATCTGCTCTATTCCTGGCTTTTGGAGAGTTTTCCTAGGTTTACTGTTTTACACTGAGGTGAGGTGCTCTGTGTTGTAGGTCAAAACATGTATGACATTCTATTTACAAGAACTCATAAGAATTAACTCAAGATCCACTTTTTCCCAGAAGCTGCATTCCTAATTTTCATTCTCAGATTATTAAATATTATTACAGGACAAGCAAAACATCAAATATATGGAGGACGCATTAGCTAACTAAAGAGCTAAAGTAACATTATCTTGATTCTATCCGATTATCTTTGAGACCACTAGCCAACATTAACTTTCCAGAGGTTTGTGAAGGTTTTACTTAAAAGTGTAATCCTAGATCTCTTGATGTGTTTGGATTAACATATAAAAACTTCTTTTTTTTTTTTTTTTTGTAATAAATCCTGTATAAAACATGACTAATTAGGTTTAACAGAGAAGAAAGTGGATGAACTGTAACAGTCTGTGATACAGAGGAAACCAGTTCACATCATCTCATGTGCACTCTATGCCTCAACCAAAGTGCAAGCAACCTCTATTCAGGGATAATTTGTGTCAGTTTTCCTAGAAGGTGCAACTCCATTTCTGACCAGTCCAAACACAAACAAGCACCCTGGCCACAAGCAGAGAGCCATGCAAGCGTAATTCCATGACAGAAATATTGTCCCACACAAGAAGCAACAGAGATGTGGAGCCTTCCTGAAAAAGAGCTGGGGAAGAAGACCACAAAACTGTCCAGCATTGTCTGATCAGAGCCTGAGTCCACAGCATGTATGGGAGGGCTGCCTAGGTCAGAGCAGGATCTGACTTGCCAGTATATCATAGACTCATACAATCATTTAGGTTGGAAAAGACCTTTAATATCATCTGACCCCAACTGTTAATCTTAACTGTTAACCTGGCATGTCTGCCACTAAACCATGTCCCTAGGAACCACATCTACACATTTTTTCAATATCTCCAGGGATGGTGGCTCAAGCACTTCCCTGGGTAGACTGTTTCAGTACTTAATAATTCTTTTTGTTAAGATATTTCTCCTAATATCCAATCTAAACCTCCCTTGGCACAACTTGAGGCTATTTCCTCTCATCCTATCACTTGTTGCTTAGAAGATACTGACCCACACATCACTACAACCTCCTGTCAGGTAGTTGTAGACAGTGATCACATCTCCCTTCAGCCTCCTTTTTTCCAGCCTAAACAACCCCAGTTCACTCAGCTTCTCCCTGTAAGACTTGTGCTTAAGAACTTTCACCAGCTTTATTGTCCTTCTTTGGACACCCTCCAGCACCTCAGTGTCCTTCTTGTAGTGAGGGGTCCAAAACTGAATACAATACTCGAGGTGCAGCCTCACCAGTGCCAAGTATAGAAAGATAATCACTTCCCTGATCATGCTGGCCACCCTATTTCTGATACAAGCCAGGATGCTATTGGACACTTTCTTGGCCAGCTGGGTACACTGCTGGTTCATATTCAGATGACTGTCAATCAATACCTCCAAATATCATAGAGAGCAGAGGATGTTGTTTTAAATTTTCTTGGATGTCCCAGAGAAAATGAGATTTAAGTTCCTCTCATCATTTGGTGAGTATTTTAACTTGGGTTTAACAAGATAAAGGGGGTGGGAGTATTTATCTTGAAGCCTGCATGATATAAACAGAAAATATTTTTCAATAAATACCATGTTACTCAAACTCCATTGGTGTTCTGTATCGTACAGTGCAACACATACTCCACTACCTTGGGTGAAGGAATTCCTCCTTAAACTTTCCAAATTTATTTGGCCTCAAGAAGTTGCACTGTTGCACAACTGCACTGTGCAGTTCTCTGACTATACTCCATACTCTACAGCTCTGGGTGATGAATATCAGGGATATATGAACTACATGTTATTTCTTCTTTAACTGAAAAATAATATGAGCAGCTTGTTTTTGGAATAGCAATTTAGCTGAATTCCATATATTTATGGAATTAGGTATGATATTATTTAAACATATATACCTGTAGATGCATTGGTGAGCAAAGAACAAATGAATAAAGCAATAGTCTTTAATATAAAATTGCACTTCTCTGTAGTATATATTTGGATACTGTTTTGGTAATTAAAAACTTTATGAGCAGTTCATTGCAGAATAGTAAAAATGTGTTAAAATCCATTAGCGTGATTGAATATATTCATGAAATGCATCTTTAGTACAATAATAAAATTCATTTAACTTTTTTCCCCCTCCTTTTAGTGAGAAATTATTACATTGGAGACAGAATAGAATAAGTAAATTGAGAATAAAATATAGTATAAATGAAAACAATTTCTTAGACCAAGTCATGCAAGCTTTTTATTTATGTAGTATCTTTCATCTGATAAAAAAATGTATGCCATTCTTAGCTCTTAAGGAAAAATCCCACCATCTTAGAAGATGTGAGCTAAATAAACTTACACTGCCACAGAAGTATCTGGGAAGCTTCTATTGTGAATTCTTGTGCTACTAAAAAGCTATCATATTGGGAAATGAGGAATCTACACAATAGAATTCAATTACATTTCTTTATACCATTCATTTCTTTCACTGTTGATTTCATGTGCATTTTATAAGTCAGCTTCTTTTTCTCTTGCTTGTGAACAGGTCAGAAAACAGAGATACAAAATGTTCCTTGGAGAGTGATTGCTAAAGGAAAAATGTGGTACTTTCTAACAGAAACACAGACTTATAAAGAAGGGAAAGGCACTGTAATGGAGACATTTCTATTTGCCCTCTGAATGCTTGGAGAGCTTATCCAGATTTTAATAAGTAGGCCATGGTCTTGTTAGAATCAGTGTCAATTGCTGTATACATCAGAACCAAAAGATACTCAAAATTAAGCCATGAAAACCAATCACACAACCCTAAATGTCAACCACTCTGTTTTCTTTAGATCTCAGCATCGTACGTACAGAAAACTTGAAACTGCGCTGACAAATTCCTTTGGAAATCTTTCCCAGCAACCAGCAATACCATATTGGTTTTTCATGAAATGTTGCATAGTTCAAAGTAATCTATCATGGCAATTTGGTATAAAATATTTGAAACAATACTACAAACCAAAACTACAATAAATATATTATAATTAAGGTCAAGTAAAATTGATATGAAATCCAGGTGGATTGCATCTACTGAGGGTATACATAGCTTTTATTTTATTTTTAAAATAAAACTAATTAATTATAGAATCATAGAATGGTAGGGGTTGGAAGGGGTCTTTAGAGATCATCTAGCCCAACCCCCTTGCAGAAGCAGGGTCACCTAGATTAGGTCGCATAGGAACATGTCCAGGCAGGTCTTGAAGACCTCCAAGAAAGGAGACTCCACAACCCCTCTGTTCAGCCTGTGCCACTGCTCTGTCACTCTCACAGTGAAATAGTTTTTTCTTATATTTAAATGGAACTTTTTGTGTTCCAGCTTCATCCCATTACCCCTTGTCCTGTTATTAGCTACTATAGAAAAAAGGGATGTCCCAACCTCCTGACACCCACCCTTTAGATATTTATAAATGTTAATAAGATCACCTCTCAATCTCCTCTTCTCCAGACTAAACAGCCCCAGTTCCCACAGCCTTTCCTCATATGAAAGATGTTCCAGTCCCCTGATCATCTTGGTGGCCCTGTACTGGACTCTCTCCAGAACTTCCTTGTCCCTCTTGAGCTGAGGAGCCCAGAACTGGACACAGGACTCCAGATGAGGACTCACTAGGGCAGAGTAGAGGGGGAGAAGAACCTCCCTTGACCTGCTGGCCACACTCTTCTCGATGCATCCCAGGATGCCATTGGCCTTCTGGCCCATGAGGACACATTGCTGGCTCATGTTTAGTTTATTATTAATTGGGACTCCCAGGTCTCTCTTTGAAGAGCTGCTCTTCAGCAGTTCGACCCCCAGCCTGTACTGGTGCATGGGGTTGTTCCTTCCCAGATGCAGGACTCTGCACTTGTCCTGGTTGAACCTCATGAGGTTCCTCTCTGTCCACCTCTCAAGCCGGTCGAAAACCGGCTGAATGGCAGCACAGCCTTCTGGGGAATCAGTCAGTCCTTCCAGTTTGGTGTCATTGGCTAACTTGCTGAGGGTACACTCTGTCCCCTCATCCAGGTCCTTGATGAAGATATTGAAAAAGACTGGCCCCAGAACTGATCCCTGTGGAATTCCACTGGCCACAGGCCTCCAACTCTATTCTGTGCCATTGATCACCACCCTCTGGGCTCTGTCATTCAGCCAGCTCTCGATCCACCTCACTGTCCACTCATCCAAGCCACACTGCCTGAGCTTTCTGATGAGGATGTTATGAGAGACAGTATCAAAAGCTTTGCTGAAATCAAGGTAGATGATATTTGCTGCTCTCCCTTCATCTAGCCAGCCAGTTATGCACTCATAGAAGGATATCAGGTTAGTCAAACAGGATTTCCCCTTGGTGAAGCCATGTTGACTCCCCCTTATAACCATCTTATCCTTCATATTTTCAGTGATAACATTCAGGATGAGTTGTTCCATCACTTTTCCAGGGATGGAGGTGAGGCTGACCAGCCTGTAGTTTCCTGGGTTGTCCTTCCTGCCCTTTTTGAAGACTGGTGTGACATTGGCCTTTCTCCAGTCCTCAGGCACTTCACCTGTCCTCCATGACTGTTCAAAAATGATAGAGAGTCTTAGCAATCACATCAGCCAGCTCCCTCAGCACTCTAGGATGCATCCCATCATGACCCATTGACTTATGAGCCTTAAGCTTGGCGAACAAGTCTTTAAACTCTTCCACCCAAGGCAAGTCCTCTGCTGTCCTGGCCATCCTGTTATCCTTGCTGGACTGGGCTTCCCAAGGGTCAGCCCTCAGTACTTCAGCCTTCTCTGCATCCTCAGACACCAGGGCATCCTCAATTAAATCAATTAAGTATTCAATTTTATTTATCTTCCTAGGCTTCTCTGTCTCTAAATTAATTCTAAGGGACTCCACAGTGCTACCTTACATTTATTTGTAGCTACACTAATTTATAGCCTTCCTTCTTATTGTTTCTGAAGGGTTTCTTCCTTCTAAGTCATGACATCTTTCCTAATTGAAGCAGCACATCTCCATTTGGATACGGGTCGCATTGTCTGGCAGAGTTGCTGGATCAGTCACTCTGCATAAAACATCCAGTTACTCTTGGAAAGCATGGGTACATCTGTGTGGCAATCTGCTACTTCAAGTCTAGCTGACCTGTATCTATTTTTCGTGATGCCAAGCATGCAATTTATTATCTGGAAGCATTCAGTGTTCACAGCTCTCTTTTACCCACGGATTGTAACTGATGGTGGGCAGAATATGCAATATGCTTACTATAGTGGAAAAAAAAAAAAAGTAAAATAGGATTTGGAGTGAAGGAGGAAGAAATAGTATTCTCCCAAGTAATAAACAATAGGACAAGTGAAAATGGCCTCAAGTTGCAGCACAGGAGGTTTAGATTGGACTTTAGGAAAAATGTTTTCACCAAAACGCTGTTAAGCATTGGAACAGGCTACCCAGGTGGTGGAGATATTGAAAAGATGTCATGTGGGGCTAAAGGACATGATTTAGTGGTGGATGTGGCAGTCCTAAGTTAAAAGTTGGACTCGATAGTCTTAAAGGTCTTTTTCAACCTAAACGGTTCTATAGTTTTATGTTTATCTCTAGAGGTGACCCTTCTCTTTGGACACCTATATCTTCTGGGGATAAGTTGCATTTTTGAGTATGGGCACTGTTCTCCAATATCATCTGTGGTGAAAGCCATGTTGGAAGTCAAGAAGCCGTCTCCAGCTTTGTGAGCTCAGATGGAGCTGCCTTGGGAGAGAAGGCTCGTGGAAGGGTTCAGCCGACACCTCCCACGACTGCCATGTGTGCAGCCTCCCCTGCTTCAGGTAACTGAAACTGTCCTACATTCCTTTATATTTCCTCTTACACTGACCTTTGACAACCAGGTACTTGTTTGACCATTAACAAACATGTATGGATAAGATGAACACACAAGTTCATTTATTCACCTTCAAAAACATTTACTGTCTAAGTGCAAAAAAACAGACTGAAGCATCATTGTCTTAAACAACTGTAGTGTATTATTACAGTCACTGAAACAGAAAGATTTAAAGCCAGGACTTCCACATTATTCACTACTGCTTTGGTAGATATCTGTAGATTAATGTGGATAAGAACTGTTAATAAGATGAAAACATTGAAGAAATAAGTGGAACAACTACATTAATAAACATAAGGAAATTGTTATGTTTAGAAACACAGAATTCAATTAAATTTTGGAATTCGGTGTCTAGAATAGCCATGCACTACATAGCTGTTTCTGTACATAGCTATTCTGTTTCTGGTTAGCTGCTTTGAGAATGCTATAGGAGGCAGAACACACAATACTGTTTTTGAAATTTCATCGCAACTCAGAACACTTCCTTGTGTCAGCTTGGACAATGTATTCTCCATGTAATATACTCAACAAATATTATACAAATTCAAACTAAAAAATGTAATCAGAGAAAAAAAATACCAGTTCTTCCCTGCATTACATTTTAACTGAAGCCAAACAGTTGCACAGAAAAATAAATAGGGTCTAACACTACCTGAACTGCTTGTAGCCTCATTTTACTCTTCTGTCAAATGGATTTTTCTGTCTTCTCTCACATCAACATACTATGTGTATAGTTGCTGGATGGTAAAGATTTCATTAAATTACTTTGCTTTACTAAAAGAGGCAAGCAGTAGATATAATATACCCTAGTGTAAATATACAAACCCAAAATTGAGTTGCCCCTGGAATTCGTTTAAATCTTCAATAACTGTATAAAACAATTACTCTATGGAATTAAATAACTTTTTTTCCAAGAGACTCAAGAAACTTCACTTGTTGCTTAAAATATAAGAGATATGTAAATCACTTTTTGCTTTGGATAAAATAATATCTATGGTAATTTAAAAGGCAAAATTACCACACTGAATTCTGGAAATCATGGTAGCAGGAATACTGAGGTGCTTCAGAACAGATAGAATTGAGTTTGGTAGGAGAGAGATGCCAAAAGTGAAGAGTGCTGTACAGTATTGTGGCTTAGAATCATAGTACCATATAATGGTAGGGTTGGAAGGGACCTTTAGAGATCATCTAGTCGAACTCCTCCGCAGAAGCAGGTCCACCTAGATCAGGTTGCATAGGAACGTGTCTTAGGACTCTAAGCTTTTCACTATGGAAAATATTCATTATGTATCTCCCTTTTATTGGATAGCATATCATCCACGAATCAATATTTATTATTCATGAGAATTTGCTGAATAAACAGGGTAAGTAATTCATTAGTTCTTTAAATTCAGTGTGTTTATTCTTTGCTTTTAACATTGTGTGGTTGCCCACCTATAGCTATTTTCTTTTTTTCATTGATGATGCAATTGTCAAACATATAAGTCGTGTACTTCTAATAGGAGCTTCTGGTGGTTAAACATCAGACTAGAATTGAATTTAGAAGGATTATCTGTTGGGTTTTCAGCATGCTCACAGAGAACATTGGAGACCTGTGGACTGATTTTAAAGACTTTGAATGTAGACTAAGGAGAAAAGCAATTTTTTTTTTTTTTGGTAATTTTAAATTTACCATTGGAAACTTGTTAGGGATCTAAACATTTTATTTTTTTAAGGGAAGAAAATGTATGGTCAAATATATGGCAATTTAATCTACAATTAAGAAATCTTAATAGTTTAGAAATTCACAGAAATATTTGAGAAGTAGGCTATAGATTTCCTCCATTTTACTGTTGCATTTCACTTCATTAATGGCTGCAATGCATATGAATTTGTTTTTACATTTTCAAGAAATTACTTCTTGTACACCTAGTATGCGTAAAATACATTTTCAAAGGATTCTCATTACTTGAAATGAAAAATTGCTTCTTTTAGAAGACTTTTCCGCTTCCATTATGTCTGAACCCAATGCTTACCATCATTTCCAAGCATAAGCTGGTAACTGTTATTTGTCCCTTTACAAAAGCAGTCAATCATGTAGATAGTAGTAATGCAAAGTACTGTAGTAAGTCATTGCCATTAAGGATTCTGAAACATTTTTCATTAAGAATTTGTTTACTCAATTGTGTGAGCAAAACAAAATCATATAAGGATTAGTAAAGCACTTAATGTAGTTAATATACCAATGGAAAAGTATTATACGGAAGAGTGAGTTCCACAATAGTAACTTAACAGTTATCCCACATGTTCTTCCAAGGTTCAGAAATAATAAATTTAATCAAATATGCCTAAGGAAAATAACACTGGTAAGAACAGATTGAAATTTTACAGATTATCAGTCACTGGCTTTCTACATCTATGCATTTGTACTCTTGAAAAGATGATGAGAAGCTGACTTAGCCAAATGTTAATTTAGTAACATTTTTCTGTAAAAGAAAAAATACCACTTTGTTTTGAAACACCTCATGAGTTAAAAGAATAAAACTTTGAATAACTAATGAAAGCAGGCAGCCCTAATCAAGGAGAGAAGGAAAAAGACAACATGACGAGAAGGTATGCAGTATTGCAGAATAGGCCCTGGCTCTGTAAGAAATGCTCTAAAGGCAGAATTCAATTAAATAGAGTCTTCAAGAAATCTCTTATTGGCCTTAATAAGAAAACTGCATGGGACTAATATTTACAGTTATAATTTTAGGTCTTGAAAGAAAGTATTGAATATATGATGATATGACATGTATGTGTTATGTAGTAAAGACCAGAAGGCTTTCATTATGAATTGGAAAATTCCTGTACTAGTGTACACAGCTTAATCTCTTGTACATGGTTTTAAAAATCATGGAACTTCAGATAGTATAAATAGAGTTTTTTCTGTGTTTTATTTTAGTTAACTCAGAAAACTTACCTGCTGCTTGTAAAGACTTATGCTTCTGATTATGCACTTCACTGGGAAACCGCTTCAGTGTCTTCATGTCCAGGCAAGCCAAGGCCTAGTCAAACATGAAAAAGAAAAAAAAAAAAATCAAAGTTTGGGTGGGTTGTTTTGTTTGGTTTTTAGTTTGTTTGTTTGTCTGTTTGGTTGGTTGGTTTTTTTTCTCAGTGATGTCCAATGATAGGACAAGGGGCAATAGGTATAAATTGAAACATAAGAGGTTCCAAAGAAATACAAGGCAAAACTTCTTCACTGTGAGGGTGACAGACCACTGAAATGGGCTGCCCAGATGGATTATGGAGTCTCCTTCTCTGGGGACATTCAAAACTCACCTGGATGAGTTTCTGTGTGACCTACTCTAGGTGGTCCTGCTCTGGCAGGGGGACTGGACTATCTTTCAAGGTCCCTTCCAACCCTTAAGATTCTGTGATTTGTATTTCCTCCCTTTTCAAGAAGTCTAAGATCTCCATGTCTTCCATTTTTATTTTCTGAAATAGGTTTTCAGGAGTGTCAGACACCTAAATACACAACTATTTTTGAAACAGTTGAAAAGCTCAGTGATAAATCCCAGTGTATCACACAGAAACTCGGTGAGACATGAAAAAGTTCCTTTTGCTTCCTCCTACTACATTTTCTGTTTCCAAAGCAAATCATTCATAAAGTTATTGTGAATACTTAAGTGGATGGAGCTTCGTAGTCACATCTTATATGAAATGAGAATAAGTATTGTCTTATGTTATTACACTTCCAAATTGTTTATGCTGCACACAGGAAAAGGGGCAAGTATGAACTCCATGTCCTGCAGTAAGAAGTACTGTAGCAAAGTTTACCAAAGTAAAAATAACATGTAAACATGTAGAACCAGATGTTATTTTAGAAATTCTCAAAACAATGCAGACAGTAGAAGAAATTGGTCTACTAATGCCCAATCTAATCTTACAGGATACATTAAAAATGTGTCTTTAGCACTTATTCCTCCTCTCAGTAGTCATCTCTGTTCTGTGTAACTTCCAAACTCATGGCACCACTTTCTATTAAGATAAATCATGTGCTACAGCAAAAGCAAGAAATGTTTCCTAGGAGTTTAAAGTGTGTGTTTTGCAAAAAATGTCAGAGATTTCATTCTTCAACATTGTTATCAAATATATATTTGGAGCATAAAAGTACAAGTACAGTTATTTCTGTGTAACAATACAAACATTCTCTGAAAAAACAGAGCTTGTCACAGATGGATTTTCCTTCTTGTTACAGAACAATCTTCTTCAGTCCCAGACTGGACTTCTTACAGTAGCCTTTTTCCTTAATGGAAGTTCTGTGTAACTGAACTTGCTATGGTTAAAAATTTGTCTGCTGCCAGCACTCCAGGAAATAAGACAGTCAACTTCTTGTTGCTCTGAGCAACTCTACCTCTGTTCAAGAAGTATTCAGCATCATAGCTGCTGATGTTCCTTGCACTCTCAGCTCTCTACTTAGAAAATGAGAACATAAAACCTGTATTTGCCGTGGGTTTATGTGTTTTGGTTATCTGATTTTTGCTGTTGTTTTATACCAGCCCTCCAGGATCCTATACATCTATAAGACTTGACCTTTCATTTCTTGTCTACTTGTTTCAGCCATAGGATTTTTTATCCCCTTCCTTTTAGTGGGTATATGTGCTGATTTAAAATGTATCATGTGTCATTTTTCTATTTTATCTAGCAACAGGACAAGGGGTAATGGGATGAAGCTGGAACACAAAAAGTTCCATTCAGACATGAGAAAAACCTATTTTACTGTGAGGGTGAGGGAGCCCTGGCACAGGCTGCCAAGGGAGGGTATGGAGCCTCCTTCCTTGGAGGTCTTCAAAACCCACCTGGACACGTTCTTATGTGACCTGATCTAGGTGGATGTGCTTGTGCAGGGGGTTGGACTAGATGATCTCTAAAGGTCCCTTCCAAATCCTACCGTTCCATGATTCTATGATCTGTCCTCTATTTCTTGAAGTAGTACCAGCGCACCAATACCATAGTAGTAGTAGCGAGTAATTTGTGCTCATGACAGATACTGAGAAACAAAAAGTGCAATAACACAAAAAATAGAGAAATCATTATAGAAAATTCAGGCTTAGGACTGAGGGAACGATTAATTAAGCTAACTGTTTGGAAATTGGTTTAAACTGTTCATAATTGTACCAAATTATTCACAAGTGATTTGGATAAAAGCTCATATGAAATTTGTTTTAGGCATGGCTCGAACCCATGAAAATATCTTCCCTTTACTATCAGCAACCTGAGCTGTTCCACAAGGTTTCGTGTTTTTTTTAACTGTTTAATAGTAACCTTAGAGTAAATAGAAATAATTATAAACAAAAGATTCAAATATTTTTCTTGCAGTAAGTAAAATCTACTATGCCAGTTCTGTAACACAAAGTCAAACTTTACCCTTTCATCTTGCAGAAATTACTGCTGCTAGAACACATTCTATGATAAGAGTGGAGGATCATTTGGGACTTTAAAACCCCTCTCTCTCTCATAAACTTTGCTATTTACTTTCAAAAAGAAAAAACAAAAAACAAACTGAAAACAAATGGCATACAAGTCACCTTTACAGTCACCTTTTTTTAAAGTAAACATTGATTTACTCATTACAAGCAGTTAATTATGTAAAGCTGCCCAAATATCACTCTACATTACCTAAGATAGATATCCTTTCTGTTTTACTGTACAATGACATAGTAGACTCAAGATAACGCTACCAAGTCTACACTACTCTAGTAATAGAAACTGAATAGTGGATGTGGACATGGATGCAGACAGCAGACATTGCAGTATGCAACATTCTTGAAATAAGGAATGACCTTTTTTAGGATGCTTATGCCTTCCATTCAGCATTCAGTTTGTGGCTGCAGACGAGCTGCGAATCAATTTTTACAGCAAAGGAAAGGACATAGAAAAAGGAATTTAAAATAAATACTCAAGAAACAATCCTGAAGTGAAATAAAAATTCAAAAGGATGTTAGAACTTAAAATCAAAATTCATCCACTTCTTCATTGTGTATAAGTGAAAAGGATATTTGATACATTCTACATCCTTGAAGTACTGGCTGAAAGTAATAATTTGCACTGTAATGCTTCATTAGTTCAAAGAACTGTGTAAACATTAGCTAATGAAATCTCATGGTATCTCTGCAAGGTAACCACTATTTCTCTTATACGGAAGATAGGAAAATAGACACATGTTTTCTTGTCCAAGGACACACTCTAAGACATGTACAGCACTGGAACTCTTATTTTCTAGTCCATGATCAATTCCTTTACCAATTTTCTTTTTTATTAAGAATGTCTTAACTATCAACAAATTACATGTAGCATAAATAAATGTTTTTATTGAAAGTATTACATAAAATTTAGAACTACAATAGCAACAATTCAGGAGCTTTTAATGGATTAAAAAATGCATTACTTTCTTTCTTCACTCCAATACAAGTAAAATTAGAAATGTAGGGTCATAAATCAAATGCACTGTTTTTATAATGTTAGTAGTACAAGCATTCCACATGTCTATACAGAACAATGTGCTTCACCTGATATTTTATCAGCTATAAAATCAACTACAATCAAGTAGGCTGCTAAATCAGGTAAGCTGCTAGATGAGGTAGGGCCTCATCTGGAATACTGTGTCCAGTTCTGGGCTCTTCAGCTCAAGAGGGACAGAGAACTTATGGAGTGAGTCCAGCACAGGGCCACTAAGATGATCAGGGGACTGGAACATCTTTCATATGAAGAAAGACAGTAGGAACTGGGGCTGTTTAGTCTACAGAAGAGGAGACTGAGGGAAGATCTTATTAACATTTACAAATATCTAAAAGGCAGATGTCAGGAGGTTGGGACATCCCTTTTTTGTATAGTAGCTACCAACAGGACAAGGGGTAATGGGATGAAGCTGGAACACAAAAAGTTCCATTAAATATAAGAAGAAACTATTTCACTGTTCAGGTGAGGGAGCAGTGGCACAGGCTGCCCAGAGGGGTTGTGGAGTCTCCTTCCTTGGAGGGCTTTAAGACCCACCTGGACATGTTCCTATGTGACCTGATCTAGGTGAACCTGCTTCTGCAGGGGGATTGGGCTAGATGATCTCTAAAGACCCCTTCCAACCCCTACCATTCTATGATTCTATGATTCTATTAAATATATTAGCCTAAGTTGAGGTAATCTCATAGAGTCTGAAGGAAGGTGTGAAACTGGATGAACAAGTGCTTCAAATCAAAGTTTCAAAGTCTGCAAGAAAGCAGCTCAAGATACACCCCAGTTCGGCAAAGTTTTTACGTATAGTTTAGTGAACTTGGTTTTTGTAGCAAACTTAAAGCCAGGGAAGTGGGCCTGAATAATAAGTTTGCTTCTTAGAATTTAGATAGCTGTTTGCGAAGGTATGGTTAATCCTGAGAAAGACTAAAAAAAATTATTTCTCTCTTTCTTAATCCCTATTATATGAATTTTCAGATGATCAAATCTTACTATATTGAAAAGAACTGCTGTGTTTGCTGTATTTGTT
This sequence comes from Colius striatus, assembly GCF_028858725.1. NCBI lineage: Eukaryota > Metazoa > Chordata > Aves > Coliiformes > Coliidae > Colius > Colius striatus. The sequence continues at coordinate 85,865,642 of NC_084759.1, forward strand.
GTATAGTCATATCTTGAGTTTTGTGCATGTAGCCTCAGGCTTTATTACTCAAATACATAGGTATTTCTGGGCTATGAGACTATAGGCTAATTCCTCATATGAAAGCTCTGAAACATGGGCTTTGTCCCATTCTCATCTGAGTTACTTTTATGGAGAAAGTTTTCTATGATAACAATCTACATCATCACCTGCAATGAATGACCAGCACTAGTTACCACCCTTTTTGCAACTTACTTGGGATGGACCAAGGACTGAACTGATGTATCAGCAAAAACATACCTTGCACCGCTCAAGTAGCTTGCAAGTGCTACTTAAGGCAGATGAGTACATGAACACAGCTCTCAACAGCAGTCAGATTGGTATGGTATGGTATGGTATGGTATGGTATGGTATGGTATGGTATGGTATGGTATACCTAGCACTTATCTTGAGTTAGATATCCTCAGACTAATAAATCTTTACATGTATTGTGATAAGATATACAAATGTGGATTCAGTGTGGCCAAAGTACATGACAGCCTCCTGAAGTACCTGCCAGCTCTGAAGGGCTGCATGGTCCCAGGCCAGGTAGGGAATCAGCCATTCTTCCCTTTGTCATCCTTAGACTCTGGCTGGGGGTGAAGGCTGATGAAAGGAACCTCCACACTGCCTTGTATCCTCACAGTCTCATGCCACTGGCAGAAATAGAGTATGTCCCAGCCATGAGCCTATGTGTGAGATTGTGCATACAAGTACGTGATATTTACATACATACATACATACACATACATACACTTTAAAACACAATAATTCAGTGCTAACAGATAGTGCACAGTGAACGTTGACTGAGGTACTCTGGAGGATGTTAGCTTCAAAAATTCACCCTTTTAAAACTAGCAGAGATAGAGACTCCTGTGGGATTTTCTGAGAGAAACATCATTAAAGGCTAATAGGAAACTGGAGCTGAAGACCTTAAAGAGAAAAGAAATTGGAATTTCAGCATTAACAATAGTCAAGAGAAGAGAGAGAAAAAAAAGAAGCATAAAACATTCAGTCTTTTCTCAGGACTCATCTAAGCTACTGCATATAAAGCATAGGAAGGGAATGTGGGTAAGAATTCAGAATTCCTCAACACACAAAACCGCTATTTTCATCTTAGTACTTTCATGTTATTTGCTTTTTTTCATTTTCCTTCCTTTTCATTGGAATTTTTTTCCAAGTGGGACTGTTAAGAGATGCCATTGCACATATGGACAAAAGTGACCAATACATTTTAAGTGAAAACAGGCCTTTTATAAATAAATATATTTATAAATCTCGTAAATCTTTAAGATAGAGGAAGACATTTTTAGGAGGAAGAGAACAGGCATGAAATAGTCAACAAAAACATGAAACCTTCAAGAGTAGTTTTTATGCAGTGAAGATGAGGACCAAACCTGAAGTTGAATAAAAAAGGGCATCTCCACTTTCAGAGGAGTTTTACTTACTGACAGCATTTGAGGACTTGTGTCATGGACTGTATCTTACACCGTCACAAACTTTCACAGCTTTGTCCCTTACTGCAGGTTCAAACTATTCTTTAAATAAAAACATTGGTTTGCCTTGGTTTAGATGTTAATAGGGCTTCTAGTAACTTCCCGAGGATGACTTTTTAGAGTCTTTTCAAAACTGGCCATATTTACTGTCTCCTTTGGACCATGCAGCCCTCTGTACTGCTGCATGCATGCATCTCCCTGATGCTTCTGTGGAATGTGAATGACTTCTCCTAGTTACCATGGGGACATAAGCAAGGACCATGAGATGCATAGCAACAATGCTCCTATTTTTGTCATTCTTTCTTTCATGGCAAGGAAAAAGTGCAACACATATTAGAGGTTTTATCTTTCTGTTTATCTTTTTCTCACATGCACATGTACACAAAGCCCTTGCTGCCTTTTAACTAACACATAATAGATAGATGTTGCATCTTTAAAGCAAAGCATGAAATCAGATTACTAAGTTTTCAGATAATAACCGGAAATGATTAAAAGAGCTCTTGCACTTGTGAAATACAAACTTCTTCAATAATCTTGAGGCACTAAAAGACACCTGGATTATGCCACTTTTTAACAAGAGCAAGTAGAAACCAAACCAAAAATGACTTTGGATAAAATCATATGAACATACCTATGCAAATCTTGAGAAAGAGATATCTAGTCTTTAAAAGAACAGGGATTGTTCTACACTAGAGCTGTATAAATTAGCCAAATATCAATGGAATGGATCTATGGTTGTGGGCTTGATTTGGGTTTCTTAGAAAACAAATGGTGCTCTGGTAATTTCAAAAACAGACAGCTCTTAGCTTAATATTTTAAGAGAGGATTTATCAGCTGTACTCCCCACGTTCTGTTTCTCTCTCCTCACTTCCCCCCTTTTATAAAGTTACTTTTATTTCTCTTGGGCCCTTTCTATTTCAAGAGTAATGACTTTAAGTATTGTTAAAACTACAGTTTTCCAGGGAGATAAATCATTAAGTAACAAGATAGAAATCAATGTTACTTAGTCACATACTATTTCTTCATTCTTTTATACAATTAGCATGAAAATCCACATTTTATTCTGCATAATTTTAAAAGGTAGATCTAATTATATTCTCAAAGGGTAAAGACGATGAAGACTAAAACTCTGCTACTGGTACAATCCAAGCTGTCGGGCTGCCTATACTCATGGTCCTTCCTGCACTGAATCCTTAGATGAACAAATGTTCTGTCATTATTATGGTGCCACTATTCAGCTGGTATCATTTTAGAAAAGCGTCTCATTGTCCAAAGACTAGATTGCTCTAAAAGTCTTTCAGACACAAAAGCAATAAATAACTAATTAAGTTAACAGAAGACACAGCAAATTTTCATTGCCTATATGACAACAGTGATGTAGAAATAGCCTGACTTGAGACTCCTAGGGCAGCAGTAGCTGGTTTAACAAAAGAGACTTTGAGAAGTGCACAAGAAAAACAGCAGGTACCTGAGACACAGACTAACAATCTCCTGTGAAGGAGTGTTGAGGACATAGTCTCAGAAACCAGCCTTTGAATACATCCATGTATGGATGGGGCAGAATCCAAGTCCCAGCAGACAAGTACCATAAGATAAGGGCCTGAGGTTGTTTGCAAAGATGTGACATATATAAGGAGTAGCAGAAAACATTGTGGATAATTCATGTATTTTCTAACAGTGTTTGATTAATAGCAGCAGGTAGACATTGTAGTAGTCCTGCAGTAGTTTCTATAGTATGTTCATATGATTTTATCGAAAGTTTGGTTTCTTTTTGCTTTTATTAAAAAGTGGCATCGTTCAAGTGTCTTTTAGTGTCTCAAGATTGTTAAAGAAGTTTGTATTTCACAAGCATATTTAACATAGTAGTTCCTGTAGTAGAATCTGTCTCCAAGCAGGGTCCATCAAGAGCTGCAAACATTAGGTAGGTCCAGAAATAATCAAAGCTTTGTAGCTATTTGTGGCATATTTTACGATTTAAACAATCTCCTATTGCAGTTTCAAACCACCTGGGCCTATATCTCTCTTCCCGCCCTCAGCACCCATTCATGAAGTCCTATGCCTGCAAGTAGCTTATGAAAAGTTTAAAATTCAATCAAAGAAGACGGTAGTTATGCAGGTGTCAGGAAAACAATCAGCTTTCAGTATTTCAAAGATCCTTACCCAGCTAGAATGGTTTCCTTCACCATGCTTTTGGTCTTTATTTCACAGCTCTAAGAGATTAGATCCTGGAAGCAAAATCTAGGTGAAAATCTGAAGTTATCAAGGGGGCGGTAGGGGTGAGGTGTCCAACAGCAAATGAATGGAATAATGGAAATTAATCTGGTATTATTGTACAAAACAGTTTGATTGCAATGACATGAATGCCATGCATGTATGGCAGATTTCCCGCCTATTTATTTAAATAAAAGCTACATTTATGATATCCCATAGAGGATCATAAATATTCTAGGATCTAAATTTTCTTTAGTACACTAGTAAGTAAATTTTCAAAGTGATGCACAGGGATCTAACTGCATGAGTCCCATTAATGTCACTATTTTGAGAATTTACTTCCTATGAACTTCTAGAGAGAGGATGGCAAAAAAATGAAAAAGACTATGTGATAATTTTAAGAAGATGATGGGGAAAAGCTTGTCATCACTTTGGCACTGGTACTTTAATCGGTAAAATAATAATTTAAATGACATAAAAGTAAGCTCCATTTTAGGCACAGACACAGATGGTGACATTCCATCAAGAGTTTCTGCTGCACATTACTAGACACTGTACTAATAGGCCTTTTTCTTTCTGGTAAATATTATCAGTAGGCCAATCCTGTTTGTCTTCAGGGAAGAGTTTAGTGTGAGCTCTTGATCTTAAAATTAGAAATCAGACTCTGTATTTAGAGTCTGGAATTTAAAACTATGGCAGCAGTATTTTGGGGTTTGGATTTGTTTGGGTTTTTTCTCTTTTTTTGATAGCTCATTTCTCTTTCAGCCAGCTATTAAGTTGCATTAACAAGACTAGAAAATTCTGTCTTTCTCTCATGGAAAGAAAAAGTTTATGGATGACAGAATTTTAATTTGATAAAGCTTAACATATTTTTTTTGTCACACATAGGATTTCCAGTACTCTCTCTCTTTCACTGAAATATATTTAAAACAAATTTTACATTCATGTCATATTTTTCTATTATGCGTATAACACGAGAGCTATCATGGTTTAGTTAAATATGTGTAGTTTTTCTCAAAGAATACATCAGAGATTGTGTCGATTCGTCACTGCCAAATTTGTAGTTTAGCCAAAAGGAACAAGGAAAATCATGAAAGAAGCCCTTACAGTCAGGTTAAAAACTTACAGATTCAAGAAGGAGAGTGGACTATTCTAATCAATATATCTTTTGCATGGGCATCATTAGATAAAAGATCCAAGGTGAATGGACATTATCAGTCTGATTTCAGTGCATGAATACAATTAAGGAAGATTAACATAGTTTTAACACAGTTGTTTCTTTACATCAGTCTATGTTGTATAGAATTTGTGGCATTTTCTGTGTTGGGCTTGCTTTGCCTGTCAGTAATGATGAGGAACTCGTAGTGACTGAGGTATGGAAATAAAAGAAGCTGAAAAACCTGATAATTGAAAAGCTTCAATTCATCAGGCCTAAATGACAGAGGCCATAGAATTCAGAGGAAGCTTCAGGGGACAGAGCAGCCAACAAGCTGCATAGGCTTTAATTAAAAATACCTACTGTATCAATAACTCAGAGGGTGGTAAATTTTATGTGTCTCATTAAAAAAGCTTCTGAAGTCATCCAAGAAGTTACAGATGAATAAACATTACATCTGTATCAGGAAAGGAAAATAATAAACACCTGAAAGACCAAAATGTGTTAAAGCCTAGCCTGAAGAGTCTCACTAATGTGCTAAAATTCAGCGAGTGTCACCAAAGTAATAGATAGCAAGCAGTTTGTTCAGTCCTCTGACAAGGTCCTGCACAGGAAATTAGTAAGGAAAGTAAATATTTGTGAACTAAAGCATTACCAGGAATCAAATGTCGAAGAGACAGAAGAGGCAGACTAGAATTAAACTGTCAGTTTCTGCTTTGGGAAAACACAGAGTGCATCAAAATCTCACCCTGAGATCAGTGTTTCCTGTCACAGTCATGGTCTGGAGCAGCAAAGTAAGCACGTTGCAGAAGTTATGTAGGTTACAAAAGAGCAGAGAGGACTGAAAGGAACTTCAGGGACACCAGACATTGAGCTCAGAGTCCGTCCTTAAGTTCAGTACTCTTGAAGCACAATTTTAAATTAAGTCTCCTCCTGCTTTAGATAGGAAGGATGTAAATGCAAGGATATGAGAAATGGCAGACTATAAATTGAGAAGTAGAAATATATGATCAGAATATTTTTCAATAGACTACGGAACTCATTGCTGCTGCAAGTCATCAAGGCTGAGAATTTATAAGGATTAAAGAGGCTCTGAATTGCATTTGGCAAAAAAAACCCAAAACAACCAACAAAACCCTCACACAGAATTATATTGGCTAATTCTAAGGAAAACAAAGCAAAGGAAAGGGATTTAACCTTGTGTTGGCTTGATTTTGTCTCTAAAGTAGTAATCTGCCTTTAACTGGATTATATATTCTTCACAGTGGTAAATATCTGTGCAAAGAGACCGATGTTTTTTGATCCAGAAAATACTTTTTGCAATCTTTTTCCAGCTTCTCTTCTGGTTTCTTGGATTCATATGTTCAAATTGTAGAGGAGGGGGTGACAAAGTCAAAATATTTCAGAGAGTTAAGGTAAACTTTCTCTTTTTCACCTTTCCACCATCTGATTGAAGGGCAATAAACACTTGCCATCACAATTGCAGCCACAATTGGAAAACTGAGCAAGTGGGGAGTGGAAGGAAGACGAATTTTAAATTTGATCTATGAAGAAACAGGAATATCACCAAAGAGTTGGCTCCGGGGTTCGACAGATAATCATAAAATATTCTAAGGCAGGAATCGGTGCCCAGTGAAAGCAGGGATGTTTAGATCACAATTTGAGGGGCAATGAAACAGCAAATTATGAACAGGGAAGGTCCGATGACATGACATAATGTATAATGAAAATGTTGCCGAGTAGATAAGTTGATATACGGATTGGAGAAGGGGAGTCTGGGTCTGGGTAGAAGCACAGCTATGAGAAAATAAGTCTTTTAAATAATAATGTGTCTTTGAAACCTTGATTTATTTAATTTTCATGTGTCTGCTTGCCACCTGAAGACTCCTCTACCTCCCTGTGCCTTCTGTTCTGAGGTTGTGACAAATGAGGAAAGTACTTCAATTAGAGGAAAATGAGGCATAAAGCTGTGACCATTTTTCTCCCTCCCATAGTGACAAACACATTTTAGGAACCCAAACCTGAGGATGATGGGAAAAATTAAAAAAATGTTTTGAACGTATGCAGAGAGGATCAGAGCTGCCCTAGCTAAGCAAAGGAAAAAATTCTAACATTAATCTACAGTGCAAAGAAGATTATTTTGCCAGTTTAGTTTTAAGTGCAAAATCCTTCATACACCTCCAGAGAGGCTCTTTACTGGCAGAACAGTAATATAAAGATGCTAATGTGTCAAATCAAAATGTCACTCCCCTCCCCCTTATACAGATTCATTTCTGTCCCTCTCTTTGGCTGCCTCCCTCTGCATTCTCCAAGTTTAATCTGCAGTTTGACTTCAAATACAATAATTCACTAGCCCTGGACATGTGCTTAAAGGACTGTATATAATTGTAATTCTGAAGAGATTAATACCTTATATTGATCCCCTATTTCTTCATCTATCTTGTCAGCATGTAGTATTTTTTAAGAAAAGGAAAAATGATTTGTTTCCTAAAGGGTCCTGGTTTATTGCCTATTTGTACAGCTGTTAAAACTCATATGTTCTCCTAAAAACACTGTGGTAGAGTATGCAGCGTAAATATATGTTTAGATTTATTGGTTACGCTTGACAGCATATGGAAAAAGCGATAGTTTAGAAAGAGAGCCTGCAGAAATGTCTATTGATTTGAAAAGACAGGCTTTATCTATTAAAAACCCCCTCACTGTGCACATACACTTTGTGTCCCAATTCAATGGCTATATCATGCAGGCAACATGGATGTCTCCTACATCCTAAATGGTGCTAGTGTTTCTTAAGTCAACATTAAGTTTCTGGAATGCATGATATGTCCTAACAGAAGTGAAACATATTTTAATTTGGTAAGCAATTCATATGACAAGGGTCATTTATCTGGCTATTAGATTAACGTTTGTTTTATTTTTTTAAAATAAGCACTTAGAATGGAAATTCAGATGTAACATAAAACAACAGGCTTCCTGATACCTTTCAGGATGTACAGAAAGAGGCTGATGCAAAAAATTAGGGACACCAGCAGATACTTACATGTATTTATCTTATATATGCCCCCAAAATAGACACCATAATGTGAAACTAGGAACTACATAAATCATGAAGGGAAGCACTGTTAAAAAGGGTTGCCTTGAATCTGTTAAAACTCTTAATCTCTAAAACTTCTGTTTATTTAAGTGAGAACTGATGCAACGCAAGATCTTGCAGGGTATCAAAGTCTTTTTTTTCCAAATAACTATTTAGTTTATTATTTAGTTACATAGCATTTATATATGCCGTTTTTGTAAAAATACATATCTCATCCCTCAATGAAGAAATGTTTAAAGACACAAGCATACGTGATAGATTTAGAAGGCTGATACTGATGATTCCAGACCTTGAGAAATTAGCAATACATTAGTAGATGTAGGAATACAAATAAAAGTAGTCACCAGTCTATATAGTCTTTTTACAGATATAAGAGAATATCCACTATTTGAATAAAAGATGTCAGCGTGATGGTGAAAATATTTAGATTACTATGATACCAAGAACCAAATAACCTTAATGGAAAGTGACAATATGCAGTCTTGCACTGCATTCAAAATTCTCTGAGCCACTCCATAAATAACTTGCTCTACGTGCATTTTAAATGAATTTCTGATGCTCTATTGCACTGTTTGCTGATATCAACCCCTGGACTACGTGTTATGTAGTAAATGAATCCATCCTTCAGTTATGATATTGAGGCAATACGATTTCAGTCTGTGATTTATGCATAGAATATCTATGCATGTTACTGGTAGTTAAAGTTGTATTCAGAGAAGAACATAATTTGAAATATCTTTGGTTTTGTAAATTTAAACTAGAAGCTTGTGAAGTTTTTCAGTTAACGTGATACTTGACGAAAGACAGGAAAAAAGTGTACATATTGTTGGCTGGCACAGGCTGTGCTGGCATTAGCATTTTGGACCATTTTGAGAGCACTTTTGGTACAAGAGAACTGGATTTATTTCAGATTAAATTGGAGGAATCCCTGATTCAGGTGCAGATCTAATGCACTACAAATACTAATGGGCTTTAATCAGTGGCGTGGGCTCAGGACAGTTTTAAATCATAGACATGGTGAGGACATTAAATTCTGCAGACTAGGCTAAGTGTAGCCTAAAGTAAAATGTGAAAACTGCATATAACATTGGGGCTCCAGCATCAACTGCTTTGATTTAATGCTATGTTCCTACTGAGTTAACCTGCTTGCTAATGTAGGCATAGCCATATATTTGCTTTCAGATCATCAGTAGCTTCCCTATTAAGGCCAGAAGTATAAATCAAATGAAAATAACAGAGATTCAGAATTTTAAAAAAGCCTTCATAGTTTTAGCCACCTTTTTCTTTTCATTAAAATTTCACGGAAGCAAGAACAGGTATAATTAATGAAGAAGTCTTTTCTCAGTCATCCTGAGGTATAAGCCTGATTAGTTTTCATCCATTCTTTGACTCATTTCTTGTCAATTGCGTAGAGACAATGGTAAAAACTTTTCTATTTTTCCTTTCCATTGAAAAAATGAACTACTGAGGTGAGAAGGCAGAAGTTATTCAGACCCGGAAATTTACATTCAATGAAATGTTTTATCACCAAAATAAAGGGGGGAAAGTGGTTTTAGAAAGTATTAATATGAATTTTGCTATTGTTCCTGTTTTGCAAACTTACATAAGAATAAAAAAACTGAGCACAGAAACAATGCAACAATGAACTCAGAACTTTTCTGTATAAGCCAATTGGTTACACAAAATAAAAGAAAAATGGAGATGTCTTGAGGCAGTAAATTAGATTTTTTCTGTGTGTTCCTTTTATGTACAGAACATTTCCAGGGTCAGTACATGAGGCCTTTAAACATTAAAATACTACAACCTTCACTAACAGCATTATTGTGTATGTTTTCAAAAAGCAAATGGCTGAATGATATAAGTTTGTGTCCTTATTTCTAATTTCATTTCATGTTTGACTTGTTGAGATGATATGAACCAGGGATCTAAAGTTTACAGATGGTAATAGTTATTAGCTGAAGTGTAGGAATAATTATTTGCTCTGTTCACAAATAATTTATACAGGTTTTAATCCAGCATGACACCTCTTCTTAGTGGATGAGTATGCTATTAACCAGTACTAAGAACTGACAATTTTTCAGTCTTTAAAAATGAAAAGTTTTGCCATCCCATCGAAATCAGTGATTTTGCATTGACTCCTTAGATCTTTAGCTAAAATATTCTGTACATCTTAGTCACATAAATAACTTTCTTTTTTTAATTTGTTAGCCTCTAGTCTCCATCAATGTTTTTCAGCCTGCCTTTTTTCCAGATCATAAAGTATAACATCACAAATACTTTTGCAGCTTGAGATGTATTGATGCAGATTTTATGTTCTAGTCCTTTCCACTTTAGATGTGTCCAGCTTAGCTTCTGGTAAATGTCTTCATCCAAGTTTCTAGCATAGCCTTATATCTCTGTGGTTTAAATCTACCTTCCTGCAAATTTTATAGTTACACATTGCATTACTCCACTGATTTATAACGGTCTGCTGTGTTTCTGCAACAGGCATCATGTCAAGACTCCTTTCTTTTCCTGCGCACTGTACCACATCTGTCTTTCATTTCAGATGTTTCATACTGTTGAGAAAGCATTTATGGTTATTTTTGGCCAGCTGCCCACTATGCTTTGTAGAGGACTTGTTTCATTTACGAAAAATTATCGTGCCATACAGAACAAAGTCATATAGACATTACAGACATTGCAGAAATACCAAATACTGTTTCATTTGTTATTGTACACAAAGCAAAATGCAAAATGTGAGGCCGATATTTTACATCTCAAAGTTTTAAGAATTTGGAAGCAATTTTGTGAATGACTCACAAACTGCTGAAACCTACAAGGTACCTGAGTGAGGACACTGCAAAGGTATGTTTAAGATATGTTAAGAGTCAAACTGAACAAAAAAGAAAATTCCTTGCCATGGACATAACCAGATCTGAGTCAATCAAATTAATGCCTATGTCTCTTTTCAAGGCTTATATCTCAAAAAAAAAAAAAAAGAGAAAAATGTTATTAATTTTCTGAGAATGTAATATGAGATGGTAGTCAGTTGTTTTATCAGCTCTCAACATTCTGTACAAGAAATGCAAAGGTGCCATTGAGAAGCAGTGGGATTTAATGTAAACAGCATGACAATGTGAGTCAGGAAACCTAAATTCTCCTCCTGATCTTGCTCAGTAGCTTTGGCAAAATAATTCCTTTGTCTCCCTTTGTTATGAGCATTATGTAACTGCTAGCTAATAGTTGTAATAGGCAGGAACAGTAGCAAGATTCCTGAAACACATTACTACAGTCAGAGGGAGAAAATAGTCTGATTCAACTTCAAGGCTTTCCAGAGAAAGAGTTAGAAAAATATTCTTACAAACCCCTATGAAATATATCCTGTAAAAGTGTACTCTACACATTTAAGAAGTATTTCAGAGTATTAGATGTATATTTTAGATGGTCTTTTACATACAAAATATTTCATCCATTTTTTTAAATGACTGTAACCTAATCACATAATTATGTGCAAGAAAATGTGCCATAGCTACTGACTAGAAAACCATAGATAAATAATAACTACTCCAGATGAAAGTCTCTCTTTTCACTAGATAATTCCTTCTTAAAATTCTGCTTTTCTTTCACATATTTGACTATGTAGGCTGCAGGACTAAGTAGTCAAAGCATAATGTACTTGTCTTATTTAGAAGTCATTCATGTTCTACACTTTTACAGCAATGCACAGAGGCTTAGTATGTATCTGCTGTGATTTAACTCCAGACAGCAACTACTCAACACCTCCTCATATTCTACCCCTCTCCACCCCAGTGGGATGGAGAGAACAGGGAAAAAAAAGTTGAAGTGGGCTGAGATAAGAATGGTAACTAGTTAAAATTAAATGAAAAAAATAATAATAGCAATTATTATTGAGAAGAAAAATTAAGGAAAAAAGATATGAGAGAAATAAAACTCCATTAGAAAAAAAATCTAAACTGATGTCCAATGCAATTGCTCACCACCCATTGATCAATTCCAGAGTAGTGATCCATCCCACTCCTCTCAACTGCCTCCAATTTTTATACTGGCTGTGACGTTCTATGGTATGGAATAGCCCTTTGGCTTTATTGGGTCAACTGTCCTAGACATACACCCTCCCAGCTTCTTGTGCATCCTTAGCCTACTCATTTTGAGAAACAGAAAAGGACTTGATTCTGAGAAGTACTGCTTCATAACCACCAAAACATCCCTGTGTTAACATTCTTTTAAACATAAACCAGAAACAAGAGCCCTGTCCCAACTACTAGGAGGAAAATGAACTCTGTCCCAGACAAAACTAGGACAAAGGTACAGCAGCCAAGCAAACATATTGTCGAATTTGCCCTCAGGATCACCTGCAATCAATCTGGTAGTTCATTTCATAGAATCATAGAATCATAGAATGGTAGGGGTTGGAAGGGACCTTTAGAGATCACCTATTCCAATCCTGCACAAGCAGGTTTACCTAGATCAGGTCACACAGGAACATGTCCAGGCTGGTTTTGAAGGAGACCTCCAAGAAAGGAGACTCCACATCCTCCCTGGACAGCCTGTGCCAGGGCTCCCTCACCCTCACAGTGAAATAGCTTTTTCTTATGTTTCAATGGAACTTTTTGTGTTCCAGCTTCATCCCATTACCCCTTGTCCTGTTGGTAGCTACTATAGAAAAAAGGGATGTCCCAACCTCCTGACATCTGCCTTTTAGATATTTGTAAATGTTAATAAGATCTTCCCTCAGTCTCCTCTTCTCCAGACTAAACAGCCCCAGTTCCCGCAGCCTTTCCTCATATGAAAGATGTTCCAGTCCCCTGATCATCTTGGTGGCCCTGCGCTGGACTCTCTCCAGCACTTCCCTGTCCCTCTTGAGCTGAGGAGCCCAGAACTGGACACAGGACTCCAGATGAGGACTCACCAGGGCAGAGTAGAGGGGGAGCAGAACCTCCCTTGACCTGCTGGCCACACTCTTCTTGATGCATCCCAGGATGCCATTGGCCTTCTTGGCCACGAAGGCACATTGCTGGCTCATATTTAGTTTATTATCAACCAGCATTCCCAGGTCTCTCTCTGCAGAGCTGCTCTCCAGCAGTTTGACCGCCAGCCTGTACTGGTGCATGGGGTTGTTCCTTCCCAGATACAAGACTCTGCACTTGCCCTTGTTGAACCTCATGAGGTTCCTCTCTGCCCAACTCTCAAGCTGGTCGAGATCCTGCTGAATGGCAGCACAGCCTTCTGGGGAATCAGCCAGTCCTCCCAGTTTGGTGTCATCAGCGAACTTGCTGAGGGTACACTCTGTCCCCTCATCCAGGGCATTGATGAAGATGTTGACCAAGACTTGCCCCAGAACCAATCCCTGTGGAACTCCGCTGGCCACAGGCCTCCAACTCGATTCTGTGCCATTGATCACCACCCTCTGGGCTCTGTCATTCAGCCAGCTCTTGATCCACCTCATTGTCCACTCATCCAAGCCACACTGCTAGAGCTTTCTGATGAGGACATTATGGGAGACAGTGTCAAAAAACTTGCTGAAGTCAAGGCAGACAACATCTGCTGCTCTCCCCTCATGTAGCCAGCTGGTTATGCCCCCATAGAAGACTATCAGGTTAGTCAAACAGGATTTCCCCTTGGTGAATCCATGTTAACTCCCTCGATATTCATATTTTCTTCATATATTTAGATACAGAGTAGTCTTATAAAAGGAGCCTCAGGTTTTCTAGGAGTTTTTTTCAGAATTTTAAGAAACTAATTTTCTCTGCTTCTCTTAAATGACAAGGTCAGAGATTTCATACAACACACAGGCAAAAAGTTATGTGCCTGATTCTAATTTATACCCTACAAATTCAGATATTTATACAGTTTACATGTCTGCCGTTATAATATCAGTGACAGTTGTAACTTAGGGATGAATATACATACTTTAGGAAAGACCAATGAAGCAAAAGAGTAGTATTTGCAATTGGAGGTATTCAATGTATTTTTAAACGGTTTCATGGATCTCTGGACCTCTTTAAGTCCTGTACTTCAGGGACAACCACAATCAAAGTAGATGGCTTGAATCAAACCTGAAAGATCTGCAATATTTTACCTCTTACTCAATCAAATTAAAAAAAAAATATAAAGAATAGAGGAAAAAGGAAAAAAAAAAAAAAGATGTAGGGATTGTCTCTCACCTTGCTGGAACAGAATGGTTTTGCAATTTTTGCATCCACCAGCAAATAAAAAACTAAGAAGCTTTGTGCATCTTCTCGCAATTCTTATTGTAATTCAAATATTCTACCTTACTTTCCTATTAGGGCAGCCATTTTGTATTTATTCTTATATGTGAAAAAAAGCATATGGACGTGATAAACTGAATTTTTTCCTCCTTAGAAAAAGTGAAGTTAAGCATAAATTTGCAAGAAACAAACCAACAACAGATACTTGAGAAAGTATCTTTAAAGTAGAAGTCATAAGGACATGACCCCAGCATCTGAGAATAAATCCATAGAAGAGTGAACACAAAGCACAATGACCTATAGGGCCAGAACATAAATCATAACCATACTAGACATTGCTTGAAACAAATAAGCTACGGTCAGTGGAGTCCAACTGGCTGCTTTGCTCTGTAAAGGTTAGTAATGGAGCAAAACCAAAGGAGAATGAAGCTATGAGAATATGACTTTTTGAGTTTAAATTTCTGATGTTATTTCTTTACTTACAGAAATTTATAAGAATGGATGATTGCTTTTCTCCATTTTAAAATTAAATAGCATATATCTCCCATCTCAAGGTAAAAAAATAGGACCTTGCCAACCTACAGTCTTGTGAGAATGGCTTTGTTAGAAAAGTGCTCTCTGATTGTTAGAAGGACTCTTCTCTGCTTACTTCTGCCATCAATGAATCATAGAACCACAGAATGGTAGGGATTGGAAGGGACCTTTAGAGATCATCTAGTCCAACCCCCCTGCAGAAGCAGGTTCACCTAGATCAGGTCGCATAGGAACATGTCCAGGCAGGTCTTGAAGCCCTCCAAGGAAGGAGACTCCACAACCCATCTGGGCATCCTGTTCCTGTGCTCTGACACAAAAAAATCCTCTGAAAGGCTGGAAGCTGCAAAGTTTTTATAGTTGTTTGGAAACTAGTGGGAACAGAGTAAAGCAGAGTAAAGAAGTTTTTCCTACTTATCAAGCTGCAAAGAAAAGCCCATCAGTAGGGATCCCAGATTTCTGGTACTGCAGCAATTTTATAATTCCAGTGAGAAACCAAATATGATGACATGATAAGAACAGCTTTGTTGAAATACATGAGACAGTTTCTCTCCCTGCATTCAGGAGACTCAAGGGTTGCTCTCAGCTGTGCACAGTAAGTAAGCCCGTAAGTTTTCTCAAGTTGCATTTCTAAATCATGGGCACTCCTGCTGCAGTTTTGCAAATCCTGGTGGCCCTGCAGGGTCTGCCTGCTGCCTTCAGGCAGTTGTCTCCCAAATGAGTTTTGTTGATGTCATCTAAGAGTCATCCAGGGAGTTGCTGAAAGGCCTGGCAGAGTAACGCTTTGTATGTTACTGTGCTTAAGACTGGGAAAAGGGCTGAACATACAGTTGCCTTCACAGTGGCTCTCCGTAGGGTCGAGCAGAAACAAAAGACATGGTGCTGATTTCTGCAATATGAAGAAGGAAAATATAAAGCATATGAGATTCCTTTTTTCCCATTTTTTGTCTTTTCTGTATGTAGAGTATAAGAAAGGAAGGTCTTAGAGATCAACATGACCAGGACTATAGCATGACAAACTAAAGTAATTCCAAAGTGTCATTTCCATTGCAAGGCTTGAGACTGAATTACTACAGACCAATGACCAAGGCACATTGTCTGAATGTCAAGCCACGATTAGTGCTTCTTTCTGTCTGTCTTTTGAGGGATTCTCCAGCCATCTGGTTTGACTGTCTCGGTCTGTAGTGACTGTCTGTCCTACAGGCATTTTAGAGATGACAACTCATTTATGTATATATGACTTTGCTTTAAACCATGCAGTGTAGGCACTGAAAGCAGAAGAGAAGTGACTGCAGCGTAGGCACTTGCTAGATTATATTTAACAGATATTGTTTGCTGCCATATGTCTATCAGACCACTCAGCTGAAGGCTCTTTGGCCGGAGGCTCCTTACTGCCTAAACTCTTTGAAAAATGAGTCTTTGGAATTTTTTTAAGTATTTCACCTTTTTAAAGAGCACCACAACATAATTGAAATAATAAATAAAATACAGACAGGAAATGTAATAAGGAAACATAAGTATGACTTTAATCTAGTTGTTATTTAATCATTCTGCCATTACTACTACAGAAAAATAAGACAATATTCCCATAAGGTTAGTCACTGAAAGCTCATTTCCATGATAAATCACTCCAGCAGTCAATGTCTGAAGAAAGCTTAGCATTCCTCAAATTCTGAAAAGTATATGCCAGCTATCACTTAAATAGTATCTGTGATTTATTTTAGATAGAAGCAGCCAGAGACTTATATTGGCAGGAACAGCTGCAGAAACATTTTAGGTTTTGACCTTCAACAGTGATGATAATACAAAGCTGTTTTCTGTAGCGTTTATTCTAACTGCTGTTTATCTTTCTACTTAGCTGCTACCTCAAGCCATTCCTTCTGTTTCCTTATGTCAACTCTAATATATTTTCTCCATCAATTTCTTCAAATACTTTTTTCCTGTATTATCTCTCCTTCCTTCATTTGGTGGGGGATATTTGTTTGTTTTGGGGTTGGATTTTTTGTTTGGTTTTTTTTTTTGAACAGCTGTTTTTTATTTCTTTCTATCAAAATTTAAAAATACACAAGTGACACAGGCAGTTGCACAGCAACAACCTGCATTTAAAAGTTCTTACTATCCTTAGAGTATAAACTTTTGGGAACTGTAACTATCTCCTCTAGCTCTCTGTATTATACATTGCTGGGATCAGGGCTTATCATATCAGAGATAATAATAGATATGCTGCAGCTTTTCAGACTCCAAGGAGATAAACCCAATTTTCACAAGTTCTAATTCAAGTAACTAGATATGACCTTTGCCTATGTACAACTAAAAAGTAGAATAACAGAGACTACAAACCACAGCCTTCGGTAAAATCTTTGGATATTTATCTATGGCAAAAGTATATCTTATCATATATATTACTATGTGAAATCATTGTGTGCTTTAAAATAATTTGACAATCTATTAACATTCTTTCATTATTCACCTTAACTTATTGGATTTGCAGGCCTTGTGCTTGTTAATGAAACTGTCTTCAATGTAGGTATTGGGATACCCATAATTTTCATTGCTTTACTATAGTTTGTGATAATAATCTAATTTTTTAGTATCTTCAAAAATTATATTTTCTGTGGGTCAAATCCTAGTTCTCACAAAGACACCAATATAATACATTGATTTGCCACAATGATTATTACATCACTGTATTGGGTTTGCATGTCAAGATTTTGGTAGTGGAGAGTCTGTGAGAAGCTGCTAGTTTTCTCTGTATGACACACAGCCAATGTCCGCTGGCTCCAAGATGAATCAGCCACTGGCTATGGCCGAGATGATGAGTCGTGGTGGTAGTGCCTCTGTGAGAACATATTTAAGAAGGGGAAAAAAGTTAGTGTGCAGGATCAAAGAAATTGCAGCTGGAGAAAAGAGCAATGAGAATGTTATGGCAAGGACTCTGCAGACACCAAGGTCATTGAAGGAGGAGGGAGATGAGGTGCCACAGCAGAGATTCCCCCACAGTCTATGGTGAAGCCCATGGTGAGGCTGGCTGTGCCTCCACACTTGTCAATAACAAAACAGATATCCACCTGTAGTCTGCATCATCTCCATCCCAGAGCAGGTGGATGCTCAAAGGAGCCTGTGACCCTGTGGGAAGCTCATGCTGGAGCAAGTTCCTGGCAGGACCTTTGAACCTGTGGAGAGAGAGGAGCCCACAGTGGAGCAGGTTTTCTGTCGGGATTTGTGATCCCATGGAGGATTCCCTCTGGAGCAGCTGTTCCTGAAAGACAGTGACCATGGAAGGGACTCATACTGAAGCATTTTGGAGAGGATGGTCTCCGGTGGGAGGGACTCCATGGTGGAGGAGAGGAAGAGTGTGAGGAGTCCTCACTCTGAAGAGGAAGGAGTGGCAGAGACAATCTGTGATGAACTGACCATGACTCCCATCTCCCATCTCTCTGTGCCACTGTAGGGAAGAAGTAGAGACCTGGGAAGAAGTGAGTGGTGAAAGTGCTTTAATTAGTTTCTTATTAACTAAACTAACTTTCCCCAAGTTGAGACTATTTGTCCATGATGGTAGTTGATGAGTAATCTCCCTGTCATGTCAACCTTACATTGTATCTTCTCTCCCCTTTTTGGCTTAGGAGGGGCATTGAGAGAGTGGCTTCCATCCAGAGTCAAACCACCAAAGTCATAGATACTTTTCAGACACTTTTGATGTGGTTTCTAGAACTCCATTCATTTTCCTAACATCGTTGCTGACGTTTGGCATTAGCCCAAGCAGCAACTTTGGAACTTCATGTAATGCAGGATTTTGTTTGCACTCCATGATCTCATGTCAGTAGCACCAATGCTCTCTGATATGGATCAATAATCCATCAGCTTAGCCCTCGTTGTATGGGAGACACAAATCAGCTGCAGCAGCAAATCACTCTCATAGCAAAGAAGTGGAACTTTCTGTGTTCCAGTTTTGTCCACTACCCCTAGTCCTATCACTGGACACTACAGTAAAAAGTGTTGCCTCATTTTCTTGACATACACCTTTCAAATATTTCTAGGTGTTAATGAGATCCCCCTCAGTCTCCTCCTCTCCAGACTAAACAGCCCCAGTTCCCGCAGCCTTTCCTCATAAGAAAGATGTTCCAGTCCCCTGATCATCTTGGTGGCCCTGCACTGGACTGTCTCTAGAAGTTCTCTGTCCCTCTTCAGCTGAGGAGCCCAGAACTGGACACAGGACTCCAGATGAGGCCTCACCAGGGCAAAGTAGAGGGGGAGAAGAACCTCCCTTGACCTGCTGGCCACACTCTTCTTGATGCATCTCAGGATGCCATTGGCTTTCTTGCCTATGAGTGCACGTTGCTGGCTCATGTTTAGTTTATTGTCAACCAGGACTCCCAGGTCTCTCTCTGCAGAGCTGTTCTTCAGCAGGTCAGTCCCAAGCCTATACTGGTGCGTGGGGTTGTTCCTTCCCAGATGCAGGACTCTGCACTTGTCCTTGTTGAACCTCATGAGGTTCCTCTCTGTCCACCTCTCAAGCTGGTCGAGATCCCACTGAATGGCAGCACAGCCTTCTGGGGAATCAGTCAGTCCTTCCAGTTTGGTGTCACTGGCCAACTTGCTGAGGGTACACTCTGTCCCTTCATCCAGGTCATTGATGAAGATGTTGATGTCATTATTTTTACCTGCATACTTGCAATGAGACCTCTCAACATTGCTGGTGCCAGGCTGACAGACCCACTAGTATAAAGCCAGGTACCTCTTAGTCCCACTCATGCAGAGGCTGCAGCTGTGGGTATTTTTTAAAGATACATATGATATGCTACAGTCCAGATATATTGGCTGTGGCAATGGTCCAGGTTGGCTTTATAGGCTAGCAGAGCTACATGGAAGCAAACCCCAGGGGGTTGGAGGAAGTGTACCCTGGCACTCAGTGCTCCCAGGCCCAATCTGTTCTCTGGTCATGCCAGCCTGGTGCCCTCCTTGCAACCTGTGGCCTTACCTATGGTGATATGCCAGGGACATCTGTCAAATCTGACCTTCAATGAGTCATTAGAAGACTTCAGTGATAGTGAGACAAAACCTTTGCTCTGTATGAAGTAAAGAATCACCTGAAAACAGTTGTGAGACTGAAAGAGTGGAATAGCATTAGCATACTTTTATTGGAGCACAAAATATTTCACTGTACTTTTTTACAGTCTGTATAATTTAGGAAAGCAAACTCTTTAGAACTTACCTTAATATTTCAATACTTTGTCAAGGTTATCTACACTACAGTGGTTTACCACATATAGAAAGCTGTAATTTTTATTAGAAAAGGATATTACAGAAGCCCATAAAAATTAGTCTCAAAAGTTTTTACTGCATTTTTCTTACATCTAAAGTCTATCAGTTCTGGACATCTCAAGAAGTCAGGCAATGCTTTAAGATGCACTGAGTGTGGAAAGGAAATTGTAAGCATTTTGCTAAGCTCTGGATGTTTAAAATAGTTAATACTGAAATGATGGCATATTTGAAGAAATGGTGATCTGGGAAATTAGTCTTAGAACCAGGCAATTGACAAGGATAAATTGAATGCCAGTATGTGAACATACAGGTCAGCTGCACAGAGCATAAAGGCCTGCCATGCTACATAATTTTACAAACTGTTTCTCTGTTGACCCTTCACAGTACAATGAAATGTTCTTCAGTACAGTTCTCTGGAAACTGGTAGAAGATTGTGCCTTCTTTAATACTTAAGAGGCTATTGAGTAATATGTGATTTATACAACCATTTCTGGTGCTGACTCGAGGAGAGGGATATGTGGACTGATCATGGCCTTGCATATATTTTCCAGATACAGAACTATTAGCTTATGCACATTTCCATCCACCTCAACAAACATTGTCATGAGCAGAAAAGGCAGTTGCCCTCTGAGAGGTCTCCTTCTGGGATGACGGAACTAGCAGAGTGCAGAATGGAAGAGAATATAGTGTCAACTGTACACAAAAGAGACAAAGGAAAGTGATCTAGCTATAGAGGAGAAAAAGGAGAAACAACCGAGCCATGAGATGATTGTTTAAGATCTATGGGGAGGGTAGCTGTCTGGGTGAGAGGCTTACAAAATGCAGAGATTTTTATTATCAGTAATTCTTATTCCTGAGACTTTTGAAGAAATACAGCATTTCTTTGTTTCATTTTGCTTGATTCACAGCATCAAGGAGAAGCACAGGTTTTTCCTGAGTTCTGTCAATCTCATTTTATGTAGCGATAGCACAAGCTACAGGCATTTCAAGTTTTGTGTTCAATTTTCTCAGAGTAAAAAATGCTTTTTAGACTTTTCCAAATAATAGCAGACAAAACTATTCATATACACACAAACACAAAGCATTTTTCAAATTTATTGCACAAACAACAGGAATGTTGCCTACAATAGCCGGCTTACATGAACAAGGATTACTCACTGAAGACCAAAAAAACCACCAGAGAAAAAAAGAGCCTGACTTACATGACTATAGAGCAATTACAGAGAAATGCTTGTGCCTTTTCTACCAGCCTCCCCTAGCCTTACTCCGTAACAACAATTTAGAAATTTATGATGTCATTATTATTATGGTTGTTCATTTTACATACTTCAATAACCTACAGTACAGTATTATAGGTCTCCATAAATAAGCTGCTGTCTTTTATTTATGCAGTCCCTCACCATGAATTGCAAATTCCACTCCAAATTGTGGAAATTCATAGGTGCTTAAACTTCTTCAACTCATAGGAGTTTAGCAGATTTACAGTGTAGTAAAAAAATAAAAGCCAAAAGAAAATCACCAATCTGTTAGAAACCAAACAGCCGAGAAAACACGTATACTTCCCAGGATATTGCATATGCACAGAGCTTTTGCCTAGCTACTGTCTTCCTAGCTTCAGGTCTATCTTTCCTCTTCATGCTACTCAAAATTGTATTTGAAAATGGTAATAGAAATAATGAAGAAAATAGAATATCCTGAAAATGGCTAAAGTTTGGGAACCTACATACTTTTCTTCCAAAACATGTAGTCCCACCTTTCTGAAGTGTAGACTCTTTCTCTTTAAGATCAGCATTTGGGATTGTAGCCTTTGGCAGTTTACCTACCCCCAACAAGAGTAATCTTTTTTTAGTGTTGAAGTTTTGCTCCTCTTTGCGGTCAGTAAGTTCTCTGTGCTTCCTTGATTCAATATTAAGGATGAGTGAAAAGCTGTATCAAGCCCTTCAGGGATGTCTGAGAAAGAGTTCTCACTTGCTAATCACACAGCATTGTGTAAGGGCAAGCCACAGGCCCTCTAGAATTGCATGTCTAAATCCCTAAAGTGAAGGTATTTTCTTTGGAGTAGGTACTCTTCCATCCACCTGTGTTCCTCTATCCACAAACACAACATTTTCACAATTCTATGTTTAAGTGTATCTAAACCTTCTACCTCACTTGCAGTCTTTTCTTTCAATCCCATTGTTTGTGTAGCTTCTTGAGTAAATTATTCCAGAGAATAGTCACACAGAAAATCCTCCACGGTTGGAGGCTAACTGTTGGTTTATTTGATTAAATGCTAATCAAATTGCTAATCAGCTGAGGATCATTAACATGTGGAGGAACGCAAGTGATAAGACCAGTGAAGAACAGAGAACATCAAGTTTTTGCACAGCAAGGAGGGATTAGGCGGTTGTCCCTGGTGTTAAACACACCAAAGAAACCCACAGCCCGACAGACTAAGGAAATTCCTTTGAAAGCGTGTAGGATCAATGATGGGATAGAATCATAGAATAGCTTCGTCTGGAAGAGAACTTTAAGATCATCAAATCCAACCTTTTTCCCTAGACCTATGGACCACTAGATCATTTCCCTAAGTGCAACATCCACCCATCTCTTAAATGCCTACAGGGATGGTGACTCCGTCACCTCCCTGGGCAGCCACTCCAATGCCTGACAACCCTTTCAGTAAAGAAATTCTTCCCGATATCTAGCATGAACCTCCCCTGGTACAACTTGAGGTCTTTTCCTCTTGTTCTACTGCTTGTTACTAGGGGGAACAGACAGACTCCTGCCTCATTACAACTTCCTTTCAGGTAGTTGTAGAGAGCGATAAGGTCTCCCCTGAGCCTTCTTTTCTCCAGGCTCAACAGCCCCAGATCTCTCAGCCATTCCTCATTTGAGATGTGCTCCAAATCCCTTACTAGCTTAGTAGCTCACCTCTGATCCTCTCCAGCACCTCAATGTCCTTCTTGTAGAAAGGGGCCCAAAACTGGACACAGTATTCAAGGTGTGGCCTCACCAAAACCAAGTACAGGGGAATAATCACCTCCCTCCTCCTGCTGACAACACTGTTCCTGATCCAGGCCAGGATGCCATTGGCCTTCTTGGCCACCTGGGCACACTGCTGGCTCATGTTCAGCTGCTGTCAATCAACACTTCCAAGTGCTTCTCTGCCTGGCAACTTTCCACCTGCTCCTCCCTCAGCTTCTAGCACTGCTGGAGGTTGTGGCCCAAGTGCAGGACCCAGTACCTGACCTTACTGAAACTCATGGAACTGGCCTTGGCCCAGCCATCCAGCCTATCTAGATCTCTCTGTAAAGCTTCCCTACCTTCAAGCAGATATACACTTCCACCCAGCTTGGTGTCATCTGCAAACTTACTAAGGGTGCACCCTATCCCCTCATCCAGATCATTAATAAAGATGTTAAACAGGAGTGGCCTTAGGTCTGAGCCCTGGGGGACACCACTCATGACTGGCTGACAACTAGATTTAACTCCATTGACCATGACTCTTTGGACTCAACCATCTAACCAGTTTTTCACCCAGGAAAGTGTATGCTCATCCAAGCAAAGAACAGCCAATTTGTCTAAGAGAACGCTGTGGAAAGCAGTGTCAACTGCCTTTACTAAAGTCAAGGTAGACAACATCTAGGGCAAGGGCAAAGACAATTTTGGAATGGAGCAGATGAGATATTTGAGATCATACAATACCTACGGGATGTTTAGTGGAGGGAAAGCAGGATAATAAAGGAAAGGATGAAGGCAGATTAGTGAAGTGTAGAAAAAAGAAGAGGAGGGTCCAGTCATATGTAAGCAGGCATCTGATCAATTTTTTTGAGCACTATGCTTGATGGCTACACTCTGATCTATTTT
The DNA here is from genome assembly GCF_028858725.1 of Colius striatus. Lineage (NCBI taxonomy): Eukaryota > Metazoa > Chordata > Aves > Coliiformes > Coliidae > Colius > Colius striatus. The sequence goes on from NC_084759.1 coordinate 85,889,471, forward strand.
CTTATTAAATCCTACTTCTAATTCTGTGCAGGGTGAGCATGTCTCTTATTCAGAGACAGTGCAGATGCAGACTGCCAAGTACCTTGAAGTTGGGCAGGCCGGTGGAACACAAACAGCAGTGCCCCCAGCTCAGGGAGGTAATGCTTGGGGTGGGAACACAGTCAGAGCTAACCATTACAGCCACCTACAGTATGTGCACATGTGCAAACAACTAGAAAATTTCAGACTGGAGTAGCAGGAAAGTAGGAAAGAGATTTATGAAAGTAGTTTTCCCTTCCCTGAGGAGAGAGATCAGGCTCAGGAGTGACTGGAGCTGAGATCTGGGATGAAACAAGCAATCTCGGCACTGAAGCAGGAAGAAGGAATCTCTTGAGTCCCACAGTCCACCAGATTCAGCTACCTCAGACTCTAAAGCAGTTAATATGTTTAGTCATCTTAAAGCAGTTAATATCTTTAGTCATCTTCACTGGTCATCACTGATGAATCAGAGACACAGGGTTGTATCATATCAAACTGCTCAGCCATGCTGGCTGCAATGGTTGGACAACATGACTTTGCTTCTGCCTTCCTATTGTAAAGTAATAGGCTTAGGAAGACTGTCCAGACTACCATGCTAGCAGTGCTATGTGTCGTGTCCCTAGTGCTGGGACAATTTTTTTGGTTCCACAGCATGGGTGTTGAAGAAAGAGGATGAAGCACAGGATAGTCAAGAAAGTACATAATAACTGTGATAGAATTAGCTCAAGAGCACTACTGCAATCCTGAGAAAAAGCAGACTCACTGGCTTGAGAAAGCCATCAAAACAGGAAGGCAAGTCTAACATTTTCCGTCTTTTAATAGCTAACTAAAAGTTCTAATGAACCTCTTCAGTTTCTTTTCTGTGAAAAATAACATTTTTCAAGTAGCAATAAAATCTCTGTTTCAGAAATAGTTTATCCAGAGAAGATTTACTTTTCTTAATACAGAGTGATGTAGAGATACATCTAACAAAAGACTCACAAGATGTAAAGTTAAGGTATACATTTTTTGTAAACTCTACGGAGCAGAAGACAAAGTACATACACAAATACCTATATGAACACACACATACATAAATATATATATGTGATATTGAATTTTCCATGTATACAAATAATAAGATTCTCACTCCAATCCATTTACCACTTCCATTGTCATTAAAGAAGTTTGAGACAACAAAGAAGTTTGGACCAACTATTTTTGACAAGTCATAGTCCAAGGGAAAGGAAGCAAGTTTCAGAGATGGTCTGCCATCCTTGAAAATAGTCTTTTCCAATTTGATGAGAAAGCCATTAGGGTGAGTGCCTCCATCGATTTCAATCATTATAGTGTCCTCCAGAAAGAATGTTGAACTTATAGGAATCTAGGATTTAAAGTAATTGATAATGCTCTGGAGAACCATTGCACATCCTGGATAAGATATCCAGCAATCTAATTCCCATTAAGTATTAATGGCTCTGGTCAGTTATATCTAAAATCTGACTATTGCTTTGCATTATATGATACTCTTACAGCACAGTATAACAGAAGAGTTAGCATCCTAGCAACTTCTCTGCCTTCATCTAAATTCACATCAAAATGGAAGCCAAGCTGAGAAAATGATTTAACAGTGAGACTGACAGACTCATAAATGTGAGTCACAGGTAACACTGCTTCTGGGTCTGCCTACAAGTGTAAATTGCTTGTTTGCATGCTCTATCCATCTCAGTGGAGGGACGTCCAAGGCTAAACACAAGTGCAAGACTGAAGGTGAGAATAGAAGCTGCTGTTCAGAAGCAAGGAAAGAAAGGTTGATTGTACAGAAACAGGAGGAAGCAGAAAGGTTTGTCCAGATACTCTTTTATATGATAAAGCACTTCTCATGGTTGGTCCCTCATGCAATCTACCTGCCTCTAATACACAATTTGTAGGCTGCAGAACAGTATTTCTGCCTGTTGTCACTCCTTTGTGAGGACAAGAGGGAAACTAAAGGCTTTCTGCAGAACGAGTAGATATCCACAGCAAGTACTATGTGCACAGCACACTTGCAGCCTTTTTTTTTTTTTTTTTTTGTTCTAATGAGACAAAAGCAAGCAGTATGAGACATAAGTCTACTCTCTGTATTCAGTGATAAGCAAGTGCTAGCTAACTCATCTGTGTTACTAAGTACCTAGCAGACCTTTTCAACAGGACTTTATTGTATTAAATCACTCTACAGTCATAGAACAAATAGCCAATGTCTTTCTCAAGGGATTATAAAAAATAACAAATGGATTAAAGCAAAGTAAGTCTACAAGTCCCACTAGCAAAACAAGTTGGATAATAATAGTCAACATAAGAAACTGTAGTTGCCACAATCTTATGTAGCTCTGATGACTCTGTGCTGGAAACGTCTTCTCCCTCTAAATCCTAACCATCAAACTCCAAGATGGCCTATCAGCAGTTTGAATATACCAGTGATCACCAGGGACTGAAATAAACATTAAAATTTTTCATGATAATGAATTCCCTCTATTATGAAGAATGATCAGCAAAGCAAAATTAGAGCAGTATTAAATGAATATATTCATATAAGTTATTAGTCAATGTAATAAGTCTGCAACCTAATCTATTCCAAAAATAATCATAGCAAAATAAACATAATTAAAAACACCCAAGCTGACACATGTCAGGACAAAGTATACGTTAGTAGATAACTACCACTGATTGTGAATCATATAACAAGAACGGAAATGAAACTTTTTGTTAACTTTAAGAGGTGTCATGTCTACTTTTGATTCTAATCTAGATGATAGCAAGCTTGTGGTTTAATGAACTCAGCCAACAAACAGACACTAACAGGCAGTTCACAGAAGAAATGCAAATTTAATATCTATTCATTTTCCATACCCTGCTGTACATCCCAGACAGACAGAAAGACAGATAGAAAGATAAACAGAAAGACAGTTCCACGTGACATATGACTACTTAAGCACTTCTTACTATGCCTTCCAGGAAGACCCGTATTACTATTCCACTCAAAGCCTCACCTTGCTGATAATTGTTTCTGAAAGAAGTCAAGAGGGATAACCTAGCACTAGGCTGAGAGGTATATATCCAACAGGCAAATTCTTTTTCTATCTCTTAGCTAAAAGGAAATCCAAATTTCATTTGTTGAGGAGGCAGTTTCCTGGAAACTAAATTAGTCTTCAATTTTTCAATTAATGTAAAAGCACACTTCCTAGTAATGCTTCCTTTTTTGCAGTAGTGGTGCCTAGCGGGTTGATAGCTCCCTACTTGCACATCCCTTGGAAGCCATTTGTTGATCTAGTTCCTTCCAAGAAAGGCAAAGTATCATGATGTTGTCCAAAGTGCACTCTGTCATTACTTTCCTTGCTTGGGTGCCAGCACTGGTTTGGAGCTATTGAAAGCCAGTATAAAAACAGAAGGAGTCACATACCCAATGTCTAAGACATATCGCACATCCAAATGTCCCCATTCCAGATTCTCTCTTCCTCTTATGTTCTGGGGATGTCCAAGGAACTGAAGCGTGAGGAGAAGTTGCAGGTCTCAGAGCCTCAGTTTGCTCTGCATGGTGCCCTATATAGAAATAATATTCCCAGATAAGACCAAAAGTCAAACTTCCGTAGCCTCTGCAACATCCTGATCTTTGGATGGTAACTGTAGACATTTGGGTACAGTTGGAAAGCAGTCCTTACTGGTTTTGGGAAAAAAAACTGTGATCCCAAGTGCCTGCTAGTTGATCAGAAAATGGAGAGCATCGTAACATCTCCTTTACTCTCACCAAGTCCAGCTGAACTGCAGTCTATGGTCCTGAAGCAGAAAAGGCAGGACTGGTTAGTACCAAAAATTCAGCAGCACTTTGACTGTGACGACTTCTTCAAATTCTCCTGTGAAAGAGACCACTAAGTCTCACTTTGTGCCCAGAGGCTTGTTTTTCAGCTCATTTTCCATGAATCTAAAAAGCTGCACAGTGAACTTATAATGAAATAATATCTTTTATGTTGACATGGCTAAAATGCAATTAGGACAGTACTGAAAATGTTGTGTATGAAAAATCCTGTATTTGTTACTGCAGAGACTAAAATGTCAGAAGTTTTCAGCTGTTTTAGGTATCAGGAAGGGAGTGAAAGCTGAGTTCATTATTATACTTGGTACATAAATACAAGGTACTGCTGACATTTATCAATACTATGATAACTTATTTTCATATGGAGACTTAATAATAGTAGTACAGATATCTTAATAAATCAGAACTCTTTAATTATTCGCTATGTATACTACTTGTTTCATGCACTATGTCTGCCTTTAGTATGTAAAATAAAAATAATTTTAAAAAACCTACTTTCTGAGTCAGATGTGACTCAGAGTTGTCACTTTGACTGCATAGATTCTAGACTCAGTTTTTGCTTTGCATCATCTCTGCTTCCAAAGATTATGCAGTAGAAGTCTCATTTTTATTCTCAGGTATATGACAAAGAGTAGAGATAAATATTTAATAGATTTTTATAGACCACTGAGATTTTATTGACAAATCCCAAATCCTAATTTGTCTTCTATGTTGTTATCTTCCACTGAATCAATCATTTCATATTTATTCTTACTAAACTTTACAAAGGGTTTACTAATAGTATTCAAGTACTTGACTAGAAATGCTAGTTTTGACAATCTTAATTCTATTACTACATCTGCCTTGCCAACAAAACTCTGCTAACCTAAAGAAGTTTTGCTTCTCATCTTCTACTCTCAATCAAAAAAGAGGAAAACAATTTGCAAGTTATGAAAGCACAATGTCATGCTCTTCTCTCCTTCCCAATTTATCACAAAAAATACAAGATGTTATGATTCATATACTGAAATGCAATGTATTTGAGTTTAAATGAAAACTACAGCAGTGCCTAACTTCCAGCAGAGAAGAAATAATAGAGAACAGGAGTTTTTTCTGTAGAGGTTTTTCTGTAGTTCTTTCCTTGATCAAGTCTAACCACCATTTTTCTTGTACCTACAAATCTCTCAGATAGATGATATTTAATGGCCTGCCTCGAGACATGATTTTTAATCCTCACAGAGAGAGAGACCAGAAAATTCTCAAATATTAAAAAAACCCAAAGTTGATTTATAGATTACACTTTTCTTCATAACACTGATAGAAGAGGAAATACATTTTTTTTATTGTAAGGAATTTAAATGAGTGTAGCTTTATGATGAATTCTAAACTATGGTTGAATAGGTGAGATGAAAATACATTTAGCAAACTACTGCATTCTTATTCTCACCCAGGCTGGCAGACCAGAAGAGACAGCTTTAGTTATTCTAATTTGAGACTATAACATCTGTAAAAAGCTGTGGTGTAAATAAAGACAATAAATTAAAAAAGAAAAAAAAAAGAAATAATAATTAAATTATAATTTTGTCTTAGAAGGCCAAGCGATCAGCTTCACATTCAAGTTACATGTGCTAAAAATCAGTCATTTAACTTTATTTATTAATAGATAAGAAAAAAAACCATCATGTAATTAGTCTAAAAGATAATTCAAGGCCAGTCATAATATGTTTTCTCAATTTTATTTTATTTTTCCAAATTAAGAAGAAAACTTCAAAACTTTGAAAAATATCTGTGGCATTCAAATAGTTCAATCATCTAGGAACTAAAGAAAGTATTGGTTTTGGAATCATATAACCCTTTGAAGTGAACTGTTAAAAGGTAAACAGAATATGTTATTAAAAATAACAGTAAAATGTTTTTGCAAAATACTGAAATAAAGCATTTTAGCATTCCTCAAATGAGTCAGGACAAGGAATAATGTCGACAGGAACGTCAACAGGACAAGGGGTAATGAGACGAAGCTAGAACACAAAAAGTTCCATTCAAACATAAAATATTTTACTGTTCAGGTGAAGGAGCCCTGGCACAGGCTGCCCAGGGAGGGTGTGGAGTCTCCTTTCTTGGGGGTCTTCAAGACCCATCTGGACATGTTCCTGTGTAACCTGATCTAGGTGGATCTGCTTGTGCAGTGGGGTTGGACTAGATGATCTCTAACGATCCCTTCCAACCCCTGCCATTCTATGATTCTATGATTCTATGATTCTATGAATATTGATGTCCACCTTTGAAAAGCCCAACCAACAATGCTACCATCAGCTGCCTCCTCTTCCTTGCCCACATGGCTCTCCTTGGCTTTCAATACTAGATGAAAAAAATAAAGAGAAAGCAACATGGTAGAGAGTGAAACCTAGCTAGAAAAACAGTGAGAGACACTCTCCCACATCCATGGTATGGTCTGTAACAAACAACAGGCATACATGTCACACAGAGCCACTCATTAATAGCTCATCTGCCCTCCTGGACCTCAGGTATCAAAACTTTCTGGTCATTTCAAAAGGAAAAATATTGGAGCATACAGCTTGGTCTGGATTGGCAGAGACCCGTGAGCATTGCAAATTCACACAGAGATAGCCATAGACTATTTCTTTACCTATACAGCAATACTTGCTCTCCTTACCCAAGTTATGTCAGTTCAAGCCAATAACAATATCCAGCTACAATTTCTATGTAAAATAGGACTGATAAACATATCCAGAAAGCCAGCTTTAAGTTCATCTGAATCTTTTAGCTGAGAACAATTTGCATGTAGTCTTAGTTTGGGAAAGTAAAAGTAATGACTTAGATTATTTCTTCCTATTAATGAATAACAATGGATATATTTTACACCGTTGAACAAGATTTAGAAACAATTTTCAAGGGTCACCTAGTGTTATCCGATATAGGGAGAAAGGACTGAGTGTAATGTATCAGAGTGTGTTTTCAGGAACATACAAAACAAGCATTCAGCCAGACATACTTCCAGTACTAGTCTTACTGTATGGGGTATAAAATTAGTTCCTCTGGAGAAAAGAACTGATGTCATTGTGTGATCCTGGTCAGAAAAAAAAAAGACCGAAGTAAACATCTGTTGGATATTATACAGCTCTGCCAATGCATTACTGTGTAAAATCATCCTACCTTTACCAAGAAGATCTGTATCTTTATATAATTTCATGAATGAAAGCCAGGTAGTTGAAGTTGGACACAAGGACAAAGACTGATAGATCAAGGGAAACAGTTCAAAAAAGCCATAATGCTTTTTGTTTAAAAATATATGCCATATTTAATTTCTTTTTTATGCAGTTAGAAAAATTGTGCAAGATTTCCACTAATACCAAATGCTACTGTGGTTACAGAGCACCTTAGTATCCTAACGTATTTCATTATCACATTTCAACGATAAACTTGACCATGAGTGCATTAAGAAATCTTATGAACATGAATATACAAAATCTGTCCTAATTATCTTCTAATTAACTAGCAGTAGCCAATCATTAAGTATACAGGGGTCTAGGACCTGAAGGTCCACGTTGAATAATCCCTTTAACAATCCAGTAGTGGCACAGCTTAAGATTTTATCATTAAATGATATGTCAGAGTTTATCTTAAGGTGACAGTAGAGTCTGAGACTGCCAAATAAATTCCTCCAGGAACTGCAAAATCAAAGAAGTAATGAGTAAATGTTTATTGCCCAACATACATAGAGAGGGCATCAAGTACACTGAAAAGTACCTACTTACCAACACAAGACATTCTTTGCATGCTCTGAGGGGACATGAGAAAATAGAGTGCTGAAAGTGTGAGCAATGCATGGGAAACCTGTAAACAAATTACTTAACGCACTACTGATGATCACAAGGTAACAGAAAGTATTGTGTAGAAGAGTAGAACAGGAATTTATTGCTAACAATGTTACTTTGAAAGAGATCTTCAGTTCTTTTTCATGTTATAATGTTAACAACCATAAAAGGAAGTTTAGAACAAAGTATTCTTTCATTGTTTTCCATAAAATGTTACTGATAATAAATTTAATAACCCTTATTTTTTAGTGATTACTCCTATATATATGTGAATGCATCTATATACACATGCACATACTGATAACATTGGATTGCCTAGTAAATTGAAAATTACACAAATCAATTTCTGTTATATGTGCAGGTCCATTTTCAATCACAGAATCACAGAATCTTAAGAGTTGGAAGGGACCTTCAAAGATCATCTATTCCAACCCCCTTGCCAGAGCAGGACCACCTGGAATAGGTCACACAGGAACTCATCCAGGTAGGTTTTGAGAGACACTCCAGAGAAGCAGACTCCACAATCCATCTGGGCAGCCCATTCCAGTCTCTCTCACAGTGAAGAAGTTTTTCCTTATTTTTCTTTGTGTGGTGTTTTTGCCTGGGTCAGGTTGAATTTCATTAGATTTCTCCCCACCCAACTCTCCAGCCTGTCCAGGTCTCATTGAATTGCAGCACAGCCTTCTGGTGTGTCAGCTACATCTTAGTTTAGTATCAGCAAATTTGCTGACAGTGCACTCTGTTCCCTCAGCAATGAGTTCCCTCATTAATGAATATATTGAACAGTATTAGTCCCAGCACCGACCACTGAGGGACTCCACTAGATACAGGCCTGCAACTAGACCCTGCCCTATTGATCACCACTTTCTGCCTTCTTCCCTTCAAGCAGATAACAATCCACCTCACTACCCGATCCTCCAGCCCACATCTTAGCTTTTCTGAAAGGATGCTGTGGTAGACGGTGTCAAATGCTTTACTGAAATCAAGATAAACCACATCCACTGCACTACCACCATCTATCCACCTGGTCACATCTTCATAAAAGGATATCAGATTGGCCAAACATGACTTCCCCTTGGTAAAGCCATGTTGACTACTCCTAATGACCCTCTTGTCCCATAAATGCCTGGAGAGAAAATCCAGGATAACTTGTTCCATCACCTTTCCAGGGATGGAGGTGAGGCTGACTGGTCTATAGTTACTTGGGTCCTCCTTCTTGCCCTTTTTGAAGACTGGAAAGACATTTGCTTTCCTCCAGTCCTCAGGCATCTCTCATGTTCTCCATGACTTACTAAAGATGACTTTGTATTAAAATCTTTAGTGTGATACCTTAAAAACTTTTGAAATGAAGTCGAATTAAATTTCTAAATGAAAATTATAAGACAGTTTCACATTAGGCAAAATAAAAAATGAGTCTTGTGTAAGTCATTGGGATTTTATATCAAATGGTTGGTTGGGGGGGTTGGGTTTTTTTTCCCCCAAAATGCCATTCAACAAAATAATTTGTTATCTGTAGTAGGAAGCAGTGCAATGTATAATAAGAAAAGTATCATTCATAGATTAAGAACCTGTGACTGACTAGAGGAACTTTATAATTATGACAGATAATAACTAACTCAGTACATAGTTTACCATTACAGTGATAGTAGATTGGCCCTTTAAAGGTAAGCACCTTGTGACAGTTTAGTTGATCCTCCCAGCAATGTCTCTTACTCTGTGTTGTGACTCCAAAGCCCCTTCTTAAGACTTCTTTCAGAGCCACAGTCCAGTTTTCCTCCAGCTTTTCCTCAGCCTCAGGTGTGGCTGCTTTGCCCAAAATAATACTGTATATAAAGACTGTCTGCCAAGATATCCAATTTCCTGAGTAAATCTTGCATTAGCATATGTTTTGGGAGAAAACATTTGCTTGAATTGTTCTTACATTGCTCTCTGACTTCAGATACATCTGGAGGTGGGGAGTGAATGGAGCTTTTCGTATTATTCTCTAAGTAGGTCTAGGAGAGGTTTGCTATCTGGAAGGATATATAGTCTCAAAGGCAATCTTTGGGTTTCCCCAGAAGATTCTGGAGGAAGATTTATAGTGTTTAACCTCACCTATATCATTATACTCTACAGGTAAATTTTTAAATTTCTACCAAATAATTATTTCAGAATGCAACACCATGGCATGGAACATACGTGCAGCAAAAAATATTCTCTACAGAAAATGCAAAAATAGCAAGAAGATTTGTATTCATTGATCAAGTCATGCATTGCTCAGCTAAGAAATCATAACTTGGTCCAACAGCATTTCCCCTGCAAGTCCATAAAGTACCTTCCTCATTTAAAAACAGCATTAGTAAAATTGGGGTTGCACTTGGTTAAGACAATGCAAGTATTTACATTCACTGCAGTGCTGCACTGCAGCAATCAAAGACAAGAAGGCAAGAACACAGATACAACTTTAGATCAAATTTGGATAGAGTATACTCATCAACTCCGCTGGACAAAACCATCAGCAAATTACAGATTTTCTTTTTCAAGTACATTGGGACCCTTTCAAACAAATCAGGTGAGAGACCAGATGTGTGCATTTCAGGATAGATAGACTGCAAAAGATACCACCCTGCCTGTGGTAGGAGGGCAGCCTCACCTGCTCTGACAGTAGACACTTGCTCCCACAGACTGTGGGGAGCAAAGAGTAACCAACACCACCATTGACTTTGCATAACCAAGTCTGTGCACCACCAAAAAGTTGACACTGCTGTGGTCCTTCTCAGTGCTGGCTGGCATCTGCGTTGCTCTTTTTGGATCATGAGAGGATTTTTCAAGTGTGTCATCTCCATCTTCTGCAGATTGGCTGTCAATGTCAGGGTTCCTTCAGGATAAAACCAAACCAGAAATTGTGTCCCAAAGGCGTACCTAATGAGGTCCAACTGACAATATGGTTTCAGTCCATGGAAGGTCAACAGAAAGACTCTGAAGTAAACCCTTCACTTTGAAAATAAACCCACTAGGGCCTCAGCAGTGTTTGGTTCTATAAATCCAATCTTACAGGGTTGCATGGTCTGCTGATGCAGATAGAGAACTGTGGTAATACAAGTGCAAGATGGACACTGGCATCCCAACCAGACATCGAAAATTAGTTTACTTAGTCCTATTAACAAAACAGGAAATGATGGAAGTTGAACGTGTGTTATATCTCATTTCAGATGGCAGTAGATGACCCCCTTTAAGAATACAGTATCTTCTAGTTCTTTGCAGCCCCTTGAGATCCTGACTGTATTTAATCCTCTACACTCTGACTCCTAAAATTATTTCTTACTTGTGGCTAGCTGCAGACTAGCTCCATATAAACTTGATTTTATACCTCCTATGTAGCTCTGGAACATTGATCTCAAAAGCAGTTATGTCAGAACAGTGACATAGTAAATTACGCCACTCTAGGTGTGTTCAAGGTGTTCCTTGGAAGTTTCTCTTCAGGTAATAAAACCACTACCTTTACTTACTTTAGGTCAGAAGAAGTCACGGCACAAAATAGTTCAGCTAATGATACGGTGAAAAAGTGTCAGTTATTTGTCTGGCATGATTATGCTGCCTCTTCATGCCTCTGAAAGAAAGTAAATGTCAAAGGCATCTTTAATCCTTCAGCTGAGTGTTACCAAGAACTGGTGTTCAATATATTCATGCCAGGCTAAAAAGGAAGGGTGACATGGGTAATCTGATTTCATCTGCTACGCCTAAGCACCATCTGGCAGTATAATGAAGAAGAGAACGTTAAAATCAGATTACAGTCACCTGAAAAAAAAAAAAATCACTGAAGTTTAGACCAGGCATTCAAAAGCCAATCCTTTCCCTATTAACTTCAGGCCAGAATGAGTTTATGAGCTGTCTTAATTTATCTCACTTATTCTCCTTGTAAGCAGAGAAATAGAAACCTGCAAGAAGTGAGCAGTAAATACTTTCTGTGGTGTGCAGAGAGCCCTTTCATCCTCTCTGCCTTCTCAAATACCTTTTAAAACAGAATTTACTTGGCTCCTAGGTTTCTATGCATCTCCAGAAAAATATACTACACGCTGGCAGGGTCATGCTGCTGAATAAGCAGGGACTGCTAGGGAACTGCAGGTTAGGGAGAGAAAACAGAAAAGTTGGTACTGATATGAGGAGTAGTCCCTGAAGACTGAAAACCTGCACACTGCTCCAGTGCCCCTCACTTCAGGAGTCACTTTCCTGAGAGGTGAGAACAGAGGGAAAACATGATCTGCTTGCCTTGAAGGTCCTCCAGTGACCTCCTTTGATTAACTACCTGCAGGGGAAGGATTTAGCTCCACATTGACTTTCAGCTATGTTCCACGCAATCATTTAAGTCTTTCTGAACTAGTACGGGTTTCACAAGCAAGAAATTAGCCATACGCAGTAGAAGCTGCTGTGAGTTTGAAGAAAATTATCAGGGTCAAGTAGCATAGGTAAGAGAATTATCATCAGGAAAGTCTACAACACTGAGAAAGCATTTTCCTTATTTTTGAAACCTTTACTTTAAGTGTACTGTAACTATAGGGTATAACCTGATCTGCTGGGTTTGAAACATGTTTTGTACAATACATTCTCTGCATGCCCAGGGGATCTTTGAGAGATGCAGGGATGCAGCAACAAGCAACAGAAGTTAAAAAAAAAACCAAAAAAACAAGGAAGGTTTGGAGAATATCTTTACTCCTCAGAGTCCTTAGATTGATGTTCACTGACTTTTTTTTTTTTGCCACAAACTCTTGGGAAGAGAGTTTTTGACCCCTAATTATTTGGATTTTTACAAGACTTGATGTCCCACAGAAGGGAAATCTTCATTCTGGAGACTAGGGAAAGCTAACAGAAATTATACATCCCCAACATGTTTCCGTATTAAAATAACAAGGCTAAGTGTGGAGACTAACCAGGATAAAACAAAATCAAAACCAGAACTGTACCAGTATCTCTTCTGTTGTCTGAAGACAATTTTAACAGCTGAACTCTTCCCCAGAGAGTTTTGAGGCAATCCATGCATACAAAAAAGGACTATAGTTGCTATCTTTTTTCTTCATTCATGTCTAATAATACATATTATATGATCAAATTATATTATATGAATGTGCTACATAAGTATATCAGTTATACAAGAATACATAATATCATTATTGTATTATAGAATATGTATCATATATGCTATACAATTATGTAATGATATGTTTTCATATATGTAAATAAATCTGCTAAGTCTATTGTTTTAGTTGTTTCTGGTTTTTTATTCAGTTAAAATCAAGTAGTTGTGGATTTTGAGTACACCCTCACCCACAGAGTATGATGGCTTTTACCCCAAATATCTCTTTGTTCCCAGAAATCATACTGAAGATTGAGGTAATGTATTTCTGTCATAAGTGCTTTTCTCCTTACCTTTCTCCTTTCAAATCCTTTCAAGAGGTTACCAAATGACTACAATGACCTGCTTCAGGCAGATGGACAGTAGTATGGGATAGCATGTAACCCATGTGTCTGGTGAAGAAAGAAAGTCAGCTTCCATAATCACGGTCTCCTCATTCTTAAGCCACTTGATATGGGAGCATAATATTAGCTCTGTTACTAGCAGTGCTCAAATCTTTGGCCCTTGACTTACACTGCTTTTCAAGTATGCTTGAAAATAACATTGAAAGATTCATCACCAACACAAGGGAATGAAAAAAATGGTTTAGTCTGAAGACATTTCTTCCCCTCACTGTTCTGATTAGGATGATGAACTGGAAAACTAATCAATACCATCTTCAGTCTTGGTATATACTGAGTACAACTGAGACTGCAGTGCTCCTGAAGAAGTCTGGGTTTAAAAATAAAAGTTACAGAGCAAAGAAATTCAGTGTTCAAGAATGCATTTCACAAACAAGACATTAACTTCTAATCAAGAGAGACACCACAATCTTAAACTCACCCAAGTAGAAAAAACACCCTATTTGGGGAAAGAAAGATCAGAATTTCATTATGCAAATAGTCATAAAACTAAAACAGAGAATTTGTCATGCAACATAAAACACAGGTTGTAAAGAAGTATTCCACAAAGCATTTCATTTCACTTTCTAGATTCAAATAAAAAAACTAAATTTACTTACTCTTGTGCTCACATAGCAAAGAGATGCATTAAAATTGTTTAGTTTTGTTTTAAAACATAAGTTGAAAGACAAGACAGAGGAGTCAAAAGTTTTCGTTGCACATATGGGCACACTGTCACTTGCTGATCCACACATACGTGATCCCTCTCAAAAAGCACATTACAGTCTGTGCATCTTATATATGAAATAAATCATCTACACAGACTTACACACAAATATATTTTCTAAATTAACAATTTTTAATGTTGAAAATTGGGGAAGAAATGTCCAAATTATTAATTTTTATTTCCTCTTTATTGCCACTCAAAACACATAAACTAGAAGTGTAGAAAATTTTAAGGACGGACTATTCTAAGCAACAAAACTTTGCACCAACCAGTATGGGGCTAAGTCACAGGACAAATAAGAAACCTCGTCTAGGGAAGCCACCTCCCTGTTCTACATTGCTAAAGAAAATGGGCAAAAATGCATGATGAAAGGCTGCATAACAAATTTATAAGTTTAATTGACTAGACTGTATCATAACTTCTATTTACTAAATTCTTATTACTTTTCATGAATTTTTCATGCATTTATTTTTCTGTGAAAATACAGTACAGTATTTTTTACTATAACCATAGTATGCTGTATAAAAACTCTCTGAAATCTCTTGTGTCTAATCTTTATTTTAATTGAAACAGGCTGGTTAAGTAATACACATACAAGGTGCTAATGTGTGTGTAGTTTATCTTCATTTAATGAAATGTCACGTTTAGGACAGGAGAAACGTGGAATTCTTGAGCAGTGAGGAATTTCAGTGTAATGAGATTAGATTTTCAACAGTGCCACAATTGTTTGAACTTTCTGAAGAAGTGAGAAGGACTCTACACGAGGTGAAACACTTTACCTACTTATATTTCTTTCCCTTAATTCTAAAAGGCAATTCTGAAAGATGGTCTGTCACTGATCAGCATGTACAATTTGCACTAAAGCCACTGGGAGCTGATACATGACAAGGGAAAATATTACACTTTATATTACAGAAACACTCTTTAATAATTTTTATTATTTTTTATTATTATTTTTGTGTAACGTTTTTGGTATTACATCTATTTCTATTTTTATATTTTCTCAGATATTCTGGGGAAAAAAGCCAATAGTCCAGTTCTGTTGAACTGTAAGTCAAATTATTTTAGTCTTCTCGTTTAGGAACAATTCATACAGAAAAGATTGAAATAATTTGCTATATCGACATGGCTGAATCATGATATGAATTTAAAAATAGGCAAATATATAAATCAAATTCACATTGTGTTTTAGCTAGAGGTATGAAATAAAATACTATAAATACAATATAACTTTTATATCACAAAGTTCACATGATTCAAAAGAAAAGCTGGAAGGGAAGGGCTATTGAGTTTTTCTTGAGAGATGATAGAAATAAATGTCCTGCGCTAATTTTCCAGCTAGCATGAGACTGGAACGTCTCCAATCAGAAGACAATGAGATCCATATATGAAGTGCAGGAAAAAGAAAAAGGAGTATGACAGAAGTTTCAACTTAACAGTCACAGAGAGACTCACAAACTTCAAATGGGCCAAAAGTCAATAACATAAGTATAGAATAATAGTGTTCTTTAGATGGAAAAAGTCTTTGATATATGCTAATAAGTGTATACTCATCCTTCAAACAAAAAATGAAACCAGTACATGATAATACATACCTATTTCAACAGTGTATTTTAGAAGTGATGCTATGAACAAATCAATGTTAAGGATTTGCCACATGGGGTTCTTGCCCTCTTCCTCACCATTTGGGATCATTCCTTTTGTGTCTTGTTGACATGGTTGACAAAAGTACTTTGGCTAAATATAGCAAGAACATCTGAGATTTACAAACCAGAATTGCCCTGTTTGAGCCTTTCTTATAAAACCTGCCAGGAATCGAATGTCCAATCTGCTTACTAATGTTTGAGGCTATGTAAGCATTTATAGCACTGTGATAATGAAGGCAGTTAGCCCCACTGGGACACTCTGTGGACTCTGGTGGTGTCACAAGAGCAGCAGTCTGAGCATCAGGAGATGTGTCGCCCTCACTTTTCTCATTGAGGAAGGATCTATCTATGTGGTGAGCCTTCTCCATTGGTCAGCATCTAGAATGTGGTAAAGCAGGGTAACTGCTAAGTTATGAACTGCAGATTAGCAGCTTAAAATAATTAAATAGTTGTTAATTATAACAGTGCCCTGTAATAATTAATCTCGTGAGGTTTATGTAATGTTTCTTACTGTTCTTAAATTCGTGTAATTGATTTCCATGAAGTACTTTTAGACCACTTGTTGGTTTCCTACTCAAAACACTAAAAACAACTTTAAATTTTCATTTTAATTCTAGTTGTTTCATGAATTCAACTTCTTGCAGGGATGTTAGTTTTGTCTTGAGCATTCTGCAGTGCCACATGTTGCATGTCCCTTGAGCTACTTGTGCATTTTTTAAAGATCTCAGTGTTCCAGATAATTGGACTGGGAACTGTTTCCTGTGCACTGGTTGCAGATTAAGGAAATTGAGAGAGCAACAGTTAGAGAGGTGCATTTCTGATTTAATTTACTCTCTGAAATGACAGAGCTATTCAATCAATTTCTGAACATTACTATTATTCTGGAAGACTGCCAGCCAGGGAAATATAACCAAATTTTTAGCTGAATTTGAAACAAGAAAAACTCTTCCATCTCTGAGCTTTCAATGTATTTGACCTAATGAAAACTTGTGAAATATTGGTCCAATTGAACTAGATGAAAGTAATGACTTGAAAAGCAGACAAGAAAGTTTAAAAGGAAAAGACTGTAACATGTAACTGAACTAGGATTGAAGAGGAAATATCAGATGAGCTGTTAGTAAGATTTATTTCATGTTTAATATTTTTGCATTTAGTGAGCTAAGGAAAAGAGAAGGTAAGCCATAATGGCTCCATAAAAATACACCTTGGAAAAAAATGTCAACAAGACAGAATAGCGATTTAAACCAATGGAAAATATTTGCATTTTTGTTGTGGTTTAAGCTGAGCTGGACACAAAAGCCACACAGCTGTACACTCATTTCTTTCTACCCACCCCGCACCCCATGGTGGAATGGGAAAGAGAAAATGTAACCAAGGGCCTCTTGGAAGTCCCCAAGGGCAGGAAGGCCTCACTCGTCAATTATGATCCTGGGCAAAACAGATAGGATTACTTGAATTGGAGAAGAAAACAAAATCAATTCAATCCTTCACCAACAAAAACTGAAACAAATAGAATGCAAAACAGAGTAAGATGATGAGGAAAATATGCAACCAGCCCTTTAGTACCACCTTTCCTGAACCCCTCCCTTCTTCCCAGTCTCAGATATCTGCTCCCAGTATCTCTACCTCCTCCCCCCTCAGCAGCACAGAGGGTCAGAGAATGGGGATTGTTGTCAGTCCCCCACAGATGGTCTCTACTGTTCATTTCTTCTCAGAAGAGAAGGACTCCTCACATTCTTCCCCTGCTCCAAGGTGAGGACCCTCCCATGGCATACAGTCCCTTACAAACCTCTCCAGTATGAGTCCTTCCCAAGGGCTGCAGGTCTTTATAAGTTATTGTGGTGGTTTAGCCCTGGCTGGGTACCAGGTGCCCACCAAGTCATAATATCACTCCCCCTCCCAAACTGGACAGGAGAGAGAGAAATATAATCAGCGGTTTGTGAGTTAAGGACAGAGAGATCGCTCAGCAATTAGTGTCAGGGGCAATATAGACTCAACTTAGGAAGGAAAAGGTTTGATTTACTAAATGATTAATCAGAACAGGGAGATGAGAAATAAAACTGAATCTTAAAACACCTCCCCCCACCCCTCCCTCTTCCCAGGACTCTCCTTCCCTCCCGGCAGTGCAGGGGATGGGGGTTGCAATCAGTTCATTACAAATGGACTTTGCCACTGCTTCTTCTCATAGGAAGTCTCCTCACACTTCCCACTGCTACAGTTTGGGGTCCCTCTCACAGGAAATGGTCCCTCCTATGGTCCCTCCTTCATGAACTTCTCCAACATGGATCCTTCCCATGGGCTACAGTTCATTACAAACTGCTCTAACATGGGACCTCCCACGGGGGCAGCTCCTCACACCCTGCCCCAACGTGGGTCACCCACCAGGAGAACAGTCCTTCAGGGACTGACTGCTCCAGCCTGAGTCCCTCACAGGATCACAAGTCCTGACAGCAAACCTGCTCTCTGGCTTGGGCTCCTCTCTCCCCATGAGCTCCCAGGTCCTGCCAGGAACTTGCTCCAGGGTGGGCTTCCCACAGAGTCAGGCATCCACCCACTCCAGCGTGGGGTCCTCCATGGGCTGTGAGTGGATCTCTGCTCCCCTGTGGATTTCAATGGACTGCAGGGGCACTGTTGCCTCACCATGGTCCTCACCACAGGTCACAAGGGAGACTTTCAGGGCCTAAGCACCTCCTTCCCCTCCTTCTCCACTGACCTTGGTGTCTGCAGAGATATTTTCATATTCTCACTTCCTGCTGCTGCTGCAGTTTAGCAATTGGGCAGCAATTTCTTCCCCTTCTCAAATACCTTACTCATAGAGATATTACCTCAGTCACTAATTGGTCAGGCCTCGGTCAGCAGTTGGTCTTTCTTAGAATTGACTGACCCTAGCCCTATCAGCTACAGGGGAAGCTTCTAGCAGCTCTTTGTTTAAAGAAGCCATCCCTGTAGCCCACTCACTACCAAAAACCTGGCCCAGGCAGGTTTTTGCACAATTCTGCAGCAGGTAACTTTTGCTCCAATGCCATCTCCCCACAGAGTCACAGCCCCATCAGGTACAGCCACTCCCTCTGCTGTGGTGTTCTCCACGAGATGCTGGCAGATCTCAGCTTCGTTGCTCTCCTCCACTCTCCTCCTTGCTTTGTTACTGACTGACTTCAGGGTCTGCAGAGTCATTTCCCCCTCATCCTATTCTTTCCACCTCCTCCTCCTGCTGCAGATCTTTTCTTCTTAAATACTGATTGCAGAGGCACCAGATTGTTCTGGCCTGAGCCAGAGGTGGGTCCAGCTTAGATCCAGGGGAAGTTTCAAGGAACTTCTTACTGCAGCTCCTTCTCCTTGTTACCAAAGAAACCAAAACAGTCTTCACACAAGCACAACACATAGGAAAGAGATAGAAAATTCTTATCAGTGCATTTTACAGAAATGATAAGGTTACAGCTTTGAACACTAGGGATGTAGAACAGCTTTCCTTTTCCTATCACTGGAGACTTAAGAAAACCCAAAACAAACTTCTCATCCTCTGTAACGCTATGGAACTAATTATATTGTGTACTGTCTGTGAGGGTAGATGATTAGTTTTGCTTACCTAAGAGGTTTTTTGTTGTCCTAAGTACCTTAGTGCAATGACACAACACATTTATTTTTACAGGTCTAAAAGAAAAAAAAAAATCTGCTGTAGATTGCTACCGACTCTGACCCAGCCTCCTGCTTTACAGTACTGAACTGCTAAGACTAAAGGCATTGGACTTGCATGTGACATAGAACACAGTTTTCATCTGTAACTGAGTTGCCTTATAGCTCAAAATGTTGAGACTATCATTTCATGTAACAACACATACTCTCATAATGTGCACACATTATAATTGGAGAATTAAAAGACATAGTTTTTGTGACTAGGAATGATGAAGATAAATATTGTTGAGAAATAAGTACAATTGATTGGACACCAGCACACATAAATCAGAAAATCCAGGTCTACAGTGCAAAGCAAACCCATATGACTGACGTGGATAAAGCAGAAATTAACATAAAAATATGCCAGAGGAATCCAGGCAAATTTCTCAGTTAAAATTCTCTAAGCATAAGCCAAAATCAGAAGTGATTAAAGTCATATGTATGGCAAGTGATATTTCCCAAACTATTAGCATCTCAAATTTCATCTCCTGGGTGGGGTGAAAAATGAGCCAAGTATTTTAAAACATATTCCTTTAATATGTTTAGATATGGCACAAATATGATTGGTAGCACCAAGAAAAGACATATCCTGAGTTGTAAGAGAAGTATTTTTTTCAGTTGTAAAACTGCATTTTTTCAGTGTCTACCTGTCTTATTTTTAAAGATGCCTCTAATCTTACAACAGTTACATCAAGCAAAAGGTGTAACTTGATTAAAGAAGCTCCTTCCAGGCTTAGGAAAACTGTTGAAAAAGCTTTGCCCCAACACTATGGCCTCTTTGTACAACTAGGCTTTTCTATCTTTCATCCAGTGCATTTCTCAGAAAGCAAACAGGCTTTGATCCTCAAGCTGGGTGTTCTACAAATCTGTGTGATGATAGCACTTTCCAATGTCAATTCACTGATATCTAGTAAAGCATATACTGATGTTTCTACCTTTCCCTCACTGAGGGCATATAAGATGGTCTCTTCATTCTCTTTAGCTGACAATTTCAGTAAGCTTGTTCAAAACAGACCACCTTCAAGACCCCATTCTTCAATGATATCTTGTAGAAACATTTAGCAATGTTGTTTTCAGGAGGGTGAGAACAGACAAATAGAAGTTCAAGAAACAGAATTTTAACCTCTTTTAAGAAACAAAGCTATAAGGAACATACAGTTCAAAATGTGAAGTCTTAAAATCTGAATTACCCCACATTCCAACATTTTCTCCATGTAAATGAAGACAAAAGAGACTCAGTAGAATGTTGTATGGGTATTTTCCAAAAATGCTACATATATTTCTGGTCTGCTTTTGGTATGAGAATAAATTGTTGTGAGATGTCTTGAAGACCACATTCAAAGCTTCTCTCAGAGCTTTGAGTATATTTTCAAAGGTTCTATTCAGGCGGTGAAAGATAGGTACTGCAGAGAAATGGGCAGGAGCCAGTTTTCTCTCCCCAAAACCTTAACTAATGCTTTTTCTAGTCAATGAAGTTCTAAGCACCCTGTTCCTTTCAAAATGAAAAGGTTTTAACTTAGAATCTGATGCAATACAAAACAGAGATGTGGGAAAGGAGAGAGAGAGGGGGAAAGGGAGGGAGAGAGAGGGAAGAAGGAAGGAAAAGGCAATTCACATTTGGCGTAGAGTGTGGGGTTAAAAAACTTTCTCACTTTTGCAGGCACAAATTTAAAGACAGATATACTTCCCTTTCATCCATGTCCAACCAAGAGTATATTAATCAATTCAAGAACTTAAAGGCCTAATGGTGAAGAACTGTTAAAAGGGGTACTCGCTTAGAAGTACTACATAGCAACACACATAGTACAAGGGACTTTGATGCTCTGCTGCAAAAATGAGAAAAACTTATTTTAATTTCTTCACCTTCTTGCATTCTTTTTTCTTGCTTTTAAAGGCAAACAACAGCAAAATTCTAAACATTCAATTTTTCAGTGTTGCAAAGTGCTAGTATCAGGGACACTGAAAATCAAGACTGTTTCTAAAATTGACCTGAAGGATATTATATTGTATTTAAAATCTCTGACATGCAAATCCCCTATTCCTTGTGTCTGCTTGGAAGCCTCTTCTAGTGAATGTGAATAGCAGAGGATAGAGTTATACCACAAGGCTGTTTTCATGCAAGGAGCAACTGTGGTGTTCATCTCTTACTGAGCTCAAGTTAACCACAGTCTTTAAAATTCCTCGCAGGAGTATGCACAAGATAAGACAACATGCTTAAGGAAACAAAATTAGAAATGAGTCTTATATCATCAGCATTTTTCATGGTTTTTGAAAGGCTATATAAACATTATCACACAAAGTAATTTGGATGCCTTCTTTATTATACCTGGCATTCTCAGAGGTTTTAAAATCTCTTTTTTCATGAGTATCTATTGACATGGATTTTACAGAAAACAGTTAAAAGAAAAAGACAGAAACCTCCTACTGTTTGAAATTACAAAAGTCTTTTGGAGATATTTGGAAGTAATGGAGAAAACAGAACAGAACAGTATTGAAAAGCTTGATTCTTAGCCATTGCTAAATAAAAAAACCCCAAAAAACTGATACTAACTGATTTAGGATATTTACATTCAGCAATTATGGAACTAGGGCAGACTTGTTTTCTTTCAATATATTCAAATATTTTCTCAGTCATATTTATTCACTCCGTATTTTTCTGCCTCTAACTGTGAAAAGCAGAGGAAAGAAAGGTGTTAAAGAAAAAATATCACTCTGATTTGTCACAGAGAGAAATTTTTGACCGTTTGTTCTCTGCTTCAAATATTTGAATCTAAAATTCTTTTCTATCCATTCTTTGTTCTGTTCAATTTCTTATCACACAAGGACTCTTAAACTTTGCTCAAAGGCTTTACTGACAATGTGCCAGGTTCCCAAGTCTGCACCTAAATTTAAAAAAAAACCCAAAAAAAAGATTGCCTCCAATCCAAAAAGACTATGCACCTTGTATTTACAAAGAAAACAGTTGCCTACTGAAACTATTCTAGGAACTATGTAAACATGTGCTTAAATTTATCTCAAATGGAAAAGCAATTGTTTATGTAATTCCCTTTGCCTTTAGTGGGATTTAATAATATTTTTACTGTTTGTGATTAAGTACTGTGCTTCATCTTTCTGCTTTCTTCTATCAATGTAATAAGATCTCATCCACAATCACCAGGTACACAACCACTCCAGTTAATAACAGTATGTGAGTTTTGAAGAACACATACTACAGGTAAATTCATTCTGTAGCATGAACGGGTCCTGTCCTTTGCATCCCTGTGGCGTGCAATACATTGCCTTTAATTGGCAGGCATTATTTAGTGTGCATAAAAGCTCCTGCTCTACTGGCATATCCTATTTTTTTTTTAATAGAAGGTAAGCAGGTGGAGAGATAGTAAAATCATTCCAAAATGTAGCCACAACAAACACTAGATGTACATATGTAAAAAAGGATCATAAGACACTTCCTGACCTATACATGTAATGTGGTTCCTTTTGCTTTCTCTTCTCTTATTTTTTTTATTTTATTCTTGTTCGTTTTCTTACCTCTACTTTATTATATTGTATCCACGTGCCTGCAACTCTTTTATACACTGCACACACATTTGGCATCAACAGACAAAACTCTTTGAAATACTTCATAATACAGAACTTTTGAAAATATAATATTGAATTCAATTAACTGAAAAATAGAATCCTTGAATATCTATTCCAAAGAGTTATATTTTTGAAAGCCTACAAAAAAATTGTTTCTCCAAAGGCCACTTTCACCTTATTTTCCCAGTAGTTACTGAAAACACAACACTCTACATCTCTAAAATAAAGGAACAAAGGAAAATAAAAGCATTCCTAAGTTCTTGAGGCTGGGCATATAGAAGGCAAAATTGTCTTTAGAGACAAACACAATTGTAATTCATGAAAGCCCACTTAAAGTAAAACTAGGTAATTATTTGAAAGAGTTATCAACCCTTCCTTTACTACTTCAAAACTTGGTTTGACAATTTTAAAGACTCAACTTCATTCCACTTCTTTGTCTGGCCAATTGAAAACTACATTTTCAAACCCACTTCCACAGTTTTATTGATGCACATATCCTCATAATAGTTTTTGGTTGGTTGCTTACTTTTTGTTTTTCTTGTATGAAAGTCTAGTGTTCTTTAAAATTATTTTTGTGTTTATAACAAATATTTCCAATGTGTTCCATGTACCTTCACATAATTTGTGACCTATGGGAGAGTGGCTCCCTATGGGAGGCTTGCTGGTCCTACACAAAGGACCATCAGATGCTGATATTCTGCAAAGAGCTGTGTGAGGTGTTTGTGTGCTTCCTGCAGAGTCTTGATGTTCCCTCAGGGAAGGCTGAAGAGAGCTTTCTACAGAGTCACAAAGGCTCAGCACAAGGTGCGGCTTTGAGTATTGTGACCTCCCCTGAATTTCTGACAGTGAAAACCCTCAGCTTCAGGTAGTCTGCTGGATGAAGAAACAAATTTGTGAGCTAAAAGAGTTTGACATTGAGTCTCTAGTTTGTCAGAATCCTTACACAATCCTGACCAATTCACTTAAATATTTACTCAGAATTTTCATTTTCTATTTGTACAGTGGAGTAGTTCCTTGCCTTTCATAAACATTAAGAATTTCAGTGCACTTGGTGATAATGGGGGTTATAAAGTACCCAAATCAGCAACTCTCCATTGATCTATAGTCCATCTATTAAAAAGAATATCTTATAAACACAATCAACAAAATATCTTTTACCCCATTTTGGGAATACTTTTGTAAGTATGAGGTTCAATCTGACAGAAATAATTATGTTTCCAAGGTATGTTTGTCCTTATCTATTTTCAGATCTAGACTAGTTTATTCCCAAAAATATAACTGCTTTTATCTCTTTCGAACTAAGCTGCTATAAATGCTAATAGAACTCTTTATATGATTCACATATAAATTCACATTCACAAGGAACCCAACCCATGTCAAGGTTCACATGGAATCTCTCCAGAGCATTCATATGCCTTTCAATTGTCCCTTTTTATTCACCCTATTATCCAAATAATCCAAGTCTTGTAAGCGTTGTGATGTGAGGTTTTTTTTTCCTGCCTTGATTATTTGCTTGCTCCTTTCTGAAACTATTGTACTTGTTTGTTGAGCCGAAGTGACCAGATCTGGACATAGTCAACAAATATGTTATGATATTTCCTTTCTTCAGGAACAAAAATATCTAACTATCTAACTTGCTTTTTGATGCCATAAGACTTATATAAGAACAAGGCCTAAATTCAGCCTCTGAGCCCACCAAAACCCTGCATACACAGGCAAAAAGTGACATTAAAAATTACATTCCTGATCAGCTTTTTTATGAGTATCCTAATTTAAAGAAACACAAATTGTTCCATGTAATGCTCATCCCTATAAACAGCTCTCATAACAGCTGAAAGAATGAAATGTAAATACATTTTGTCTCAGTGCGTAACATGTTATTAACATATCTCATTGTGTTAGAATACACTCCCCCTCACACAACTATTCCACTTTTCTCTGAGGGCAATGGCATAAATTACTACAACTACACAAAATTCCACAACCACCAAAACAATACAAATTGCTTGATTGCTGTTCTCAGACTGGCTCACCAGAGCAGGTGCACTGTGACAGGGTTTATGACACAATAGTTACAGCAAGGATAGTAATACAAGTTTAATTAACAAAACATGGCACCAATTCCAGAGGGCACTGCCTCAAATTTGCCTGTCAGGGAAATCTTTACACCTTGGAGTGTCAGCTTTCTCTACTTGCTACTGGGTTTTTGTTTTCACAGTACATCAGAGTACTACACACTACCTGTGACACCACTGGAAAACAAGTTTTGAGTTCTAGTTTCCAGTGCAGCAGATCAACACTACAAGGATGATCCCTTCTCAGCTACTACTTGTATTGCTTCCAAACACACAAAATTCCATAATAATGGTGATTCCTACAAAGCCTCCTGTCTCAAAGTGTAAGTTTTATGAATGTCAAGTATAAGTCTTGCTTGTGCCTTTCAGACATATCAGTACTTCATAGAGCTACTTATTGGTTGGGAGTTTTTTCGGCATTCAAGCTTAACTTTAGGTTTACCCAAGTTTTCACAGGAATTAATTTATGGAATCAAAGAATCATAGAATCCTTTAGGCTGGAAAAGACCTCTAACATCATTTAGTCCAGCTGTTAACACTGTGACATCCATGACTAAACCACGTGGCTAAGCATCACAATTTAATAACAGTTGAGACAAAGTTTCATGTTCCTGATAGGAGATAAAGTATTACTTCATGGTTGAGACTATTTTCTCTTGTGCAAGAAGATATGACAGTTGTCCTCTTGCCTTCAACCTAACTTTCCTTTTGAAGGAAACATTGTGAACACTGAAATATACAGAGTGAAGCTTGGTGAGGTAAGAACATTTCCACCTAAATTATTTATATCTCTTACAAGGTTATGGAATTTTATTGATGTTTGAAGGCTACTTTCAACCACTTCAGTTAGGAAACTGTTACAACTCTAAGCAGTTTGGCTTTGCTCCAAAGTACTTGGAGGCAAAGAGACAGAAGCCAAATGGCTTTCAATCTGGCCTTTGCTATATTAGAATGTGAAATTATTTACTTGAAATACTAAAGTAAACCAAGGTATACATCATTTGAAATCTGTAAAAAGGTCATAACAGCCTGGGATTTTTTTTTTTTAGGATCTCTTAAGCCTAGTTATTAGAGTTTAAAAGTTACAATGTGTATATAATGTCACATGTATGTAATGACAATGTAAGTTGTATGTTGACAGTAGCTATCAAACAAGTTCTGAAACCAAAGACTTTTCTAGGGTCATGGTCAAACCCTACAGAGTTTTCTCAAGAGAAGAAAAAATTCATGTTATTTGGAATACAGTCACAAGATCCTTTGGGAAACTGCATGCTTAGAGCTCCCTGTCTTTTTTCACAGTGAAACAGGTTAGGAACACTCACATAGTCTGCTGGGTTATTACTACAATAAAGACTGTAACTTTGTGAACCATTAGTATGTTCCTGGAGCACTTTTGTGACCATGCTTCTTTTCTTAGAGGAAGAAATCAGCTTTTTTAACATCAGTTACGAGTTTCCCAGACTAGAGAAATGTACATACACATACAAAGACTAAAATCCAGATGTTCTCTAAAATCTATAAGAATTTCAAGTACTGTGATACAATAGAAAAGCAGAACAAATTGTCTGAGAAGCTCTGTAGGTTCAATATTTTCTTGTTTATTTCTAAAATGAAAATTTGTTTTGCATTCTCATAACATAAAAGAATGGAGCACTATTTGGTATAAATCCAGCTAATTTTTCACTGTCACAAGCAATGGGTCATATTATTTACATTCACTGAAATAGCAAGATCAGTCTGCGACTGATAATTTCCCACTTAAACCATTTTCTTTTTTAGCAACTCTTACCATTTGTACCCACAAAAATATTAGATGTACCAGATATAAAATAAACTACCCATTAACAACCTCATCAGGCATTGCCAACAAGTCAGCCAGGACAATGTGTTACACAGTCTCAATGCAGAAAACAACATTACAGGTAGCAGGAAAGATCCAATGCTGCAAATATTTGCTTGAACTGCTTTTGTGGAACCATTCTCCAACTCTTTACATGGCCCTAAGCTCCTTGAGTGAGTCAAAGGCTCTTCTGCTACACTGTCACTGCCATCAAAAGAACTCTTCCAGTGCATCTACAACTCTCATACTATCATAAATGCATTTAATTGTATGTCATATAGGGTAAATGAATTTAAACATCATGGCTAACTGCAACAATTTCCAACCATGAAGTCTCATGCAATGATCTGCTTTCTAGGTTGTGAAAGGAACGCAAGTTGCACCACAGGCCAGTTCCCAAGAAGGCTGTTTCCCTTTCCAAAGGGAACCCCCGTGTGTTTTCAGCAGGCCTCATTAACTCACATGAGTACAAACATACATATTCAGGAAAAGGGAAAGTTACAAGTTGCCAGGCTGAACTATAATGAGCTACAGATGCTTTGTCATATAGACACATCCATAAAGTGAAGCACACCATTTCCTGCTGTTTCCAAGTTCCCAGGGACAATATCAGTTCCATTGAGGGTTCCCACTAGCTCTTTCTTCACTCACACTGTCTTTGTAGTTTGTTTTGTGTAGTCCCATGTGATGTTCAGAAAACTCTCAGTGTCAAACAGAAAGTCACTTTATGCTGTGGCTGAACTCCAGTTATGTCTTGACACAGAACAGTCACTGTCTCTTGCAAGAACCCGCTTCCCACACAAGGAAGCTCTATAAGAGATAATTATTTAAATTTATTTATGCTAGTGATTTCTCATTCTACAGAAATGAAATAACAGTAAAACAAAATAAATACATACAGTAGCAAAGGACTTCTCCGTAAGAGAATGGAGAAACCACAGAAGTTTATTTCACATATAACGGAAATGACAAATGAGCTGAGGCTTTTTGGATTAGATTTATAGACTAAAATAGGATGGATCATGTAATTATATTTCTCTTGAGGACTGCAGATATGTGCACATCTTTTTACATTTAGAAATGTTAAAAAAAAATCTCAAAGAGAAAATACAATTTACAGCAGTTCTGACCCACAGCATCAAACTGGACAAAAGAAGAAAGGGAATGTGTTTTCCTTAATAAACCTTTAGTTTTTATTCTATCTGTACTTCCAAGAAAAAAGGAATCGTTTCAGCTTCATGAGAAGTCACACACAGTCTTCTAAAGGAAGCTGAATGCTCAATTGCCAATTACAGGAAATGAAAACTCTTTACAAAGAAATAGCGCTTTTTTTTTTTTCCCCCCCCAAAGTGTAAGACAGCAATAACAGATGTAGGCATCTCATATTTGAAGAAGAGAAACTGGGAAATATATAGAAACCTGCTTTTTAAAAAGCAGATTTTTAAATAAAAAACATTTGCTAGACACCACATTTCCTCCTCTAGTCTGCCTTCCTTACACTGAAGCATAAGTTTATGCTGGAAAAGAACTCCTGGGAGTTCAGTTAATTTCAATTGTATGGCTGATAGACCCACACAGAGAGTGGAAAGCAGCTAACTAGTCCAAGCAATCTGAAACTCTAATTCTCTAGTGATGTCAGCTAGCAGTGTTGATAACATCCAATGGGACGGCTTTGTCTCAGTCAACCCGATTTAGCTGTGAGGTATTTTAGCTGGCTTTGTACTTTTGTGGCATATTTGTATTTCAGTAAAGCCTTACTAACAGAGACTCAGCCAAGATTCTCTGGTCTTTTTTACACATTCATGTGCTCATCAGCACTTTCTTTGCCAAACTATGGAACAGAACAATAAAGTCACAATCTCATGTTTTATTGCCATAACATTATATTTATCTTACTAAAGATCACTTTAAAGGCTGGACATTTTAATTCCTTTGAACTGGGTTTAAATTAAATGTTACAAGCATTTCAGCTCCTCTTAAAAAACAGAGGATGTTTTTCTCCACAGTCCCAGAGACTTTATTTATTCTCCTGCATCACTACAGTAGCCTCTCAGTACACATGTACAACAGAAGAGGCAGATAACCCATAAAACAGATGTTAATCATATTGTATAGCCCAAATGCTATTTAGTTTCTTAATTCAGAGCACCCTATTCCAACTGCAGTTGTGTCTTCAGGACCTGGCAAGCATCATGACACCACTGTATTTCTAAATTGCTTTCCCTTTTGCTTTAGAGATGTCCACTGCTGAGATAACTCCTCAGAGCCTGACAAACTCCTGTCAAGGGCTAAAAGGTTAGTTTTAAATAAACTGCCAGCACATCTACTACCATGGTCCCGATGTAGTTTATTTTTACTTCTTACTACAGAGGGCTCAGGTTACATCCTGTGAGGAGTTTGTCAGTGCAAATGGGAGCTGCAGTAAGGCCAGACCTGGTATTTCTTGAAAACTACTGGAACATAAAATAATCCTGACCAGTCAAGCCAGAGATGTGTGACATTAAAGACTTATGGGAGTAAAAGCAATGTGTTCTGTCTTACAACTTGAAAAATTCCTTTACTTCAGGCATTCAGTCCTGCCACATCTCAGTGGTGGCTGAAGCAGAGAAATCTCTGCACAAACAGAGCGGGCACAGTTTGTGTTGAACCTCATTTCTAGCAAATTAAGAGTTTTTGATCTTTCTCTCTAGCTCAGGAGAAAATGCTCATATCCTACACTATGGGCTTGATCTTTTTGTTATACCAGAGCAATAGCCTTCTAGCTAAGCACCATGCAGTGAACCACTCAGGAAAAGACTCTTAGCATGTTTCTATGTATATTGTACAGCAACAGAGCTTTGTCAGCAGCATGATACACTTTTCCCTAGTGGGAAAATGTATTTTTGTATAGGCATACCCTGCATTTGTTCATAATATTTTCTATGGAATGTCACCAGTTTTCCCCTTGAGGCTCAGATAGCTTACTCCAGTCAGCAGAAGATACTATAATGTGTATTTTATGTGTGTATGCCTATATACAACCACATGCATGCAATATTTATTTCAACTAATATTAAACCAAGAAAAGTTGTGGTAGAGAACAGGAATTCCTTTACCTGTAACAATCCATGCCTTTCACTATAAACTGACTTTCACAAACTGTGTGTGAATTGACTGAAGAGCACTCTCTTACTCTACATCTACTGAAATCATTCCTTCTTCTCAGTTTCAAAAGACTTTTTCAATACTGTGTGCTTTGACATCTTCATCAGAATTTCTATTCAGGACAGTGACAGCTCAAATACTGTGTGTGATGGGAAGTGGAAATACACCATTTACAAAGACTGACTTATAGAAAGAAGGAGCAGCGATTATGTATGCTGATATGCTTTTTCTTTCCTAGCTCACTCAACATGGTTTTCACACTACCTGTTCTATTCTTTAACGGTCAACAAGATATTTGGGGGTTTTTTTGTTTTGTTTTGTGTTTTTTTGGGGGTTTTTTTTGGTACCTTGGCACCACATTTAACACATCTAAATGCTTAGAAATGAATAATTACAAAGAAAACTCCTCCTGGTCTAGAAGGTCTTGAATCTCTTGAGATTTCCTTTTCTTATGTGCATTTGTTTCAAACAAGCAGGGTGTTTTCTGGAGAGGAACATGGTGGTGGTTGTCTCCAGAGGAGCAGAGAGGGTTTCCTTACAAATTGGCTGCATGTGTGAGCAGATAACTATGTAAGCCTCTGCTAGCCTGCACCCATGAAGGAAAGAGATGCCTTTTAGAGAACACAATAGCTTTCACTTCCCCTTTCTTTTCATAAAAATTCATCTGTTCTTGAAACTGGAGTAAGACTTAATATGGCATTCTGTGTAAAGATAGCATTAACTGCTGAAGAAAGGACAAAAGGCCCAAGCCAGGGAAATCCACATAGTCTGCTATATGTTCTATACCTGCAACAAGCCAGCCTAGCAGTTGAGATAGTTTCATTAACTTTGTAGAACAAATAACATACAGAAGTCATTAAGCAGTAAAGGAATTTTAGACTAAACAGAAGCTCCTGCTTTATAACTTCCTATCTCCTTTTCCACTGCAATCATATTATGTAGATGTTTTTACAATAGAACTCTGACTCACTCTAAAATGAGTTTATTCATTATTATTATTAGCAGTATAGAGAAAGTAAAAGGTTCTTTACCCTCTGATGACAGGACACCTACCTATTTCCAGTCTGGAAATTACCTATTTGCCAATGGTTTATGGGCCCATTACTCTTTGTGCACCATTGCCTTTCTGTGATTTTCAGGAGACTGAAATTCAGTTATTGTGGTCATAGCTGTAGTCTTTCTCTGAAACTATTCCTGCTGAGATTTATATCACAATTAAACAAAAGCAACCAGAACTTTTGGAATAGTCTAGACCAGACCTTACCATGTAACTCTTTAGTTGCACTTGTAATTTTCACTGCACAGTATATCGTCATGTTAATCCTGTGATCTGATAGTTTGATGTAGGCCTTTCCTTTGTCACTTGCAGAGGATGAGTTCCCAGACCAGAGGAACAAATTTTGCTACTTTTCTCCATGTATTTGGAGATTTGTATCTGAAGATTATTCCACGACATGGTCAGGGATTAGCACTGCTTATGTAAGAGCTCACAGAGATTCATTGGCAGGAGGGAAGACAAGGTGTTTCTGTTTTTTATGGTGGCAGATGTTTTATCTTCAGAATCTGTGGTTTAAATACACTACTGTCTCTGTAAAAAGGGACAAGTTGTTCTGCCTAATGGCAAAACAATATCCTCACGGTTTTGTTTCCCTGTGAAGCTCCTCTAAACCTGTCCTTCAATGAGAGAACTAGGGCTCTTTCAATCTATTAACTATCCCACTGTATGGCAGAAGTTACAATCGGCACAAAAGTAAATAAGATCAGACATTTATTTCCAGCTTGATACTCAACTTTTCATTAGTCTAACTGCACTGTAAGGTGAATTGAAATTATATGAGGCCCACAATAGAACTGGAAGATGTGTTTTGCGTTGTTGCAGATTTGCTATCAATAAAGATGCCACTGGCCAGACATACTGCTTGATTTTAAAAGAAAATAGCTACCCAACTTTTAGCATGTTTCCATATCAAATGGAATAATTGGTTCTTTGAAACAGAAATTGGTTCTTCATTCACGAGCCCTGAAAGCTTCCTTGAAAGAAGTTCAAATTGGAAAAGTTGTCTAAGATAGATGAATTTGAAGGTACTATTTTGTACAATAGAATCAACCCATTTAATTAAAAGCTTGGGTATCAATCACTATTTTCTAACTAAGGTTACTCTGAGATTGAAGTGACACATATCACTAAAGATAGGGCAATGAAAATAATGGTTTGTGTTTCAACTTTGAAATGAAGAAATATCTTTTGAAATTGATAGAAAGTTTTGCTTAATTGACTCACTTTTGGGGGGTCGGATTACATTTTGAAATGGCAATCTGAAGAACTGTTCAAAATACATCAAAAGAAATGATTTCAGCTTGTTCAGGTAAAAAGGGATTCAGATCTTTGTGTTGTAAGGGCATTGTAAGAAGCTGAAAATTCTACCACAATTGCTTAAGAAGTGTCTTTTGCATGTTATAAATCTGTCTCAAAGCTATTGAATTCTCTAGAAGGGTTTAGAAGAATACCAGAAGCACTAAATAGGTGAAGGCCCTTGTCCATGTGTTGCCATCTCTTCACTCTGCTTGTGGCTTCCCTGCCTAACCTTCCTTGGAATGATTTCTCGTTACAGGCTTCATCTTCTCATGAAATAAAAACCGAGCTGAACTTGGCATCCCAACAGAATTCACACATCTCCCACAGGTCTGCTTTTCAGTTACTATAATTCCTCTGCAGCATCAGACAGATGTCAGAGCTACATTCTTATTTGGATTTAATCAGTTCCTCTCTCTTTCATATGAGAAAAGCTAGTGTCCAACTCATAGATTTACATCTGCTTAGGCTTCTTTCCATGTGCAAGTAATACCCTTAAATTCTTCTTGAAAGTCACTAAAAAGAGATTATGCTCTTTTTAGGTTCTACATCCTATCAGTCTAAACTCTGAAAACTGCACATATTCACAAACCCTTTGATTTCAAGGTTTCAACCATCACCCTTAAGCCTTTATCCTGTCTCTCTTCTGAGAGTTTTCTGCTGATATGAATAAGCAGACTTGTAAAAAAAAAAAACAAGCTTCATCTGAAAAATTAAAAAATATACTTCAAAATATATTTTGAAAGAAAAGTATTAAATACTAAAAATATGAAAGCTTGTCTTTTACAGCTAGAGAAGAGCAGGAAACTCATTAATGAAAGACTGATTTGTGCAATTAAATCTATAGTTCCTGGTATATACCACATAAAAACCCACACAACAGAAGCCACTGTAATTTAATTTACTCTCTTTAACTTAATTATCTACTTCATTTCTTGTAGACATATAAAAATGCTAATGTTAATCTTTTTTTAAAGCTCCTTGTGAGTTTTTAAACCAAATTTATACGACTATTTACGTCACCAGATGTATCTCAGTTATACCACGCCTGAATTCTGAAAATCAGACTACGTTCACAGAGCAATGAATATAAGGATTTGTTTTACTTATTTTTACAATGCTTTGTTAACTGCTTGAGTGCTGCCAAATGAAGTTGCTAAATCCTCACAGGAATCATTCAATCCTGTAACAACATCAACATTCAAAAGAAAGCAGACAAATACACTTTTCTCCACAGCACAACAGTGTTAGAATAGGCAATGTAGACTTAAGCATGCCAGATAAAAGGGTTTTGGGTTGTTTTTTTTTGTCATGCTTTTACTAGGGTGATTTTTTCACTAGCATAGCTAGCACAACTAGCTCTCAATGTATTTTTTCAGTTACTTTTTGCCCCATTCTTTTTACTCAGCCTCTTGGTTCTCAGACATTTTCGGACACACTTCAGGCTCTTGACAAATAGCCGTTTTGACAAACAGATCTGAAGCACTGGACTGGCATGGAGACAACAACCAGCAGCCACTGTCACCAGCACCTAAATCCGTAGCTTTGGGTTTACACTGCCTGGTTGTGTCTTCCACTTGTGCCTAGTGGTTGCTGCCCCAGGGGCTGCTGGCACTGTGATGGGAGGCAGAAGATCCTTGGCCTGCTCATGTGCCTGTGAGCAGTATTGCACAGGCAGTTGTGCGGCACTGATACCTGCACAGAAAGAATGTGAATACCTTACTCTTTGCTAAGAAAAACTGGCATAATTTAGAGTCTGGTGTTGGGTATGTTTCAGTAGCCAAGTGCTGTAGTCAGCAGCCAGGGTGGATCCCAAAAAACTTGCCAATGTCAGAGGACAGCTGTGCAATTCCAGTTTCCTGGTTTTTGACTTAGTGAAGTATTGTTGCTTGTTTATGTCCAGTTCACTTCTTGAGTCAGTATCATTTTGTAGTGTTTCTGTTCTTTCCATGAGAAAATTCTTTAAGAAAAAGAATTTGCTGTATGATGCCATGGAGTAAATGGCAGTGAGTGATAGCTCCCTGAAGTACAGAAAAGGGTTCTTCACTGTCAGTATGATGGTGTGCTCCCTGCCCCCCTAATCTGTATTTCCCATAACATTGTTCAAGTGATAACCACCAGTGGCAGTAGCAATGGATACATCTCGTCAAAGTCTGCTCAACATGTTTTTGGGAGAGATGGATAACATAATAGCCAAAGGCTAATTGAACAATGCACCCATCTAACCACAGTGGTAGTCAATGTCCAACTCAAGCCAAATTTGAAAGAAACTGACTTCTGTAGTCAGTATGTAAATATGAATATGAGTCAATTATTCCATAAATAGTGGACAGCCCTCCTGTGACAGCAACAGAATGGGCTATCTTTCAAGCAGCGGGCTGCACACCAGAGTCTCCTCTTGAGTAGAGACATCTCTTAAGGTTATTCCTCAAGGCTGAAAGACTCCTTGCCACAACAGATTCTCAGTAAATGATTAACAACATACCAAAAATTGAAATCTTAGCTAAGTAATATACAAGATTGATTGTGCCCATATGATCCTTTAGACATAAACTGTTGACCAAGTTTGAGACTAAGTCTACATCCAGCTGCATCTAAACTCCTCTGTAAGAAGGAATTTCTGAACCTCATGACTCCAACAGGAAGGTCTCCCTGACAGCTATTTGCTAGGCAACCATGTAAAAGACAGACAAGGTTTGGAGGCCTGTCATTCAAAGTAACATAGATTTGGTTTAATTGTTTAATTTCAAATTAGGTTTAATTGTTTTACACCTTCAAAGCAAAGAGCCAACATTAGTAATCAATCCTAAAAAAAAAAAAAAAAGTTGATTCTTTAGTATAGATGGAGAAATTTGGTACAATATTAAGTAATAAATGATTAAATAATACCTATAGGCAGAAATACAGAAGATTTCTTTAAGAACTGCAGTTAGACACTGGATAGTGAATACTAAAAGATGTACCAGTATAATATTCAAGGGGATGGATAGCCTGTGCAGCATATACATTCCTTTCTAGCTTTCAATTAGTATTCAGAGGTCTCAAAAGGACCCCGAAAATTCTCAAGGACACACTTTCAAGAAGATAAAATTCAATAAAGGAACTGGAATTCAGAAGTCTCTAATCCCAAGACAGGTCAGATACTCCATGCATTCACAATTGTTTGTTCACATTAATGCATTGTATATGCATAGCAAGAGCAAAAATAATTACTTTTTGAAACAAATTTCAGGCATACATCAACACATCATACTAAGACTGCTTTGGCAGTGTTGTCCCAATGAGACTTTGGTTTGACTGCAATGTCAAGTGGAGTAATTCAATTTGCAGACAGAAAGACCTGGAACTCTATTCTGTGCCCTGGAACGCAGCCAGGTCACGCTGGGTTGTGATCTCATAAACTAAGAAGAGTCAGCACAGATCAGAATTCAAGAAAATGAGCTTTCAATGATTTAGAAGTGATGCTCTTCATTTCTAATCAGCAATGTCCCAAGATGGCATTGAGGGCTCTGTTGAAAGATGAAGTTATCGTTCAAACTGAATATAAACCTGACAACTTGTATTTATTAAAGATCCAGGCTACTTTTTCAGTGTCCTGGCCTTACAGGCCAACTCAGTTCTCTATGATGACCTCTGTTTGTTCCTGGTGCACTAATCAATGAACTCTGAAAATGCACTACCACATTCCCTGACTAACAAGAGTTCTGCACAACTTTTGCTGCTGTACAAAATGTAGCACAGTCACAGGCGCAGCCATGTCTTTACTTCCTTACTGTTGAACATATGTTAAAACATACAAAAGTTTTGAGTGTTGGTGTAGTCAGAAATACTCTTAGCAGTTGTCACAAAAAAACTTCTCCACCTAAATATAAATAAAACTTAACATTTTTTTTCTTTGCAATGAGTAGTCATCTCTATCTAGTTTGCAATACATAATATTTTTGTTCCCCAAGACCTTCTAGAATGAGTAGTACAACTGTGGCATAAAACTGGGTATCTGAAAACCATGTTAACTATATCCAACAGAAGCTGAAAATTATGATAAAGAAGGAGAAGGAAAATAACTAACATACTGCTTTCTGACATCAACATACCTTTGAGAAAAAACAGAGGCAAAGGACAGATGACAGAATAAAAAGAGGGGAGTGAACATGTGAAATGTCAAAATAAGACTGAGGTAAGAGATGCTATCTCTAAATATTCTAAGGATTTTTTCTTTATTGTCATATTTTAAATGTACAATGCCCTTTAAACAAAGATTACGATTTTTTAGCAAATTCCTTGGCACATTTCAGGCCAGACTTGGCTGAAATACTTATCTAATCAGGTCTTTGTACACTATTGCTAGAGAACCAGAGGATGTTTTTTGCAGTTATAAGATCGCACTTATTGAGAACTGTAAAACTCCTAACTGGGTGTTGCACTGGCTTCAGTAGGAATGCCACGATAATTTAAGCTTGGTATACAAAGGTGAGGGAAGCAATACATCTCATAAATCTCCATATGTGCCACCTACAATGAATACTAATCCTTTTAAAATCTGCAGTGGAGTGATTGATTCACTTGGGGTGATTCTTTACCTGTACAATCAGTTTGGTTCATCAATTACTAAACTTTAATGTCAAGATTTACTTTTGATGTGAAGTTTCATATATCAGAACACACTGAGGATGCATTAGAAGCCAGATAACTTTGGGAGTATTTAAGCTAGACAGCAATAAAAAAGCTAGTGTTGTCATGTAAGTGTCAGACATATCCTAGAAAAAAAAGAAACATAAGATTACAACATAAATCTTTTTCATTTCATAGTGTTGTGTATAAATACAGTTCAGGTACCGATAAAAATAAATAAAGAGATGCATATCACATTCACTAAAAAGTCCTGTGAAATAAATAGGAATTTCAAAGAAATTGTACAAATATATTCTATACCAAGTAAAAGTATTGGGTCTCTCTGCAAAAACATTCTAAGAGATTAGCAGTCTTTTCTAGTTCACCTTTTCTGAAATGATCTATTTGTTTCATTCACCTTCAAACATAAATTCTCCCTTATACAGGAAAAGCATGCAAGAGAAGGATTGTTCAATTGAGCATTTCTTTCTTGGTCAGATCTCATATTGTTTTCTTTAGAATACAAACTGGAGAAAAACAGAAGATGCATTTTACACTTTTTTTCCCCCTACCACAGCTAGGATGGGTTCCTTTATAAATAGTGCAAGCATCTAAGGAAGCTTAATGTTTGCTCCCCCTTTTTTACACCTTGGTTTCTATGACCCCTAGAGTGTAACAGCACTTCTCAATCAAGCAGGTTTTTTTTTGTTTTTTTTTTTTTTGTAAAGGAATTGATCAAAAACTGCTCTCAGTCAGCAAACGTCTTCCACACTCAAAGAATGCTCATCCGCTCAGGAATATTAAGAATTCACTGTGAAAAAAGATTAAAGAAGCAATTACCTCTATGTTGAATAACAAGCACCATCATGATTGAAAAGAGGATCACTGAAATAACTTCATGGCTGAAAACAGCACCTGAAAACTGGTCTCAGCTTACAGCAGAGACAAGGAACACTTTCACCGATGAAAGACCAAACACATTTGGTATTGACATACACCTTCATGTTACAGTGATGACATGCACATCGTTCTAAAGATACACAAGCAAAAACCTGATAGAAGAGCAAGTCAGACAATTTTTACAATCCTGAGTTGTTGGGTTTTTTTAAATAAAAATTATGTAAATATGTTGAGATATTACTCCCTGTTGAGCTATTACTCCCAGTACAACTGGTTTAAGGCAATTATCCAATATGATACCTAATCTGCATGTAGATTCAATTCAACAATGCAGCATCATGTTCAACTATATTGGTTAGTGTATACAGTCCCCCTGAAAATTCACTGGGAAGTGACTGTACAACTTACAGTGTACATTTGTTTCACACAAATGTGCAAGAAAGCACCATAAGTGCAAAATAACTTACAATAAATTATCTGAAGTATTTAGAACTTCATTTTTTAAGGGAGACTATTGGAAAAAAAAATTAGAAAAATATTTTTGGTTGGCTTTGTGGATTACCTTTACAGAAAAGACTCCACAATATATTAGAGAAACCTGTTTTCACCAGTGGAGACATTAAACTTGTATTTTCTTGCAGCTCTAATGATACTCACAGTGTCATGGAGATTGTTCGTATCTTTACTAAAAGGTTGAGGTGTAAGACTTAAAATAGTGTGAAGCTTCAAAACAATCTCACTTTTGTATAGCTAGAATTAACTTTCTGTTCTTGGGTTTAATGTGATTTTTGATAACTGAGTTATTTTCTCCAGAAACATTTTGAGGTTTTCAATCATAAGTATATTATATTAAAGCACTGAAATACTTTGGAGATAGAAAATGCTGTCATGAAAACTTGACTTGTTCTTATGATAATGAAATGACACACACAGCTTTAGTTTTAGCAATCTTTCTGCAGCAATCCATGGTCCCGGTGATCAGAAGAGTATCTGCTAAGCCTCTGCTATCTTTCTGAAACAACCCAAAATAGGGAGTCTAGACCATTTAAGAAAAAAAAGTATGCCTTAAAATTTCAAATTGCATACATTATTGGAAAAATTTCTTTCTTATGCTCTTCAAGAACTTCATTCCAAAACTGCTTGGGGTTTAAATAGAGCAACAGTACAAAAGCCTCAAAAGACAGGGTGGGAGGAAAAAGAGGACAGTATGATTGATTACTTGAAGTTAGCAATGTCCATATCCTGACCAAGACACATGCCTACTGCCTAGTGAAAGGAACACGAGGAAGGAAGCAAGGAGTTATTTTTGCTTTGTTTTTAATATCACTCATTATTTTAAAGACATCATGCTCCTTCTCATTTATCTCTTCTAGGACAGAATAGAATAGAATAGAATCATTATGCTTAAAAAAAACCCATTTAAGATCATCAAGCCCAACCACTAACGTCACACTACCAAGCCCGTCACTAAACTAAACCATATCCCTCAATATTTCATGTATGCATCTTTTGAATATTTCTAGGAATGGTGACTCTGCCACCTCCCTGGGCAGGCTGTTCCAGCGCTTAATAACCCGCTCAATGAAAAAGTTCTTCCTGAAGTCCAATCTAAACCTCCCTGTAGTGCAACTTGAGCTCATGTTCTATCAGTCATTACTGGAGAAAAGATATCGACCCCCATCTCACTGCAACTCCCCTTCAAGTACTTGTAAAGAGTGATCATGTCTCCTTATAAACTTCTATAAACTTCATGCCTCCAATCTCTTAAGTCTCTCTCCTTGTGGAAGTCCAACTACCTCTCCAATTATTTGCCCTCCATCCTAGTTTTTGCTATATTCTTTTCTGGTACCTTAACAAGAACTATGCTTAGTCTAGAAATTATTTAATATCCATGCATACATATAGGGGAATATAGAACTAACATAACATATTGTGGTTGAATTTCCATTGAATTCTTGACAACTTCTTAAGTCAGAAGGGGCAATCAGACACAGTGACTCAGGAGAGTGGTTCCAGACCACAGTTTTATATGCCAGTATGGAAAACAGGAGACAACACAGCAATATAAATTAGTGCTTTGTGTTCATCTGCAGGAACAATGCAGGAGCCATTTTGACATTGGAATAAACAGCTATGATATATGAAGTATATCACTGATTGTGCAAATAGAGCATGAGGATTGTGTGCTTGCTCATGTTTTGCCTCTTGCTGCCCATAGTGGCATAAAAGAATTTAGTCTAGAACCTCCCTTCAGGATCACCCCTGAAATAAAATCTCATGACCTCTTATGGGATCTTCCTAGAGCATAGGCCTGAAATCTTGTGACTCCTTTTCAGTTTTTTAGACATGCTGCCAGCTGAGAATCTTCACTAGTATGTGTAAAAAGTTGTGATACTGAGCCTTCACCAAAGAAATACCTGTCATGCAAAGAAATAAAACAAAGAGATTCCCTATTTGAATATTTCCTAAAGTGATACAGTTACTGAATATTAAGACATTTCCCACATCTCCTTCAAATGTTGAAACATTAAAAATGGATTAGGAAAAGGCATTTTTAAAATCAGTGGTAAAGAATCACATTGGGCAGTCCTACTTGTGATTTCTGAGATTTTTTTTCCCCAAGTGAACATGTTTGTGATTTTATTTCACTGTCTCTGATTGCCAGTACTCAGAAGAATGGAGTGGGTGCATGATTTCAGACTGGATGATTTTGAGAAATGGTAATGTTCCGAAGTATAACAGCCACATTTCACAGCATCCTATAGCAATAAGGTTACCCAAATGTCCTACTGAGATATTCAGCTGTAGAAATCCGTAAGTGCAAAGCTATGGCAAAACTGAGCAGACAGATCACTCCAGACTCAGAATATGCCAGATGTAATTAAAGCAACTGTCACAATGCCCATCTCTAAATATGAATAAATTACTAATTTATAAGTTAATTACAATAACAATTATAAGCAGGTAGATTAAATACGAGATGAGCTAGCAGGAAGATCTGTAAATCAATTTCCTTTGGAGACAGCAAATGAACTGAGACAGATAGTCATTTTATTGTCAAAGCACACTGTGATAAAGACAATACACATCAGCCTTTCAAAAGATTCCTCATGAGAATGCCAAAGAATATGGCTTTTGAAATAATTTATACAGCCTCCCAGCATAGACACCATATCCCACATGTGAAGAACAAAACGTAATTTTCCTTGGACTAATATTGATAAAAGTTACAGCTATTTGAAAGAATTCTATTGCTGAAAAGAGTTTGGACAAGGCAATTTTTACTATTATGGGCAAACCACGATTCTTTTCTGTTTGAATTTGAAATCACTTTGCAAAGCTCAAAAATGATGTGTTTGTTGGATATGTATCTAAGTGTTAATCCTCTGAAAAAGATCCACAAAGGAACTTCTATTTCTATACTTCCCTTTCAGGAGTAAATTGCCTTCTCACCCAATATTTCTCATAATCCAAAGCTGTAAAGGGAGTCTCTCCTCCTGTAAAGTCTCTCCTGCTGATTTGTACACACACATAGATATCAATAATTTCATCACTGATTCCTTTCATCTGTCTAAATTTGCTTACATGTATTTGAATATATTCACTTTCCTTCAAAAACAGCTATAATCTACTCGTGCATCATGCATTCTTTTAGACATTCACATACACACCTAGCTTTGGATAACTAAGTATGTACATATATTAATTTACCTTATATTTCAGTCCTAAGTACCCCAGACAACACTCCTAAGTATTCCACTCAACTAATACCACTATTGAAAGCTAGGTCTTACTCATAGCAGGGTCAGCAAGAGCCACTTGCTAAGTGGCCATCTGAATTTTTAACATCTCCAATGGTGGAGATGTCACAGCCTCTCAGGGCATCCAGTGTTTGACCATCCTCCTAGGTAAAAGGCTTTTCCTCGTGTTCAGACAGAATTTTTTGTATTTCAATTTGTACCGTTTGCCCCTCATGCGGTCACTGAAACACCACAGTCTGGTTTGTCAAATTTCTATCACTCATCAATTTACACATTTGAAAGATTCCCCAAACCTTCCTTTCTCCTAGCTGAGCAGTCCCAGCTCTCTCAATCTCTCCTCATATGAGAGTTACTCCAGTCCCTTAATCATTTTTGTGGCACTTTGTTGGACTTGCTATGGTATGCTCATGACTCTCTTGTACTGGGGACCCCAGAATTGAGCCTGACACTCCAGATGTGTCTCATCATGCTTGAGTAGAGAGGAAAGATCACCTCTCATGACCTGTTGGTGCTGCTCTGCCTAATGCAGCCCAAGATGCTGGAACCAGATTGGCCCAGCTAGGCCAGAGGTGGGTCCAAACCCAAGAGCTGGGAGAAAGTTCGAGAACTCTTTACCAGGTCTTCACTGCAGCCCCATGCCCCTGTTACCAAGCAAAACCAGCTCCTCGCTAAACCATGACAATGGGGTTATTCTTTGCCAGATGCAGGACTTGGTACTTCCCTTTGTTGGTCCTAAAGAAGATTCTGTTGGGCCATTTCTCCAGCCTACCAAGGTCCCTCTGAATGGTGCATCGACCACTCCTCCCATTTTTTATCACCTGCTGAGGGTGAACTTTGTCCCCTCTTTTATGTCACAGCTGCATCAGTGATCTTGGCCTATAATGTTAGGTGACTTGTTCAGTGTTACTCTTTATGAAT
Organism: Colius striatus; assembly: GCF_028858725.1. NCBI lineage: Eukaryota > Metazoa > Chordata > Aves > Coliiformes > Coliidae > Colius > Colius striatus. The sequence continues at coordinate 85,931,852 of NC_084759.1, forward strand.
CAGAGCCATAGGATGTAAATTCTGGGGTTAAATATAATCAAAACCTATCCCCTTACCTCTGAGAAAATATTTTTTTTCATGAAATACAAAGACTTCCCCCCCAAAAAAAAGGTTATACCTTCAAATTTGAGGCCCTGATGATAAGTATTTAGCATTGAGCATCTCCTGCCCTCTATGAAGGCTGTGAAGATTAAGACCAGGCTACTTATTAAGATACATAAATATGAAGATAAGTGTCAATCTTAAGAACTTTTATAGCTTTAAATAGAGCTCTGATTAGTATTAAAATGATGTGATGCTCTCATGTTTAGCCTGCTTTAGCTTAAGGATGCCAAAAACAGCAGTGGAAAGGGGATGAACTTCCTACATAGTATATCTCAATGAGACATGAGCTTCAAAGACTGTGTAGGCAACTCAAAACCTAATGCAATTAAAGTTAATCAGTTTATGGTCCCTTTGACTGTAAACAAGAAAATGTAGATTTGTTTCCCCCCTTTATTAATGCTATGTTTAGAATTCTATCTTTGAAATGTACAAAAGGGAAAAAAACCAAGCAAACAGATGTCAAATGTCATAAATATTGTACAATTTTGCAAAATGCTTTTTTGATGTGACAATTTTTCAGTGCAATGAATGATATTTCTATGAGATACTTAATTTCTTTTTTCCTGCCTGTCACATTTTTATCATTAATATAGTTTATAGAATCATAGAATCGTTTCAGCTGGAAGAGACCTTTAAGATCATGGAGTACAAACTTTGTCCCAGCCCTATCAACCACTAGACTATGTCCCTAAGTGCTACACCCATCCGTCTCTTAAATACCACTTTCCTGGGCAGCCTGACAACCCCTTCAGTAAAGAAATTCCTTCTAATATTCAGCCTGAAATTCCCCTGGTGCAACTTGAGGCCGCTCCCTCTTGTTCTATTGCTTGTCACTAGGAAGGCCAAACATTGCCTCCCTACAACTTCCTTTCAGGTAGTTGTAGATAGTGATAAGGTCTAACTTGAGGCTTATTTTCTCCAGCTTGCTGAGAAGCTAACTAAATTGTAATGAAAAGCAAATTTTCTGATTTTTTTATGCTGTGTTTCTGGACAAATGGCAGTGTGCTTTATCTTATCTGAGTCATTTGCCTTCAGTCCTAAATGAAGTCCTCACTTCCTAGTGGTTTTTTGCCTAGCTTCTGTATTCTTGACATAGTTTCTTAGAACCACTAGGCTGTTATAGGGTCTTTTTACCACTAATTAAATCATTAATCATTAATAACAGTTATTATTATTTCACATGTAAGGGAAAACTCAAATGTCTACCTTTTCAAATAGTGGCTACCAACAATATTAAAAGTCTTCAAAGAAAAGTAACTGCCATCTGGTGATTATCATTGCTCTTCTCTCACATACAATTCATCTTCATAAGGATTTCTTTTTTATTAAAAAGAGTTTCCAAATTTAAACACAAATAGGCTTCAGCTTCTGAATCAACCTCTGTTTCACGTTCTTCAGGTGAGTGTGTGAAGTCTTCTACATTTACAAAGGGAAAATCTGTCACTAGCTTCACGTCATAGAATCATGCATCCTTGTAGTGGTTTCCCCTGGGGGGGGGGGGGGCGGGGGGGTAGCAGGTGGAGCAGGGGTGCCTACAGGGGTCGCTTCTTTAAACAAAGAGCTGACAGAAGCTTCCCCTGTAGCTGACAGGGCCATTACCAGTCAATTCTAAGATGGACCTGCTGCTGACCAAGGCCAAGCCAATTAGTGACTGATGTAATGCTTCTATGAATAACGTATTTGAGAAGGAAAAGAAGTTGCTGTGCAGATGCTAAACTGAGCAGCAACAGGGACTGAGACTATCTCTGCAGACACCAAGGTCAGTGGAGAAGGAGGGGAGGAGGTGCTTAGGCCCTGAAAGTCTCCCCTGTGACCTGTGGTGAGGACCATGGTGAGGCAACAGTGCCCCTGCAGTCCACCAAAGTCCACAGGGGAGCAGAGCCCGTGGAGGACCCCACGCTGGAGTGAGTGGATGCCTGAAGGAGGCTGTGACTCTGTGGGAAGCCCACCCTGGAGCAAGTTCCTGGCAGGACCTGGGAGCTCATGGGGAGAGAGGAGCCCAAGCCAGAGAGCAGGTTTGCTGTCAGGACTTGTGATCCTGTGAGGGACTCAGGCTGGAGCAGTCAGTACCTGAAGGACTGTTCTCCCGGTGAGTGACTCACGTTGGGGCAGGGTGTGAGGAGCTGCCCCCATGGGAGGCCCCATGTTAAAGCAGTTTGTATTGAACTGTAGCCCATGGGAAGGACCCATGTTGGAGAAGTTCATGAAGGAGGGACCATGGGAGGGACCATTTCCCGTGGGAGGAACCCCACACTGTAGCAGTGGGAAGTGTGAGGAGGCCTTCCTATTAGAAGCAGCAGCGGCAAAGTCCATCTGTAATGAACTGACCGCAACCCCCATCCCCTGCACTGCTGGGAGGGAAGGAGAGTCCTGGGAAGAGGGAGGGGTGGGGGGAGGTGTTTTAAGATTCAGTTTTTTCTCATTGCGCTGCTCTGTTCTGATTGTTCATTAATAAATCAAACCCTTTTCACCCCAAGTTGAGACTGTTTTGCCCATGATGGTAGTTGCTGAATGATCTCCCTTATCTTGACTCAGAAACCTCTTCCTATGTTTCTCTCTCCCCTGCGTGGTCTAGGAGGGGGAGTGATAGAATGACTTGGTGGGCATCTGGCACCGAGCCAAGGCTAAACCACTGGAATCCTAAAAAAATAATCAAGATTTTCCCTTTTGTTCAGTTCTTTTGAAAAAACAAAATACATCTACAAAATGGTTGGAATGGCACATTGAACACTAGATAAAGTGGAAGAAAAACAGATCAGTGCTTTCAAAATCATCATGTTGGCTTATAACTTGCCATATTTCTGTGAAGAAACTCTAGTTGAAACAATGTAAACTCAAAAAATCATGTAACATGTTAGAAAAAGTGCATTTCAAAATTCATACTTCGACCAGTTTATATGAATCTCAAATTTAGAATATTTTGGTCTTGAAAAAGAATTTCCACATTAATAAGTGATTATAAATATAAATAAGCTTGTAACCTATCACAGAAAAGTCTTGCTAGTGATATTGAACCTTGAGGACCCATTTACACATCATCAGTGTTTTCATTTATGGAAGCCTGATCACAGGAAATTACGAAAGAGCGGGTGAAATTTCTTGGCAACTGTCAAAACTTAAAATCCAAATCCAAGTCTGACAGAGTGAATGCAACTCTTCAGAAGCTAATTAAACTGACCCAAATTATTTCAAATTTGGTCCAGAGATCAAATTGTTCACTCCACATATAAACAACTATTCCTTTCAGATTAAGTAGAGGTATGCATGACATATCCATAGGATGAACTGTCAATCATCTCTAACTCCTAACTTTATCCCCTTTTAAAAATTTTCTTCAAGTACCATGATCACACACATGTTAATTCGTCCTCTAAGTCTCCCCACACACTCCCAAGCTGAAGTCCTGGAATATTTTCAAAGCCATTGCAGTAAACACAGTTCTGGATGATTTATAGAATACTTCTTTCAAGAACATTTTTTTCTTTAAGTATGTGTTGTGTACTGTGTTATGTTCTCAGGAACTTATTACCATCCTCTGTATAAGCTTGATTAACTTTCATGGGATTATTTTTGCGTAATTTTCCCTACTGTTAATTTTCTAAGACCAGAATCAGATATTAAAGACAAATTTATAAATTCCAGAACACACAAAGTAGGCCTTAATTTGCATAGCTATAAATCACTTAGTTTCAGTTAATGATGAGTGATAGTCCTTGAGAATATTGTAACAAAGATTAGCCAGAACTGGTTATGTTCTTGGCTGAAAGAGCTTCAAAATTGAGATTCTTTTAGACTGTTGAAACAGAGAGGAAAAAAAGCCTACAAAGGATATGAAATCTTGTTATTAGCAAGAAGGCGGCATAAATTTTGCAGAAGTTCATTTTACATTATTTTATGGCATTTCCTAGGGATCTTTATTTTAGTGTATTCTGTTGCTTTATTCATCTATTTGCAAGTGCTCAATCCAATTAAACCCATAAATTCATAGATTATTATTCCTTAATATTCTAGCCCAGGCATATTAACAGCTTAATCACTTTCTTAGAGCAGAACCACCCAGCTCATGCCCTCATTAAAGATGTGGATTAAGGAAACATTCCTGTGTGCAGGGAGAATAGTTTAGTTCAAGAACTTGTCATAAATAGCACCAGTTTCTTTCTAATGAAAATGCTGCTCACTTAGTCTTTCATATGTTCACATATCAAATGAAGCTATGTTCTAGGATATTTGAATAAATAATGAAGATAATTTTCCTTAACAGCAATGCTGGCTGCCTTCCTTCTCTATCATACCAGAAAAAAAGAAAAAAACCAAATAATAATGATGTTTTAAAAATCTAGAAGAAAATCTATAGAATTTGATTCTATTGATCAATAGCTAGGGTCTAGTTCTTTTTCTGTTAACAATTTGTCTTGGGCTTCAGCTTTCCTGTCCACAGAACAACAATGAGCAATACACTCTCTTCCCACAGCAGGACCAAACGGTGGCAGCAGGGCACTGCTGATGTTAGATGTTTGGCACAGAGACAGGTAGAACTTAAGAGTACATATGTAATGCAGGCAGTGAACTGTCCAGCTACATTTAGACCAAGATATTTCCTTGGTTACATCCTAGATCTGTTTAATCAACTATTACCATTATTTCATGGTAAAAATATCAAATTTATCATATTTAGTTTCCAGATTAAGAAAAAAAACATAGACACAGCAAGTGCTTTTTCTGCCTTACCCAACCAGCTCTCGACTTCCATACTTCTACCTGGCTCATTTAATGCATTCTTAAATGTGAACACAGACAGACCATACAACTAACTGAGTTTTTAAAAATACATTTCCTCTCTACAAGGATGCCTCATTTAATTATTGACAAAGGCTGTTGGAGAATGACCAGCATTTCACCTCAGAAGTGAGGGAAGCTAGCTATACCTTTACTTCACTAGAGCAAGCTGAGTCATATGTGCACTGAATATATCAAATCTGCCTCATGGCTTTGCAGCAGCTTGCGTTGCACTCAATATTGCTATGCAGATCTGAAAGTAGGAGCAAAGGCTCCTGTTCTCATTCCAGAAAAGAGGAAGAAAAACAAATGAAAGGTAGTATTTGTTGCTCTGATTGACAGTGGGAGGGGTTGGGAATGCAACCTTTCCAGTCTATCCCTCAACCCAGGGATACCAGCCACTTGACACCCTGATGCCTCTCTGTCCGGCTTTGAGAGCAGTGAAGTAGGCCTCTTGGAACTCACTTGCAAGCACAGTGCAGAGAAGGGTCACTAATCACTCTGCTGCCCAAGTTATTTTGCCTGTGTCTATAGCTGCTCCACATTGTTTGAATGATAGTCCTGGAATTAAATGCTACCGGTTCTCACTCAAGTCAAAATGAGTAGTCTCATCATACAACAAACTAATTTGAAAACGTCCCTCCGTGTTTTCCTTTTAAACTCTGTTTGAAAACATGTCATTATTTTCAAAAAACTGACTGATGAGAGCAGCATTTGGGCCTGAATGTAAGCTCCTATAAGTAATCTGCATTCTTTTCCCGATTAATACATAGATTAGTTCATAGAATTTCAAGTTTCATGTCTAATTATAAATTGTTAGTAGAGAAAATGATATTAATATATTTTAATCAAGATTGAAAAAAGCTATTAATTATTACTTGAGTGGGTTTAAGTGCCTTTGAGTCATATGTAATTCAGTTATTTGCCCCACTGATAAAGCAGTGGGAATTTTAGCAAGGCACTACAGATTTCTTCCTGACAGCCCACAGCACTTTTCACTTGCTCACCCTACATACTTTTGTCTTCTCCATCAGAGACTAAAAATTTCTCATGCATTAAATCTGAAGGTCACTGATTAGGTTTAATTCATTGATCACTACATAATTTAATTCACTGTTTCTGTTATGGGAAAAAATGACTCAAAGCTTCTACAAGCCTGATGGCTAACTTGGACGTTTCACAATACTTCCCAATGTCTTCACAAATCTTAGACTCAGTTTGTCACACTGCTAGACTATCAAGTGAAATTTAGAACAGAGGAAATTTCTAGCTCTTCAGTTCAAATACGCACAAGTATTCTCCACGATCAGAAACTATGAGGCAAGAGGCAAAAAAAAATCCCAAAAGAAATCAAGTGATTGCCGTAATTTTTTGAAATTGCTCCTTTTTTTTTTTTTTTAAGAAAAGTGCCAGAGGTTGGCCAGGCTGCTCTTGGTTATTTATAACTGTGTTATCAGGCTTCTCAAGCTAAATTGTCTCAATGAATGGACTCGAGAGATCACCTCTCCTTTTCAGCTCTGCCATGGATAATAACGGTATTTCTCTTTCCCTGAGAAATATTTGAGAATCTACTTAAGAATCAATAATCTGACATCCAAAGGCTCTGTAAGAGTGTGAAACATTGATATAAGAAAGCAATACTTACTACTTAACTATGGAAGGCACAGATTAACTTCTCAAGGGGTGAAACTTAGACACTATATGTTATGTGAATACCCATATGTTTGTCAGCACAACCAGAAACTGAACAAGATTAGGAGAGACTTGGGTGACTCACTGATGCTTCTTCACATTAAATAAAGACAACAGCAAGCATTATCAGTGTTGCATTTCAGTGCTCATTGTGCTCTGAGAGAAAATGTTCATAACCTGGGAGGCTGGAATTGTCATCCTGGCTAAGCAATTAATTTCTCATTAAATATTACTATTGCTGTGAATGCCCAGCATGGGCTCAGATGGCCACAGCAGAGAGTAACACCAGCATTTAAAATGTTAAGGCCTTTTTTTTTTATATTCTCTCCTTTTTTTTTTTAATATTCTCTCAATGTTATGTTTAAAATCATTCTATTCTGTTAACAGGATGAGTTTTTAAGTTGGTGCATTTTAATACATTTTTTTTTCTAGTGGAATGCTTTGTCAAAAGCCTGGTTTGTTTAAACAATTCACCCCTGCAGTGTTAAAAGTAAAGGTAAGCTTCTCATAGATTAATGGAAAATAAAACCATTCAATACCTGGTTTCAAAATACAGTACAAAGTTTACTTGGTTTCTAGCCAATGCCCTGATCTACAAAATGATTTCAACTTCTATATGACGACACAGCATCTAAATCCGCAAGTGTTCTTCATAGAAATCCCTACTTAAACTTTGGGCCTTCTTGGATGCTGACAGATAAAAGCATCAGTATCTCTGTTTATCCTCTGTAGAGCTAGCACCTTGGCTCTGCTTCCTTCCAGCAAGTGCATGACAAGACTGGAGACCCGGGCAGTGATCTCAACAGTGATTTTGTGCTGGTGTGCAGCAGGAGATTGCACTGCATCAGTAGCTGCAGCAAGAAGGCAGTGTGGAGGCTGCAGTTCAAAGAGGTATCTCAGACTTAAGATGCTTCCCACTAGGTTTTTCAGTGTTGATGCATTTCCAGGGCTATAATACGAAAACTGAGGGGTTACGCAGAAACAACAAAATTTTGGTTTTCATAGTTTCTTCATTTTGTTTAATGAAGAAGAGAGGGGGAAGGAAGCAGAAAGAGGTAACATTTGCTAAACACTTTGCTCTTGCAAAGATGGCAAGCTCTCTTTGTCTCAAGGAGCGGGACAAGATTAACTGTAACAAAGCTGAGGTCATGTGCAATCAGAAACAGAAAGACAGGTGAAAATACAATCCCAGTTCCAGATGCCAATTTGATATTTTTCCTCTGCATCACTTTTCTGCTTGAGTGTGCGGGGACATTGTATACGAGCAGCAGTTCCTGGCAGGTTCTCCAAAGTTTTCTCCAAAGGACAGATTTCTGAACTCTGCTGGGATGATGCTGAAAATCAGCAAACAGTACTTTAATATGCATTTCAGTAGATACTATTTCTTATTACAAGTCCCTTTCACTCTTTATGAATGTAAGCCACCAAAGGGGAAAGGCAGCAACATTATGTACATCTTGAAAAGCAACATAAGCAACAGGGAAATGGAGACAAGAGAATAAACGTAAATATTAAATCAGTGCTGCCCGGAAAAGAATCAACTACATGACTCTTTACAGGAATTCCCTTCTCATTAGGCAGTTAACTTCAGCATCCTGTTAAAAGTTAGGGTCTGCTATAACTGTTTCAGGTAGTAACAAAATGCTTTTAAAAATGTTTCCTTCCTCATTTGGTTAAATTTCATTGTTAGCAGTATTTTAAGAGTTGGAATTCCTACAAGAACATCACCCATCTTAGATCCAGGGCTTTCTAGCATTTAAAGGTTAGGAGACTGATCAAAATGAAGCTTTTAGTTCAGCTCCTAACAGACATGAGGAGTAAGAAGGCAGTTTGCCAGGGACTTAGAGATGCCTAAAGATGGAGACTCTCACTGCACTATTTGTGCTGAGTACCAGGAAGCAGAAGTTGAACACAGTAAAACACGTGAAGGGACTGTTGGAGATAACAAAAAGGAGATTTAAAAACTCATAGCAAAAGGGAAGCTAAGATCTTTCAAAACTTCAGTGGCATTCTACGCATCCAACTTACCATGACTGTTTCAAATTTAAAAGATCAAGGCATTTGAAGCTGCCCAAGGCATTTTTTTTTGTAATGTACTATTTATTCATCTCCACATGTGAAAGCAGAGCCATTAGTGATGATATCAAGTAGTGAGATCTCTAAAGGATACTGCACACAACAAACTGGTTTGCTTTTGACCATATGAAGTCCACTTATTTAATTTAGTTTGGTTTCATTATTTTAGTTCATATTAGGACACCAGACTCATATGAAATATTATCCTAGCAGCCATATGCTTCTCCTGAGCTAGATGCCAGTTGCTTTTATCCCAATTTTTGTAAAACAATTGTGGTTGCCTTCGTACCTCAGCTACCTCCTTGTTAGCCTAAAAGGTAGCTTCCACCTGAGAGGTGGCTGCTGTGATTACATTTGGTCAGCTGTAAAAGGGATTTCCCAGAACAAGGAATGGAAATGCTTTTACAGCCTTTTAGGTAATGTCAGATTTTTTTTTGTTTTGTTAATATGAACTTTTGCCAATCACTAACAGCATGATCCGAGTCCCATTTGAAGGCAATGGAAAGTCTCCCATTGAGTTTGATGGTCTTTGGATCAGTCCCTAAATGCATTTAGACTTAATGAGATGTTAATGTGAATTTTATGCTGCTGTGTATACGAGCACATTTTCCAAACTTTCCCACACACACACACACACAAATGAAAAAAAAAAGAAAAAAGAGTGATCTCATTCTTTTAAACCCTTCAATTTCATTTCCTCGCTACAATTGGTAGGCAAGCAGGAGGTGGTCTCATACACCTCGTTCCATTTCCTACCTTTGCCCCACAACTCCCCCACCCTGAGCCCACAAACCTTTACCGGTGATAGCAAACACCTGGCCGGCGCCTGCCGCCGAGAAGGAAGTAGAGGCCCCTCGGTTCGCCTCGCGTTCGCGTTTAAACTTCGGTGCGAGGCCGGGCGAAATTTCGGGTTTCTTGCTCCACCTGGCGGGAGTCGCGCGCGATGCCGGAGAGAGGTTTTAAGGTGTTTTACCAGAGCCTTGAGAAAGGCGGTAAGGCAGCTCCGGGTGTGGAGAGACAGTATTTCCAGAAGGTTGCGGTGGCTGCTTGTGGGGGGGATAAAATGTGTGTGGGGTGTATGTGAGCGAGGGCTATGCACAGGTTTCACCGCTGCTGCGAGGTTTCTTTGTCTCCACACAACCAACCCCCCCGCTTAGCCACAGTCACCGTCCCCGCTGTCATGGCTTTGACTTCCCCGTGGTTGGAAGGGACTATTTCTAAGTCATCATTTCCACTGCCTGATGCAGGACCTGGTGGGCAGGCAGAAGCTTGTGGGGTTGTATGCTTATCAGACAAGTATTTCATGCATGAATACATGGAAATTCTCAGAAGAGAAAAATACATCTTGTGGTAGTATCTCAGTCACTCTTGAGAAGGAGAAAAATCATTTGCTTCGGATCAGTGACATTGATGATCTAGCCAGGAATGCTCTCAAAGTGTGGAAAATTGGAGAATCGGCGCAACACCTATGGGAAAGAGTGATTTTGACCAGTGTGAGCAATTCCAGTACTTCTCAGAAGCTGTTGTCACATCTTAAATCTAATATTTTATAAATATTCGGAACACAGATGGAAGCTAACGGCAGCATTTTCATGCCCTTAGGCAGCAAGAGAACTTTCTCTGGAACACACTGCTTGGCATCTTTAAAAATCTCAACAAGAGACTCACCCCAAGCTGAACTACAAGTGAAGCCATGGCTCCAGGTAGGCTGGAGAAAGAGTGGCTGAAGTGACAACTGTCCCAGCAAGAAGGTGGGAAGTAGGCTTCAGGCTATGTGAAGTATTTTGTTTGCTCACGGCCTAAAGGCCCGGTGGCGGCTTTTTTTTAGCTACCTTGGGTATGGCGCTGTAATGAGGCTCCAGGGTCTCTGACCCCTTACCAGAGAGGAGGCAGCTTGTTTGTCAGGGATAACATGGTGATGGTGATGTGCATATGAAAGGTAAGGATTACACTGGGAACTGAAGCACAAGGAGAGAGAGATCTGCATCTGGTGATGTTAGAAGGGCATATCCAGATAGGTGGTGGTGTGAATGCATACAGCCAGGACTGCATAACTGTCTGGGCATACATTTAGATGCATGGAAAGAAGAGAGGTTTCTGTGACTACAAATTGTATGGCCTACTTTGGCAGGTGAGGTGGCAAGTGCTCATCTAGGTTTTTGACACTGCTAGGATGGAAGTAGCTGGAAAAGCTCACAGTTTATTATTATTTTAAAAGGCTCGTAGAGGGAAAAAAAAGTTATCAGTAGAAATTACTTATGATAATTATTAGTTAGTTTTCCTCCATTCCTTCTGTGGTAAAAGCCAATTATTTAATAGGCTGCAGGGTATAGATTCCCATTATGCTGATTGATAACTGAGATATTTGTAAGTCAGTCTCACTTGCGTAAAATGTTTGGTGTACCTGAGTTTTAAATACAAACTTTCCTCAACAAGCATCTTGGAAGACCATTACAAATTCTATTTTCCTGAAATGCCTGAAGAGAGATACTTATTATTTTAAGACTCATAAAATTAAATCAGTTTATTCATGTTCAGCATAACAGCTTCAGCATGATGACGTATTTTAGGAGAGTGGTGGTCTCTACTTGAAAAAACACTGTTCTTCAGGGAAAAGAAAGAAAATTACGCCCTGTCTTAAAGCCCAAGACAGAAAAACTTGCATTTACCAGTGAACTATTACTCCCTTTGGCCAAGAATTTTCTAATCTAGCTGAAGCCTGAGTACCCTTCAACATTAACCACTCTCAGAGCATACTGGAGTATGGCCATAGGTAGGCATAGTAAATTTTAGATCTGAAATCACATCTTCAAATAGATAATTCCTGCTATCAGCCGGTCATAGTTACCTCTATCAGCTCAGACATTCATCCTACCAAGATTCTATTGCTATGTCCAACACCAGGTTCACTCATTTGCTCCTGAATCCCATCAGCAATGCAGGAACAGCCTATTCCTGCTTGAGGAACACTGCCTCAGGTGAGCTATAGTGCAAGACATGTTTTACCTGTATTAACAAGCTGATGACCTTAGCTCTTAGGTACAGTTTGTTTGCTCTGTGATTCCCCATTGTGTTTCCCCTCTTCACTGTCATCTGTACTGCGTGAAATAAGTGTATAACTGAAAAGGAACTCAAACTGACAGACCACAAGTTCACTGCCAAGTGAAGATTAGCTCCTAGACATGTAGAACAAGAAGATATTACATTTTTTTGTCATAGCTGTGCTCAATGAGCAGAAATTATTTACAAGGTCCAGGGTTTAAGTGTGGCAGATGGATGCAGACTAGCAGTTCCCATGAACAAAGATGCTGTTTCAAAGAAAAGGTGTGTTCAGCTTCTGGAAAAGAAATTTACCTCTCAGCAGGGACTGGTAACTCTAATCTTATTTACATTTCTCACAGCAGCGGTACACATCTCAACCACAACTCTGCCTGCCAGCTGAAGCTGTGCTATACAGATAGATAGTAAATAATGTAGGATTGTGCAGATTGTCATGAGGCCTTTTCCTTCTCTCTGTGCTGCAAACTCCTTTTCAGAAGCAACAATTCAGCTGTCAACAGAGCGGGATTACAAATCTGATACTCGGTACACTTTTGGACAGTTACAGCTTTCAGACGTTTTCCGAGAATAGACACCAATCATTTCAGTGCCACACTACTGAGGTACTTTGTTGGGTTAGTCATTTTTTAGACAGGGATCGGAGAAATGAGCACAGGAAGGTGAAAACAGGTATAATTTGGCAGATTCATGTAAGGTAAAACAAAATCTTAGGCTGTGAAACAACTGCATTTTACTCCTGGGCTTTGAACTAAAGTGTCTTTCAACCTCATTTAAGGAATTTGCATTGTCAAAGCAAGATTTCTGAACATAAACACTTATTGCCATAAATGTTTAAAATCCTGCTCTGTGAAAATACTGAAGAGACATATTAGCAAACATAGCTTTCTGTCTCATTATGACTTCTGTACACAATGAAAATGTTAAAAGCAATATGGTTTCTTTAAAAATAATGCTAGCACTTAGAGTATAATGGGTCACCCTTGAAGACAATGTTATTTTACAAATGTTCAGCATGCTGGCACTCATACTGATGCTTGTTGTAATAAACCAGAAACCTGTTCTGCTATAAATTCTCACTAGTGCAATTCTACTTAGAGGGCTGGAAAAGGTTGCCTTTATACGATGTTTCTCATTTTAATGTCAGCATCGCTCTTCATTCCTCTATCATGTAACTTTCTTAATAAGTACATTTGTCTGTTAGGTGGAGATGAGCAAACGGCCCAGATTAAAAACTCATAAGGCTCCAGTGATCACACCTACAGTCAATGCCTCTGTGCAGCTACTTCTGCTCAAGAGATTTTGGCTCACACTCTGCAGGCACTAATAAGGTCAGGAATCTCAAGCATAGTAATAACGGAGGAGTGCTGAGGTTTTGAAGAGCTTTATGACTCTCTTATACCTGTTGCAAACTGCTCCTGGGGGAAGGAGTTACAGCATTACCATGCTATGGAAAATGGTTAACCCTATTCCATAAGTTACAGGCTGAAATTACTGGGGCTTGCACACATTGGCAGGGCAAAGCTGCTCCCTGCCACCAGCATGATGTAGTGCCACTACCCACACTAGACAAATTGACATTACACTATCCCATAGAACTTCTTGATGATGTGGGGCTTTGAAGTAGCAATAGCAAATGTCACAAGATTTGAGATAAAAACCTGAACTCTGGCAACCAAATGCCTGCTTTTGGTTTTGATTAACAGCACAAAAAGTACTAAAGTAAATTACTAGCACAGAAAGTGGAGCTCTGTCTTTTGCTAAGGGGTAATATAGTTGCTCCTTAGACCTAGCTGAACAGGCTACAGGGATGGGAACAAGGAATAGAAATATATTTAAGAAAACCAAAATAATCAAACCCAAAAAAAAAAAAGATAAACCCTTGTAGCCTTGATGTCAGAGATTATTAGAATTTCAGTGTTTTTTTCTCTCATCATAATGCAGTCAGATCCACTTACAAATTCCACAGTTTCTATAGCGCAAAAACTGCCTGTCTCTCTACCATGTTTTTCAAAGTAAAACTCTATGTAGATACTAGTGGAGAGATTCTGGCTTCTAATGTCTGATTGGTTAACACAGAGAAAATGTGAATTGCAATGTAAGTGAATCAAAGCAACAATTTACAGGTAATGTGTTTGTTTGTCCTCCCTGTCCTATATGAAATGATAACATTAAAGTGGAAACATATCTGGTTCCAATAATTTTAACCAAAATTTTTGTCATCAACAGCGATTGGATTCTCTTTTGCCAATAAGCTATTTATTGTACTGTACCTTTTCTTCATACCCATGCATCATGACTGAGTTCTCAAAACATTGGCTTATGCCTTTCATTACAGAATGCTATGTTTTTTAAATTACATAGGAATGCTTTTTCCTTACCTGTCTCTGTGTATACATTCCTACAAATAGTGAATGGCATATGTACTCAGCTTTCACTTGTGCAGCTACAGCTTGTAGTAGTCATACCATCATTACAGGCCATGGATCACATCTCAGTCATTCCTTGATGCTACCTACCACACCACACAATCAAAGCCATACAAAATCACCACCTTTCTACTTGTCTTGGTTTTGTAATATGTGGGAGTCATTCTAACTGCAGGTGTTCCTCCATCATCTGTGGCAAAAGTTCATGTATATTCACATTACTCTGAAGCTCCCTTAAAAAGCACTTTAGTCATTGAGAAACTTGAGCCTTGTCCATATTAAAGATTTTTTTTTAAAAGCATTGTTACTAGATCTCTCCTTTTCATATTATGAACTTTTTAGGGCTATGAAATTAATATATAAGCAATTTTCACAGTTGCACAGCTGGGGAAAAAAAGGAAACTTTTGAGCAAAGGAACTACTAGCTGACAGCACAGAGCAGGAGTGTGAGAGAAGTTAATGAATACCAAATAGCACAGGCATGGCCCAAATTCATCAATGTGGAAGTTTTCATTATCTCGGACTTCTGACTTTTTCTTTTTTCTTCTTACCATATATCTTCTGATTTGTCAGTCGCCTCAGGATCTTCTGACTGACAGTCTCTATGGTTTAGGTGATCTCAGTTTTAGCAAGACTTGAAAGAACTTGAAGAAAATGTGTGGGTAAGTGTGAAGCAAGAGTGAAGGTAAGGTAAAAATGCTCTTTTGAAGAATACGAATGTATTAATAGCTTTTTTCTAAACACAAAACAGAGACATGACCACGATATCAGGATTAATGGATGTACGCAAAGTTTCTCAGAACAGTGTGGATGGTAAAAACAAGACTGTAGCTTGATTTGCTATGAGAGAAAGTAAAATTAGAAAATGTAAGACAAAGAATATTTTAAAGTCTGTTCTCTATAAACTGATGAAAACTGCCAAAGAAAAAAATCCCCACATTATGAAGCTGAATTGCATTTCTGTGATTTGTTTGAGGAATGAATGAGGAATTTTGCAGTGAAGTTCTTGAATCCACTTTCGCTGTAAGCATATGTTTGACAACATGGTGGTGCTACCTCAGCTCTCTGTGCTGGCTGTTTTTCTTCTGAGGATTGTCTCTGATCCTCCACCTTTCCATTATGATTCTTCACCTGGCAGATAAAACTCTTGATTTCTGAGCTTGATAGGCTGCAGGTTCAATACCAAATAGCCTGCTGGTCAATGTAGTGAACTTTGACAGGCTGAACAGCAACATTAGATTAGCTAAGGAGTGCTGCTTTGTTTTTCTCTAACTCAAAGCAATCATTATAAATCTAAATGCAGATATCTCTGGTCGCTAAGAACTGTAACAGTGGCTAATGGGGATTTGTTTGTTTGTTTGTTTCCAGAATATTAATCAAAAGTTGTCCTCAGTCTCCAGCACATTTTTCATCTTGATGGAGATTAAAAATACAGTAGCTCAATGTTTATATTTCTGTAACTTAAAAAGAATGTATTCAATGCTTACAAATATAGAAAAGGCATTTGTTCTGCATATACATGCTAAATATACTAGAATTTTCAATCTCAAACCACATACAATTTTCTCTGCTCTCTACTGCAATCCCATCTTCTGACCAACCATCATGCTGGTAGCAGGGCTGAGTGCATTCTTATGACATAACAGATTTGATTTGTTTGTTTAGTTTTCTGTCTAGAGAAAAGGAAGGGAAAACCGGGTATTGGAATGCATTTGTTAAAACTGTCTTGCAATTACTTCTATGGATTTGTTTATTTGTATGTCACGAATTTGTGAAAATAACAGTGAAAAAGAGAAATTTCCTAATATATGAGAAGTCTGTAAAGGGCTCTCATTCAAGTTCCCTGAAATTTGTTTGTTACTCTGTGTAACCCTGCTGGGCAGTGTCTGTATTTTCATTTGCAGCTCTCCAAGGAGTATGTGCTGCAGAACAATTACATGGGTAGCAATGACATCACCACTCTGAGATTAAGACAACCACTTGTTATCTCAACTTTTAATTTCATCAGATATTTTGATCTTCTGATGTTTCCAAAGATTTAACTAGAAAAAAAAAAAAAGAAACAGTAAACAGAAAATATAGCAGATTTAGTCACTGCATTTTTTCAAAGTCAAATAATACAAGGTTAAAATAAAAAGACAAAGCTTCAGCAGAAAAAAGTTGTGTGTAGTGGAAAAATACGAGAAATTTCCCCTTGGCCAAGTCTTATGTCTGTATAGCTACTGTGTGCCTGTGTACATATCTCGTAAAAGAATGTTATTTCTTTGAGGCCTTGAATTTTTTTCTCCCAAGCAGCAGAACACTTGGGAAACTCCAGCTAATAGAGAATGCAACCGCACGTCTCCTCAGCAGCACTGCTACTGAGAGCACATTAAGCTCATCCTTTGCGTTTTACAATTGCATCCCAAAGAATATCAAATCAAATTCAAGGTCTCTGCACTCATCTGCAGTGTTTAGATACCCAAGGCTATAACCAGAGTGGTGAGCACAAAGCATGTGGGAGCTTTTGTGTCCTGATAAGATCCTGCCCTGACACTGGGGTCACATCAGGGCATACAGAAAGCCCCACTTACCACTCTATATAGATTTCCTTTGGAAAGAAACCTGCATGTGGAGAGGAGTAGAAAGCAGTTAAAAGGCTGTAGCTTTATGCAGACACAGGACTGAAGATCTGTCTGATGGATACCTTATTCCGCAGCTAAAGAGCACAGAAATAACACCCCCATAAACTAAGGAACATCACAAAAATTGCAGCCCAACACAAAAGCTGTGATTCCATGCCGTCTTTAACATGACTGTTGACAGTGATACATGCTTATCAAAGGAACAAGATATTCCATTTACTGTTCTTTTGGAGAGACTTCGTGATTAACACTGCAGTTGCAGCCACTTTACATTTCAGTGTACAAAGCTCATATTTCACACAGTTTCAAAAGGTATCCACAGACTAATTATTCCTGATTTATTGAGTACTTTTATATTTTAATTATTTTTTTTTTAAATTACTGGAAAATATAAAGTGGCTAGGACTTACACTTTTTGGCCTGTCACATTTTTAATACATTTTTAACTCCAAGTAACAAAGAGAACACAATTTAAAATGCATCTTAAAAAATATTCCCTTTTAAAATGCAATTTGGAAAATGTTTCAGATTCCTAACCAGCATTTTAAATGAGATGACATCATTGTGACTTGCAATATCCAAGTCATGACATTCATAATTCTGTGAAGAGTGCCACTAAAATTGGCCAAAGCTACTTGTGTGAATGAAAAAATAGCGAGTTGAACTCTTAAGTATTTCCATAATTTTTATTTTGGTAGAATAACTCAACCAAATATTTTAAATAGCTCTAATTTTCAAGTGTGGGCATTTTGTCTGCTGATTTGAATACCAAAGCTCAGTGTAGGCAATTAAAACCAGACATACAGAAATGAAAATGCCAACTGTGGGCTTTGAACAAAATATTGCAATCAGAAGAAAACTTTGGGGTTGAAAAGTTGTTTCTAACTTCGCAATGCTAATTACTGATGATAATCCATCCTGGAAACAGAGCTAGGACTTATTCAATTGCAAAATTGGGATAGAAATGTCCTGGGTTGACTTAGGCAACTGGAAGTGGGATAAGCACCAATATTTGGAGTTGAACATCTGATTCTTTGATTTTCTCTTTGTAATAATTTCTGGGGAACAATAGGGTTCTTGAGTCTTTTCTAGGTAGGTAGAATTTTCTTTATGTACATATTAATGTTCAGCATAAATTTTGCAAAAACATGCTGTATACTGTCATTTGAGCACCACTCTAAAACTGTTTATAATCTGAATACCTTTTGAGGATGCCTCCTTATTGTGACTTCAAACTAATGGATCCATTAGCAAATTTTCATCACTTTAATTATAGTGCTATAAGAAGTGAAAAGTGTTTCCTTCCATTTTAGAGCTTACTGAAACTGTTTGGGTCCAGCATAGAGGTGACTCTGCGTCTCTTTTCACAGACGCTACCCCTGCAGCCTCCCACACTGCCTGCATCTTGCCACCAACAGCTACTACATTCCTGCATTTTTGATTTGTAACACAACAAAATCTTTTAAAACCTATTGAAAACTTACATCTTCAGCATTGGCTTCAGAATATGATGTGGTTAGGCAATGCAAGTTGTAGGGAGATTAAGAGATTCTGGGGATATAACAATAATTCAGTAACATCTTGTATATCTTTTCCATGCTTTTTTTATTCTTTTGGTTTGGCTTCATTTCTGTAAACCTGCCATCTGAAAAATCAAATGTATAAAAAAGTTCAACCTTTTATGCTGAATATCTCAAGCAAGAAGAGATGTCCATCAGCAGTCATCCCACTTCAAGGCTATTTGTACATATGAACAGGTTTTACATTTCATTTCACCATAAACTATTGAGCAAACATTCTTTTATCCATGTGTTTTCTCTCGTTCTCTTTCAGTAGTCTGCAAAGTTTTTGTTGTGTTTTGTCCATTGTTGCAGTCTCCAATACAGATGGAGTTCCTCCCTGAATCTGAACATGATAAAACTCACATAAATTCTCTGCATTATGTGGAGACAACTGCAACAATTTCTGTTTTATCTTTGTGTAGGATCTTAAAACTTATAAAAAAAGCCCCAGAGTTGCACAAAGCACTGCATTCCTCTTTCTCTGGGGAAATACAGTTCCTATTGAACATGGCTGCTTAACCCAGTAGAGACTGCAGCAAAGTCAGAGTGGGTGAGTCCCTCTTCTCTGGAATTAACTTTTGCCTTTAGAGATGAGTGATTTTTGATCTTCTTAATTAAATTCTGAGTGCTCATACCCAGCCTAATACTTGGACTGCAGAATGCACCTCAATTAGCTAACTTGTCAAAATGCTTTAAAAAAACCCATACAGGAGAGGGCTATGGCAGAGAAAAAAGATAGGTGAGAGCATATCTGCTGCCAATCACCTCTAGCAACGGCCTTCAGTGACAATACTGAAGTGCACAAAAGCTAGAAGCATCCTAATGTAAAATTAATATAACTTCTGACATCAGGAAAAATAATCAAAAGCCTGCAAGATTTTTAGTGTTTCATTCTCACCTATGTCCTTCTCAATAAAAACGAAGAAGGTTTGTGACTATACCATCTCCCCTACCAGTAAGTTTCAAAGTGATGTTTATAGCTGTCAAAATTTTTAAAAATCTTTTCTTTCATTCATATGAAAAGTGCATTTTCCTCTTTTTACAGACACATTTATTTTTAAAAAAAAGAAGTTAAAACATTCAGAACATTCCACATTAACACCAGTCTCTCTTTTTTGCTAAGCCTGAAATTGCTGTGGTCAGTTAAGACAGCTACTGTTTAAACTCAAGGGTCAAAAGTTAAAACAGCAGAAGCAAAATATAATACCAGAAGTCTGCCATTTTTTTCAGGTGCAATTGAGATAAAATATCTGTTCTTGGATTAGTACATGTTTTTATCATAGCAAGAGATCTTTACATTATTTCAGTTATAAAGTCTGTTTGTAGACATGAATATAAAACAGCACTGAGGACAGAAATACTGGTGATAACGAACGATTGCTTTTCATAACAATTTACTCGGCAAAACACATTTCCTTGGCAGCTATTGCATAATTAGATTGAAAACCAAAAATAGGCAAATATTTTAATGCACAAGCCATAGGGTTTGGTTATTATCTTGTCTTTCCTAGATTTTTATTTTGACGTATTTTAACAAGCACAACAACCTGAAGCCTTTTCTGTTAAAAATGTAGTTTTATAAACAATACAAGCGGAACACTCCTTGTTTTCAGAAAATAATATTGAAAAGCTTGGGGTTTATCATGAAATTAAAATGCTTACAACAGTTTTGGAGACTCTAATATGTTCCTCCCAGAATTAGCAATTTGTAAGAGTGCTGTAAACTGTTGAAGTATTTTCATTAATACAATATTTTGATACATAGTCATGTAAAAAAATATACAGAAATTCTAAAATTACAAGGTAGAGAAGATGAAGAGCATTTTTTTGAAAACATATGTTGGTTAAGCAGAGGTGAGAAGGATCAAATAAAGAAAAAATTCAGAACCGTCTTCAGGAGGATTAACAACCTACATCAAAAACAAAAAACAAAACCATATGCCCAGCTAATCCCTGGGTTCACATCTATGAGCTCTTTGTTTGTAAAGTATGTTAAATTATAATGGCAGCATCAGCATATATAAGTACTGAACATATCAGTGTTTATCCAGGCACAACGTACACAAGGCGGATGTTGGATTGACCCCAGCTCAATGAAATCTGTTTGATGGTGTAGTTGTTCTTTACTCATTTGAAACGGCCTTGAGGGAGGAACATGACAATGGTGTATCTTTAAACGTCAGGAAAAGAGCTACCCACACACCTCCTTGGGAAGATGCAAGACCAAATCTGAGCCAACACCATGGCAACATTATCTCAGAGCACGTCTCAGACTTCCATAAATAGTGAAAATAAAAGAAAAAGAATCCGAGAAAAATGAGGTTGTAACACTTCTTTCTAAATGTTACACTAGTGTTGGCTGTTTCAGGCAGGATTCAGGAAGAGAATATCATGCTATCTTATGGATTTCCTTCTCAAACTGAATCAATCCCAGGTAGATAAACAGGGTCATTGAAGTGAGAGCTAAGAGGAAGGAAACAAAAGTAAAAAAATAAAGACTTAAAATCTCTACTAAGGGAAAAACAACACAAGCACTGCTGCTCAATATGACTTTGTGTATCACTGCTAAGAAAACAACATTGGGGAGTAACCAACAGGCTAGGGGACAGAATAAAGCATGTCAAGGAAACAATCAGTAGACTAAGAAAGCAGCAGAGAGTATTACAGAGAAGGAGAAGGAAAAGATTGGATCAGATTGGCCTTTCGAGTTTGATGTAGCTTTGAGTGAATAACAGTGTATTTGTGTATTTGGAGTGGTGTACACAGCCTGCTTTGGGGCATTTCTAGGCTTTCTGTAGTTTGCCACAGCAATTTAATGTGACAGTCAAGAATAACCCTTTGAGGCAAAAGTATTGCTATCTGCCAGTTAAATTGTCACAGGTCAGTGAGCAATAGGCAGCTAACTATCAGTTTTCTATTCTTAACATAAAGGAAACATTTAATTCTCTGCCACTCTATTGTTTGCCTTAGGTATAAGAAACATATCTTGTAATTGCCATTTGCTAAATTTTATCTCTGTAAGTATACACAACATTATCAAGGTCAATAAATATACGCAGTATGCCATATACTTTTACTTCACCTGAGAAAGGACCTTTCTAACAGAAGACAGCATCCAAAAAATGGCAAGTGTGGACTATCTACCGCTATAATGGTTTGTAACTCTTTGGAAAAAATCCCAGAAGGTCGGTTATTTTAAAATTTTATTTAAGTGATAAGTATGAAGTAATGAGAGAAAGACTCTGAGCTCTACTGAGCAGGCAGCTGTTGTGTGGTATTAATACTGAATTCATGTTAAGGGGAAGCTGGAAGCATCAGAGAAACTGTTTGAAGACATGCACAAGTACAGAAGAGGGCTTTGTTTTCCAGATACAATTTTATTTCCTTCCTGTAGTTATGCTTTTAACAGATGGTGTTTGCTTCTTGAAGCTCCAGAGAGTCAAAGGTGAAAATAATGCTGTATAGGAGTGCTTCAAGAGAATTTTTAGGTAGTTTTTAACTTCATCTGTATCTTCCCTCATTTGTCTGAACTTACTGTGAGCTTTCAGTTGTTATTGGTACATTCTCATGGTTGCCCTAATGCTCATATGGAATTAGTTTTAGAAAAACAGATCTAGAAAGTATTAGGTCTCTTCTAAGAAGCAAATTGGTAAGTCTGGAGTGGCTTTTCAGGAGTTTAGGAAGAAGTCTGGCTTGAAAGCTCAGAGATTAAATTAATATCTTCTGGCCTTTCCTTACCTTCTTACTGGCTTACTGCAAAGCAGCAGTCCCACTCTCATTCTTCCTTTTTATTTTGATGCAAAATGTGTTTGATAAAATATTCAATTTCTTATGTTTCTTGAAAATAGAGGAAGAATATGGGTTAAATTGAGTTATGAGTATGGCTGATTGGTTGTAGCTGAAACACATTAAAAACAGAGAAAGGACAGAGAAAATCAAATACAGTATAAGTACAGTTTTGTTACAGATCTAATTTGTTTACAGAAGTAACTTCCCCTACTCTTTTGGTACTGTCTATGTCAGCATATTGCTTGCACTATAAATTAATACAAAATGCAATGCTTATTTATTAAATATTAATTAAAAAACCCAATTGAATTATATTTGTATTACTGCACTAGCAGTATCATAGCAAAAACTATTTGAGTTACCACTAACAACTTACTGAATTTGGAAGACAGATCTATAAGTAGAAAAAGACTAATTAGTGGAAGTGAGTCAGGAATAGCTCACAGGACAGCAATATATGAGTGTGAAGTGGTTTATTGAAGACAATATTCTCAACCAGAAGCATCCAAATAGCTGTCAGTCTCAGGTTTCTGCATCACTTTCATCACTGTATTACTGAACTAGCACCGAAGAACTCAGTAGTATAAGAAAGAGCTCTTTTACAGTCAGAGGAATGTGATCCTTGGTTGAACACAGTACTCTGGCCAATGCAGAAGTGGAAATCAACTTTTTTATTTCAGAGCTTGTTTGTTTTCCAGTATTTCTTTTCCACGGGAAACACAGATTTCTTAAGGACAATATGGTATGTGAGTGACACCATCATAACAAGCAGAGCTATGCATAATAGGGTTTTGTTAAGCCTCCAAAATGTTGCTTTAAACACCAACTTGTCACCTTCCTTCATGGTATTGCACTTAAAATGGGGAGAATATATGTATCCTCTCTGTTTCAGGAGTTCTGGAGACCTCTGAAATCTTTATGTGCTTGGGGCTGCCTGTTCAGGAGCTAGATTTATAAAAAATTGTGATAATTACTTTGGTATTAGGGAATGTTATTTTTATGAATCATAATGATTTTACAGGCTTCTTCTGAACATTTTTGTTTGGAGATTAATCTACTTCATTTGAAGTCTGAGACAACTTGGACCTGAAGAGAGAGGACAAAAAAGCCCTGCATAGACAGAGCGTTTTTCTACCTCTTCTTTTCTTTTGATACAGATTAAGTACCCTGAAAAAATCAAACAGTATTTTCACCTAAGTAAGATTCAGAACACGCCTTTGCAGGGTGAGACAAGAAACAGTTGCTCTCACAAGCTCCCAAGCTTCTACCATTTGGTGTTTAAGCGTAACAGAATACCAGCATTCTTCAGTGCTGTTTCCAAAGTTAAATCTACAGGAGTCAAATTTCAAATAGGACAAGTGTTTGTGGATACAAACAACTGCTCTTTAGCTTGGAGCTTCTGTTAATGATGGCAGGTTATTTGCCTTCTGTCTCTTTTCTCATACGTACATGCATGGTTTTGTTAAATAGAATCATGGCTAGATTTTTGGAAAATAGCTGACATTAATGGTAAAATTCATTATTGAACATGGGTTAAATTCTGTATCCATTTAATATGCTTTGAGAGAGCAGTGCTGTGAGCGTGTTGGTTTCTGTGCATACTCTCAGGAGGTGTTAGGGTAGATGAAGCCTGCTCTAGATCGTAACTGTAATGGAGTGTTTATTCCTCTATAATAAGTAGGTCTACCACAGTACAGCTTTATCTTTTGAGTGTCACGGAGCAAGAATTATTTGAAAGTAATTTTGCTAGAAATTATTTTGACTTTGACACTGAATTTGCTGTTTTCCTACCAAAAAAAGAACTGCCTTTGATTGTGTCATCATAGAATTGATATAGTAGTATAGTAGTATCACAAAAGCCAGCAACAAGGCATAGTAGACAAATATCTAACTCATGAACTAATAAACATTCTAAATCACTAAAACTTGAGACATATTCATTACTTCAAGCATGGTGAACAATTCAATTACTTGTTATGATTGTTTTAGTATTTTCCAGCTGCTTGATACTGTCCTTGAACAATAAAGTTTTTCAGGCCATTCAGGATCCAAGTAGGGGTAAAAAAATCTCAACCCTTTAAGTTCTACTCTGTGCTAAAGTCTTAAGAAGATTTATGTAAACCTACAAGTTGTTCCCAGTTCAGGTCTTTGGCAGTATACTTTAATTTTAAAGCTGCTCAATTTTTTTGGTTTATCAGCTGAGCTGGGAGGGTGGAAATAGTGACTCACTTCTTAAACTCCTGCTTCTACCCTTCTCTGTCAGAATTATATGCAGCTCTGCGGTCTTCTCAAGAGTCATCTGCTTCATTTCTTGACAAAACTTAGCCTCGCATTCTCTCTGGCTAATCCCCTGTCTTTCTTCTTTCACATATCCCTAATGCTCTTAGGAACCTTTTTTAACCTCACAAATCTCACTAAGAGGCAGAAGTAGCCCATAGTGAAGACCTGGTTTTCATATTCATTTTTATCACTGAAGGTGCCAAACTCTCAAGCTAACATTGCACTGACAGAGCTATTAAGAGCCCTTGAGTGGAATTTTCCTTTGCAAAAAGTTTTTTTTAAAAATAGTTTAAAAAAAGATTTTAACAAAAATGGGATTTAGAACAATTTAAAACATGAACTAGGAGAAACGGCCAAAAAAGGGTAATGTTTGGAGCTACTGCTTTTCACTTTTCAATGCTTCCAACATAAGATTTCAGTAGTTTATTCCAAACTGATTTATATTGGAAAGATCATTATTTACCAGTCAAGTTTTGGTTGTTTTTTGTTTCATTTTGAGGAGTTTTTTAAACATATTTCCTTTTCTTCACTTGTCCATCTTTGGTCCTTTTCAGCTTACAAAGTACCATCACATTAAAATTCCAACTAGATATCATATGCATCTAATTGGAGAATTAAACATGGAAACGTGCTGCCACATAATCTTACTGCTGATATTACATGGTGTTCTAGTGTTTAGGTATTAACACCATCATCTCCAGGTGCAAGAGACACTCTGAATTCCAAAAGCACTTCAACAATTTGTGTTAAAGCAGTTACCAGAGGGTGGTTTTCCCTTTTCGTAACTCGGCATAAAAAATTCTGTGTTGTCACTGTTTCTCTGCAGGATTTTAATTCAAAGCATGTTTTAAAAATCAGCAGCTCTTTTTTGTTTGTTTGGTTGGTTGGTTTTTATTGCTATTTCAAACCCAGACCTTTTCTCTGACTTTTTCCACTGTGGCCCAAGAAAGTTGCAATGCCTCAGGCAGGGATGCAGGACTTCTGGTATTGACTTGGCTGACGGAAGAAAGTGCTCCTAAATGCTTTCACAAAGGCTAGAAACTAAACTGATCTTGTAGCTAGGACAGATATTGAAAACAGTATAATAAAATACTGTTTTGCAATATAAGTCATTAGGTAGTGAATACTTTTATAGATAGAGTCCATCATGCCAAAAGCCAAAGGCTTTTTGTTCTACTGGCTCCTTTACAGCGTGATGCAGTGCATCGCAGTATTAATTCTTAGAAGTCAATATAGATGCAAAAGCAATGGTTTGATATTTAAGCTAATTACTGCCACCAAAAGATCAGGATCCAAAATATACAATAATCTAGGTTGAGCCAGGTGTCCTGAATGTTTGATGCTTCAGTGTCATGTGTATCAAAGGACTTGTGATCTAGAAATTTTCCATATTTACCTCATTATTTTTTCTCCCATAGTTTGTCAGACTCTGTTCACTAACAGACACTTTTTCACATATTATCCTCAGGTTAAGTGCTGGGTTTTTTTTTGCTCACAGAACATTGTGCAGTTCAGTAGTTTGTCAGTCCTTGAAAAATAATTGTCTGTTAACTGAGAGGAATTTTGTATCTGTCGACATACTAGACTTAATGGGATAGTGTGTTGACAGTGTGCCTTTGAAGTAATGCATGCTCTCAGTTTTTTGCATTTGCCCCTTCTCAGCAGGCTGACTTGTACTTCTTTGCATTTGATTTGCTCTAGAAACATTTTCCAAAGAAAAATAGTATCTGACAAAGCATTGCAATGTGTAAAGGGGTCATACAACTGAGGTAAGTGCAGATGTGACAGCAACCATGTTACCAGATACTGGGAACAGAGTCAGAGTACTCAGAGGCTAAAAGCAACAATTTCTACAACTTTTACTAAAATGTGAAGTTGCATATGTAGGACTGTTGCAGAATGATAGTCTTTGTGAGCTGGGAACAGAGGTGATCATGTAACACTTATTTTGAGAGATGAAAAATCTCCCCCTGCATGTTTGACAATCTATTGCTAGCTCAGGATACAAAAAGAGGGTGCCATAAGATGTCATGTAGTCTGTCAGCCTGTTGGGCTGCATGAGCAGCCTCCAAGAAGCTCCAAAGTTTTTCAGCTCAAGTGCTCAGCAATTTAGAAAAAAAATCATATTTCTTGGTTTAATAAAATACATGCATATCTTGACATGAATATATTTTCCCCTTTCCTCATAAAAAAAATAAATTGGCAACTCTCTTTCAAGGGACATTAGTATGCTTCCTTCTCCTACTGCAAAAAGCTTGGTTCTCTTTTCCAGAATGCTGCTTTCTTTTTTTTTGGGTTTTTTTTTTATGAGCAGTTTCTTCAAAGAGTCCTCTGATTTTGTTGTACCATGCCACATTCCTCTTCACTCTCCTTAAAGCCACCAAGTAATACAACAGCATCCTTATTAAGATAAACAAGCGATATTAGAAAGAAACTTTCTGTGGTCATTTGATCACAAATGTTAATGTTGGGTTATTGCTAGATGCCTGAAAGCCGTATAATAAACTCTATACCACTAAAAATAAAAAAAAACCTCTTTAGAATAATTGGCAGCAGAATAAGAAATATGCTTTTAGTAGTCTGGGAACATAAAAAAAAAAAAAAAGGAAAAAAATTCTATTGATTTTTGCAAGTTTATTAGACTAAAACCTTGTATCAGTATATGTACAACATACTTCAGCACACAACTATCAAAGCCATAGGATGCTTTAATGATGCTCATAGGCCCAGCTGCGTAGTTTTACTCATTTTCATTTATCTCATTTGTTCAGAAAAATAAAGATACTGCATCAACTCCAAGCATGACTGAGCAGAAATAAGTACCCTACACACATCATGTGGGAGGTAAGGAGCTAGATTGTAGACAGAGGAAATGAGGTCAATTAGATAACTTGAGATGGTAGTAGTTTCTAAATTGCACATGCAAGATTCTTTTACAAGCTACAAAGGAAATACACCATGCTTTGCCACTATTATGTATCTGGGTATGTAATTATTTTGTGCATTTAGTACACAGTTAAAGGAACTTTAAGTTTGATTCTACTCTACATATACCAACATGAATCTCAGAAACCTAAGAATTCAAACTGTGACACGCTGAATAACAGAGATGCATACATGTGATGATAGCAGGTGGCTGTTGCCATCTCTGAAGTTTGTATTTGGTCGACATCAACATAGCAGATGATCCATAGCATGCCGTCTTTTATCAACAACAACATCGTTCACATTTGCTTCCAGAAAAAGAAAAATATCTGCTTAGCATTAAAAATATCCATGGAGAAAGACTGCTCGTACCACTTTCTCGAAAAACAGTGTTGGATGCCCAGTCTGTCACTACCTCTCCATTTTAGATACCTTGGAGAAAAGACTGTGTCTTCCCTGATATTTTGCAGTGCAGCAAGGTGATAGTGAATGGAAAACTAAAACAGTAGCCAACTTGGATGCAATGCCTTTAAGTATCTTCTGTGCTGTGGAGAGGATTTTTAGGTCTGCCAGATGAGAAGGTATAAAAGACTTATTTTGGTTTAGATAGGTACATCTTTACCAAATTAAAACTCCCAATAGGGGTTTTTTAAAAAAATAAAAAAATAAAAGAGGGAAACTGCAAGCCTCCAGACAGAGCTAGCAAGAACTCACTTTCCAAGCACCCAGGAAAGGACAGTTTAGTAACAAACCTAGCATGGCAATAACTCCCCCTAAAAGTAGCTGAGAAATAAGGATGGAGAAAAGTGGTGTCTCTCTCTGCAGTAGCAGTCAAAACTAGTTTATCACTGACTTAGCTCAACTCAGGGAAGCACTGCACAGCATTACCCATTTTTCTCTGTATGGGGAAGTAAAAGTCTGCCATGACAGGATGCGTTCTTAAACTCCCTGTGTCCACTCATGTTCTTAGTCCCGATGTCTTACAAATAAAAGTAAGAATCTAGTTCTGATCAAAATTCATCCTCGTTTCTAAACATTTTCTGAATGTTTGTGTGATGGTTTTAGTGTTTGGAAGGGCAGCCATTCTTTTGTATCACCTTGCAGACACAGAAGCTTGCCATCTTGCTTCTACAGCCTGTAGGCAATCAGTGTTGTGTAACCAATGAGTTATATTTTAAGCTATGTTTGCTCTAAGCAAATTTCCCAGTAAGGAATTCCATCTAGCAGTGTATTGATATAGTCAAATATGTCCTATGCAAATATGCACCTGTCCTGTCCAATGTTTCCATCTAAGCACCCATCTTTTCCTTGAGAGGATAGGGAATGTCTTTTCCTGTACCGTGAATACGTGAATTCAGTCCATGAATACTTCACCATTCTGATGCAGCACTGAGTAGTGAGCACTGGTGGTGAATGCATTGCCCTTCATCATGTTTTGGGAAAGGAGCATCACTCAGGTGCACTCACTACAATATCTCAGGAATGGATGACAAGCCCTGTGTGGTCAGACTTAAGGAGCCAATTAGAGTATCTGAATGGGCAGCACAGTTCTTAGAAGTAGGGACTTGACCCTGTCTGGTTACAGCTTGGTTGAGAATAATCTCTGATGCAAAGTAATTAATTTTAAGATTCATGTTGCTGCACTACTTGACAAATTTCTCCTGTTTTCTTCTGAAATGGCTTGACTTAGAGGGACAAATGCTGCTTGATAAAGTAGCAAATGATTGTTTCATTACTTCTTTTCTCTGCTTTTCTTTGCATTCTTTGGATAAATAAGAGTTGATCAAAGATCTGACACAGAGATCATTTATCACTCACACACCTGATATCTTAGTACAAAAAAATGCTGGAGGCAATCAAGTTTTGGGTTGATAACAGGATTCTGAGAATAGAAGATTAATCTTGGACTTTCTCTGGTGTCTTCAGTGTTTATGCTCATATCTAGCATTAAATTCTAAAGTTTAATAAATACTTAAATACTTTGTTCTTTAAAGAAAGACTTACTAAATGGAATAAAAAAAACCCAACACATTCAGGCCAGAAACTGTCAGTGGCGATTTACCCTTTATCTAGCCTTCTTCATTTAAAAAGGGAATTCACTCATCTTTGAAGACAAAACTGAAAATTAATTCACTACCTGAATAAATATTGGAGGTTTAATCTTTAATGACATCTCAAATCATGGTGTACGCAAAGATTTCATGGCAAGCTAGAGTAGCCTTTTATCAAGAGAAAGCCCTGTCTACAGAGCAACACTTGAAGCATAGAACTAATATGACATGCTTTTTGTCAGGAGAGTAACAGAGTTTTTTTAACAACTAACAGGATAATGTCCTGCAGTTGACAGTTTGGTGAACAAAAACACAGATCTTTCTAGCATATTGATTTTTTTCCTCTGTTTTTGGTTACTTATACCTAAATAAAGGAACAGCTAAAAGTCCTCTTCATTGTTGCTTTGATGATGGCTAGATCAACAGAAAGCCACCGTTCAATTGGACTTCTTGAAGTTGTATTTTTGTCTATGCCATTTAAGAGATTTCCCAGGAGCCTGTTAAAAAACACCAGGCCAAGCCTTTGACTTCATTGCCACTAGGCATCAGCCATCCAAGGACAGGAGCAGAAATAGTAAGAAAGACATAAGGATGGCCAAAAAAGCATGCTTAACCTGAGAAAGAAGACTGTAAAAAAAAAATTTATTAAAATGGAGAGTAGCTTGTAGTGGAGGAAAGTAAACTTCTGATTTTCCCTCTTCTTCCTCCTTTCTAACTTCTAGAGCGAAAAATGGCCATATCTATGTTCCCTATAACATCTAGGAGGACTGTGTCAGAGGCTCCTTATAATTTTGTTTGCCTAATAGACACTGCACAAGAAGTGAATTTTGGCTAATGGTTTGGGTCAGAAGAGGTAAAGCTAGATATATTGACAGCATCCGTGGCTGCTATACCTCAGAGAGAGATGGCCACAAGGTACCATCTAAGGTGGTGACATGCTGTTTTCTTCCTCTTCGTTAATTGTTAGGAGAAAGGTGTGCATTCAGCATCAAATTCCTTCCATAGTAGTTTTTTATTTCTTTTGGAGCAAATTATAGAAAACTTGCAGCTCCCATGAAAGTCCAAAGACCTGTATTTAACAAACATAAAATGTAGTTTTCAGCATCACAGAGGCAATAGTTCCAGGTGTCAAGGTTTCTAGGGTTTTCATGTCTCCAGCTCTCTTTGAGCTTTAATGAATGGATACAGAGCAAGTGAGATGGAGAAATAACTAATATGAGAGTCTCTGATCTGCAGACCTGGGACAGGGAGAAAAAGTGGAAGTTTCATAAGCCTTCCTGTGGAAATTCAATGCTTCTTAGTGGCAGCTGAACTTCAGGGATGCTTGATCACCACCATGGACTCTCAGACTGTGGTCATGTATGGGACTAGACTGCAATGGAGGATACTTAGTGCATTTAGGAAGAACCAGCAGACAAAAACTGCTTGCAGGATGTCACGTTAAGGCAGTGGGGAGTCTCATTTTTGAGTCATGGGATGGTCACCTTCCTCCATCCACTTCTGCTCAAATTTGAGTTTGGAAGTCCAAAACCCAAGTGAACATTAAGTATATCTAACACGGAGATGCTAAGTGAACTCTGTCCAGGGTGTCTTTTAACATTTGGCCACCAAATGCTAATTGGGCTAATTCATAGCAAAGTACAATTTCTCCCTAGATCAAGTGATTTTCAATACTGAACAAACACACGGATTCCCCATCTTATCTTTCGGGCTTGGTTCCTACATATAGCACCCACACACTGAATTAATATTCCATCACTAAGTAATTGCTAATACATGAAAATGCATTTTCTTTCATTGCTTTTGTTTATTTATTTATGAAATAACAATTGAAATCTCTTTATTTCTGTTCTGTTTCTTTCCTAAAGACATGTTTATTCAACAAGGAGCTAGTGGATGCAAAACCAGCCCCATCAAATACCACTATTAGGTGCAGCTGAGAGATATATTTCATCATCGGTAGATATTGGACCATCTATTCTTTAGCTCTCTAATACATTCTTCTCTTCACACTGCCTGCACCACCTTCTTGGTTGGAGTGCACTGGTTTTTTTTTTCTTTTTTTCCTTTATACTCTTCTCTGAGAACAGGGTAAGTGCTCTTTTTCTGAAAAATTATAACACGCATTTTGGACAATACTGCAAAGTACACTCAGTGAGCTGATTATATTACTAAGAACATTAAGGCTTATCAGGCAGCCCAGGTTATATACACACATACATACAGAACTCTTACAGGAAGGCAACGTAGATGTCTGCTTATCGACTGTTTTGGAAAGCAAAGCTATTTCTATACTCCTTTCTTTATAGTGGTTTTTTTTCTTCTTGAAAATCAGACTGATTGCCCAGTAAATCTTTGTTATGTAGCCAATAGTTTCATACAGCTTTATTCGATCTGTAATTTCTTCTAGAAAAGGTCCATGCTTTTGCATTAATAAAGAGTCTGTTTAAATTGTACTTTACTGCTGAGTGGTGCACTTAATATACAGTAGACAGCCCATCTTTGCTACACACTAACCTATTCCTTCATCAATCATGAGCAAAAGTCATTTCACATGACTATAGAGACTAGAAAGAAAACTAAATAAAGAGCTTTTCTCTCCCTGTGGCAGCAAAGAGGGGTGGAGAGGTCAGGTTTTGCTGGATCAGCCTGACATTCTGTGAAGAGGTGTATTTTGCTGACAAGTCATAGAATCATTTAGATTGGAAAATACCTTTAAGATCACTGAGTCCAACTATTAACCTACTACTGACACCACTGTCCACCACTAGACCATGTCCCAAAGTACCTCATCTATATGTCTTTTTAATACCTCCAGAGATGGTGACTCCACCACCTTTCTGGGAAGCCCGTTCCAATGCTTAACAACCATCTCGGTGAAGAAGTTCTTCGTAATGTCCAATCTAAACCTCCCCTGGTGCAACTTGAGTCCATTTCCTCTCACCGTGTCACTTATTACTTGGGAGAGGAGTCTGACCCCCACTTCTCTACAACCTTCTTTCAAGTAGTTGTAGAGAGTGAACATGTCTCTTCTCAGCATCTTTTTCTCCCAACTAAACAAACCCAACTCCCTTAGCTGCTCCTCATAAGATTTGTGTTCCAGACCCTTCATCAGTTTTGTTGCCTGTCTCTGGACACACTCCAGCACCTCAATGTCTTTCTTGTAGTGAGGGGCCCAAAACTGGACAAAGTATTCAAGGTTTGGCCTCACCAGAGCTGGGTACAGGGGGACAATCACTTCCTTGTTCATGCTGGCCGCACTATTTCTAATACAAGCCAGGATGCCATTGGCCTTCTTGGCCACCTGGTCATGTTACACATACACAATTATTTTAGTTAACAACTTATCATCACAATGAGTAGTCAAGCACTTGTTAAGCACTTGTTAATCACCTAGTAATAGTTCAATCAATTAGCTAAGCACTTGCAAATAACTAAACACATATTGATTAAGTAAGTATTCACTTGAATCACATAAGGATCAAACTGCAAGAGTTACATACCACACCTGATGGGGACCTGTTACCTTAGCTAGGAGACCCTGGTGAATGTATTTGTTAGGTTACCTTAGCTGTTACCTTAACTGCAAGGCCCTGGTAAATGTATTCCATAGGTTACCTTGGCTGTTACCTTAGTTGTTACTAAAACAAAGGGACTGATATCTTTTTTTTGACCAATCATTATGATTATGGAAAGTTTGTGTTTGTTGGGAATCAGTCAAGGTGAAGGGCTAAATTGATAGATAGACATTTTATGCATGCTTGTGTTGGCAAATGTAATTCGTTTGTTTGAGCTGTATAAAAACCCTGAAAATGGTAACTAACAACGAAGCAGTATGGAGGAGCTATCTCCCGTGTTTTCCCAGTGCTGCATAATAAAGAAGTGCCTGGCTTATCTGCATTCCTGTGTAGATAAGTTTTTCGCCATTGAGGATCCGTCAACAGTCACACTGCTGGCTCATATTCCTCCAGCTGGCAACCAACACTCCCAGGTCCTTTTCCACTGGAAATCTTTCCAGCTACTCATCCCTAAGCCTGTAGTGCTGCATGGGGTTATGGTGACCCAAGTGCAGGACCCAGCACTTGGCCCTGTTAAACCTCATGCATCTGACTTTGGCCCTCCGATCCAGCCTTTATTCTCTTGCAGTCTGTGGAGCTGAGCAACCTTCCTCTATGATACTCATGGTATACATAATTTTTAGGAGCATAAAAACAGGCAAAAGGAGTTTCCCTTTTAGATATCAGAGAACTGCCTCATATGAAAAGCAGAGTTATGAGGGTAATAGAAGCTATATAATGTAAAAGTTCTTAAGTTCTTCATATTTGTTTTTACTCTAGTAATAAGAAAATCCTCCAGCTTTGAACTTATCTGAAGTACCTGCCCACAGCTTTTAAAAACCACAAATAAAATCGTTTTAGGTTGTTTGAACCATTTCACTTCCAAGAAACCAAAATGTACATTGAGTTTTAACTGATACTGTATAAAACAAGTTGAAAGGAAAGGTCATTTTGACCAAAATACTTATATTGTTATTGCCTTTAAGAGCAAGTCAGAACATGATGTTTCAACGACACTGGGAAAAATATAGAAGTCATAGAAGAATGGATGTGCTGTACTGTGTCAATATTTTTGTCAACTGAAGAAGTATAAAACACTATTGAGTAAATTTAGTATACTTTTTGGTCAAAAGTCTTTATTCTTTTAATGTATCATTTTATATTTATGCTAAGAAAAGTCTACTCTGAGTTACTCTTCAGATGGTACCAGATATGTCACTGTGGCATAGATACTGTTCAGTGTTTGCTTTGAGAGGCATAGACTGGGTATCGTAAGTTCCAGTCTAGCTCTTAATTTTGTCTTCTATTTATTGTCAACTCCTGCTCATCTGTGACCATAAAAGAGTACCATTGCAAAATCAATCTTTCTTACAGCTTTAAAATACCTTCTTCACTGGTGAACTTACATTTGCAGCTCAGAGATAGCAGCACATGTTGTGGAGTACTTCTGAGACCCAGGATATCTGTTTGAATGTGTAAAACGTCTGCCTTGAATCAATACAGTTAGTTAATGATAAATCTTTGTTGATATTAGATAACAAATTACATGTAACTGAAGGCTTTAAGCAATTTCATGTGTACATTTAATGACACAAATCTGACAACTTTATTTTTGTCCAATGTCTTTATCACAGTTTCTAGTGGTGTTGCATCAAAGCTTATTTTTAAAAACTGCCATTTAATTTCAGCCTGTCAACATAATGGTGTTCATAGAACATCTCAGGGCTGCTGAACCAGGAGAGACAACATTTAGTATGATATGTATGCTCAAGCTTGAGGGTACGTAAAAAACATGAGCTTCATGCCCTGAAAAATAATAAATGGGAACACACACATAAACTGCAAGCCAGAATTGTGTTTTCTTTTGAGCTATTTTCCCAAAACAGGAATCAAACAGCAATACAGAATATAGTGTATTAAAGTGTTTATTACTTGAATTTTAGATTAACTTTCCAGCATATAATATC
Organism: Colius striatus; assembly: GCF_028858725.1. Lineage (NCBI taxonomy): Eukaryota > Metazoa > Chordata > Aves > Coliiformes > Coliidae > Colius > Colius striatus. The sequence goes on from NC_084759.1 coordinate 85,966,742, forward strand.
TACACTTAGTTTCAAAGTCTTTTTTTTCTTCTTTTCCTCTCCCCCTGCACGTGATTTAAGATAGAAGACTTTGTTAAGCTGGAAAAAAAATTCCCACCACATTTTCCTCCTTGACAAGAATATTTCTAAGGATGATTCTTTTCCTCATAGCACTTTAAGAGAAGTTATGCACATGGGACACAAAATGCTCTAAAATAGCAATAATGTCCTTAAAAACGCAAGTAGAAAGTCATACAAAGTTAAAGTGTAACACAAGTGATTCACAGTCCCTGTCTTAGCCTTCACTATGGTGTGAATTTCCTCCTTCACAATGCTGCAGAGAACCTGTGTGTGTGTATGCTGGAGGCACAGGTGTATCTGCTCTGAGCCTTCTCTGGGAAGTGACAGCACTGCCTGACTTACCTTCAGGATCATGAATCAGAATGTGTCTGATAAAAATAAATCATTTTAACTGTTATCCTTTTCTCACAGCAAGCCACTAACATCTGAATGGTAGCCCTCCATCTTTCTGATTCTTCTCATCACTGTCACTCTACTCAGTCTTCTTATAGCACCCAAACCTGAATCTTTCACCTCCAAGACTCAGTCTGCATACTCTGCATTCCCTGTATGATAACTTCACATTCCCCTCTGATGAGTTACTTTATGCTTGGTTTATCATCTCTTGATTATTAAGAGGCTATGGTTGGAGGATAACCATAAGAACTATTCAGTTACATCTACACACAAAACCTAAATATGTTCATATTCTTTCCTAATGGTTGGCTCTGACAACACTCTATCAGTCTATTGCTCTTCACGAGAACCATTTTATTGAAGAGAGGGTTGAGGAAAGGAAAAAAATAATTATCTGTTGAACAACTCTGGAGTGAACTAGTAGGAAATAAAGGCAACAAACCAGTATTAGAGGCATTGAGGGTAAGAAAGAGACCACAAACAATCCAAACAATCTTTTTGGGTTTTTTTTGAGGTTTTTTTGGTGTTCATTAGACCATACCAACAAACTATTTAAGTGTGAATTCATTTCCTGGGCAAACTATTGCCAATAAGATTGGCAGAAACATAGATTGCCTGACAACTGCAAGCACTCTCATAACAGATGCAGCACAGTGAGGACAAGTAAGTAAAAAGGCTACATTAATTGGATATAAAATAGTAAGACAATTGTAGCCTAGTCTACATTCACAACAACAAAAATTATAGTACAGTATAAACATGGACATTGTACCTTGCTGACAGTGCTAGTCATATAATTTGCAGCCCCATTTCACACAGCACACATGGTTTCTTCCATAGTGCAGCTGTGCTAATCTAACACACATGCAGGTAAATGAACCTTACCTTCCATTCATCAGTTTGCCCAGTTCATTCTCTGCCACATTCATGTATGTATTCAGTGTTTTACATGAGGCTTTGGCATGTGGTGGGCATCTACCATGCATCACAAGGCACAAAGACTATTGGCATCTCTGTTATCAAAGCAGAAGCTTATGCTGTTCAATCACTGTTCTTAGTCTTAAAATAAGAGGACAGTGCTGGACCATATCTCTTGTAATCAACTCACTTTGACCTCAGTCAGCTTCACAAACTGTTACTTGGTTGGTTGACTTACTGAATCCCCAAAACATTCTGTTTTGTCTGAGTGTGAAGCTTTATGGACCATCATAATTACTACAGTCTCGGTATAACTGTGTGTCCAATTAGTCAATGAAAATCTATGTACATAGATTTTTGAAGAGATATTTCCAGTGAACTTGAAGGAAAAGGGATAGCCTGCTTCGCTCAGCCTGAAGCTTCTTGGATAGGCTAATTACCAATGTGTCTCACCTCAGCCAAAAACCAGTAAAAAGTGCTGCTTGATTTTACCAGCAAAAAATGTTATTAATTCTAAGTGCTGCAAAAATAGGAGTGTAAACTGAGCTGCTCTTTATACCTGTGATACACATACTAATATACCTAAAAGGAGCCTTGTGGTTTTAATTAGCAGATGGCTGCTTGAAAAAGAGCTCTACTGTCTTCAAATCACAGCCACTGACTGATTGGAAAGAGAAATTGTAAAAGCAGAATGGATGCAACCTGCGATGTTTGGATGATTAAATGCCTTCCGAGAACTGAGATAAAAGCTGCTGAATTCTTGCCCTTCTCTTTTTGTCCTTTATGAAACAACTGCACTTTGTGAAAGACAGTCTCATATCTTCTCAGAGTGACAATCAGATTAGCTTTATTTGCTCAAGAGAATATATTTACATGTCAGTATAGAACATTTGACAGCAGCTGAACTAACACATGCAACAAAATTTGGCAGCTAAAGGACAAATAATTCATTAGTAAAGATGAAGGGGAAAATTTTACCTTGCTCTTGTTGTCAAATAATGCCAGCTGATCATCACAATAGTGTTTATGAAATTGGAAATTTTTCCTTGCTAGTTCAATTTTTATGTGTAATTTGTTTAATGAGAAAGTTACGTGGGGTACAGTCAAAATAACTGTCAAAATAACCTTTATAAAAAGGAGAAAATTAAGTTCCACGTGATTTCCAATGGCAGCTCACAGAAAGCTGATATTTTGGTTCTATCATGATATAAAAACAATTTTAAAAGGTACAAATAAACAAAAATTTGTTTAAGTGTATGAAGTATGGACAGTAAAAATAGTTTTCTTCCATGATTTTCTGCATTATCAAAAGTAAAAAGCATATTTAATCTAACAAAAGCTTGAATGTCCATGGCATACATCTTTTTTAAATCTGTCCTTCAAATATTGACATGGGCCATTAAGTGCAACTGACAGTGCATTTTATGCTGCTTGAGAGAAAGAAGGGAAAGTTTTACTGGCATTTAGAAGCACCGAACAGTCGTAAGTACCTCTTAGGCTGTAGTTAAATCCCTGAAGAGTAGCATGAGGAATACTAAAGATGCAAGACTTCTCTTGATGTATGTTATGGAATTAATCTATCACAAACTGACTTTGGAGATGGATGTAATTTTATCTGCATGGACACTGTGAAGGAATTTGGAGAGATAGTGACCAAAATCGTAGCCTTAGTTGAGGTTTCTAAAGGCTTTCTTTATACTTGTGTGCTAGGGTGACCCTGTGGCATGCTGCTAGGTTTTAGTCATTTGGCTGCCTGGGCTGGGCATATGTTGGAACATGCCTGTATGCCACCACAACTTCTCACCTGAGTTCCCATCTGTTCCAGCATATCTTCACCGATGATGTCAGCAGAAAAGTGGCAGAGTCAAAGCACGTGTCTTCCTGAATGAGAGGGAGGTACAGTCCCAATTACCAGCAGCCCATTTAATTACACAGTTTTCTCATCTCACAGATTTATTGGACCAACTTTTTTTTTTTGGGGTAATTTTCAGATAACAGCTATAGTTTTCATAGGCTTGTGTGATATAACAGTGAAAGATATAAAAACACAATCAAAGACCTGAAGTAGTTTGAAAAGGCAGGCCATACACTGAGCTTGAGCCTCCTACATTTCATGAGAGCATCCTGGCTTTCCCTCTTTTGCCTGCCATGCTTTACCCATCAAAGAGAGGTGCTATATGGTTCATGTGTTTCCATAGTAAGATAAAAATACTACTGGATGGATATCTAAGACTGTCTCAAAAATACTTCTAGAAGTAGTTGAAATTTCTAGGACTGCAAAAGAGGTTAGAACATTGGTGGAAATTTCGCTTCTGTCCTCTGTGATAACACTACTTTTATCAGCCTTTAACTTAAGCAGCACATAAAAGGAAGGTGACTGATTTTAAGGGCAGTGCAGGCACAGCACCCAAACCAGCAGTAGTCTGGATCCTCCAGAGGCTTCCCAGCAAGGAATACTGGAGCAAGCTTAAGGTGCAAACTCTTCTTGAATATTAAGCATACTTGTATTCACTTTGAAAAAAGTCAGTACAGTGCAGAAACAAACTATATTGCCAGAGCCATAAGACCACTAGAATGTACATCCTACTTATTGCAGTATCTGCAAATACCCTCAATATGAAGTGCTCCAGTTTTATTTCAAGATATGCAGACACATTTCTTGCCCTTTGAAAGTGCTAATATACCAAGTCCCTGGCCATGCAAGGAAAAAAATCTCTTACCTGCTTAAATTTCCCAGATGAAAATTTCTAGTAGATTTGAATAGTATATTAGAGGCAAAGTTACAGGTAGCAGAGCTTGTTAAAACAGAAAAGCTTTTGCTTGAAAGAGAAGTCTGATGAAATATCCTTTGATCTTCAAATCAAAAGTAAATACATTTAAAAAAAAAGGTCATAGTTTTCCAAGAACAGAATCACTAAAACAGGTAGGGTTTTGCACAATTTAAAGTACCTATTAGAAAAACAGCATTAAAAATACAAGTTCCCTAGGTAGATTTGATAATTAACTTTTGTGATAATAGTCTAAAAATAACCCTCTGTTGTCATGTACCATTTAGATTATGTTGAGCTGACATTTTCTAGTGAAACATTGTTCTTTCAGAGTTTTCATTTAGCACTCTGAAATAGCTCTGTCAGACCCTGTATATGGCTTAAAAAGCAAAGCATGCAGCACTGGACTATTGTTCAATTCTCCTTCCTGTGAAGCAGCTGCTGAGTTTCCTCTCTTATTAATGCTACAGTCTATACAAGGGAAGTTAAAAGATTTGGTAGTACTCTGTTTAGCATAGCTCATATGCTATTCCTATTTTGGGGTGAGGGTGTACTTTTTTAAAAAGGCTGTAATATCTTATCTAAGACAAATAGAGTCACTGTGGGAAGACATAATTGTCCTCTTTTCACGAGACATTTCACAGCATTTCCCAGGTATTGACTTTACTTGGATGCCCCAGACACCAGGGACAGAGGAAGAAACCTTCCAGAGGGTGGCTCAGAGCCAGACTCTAGTACAAGCACTTGTCCTCCACTCACTGCAGTGAGAATCAAGAGAAACAAGACAGATTGCATTATCTGGCTTGTTAGGTACTTACATTTGGATAGTGTGAATGCTAGCACTGTAACACATATTTTAGGGCAATTACTCTCTCCAAATGACCATTAGTCTCAATAATGATCATTAGTTTCTGTAATGACCACTCTTAGTCTCCATACTAAGACTTTATGACTACCTTGTGAAAGTCTATGTTTTGCAACTGTCAAATTGTTCAGGATCATTTTTGGGATGGGATGTAGGAGAGGTTAAACAAGTTTTTGATGTATTTCTTTTGCGATATAAACAATCTTTCCCCCTTTTCCCTTTGATAGGCACAGAATAGTATTTTTGTCCTTCCAAAAACCTCTTCCACTTCTTCCTTCCCTGTCCAGGCCATCAGGCTTACTTGTTGCTAAGAAATTTTCTCACTTCTCTCATATAATAAGTGTCTGAACTACTCCTTATCAGTAAGAAGGATTTCATCCTTGAGATCTCATCTTTTAGATGTTTGGACTCCAAGTTTGTGACAGAATGCTTGGCACAGTGAAAGTGTACCAGCATACTTACATACGAATAAGAAGCCTGAATGGTTGTAGGGTAAATTGCAGAGCTTTCAGGGCACTAATTGGACTTAAGTAAATGAGTAAGACAAAACCAACTTGAAGCACCTTCATGGTCTCTTTACTTCATAGAAATTTCTTAACTCTGTTCAAATGAGATTTTCAAGACAAGTTGAATAAGGAGTATTTTCATATTGTCTGTACAATTGTCTCATAAGTCACCGCCTTGTAGTTTGCATTCCTGGAATGGAATTATAACTTACATGACATTTCATCTTATGCTCACTTTAATAAGGCTTATATTGAGTATTAATTCATCTGAAGTGACATGAATACTCGAAACGGTTTCAAGCACAACACCAACTCATGTCTTAGATACCACTTTCAGGGCTTAGAGTTGTCTTAACACACCCAAGTCAAACATAGTGCCAGAGATACCCTGGGATTGCTTTCTGCTGGTTGTTAGGCTCATCCCTTTGTACCTACCTGACAATGAACCAGCTTTTCATTCAGTGGATGGTCCAGCAGCACTCCTTTATTGAGCAGTAAAAGGAACTCACACATACTTGGGAGGAACAACCCCATGCACCAGTACAGGCTGGGGGTTGAACTGCTGAAGAGCAGCTCTGCAGAGAGAAACCTGGGAGTCCTGATTGATAATAAGCTAAATATGAGCCATCAATGTGCTCTCATGGCCAAGAAGGCCAATGGCATCCTGGGATGCATCAAGAAGAGTGTGGCCAGCAGGTTAAGGGAGGTTCTTCTCTCCCTCTACTCTGCCCTGGTGAGGCCTCATTTGGAGTCTTGTGTCCAGTTCTGGGCTTCTCAGCTCAAGAGGGACAGAGAACTGCTGGAGAGTGTCCAACGTAGGACCACCAAGATGATCAGGAGAATGGAACATCTTTCATATGAGGAAAGGCTGCAGGAACTGGGGCTGTTTAGTCTAAAGAGGAGACTTGAGGGGAGATCTTATTAACATTTATAAATATCTAAAGGATGGGTATCAGGAGGTTGGTACATCCCTTTTTTCTATTGTGTGTAGCAACAGGACAAGGGGTAATGCAATGAAGCTGGAACACAAAAAGTTCCACTTAAACACAAGAAAAAACTATTTCACTGTGAGGGTGAGGGAGCCCTGGCACAGGCTGCCCAGAAGGGTTGTGGAGTCTCCTTCCTTGGTGGTCTTCATGACCCGCCTGGACATTTTCCTATGCAACCTGATCTAGGTGAACCTGCTTCTGCAGGTGGGTTGGACTAGATGATCTCTAAATGTCCCTTCCAACCTCTACCATTCTATGATTCCTCTCTTCTCTATATCTTTCTGCTGCAGCTCCTGATTTCAATGTGTGCACCATTTTTTCTCTCTTCTGTGGTTGTACAACAGAATTTTGCTGCTGGGTATAATAAATGGAGCTTCACTCTTAACGTAACTGCAAAAAGCACAGTGCCAGCTGCAGTACTTGATCTGGCAGTATGAAAACATTGTCTTCAATGAATACTCTTCTGACAGCTAGTTTTTAAAGGGACAGATCTCTGAACTCTAGGCTAAACCTCACTATGTATTAGGCAACATGTACAGTGAAAAATAGTTTTATGTTACACACACAGAAAAATAATCAAAGTTAGTCACTAACCCTGTTTAGAAGTTATTGCTACAGATAAACAAATTTGGAGGAGGCTGATACATTCAAAGCTACGTTACAGTTTCAAATGTTCAGTTCTCACCAAGATGAAAAATGGAAGTAGTAACCCTTTGCATGACTACTGCAGCATAAGCAAGGAAAAAGGCCTGTGCAGAGGAGAGTAAGGCAGTGGCAGGCAAGGGAATATAACTGACAAAACATCAGGGGCAATACTAATATTGACATGATTTCTCAGAAGTAATTTGCTAAAAGATGTCAACATTTAATCCAAATAAACATCCTGATTTTAGCTGAGAGGGTTTTTTTTTTTCTTCCTAGCACCTGGTACAGGGTTGTGTTTTGGATTTAGTGTAAGAACAATATTGATAACTCTCTAATGTTTTAGTTGCTGCTCAGTAGTGCTTATCCCAAGTCAAGGACTTTTCAGTTTGCCATGATTTGACAGTGAGAATGCGCAAGAAGCTGGGAGGGAGCATGGCCAGGACAGCTGACCAGAACTAGCCAAAGGGCCATTCCATATCCTACAATGCCATGTCCAGTATATAAACCAGGAGGAGCTGACTGAGGGAGGCTGATTGCTGCTCAGCAACTGACTGGACATTGGGCAGTGAGTGATGAGCAGTTGCACTGTGCATCACTAATCTTTCTTGAGTTTTCTATCTTTATTTTCTCTATTTTCATTCTTCTTGTTATTGTTATGATATTTCAATTATTAAACTTTTCTTATCTCAACCCACACTTTTTTGATGGATTTCTCCTCTTAATCCAATGGTGAGGGAAGTATGAAGTGAGTGAGCAGCTGCATGGTGCTTAGCTGATGGCTGGGGTCAAATCACAACAACACTGTAGAAACAAAGATTCCTTATGAAGATGCTGTACACTCATTAATAATTGGATTCACCACTGACTTAATCTTCAAGAGCAGAATTTTCCTATTAATTATTTCAAATTTGGAATTCAGCTGTCTCTCAGGTAGTTTAAACTTTTATGATCCACTTCTTCAGGTAGTAAGGCCTGAAAGAGACTTAGATGGGGATTGAATTTTTAAATACTGAAGTAAGTATTCCTGTACAACAAATAAGTGTTTTCATAGTGTAATATCTATTTTCATCAAGCTTATCCATAAGAAACATTTATATATGTTTTGCAATTTATATACAAGTCAGACCACAACGGGCTAGATGATCTCTAAAGGTCCCTGCCAACCCCTACCATTCCATGATTCTATGATTCTTTAAACAACAACAAAAAAATAAACAAGAGTAGGTCCAAGTCTTTCCTCAGTGTTTATTCACTGCCTTTGGTAGGCGCCGGTCTGCAATACGAACTGCAGCTCCGAGCTGCCTAGTGCGCCCTACAGCTGTTTCTCAGCATTGAGTTTTCTCAGTAAAAATGATCTGATGCTTTTTTGACTCAAATACAGATCTTCGGTGCAAAAACTCGACTTGCCACTTGATGGGGCTCTCAACACACAATTGACATTCCCCAAAACGCCGTCGCCTTCCCGTCAGCGCTTTTCTACCTACAGAGGGCGCAGCGTCGGGTAGAGCAGAGACAGGAGGGAGCAGCATCCAGGTCTAAAAGCACATGGTGAAAGCGGAGTAAGAAGAGAGCTGCTCATCTTTTCTCCTTCGAAATAGGGCTCATTTATTACTGTTTGTATTAGCCACACAGAAATGAATGGAGGGATAACACTGAAAGTATGCATTGCATGTGTACGTGGCCCAAAGCATTACATCATACCTGCAGAAGTTAATTTGGGATCTCAACAGGCAGAATAATAACAAATAGCTCAGAAGTAAGAAATACCATAATTATGTTCTGTCACTTCTCCTTTTTTTATATTAAATACATGGTTCATTTTATATAGTTCATAAAACCTTGCTACCCAAGTCCCATATGGCTTTTATTTTATCTCTAGAAGTAGGGAAATATGCTTACTCCCATCTTACAGTTGCTGAACAGACACAAAAAGGGATTTTTTTTTGTAAAAGTCACAGAGAAGGTTCATAACAGAAAAGCAAACACCGAGAGCCTGCCAGGCACTGGCTTTGTGTTCATACCATTGAAGCATCCTCATTCTTAATGATCTTCTAAGTATTCACCTCTCATATTAAGAGAAGTCCTTGTGTTGACTATTAATTAAAATTAAATAAGTTGCAGTCCCAGTTTGACCATGTAATACTGTAAGTGAAATAACTCAAAGCAGCAGATTCTGCAAATATGCCATTCAAATATACTGTGCAGGTTGGAGCTTGTGAGGCAGGAATAAACACAGGAGGGAGCTGTATGGCCTGCATTGGCTTCTAACTTTAATGGGAGCAAATAGAAAAGCAGCAGAAACAATACTGCTTTAATACACATTTTAGCTATGGCACTTCTATTTCTCTTACCTTTGCTGTGAATTACTATGGAGGAGCTTATTTTAGTTACTTTGTGATGAGGGTTGGGGATCCATTGTTCCTTTTTTTTCATATGGTTGTTCTTCAACCTCAGTCTCATTTTTCTTCATATAGCCTTGCCCATTGTCATTGTTTGACATGACAGCCATTTCTGGGAAGGGGGAAGGTGCTGTAAAGATGGCTCCTGTAAGAAGTTGCCCAAAACTCCCCCCAGCTCTGAGCCAGATCCACCCTGGGGCTGAGCCAATTAAACACCTCACTTTTTAAGAAGAAGCCAGAAGAGGAGGGTTCTTCCTGTTCCTTCTTTCCTCTGTCTCTTTTTCTTTCTGGCTGGTGGTGGTGCAAGAAGTAGGAAAAGAGAGAGAAATAACCATGTGGACTCCAAGGTCAGTGATGAAAGAGAGGAGGAGGTGTGCTGGAGCAGCGACTCCTCTGCATTCTACAGAGAGGACTGGTGAAGCTGAGATTTGTCTGTATTTCATTAAAGACCCCGAATCAGGGGCAATGACCCACTTCATTAAAGACCCTGAATCAAGGACAGTGATTCTCTTCATTAAAGACCCTGTGCCAGAGACATTGACTATGGCCAGAGGAGGCCGTGTCCCGTGTGAGGGATCCCATATTCACAGAAGCTGTAACTGTGGGGAAGAACCCATGCCAAAGAAGCTCATTAAAATTATGCCCAGAAGAGGCCGTGTCCTGTGTAAAGGACCCTGTATCTACACAAGCTGCAACTGTGGGGAAGAACTCACACCAGAGATATTTACTAAGGACTGTATCCCGTGTGAGGGACCCTGTATCAGAGCAGGGGAAGAATGCCAGGAGTCATCATCCTCTGAGAGAAGTAGAGCCCATCTGTGAGAGACTGACCATATCCCCCATTCTCTACCCCCTCGAGCCATTGAGGGAGGAGGAGGTAGTGAGAACAGTGTGCTGAGCCCAGGAAGAAAGGAGGGATGGGGGAGGGAGATCTTAAAGTGCTGGTTGTATTTTTTTAGTTGTCCTACTCCCTTTTTGCTTTTTATTCCATTCTGCTTCTTGTAGGTAGTAGAATAAACTTTCCTACTTTCCTCTCTAAGTCAAGTAGTGGAGTCTATTTTGCCTGGAACCACAACAACCTTGCTTATCTTTTTACTCCCATTTCGCTGGGGCCTCTGCCATTCTAACGAGGGTGGACGTGAATAGGGGCACTGAGCAAGAGACTGTTATGGTGCTTCATTGCTAGCTGGGCCAAACCACAACACTCACGTTCTTATATGTCAAGTTTAACACTACTAGATATGATGTCACACACTTATTGTCTTTCAAATTGCCAAAATTTCACTTCTATCTCTATTGTTGTCTCTGAATCACAGAATCACAGAATCACAGAATCACAGAATCTTAAGGGTTAGAACAGACCTCAAAAGATCACTTAGTCCAAACCCCTGCCAGAGCAGGACCACCTAGAGTAGGTCACACAGGAAATCATCCAGGTGGGCTTTGAGAAGGAGACTCAACAATTCTCTTCCTTTCTCAAGCCTCTGCCTTAAAATGCTGCCATTAAGAAAATAAAAAGAAAGAAAAGAAAAAGAAATCTCATTTTGCTAAATCTAGAAATTAAAATTAATTTCTGAAAACTTGTCTAATTAAAAACTGGTTTCAAATGGAAGGCAGCTAGGTATAAAGTTTTTCCTAGCTCTCCCCATGGAGTTGATTTCACCTTGTAACTGCTCAGTAGATTCCTGTTTTCCCATTATGCATTCTTAAAATGTGCTATTGTCTCACCACCAGTATTGTTTTCCCTTCTAATCCATCCTACAATAAACAAACTTTCCTGTGGCAGAACTATGTATTATAGGAAGTCAGTATATTTTGGGGCTGGAAAAGCAAAGCCCCATGAGTTAACTACGCATAGCAATTCAGAGCCTCACAATAATCTGTCAGGACAGAAATATTTCCTGAGAAAAATTTGAGAGTCAAGGGTGATGACTGCTGTTGGAGAGCCAAGAGATCCACTGTCAGATAAAGAAGACAGCCAGCATAAGGAAAGTAAAGAAACTAGGAAAAGCTTTAGCTTCCAAAATTGTTTCAGAATTACTTATACCTTCCAGTGATTCAGCTTCAGTGACCAAAACACATTCACTTTGGAAATTCGAGTTCATAGAAATGGATTGTCCAAGACCTGAGGGCAGCCTGGGCACCTGCAGCCCTACCACAGCAGAGTTGTCAGTGCACCACACTGGTTTTGAGGACAAATACAGGGATTGGGTTTTTTCAGACAAGGAAAATGCTTGGTAGCTGAGCTGCAGTTAGTAAACAGTGCTGATGAGAAGCATCTCTTTACCAAGTGAAACCTCAAAATAATGGATAATTGTCAGGCACTCCCTGTCCCAGTTCCCAAGTGTTGGGGAAATTACTTTTGTGGTCATGGACCCATTGCTTTAGGTGGTGGTTAATATAATCCTTTAAAATGCAATCCCTTCCATAAACTTTCCAGACTCTTTCATGAAAAAAGCTTAGATTTTTCTACTCTGCTTAAAGTCTTCTTAGAAGCCTCATATAGAAGCTCACTGTAGCTTGAAACATGTTTCTGATGTTAAAGCTGAATTGACAAGTGGCCACTGCACAGGCAGTGTCTTGTACCACCATGGACACCTGTTAATAACTTACCATTACTCAAATAGCTTCCTTTTAGCCTAAACTTACTACTTTCTTGTCTAGCTAAAGTTCATTACTCACTTAATTTCTTTGCTAATCCCTAGTAGGTCCAAGTTGGTTTGAATTTTTCACAACACTGAAGTCTTTCATATAGTGAAAAGACCGTTTGAAACAGTCACTGCTGGATCATAGGTAATATGAAATTAGTTGCATAAAACAACTATGGCATTTAGAAGAGGATCATTGGGAGCAGTCACTATGGCTTTAGCAAGGGGAAGGCAAATTTAACCAACTTTATAGCCTTTTATGAAGATGTAACCAGGTGGATAGATGGTGGCAGTGCAGTGGATGTGGTTTATCTTGATTTCAGTAAAGCTTTTGACACTGCCTCCCACAGCATCCTGGCAGCAAAACTGAGAAAGTATGGGCTGGATGACCAAGTAGTGAAGTGGATTGTTAACTGGTGAAAGGGTAGGAGACAGAGAGTTGTGATCAATGGGACAGGGTCTAGCTGGAGGCCTGTATCTAGTGGAGTCCCTTCGTGGTCTGTGTTGGGACTGATACTGTTCAATATATTCGTTAATGATCTTGTTGAGGGAACAGAGGGCACTGTCAGCAAGTTTGCTGATGATACTTAGCCAGGGGGAGTGGCTGACACACCAGAAGGCTGTGCTGCCATTCAATGAGACCTGGACAGGCTGGAAGGTTGGACAGGGAGAAATCTAATGAAATTCAACATGAGCAAGTGTAGAGTCTTGCGTCTGGGAAAGAATAAACCCATGTACCAGTACAGATTGGAGAATGAACTCAGAGAGTGGTATAGGTGAAAGGGACCTAGAAGTCTTGGTGGACAGCAGGATGAACATGAGCCAGCAATGTGCCCTCGTTGCCAAGAAGGCCAATGGCATCTTGGGGTGTATTAGAAGGGCTGTGGGCAGTAGGTTGAGAGAGGTTCCGCTCCCCCTCTCTTCTGCCCTTGTGAGATCACATCTGGAATATTGTGTCAGGTTCTGGGCCCCTCAGCTCAAGAGGGATGGGGAGCTGCTGGAGAGACTTCAGCACAGAGCCATCAAGATGCTGAAGGGAGTGGAGCATCTCACTTATGATGAAAGGCTGATGGAGCTGAGACTCTTTAGTTTGGAGTTGAGGGGTGACCTCATTAATATGTACAAATACATAAAGGTTGGGTTTCAGAAGGATGGAGCCAGACTCTTCTCAATGATGTCCAATGATAGGACAAGGGATAGCAGGCATAAGCTGGAACATAAGAGGTTATAGAGAAACACAAGGAAAAACTTCTTCACTGTGAGGGTGATGGAGCACTAGAACAGACTGCACAGGTGGGTTATCGAGTCTCCTCTGGGAACATTCAAAACCTACCTGGAGGAGTTCCTGTGAGATCTGCTCTAAGTGGTCCTGCTCTGGCAGGAGGGTTGGATTAGACAATCTCTTGAGGTTCCTTCCAACCCTTAATATTCTGTGATTTTGTGATAGTATTGATACCAGAATAACAGTCTGGTATTTGGCCAGGCTTTTTTTACCCTTTCTTAAAAGTAGCTACTACATTTGTATTTTCCATCACTACATGACCACTCTGACTCAGATTTTTTGAAAGCCCTCCTGCCAGCTTTGTGTGCTATCTCTTTCAGGTTTGTGTAGTAGTGGTTACCCAATACATCCCTACTAAATGTAGTGCACAAGCGTCTGAATTTTGCTTCTTCCTCAGACTGATTATTTCCCTTTGCATACCCTCCTTTTATCAAAATATCCTCTTACTGAAAACCAAGCTGATATGTTTGCTTGTTTACAGGAAATTGTCACCAGAATCAGTTTAGGGACCGTCTTCACTGCACACAACATTTCCCCCTTTCATTCTTAAAAAGTTAGTTTCAGGCCTTAATTTCTGAAGGTTTTAAGAAGTGTTGCCTGGCTATAAAAATAAATAAATAAATGCTCCACATAATTCACTGAAAAATAGATCAAATGCCTTGTCTCTGCCACATTGAAACTCTGTTGTGACTTGTGTCAGTGGATTGTGTAGCTGCTCAACAGAGCAGAATTTGACATCTGAAGGATTCATTTTTAGTGGCAGACTGTTTGGAACAGTTCAATTACGAACAGTACTTTCCAAGGATACAGCCGCTCAGCGTAATGATTTCATCTGTTTCCTTGGGGGAATTATGTGATGAATCCACACTGAGCATCTGATTGCGTTTACCACCTGCAGGTATTTTTAAAGTCCTTTCTTGGGTTTAGGAACATTAGAGCTTCACATATCCAATGGGTCTGATTACGGATTTTAGAAAGGGTTGTAAATTACTTTTTAACACATGGGCATTACTATTCCAATGTCTATTATTATATCAATTGGCAAATCAATTTTGTACATAGTTTACTCCAGAGACCTACCAATAGATATATATGTTTCTACAGTGGACTTATTGTTATAAGTTTCTAAATGAAACCAAACCTACTTTTTAAATAGAGCCTGTGGAACCAGCTGTATGATAATAAACCTCTCTGTGGAATATCTTGAGCTTTCTAAGGATTCCGTAACACATTTTGAGAGAGGTTTATTTGCACTTCTGCATCATGTCTGCTTGCATTTAGGTGAAGGAAGATCTTTCTTTGGTACTACAAGATACATTTCCATCTGTTACCACACACTCAAACCATTATCTTTTAGGCAGTACAGAAGTAAAGCCTTATTCCAGGATTTTACCCTTTTACATTAGGGTATGGTCTTTGAGCACCAACATTCCTTCGGTTTTAAGATCTGTGACTTGTTCACTTAGGAGACCTGTGCTTAATTAAAGAACAAAGAGTATGAACACGACAAGCTCTCTTGGACTTAGTATTTTTATAAAGATTAGGATGTCTTATGTGCCAACAAACTAAGACAAATATTTTAAAACTAAGCCACTGATTAAATCCCTACAGGTGATGCAGTAGGAAGCTTTTTTTGCAGACTTTGGCACGGTCTGTAGAAGTAGCTGACAGGTCTTCAAAAGAAAAAAAAGAGAACACTTGAACACAAGCCTCCTTTGACTTCTTTCATACAGAATCCAGTGGTTGGGAAGATTGTAAAAGTGCAACCACAAAGCAGTACAGAAACATTTAAGCAGTCTGAATATTACAGAACCTTCCTAGATCATCAGTCTGGCAGCCAGTCAGTTTTACAGCCCTCTCAGGAACTTCAAGTACTGGAATTCTTAAAGGCAGAACAGTTGTCTAATAATGACGTGTTGCAATTTAACCCCGCTTGGCAACTAAGCCCCGTACAGCCAGTTGCTCACATCTCTCCTGGTGGGACTGTGGAGAGAACAAGGAATTCATTCCCCACTTCCCACTGTCAGGAAGGTGTTCAGCCATCTCCAACAGAGAAGGGCTCCATCATACATAACAGAGACTTGGGAAGAGAAATGTCGCTGCTCCAAATGTTCTCCCTTCCTTCTTCTTTCCCTAGCTTTACATGCTGAGCATGATGCCTTATGGTGTGGGATATCCCTTTGGTCAATTGGGGTCAACTGTCCCAGCTGTGTCACCTCCTAATTTGTTGTTCCCTCCAGCCTATTGACTTTGGGGTGTTGTGAGAGGCAGAAAAGGCCTTGACTCTGTGTAAGCACAGCTCAGCAATAACAGAAATATTCCTGTTGTTGGTTCCAACACAAATCCAAACCATAGATCCATACCAGCTACTATGAATAAAATTAACTTTATCTTAGCCAAAATCAGCACAGGATGGCAACTGTGTTAAGAGCACTTTTAAAAGAAAAGCTTATAACCTTGAGCGTTACAAAATACCACAGGAAAAGTATTGTGATGAGCATTCTGTATCCTACTTAAGTTGTTCTTTGTAAGAGAGATACGAAAATAGCTGTGACTATGGCTTGGTCTTCTACTAAGTGATGAATGTAGTTCTTGATTTGCTAGATTCTGCAAATATGAATTCTCAAATTACCAGCTAAGATTTATTCCATTTTTCTAAACAGAGAAATTTTGACATAACATTTCTGCCCATTAGACTTTCACAGTGTAACTCGTGCAGGAGTGTACTAGGTACTTTGCAAACATTAAAATTATTAAAAGTATTTTTTAATCATGCTTTTAAAATGGATTACCTCATATAGTATGTTTTCATTTGTTATTGCATTGAAGATAGCTAGGTATTTCAATTCATTCTTTTGTCTTATTTGGGAGTCTAACTATGAGTGGAAGTAACCATGTGTAAGCACGAGACAAGCTTGTTCTGACACCAGGGGAGAAAATCCCACTCTGAACATTAATGAGAGTAGATTTTTGTATATCCTACCAAAGATTCTCAATATGCTTTAAATCACCTTTTCCCCCTCATGTCTGTGTTTTCACTCAACTGTGTGTCACAGAGAAGTACCTATAGGGCCTTTGACTTCCTTTCTTGGAGGGGGTATTAAAGAGAATAGGGAAATCAGTCCCAGTTGTCTCTACAAGTTTCTTTTGAATTCTGATTAGTTGTATTGGTGTGTAAACTGGAGATGTTTGTGGTTTCCTGAAAACAAAGGTGAGTGAATTCTACATGGAGTTATAGTATCTACTACATCAACAAACAAACTGCTTTAACTACTTCATGGCTACATTCATATTTCATTTTCTTTGTGTCATCATATATCTTAAAGGGACGAGGCAACTCAGTCATGTGAACTTGATCTCAGTTTGGATCCATCGCCTTTTTCTGGCAGCCTATGAGGCTATGGCATTACATCTGAGCTTCAAGGAGCGTGCCTGTCAAACAGAAGTGTCCCAAGTTCCACACCCCTAGCCATGAGCACTGAAATGCCAGCTTTTAGCTGTCAGTTCCAAAATAGAAGTACACAGACCTGTTAGGAGCCTCTTAGAACTATGTCTGAAGCCTATCAGCATTTCCACTCTGTACTAAAGCAGAGTTTGGAGTCTGCTCTTGATGGACAACACAGATCTTGAGAGAGATTGAAGATGCCAAAATACAGGCATCTGCATCTGACTTTAATCACAAAAAGTAGTCTAGAATGACAATGGAGAGAAAGAGGACCATTCAGAATGTGATTTGTGTCATCTTGAATATGTGAAGGCTGCTGACTGAAAAAAGGGAGCTAAGGATGACCTGTGTTCAGATGCACAAAAAGCACTGTAGTTGTCTAAAGTTAGTGAAAACTAATCCCCTCTCATTTCTTATGTTTGCATGAAAGGTGCTGGCTAAACACCCAATCTGACTTTCCTACAGGTAGAAAAGTAGCAGTATAAGGCCAATAGTCATTGACTGATGAGTTGAAAGCCTGGGTTGTGGCCAGTGTTCACTATTCTGCTACATGGCTTTTTTGAGTGCACATTTACAATATGTAGCCCCAGTCTCAACAGATAAACTTGCTTTTTTGAAGTCCAGTCAAACTGAGAGTATAATACACTCATTACACTTTCCCCTAAAATTATTTTCAGTAGCACTCAGACCTTTAATCATGATCTATAAGAAGTACAGGACCAAAAATGCTCTCTACTTACTGAGCTGTGTCAAGCTGTTTATTTTATTTTTATATTTCCCAAGAGGTGCTATAGTGGGTTATTATCTCCTTTTATAGCAGTATCTGATTTGTCCACTACAAATTCCAGTTTCTACAGTCTAATAGCTATGACCACATAAGCTAAGTAGTTTCAGAATAAAGTTAAGCATTAAAACGCAACTCGTGTTATGTCATAAAGCTATTATAAAGATAATGGGGAAGAATTCAATCTTGGTTCTTTATTTCCACACAATATATTCCATATTTCTAAAATTCTTATTCTTGCCTTGACCTAGATTGCTGCATGGAACCAATCTATATATATGCCATAAAACATTTCAATGTGTCTATAAAATAAGCAAGATATTAAACTTTTTTCCTCCCTAAGAGAGATAATCTCATGTATCTAAATAAATATCCTCCATGTAATAGAGGCTAAAATAGAAAGTTTAATAACACTACGTTAGGGCAACATATTGATATTAAATGTATTATTCAAGTGATTCAAAGTTCTTACCACCCTAGTCTGTACTCAAAATTCATCTTTCTTCAGGAAGTTTCATGTAGTCATAAGTAACAATTATTAGTCCGAGTTTCTTCCAAAACAGAAATTCTTGCAGACCCTCACTCTAAGCTCTTGTTTCATCTGCTCACTTATAGGCGTGTGTTCCTCTTAAGTGTGTCCCTATAAACAGATTAGCTCAAGTTGTAAGATGAAGTCGATGCCAGAGGTTGAACTGGTTCCTAGAAATTAGCACAGAATTATGCACAGACCCTTATAAGCAAAGTCAGTTCATGCACAATATCAAGGCCTTGAAATATATAAATTTCTGGAAAGCTATGATTCTATGATTATTTGTTTAAAGGGTTATAAAAGTAATAGTTTAAACTCTCAACTGCAAAAGATTTTACATTACATATGTTAAAAATATGAACAGGCAATAAAACATATGAAGGGCAAAAGATAACAGGAAGTTATAATACTGTTTTGTTGTCTTCTTGTGATGGCACTGGTTTGACACAGGAAGAGGGAACTCCAGCACCAGGTGACATCAGCCTTCATAGAAAGGGCCCTTGTTGGAAAACATTTTCAAGCCCATTCTACAGTTTAGCATATTTTAAATAAAAATCTCTCTCAAAATGCACACAATGTTTTGTTTAATCTAGCTGTGATGACAGATGAAAGAAGCACCTCTACATCACAGTCCACCTTTTTTCAACAACTCATCAAGGCTTAACAGTAAAGGAAGAATAATGTATGTTCAACAAAACTTAAGGTCAAATGTCAAGCTAAGGATTAGGAAAAAAATGTTTACAAGAAAAGATATGCATAAACCCACACAGCTGGATCTCTTTCTGGGGGATGTCCTCAGTTATAGAACTCCTTTCTTCATCCTAAACTGTTTAAATATCTTTGTGATTAAAAGTTATATTATAAATGTACATACCCTTGCAGTTTTTCAAAATTTATTGGTTTGCATATTAATTAACAATTTCTGTCCTTCTTATACTTAAGTGGTAGATGAATATAAACTGCAGGCAATTGCAATCAGAATTAATAAGTTGGATTTCCCTGGAGTTTAAGTCCAAACTTCCTTCCTAGCCTACACTGTCCACTTCACACATCCTTGAATAATGAAATATTATTTTAGTTACTTATGTGTTTTGTAAAACTCAGCGTCTTCAGTACGTAATTATTTTTCTGCGTTAGCTACACATAACAATGCACAATGTACTTTGTGATGTAGCATTTTCTTCAACCCCATTTCCAAACAGGTGCTGTAATTTTTACAGTTCTGTTGTCAGACACAATGAAGGGAATTAGCTATTCTGACCCATTTGTATCTTATTGACTTATATAGACTGACACATTTAAGTTGACTTTCTCCAATTGTTTGATGAGAAGACTTTTTCAGAGTCCTCCTGATTTGTTTGACTGAAATGAAATTATTTTCCTCTGGATCATGCAAAACAGGTAGAAGGTGTGATATATTGCAACACCAAGGGAAATAAATTTAATTTCATTCCTTTCACCCTCCTCTTTCTCCTTGTAATCTCATCATAGCCAATCATGACAGTAAAACTGTATTTCATGGGGAATTAAACATCAGTTGTTATACACAGAGAACAACCAAAGCTGAAGAAGTTGAGAGCATTACCTGAAGTCTGGAGTGTCTGAGTTTCTTTGATGGTTCAGGTTGTAGTATGGAACTATTATTTTAAGTGCCCAGCAAATTAAAATGCTTGTTTCACCTACATCTAAAGCTGTGATAGTCAAACCAGCTCCATAAAATGGTCTTAAAAACTATGGGACAATTTGAATTAGTAGAGATAAGCCTGACTAGGTAAGGAGTGACCTGAATGAAACTTTTGGAGAAATGCAAAAAAATAAACTTTGTCTTTTTTTTTTTTAAGATATATAATTTCTGAAATTATCTTCTCAGTATTCACCATTGTATTTCTTAATATCTAGGTATATGCTGCCTAAAAGTAATTTGGTATATCACAACAAGGAAGTGAATAAGTAAGAGTACCAATAAGCACAAGTGAAATACAAAAAAGGCATTATTACAATTTATGTTATTATAAGCATGTGTAGCCTAAAAAATCAGTTCATTTATTTTAACATGAAAACTGACTTCTAATAGAGTTAGATAAGATGGATCATATATGGTTGTGAATGAATACCTCAGAATGGAAACAAGTATCTACTACTTCTCACTTTTTACTTCAGAGCAACTAAAAAAGCTAGGCTAAATATAACAGCACTATTTTGTATTTACAATTTAACAATCTCCTTAAGATACTCGATGAAGTAAAAACAGGCTACAGCCTACTGACAAATATGAAGTATCAGATATCCAGTAGCCCACTTTCCAACTAATTAACATTTGGCTGCTCAACTCCTGTCATTTTAACCAAATTTAAAAGGTACTGTCTACAAAAATGTCAATGTGTAAGCTTTGAGCTGTAAAAAGATTGGTTTATTATATGTCAATGTCAGCTATATCACAGTTCCAACACATCTTAGTACAACTTGATTTGACAGGTTTCCAAAACCTCAGTAGTACTAAAGACAAGGCAGAAGGTTAGGAAAGGTATGAGCAGAACAGTTGAGTAACTTGAGTGACTTAATATCAGTAACACAATTGATTCTATGGTGGTGCTAAAAGATTCTCATCCATATTAAACCTACTTTGGGCAAGTCTATAAAGGACTGCACAGGAAGGCTTTTTAGGTTGTTTTTTTCTTGCCATGACAAGTACAAGTAACTTGAAAGAAAAGGAAAAGGAATTGGGAATTTCTATTTATTCCTGTTCTTCACACAGTTCAGTTAACACTTTAAAACCTCCTTAAACAAAAACAAAGAATCTATACCAAAGAAAATACATGACTTAAACCACAGTACAGCAAGAATCCATAGTAGGTGAGTTTTCCCATGTTCATAATCCTGACGTAAGTCAGCATTTAGTGTCCTGCATTTTATAGCTGTATTTTGGCTCTTCTTTTTAAGAGATAGCTAGAAGAAAAACTCTTTTGAAAATTCTCTCACTTGTATGCTTTGGCATCTGTGAGAAGTATCTGAAGTCAAAGAATACAAGACAATATCCAACTCAGCTTGCCAGAGAATGTTGTTGATAACCTATCAAATATTTAACCGAAAAATAAAATAAATCCCTATAATAAATAGGAATCCTGGAGTCAGATTTTGAAGTTCTTGATTTACATAAAGTCTTTGCATAGTGTTATCCGTGTTATGGAAAAAGTATTATAATTTACTTTAAATGAGTCTAGTAACATTCAAATTAAGATCATAGTGGTATGCTGACCAGCCAAAAGTTTCCATGTACTTAACAGTAAATCAATGTCATCTGAATTTTAACCTGTGGCACCATTAAAGTAAAAAGAAAGGTTGCAAGGTTAGTTCTGTAAGTACCACTGTAACTTCATTTAGGTTGTAAAGGTGTTTAAGATCATCAAGTCTAACTGTTAACCCAGCCAAGTCTACCACTAAACCTTAAGTGCCACATCTACACATCTTTTAAATATCTTCAGGGATGGTCACTCAACCACCTCCCTGGGCAGCCTGTTTCAATGCTTGACAATCCTTTCAGTAAAGGTTTTTTTTTTCTAATATGCAATCTAAACCTCCCCCGGCACAACTGGAGGCCATTTCCTCTTGCTTGTCAGTTGGGAGAAGAAACTGATCTCCACCTTACCACAGTCTCCTTTCAGATAGTTGTAAAGAGTGATCATGTGTCCTCTCAGTCTCCTATTCTCTAGACTAAACAACTCCAGTTCCCTCAGCTACTGCTCATCAGATTTGTGCTCCACACCCTTCAGCAGGTTTGTTGCCTGTCTTTGGACATACTCCAGCACCTCAATGTCCTTCTTGTAGTGAAAGTCCAAAACTGAACACAATACTTGAGGTGTGGCCTCACCAGTGCCAAGTACAGGAGGACAATCACTTCCCCAGTCTGGCCACACTAGATGCTCTGTTACACATAAATTAGTACCCCAACAAAAATATACTACAAATAGTTATGGCCTACCTAAAATTTAAGTATTACTTACAAGTCACAATTCCAGGAAAGAGAGAGGAGAAAAAATAATATAGATAAAGGTAATTTTACAATAATTTTTAATGTGAAAATTTGATATTCATATCACAGGGAGGATAAAATAATTAATATATTGTGTTCATTCAGAAAAGGACACAACAATCAATATTTTTTTTCCTATACTTTCTTTTCTAAATTCAAAAGGTTTTGCTATTGCATACAAAGCAGGAGACCATTTCTGTGCCTCAGAGGACGTGAAAATGAGTCTACAGGTTAAATCTTTTAACTTGGCATTTAAAGTTCAAAATTAACACAAAATAATCTTGAACTCAGATATATATTTAAGAGGATTTATTTCCTAATTGAAGGCTGAGGGCTGACAGAGAAAGAGTTTTACTCTTTAAGAGGTTTAAAGAGAAAAAAAATGGAAGCAATTTACTGAGATATTCTAGAACTACATAAAATAATAAAAGGAGAATCTGAACAGTAGCATATTCCTGCAAAATCCGGATTATGGTATCAGCACAAGTAGCCATATTCAGAAGGTCTAAATTGCTCCCAGGTCTGTATGGGAGATGATGTTTCCGGTGCTTATTACTAGCTGACTGCAGGTCTTCACAGATTCCTAGCCAACAGCTGGTACCATACAGAAGGAATTAGTCAACCTGAAGACATCACTGGGCGTCACACAAATTTGCATGCTGTAAAGGCACTTAAATAAATAAAGGCATAAATAAATTAATAAAGATTCTATGGTCTATGTTTAAATCAGTCTGTAGTCTTCTGTTCTTCAGGGATGCCAAGGAAAGCTTGACAGCATAATGAGAAAACTTGCCATTGTCTTTCCAGAGTTTGCAGACAGCCTGCAGCAGTAGGTCAGATAAACTGTGATGCACCCCAACACACTCTGCTTTAAAATAACCTGGTTCCCTGAGAAGAATGTGCTGTCATGAGTTATAAACAAAAGTTACTCAGTTTAGAGTCTTGGGAAAAAACTTGGTATTATAGTTGTACCTGTAGTGATGGAAATGAAATTAGACTCTACCTGAGCTAGCAAAGCTGGGGGAAAAATAGAGGGCACAGAAAAGGTTGCAGATGACTCTGCTGTCACAAGTGACAAGCTTAGTCTGCTTACATTAAAAGTAGAGTGCTACTCTAACAAGGATGGAATAGGCAGGCTTATAATGAACTTCCCAAGTTACCTCAGAGTAGGCCTTTTGAAAAAGCAGGGAATCGAGTTAATTACTTGCCCTTTTCTTTGTCTTTTTTCCCCCTATGCAAACTTCACATGCAAAATGCACCTGTGAAATAATAAACCCCCTGTGAAGTAAAGTTGTAGCATATGTGCTTGGAACTCATCAGTATGCTTTTATTCTCTAAACCAATTCAAGACAGCTTTAGGCTTTCACAGGCCTCCTCTCAAGTCAGAAGCAAATTAGAAATCCCTTCTCAGTCTCTTTTTGCAGACTGCTAAGTAAGGTGAGCAGAACCAAATTTTTACATATCCTCTCTTTAAATGCAATGGACTAAAAATTAATAGTTCATCCTGAGGTTGCATTATGAGCCAGAACAGTAAGAATCGTAAACACTATAGGAACTACTTAACACAGATTCAAGGGAAGGAAGGGGGAGCAGAATAAAGTTGACCTTCAGGCAGTTCCATCTGGACTGAGACACCTCCAGTACTCTCATTGTTGGAGAGATCCCCAGCCATGTGCAAGAGCAGGGCAGGGGAGTCACAGTAAACATTTCTTTATGTGGTCTTAAAACACATTTCTGTCTGAAGCTGAGAGACCTATTTTATTTCATTCTCTGGGCTTCTTTCAAGCAGACTACCTCTTTTGCCAGACTGCTGAACTATATAATGATTCTGTAATTTCTGAAAAAAAGGAATCGAATTAGATAGTCCAGTTTATTTTAATTTGATGGAGCTTACATACTGAGTACAGTATTTAAAAATCAAAGGCTAATACTAATTCTTTTACTACCTTCCCTGTCATATGTGATATTCTCATAGTGAAAATGCCTTTTCAGGATGAAAAAATGAATTCAATTTGGATAGACTTCAAAACAGGTAAAAAAATGCGTTTGTAAAGAAACATTGGTAACATAATTAAGTTCTCTATTGAAGTCCCAGTTTATTTTCTTGGTTTTTTTTTCTAGGGTTGACAGCAAAGAAGTGAATTTTGTAAAAAAAAAGAATTTTTTTCTGCATCTTGCAAAAGAAAGAAATATTACCTGTCTATAAAGGATTGCAGAAATGTATTTCCAAATGTATTTAATCTTGTTAAAATGTACATGTTCTATATAAGACTGTGCCAGGCTACTCAGCTTTTCAAAGAAAGAATTATTTTAAAGGTACAGAATTCTGTGCAAGCTGTTCCTTTCCTATATTCTTTTTTACTGTTTTTTTTCAATTTTTCATATAATAAAAGATCACTCAAATAAACCCTCCAAAAAAACTATGGACTAGTTTTTATGTTCTGTGACCTCCCCATTTAGATAGAATGATAAAGCACATTGAATAAACAAGATGCTACTGTTTTATATGGTCATAATTTTAGTCAGGCTTCCAAAATTTCAAACTTAAACAATTAAATGAAAGAATGTGACCCAGAGCCCAGCAGCTGCTGTTGACAGGAGTAGTCATGAGCCAGCATCTAAATATGCTGCCGAGGGTTCCTTATGAGTTATGTGAAGAGAAAAAAAGAGAGACCTCACCCATATGTGCATGATGCATTTTTGCTTTGTTTTATTTTTTTAAACTGTTGTGGCTTCATAGGTCACCTTTAACTCCTACAAAAACCAGAATGAGTAACACAGCTTTGGTAGTTTGCCCAAGCATAAATCTGCTTCTTTGTTTTCAATGGAATTGGAAAGTCAAATATATTGCATTTAAAAAGTGAATGAATCAAGAATATTGGAGGAGGTGGAAAAAGAAAAAGCTTGTTTAGCTCTAAAATATATTGTGAAAAGGTCACACATGTATCAGCCTCCTCTTTGATTACTTTATTAATTCACATTCACAATGACCTCAATGGACCAGTGTCTCTTTTAAAGTGAAGATGTGATAATTTTGGTAAAGCTATCTCAATGAATCTCGATTCCACTTGAAGGAAAAGTGATATTAATGCATTAATCTACCTCATGTTAGAAAGAAGTCTTGTTGCTGAGGTAACTGTTGTGTATGAAAGGGGAAAAGCTGAAAGTAAAATCTGGAAAACAGGAATCTATTTTCAGACTTCATTTTACAAAGCACTCAGAGATAGCTGTAGACTGTGGTGCCACATCTATGCAGACAAATTTGGTGTGAAATTTAGTTTGCACCTTTAGCTGAAAAGGCTGACAGATAGGAATTAATGTCACGGTTTATCTAGATTCTACTAGCTTGGTTAATTGACAGTCTACTTCCAGAAATTTTGCATTGAGTTCCTTAGAAGAGTAAAGTCATCTTAGTGCATTGTAATTAGTATTAAGTGCAAACATCAACATAATAATGAGATAGCTATGATCTGCACAACCTTGACAAATTCTTTTTCCTCCCTTTGCTTCACTGTCATCCTCTTTACCCAAAAAATCATTACCATAGGTCAGAATAGCAGTTGTATAACTCTATCATACATTAGACTTTCACTCAAATTTACTGCAACCACAATACTTGATTTGGAGGTATTTAAAATTTTCTTGTCCTATGGACACACAAAGTCAATAATTCCATTTTACAGCATGTCTGAAAATAGGCTTTTTTTACATAAATAAATAAATAAATAAATAAATAAATAAATATGGCAAGTACCATGCTCAAGAGGGGATTGCCATAGAGTGCAACTTCACAACAGTTTCAGGCAACTAAAAATATTTGGCAGTAGTATCACATGCATACAGTAAACATATATGTTTTAAGGACAAACTCAGTGGAACAGTGCAGTCTCAGAAGCAGCTGGAGAGCTGCAGTGGAATTACAGCCTGAAAATCCTTTGAGTTGCTTGGGTAAAGTTAAAGACTTGCAGTGCAGTGTTTTTTGGCACTGTTCTGTATGACCTCACACATTTAAGAGTGCTCCATTAACAGGATCAGCATCACACATTGGTGGTTGACTCAGAGAAGATGCAATGTCAGAGTCCTTATGCCTTTGGGTCTCCATCAAGTATCACTAATGCCCTTTGCATTTAAGGTAGAACTGAGAGATTAAAACTGTGGGAATCTTTCAGGAGGCAATGCATTCGCAGAGCCTTCACAGAGTGGAGAGAGCCACTGTAAATCCACCAAGGACCTCTAGTATATGTATATCTGTATCTATAATACTTTTTATCAAGCAAGCAAGTTATCATTGTAACAGATTTATAAACTGGTATAAAAAACCCAATAGCTTGAGTCGCACAGAGTAATATTCAGTCACAGTGATCCTATGTCTCTTTTATTGGTTTTGTTAATGGGTCTATTCATAACCTATAAGAATAACAAGATGCAATTGTTAATAATGTAGGTTAATTGGATCCTACTTTTATTCAAATTTGCAAAGGATTAAAGTTAACTATATACAAAAAGTATAAAGTGTCAGAATTATTCAGTTAGGTCAGAGAAATGAGTAATCCAGATACTGAATTTCTTCAAAGGATCTAACATTTTTATTCATTTAAATTGAGACTGATGAATAAACTTGCAAATGTTGAGAAAATTAATTTCTTATTCAAAAGAGAAATGACAGCAAGTCCAAATGATCTGCTGGATTTCTGCATAGAATTGTAATGAAATTCAATTGTAATGAAATTTCTTTGGAAAATTAGTTTATCTTAAAAGTCTATGTCATCTGACTACAAACAGATTGAAAGTGGAACTCTGAACAATTTGTTTGCATTGGTAGTATTTCATAGCATTTTGTGTATTTTTTTCCCCATGTTTATCTACCTTCAAATTCTACATCTTCTGCTGTGAACTTTGCCTAGTATAGCCGCTGTGTACTCATAAATAATTACTAGGCAGAAAACAGAGAAGCAGTCTGAGTCTTCCTGCAGTTCATCTATTTGTGCTTTAGGAGTTTGTCCAGCACTGGAAAGTGGAAAAAAGAACTGTTTAAAAAAAAAAAAATAGATGTTATACACACATAGATTTCTTGAGGAATGAGAAATACAGCAGGCAGCTGGCTAGACTTAGGATGAAAGATTGATGCTAAAAACTGCAGTAGCCATGAGTGGGATGACATGAAGCATCAGTAAGAGCAGATCAGACTGGAGAAAGACACAGAAATGGCGAGCACTAGTCCAAAACAAAACTATAAATTTGTCCTTAAATCATAACTGTTCATGCTGCTGTCCCTTCTATCTAGAAAAAAATGTGTGCAAATGTGCTTATGGTGTACAATTGTGTATTTATGTGATCCAAGATGGATTCTTACTGACAGGATTGTACCCTAAAGTGTAACTCCCTGAAGAAATTGCAAGATCCCCCAAAACACAGTCAAAATGATAATTTTTAAAAGTTAAAAAAAAAACCCCTAAACCTCTATCCTTCCAGTGCAACTGCAGCTATGTCCCAGAATTTTGGCTAATTATTAAGACTGCTTTTGAAACAGGAAGTGACTCAGAAGTGCATTGGAAATTCTAGAAAAACACTTGCTTTTTTTACCATAAGCCTAAAATAACAGAGTGAACTATAAATCTGAACTCCAAGTTGTATCCTCAGTCTTCTGTCTCCCACAAAATAGACCACCAGAAGCAATGAAGTTTTTATCCACATACCTAGATGGGGACAAATTCAGCACCAAGACTGTGACTCAGAAGCCTCCAAAGTCTTGCTATTTGCTGAAACTTTTACACATGTTGTTTCCTCTTGTAATAAAAGAAATTTTATTAGATTAATAGAATAAAGATAATTTTATTTTTCTCTAATTTACATATATTTTGATTGGTCAAACAAAAGTACACCAAAATAAACTACATCCATACAATTAGCTGAAAAGGATTGTTCATTTGATGAGAACAAATAAATGCAGGGGTCAGGAAGCAAACGTTAATTTTGCTTTGTATGCTTGTCTGAACCTGCTATACGTTGATATAAAGTGTTAAAACAGTCTAAGAAATCAGACTATACATTCCCCTAAAGGCACTTTGAAGCTGACCCACTTCTGAGATAAGGAAATTCAGGTCTATTTTGTTGCAAGATTTTCTTAATCCATATCTACATCTTGAGATGCAGTGTCCAGTTCTCTGTCCCTGCTTCATCTCAGGCTGACTTTGGTGTACAAATTAAATTCCAGAGGGCAAAACGGGCTCACTCCTGGTTCTCTCTGGTGAAACCTATTCTTCTGGCTCCACAGAAGCACCCATTGAACATTATTTTTGATACATTATTTAGAGTTATTTATCGGAAAGCCACGATCCCACATCATCTTTATTCCCCATGGACTATATTTTCAGTTTCATTGCTGCAATGCTTGTGTCTTGGTAGCAAGACCGGATAAGGGCCAACTATTGGGGATAATAAAGAACAAATAAAAGAAAATTACCACCAGCACACCCACACACAAAACACCAGCGGTAACAAGCTCTCTCAAAATGAATAGGAGAAATTTTGTGTCCTGACTAATTAGTAAATTTGTTGTGTAATGCTCAGGAAAAGAGGAATGCATTTATTTCCCAGAAGGAGGATCTATCTGCAGCCCTATTCCTTGACCCTTTAAGTAGCACATTAGGGAGAGAATCAGAGTTGCTGTATCTTGCAATTTAATTAGGTGCATGTTTAAGAAAAAGTAATTATTTGGTAGACCCTTGATCTGCAGTCTTGTCTCATATGAATGCATAACTATGAGATGAGTTCCTAATTACATCTTATCAACATTCAATCTATTTAATGTCCAAAAGAGAGAAATGTATAAGCAGTTCCATCAATTCTGTCATTCTCTATTCTTCTTCATATTCCTTCTGTAAGCTTTCTAGAGCAGAACTGCTAAATAAAGCAGGTCAGAGTAGAATACTGTGCTTTCCTGTTTTAATTTTTTTGTTCTTTTTCAGGCACCTTCAATGACACGGTATCCACTTTTGACATTGGTTCTTGTTATTGTGCTCAAATAGCCAAGGAGGGATACTGCTCCACTGAGCAAAGAAGTATTAATAAGTCTACCTCCATAACATTTTTACTGTCGGTCACTGGAAAACTGGCAGAGTAATTGGTGCTGGGAGTGACAGGAAAAAGATTTTTACAGCAAAAGAAGTCAAATACTACGAACACTGAGTAATCTTTTTCCAGGCCTTTACACTGAAATATGCAAGATAATTCATTCTCTCTACAGTATTTTAAAGCCTTCCAAAAATGAATCACAAGATCTGTTATGTGCATATTCATACTGTAATTTAACTGGTCTTTAGTACAATGAATCTCTAGTGTGATATTTTCCTTGTTAATGATCATCATAAACTATAATTCTTAATGCAATTATGAGTCCAAGGCTTATAATCTATAGGCAATAGACTAACAAGATGATATTGTTAAACTTCTCATTTTATTCACTTATACCTATAGGGAAAAAGCAACCATTAGTGTAAGCATCTTGCTTTTTCTACCAGTAAAAGAGACCCTAGCATACATTGAATTACATATTATGGGTTCTTCATTCCCCTGGGTAAGTAAATAAACTCTTCCAATATCGGCAGTTTCTCTTTTAAATGGGTTTTTATGTTGAATAACATTAAAGGAAAATAAGACAGTCTAGACCAAGAACCTTTCTTGATGCCAGAAGCAAGCAAGCCCTTCAGCTCCTCTGGAGAGGCTCTTCTCTTTAAAGGAACAGCCAACCTACAATCCCCACCAATTATCTGAGGGGGATTCATAAACAGGACACTTCCGCTATCCTGGGCTGTATTCACCAATGCCTGGGAGCTTGCTCCATCCCATTGAGTTTTCCAGAAGAATTTGGGTAGCTGCTCTCCACAGCCTCTGTAGATCCCCATAGATGCTGTGGCACGACTTCTTCATCTCAGTCGACTCAGTAACCTGATGGGAATGGTACTAAATCTTTCCCATCGGTAGGAAAGCTGCACTTGCTTTGGGTGGCCCTGAGCTGGTAAAAGGCTGTGAAGGCATAGAACAGAAAGATCAGCTATTGATTGTCAGATAATGTCTTTTTCAAGGGCACATAGTCTGTCAGAAGGATAAGTGGGCCTTCTTGAAATGATCTCAGCTATTTGCTTTTTGGACAACCAGGCCCTCTAAGTTCCACCACAGTATTTTTACCCTGGGAGAAACTCATGGCTCAAAAAAAAAAAAAAAAAAAAGGTATATTCCCTGCCCACACCTTCTTACCAGGGAACCATTGCAATTCCCAGACCAGAAGTTTCTTTACACATCAGGCATCTCGAGGACAGCTAGGTTCACTACAGCCACCAGTTCAGCACATGATAGGCAGAGTGTTTTGAAACCAAAGGGAACATCCTGGGTAAATAAATACCGTTCTGTCTGATAATCTTTCTTTTATACCATATATCTCAATACTACACTTTTTAAATACAGTGATATACACCCCAAACCTTTTGTCCACTCACACAGACTGAAGAAGGTCCATTAGTCCCTCTGCTTAAAAAATCTTTTGTGATATAAGCCATTTTTTGATAGATCCCTACGCTGACATTTCATCATACCAAACAGCTCTTCTAGCCACTTCTTTCCCTCTTTCTCATCTGAAGGAAGGAAAATTCTCTGGCAGCTTTGGATGTTCACAATAGCGTGTCTAAGCTATACAATATACAATATGTACATTACATTTCAGAATTTTTCAACTCAGAGGTAAAAATGAAATTATTCTCACATCTAATTGAATAAGATAAGATAATTTTCCTTTGTGTAATTTTGGTTTAGGACCTACAAAGAGGAGTCTCCTTCAACAATGTAATAATTTTAGGAACATTTCTGGTTTCCAGACATTTTTAGAATTATACTTTGTTTTATTAAACTTCATCATTTACACTCCAAAGTTTGTAGCTTTTCTTTTTATAACAAATATTAAAATATACTTATGTACTAGAATATCTTGAGGATGAAAAAGAAACATAACAAGCTTTAGAACAGAAGAAATATAGGTGTACAGAGCATGTGGCACCTTTTCTTTCATTATTTGTATCTGAATACCTTAACAAAACTCTAAACCATCACAAAAACATAAAAATATTGACAGAGTATCAATTTTTAGAGGAAAACAAAACATTGCAAGGATTGTGGTTGTGGCATTTTTAATTGTTATTATTATTTTTAAATCTTCATAATCTTACGTTTACGTTTCCTAAGAGCACAACTGACCTACTTAACAACTAATACCTTACACCTAAAGGAGGTTCTCTACAGTCTCTTTAATGGATTTCACCTGACAGTGAGGGTAGCTTCCTCTGACAGACGTGGGATTTTAAAGGTCTTCTTGAGGGACTGAGTAGTAGGAGTAGTTTTGGATTAAGAGTTCTTTAGCGCATAACAGCTAAAAGAAAAATGTTGTTACTGAGGATCTACTAGCTGAATGGATTTATTCTCATCTAAATAAAATTTTCATGCAGGAATGAATCTAGCCTGATTTAATCTTCAGGATTAATCCTAAAGCTCTGTTTTTTGCTCTATCAGAACATCGTGCTTGTCTTCATATTTTCCATCTGCTTTGACTAAATTCTTAAGTCCAACTGGACTGAGAAAGTCAGTTATCTCTTTCAATAAAGCAGTCCTTGTTGCTCTGCTGTTCAGATGGAAAAATCTACGTTGCCTGTTTGGCTTTTTTCTTCAGTTATCACAGAGGACAAAATTTGAGGTGTAAGACACATTGCTCTTTCCTTGGTATGTATTTTTCCAGACTGTCTCCCTGAACCCAACATTTCCAAATCAGAAACTCTGAGTAAACTCAGCAAGATCTTCAGAAGATTTTTCTGATGGATAATTGTTTAAATTTCTCTGTAAAATCTCTAATGAGACTCTGTTGCCCTCTCAGGCAATTAATTCTGTCTATCCTCTCCCTTATAGTGAGTACACTTTTTTCTCTACCAACTAATCTAAGTCTTCTTTGCTGAAAATTAACTTTGTTACTTTCTGTCTTATCGTTTGGAAATTGTCTATTCCTTTGAACTTGTAGCAACCAGGTTTTATATAATTGAAGACTGTTGTTACAGGGTTTTTTTTTTTTTTCTGCATTGTCCTCTAAATCAATCAACTCCAGGTCTTTCTATCTTTGATACTTCTTTTTTTTTTTTTTTCTAGACTACCAATTCACCGTTTTTGTCTGCTCAGGATTCTTGGCAATGTCACAAGTAACCAAAAAACAGTCATTCAGTTTCAGCCTTATTAAAATGGAAATGCTCCGAGCTTTACACATTCTTTAGATAGCTTAAGATTCAGGAGTTTTGGGAAGCAACATAACGTTGTTGATTACTACTCAGTCTGTGATCCCCCTTATTAATTCTAACTCTTCTTTTTATTTAGAAACTTTGCACTTTGAACATGTTCTTAATTAATTGTGGTTTATAGTTTCCAGATAGTTTATCCAGTTCATGAATAGACCTCATGTATTGGAAAATTGCCTGAAAAGTGAGTATGTAGGCTGATTATCATGTATCTGAGATGAGTGCTTGCAAAATGACCTGTTAGAAACCTCACATAGTCAAGCTGCCAAAAATAGAATGAAATAGAATATTGTTACCTTTTGCTGACTTCTACATACAGTCAAGTTTGCAAAACAAAAAGTAGCATTGACGCTATGAAGAATCAGCAATCAAATTCAGTACAATACTGTGTTCAGCCAAGGTTGGAACACTTTAACTACTAGCACTGTGAACATATGAGTTTTCATATCCACAAAATTATACCAATTTATCACATATATCAATTTACCACAGGAAAAAAAAGATTCTCCAGTACCATGAGGATAAAGGTGTCATGAAAGACTGCTGGTGCAGATCCTGTTGCAGGGAGGACAAGAAGGAGACAGAAAAGCTACCTCCCATGAAGGGAGGAATGGGAGAGAGCTACATAGTTTTGTTCT
This sequence comes from Colius striatus, assembly GCF_028858725.1. NCBI lineage: Eukaryota > Metazoa > Chordata > Aves > Coliiformes > Coliidae > Colius > Colius striatus. The sequence goes on from NC_084759.1 coordinate 85,999,969, forward strand.
TCAAAGTACTTAAAAATTTTCCTTCTTAAACCGAAACTTTTAGATCACATCTGATCTTAAAAGCGTCCCTAACAGAGCCATGAAACTCTTTTTGCACACCACTAATCCTTCATTTTCCATCTGTCCTCAGCAGCTGTATTCATGTTTGGAAGCAAAGATCAGCACATTGAAATCCTCTTTTAGTCACTGTTATTTCCCGTGGAAAGATTGGAATGCACTCTTTTTCCTAACAACCTGATAGCTGGTGTGGATAACCTCTTATTCTCCTGAAGGACAGACACTGGCAAAGTGATGATGTGTCCAGGGAGCTAGCAGTGGCTTCTTGTGACAGGGCCACAACTGCCTCCTGACTTACCTCTGATATGTTTGTTTCTTTCTAATTGAAATGTGCCCTGGAGTTTACTCTCTGGATTCATTGATGCTATATGGAAATTGCTGTACGTGTGAATGACCCCTGAGAAAATAAACACACTGAGTGCACCATAACAATGTCAGGATTTATGCAATGAAAGAATAAGCCCTTTCATGTTTACAGCACTGAATGACTGATACTCCCAAAATCTATTTTAATATCCTCCTTGAAGCAACTTTCCTTTATTTAATTATTTGGTTTACTTTATTTCATCAGCTAGGTGCATATAATCTCCTGCCTTTCACTAGTATTTGATAAAATAAATGTAGTTCTGTTAAAATTCATTTCATTTAAAATAAATTGCACACTTCCATAAAGAATTATTTGGCACTATGCTTTTACATTAAATGAGATGAGGTGAGTAAAAGCCAGTATCACAGTCAGAAGCAAGCAGCATTCAGCCTGTGATATGTTTAATAAAAATATTCTAATACCTATGTTTACTAACTCAGACATACTGAATTCCTGCAGATAAAGCTTCTTGCTACAGTGAAGCACTGAAAGTTTGAAAGATGGTGTTGGGATTTAAATACATTTGAAAGCAGAGGGCACAGTCGATGTTAGAGAGCATATACAGTCAGAGCAGCATGTCTAGCCTATGCAGACTTGACCTTCTGGGGTTTTGGCACTATGCTCTGATGAATTGAGTAGTTTCAGTGCACATTTCCATCAGTAGGAACTGAGGATGCAAAATATCCAACAGAATTAGCATCATGCCATCACAAAGATCCTGGAGCTGAGAAATTATTCTAGGCCTTTTCTTACTGAAATTGATATAAATTCTTTAAAAAAAAAAAATTAAATTAAGCTTTATTTTTTTTGCTGTTCTTTATTTTATGAAAAAGTGGGAAGTCCTACACTAAAACTATTTCTGCCAATTTAGCAAAAGCTGATGACTTTACCAAAAGATAGATAGGAAAATGGGAATCAAGTCATATAGCCTATGGTGCTCCAAACATTATTAATGAGTCTTTAGTGGTCACTCATTTTTCATGTTAGAAATCATCATTTAGCAACACTACCACTGAGTAAGCTATAGTGAAACAGTTAATAATCTTCCTACCTTAACACCATACCCCATTAATACATTATAAGGAAAGGAAAGGCTAAAAAACATCTTTAGATTTAGCTTGTAAGTGGCTAATAAGTCCATTTGGTAGTGAAGTGGCCTACTAAAGCCATAATTTTGGTAAGACAACCAGGAATAAGCAATTACAGATGGACTTTGTCAATTGGAAAGACTGTAATAAATATTTAGAGTTGAAATAAGCCATTTTGTTTGCTTTGTTTGAACTGATGTAGAAGGAAGTGGGAGAATCCCTGAGACAGAAAATAATTAATGTAAATAATGCATGGGGAGCTTTTACACTGATGCTTTCACTTGAAGAAATGTGATTAGCATTTCACTCCTTAATTGGCAGTTTTAGGGCACTGGCCTAGTCTAGCATGAATAAAATCAGTGAATGAAAAATGGCAATCATGAAGTGAAAATTAAAGAAAGACGATTTGGAAAAGGAACTTTTGCTACATGAAGTAAAGAAGATTAAATTTAATACCTCATTTAATGTCGCCATTAATCTGTCATTGCACTGGGTCAATATGTGCAGAGGCAAATGGAGACAAAGAGGACACTAAGGGTAATGGGGCTTATGTGCATTTCCTTTACTTTCAAAGTTTGACTCAGTAAAGATGAAACAGATAGAAAATTATTACTCCTGCCCTTTGCAATGCCCTTGAGCTCAGAGGTCCTCCCTAAATAACCAAGTAATCACAGATTATGACATTAGACTAAGAAACACAAGCCTTGGGAAAGCAACCACCTCTTAGAAGTAAACCCTCTTACCATTTTTTGTCAGGTTCTCGTAGAGCTGAGGATGTCAAGCAGCCCTCCAGATGATATATTAAGCCCTACTGATATAGGTTTTCAATATCAATGATATGATGTGTTCTCAATTCATGCTCTGACATACCTCCCTGAAAGTCCATATTTTTAATCTATAGATGGAAATATGCACATATAAATGCACATGTTTGTATACATACACACACAAATGTTCCCATTTATGAATAAATTAAACGTTCCTTCATGATTAGCTTCAGACATATGTTTAGATCACAATGACTTAAGTGTGTCTACAAGAGTAAGTTCTAGAACTGCATCATGCTACCTTAGGCTGTATATGTTATTAAGTAGTTTCCAATGTTACAGTATTTATAGTAAAACTGTTTTTTTCCCACATCTTTAAAGTTATGAACTCTAAGACTGTTGGTTCCTGAAAATGCAGGCAAGTATGAATCTTATTTTCCATTACTTTTCACATGGAATAGCTATTAAAAGTTTTAATTTGGTGTTAAATCACAAGTATAAATGACTATCTTAAGAATGCAAGGAAGTCAGCCACCTTAGGAACGCAAGAAAGTCAGACTATATATACATTTAAATGCCCTTTCTCAGCATATGGTGGTAATAATCAAAATTTCCCACTTACGTGTAGCTATGTATACAGAAAGAAAAAAGATTTTCTGTAAGTCAGTAGAAGCAAATGGGAAATAATTGTGGGCAAATAATGATTGGAAAAGAAACATTAGAAATTTGTGATGATTTATCACTTGAATTTTTGAACATTCTTTATTTATTTGAATAAATATTTATTTGAACAAATAAATATTGTTAGCATGAACATGGCCTTGAATATCATCAACAACTCTTGGACTTTGTTGAGTTAGGACTAAGCTCTCCAGTGAAACAAAAATTGCTGTTTCTTAAAGGACAATATATATATAATTCCCACCAGAAAGAAAAAAAATAATTTACCATTAAGAGTCATTACACTATTCTTCTATTATGAAAGAGATTAGATTAATAAGACCCCCACTCTACCGGTAAAAATTTGAATAAAAGGGGAAACTCCCCTTGGAGAGGTAATGTTGCAGAGACACACACATCAATTCGGTAGTCTAAAGGAGTTTGTTTAGTTCACAGTGTCTCAATTAAACTACTTTCTTGAATCAAATTAGAAAGATATATTAATGTACTGTTAGAGACTCTCTGTCAAATCTCATTGATATCACCTACTGCTTTTCTGAAAAGTTGAAAATTTTTAGTCAAAGCCTCCTACCTTTGTTTAGTATTGAAAATTTTCCTGGAGAATCTGAAGGCAAAAGAGGAATTAGTCTTTAAAAGCCCTGCTTCTGATGATTAATTAGAACACATCACAAAATATTTTTTTTTTTCACAACCACATAAGTTTCTCTTAAGATAAAGAGAGAAAGAAGAAGGGGGAAAAAATAGAGGAAAGAAAGATCACCAAATCGGGGGCTGGAGAGTCTCCCCAGAAAGAACCTTCAATGTACTCTGGAGTCCCCTCCCAATCCCGTAGAACAACAGCTGCAATGCCCTATCTGGAGTGCCAGAAACTGTCACCCAAAATCATACCAGAACAAACTTTCTAACATCCAATTTAGTACTAGAAAGCAAATGTTACTTTTTTTTGGTGCCAGGTGCATGGGGGATTGCTCCTCCTAATGAATGCACATCTAGAAATGAAAAAACTCTCCTTATATACTTTACAGACAAATGGACTACTTGACTACTTGGTGACATTCAACATGTTTTGGGTGGAGAAATGAGGACCATAGTCATATAAGTTTAACATGTAGTCCTTTAGCTCATTATCATATTAAGGGGTGTTAACTGTAATATTAATTGCATGGTTAATGAAGCAATTATCTCACTTTGGGCACTGTGGCCTTCCTGAAACTGTTTGATCTCCTACCATTCTGTGATTCTGTGTTTCTGTTATTCTGGGAAGTTGTCTGCTCAGTCTTGAAGTCTATTGACAAAACAGAAGTGGTATGCAATTGCATCTTCCTCAATTGCTTTTCATGTTGATTTTGAAGGCCTCCTGCTCATAGGATTTTGCACAGCAGATCAGCAGGTACTGGTACTTTTAAATACTTGGAACCCTTTGCTTGGAATTTTCTAATCATTCATCACTGAACTCAAAGTCAAAATCATGCTTATATGAAGTAGAGTATTAAATGAAGGGGAGGCTCTATATGAATCTCTGGAAGTATAGGAATCTGGTATCAGAAGGTTTCAAAGATCATTTGCAGACAAATGCTGACAAAGGACAATGATGAGTAATTCACTGCAATTATATTTTGTGAGGTTTCAAAGAACATTTAGTACAAATAATGTAGTGCAATTTGCAAAGAGAGAAAAAATGTTGATTACAGCTTAACTTCTATATCTCTGTGTGTGTGTGTGTTTGTGTGTGTGATTTTTACTTAATCTTTGTAATAATTCCACTAGACATAAACTGTTGATGAGGTCTGAGAATAAGTCTGGATCCAGCCACATCTCTTAGAAGGAGTTTAAAAAGGAGAGATGACCATTCAGGACATCATGACTCAACAGGATAGTCTTCCTCACCCTTTTTGCCTCTGGTTTCTGTAAATAAATCTAAGTTGATTCTAAGTCAATTTTCCTTTGTATGTTTCTTTTATATATTAAGTAACAGACTGAACCTTGCTATCAAACTCTTGTTAAGTCACACTGTTACAAATTTATACTAAAATCACTATTGGTAGCATGTCTGACACTGATTCTTGAAGTGATCTAACTTTCTTGTCTGCAACAAAAAGGCACAGTGCCTGCAATCCATCAGGGCCTCCTAAGTCTGTCTCATGCAGTGAACTAATAAAAGTTACATCTGTAATAAAATTTTGAGACTGCTGAAAAACATACCTTGGCTGAACTAATTCCTTCTATGCTTAGCTGTACCACAGCAACTGGCTTCAGGCTCCCAGAAGGGGCTGTGCATTCCTCATAGTTGTATTGTCATTTTGGCCTCCAGTAGCTGAAGTTAATAAGACAAGTATTGAGGGTTTCTGAATTCAAGTGCTTTCACTAAAACTTTGAACAAATGCCTGCTAGCTGTCTGCAACTAGGGGAACCAAAGACTATAATCCAGTGTTGTCCAAACAGCTGAGATACAGTCCTAGAGACTGCAGAAACAACCACAAATAGCAGAGAATATATTCAGATTTGTTTCTGAATCTGACAATGAGAAAATGATACTAGAAGCTAGCTATGGAAGCTAGAGGTGTTAAACAAGCACTATGTGACTCTCAAATGTGGCCAGTGTAGTTCCACAGGGATCGGTTCTGGGGCCAGTCTTGTTCAACATCTTCATCAACGACCTGGATGAGGGGACAGAGTGTACCCTCAGCAAGTTCACTGATGACACCAAACTGGGAGGACTGGCTGATTCCCAGAAGGCTGTGCTGAAATTCAGCAGGATCTCAACCGGCTTGAGAGGTGGACAGAGAGGAACCTCATGAGGTTCAACAAGGACAAGTGCAGAGTCCTGCATCTGGGAAGGAACAACCCCATGCACCAGTACAGGCTGGGGGTTGACCTGCTGGAGAGCAGCTCTGCAGAGAGAGACCTGGGAGTCCTGATTGATAATAAGCTAAATATGAGCCAGCAATGTGCCCTCATGGCCAAGAAGGCCAATGGCATCCTGGGATGCATCAAGAAGAATGTGGCCAGCAGGTCAAGGAAGGTTCTTCTCCCCCTCTACTCTGCCCTGGTGAGGCCTCATCTGGAGTCCTGTGTCCAGTTCTGGGCTCCTCAGCTCAAGAGGGACAGAAGTGCTGGAGAGAGTCCAGCGCAGGGCCACTAAGAAGATCAGGGGACTGGAACATCTTTCATATGAGGAAAGGCTGCAGGAACTGGGGCTGTTTAGTCTGGAGAAGAGGAGATTGAGGGGAGATCTTATTAACATTTGTAAATATCTAAAGGGTGGGTTTCAGGAGATTGGGACATCCCTTTTTTCTATTGTGTGTAGCAACAGGACAAGGGGTAATGGGATAAAGCTGGAACACAAAAAGTTCCACTTAAATATAAGAAAAAAATATTTCACTGTGAGGGTGAGGGAGCCCTGGCACAGGCTGCCCAGAGGGGTTGTGGAGTCTCCTTCTTTGGAGGACTTCAAGACCCGCCTGGACATATTACTCTGCGACCTGACCTAGGTGAACCTGCTTCTGCATGGGGATTGGACTAGATGATCTCTAAAGGTCCCTTCCAACCCCTACCGTTCTATGATTCTATGATTCTATGAAATTTCTGATTCTATGTTCTGAAAAAGAGCAAAAGAGGATGAATAATCTCATGTAAATCTGTTAAGAAGCCCAAATAAACTTCTAGTAAAAAAAAAAAAAAAGTGTAACAACAAATCAGAAACAAAGACCAAAGAGAATAGCCAGAGAAACTCACTTTCTGTGAGCTGGAGTTTCTCATCCATGATCTGTGAGTCACGAAATATGAGGAATTCCTGACAGAGATGATGAAAACTGACAAGGTCAAATGTTGGATACTTAGGTCCTAAGTGCACTTACGATATTTACACAATACATGAAGGCAATAGGGGTTGTAAATCTTAAATTAAGCCATACAGTTCTTCGACTTGCATTTGTTACACTTTTCTATTATTCTCAAAAAATTACAGCTATTTCTAATTTGATTGTCTCTGTTGCAAGAACTCAATTCTATAATTCAAAGATTAAAGGTGAAGAAAGAAAAGAACATAACTAATATATTAGATTAGATTCAGTGTAGGATCAAGATTCAAAAAAGTTTTTAGGAGCTTAAGGCTCATTGAATACCCTGATGTCTGGGCCCCAAAATGTCTTGTGACTTTGTGTGTCAGCAAATCCAATTTTATGCAACACAGGCTGCCAAAATATATAAGGAACACATATTTTCATACAATTTTCATACAAAAATATTCATTAATATTTTTAATAGTTCAGGTAAAAAATTCCTTGATTTTCAGTCCTTTAATTCTTCTGGACATAAAATTTAGAATTTAAATTGCTATTGGAAATAGTAGTATATTTCAAAGTTTCTCAAGAAACACTCCACCTCTCTCCAAATAAGTGTCCATACTGTATGAGAAAGATTCTCTGAATTTTTCCATTTTAAGGACTTGAACAGAACAAGAGGTTATGAAGGAATATTCATTAGGTTTACAAAGCCCCCTTTAGCCCCGTGTTACTTTCTCTGTGCTGCATATCATGAGTGTTTTTCAACTACTGTCTCATTTAAAATAAAGACCAGAGAACATTAAAGCATCTCTGTGAATTTTGTAGTTGGATTTATGCATATATTAAGAGTATCTGCGTCTGTTTGCACAGGCCTTGGCAGACTTACTTATATTTGCTTTACTCCCTGCTGTCCAGAGAGAAGCCAGCTTGAACCCAAGAGAGCTGTACATGTTCCAGAGCAGCAAATCCTGTGAGAGTATGGAGCAAATATATTCTACTGTGTAGGGAGGAACTCTGCTCTGCATATGAGAAACAGGTGCAGTCCTGACTCAGAGAACAGATTTGAAGAATGCTCAAGTAAACAGTAAGATTTCTCTTTTTTAAAATGTTGTTCAATGTCTTGGTAAATTTTGGAGCTTTTCATTGAAAGCATGGCCTGGTTGTTAAAAGCCCAAACAAGTGCATTCTTCAAAATTTCCCTTTTCAAGTATCAATAGTCTCACATTTGACAAGATGCTCTCAAACTTATTTATCTTTATAGTTGTGAAAAAAAAAAAAAAGTGGGTTTGCATCTGGTTCAAAAGGAAAGCAAATATAAGATTTATAATGAAACTCTATTAATCTCAGTTGCAGCTGTGTTGAACAGCACTGAGCAGGGACCTGAATGAGAGGATAAAAGAATTAGTTCACATATACGACCTCCAATCTCCCAGATATATATTGTCTACGTGACTGCAAAAACTCACAATGCTTTCTGCTTTAAAACCAATAAAAGAATTCCACTATTAAAAGGCTTACTATAAATTTTTCAGCTATTTTTTTACTTGATATTTTCCCTTTCCTTGCCTGTAGGTGTTCTGTCTGCTTCAAATTTAATCAATCATTTATTCTATTCATTAATATCTGCTTTGCTGTTTTAATAACCATTGCAAATTATTAACAGCTAATGCAGAATCACAGAAACACAGAATGGTAGAAGTTGGAAGGTACCTCTAGAGATCATCTAGCTCAACCTCACTGCTAAAGCACATGTGCCCTAGTCCTATCACTAGATACAACAGAAAAAAAAAAGTGTTGCCCCATAAATTTTTTTTGTCTCACACTTATCTTTTTTAATATATTTGTGCCCTACATTTTCTGTGAAAACTGTGATAGTTTGTACTGTAAATGCCTGTACTTTAAATTTCTTTTTAATGTGGTTCTTGATAATATTTTTATTTCAAGGCAAACAGTTGAAAGCTTTGAGTCATGGTTCTCTGATCTCTTCCTGAGTCAGCATGAAGTAGATGAACTGAAGACAACAGAATTATCCTGTGACAAAATAAATTTAGCAGAAGTAATAATTAGTTTTTGACTAATGGTGAAAGATAAATAGATATCATTCAAGTGTTTTCATTTTATATTCATGAAGTAACAAACAATATTAAGATTATTAGGCACAAAAACTAGTAGAGTATCTTGCAAACATTTTTTTGCCCTTCTCTGTTACCTTCCGGCTAGTAGAGGGACAAGTCTCTGTCTATCCCTGCTCTGTGTTGCCTAGTTGAGTAACACCATCTTTTCCCCCTCCCAACTTCACTTCCATGGAGATGCTGAGGGATGCATATCTATTCAGTACTTTAAATCCCACAAGGGATCAGACTTGTGAAGAAATCAAAACACGTCCCAAAAAACACAAGAAACATTTAAGAAAACAAACATCATATGTCAATATTAAACCCAAATATTAGATAAATTGGGAATGTGAAATGCATTTGTGCTTCATTTCCAGAGCATTGGCTCTATTAATATGGATATTAAACTGAGAAAAAAGATTCTGAAAACAATCTGCATCAATACTACCACAAGACTGGTGGATTGGTGGATCAGGAACTGGCTGAAATACAGAACCCAGAGGGTGGTGATCAGTGGCACAGAATCGAGTTGGAGGCCTATGGACAGTGGAGTTCCACAGGGATTGGTTCTGGGGCCAGTCTTGTTCAACATCTTCATCAACAATCTGGATGAGGGGGCAGCAAGTTTGCTGATGACACCAAGTTGAGAGGCCTGGTATTGTGGTTTAGGCCCATCCAGGGACAAAGACCATGATTAGACTCACGTACCAGAGACTTGAGAGCTCCCAAAGGGCAAGGAGAACTCCCAAAGCCCTGATCCTGGTGTCTTTATCTCCTCCCCTGCTGAATGACTCAGGGGCAGGGAATGGAAGTTTCAGTCAGTCTGCTCCTGATGGCTTCTACTGTTTGTCTCTCCTCACGGCAGGTGGGCTTCTTGCCAATCCTCCCTGCTCCTCTGTGGGTTACCTCACACACATGGTAGCCCTGCATGTGCTGCTCCAATGTGCATTCTTACCAAAGGCTGCAGCTCCTCTCTGCCTCTCATGTGGGGCTGCTGTGCGGCACGCAGGCTCTCCAGCACAGCCTGTGCCATGGCTGCCTCCTCACACAGTCTCTCACTCGTCTAGGTGAACTCACTTGGAGCTGCTAGTGGCTCTCAGTCCTGACATTACCCTCCATGGGTTGAAGGGGCACAGCCTGCAGTCTTGCTACGGGTTACAGAGGGGTCTGTGGTCTGGTGCTCCTCCTTCCTTCCTACTTCTCTGACTATGAGGTCCACATGGTCGCCTCCATCTTGTATTACTCTTACACCTCCTCCCAGGCACTTCAAATTCCCATTCTTTAATAGTGATGGCAGAGGCCCCAGATGGGCCAGCCAGGCTGGAAGTGGGTCTGAACCCAAGAGCTGGGGAAAAGTCCAAGGACTGTTTACCAGGTGTGCACTGCAACCTCTTCCCCTTGTTACCAAGCAAAAGAGGCTCCTTGCTAAACCATGACAGCTGGCTGATTCCCTATAAGGCTGTTCTGCCATTCAGCAGGATCTTGACTGGCTTAAGAGTTGGGCAAAGAAGAATCTCATGAGGTTCAACAAGGGCAAGTGCAGAGTCCTGCATCTGGGAAGAAACAACCCCATGCACCAGTACAGGCTGGAGATTGACCTGCTGGAGAGCAGCTCTGTGGAGAGAGCCCTGGGAGTCCTGTTTGACAGCAAACAAAACATGAGCCAGCAATGTGCCCTCGTGGCCAAGAAGGCCAATGGTATCCTGGGATGCATCAAGAAGAGTGTGTCCAACATGTCGAGGGAGGTTCTGCTCCTCCTCTACTCTGCCCTAGTGACACCACATCTGGAGTACTGTGTCCAATTCTGGGCTCCTCAGCTCAAGAGAGATGGGGAACATCTGGAGAGAGTCCAGTGCAGGGCCACCAAGATGATCAGGGGACTGGAATATCTTTCATATGAGGAAAGACTGCGGGAACTTGGGCTGTTTAGTCTGGAGGAGTCTGCAAGGTCATTTCATTAATATTTAAAATTATCTTACTGGTGCATGTCAGGAGGTTGGGGCATTCTTTTTTTATTGTGTCCAGTGATAGAACAAGGGGTAATGGAAAAACCTGGAATACAAAAAGTTTCATTTAAACTTAAGTAAAAAGTATTTCACTGTGAGGGTGAGGGAGCCCTGGCACAGGCTGCCCAGGGAGGGTGTGGAGTCTCCCTCTCTGGAAGTTTTCAAAATGCACCTGGACATGTCCCTATGCCACCTGATGTTGGTGGATCTGTTTTTAGCAGAGAGGGTTAGACTAGATGATTTTAAAGGTCCCTTCCAACCCTTACCATTCTATATTTCCATGAAGATCAGGTAGTACAGTTATAGATGTACCAGAGATAAACTTTAATAGTTTGTTTTGATGAAAGTTTTTTTAATTTTCAAAATTGAGTTCTACTTGAGAGGCATAGTTTTATCAGGCTTTCTGAAGGAATAGAAATGTATACTAGCATAATTAGTACTTTTTTTGTTTGCCTTTCATTTTATTCTTGGTTATAGTAACAAACTAAGGAATATACTGATTGCAATAAAATGTTAGAGCATGATTAAATATTAATATATGTCACACAATTGTTCACAGCACCCAATACCAAAAAAATTTTAAAAATCAGGCTTCCTGAGTCTTGAAGAATATATCTGTGGCATGTAAATTAGAGTTTGTCTCTCTTTGAAGGAAGACAGTAAATATTCCTGCAGGCATATCATTAATATACTAGAACTAGGTGGTAGTATGTGTCAAATTGTACACTACGTATTTCTCAATTTTCCTTTTCATCCTGTCCAAGTGCTTCTTTTCCACCTCTACATGTATCTTTATGATTTCCTGAACTCCAAGATTCACTTTCAAACCAACAAAAAGTCACATTTACCCTAAAATAGTTGTTCTATGGAAGCAAAATCAAAATCAATTCGTGTCTTTTTAGTCTATAGGAGTAATTGTCTAGAAGTGCTTTATGTCAGCAAGAGTACTTTTGACACACTCCTGTATTAATTTCCTATCTACCTGATGTAGTTCAATTGTATTGTTACTGTGCTTTATCCCACAGTAGCAAAAAAAACTCCTTATCCATTTGCTGGTTTGGTTTTGCTAATCATCATTTCTTCCTCAGGTGGGAAAAAGCCTATTTTGTCTACCTTACATAGGTTTTTAGTTAAGGACTATGTGAGAAATGGATAGAGCTTAGGTTCTGGACATGGCATTGGTTCAGGATTTAAATTAAATTTAAATTTAGGTTCAGGAGCCTAAATGAAATGGAGTATAGCATATTGATGCTGGACAGAAAAAACAATACAAAGCACAAATTTTGCAATAGGCCGATATTATTATTGATGATATTAAGCTCCTCTTAGGGGGGAAAATATTGAGGGTAATGTCATGTTTTTGCAACAATTTGTTAAGGCCAACAGAAATGAAATATTGATGGATTAGTGTAAGGGGACAAAGGGATACAATCCAAGTTTTCAGAGGATAGACAATTTTCTTTGAGTTATGGGGATTGAAGCTTCTATTTCAGAATATATTGTAGGAAAACAAAATAGAGGAAAACTCATACAATTTGTTTGCATATTGATGATATAAACATCGTGTTGATACTAATGATGTAAAAAAAAAGCAACAAAAGTGAAAAAAAATAGCCAGTAATTCCTATGACAATAATAAAAGCTAAAGAACTTACAAGAAGTGGTATGTGTGATATATTAAAAAATGTGTTCTATTTACAAAAATTCAATAAAAAATATGAATTTTCCAAAATTTACAGCATGACCCATAACTCTTAAAAGCACAAGATGTGGTGTGGAGTGCAGGACAGAAAAATTCAGTGTGAAAGAAAGGGGAAAAGATCTACAAAGACATTTATGAAATATAAACAAAACAAACAAAAAGTGGGTTTAACTTTTCTGGACACTTTAGAAAGGGTAAGACTGCATAGATTGTGAAATCAAAGGTCTGATTAATTTTTGTAGCTCTCCAAGGAAACTCTGTTCTGATACTTTGATCTACCTATATTCAAAGGACAACTATTACTGTCAAAGGAAGTTCTCTGTCTTAAGCATAAGCAATATACATTGTCTAGATCTGAAAAGGTAATTTTGTAAGAAACCTGCACCTGATTGTACTGCAGGTGCCATAAGGCTTTCTATAGAATTGCGCTATTAACAAAATAACCTTTTTCTTTTTTTCTATTAGAGTAGTGCTCCTTTGTTTTTGTCTTCTAGCTTTCCAACAAACTTTCTCAGCTCTCTAATCATCAATTTCAAGTCCCACCAATTTCCTATAGTTAGTGATTAAAGTCCCACCACTGTCAATTTATCTCTTTTTTATTGCTTAGTAGATCCATTTTCTTCCTAGATCTTTGAATTGTCTTAATTACTGGTGATCTGTTTGGGAGCTCTATGACACTTTTTTCAAGAGCTGCTGTTGTTGCTCAGGACTGACTTCATGCTCATGTTAGTAATTTTTTTTTTTACTTTTCAGCCTAGTAAACATCCCTATTCAACTAAAGACTGTAATGCTCTGGCCTTAGAAATTCTGATTTATGTGGAAAGATACAGGGTAAGTAGACATAGAAAGTGTTACACAGCAGTGAGCTGTTGTGCTGAGATCATGAGCCCTCAGACCAGCCATCTGCACAACTCCAGGCACCTGGCTCACAGGAACTGAACTGGTTACTTGGCAGCAGTCGTCCCTCACACTCTTTATGCTGTTGAACTAGTAAAGGGTGAGTAAAAGTACTGGATGAGCAAAAGCTGTGAAAGTGAAAGAATGGCCTTTACACTAGTCACATTGTTCCATGATGAAAAGGGTTTCTACAGTGGCCCCACAGTACCATCAAGTAACCTGTAAGTCAATCACCTCCCTCACAGAATTCCTACAGATACTGAAATTGAAAAATAGGGAAAACAAAGATTAGCAAGACACTTTTTGTGATTAACACTATAAGACAATGCAAGAGATATTTCCAGTTGGATAGGACCAAGAATACCATGAAACAGTGTTCTCCAAAATATTTTTCCTAGGACCAGAGGTGCTAGAAAGCTCATATGAAAAATTTGTTTCTGAAAGCTTTCCAACTCATTCCTTCTAATTTAAATGACTTGGATGGTCATTTAAGCTTTCAGTCCTCTAAGCTTTCAGCTATTTATCCAAAGCAAATGGAAATTGCAAAAATTCTGAAAGTTCACATTGCTACTTGCAAGATGCAAGCACATGTGGTTAATCCTGGTCCTATTTAGCATCATTCTGGTCAATTCCCACAAGAAATTTTATTCCTGCCATGGTTTAGGAGCATTTAATCTGATTTGACAATGTTCAGTCAGCTTCCCAGGTCCTTGAATGATTTATTCTGATTTGCTATCATAGTGTGTCCACTGCCTTTTGATTAAGACATGAGTATTGTGAGTGACCTACATAATTCCTTTTGCATTTCACAATCTAGTTTTCCACAGACTGTCTGATGTGTAAGATACTGTCTTACACAGATCAAATACTGGTTACCCCTGGCTGTTTCAGTTAGAAGAAACATTTGCATTTTAGTGCTTTGTAATGGCTGTTTGTTTCAAATTACTCTGGTGACTTATACACTGAAAGATTAGATTTAATTTAGCATACTAATCATTTTCAAATAATACTTTAATTTGAATTTTAGCAGAGTAAAGAATGTTATGCAAAAACAGCTGTCGCATCCAAAATGTTAATTCTGATGGTCAAGATTTATGAACTAAAGATTGTTTCCATAATCAGTTTTCTGCTTTGAAAACTTTAAAGCTCATCATGTCTAATTCACGGAAAACCTAACCTAGACACTTGGTTCTGCCCAAGTTCAGCTAAATTAACTGATCTTGCAATTCAAGCATTCATTTCTGATGCTAATTTTGACAGACATAAATCCTTAATGCCAAACCCCCAGCTGGTGTAATATGATGTATACCCTTTAACCTTTTCAATAAAGATGTAGCTGAAGCATTACAGTCTTCCAATGTATTTGTGTTGTGGTTTAACCCCAGCTCGCAACTAAGTACCACATAGCCACTTTCTCAGCCTCTGGTGGGATGGGGGAGAGAATTAGAAAAGTGAAAAAGCTCATGGGTTGTGAAAAAGGCAGTTTAAAAAGCAAAGCAAAAGCCATGCACACAAGCAAAGCAAAACAGGGAATTCATGCTCTACTTCCCATGGGCAGACAAGTGTTCAGCCATCTCCAGGGGAGCAGGGCTCCATTATGCATAGTGGTGACTTGGGAAGATAAATGCCATTTCTCCAAATGTGTCCCTCTTCCTTCTTCTCCCAGCTTTATATGCTGAGCACGAAGCCATACAGTATGGAATATCCTTTTGGTCACTTGGGGTCAGCTCTGCCAACGGTGTCTCCTCCCATCTTCTGATGCACTGACACAACTTATTGGCAGGGCAGTGTGAGAAACAGAGAGATCTTGACTCTGTGCAAACACTGCTTGGCAATAACAAAAACATTCCTGTATTATCAACACTGTTCTCAGGGTCAAACCTTAGCCCCATACCAGCTACTATGAAGACAATTAACTCTAACCCAGCCAAAATCAGCACCATTTGTAATACAGTAGAGTTCATAATTTACTAGTGCATGACTGCAGGATTCAATACTTTTTAGACAATGTAGCTATCTGAGAGCTCATATGCTCACAGAGAGCTGTTGTTCCATGAATGGGCAAACAGTGTAGTACACTGGGAATAAATACGTTGTTATCCAACTTAATTAGAACTAAAGCTGGTCAAGATCTCTGATGGCACATAAAGATTAAAAATGAATATTATTGAACCTTTCAAGCCCTTTGTGGCCTCCTGTGCACTCAGTATTTTAAGCACGTACACTTGAACTATCATTTTTGCCCTCGTGGGTGTGATGCTGATTAAAAGAGGTACATGCAAAAGCCAAATCCATTGAGTTGGATTCAACTTTCAAACGTGCTGCAAAAGGCCATAGATCACATCTACTGGACAGGATTAAAGAGATTAATTTGTGCCAGCTGTCAATGACAGGCTTGTTGGGAGAAAAACACAATGACACTAACCCTTCAAAAATCTGATTATTAACTGCATTGATGACTGACTCCTCATTAACAATTACTATTACTGTCTTGCATAGTTTTTCCCCTTTGACCTGAGTGGTTAGTGAGTTCTTAGGACTTTTTTGCAATAAAGAGAAGAAAGTAATGGCAGATAATTCTTCCATTTAATACTGTATCTTTTTAAAAAATGCAAATAATTTCCTGCTTCTCTCAATACAAAAGGAATCAAAAAGTCAGGAGGCAGTTCATTAGCTTAATTCCTCTAAAAGTCACCTCCAATCAGCTACATCACCATTTTTTTAAAATGCATTATTATGATAATACACTAGAGTGGCAAATTCTTATATGGGTCCGCACCACAAATATTTAATTGTCCTTGAGAGTACCTTAGTTTAATGCATGGGACACACTCAGCCTTGACATTCACACCAGCAGTGGTGTTTGCCTGAGAAGGCTTCACAGCTACCCACTTCTGAGTCAAATGCATGCACTCTCCCACCAACTCATAAAGAAAGTGTGCCTCTTGCCCTTAGCAGCATTTTTAAAGATGATGGGTGGAAAGAAAGGAATACATGAAAGAACAGGGAATTCTTCACCAATGGGAACAGTTTTCATCAGATTGTTTGCAGTATTGGCCACATTACAGGAAGCAGGTATTTGACCCATGAGGCAGGTGTGCTACAGTCCATGCAGAAGAGGACATGCCTCCACTCTTCCTAGGACCTTGGTGTATGGACATCATTGTTTTGCTCAGATATGCCCTAGAGTCCAGACTCACCATAACTGACTTGTGCTCAAGAATCCAACCAGAAGCAAAGACTTTTCAGATTGATGTGATCACAAGGAAAAAGGATTGAATTCAGGAGGCAAGTAGTTTCCCAGGCACTAAGTCAGGGAACAAGACACATATTAAAACTTCAATGTTCTTCACAGTTATAAGATGCCAGAAAACTATACTTTGGTCCAGTACTAAGCACTTTTGTTTTCCTTTCTCAAAAAAACTCTTCCTTTCCCAGAGTTTCAGGGTTGTTCACTGACACTTCAGTCACTCAAGCCACCCACATGAGACTTTGCCTCATTTTAAAGTGTTCTTAAACCAGTTCAGGAAGAAACAGGTCTAGGCTGGCCAGGCCCTGAACAAAAGGTTCCATGAGAGGTGGGCAATAATGAGATGTTTTGCAGCTGCAGACTTGTATAGAAGTCCTCCAAATAACAGCATCTTCGGAGCAATACATCTGGCTCTGAGAAAATCAAAGTTGCACAAAATAATCGGTTGTATATTGTGACTAGCAACTCAAAAAAATTGTACACAAAACAACTTTAACCAAACTACCCAGAAAGTGAATACTTCCACATCAATTATGACCCCTTCACTGACCAAAAGCCCTTGGTGATATCCATTACTTCTCTCTGCTTGCTCACTTTCATAACAACTGTATCTCTTAGGCCAGCTCAGCTGCTGAGGGCTTCACTTCTTGCACACGTCTCTGCACATACAAAGACATATACTGCTGTAGCCTTCTGTGGCCAAGCTTATAGCTCACATATTTTCCCAGTTTTCCTTCTCTAGAAGTACTCATTTCTGAAACATGAATGGAGAAGAGCTAAAGAAAGTATGAGAATTTATGGTAGGGGAGATTAGGGAGATGAGATCAGAATAAATGATATTGCCTCTACAAGAGAGATCCAATCATTCTCTGAAATTATAAAAAGGGAGAACAAACAAGGAGAGCACAAGGGTCCCTGCAGTGGTGACCTGCAGGGCTGGTCAAGTTGGTTTTCTGCATAAATGCTTCACTGACAGCTCAGCCCAGGCAGGACAGAAAAATGGCTGTGGATGCCTTTGTTTAACAGCATATTTTGCCAGGACTGCTTTCTGAAGGCAACTGTGGGACAATATACCTGGAGGAGGTAGAAAGAAAAATAGTTTCACCCGAGACCAGAGCTAGATCCTCATCCTCCTTTGCTTTGAAAGACAGTTGCCAGCCCAAGTACTCCTTTTGGAAGAAGCATTCGTTCCCCTCTGCTCAGCTTCACTGGAGAAGGGAACTCAGCAAGAGTGAAATATGCACCAAAAGACCCATACCCAAGGTCAAAGCAGTAGCAGAATCAGGAATTTGTGGGCTGCTGCATGGTGGATGATAAATTCAGATTTCTTGCCCTGCCTGTCCCAAAGGAGAAAGTTTATTGAGCCAGTATAACATAGATTGCTTTTGGCTATTGCTTTCTTATGAGCGCTCACAGATAGAGCTAAATAAAAACTGTGTTGAATGCTAATTGGGCAACTAGTTAGCAGATGTTGCCTCGTGTAGGCACTGAGATCTATATTGCCCAGTCACTCATCACTGGGAATACAGGTGAGTGTGACTGTCTGCTGGTGTCTTGCCTCCAGGTGTAACCTGCATCTAGGCAGATGGACTCGTAAGTGATCCTCTTCTCTGCAGCCAAGCATACTTGCCAAAGAGCTGAATTAGGATAAGGCTGTCTCCCTAAGCTACATACACATGGAGTTGTATCTGTATGTATCTGTCTTGGTAGCTCTCCATTTCTAATCGCGTCAGTAAGAGAGATTGTAGCTCTACTTTATATCTGTCACTGAATTTAAAGAGAAATAAAAGTGACAATCTATCATTCATGAGAGTTGGAGCCTGAGGGTAGGGAAGACAGAGGGGTCAACCTGTGGACAGGCTTCAGATGGAAATCACTGACTGATGTGTGCTTACAAGGATCAATCCTCTGTTCCACAAACTGCAGCAGCCGAGGTGTTAGAGGGGGTAAATTGTCTAATTTTAGGTAATTAAGGCAGCCAATCTGAAAAACAGCACAAGCTGTTAAATGAAGTAACTGCAATCCAGTGAGACTGATCTGGGAAGAGAACATAATGCAAATGAGTGCAAATTTTTGTAGCAGTACTTTATAACAGCTGAAGTTAAAGATGGGCCACTGTTTCCATTCATAAAATATAGAGGTTGTGCCTTGGCTGTGGAAATGAGCTGCAAACTGCAACTTGATATAAAATCTCAGATAAGGATTTTTATTTGTTTGGGTTTTTTCCATTCTTGAAAAAAAAAATCTTAAAAGGGGAAAATACAACTAGTATTAGAGGAGTTTCAAATGCTTTTCATTGTGTTATTAAAATTATTGCAATTTAAATGGAAAAGTTCAACAGCTATTGTGAGAAACTGTTTTGTGAATTCATTGAACTTTTAAAATCTTAGTTGTTGCCAGGGCCAAGTCTATACTGAGCCACTATGCTGTCCTGTGAATTCTTTTCCAGCTATGTAGAGATGCAGTCAATGGCAGTCACTGAGATGGGCGTTCCTTGCATCCTAGCTCAAGGACAAAGGAGCCACTCCTTTCATGTTTCCCTCCCCTTCAGGCTCTATTTCTCCTTCCAAATCCAGTTACTTCTAGGTATCCCATATTACAAGCCCTCCTAGAAAGGAAAATATCAAAAAAGGTCAACAATTTTCCTTTTAAAAACAAGTTTTATGAGAAAGATGTTTGTTAATGAAACTTATTTTTTTTCCCATGGAAAGTCTTTTTTTCCCCTTTACTTTCAAAGCTCATAAAACATAAGACCACATATGAAAACAAAAAATATATATCCCTTTTCTCAAAAACTAACAGGCATAATTATTTAAATTTTCAGTGAAAATTGAGGTTTCTTTTCTGTAAGACCTAGTCTCTCTAATTTCTGAGGGATTCAAAAATAGTACCAGTATTCTCAAGGCTCTGAGAAGTACTTTCTGAATTTATGCTTCTTGAGTTTACCCATAATTCACATTCTGGTAATCTGCACTTTACTTTCAGGACTATTTCTCAAAGTAACAGATATTAAAGAAATATTCAAGAGTACTTGTAAGGAATATATCAGATTCCTGTGCAAGCATTCACATCAAAAACATGATGCTAAGAATTAAGTTCATTCAATCAAGAAACCAAGACCACAGCATGCAATTTGAGTGCAGTTAAACACCACTTCTAAAATCATTAATATCTACAGTGAATTGCTTGAGAAAAAGCTTGCCACTCAGAACTATTTGAATAGCAGATCCATTTGAGAAAACTCAATATTTTTTTGCAGAACATTAACAAAAAGAAAAATAAATGTGATTTATCAAATGTATTGCAGTCTCCAAAATATTTTCTCAGTCCTAAAATTTACTCTGAAACAGTGCCCAGAGACAATCAGCTCATGTGAGTAGCACAAATGTGCTGGACACATCCATAGGGTTGTGGAGTATTTTTCAGTATTCATGTGGGTACAAATACAAAAGTGCACAGATGTAGAACCAATGGTTTGAACTACATTGCCACTGCATTTTTAGGGTCCCTATTTTCTCATTGTATTGCAATTTTGCACTCATTGATACGGTATCTATGTGCCTGCAAAAGTAATTTTAATGCAGTTCCATTTAGAGAAATGTTCAGAAGTATTTCACTGAGGTTTCCCACCTCTAGCTTTCTCCACTCTCTCCTTACATCAGCAGAAAATTATATCAATCTATTAAATGCCAGTTTATCACTTGTTTTTCTTCCTGAATAGTATTATTTGAGCTATTCTGATTGCATTAATCAGAATTTTTTTATTTTAGAGATTGAGAAGATGAGGCCAAAAAGGAGGCTTTTCTCCTCTGTTCTGGGTGGGGGGGATGTTTAATGTTTAGTACTTAATTTATTAAATTACGTGTTAGTCTGCACAGGGAAAAAAAAGTTCTTTAATAACTACTCTTTAACTGTATTTCAATACATTGCATCTTCAACAACTTCCAGATATATATTCCAAAACGGCTTAACAGACAAATTCTTTCTCCAGAGGCTCAGCCCATTCCTATTGGAATAGTGAAGGCATCTAATTGTGTAATTTTAAGTCAAATTTGGATTAATGGTATACTTTGCTAAACCATATATTGAATTCCTTTCTATCTGCTGTTTATCAATTTCACTAAACAAAGTCTCAATTTATTTGTCTTGATTTATATTTTTTCATTTCTAAAATCTAAATGGTGAATGATTTTTCCAGCCTTCTCTTGCTATTTCAGTTGTTTCCATGAAGCACTACTTACAGGGATGGGATTGATCAGTCCTCTGATAGCAGCTTTCTTTAGAGTGCTTCCAATCCAACTGAAAGGATAACTTCCTTTCCCTTATTTTCACTAAGCCTACATAACCCATTGTTTTCAACCATGCCTCCTTCTGCCTCTCTGGTTTTGAAAGTAAAATTCCCTGTTGGAAAATAAATTCTTAATGCTTGCCTTTTTTCTTTTTTCCTGGTTCTTTTTCCTCTTCAGAGGGAACTGTAGAAAGAGAAAAATGGAATCTGAGATTTCCATAGAGCTTCTAAGATTATTGTTGATATTACCTATTCAGACAGCATCATTTAGTAGTTTCAGAAAAAAGGTTAAGATAGATGCAAAAAAAAAAAAAAAACCCCAGGTAGTGTCTTTGCTCTAGGATAATTAAAGCTGCCACAAGATTCAAAAAAAAGGAATGAAAGTTCATCTTAAAACACAGTGTCTGTATAGCTAATAAACATGTACCAACACGTAGATTCTTTGAAAAAGCATTTATAGAAGCAAATATGAACAGTTAGTTTTCTAAAACTGTCCATAGCATTTAGTTTACTCAGATATTGAAATAGACAATGCTTTTATTCAGCATTGTTAGACTGTGACTCTCCAAGGCTCTATACCATTTTCAGATATGCCATGATACATCTGCTCCATATCTCTTGCAGAGAAGCAGTGGTCGATGACATGCAGTCCAGTAGGTGAAATTTCAGGTTGAACTGAAGAGTGTCTCATGAATATTCATGGCCCTGAAAAGAATGAATTGCCTCTAAGAAAGGCAAAGTATGGAATGTCAGTTTCATGGTGGTCTGGTTTTTGGTTTTTTGGGTTTTTTTTAATTGCTTTCCTAGAGTCTAAATTCACTGTAATTTTCCCGGAGTCTAAATTTTGTTATTTTGGGATCTTGTAGCTACAACAGGTAGCTTTTCCTATACCTAAGAATGCCTACAGGAATCAGAAGACATGGAATCATAGAGCTCTTGTTCTGAGCAGCAGGAAAATTTTTGGGGAAAGAAATAACCTTCATAACAAGAATTTGTATAGACTTGGTAGAAACCATCATACTGACCTTAAGCCACCTCTGTGCTATCGTTATGTAATTATCAGAGATATTTTAAAGTTATGTGAGCACTTCTTAAAGCAATTACCTTGATAATAGCAGCAATGTTGTTCTGCAATCTTAACAAATGAAGCACTGGGTAATAGTATAAATAGCTTTTCCCCACTAGGTCATCATTAACTTGATCTGGTCAAATACATAATGACAGAAAAATGTTGCTATCCAATTAATGGTGCATAGTGGCCTATGTGTAATGAGCTGGTTTCAGTCCAGATCCTGTTCACCAGACAAGACACAATCAATTTAATTGGGGATTAATTGGCACCTGGCTTGCTGGTCTTGATAATCTTCAGGTCTTTATTTCAATTGTGAGAACCTTAAGGGAGGCACTGTGTTAAAAAAATTCTGCACTATCATTCTTGTGAGTGTAATACCTATTATAGCTCTGAAACAGCTTACTGTGCTATACTCCTAATTGGAGACAAACAGAAGGGCTGATTTTAACAACTGTCAATCTACTGCTTTTGAAGAAGCATATGACACATAACTGTTACCTCCAAATTACTCAAAACTCACATTAAGTGCAGAGGTTTATCTTTTGGTATGGACAGATTCTGAGTTTGTCCAAAACAGTTTGCCTGTCTCCTGTTACCACGTAGGAAACTCTTATGGAAGCAAACAAGTCTCTGTAACAGAGTATAAAAAAGACATTAACATACTTATCTCTAAACCTTGGAGATCTGTCAGCCTTTTTGTATTTGAGAGATAATGCAAAGCTTTGAGCAGCATCTTGTCTTAGTGTTTTCATAACTGCATTACAGGAAGTCATATGAACATAACTGTGAGGGAAAAGATCCTTTATTTACAGTAACTAATGTCTGTAAACATTAGCCAAACAATATACATGACCAAGCAATTAATTCAAACTGACTAAAATAGATACTAGAAATTATAGAAACTAAAAGAAATTAATTACTGTGTGCATGGAAATGTCCTCAGATAACATTTTTCTTCACTTCCACAATAATATACTTTATTAATTACATAATCTGAGTTATGTTTTGTTTTGCTGGGCACAAGAGGGAATCATAAACCTAGATAATTTAAGCTTTGTTTGATCCGTACAAAGAGATTTTTCTTTCTTCAGACAACCCAATGAAATAAAATCACATTTGATAAACATCAACACATGGCTTTCAGTTTATTGCTCTTACAGTGATCTAGAAAATGAGAAGACTGATTAGACATTAAGACTACATGAATTTGATATCAGTGAGTGAGGGAGAAATTGGGGGATAGGAGTGGTGGTGAAAGGGATTAAGAAAAGGAGTGACTGAATGGCATTAGGTTGTAGGAAAGGAACAACCAACTAAACATAAATTTATCACTGCGAGTGTCTTTCATTTTGACAGGTGAGTAACAATCAGCTGAAGGAGGGCAAAATGACAGAATGGTAGGGGTTGGAAGGGACCTCTAAATATCACCTAGTCCAACCCCTCTGCTCAAGCAGGTTCATCTTGATCAGGTCACACAGGAATGTATCCATGTTGGTTTTAAAAACCTCCAGAGAAGGAGACTCTACACCCTTCCTCGGCAGTCTAGTCCAGGGCTCCCTCATCCTCACAGGGAAGACATTTTTCCTTAACTTTAAGTGGAACTTTTTGAGTTCCAGCTTTTGTCCATTACCCCTAGTCCTATCACTGGACACTACAAAATACTTGTAAGTACTTTTAAATACTTGTAAGTATTAATGAGGTGCCCCCCTCAGTCTCCTCTTCTCCAGGCTGGACAGCCCCAGTTCCCACAGCATTTCCTCATAAGGAAGATGGTCCAATCCCCTGATCATCTTGGTGGCTCTGCACTGGACTCTCTCCAGCAGTTTCCTGTCCCTCTGGAGGACAGGCAAAGGTGTGGTGAGATGAGGAGTGCAAGGCTATCTATTGCTATCTATTGAGCAGGGTTGAAGGGAATAATTGTTAGCTTTGCTGGCAGCCACAGTAGCTAGGACTGCAGGACTCTCTGAACTCTTTTTCTTTTTGAAATACATCTTCTGCTTCTACTTCCAGTAATTAAGGTCAGCACTCTAGGGCATTTACTGCTTGGCCTGATGAAAATCATCCTGAATTTGACAAATAGCATTTGTGTTTGTCTTAACTCCTCATCAAACAAGATCCAGAATTGGTCTTGCAGGAACAATTTTTCTTGCCTTTCAGAAAACTTGGTAGACCAGATATTCTCACAAGGTTTCCAACATTCATATGCCTTCGGAAATACCAGCAGAGACTTCTCCAAAGACTCAATTTCAGTATCATAAAGGTAACTTTAGAAATAAGAAAATGTAAATATGAGATGGAAGATGTGATTACAAATAGACATGCTTTTTATGGGTATACTAAATTGAACACAATATCACACTACATTATTTGGAACTGGCTTGTCACTGTCCAACAGAAAATTTGAGTAAATGTCTACAAAAAATGATTAGATATATCTTGAGTGACATTTGTGTACACAATGCTGTTTCTAATATAAGTGACTTTCTTTTTGGTACATTACTGTTCTCTCTTTGAAGAGATGGGAGAGGAAGATGGCACCAGACAGCAAATTTTATTCATGAAAAGCAGCATATGACAGTTTCAGTTTCTCTTAAGATGAGAGAAATCCCATTTTAGGAATGGAAACTCTTGAGCTCAGCAGGTGGAGCACCCTCAACTCGTTAAAGCCACCGGCACTTTATGAGGATGATTCTTTTATTTCTTTCAAATCATTTTTACTTCTGACACCTCCGTCAGCAGCAAAGCTTTTTCACAGCTCAGCAGCCTCATGTAAAGCATGATTGGTTCCTCAGAAACCCATGAGGAATAGGGATCAGTCTGGGCACTTTAGAGGCATATCTTTTGAAAATAAAATTGCATCAAATGATTTTACTGCCCATATTCATGTGAAAAGGCAGTGGAACCTGAATGGCTTTTAGATAAGAACAAGTCCTTGTTTCACACTACAGATTCAACTAGATCCATATTTACAACTTCAGGTCCAATCATTTTACTAAGCATATGAAGAATCTCCAAAAGATGTCTCTCTTAGCAGGACAGGCAGGATACATTTTCGTAGTTATTTCTACAAAGGAAAACACAGCTGCTGAGGAGGAACAGATTTTGCAACCACAGAAATACTTTGTCTATCGTAATGAAAAATAAGTGAAGAATGTAGAATCATAGCTCTACATTAAATACAGCTTTTCAAGATATTTCTTTCCGTGATCAGTAGAAGTAATTAAGCATCACTTTAGCCTCACTTCCATTCGCTGTTGCATTGGGTTTCTATACAGGTTTTTTGATGGCAGAAGCGGAGCTGCAGTGGTGGCCCCCATAAGATGACGCTTGAAGATCCCCTGGCTCCAAAGTCAGACTCATCTCTGTCCAAGGCTGAGCCAATTAGACACCTCTGTGATAACTGTTTAAGAAGAGAAAAATCTGCAGTGCAAAGAGGAAGTGGGATGGGAGAGAAACAACTATGAAAATACCAAGGTGTAGCAGAGCAGAGATTCCCCTTTAAAAAACAGGATGAGAGCTGAGCTAAGGAAGAGGAGAGGGATGAGAGGAAAGTTTTTTAAGACCTGGTTGTATTTAGAATCACAGAATCATTATAGTTGGAAAGGACCCTTAAGATCATTGATTCCTACTACTAACCTAACACTGCCAAGCCCATAACTAATCCACATCTCTCAGAATCACAGACTGGTAGGGGTTCGAAGGGCCCTTTAAAGATCATCTAGTCCAATCCTCCTGCTAAAAACAACTTCACCTCAATCAGGTCACACAGGAACACATTCAGGCAGGTTTTTTAAATCTCCAGAGAAGGAGACTCCAAAACATCCCTGGACAGCCTGTGCCAGGGCTCCCTCACACTCACAGTAAAGTAATTTTTCTTTGTGTTTAAATGGAACTTTTTGTGCTCCAGCTTTTGTCTATTACCCCTTGTCCTATCCTTGGACACCATAGGAAAGAGTGCCACTCCATCCTCTTGACATACACCTTTTAAATACTTGTAAGTATTAATGAGGTCCCCCTCAGTCTCCTCCAGCCTAAACAGTCCCAGTTCCCGCAGCCTTTCCTCATAAGGAAGATGCTCCAGTCCCCTGATCATCTTGGTGGCCCTGCACTGGACTCTCTCAAGAAGTTCTGGACATTGCTGGCTCATCTTTAGTTTATTATCAACTAGGACTCCCAAGTCTCTCTCCGCAGAGTTGCTCTCAAGCAGGTCAATCCCCAGCCTGTACTGGTGCATGGGGTTGTTCTTTCCCAGCTGCAGAACTCTGCACTTGTCCTTGTTGAACCTCATGAGGTTCTTCTTTGCCCAACTCTCAAGCTGGTTAGATTCCACTGAATGGCAGCACAGCATTCTCGTGAATCAGTCAGTTATCATGGTTTAGTGAGGAGCCACTTTTGCTTGGTAATGGGGTGAGGGCTGCAATGCAGGCCTAGAAAAGAGTTCTTGGACTTTCCCAAGTCTCCAGTTGGCTGAGATCTCATTGAATGGCAGCACAGCCTTCTGGTGAATCAGTCAGTCCTCTAAGTTTGGTGCCATCAGCAAACTTGCTGAGGGTACACTCTGTCCCCTCATCCAGGTCATTGATGAACATGTTGAATAAGATTGGCCCAGATCCAACCCCTGTGGAACCCCACTGGCCACAGACCTCCAGACTCAGCTCTGTTGATCACCATGCTCTGGGCTCTGTCACTCATACAGTTCTTGATCCACCTTACCCTCCACTCATCCATCCCATACTTCAGCTCTTCTGAGTATGTAATGGGAGATGATGTCAAAAGCCTTACTGAAGTAAAGGTAATTGACATCTACTGCTCTGCACTCATCTAGACAGCCAGTCATGCCATCACAGAAGGCTATCAGGTTGGTCAAGCAGGATTTCCCCTTGATGAATCTGTGTTGGGTCCCCCTAATAACCGTTTTCTCTTTCATGTGTTTCAAGATGACATCCAGAATGAGCTGTTCCATCACCTTTCCAGGGATGGAGGTGAGGCTGACCTGCCTGACTGGAGTGACACTGGCCTTTCTCCAGTCCTCAACGATTGATCCAAAATGACGGAGAGTGGCTTAGCAATAACATCAACCAGCTCCCTCAGCACTCCTGTGTGCATCTTGTCAGGTCCCATAGATTTATGGGTGTTAAGCTTGCCCAATGGGTCTCTAACTTCAACCTCATCCACCAAGGGAGTCTTACATTCTCCAGATTATTCTACTATTTCCAGGGACTGGACTTCCTGGGGGCTGGCTTTGGCAGTGAAGACTGAGGCAAAGAAGGCATTCAGTAGTTCTGCCATTCTCTTTCACCAGGACACCCTTTTTGTTCACCAGCAGATTCACATTCTCCTTAATCTTCCTTTTGCTGCTGATGTATTTGAAAAAGCCCTTCTTGTTTTCCTTTACTTCCTTTGCCAATTTTAATTCCAAAAGGGCTCTGGCCTTCCTGGTTTTGTTCTGGTAGTTCTTTTTTCATTCATGTAGGTCTCTTGTATCTTTTTCCTGATTTTCTACTTGTAGGGACAGACTGATCTTGCTCTTGGAAGAAGTGATGTCTGAAGATCAACCAGCTTTCTTGGGCACTCCCACTGTCAAGAATTCTGTCTCATGAGATTCTTCAAAACAATTCTTTAAAGAAGCCAAAGCTAGCTTGCCTGAAGTCCAGGGTCACAACCTGACTTGGTGTCCCACTTCTTCCACAGAGGATCTTCAAATCTACCATCTCATGGTCACTGCAGCTAAGGCTGCCTCCAACCTTCAAATCCCGGACCAGATCTTCTTTATTTGTTAGCACATAGGTTATCAACATACTTCTCCTCATTGGTTCCTGACCACTTGTGACAGGAAGTTGTCATCAACATTCTGTAGGGATCTCCTGGACTGTGCATGCTTGGCTGTGTGGCCTTGACAGCAAGCAAAATTAATCAGGTGGTTGAAGTCCCCCATGAGGATCAGGGATTGTGACTGTTAAGTAGATCTCATCTGTTTATAGAATATCATAACTACTTCCTCTTCCTGATCAGGTGGCCTGTAGTAAACTCCCACAAGAGTATCACCCACACTACCCTGCCCCTTAATTTTCACCCACAAGCACTCAACCCACCCCTCATCCCTACCCAGGCAGAGCTCAATGAACTCTAATTGCTCTCTCACATAGAGAGCAACTCGAGCCCCTTGCCTTGTTTTCATGTCTTTCCAAAACAGCACCTAGCCATTCATGTCTGTTTTGCAGTCATGTGAGCTGTCCCATCATGTCTTAGTAACACCAATGAGGTCACGGCCCTGTATTCACACTCACATCTCCAACTCCTCCTGCTTATTCCCCAGGCTGCTTGCATTGTTGTACAGGCAACACAGGGGCTTACTCTAGCCACTGTACTTCCTTGTGTTCCTGTATGGGTGCAAGAGGATCTCCTCCCTCATTTGACACTTCCTCATCTATACATCTTTTAAATATCTCCAGGGATTATGACTCTACCACCTCCCTGGGCAGCCCATTCCAATGCTTAATAACCCTCTTGGTGAAAAGGTTATTCCTAACCTCCAATTTAAACCTGTCCTGATGCAACTCTTGTCCTATCATTCATTACTGGAGTGAAGAGATTGACCTCCACCTCACTACATTGTCCTTTCAGGTCATTGTAGAGAGTGATCGTGTCTCCTCTCAGCTGGCAGCACACTGCTGGCTCATGTTCAGTCAGCTGTCAATTAACACTCAATTTATCATCATCCTACTCTAGTTTTGGTTGTTGGTGGATTAAATTGATTTTGGTTTTTTTTTTCATCCAGTCTGTTTTGCCTATGACTATGATTGGTGAGCGATCCTTCCTTGACCTATGAGGTCCTTTGTTATCTTTTTCTTCCCCATGCCACATGAGAGAGTAAGTGAGCTGCTGCATGGTGTTTGGTTGCTCTCTGGGTTCAAGCCACAACAGCTGCTCATATATCTTACTTGTTCAGTGCCTTAGGAGGTTTTTTTTCTCATTGGACAATCAGAGACTAATGGAGTTTTAGTCCATGACCTGGCTTCCTGAATACTAGGTACTGATTACAGATATTATCAGTTAAGCTGGTGTTTCTATATGGCAGAATATTTTAATAAACAAGGTGTACCAGTTTAAGAATATTGGTAGGAAAACTGAACCTTATAGTCTTTCATAAACAGGATCATTGTGAGGATGAAGAGGTGAAAAACTGCATATTACTATTTGTTACTGAAGATGGATCTTCAGGAGATATGTTTATTTGCTAGATTTAAGTTGCGCTACAAGGACATGATGAAGAAGGAGCGGTAAACCAATTTTTACTACAATACCCAGAACTAACTGAAGATGATGATACCTTTAGAACAATATTGGAAGAAGCTCACAGATTCTTGGACTAATGAAAGAGTGCTTTCATCTCTGCTGGTTATTTTTCTTATGTAACTTTTCCATTTTCCAAATAAATCCATCACAATTTCCTCAGATCTGTTTTCTAACTGTAGTCTGTGACCCTTTGCTTTGAATAGAGCTCTGCTGAAACCCTGATCCTGTCGTCCTTTGCACTGCACAGTTCTGATTGTCACTCTATCAACTTAGTTGGAGACCCTCTGCTTATTCCAGGTGTAGAAACTTGTTCAGTCCTACTTCTTATACTGTGTTTTCTGTCACCTTTCTACCACTCATTCTTTCTTCCCTTGCTCCCTCCTCTGCCTTTGCTATTTTCCTCTGGGATTCTTTAATTAAAAATTTAAAAATGGATATATTTCAAAACACTGGATGCACTCACAGCAGCTTGAAAGGTTGGAGGGTCAATATAAGAAAATTTTGGGCAGCAACAGTCATTGCTGCAATTTTGCACTGCCTGGAGAGACATTAATGCCCCACTAGAGTCTGTGGGAGGTACTTGACAAGCAAGGGTGCTCAGACTTGTTCTCTCCTCTTTCCTGTTCCTCTGAAAGCAGCTTAAATGGATTTCTCAGCACAGCACTGGTCTCAGGCACCCACTTATCATTTATCTTCCCAAGCCATTAATCACAATCATGTGCAATTTAGAACAGTTCCTGGTCTTTTTCCCTGAAATGAAAGAGTCGCTCTTGTTGTGAATATTATTGCTCATGAATCACAGTGATTTCCAACCATGCCATCAATTATAAACACAGCTAATTGGAGTGCTGATAGGGCTGCCTCTCTTCACAGAGAGGATCCTGCCATGAATTTTACTGGCCATGAGTCACTGTATTGTCAAACAACAGACTACTCTTCATTCCACTCTCCTTCACTGACCTAAAGCTAAGGCACCATTATTGGCTTCCTGAAGTTATCAGGTTATGTAATGTCAAAATCCACATATGTCATAAATCCACATCTAATGAGTTCAAGGAAGATGCTGACCCTCTCTGTGCCTATATTGCTTTCAAGTCTCTCTCAAGGCCATCAGATCTTTGCATTAGACTGGTATCATCAGGGAAACTGGCAGAGAGCTTCCTCTGTGGCCTTACAGATCTTATGACAAGTCAATATTCCCCACACTTTTTACAGAGGAAAGACAGAGATGCAGCTATCTGAAATGTGATTCTCTTTTGTCTCCTCAGACACACAAAAGTACTGCCTCGAAGCTGTTTGTGAGGACTTCTGGGATGTATGCTGCTTCACAAGTGGTAAGTAGTAGCCAAAATCTATCACTTTTGTTTCTGAGTGATAGCATTCATGGGAAATGTATCTTGTGCTGGACTGTGAGCAAGAAAGAGGGAGATTGGGTCTTTGAATTGTGCCTAGCAAAAGAACAAGAAAATGGATTGCCTCTGCTGCCTCTAACTTTAAGAACAAAGCACTGTGAAGGCACAGAATTCAGTGACTCCTCTGGATATTGTGCAAGAGAAAATTCCAGAAAAACATGTAGAACAAATCTGTTTCCTTCTTACGTGGCAAAGTATCAATCTGCAGGAGAGGGAGAAAATGTACACTAATATGAATGAATTCATCATCCCTTGTAACACCCACTTCTCACCCACAAAAACACATTACTTACAACAAAACAAATTCTACTTTCACGAATTACACTGATACACAATCAGCCTGTCACTGTCACAACCAGGATTATCAAATAACACCACTTCCTATGCAGTTCAGTGCCTCTGGTATCTCTGGTTACCTCCATCACTTTCAACTGTGACCTTCAGCCAAATTTGAACTATCCTTCCACCTATTTCAGCAGTTATTGATTGTTTCAGCCAGAAGAACCAGCTATCACAATCCCTATTGACTACCAAACCACAGCCTTCACTCATTGTGCCTGCTTATCACTGACCAGAAAATATTCCTCATGGCTTTCTGATATTACCATTGATTCATTCAACTACTCCAATTACCTTAATCATTCCTGCAACATTCTGGAGGTCTATACTTGGGCCTCAGCCACGTAGGGTATCTACTCCTCACAGATATCAACAGAACTGCAAGACATCTGTGCTGTATGTTTAGTGCTACTGCCTGTGGTCTGCACTGTGAGACACAGCACAACCCATGGTCTGACAAGGCCAGGCCCTGTGGTGGGTGAAGGCTGCTTTAGGATGCAACTGCCCTGGAGCTGTTCCACTAACTGATACTGAGGTAGACAACAGTAATTACAGAGTTCTGCAATGAAGCTGGAGTAGCTGGTGCGTACAGGCAGCTACAAGGCTGCCTACTGCCTGCTGGGTTTGTCCTGTCTTTACAGGCCTCCTTATGAATCCCTCCCCTCCAATCCTCAAACAAACACAATTTACTTCTGATTCATAGTATTCTACTGCCAAAACTTGAATTTGTCTGGTGCTTAGTCTCCATACCAACCCGATAACTAATAAACCAACTATGTTCTAACTGCTAATCCTACAAACTAACCGAGCAACGAGAGTTAACGAAAACAGTTAGAAAGTTATAAATGTATTACAGGAGATCCTCCAGACCACTGTGAGATAGTACTGCACTCTATACTACCTATGCCTAATTCTTTTTAGTTGGCATTAGTATGAGATGGGGATTTTGAAAATATTTGACAGAAATATTTTTGGAGTATTTTGGGTGAGTGAATTGTAGTAACTAGCATATGTGAATTCAAAAGATGATCAAGCAAGAACTGTAAGTCAACTGCATGTGCATGTGAGAAGCATTCTGTTCAAACAGGAGCAAAAATGACAGTATTTCCCATAAGCTAAACATTAATAAGCTTAATAGAATGAGTGAAAACTCACCGTTGTAAACCAAACATCTCTCTGGTCAGCTAAAACCTTCTCCAGTACCTAATTTAACCATTCTGCATGCAATTTTACCAATCTTCCAAAGTGATTGTGACAGTAAATTGCTTGCTTTCCCCAGAGAAGATCATGTGAAGTACTGCAACTAGATCAGAATATAGATTCAGAAATGACAATTTGACAATACCTCATGTGACCTTTTCCTCCATTTGTGTTGCGAATAAATCACCATCAGTTTAACAATAATGCAAATGATCACAGGATGCTATCTGTTTCCAATTCCCCTTAAGCAATAAGCTGACAGGAAACAAAATTGTTCTGAACATTTTAATATGAGAGATGAAAAAAAAAAAATTATTTGTCTAGAGATAACCTAAGTCTCATTCCTGAAATATTTTGCATTTTGAAAAAGGTAAAATTCTTGACTCTATCTCAACAAAGGGTGAATGACCTTATATTTTGTATCAGATGGATAAGGTCGGTCAAGATCAGAATAAGATTACTGAATGCCTTCTTTATTTTTCCTTGAAATGATAGAATACATCTTGTGACAGAAAATCAATGATGTCTAAAATATGCAGAATGAAGAGTCCATAGAAGAAAATAATGGAGGAATTATGAAGGCATCATACAAAATGCCCAGGACGTGCAAGTGAGTTGTAAAAGACAACATGCTATGGTGCAGAGGTGATCACCAGGTAGAACCCACTGGATTATGCCCCTGTGGTGTGGAAAGCTGCAAAATATTGGACTTTAACACCTTAATTAGGAGCCAGGGAAGGAGAAGCACCATGATATCTCCTCCCACTGATGCTGCTGTTGTTATTGTATTTAGTGCCTAACCCCTTAAGTCACATATGAGTAATCTCAAAAGCTAACATAATCTGCTTCCCCACTATCCACCTACTGGAAGGTTTTTACAAATGAAAACTAGTAATAAATGGGAGACAATAACATAATTTGTGGATAAAGAACCCTTTGTCCAATCTGCTTGAGTCTACACATATAATTATTAATGACTATTTAGAATACATGCATAATTATATATAACCAATCCTAGATAATCTCCTCTGTGGAAAATATAAATGAAAGGATATACAGCTTTCAGTATGAATTACCAAAATTTTTATGTATAAAAAAATAAATTATAAAAATTTTATAATTTTGATACTCCTGAGTTAAAATTCACCCACACTCTTGTTCAGTAGATGTGCATGGTTCTTCCTAATGGATGTAGATAATTGCCGTTTGTATATTTTGGAACTATAGATTGAAATTATTCCTCTGTCACTTGTCTCTTTCTTTTCTTCTTTGCACACATGCATTTTGTTTACTTTGTCCAACATGAGCCAGTAGTGTGCCTTTGAAGGACAATGGCATTCTGGGATGCAATAAAGTGATTATGGCCAGCAGGTCAAGAGAGGTTCTTCTCCCCCTCTACTCTGCCCTGATGAGGTCTCATCTGGAGTCCTGTGTCCAGTTCTGGGCTCCCCAGCTCAAGAGGGACAGGGAACTTCTGGAGAGAGTCCAGCACAGGGCCACCAAGATGATCAGGGGACTGAAGCATTTCTCTCATGAAGAAAGGCTGCAGGAACTGGGGCTGTTTAGCTTGGGGAAGAGAATACTGAGAGGGGAATCTCATCAACACTTGGAAGTACCTAAATGGCAGATGTCAAAAAGATGGGGTGACATTCTTTCCTGTAGTGTCCAGTGATAGCACAAAGGGTAATGGACATATGCTGGAACAAAAAAAAAAAAATCCACTTAAACATAAGGAAGAACTTTTTTATTGTGAGTGTTATAGAGCCCTGTTGCAGGTTGTCCAGGAAGACTGTGGAGTCTCCTTCTCTGGAGGTTTTCAAAACCCATCTGGATGTGTTCCTGTGTGACCTGAGTGTTCCTGAGTGATCTGATCAAGGTGAACCTGCTTTAGCAGGGGGCTGGACTAGATGATCTCTAAAGGTCCCTTCCAACCCCTACCATTCTATGAGTCTAAAAGATTTTAGGAAAAAAAGATGGATGGTGTTAAATTGTGGAGTTCTGCAAAAAATTCAGTCTGATCACTCCTCAGTAGCAGTGCTATAACAAAAGCTTTTCCTTCATTAATAAATCTCGAATCTCCAGCTGGGCCCTGAGACCATCTGAGTTTCTGAAGATGCTGGGCCATTACTAAGTCTTGTTAGTATTTGTTTTTCAGTTGTTACTATTTTCTCCTGTTCCCTTTGGCTTACTTCATCTACCAAGCAAACCGTGAACCATCAAAGACATTTACTTGCCTCACATTAACCAGGGTGATCTCATTACACAACTTTAAAAGCTTAAATTCAGGATCAGAGCTTTTGACTGAACATTTGAATCAGGAGAAATCCTTTAGTAAGTATGGTGGGCAGCACAGTTGAACTATGATACTAGCTTAATGCTCCTTGGTAATACAATAAGGTAAATAAATAACAGTGGTGTAGGTCACAGCAGAGGAGATAGCTTCTAACTGAAAAAAACAGCCTAAACAAAGAAAAAAAAAGCACAGAGGACTACATTTTTTTGCTGATGATTCAAATGAGTTAGCAGCTTGCTTCCCCTTACAGTGAGAAGTGGCACATAACAGATAGCAGCCATGCAAAAGTAACAAATTTTACTTACTATATGCACCATTGGTGCTTGCTGCACATATGCATTTTTAGAAAATTGTGTCCTACACACAACAATATTTGCTGGTGTTTGTATAATAAATATTGTGTTCTAATTTATTTTTAATGTGCAACTTACCCCTTACTGCCAGTGGTTCCTTGAATGAAATGTTGTTTCTCCATGAGTTTTTCTGCATAAATATTTTATAACAGAACTAAATAAAAAATCACCTTATAACTACTTGAGGTTAAATTGCTGAAAATTTGTGAGCAATTCCATTTTGCTTTTACATTTATCCCTGTATTAGCAAGGAAATCTCATTGAGGAAAACTCTCAATTTTACTCCATCAGTTCTTTTCCAACATAAATGTAATGAAACACAAATATGTTACTGATACAAGACACCTTTGCTATAACTGAATTTACAGAATAATGTTTGCAGACATATTTACACCTGGTATAAAATCCCACATCTTTCTATGACATACAGACTTTGTAGTTCCAGAATCTTTTTGAAATTGAGATGTACTATGACTACAAAAAATATAGAATGTTTTTATTTACAATATGAGAGAAATTAACAGCATAGAAAAGTTAAAAATCTGTGTTAGCTAATTACCTTCTTCTGAACAGTGTTAGAAGTTATCTGAGTAAAATTAAGTCAGATTTTGTGATCGGACTGAATGCTGCATAAACACACTTTGAAAAAGAGCCAGCTTCATGTCAATATTACGTATCTGTAACTGGTTTAAAGTAGATTTTTTACATGTGAGTTACTTACCATCTGCAATCTTGTTATATCAACATGAAGAAAAAAATAGAAAGTGATGAAGTGCAGTGACAGATGCACAGGTGTTTAGGGGATACACCTATGGGAACTGTATTCCTTGTTTATTTTTCTTTATGACTGAGAAATTCCAAATAAAATCGTTTCCAGAAAATTAATAAGAGAATAGGGACTCGTAAAAAAAAAGTTTCGCTACAAAATGTAAACAAACTCTGGAGGCAAAAGCACATAAACTGCAATCAATATAAAAGCACAAAAGAAAAAAAGACAATTGTTTCAAATCACAATTAATCCCAGTCGGGACAGTTTCTTGCCACTGCTGAATGTGATCCTTTTTCTTCGTTTATGATCAGAATCAAAATTCCTTGACTAATGTGTTTCATCAGTTTTGTCATAACAAGTAAATGCCTTAAGGGTCTTTGTAGCAAAAGATTTACCAGAAGTTTGATTAAATTGAAATGAAATACATTTGTTCTGCAGTAAACTGTGC
The DNA here is from genome assembly GCF_028858725.1 of Colius striatus. NCBI lineage: Eukaryota > Metazoa > Chordata > Aves > Coliiformes > Coliidae > Colius > Colius striatus. Next base: position 86,036,153 of record NC_084759.1, read on the forward strand.
AGGATGAGGGCACTGTCCTCTTCAGAAGCTGAGAGAGGAATTAGGCCAGGCCTCAGCCACTGTGGACAAAGTCAACTGCATTTTTTGATAAAGAACTACAACAAACTCTGGGTACTTTGGCAAGTTTGCAAAATCAAAAGTCTGTTTATCATAAGAAATCCACTTATGAAAAATCAGTAAAGATCATCATGAGTTAACTGTCTTGAAGAATACAAATATCTCTAATCAGAGTAGAAAGCCTAACTGGCATGATGAAGGCTTACAGCACAATTTGGGAGTACTATTTAAGGTTATGCAGACACACAAACACAAATGAAAGAACTTCGCTTCACCTTATTAATTAACATGTTGCTCTATCTTGAAAAACAACTGCAGTCTCTGCCAGATCTCGGCTGAATTTGATCCAGCTTCTTTGTGTCTTCCCTGAAATGCTAAAGCATCTGTCTAGAAAAATGGAGAATTAGACCTCATCTTTAGAAAGTGCCTGACTGTGTAGGTGAGGAACAAGTTACATTGCATCCCTTCCAGCCAGCTCTAACCATGTAGAAGAGATGGTTTGCTCCTTAAAGAGAGAAAAAACCCCAACAGGAAAACTAGTGTCCTCACTTAAACTGAACAGATAAGAATTAATCTCCCTTTCCTGTTATAGAAAAGCATATTTGCTGTGAGTCAGCCCAAACACATTTGATCCTGGAGCTGTACTACCTATCTGCTAATACCAGCTTGGGCTTCCAGGCAGGGACAACTCACTGGACTTGAAATGGACTTGAGCACACTTAAGCAGAAACTATCTTCTCTGCTTACATTTTCTGATAAGTCTCTTATTTGCTAGCTGTCCTCATCCCAACCGCAATTGCTAATTCCTCTTGTTAGGCTCCTTTCACTAGTTATTTCTGCTGACTGCTTCTTTCCACTTCTTTCCACAGCCTCAAAATCACAGGTTCTGGTTTTCATGGGGGATTTCAACTACCCAGACATCTGCTGTAAGACCTACATGGCTAGCTGCTTACAGTCCAGGAGATTCTTTCAGTGCATTGATGATAACTTCCCAATGCAAATTGTGGATGTGACAACTACGAGATGAGCACTACTGGATCATAGAATCATAGAATGGTAGGAGTTGGAAGGGACCAAGAGATCATCTAGTCCAACTCTCTCTGCAGAAGCAGGTTCACCTAGATCAGGTCGCATAGGAACATGTTCAGGCGGGTCTTGAAGACTTCCAAGGAAGGAGACTCCACAACCCCTCTGGGCAGCCTGTGCCACTGCTCCATCACCCTCACAGTGAAATAGTTTTTTATGTAGCAGGGCCAACTTTAGCCTTTTCAAGGAACTGCTAGGGGACATCCCATGTGACAGGGTACTAGAAGGTAAAGTGGTCCAAGCTGGTTGGTCTCTATTGAAAGACCACTTTTTCCAGGCTCAGGAACAGAGCATTCCAGCAGGTAGGAAATCAAGAAAGGGAGCCAGGAGACCTGCATGGTTAAACAAGTGTTGGTGAAACTCAAGTGGAAGAAGAGAGTCTATAGATCATGGAAAGAAGGGATGGACACTTGGGATGAATATAAGACTGTTGTCACAGGATGTAGGGAGGCAAATAGGAAAGCTAAAGCCTTGTTGGAGTTGTGTCTTGCAAGAGACATCAAGGACAAGAAGAAGTGCTTCTTCAAATACATTGCAGACAAACCTAACACTAGAGGCAATGTAGACCCACTGTTGAATGAGGCGTGTGCCCTAGTGACAGAGGATACAGAGAAGACAGTTATTGAATACCTTCTTTGCCTCTGTCTATACTGCTGGAGACTGTCCTCAGAAGACTCAGACTTCAGAGGAAGTCGGGTTAAAGGAGGATGTTTTTTTGGTTGATGAGGACTGGATTAAGGATCAGCTGAGGAATCTGGATGGGCCCTGATGGCATGCACCCACAGGTGCTGAGGGAGTTGGTGGAAATCATTGCTAGGCCACTCTCCACCACCTTCAGTAAGTTGTGGAGAACAGGAGAGTTACCTGAGGACTGGAGGAAAGCAAAATTCCCTCCAGTCTTCACAAGAGTAAGAAGGAGGAGCCGGGTAACTACAGACTGATCAGCCTCACCTCAATCCCTAAAAGCTTGATGGAACGACTTATCCTGGGTGTTCTCTCCAGGCATTTAAGAGGTCATTAGGAGCAGCCAAGATGGCTTTACAAAGAGGAAGTCAAGTTTGGCCAACCTGATAGCCTTTTATGAAGATGTAACCAGGTGGATAGATGGTGGCAGTGCAGTGGATGTGGTTTATCTTGATTTCAGTAAAGCTTTTGACACTGCCTCCCACAGCATCCTGGCAGCAAAACTGAGACAGTATGGGCTGGATGATCAAGTACTGAGGTGGATTGTTAACTGGTGAAAGGGTAGGAGACAGAGAGTTGTGATCAATGGGGCAGGGTCTACTTGGAGGCCTGTATCTAGTGGAGTCCCTCGGGGGTCTGTGCTGGGACATGTACTGTTCAATATATTCATTAATGACGTTGCTGAGGGAACAGAGGGCACTGTCAGCAAGTTTGCTGATGATACTAAACTAGGAGGTGTAGCTGACACACCAGAAGGCTGAGCTGCCATTCAACAAGACCTGGACAGGCTGGAAGGTTGGGTAGGCAGAAATCTAATGAAATCCAACAAGGGCAAGTGTAGAGTCTTGTGTCTGTAAAAGAATAATCCCATGTACCAGTACAGGCTGGGAAATGAACTGTTAGAAAGTAGTGTAGGAAAAAGGGATCTGGGTGTTCAAGTGAACAGCAGGATGACCATGAGCCAGCAATGTGTCCTTGTGACCAAGAAGGCCAATGGCATCCTGGGATGTATTAGAAGGGGTATGAGCAGTAGGTTGAGAGAAGTTCTCCTCCCCCTCTATTCTGCCTCTGTGAGACCACATCTGGAATATTGTGTCCAGTTCTGAGCCCCTCAGTTCAAAAAGGACAGGGAGCTGCTGGAGAGAGTCTAGCACGGGGCCACAAAAATGATGGAATGGAGCATCTCTCTTATGATGAAAGGATGGGGGAGCTGGGACATTTTAGCTTTAGAAGAGGAGACTGAGGGGTGACTTCATTAATGTTTACAAATATGTAAAGGGCAGATGTCAGGAGGATGGAGCCAGACTCTTCTTAATGATGCCCAATGATAGGACAAGGGGCAATGGGTATAAGCTGGAATATTAGATGTTCCAAAGAAATACAAGGAAGAACTTCTTCACTATGAGGGTGATGGAGCACTGGAACAGGCTGCCCAGGTGGGTTGTGGAGTCTCCTTCTCTGGGAATATTCAGAACCCCCTGGATGAGTTCCTATGTGACCTACTCTAGGAGGTCCTGCTCTGGCAGGGGGATTGGACTAGATGATCTCTCAAGGTCCTTTCCAGCCCTTAAGATTTTGTGATTCTGTGATTCTTTTACCCACTTGCTGCCTATGCCACTGTGTGATGATACTGGCTTTCAAGGCTAGTATAGCAATCCACAGATTACTTTGTCATGTAAACTTTTCTTCTTTATCATCTTCAGGATAAGTTCACAAGCATTTAATTAACAGCTGAGCCCAAGCCCTCCAAATACAGTTGGGTTTATCCAATGTTTTGCCACAGCAAGGGTAGCTCATCCAAATGTATAACTTCTTTTCAAAGCATTAGAGTCCCATGTGAAATGCAAACTAAACCTCTTTAGGTTAGCTCCTATGTTAATTTATTCAGATCCTTTTACTCCCAAACACATATCTCTGGACTGCTTCCCTGTGAGACTTCTCTAGGGCTCTTTTTAATCCTGACTTAAAAACACATATGTAAAATTTCAACAACTAATTTTAAAATGTGGCCTTAAATATAGCAGCATTTACACAGCAAAACAGAAAGTAACCTGGGATGCACAAGTTGCAATGTGTGGCCAGGATGGAATACCCACAGAACATCTTTCATAGAGAAAAATTGCTTGAGACTACACTTCTACTCCATATTCTGTAATAGAGTGCTTCAGAAACAGCCCTGGAGTGATGGCAGAACACTAGTCTAAAACACAGCTCCTTGGTATCAGTATCAGGATAGGTGGCATTTTTTCTGGCACAACATAGCAAAAGTAATTTCCAAGCAACTTTCCAGTAGCATATCAGACTTGAACATGCTTTGAATCTTTCTCCAGACCTTCACATATACCTTGGAAACATTTTAGAGAAGGGATGTGCAGCAGTGAGTCTTTTCCACAGATAATCTCTTGGAGTTTGTGGATATCCAGAACCTTAGCACTTACTAGATTATTTCCATATGTAGCTGCAAAGATTTAGGGGCAGACATTAAGAGAAATACCACTGCCACAGGTGAAGTTTTGTAGGCTGCAGAGCAGCTAGAAGCCCTGGAACTCACTGAGCAGATTTTGCACAAATCTAGATGTCAACAGCCTTGAAAGATAAGGCTCATTTGCTGCCCCTGAAGGCTCTCAGCATTTCTCCTTGATGCGGGGGAGATTGTGAAATGAGGCTTAAACGTCGGAGAAAAATATATCCATAGGATTCTGTCCTAAGGAAAGCAGAAGTTAAATGAACACCTAAAATGCTGTTTAGAACTAGAGGTGCTGGAATAGGATATGACACTATTGTCACTTAAAATAAATGGAGGTATTCACACTGCATAGTTTAAAAGCATCTGTCCCGCTCTGTATATATGAGTTTCTGCTCTGAATTGCTCAGAGATGCCAGTGTCTCTCCAATCGCTGCAGAGAACACCCTGAGTACTAGTCTAGTTGCACTGTTTTAGCGGAGAACTCTCAGCTTCAAGTCTAGGTCTTCATTCCTGATCAGTCACCCCACTGTGTGCTTTGGCTCCATTTTGGCACAGTAGTTGTCTCTCCAGGTGATAAAACCTGAATGCAGAGGAACAGGACATGGGTACTTGAGTTGTAACTCCAGTTACTGAATGGATGCAATGCTATTTCTCTCCTGAACAAACAGAAATAGCTGATATGCCATCTGCTTCCAAACAATACTCTGGAACTCATTCTGTATAGTTTCCATTATTTTTTATTATTATTATTTTAGTCTAGTTAAGTCATGCTTTGAAACAAATCTAAAAAAGATAATAAGTTTGATTAACATTTTTGGGCCACAGAATTTGTCTCTTGTCTTTTTTTTTTTCTCCTTATTTTTCGGAGGTCCTTAAGTCTTCAATTTCTCCTGGTCCATTGTTGTGCCCAGCTGTATTTTTATATAGAGAGGACTCTCATTCAGGTTTTGCAATAGAAAAGGAGTGTAGACATCACAAGGAAAATAACTAACATAAAGTTCTAGCTGTGTCATGGAGTAGAGCAAGAAGAACAAAAGTCACTCTACTACTAAGTTCTGAAGGAGTTCCAATGCATAAGGAACACTCCCCAAACAAACCCTGTTCCTTGGCATTCTCTCACTTTCTCATCTCCATATATCTGATGCTTTTCACTCTAAGTACATGATCAAATATTTGTCCATCAGGCATCAACTGTCCATCAACATTCTTTAAACCAGAATTTTCTCCCAGATTTTTAAGCAGTGAAAAGTGAGGTTCACTTATCACCTAGAAGAAGCTTTCAATCATCTCTCAATACTCCTAGCACTGCAGCTTCCTGGGCTGTGCAGAGATTTGCTTGGTCACAGGCTTTCCAGGGCAGTCCAAATATTAAAGTTCTTCCTCATAAGGTAAACAACTCTCTTGCTGCCTGGACTGACACTACATTTAGCTAAGGATGAAAGAGCAAACCACATCCTATCCTTATACTCCCCCTCAAAGGCATTTCTTACTTCATTACCAGCCACTTTGCCGGTCTCCTTCAGACAGCAGGAGCTCAGCCCTCACTGCCCAATCCCACAGGCACATTTTTCCTGGCACTGCTTGTTCATAAATTCCCCAGCTAGGGATGTGTTTTCACTGGAGCAAGCAGCACATTCAAAATAAATAAGTTTTCTTTTGCTAGTTAAATCTCTCCAACTGGAATGATTTCTTAACTGTGGAATAGAGTGTGATTTTTGAGGTAGTGCAGTTTTATCAGTTTAGCTTCAAATTAACTCAGGAAATCTATATATACCACTGATAATCATGTATGTTAGCTGCTGTTTACATTGGCCCAAACTAAACCTAAATAAATCCTATTAAAGCTACTGCAAGAGTTTCCAAATGGGTGTTTACATGAATTTAGGTCTTTTAAACTAGTTCAAAAATAGAAACCATTTAAACTGGTTGCATTCCTGTTTACACAAAGTTTTTAAACATATAAAGCAGATGGCTGTAGTCTATTGTCAACCACAGCAATTAAAATATCAGAAACATTGCTCAGTGTTTTGCATAGAGTGACTTTTCCTCAGATTTTTCCATGACACTAGAATTTTGCCTATTAAGCAATGAGGAAGAAAGGTGATGACAAAAAAAAAATACTACAATACAAGCAAGGTGATTCCAGCTTTCCTAGAATATACTAGCAGCCATCTTCTCGTACTGGACTAAAGAACATTGTCAATGCATATTTCAAGGAACATTTCACAAAATATTGTAGAACCTGGAGGAAACTTCAGAAAGCCAGTCTTGATTCCCCTAAACAGTTCAAAAAGCAGATAGCATTTTTATAGGGTACAATATGTAATGATCGCATTTGTGATAAATTAGCCATTGAACTTTCCATATGGAACAAAAAGAAACTACTTAATGTGTCATGAGATTAAATTTTACCCCATGTGTTATCAAGCTTTCAAATCAGCATCTTTCCAAGTCTAGCAAAAGCATATTGACCCAGTTCTAATGAAGATTATTGTGGCATGAGTCCAGTACTAATAGTAAACAACTATGACTATGGCAACTGCTGTTCTTTTACAGGATCAGTTCTTGACTCCTTTTGAGACATAACTCAGCACTGTAGAGGGACAGCTTCACACAGGACTGCAGTCTGACACTGATATCAAATAAAAGCCAGTGCTCTGGATGCTGACACATCATTTAAAGATAAATTTACAGGGTAGCTTACCATCAGAGGAATAGGTACACATGTCAACACTGTTATCAGGAAATCAACTTTCAGAGTAAAGTTATTTTCTTCCTGACCTCACATAAAAAACCCTAAGAATTTGAGGTATGAATCTTATTTGCAGTAGAGCTGCTTTTCATTGACGTGACAGTGCAAAAGCTTTCCAGAGAGTATGAATTACATTTCCTACACTTTTAAAACTTTCTCATCTTGTCAAAATAGTGTTAAGAAAGTTCTGAATAAATATGGCTCCAGTGAGGTAACCAAACACCCTGCCTAAGTAAATGACCTAACTTTTTCCTAATCAAGTGATAAATGAATTAAGAGGACCTAATGGGCACAATTTTGCCTCTAAAATTAATACTGTGAAATGTTTTCCTTTTTTTTTTTCCCTTATGAGCAGAAGGAGAGAGGAGTGTCATGTGCTACCATGTTAAATAGACTAATAACCCTCTGCATATAAGTCTGCTTGATGAAGCCACAGCAGCTATCCTTCTTTCTCTCTAAACAAAGAATCCATCTGCAATTTTGATTCCTCCATAACCGACCAAATGAAACTGCTTCTATGAATACTTTAGAAGAAAATGATAACAATGAAATCTTACAAGTTGTCAGCACCTGTGAGGTTTTACAAAGCATGTCTCGACATTGCTGACAGCTAAAACCACAATGCCCATGTGACTTCCATTAGAGGTGCCTGTACATCCTCAGGACTCAGAATGAGGTTTTGCCATCTTGAAAAACATCGCCTCTGCGCATCTGCCTGGGCCCATGGTCGGCTAAGACTTGGAGAGGAGAGGGGCTCGGACCCTCCAGAACTTTCCATTAATGGGACTGAACATGCACCACATCAGTGAGGAGAGAGGTGTAGATATGCCAAACAGTTCCAGGAATTCATTGACTATGCAATGAAACAATGTTATAAAGAGCAAGTCCAGTAAAGATTGGGGCAGCCACAGTGGCAGCAACAGTACATCTTTCACCCCACTGGACTCAGGAGAACATCAGGTGAAACATTGTTATAGAAGGACAGTGGACTGGCTGGATGTGGTGGGCTCGCATTGGTAGTGACTATTGTAATCTCGCTCTCTTTTTCACTCACTCTTTTCTCTTCTTTCCCCTCCTGCTCCTTAAAATAAAGTAGTTTAGCACTTGGCTCTGTTCGAGTCTTAATTCTGTTCCCGAGAATACATGAAATCTAGTCATGATAACCCGTTCAATTGGACACAATCAGGAGCTAACATGAGTTAAGCCCAGCCACACTCAGCCACCCAGAATTGTCTGAGGTTGGTTGGAAAGTAAGGGAGGGGGCTGGACTCCTGCCAAAGTTAGTGTGACCCTACAGGGGATCATGACAGCACCATCTCACCTGACAATGTCTGGCCTAGAAAGACAGAAAAGGAGAGAGGTCCTTTTGAGGTAATATCTGTGGGTTTTCTCAAGCAAGAAGCAACAGTGGCTGTCGGGAAAACCTGATTTCTAAGTACTGTCCAAGTGAAACTCTTTTGCTTCATCTCAAGCTTGGCACTGCCATTTTTTTTAAAGGTAAAAAATTTATATGCACATTGTGCTGGGTGAACTTTATAGAAAGGGTTATTTACCTTAAAAACAACTAGAACTTATCTCTACAAAGATCCAATCTCTGCAAATACTTACAATACATATTTAAAATTGTGTTCTGAAGTCAATTGGCCTGCTTTTATGCATACTGCTGAGAGTGAATCTAAGTGTTTGCAGCATACAAATATTTACCCACAGAGAATGACATACATTTGAAAACATTTTTCACGAATCATATAAATCTGCTGAAGTTATTGTTTGGGAAAAGCATTATACTGCTCATTTCAAGATACTCCTGCTCCTAATTCCAGTTCCAGGCATACTGTCCTTGTTAGAATAGCAGCAAATGGAAGTAGTATCAAGACATGTAATTTTTTGAAAGGTTAAACAATCCTCTACAGTTTCAGTAACTTATTATTCAGTTGTCCCTTAAGGGAAAAAAAAGAAAAGGCAATTCATCCTTTCTCATCACCAAACATGCAAGCTTTGTCATTTCAAAAAGTTCTAAGACTTACTGATCATTTGGATTTCTAGTTCCCTGAAGTTCAGTGGTACCAGATATGACAGTCTTTTCTTTTGCACTGCATCCACCATTTTGGGGATGAGATGGCAATGGGGAGAGGAATGTTTTTATTCAGTTTAGTCAATGTAAGCACTATGATGCAAACTGTGGAGATTACTTCAGGGTCACTACCTTGTTATGGTGTAAACCCAGCTGGCAACAATCAAAACATAGAGCTGCTTATTCATTCCCTGCCACTTTGGCAGGATGGAGAGGAGAACCAAGAGGAAGAAGTAAAACTTTTTGGGCTCAGATAAGGACAATATAATAGAACAGCACAAGAAGAGAACAAGAATCCATATCAACAGCAAAGGAACACACAAAGTGAACAATGGCTGATGTAATTGCTCACCTCCCAGGCTTCCTGTTCCCCACTATATACTGACTTTGACATCAGTATAGCATGGAGTAATCTGGCCATGGCCTTCATGGCATCTGGTGAAAATTCAGCCTTTTCCAGTCAAACCCAGGACATATCTGAATCCCATCTGATGGGACAAGTATCCCTGCAGAGGAAGAGAAAGAGGATGATTCCTTCCTCTGTGTTTCCCTAAGGCACCTCATCACCAAAATGATGGTCAATCCCAAGAGTGCTGAAGGGCAGCTGTTATCTATTTTGTCGTCTAACCAGATTGATTTGCACTAAAGTATTGTCCCAACTCCAGACTATTAGGTGATAGAATGTAATTGTAACAAGGATATAAGGATAAAATATACCACCAGAGGTAGTCTGCAGGTATAAAGGGAGAGAGGGAGGAAAGTTGTGTGTTACTTCCTCATATTGTTCTCCTAAAGAAGTGCAATCACAGATTCATAGAATCTCAAGGTCTGGAAAGGACCTAGAAAGGTCATCTAGTCCAGTTTCCCTGCTAAACTAGGGTCATCTACAGTAGGCTACACAGGAACTCCTCTAGGTATGTTTTGAATTTCCCCAGAGAAGGAGACTCAACAACCTACCTGGACAGCCTGTTTCCGTGCTCTGTCACCCTCACAGTGAAGAAATTCTTCCTTGTATTCCTTTGGAACCTCTTGTGTTCCAGCTTGTACCCATTGCCCCTTGTCCTATCATTGGACATCATTGAGAACAGCCTGACTCCATCCTCCTGACATCTGGCCTTTACATATTTGTAAACATTAATGAGGTCACCCTTCAGTCTCCACTTCTCCAAGCTAAAGTGCCAGGTCCCTCAGTCTTTCATCATAAGGGAGACACTCCAATCCATCATCTTTGTGGCCCTGTGCTGAACTCTCTCCAGCAGTTCCCTAGCTATTCTTTTTTAATATTCCTCTTACAGGGTTATCCAGCTGTCCTGGTAGGCCATAGGCAAAAGCAACATCTCAAAAAATGTCTTAATATACTGTACTTTTATGTCCAAAAAGTATTGTTTTCACCATGTCTGGAAGATATGAACAATGTAGGAATTAATATTTCTTGGAAGAGATTTTGGCAATTTAAAGTTTAGATTTCCCCATGCTTGTAGAAACTAGAGACTATATAGAACCTTTGTGCTTTTGAGTAGTACTCTTCTTCAGAAAACTCACATTTTGAGTGAATGACTAAAAGCTGTAAAAATGAAACAGAATTTGGGCCTAATGTACTCACAAGTTTTGCAAAATTATTTTATGAAGTTTAAAATTTACTATTAAGTTCAGCATTAAAATTTAGCATTAGATAGAGTTTAATATTTTGCCTAGATTTTGTCTGCAGTTACAACTGGATTAAGTTAAAATGCTGATAGTAGAATATTATTTGTTCTTTTCAGGAAGAAAATGAAGGAGTTTGCAAGACTCTGAGAAGCTCTTCACTGCTGATGCTACATAAGCTTATATAAAACAAACACAGCACCTTCCAACTATAGATAACCAGCTGACCATTACTGTCCTTTGAGAGTGATGTATTGCTTTCCTAGGAAAGGTATAGAAGTTAACTCTATCAATTGTGCAGTGTGTATCTTCTGAAATAATGCAACATGAGTGCCTGAAATGAAATATTCCACGGAATTTCCTCCATATCCTGCATCCCTTATCACATGGCTACTCCTGAAATCTTAATTTTTATTTAACCACCTGAAATATCCTCAGAGTAACATGTGGCAGGTAAAGTTTCTAGCATGTTGAATAATCCAAGTTCTCTTTAGTAAGTATAGTAGATTTTATCTTTTTGCTTTCGTATAGTGTTTATTAATTCAAAATATTAATACTAATTCATATAACATGGAAAGTATAGTTTGCCTATGCTTATTTTGGCAATACTTACAAGCAATTTTGCAGGAAACTCAAATGTTGCAATTGCAGGATAGAAAATGTCTCAATTAGATTACGTTATTAGGAAATGCTGTGATAGAACAAAGAAAAATGAGTGAAAAATAATGTTAATAGATGCTAATAAATGTTAAAAAGTCAGCAGAAGTACCATATAAGTATTAGAGGGGACAAGTTTCAGAAACATCACCAAATTTTTTTAATTTTCTAGGAACTTATTTAGTGTTTGAAATTGTTCAGCAATTTAGAAACTGCTTCTATGAACTGGTCAAATAAATCATGCTGAAGGTTTTTTTTTTATTCCAAGAGAAAATGAGAATCTAGGAAGACTGAAAAAGAAGGTAGGTTATGGTACAGAAATTCTCTATTAAACTGAAAAAGGCAGGTTTTTCACAAAAATAGTCAGCTTACGTTCACGGGTTTACTGCTCAGATTCACCCCTTAAGGAAATCTCTTTGTTGGCCCTGAGGCTACAATAAATAGATATCTCTGCTGTTGGAATTCATATTGAATACTTCTTTCTCAGGTTCCTATGAAAAATCATTTTGTTTGCTGTGAAAGTTAGTTTAACGAAGCCAGTGGAAAAGTTCTGTTGATTTTAAATCATGGCAAATATGGATGCACAAAGGTCTTGTTGTTTTAGATCTATTCACCTGTCATCTTAAATCTTAAAATTTGCATTTGCTTGATCTCATACACAATATTTCAGAAGTTAACATACTACTATTATTGTCACAATTTTTATTGCCTCAGGAGTTTTATTCCTTCCATTTACTTTTGAACCAGTGAGCATAAAATATCTTTCACCTTTTCTGAATACCCAGAGAAAGTGGAATAGAGGAATGATTAAAGTTATTTTTATAAAGCTTAGCTTTTTTTTCTAAGAATACAGTACATAATTTGGAAAGTCTTGCATGAGCATTGTATTCTCAACTTATGCAAAAAAGTTTTGGTTTTGTTGCTTTCTGAATCCATGTTAGGCTATTTTTCTTAGTATTTATATTATTTTAATGCATGATGTGAAAGTGACAAAAGACCTCACAATCTATGCTAGAATTCTTTAGTCTTAAACAATGGTAAGGGAGAGAGTGAAGAGGTATATAACTGATATACTGTTTTCCACTTGGATGGTGTTTTTCTGGATTCACCCTTCTCTTGCGATTTGCCTATGTTAAAAGAGAAGTAATCCTGGTTTAGTTCTACTAGTTTCATGCAGAAAGCCCTTTCTGGTAAAAAAAAAAGGCATTTTTTCTGATTAAATGTGCAAGTTCAGCTTTTAAATATGTTTTAGCAAATGTCAAGGACTTCTACTAAGCTTTCTTAAGCTCTTTCCAAGGTCAAACTGCATGACACGAAATACTATGTTTCTACGCATTCATTCTTAAAAGAGTGTTACAAAAAATTATAATCATTCTAAAAAGTCTAAGTATTAAACAAGATATGGTGAGAATGACCAGGAAGTGAAGGTACTGAGGAATCTGTCCATGTAAATACCCATATATATTCATTTACTTCTTACTAGGAAGAAGTGGAAGAAGTCTTACAGAGTGTGTGGTATGTGAAATCTGACTGATATTTTCCAATCATTGTTGAATATCTATCAGAAGATAGAAAAAAGAAGAGGGAGGAAAGTACTAGTGGAAAAGAGAAAGAGAAATTATAAAAAGAATGTTTTGTTTTCCCCTTCAGATGAGGTTTAGCAGAAGCAAGTATGTCTTTTTTCTGGGAAGTAATGAGTATTAATATCAGTGATATTGCAACAAGAAAAAGCACAGATCCCGTAATTTCAATTGCAATGCAGTAGCTTTTGCTGTGAAAGCATTTAATGTTACTTTGTCAACATATTTAAATTTGAGGACTACTCAGCTGTCTTGTACCTTTTTTTTTTTTTGTCAGGGTTAGAGCTTGCTGGGGTTTTTTTATCATACTAGCTATTTTTACAGTAATACAACATAACAAAAAGCTGAAGGCCACAACTAGTTCTATTTTTTTCTGTGCAAAATAGTACCTTGAGGGTTGTGAAGGGCTCTGTGGTGTTGAAGAGTAAACAATGCCACAGAATGAAAGGCAAGATATTTTTTAGAGGGAGTGTGTGGGTCAAAATCCCTAATAAAAAATGAGATAACAAAGGATGGTTATTTGCACACTATCGCATGACTGATGTAAAACATGACAATGCATTTTTGCTACCTATATTACATTTTTTGGTAAGAGTTCAAAGTTACAAGTAAATCCTTGCATGGTCAAAAATATGAAGGACAATGAAAGCTGAGGAGCCTATATACGCCTCGCCTCTCAGATCTGTCCTTGGGTATTATTTGAACAAGCTTTAAGAAGAGCCTCAGAAGTAGCTTCCTATGGCTTAATCTTTTTTTTACCAGGAAACAAGTGATAGGTTTTTTACAGTGAAGCCAGAGCAAATAACAGAGGCTTCTCTTATACTTGTAAATGCGTTTTTGACATTTATTATTTTTCTGAATAAAGCTGAAAGAAGCAAGGAAAAAAAGTTACAAAACTGGCCGAGTTCTGCTACAAAGTAAGTTCAAAATAGGTAGTGCTTTTCAGAAACTCATTACACTGAGACTATACACACACGTATTTTTTAATCTTACTATTATGTAACTGTATACACTGCTGTATATTGCAATAGTACATGCGTATTAATATTCCTGACTGTCAGAATTAGCATAAGTTAATTCTCTACATTTTGTTAATTAAAGATGGGAAGGAAGTTTTTAGAGAGCTAGATAAGCAAGCAGGATAGATAAGTAGTCTCCAGATAGGGCAGATTGCCTCTTCTTTCAGGAGCAGAACTGATATGCAGATATAAGAAATATCATTTCCCTTACCTCTCAGTCGAGGCTATAGAGAGCAGTCTGCCTATCCCCTGACGCTCCCAGGAGACCCAATAGAAAACTACTAAAAGTGCTTAAGACCTTGAGTCTGAAATATAATTGCTCAAACAATATGCTAACATAGAATATATGTAACTGATACTAAAAGCACTGAGAATTCTCAGTTTAAGTACAGATAATCATCTTACATTTTATGCAACTGTATGTAATGAAGTATGTGTAAGCAATGCTGGTATATTACATGTAGATGTTTTTAATATCCAAATAAAAGCTATTGCATAAGTTAAAATGAACCAAGATATGGTAAGAAAAATCAGAAAAAAACCCTGTGTTTGTAAAATTTTATTAAAGATAGCTTTCTACAGGCAGCATCAATTACCTGGCCTTTTTTAGGCCAGATGAACAAGGTAAGGTCTTAATCCACCTGTTTTAAAACTATTGTAGACATTTTGAAAAGCTTTTCCATAACTGAAGAGTAAGAAAATTTCCACATAATTAGAGAGACACACTAATGTTGCTAGAATTTGGAAGAAGGTCTATGAGTTAAAAAGAAGAAGAATTATAGATAATTCAGAGAGGCACCTGCAGAAACCTCAAGGGAACATTGAAATGCCAGAAGTCACTTCAGTGAAGGTAATGGAGTACCTGTCACTGATGGGGCATTTGTGTGGAATGGACACACAGGGAAGAGACCAACCAAGGAATCAGCACTATGCAGCCCAGCCTGCTGTTAGACTGGCATAAAAGCAAGGGGAAGCTGAAATGTTATATAGCTGTCATTATATCTCAAATCTTCAACTGCTTGAAGTGTTAATTTTCTCTGTACTCTCATGAGGTGGATAGGTGTTATTTCTGTTTCATCAGAGGAGAAGTAGAGCACAGAGCACTACACTTTCCTAAGTGTCAGCACAGCTCATAAGAAGCTGATAAAGTACACTGCAGCAGAGAAGGATATTGCTACTTAAAGTGGTATCTGCAAGCACTCCTGTTGCAAATACAGACTTTACTGATATAGGACCTTACAGCCTCCCATACACAGCAGTCAAATTTATTTTTCTGTTATAACTGTACTGATATAAAAACAATAGCTGAAAAAATACATAAATTCTAAGCAATATGAATGTGTGGTTCCACAATCACTTGATGCCTGTTTAGGCTCTGCTCGCCTTAAGAATCACAATTACAGTCTTCCCCTCATGCTTTGTGTACACATTCACATCAACTTCTTTATGTTGCTCTCTCATCTCAGACCTTGAGTGAGCTATTTCATTCCAAGGATGTGGCTTAGAAGTGCCCATTTTTTTGTCCTCAGAGCCAGCTTTCACCTGAACCATGTCATGGGAGTAGGAAGCCAGCAATGGGAGTAAACATAGGGACAGTGGGAGGGTAGGTTGCCTTTTTCAGAAGCAGTAGCGTCTTCAGTGATCTTAAACTATCATATAACATCACTGCTATTTTGACAGCACAAGATGTATGGATTAGCCAGCCCTCATGCTTCTGAAAATAGCAACTGACAAGTCTAATAGATACACTTTGACTTTTCCTTCTGAGAAATGAAATAACATGTAAAGATCCCACAGGATGTCTGTGGAAGAACTGCTAACAGGACAGAATTCTTTTGCACTTTAATGCTTGAGACACACTCTACAGAAGGCTTAAACTTCTTGTGCCACGTGTAAAATATTTATCACTCCTTATTTCAGTGTCTGAGAATATTTTGTTAATTTCTTTTAGAATGCTCATCTATGAATAAAGATATTTGTAATAAGTAATACAGCTAGGGAACTCCATTGGCACATTTCCAAAAGGCTGCTGTCTGAGAGCACACTGGTGAGGGAGCACTTTTGGGTTGATTGCCAGTAGACTGATTTTGGTGCAGAACATTTTTTTTTTTTTTTAATTCCTAGAAAGTTGAATGGCTAACAGGAAATTCATTCAGCTACTGTGTCATGTAGGATGCATTCCTCATGCTGTGATGAATCACTTGGGGGAAGAACAGCTGCATATGACTCCTCTAGCATAATAAACCAAGGGTTCATCAATTCCAGGGGCAAAAATTTACATATTCATATGTGTTAATATGTAATAGTACAGAGAGTAGATTTTGATTACCAAGGACTCCTTGATTTACCTAGAAGAATAATAAGTGGCAACAGAATTGAAAATTTACTTTTTAAACCAGTTGACCAAGGAAATCTAGATTACTCTGTAAATTGCATGGTATACCAGACAGAAAAGGAATGCTCTATGTATAATCATCTACTTTCCTAAAAATGCACCATGGACTTTTTTTTTAATCTTGTGCTCAGTATGGCACTAAAAAGTTTTCAATGTGCTCCTGTTTTCCTCAGATAACGTCACTGAAGTTTCACAAATAGAGGTACAGTCATCATGTAAAAGTTACTTGAGCAAAATGCTAAAAACAACCATTTATCATCAAGTTGGAAGCAAACAAGGGTAGAAGAACCATGAATGTTATTTTTTTAGCTTCTTCATTCAGATGTTAGCAGTCACTATAAGATATCATAATATTTATTTTCCATCATTATATTTTATAGTGTTTTTCTTTCCATAAAATAAATTTCAAATGCTTACAATATACAATAGGCATACTAGGGTTGAAGGCAGCAAATTTGTTGTGAGATGTACAGTATCCATGTGTTCATATAAATAGCTTACCTTCACTGTTCTTACTACACAAAATATCAATGGAAGTAAACAATAAATCACCACTTAAGATCAAATACTTCCAGCAATAATTACTGGAAGAACTGCAGGTCAGACAATTGATAACCAAGTCTCTCGGGAGCAATGAAATCTAGGTTTTAAAATACAATAGCATTCATAAAATATTGAGTAATTTTTAAATGGATCTTCAGGAGTGTTAGAAGGATGACAGTAGTTTTTGGATTCTCATGTATTTCCACTAACCACACATAGACTTTCTCTTCTCCTATGATATGACATCTGGAAGAAGACATGGCTATGCAGGCAGAAAACTGCATGTTTAGCTGATATGGAGGAAAAATGTGTTCAGATATCCTTCAGAAGCTCCTACCAAGCTCATACCCCAGAGCTAGGGTTTGGGGCAAGGGAAGGACTTTAGCAACTCTTCATTTTATGGTATGTGCTGTAAAAGAATAAACAAGCTTAAAACCTTGACTTCAGCAGAACTGTAAGCTTGTCTTGTTACTGCTTTTCTTGGTTCCTATGGATGCAGAAAAGAGTTTTGAGTATCTTTCAGATTAAGACTTAAGATTTCAGTTTCTGAGACAAAAACAGATAAGGCATTTTAATACTCCAAATTCCATGTCATTCCAGCTTTTGCTAGAAGCCTATGGCACTTGAAAAAGTGAAAAGCAATCTGCTCCATATGAGGTGGTCACAACTTTATGACTTGTAAATGATAATGCCACCTGCTAATTTGAATAGATGGCTGTGAATCTGAGGTGTCATACTCAGTACCAGATGGCATCTCATGCTTGATGGCACCTAGATCATACAGAAGGTAGGGGTGACAGCTTGATATGCTGGCAGCTGTGGACAAGAGTGAGCAGTGTTGGTGCTGCAGGTTGCTATCCTCACTGAAGTATCTTGCAAATCTGGAAAAGGCTGGCTGCTCCTCTGGACTATCTGGCACTATTTGTCTGCAAGGAAATTTCCACTCAAAAAGGTTTTTTTGGTTTATTTTTTTTCCACCCCCTTGGCAGGCAGAAGGAACACACTGATCAGTCCTTCTTCTGACTCCTCACTGGATCCTGGAAAGCAAGCCAGGAGCATGGGCCACCAGCCCCTCAAGAACATTCCAGGCTGGGCTTCAATGGTCTATGGAGAATGTGGTGTGGGCTCATGATCCTTTCTCCACTCTCGCCCCAGATAGTATCCCAATCTCAAGTGCTCTTCAGTCAGGGGCAAAGCTGGAGTCAGAGGACTGTGCCCTCAGAGAATACCTTGTCAAATTAAAAAACAGATCACTTTTGTGGTGATGCTTTTTAAGTCCTGATGATCATCACTTTTCCCTGCTTCTGTTGGTAAAGCTGGCCCCACAATACCCTACATCAAATGCAAACATGCACTATACAGCTGCTCTCTCTGTCTCTTCATGCTTATGTTTGGTTTGGTGTGACTGATTGGTAAAGAAGGTGTATAAACAAGCTACATGCCAGCTAAAATTTCAGCATGGATATTCCCAGCTGGACAAATGCTATTAGAGGCTGACTGGTTTATGCTGCTTAATCAAAATAATGGAAGGAATTCAGTGGAAAGGATATTACCCTAAATATTTGATATTTAAATAGCTTTAAAATCAGTCTCTTGATTATTTTTTAAGCATTCAACAAATACAAAATAAGTAATGTAAAAATAATTTCATGTTATTAGTGAACTCCAGTGTGTGTCAGGGATAGTGGACATATAGTAAATTCACTTGACAAAGAATAGTAAAAAATAATACAAATCATAAAATACAGTGCCTGCAATTCCAAGACTGCACTCTAGACATTGTTTTGATAGCCAATAATGCTACTTAGGTAAAATATTGACTGCTTTAAGTTCAAAGTTACTGTCAGAGACTTAATTTTTTAGGTGTTTTTTTGTTTAAAAAAGAAGACAAGAAGATTGGATATAATCGCATGCCTTTATGGAAATACCTGACATTCAGGCTATTAAGAGTGAAGGCATTCTTATATCTTTTTACATATATTTGATGTCCCAGTTTAAAATTCTTATTTTTTTAAAGCCGTCATGGATCAGTTGCCCTGATTATAACTGACAAATTTCATATCTGTCTCTTTCCTTTTATTATTTTATTATATAGTCGTACAACTAATCATTCAGCACGTTCGCAGCAACTGAGATGCACCTGAAAGACATCCTTCCAAAGCACACATAACATGAACATTCTCAGTACCTAGCAATCACTTTTTATTACTTAAGGTGCTGGTAATTCAGTCCCACCCTCCACATGGTCCTCCACATTGATATAAAAATTTGAACTTTACTTTATCTATCATGCCCTAATACTGGTATATATCTATTTTGAAACAGTCTAAGCAATGGTATCACTTCTGGCACATAGAAGATAGAATTCAACCCAAAAGGGTCTATAAGATAATTTATCAGAAAACCAAAATAAAATCATGAATGAGTTCCACAGCATTCAGAAAAATCGTTGGAGAGGAAAAGACGGAACTACAACCTAAATATTTAGATTAAATATGAAATATTGATTCTAACTTCTGACCTAAATAATTTTCTTCTGAAAGGCTATCCACAACGAAAGGGGCACTACAAGGGAGTGAGACGTAAGAATGCCAAGAGGAAGACATATAAGGCAAAAGGAAGAGAAGAGTTCATATCCTTGATACCGAATGTTGTACAATCAAAGGGAAAACCCCTCGTATGTTTATTTTTTGCAAGGATCACATCTTCATTTGTTTCCTAGGGAGGACTTTCCTCGATGCCTCTCTGCATAGACTCACTCCTCAAGAAACTCTCTGACTGGCACACTATCCTCTCTTGCAGGCGTGGAGGTAACGTGCCACCACACCTCACGTATCTGCTGTTTCCAGCTGAGACAGCTCAATTCATCCAGAAGCCACAAGGATGGGATGTAAAGGCTGGTTTTGGCATGCTGCACTGCCTGCCACCAGCACGTGCCCACGTTGGTCACTACTGTGTTCCCTGACCACTCCTGTGACCGTGGCTGCAGCCCTGTCCTACCAGTGCTTCCCTCCTCCTCACTGCTCACCCATCAGGAAGAGGCATCAGGCTCATTGCCAACACTGCAACTTCCAACAGCCTTGAGCTAGTCTGCAGCAGCATTACTGAACAGGCAAGCACAGCTAGGCACCTGACAAAACCTAAATACTGATGCTAATGTGGGTGTAAGAGTTCCTGATGTCATTGAGTCACTGTGTCCACAGCTGACAGCACTGACAGTAGATTGAAAGAGTTTCCTTACTGAGCCATCTCGAGTGCCACTCAAATCCCTCTTGTGTCTACCAGCCTGCTCTGAGCCACAAGCAACACTGTGTACACTCTGCTTTCACAGGTAATTTAATTCACAAAAAGGGTGAGTTTTGCTCTATTAAATCAAAATAGGAAATAAATAGGACCTGTACCTCTCATGGTTCATATGAGTCATTAATTCCTTGCTTAGATTGGTTTTGAATGTTTTCTTTAGTATCCTCACATCAGAAGCTTAGCTCAGTTCAGTTCATTTCTTACCTCTTCGATTCTTTAGTTAACATAACTTCCCTTTGCAGATATTTCTTAGCTCAATGAGGCATAAGAAGTGGTTCACTGCAGTCAAACATGGTTACCTACAGCAGTCATGAGCAGCAGAGCTGGAAAATGTGTGTTTGTTTATTTTTTAAGCAACAGAGCTACAGTCCTCTTTGTAGATGCCCTTTAAGTACTGGAAAATTATGATAAGATCACACCTTGAGCTTTCTGTTCTGCAGAGTAAAAAAATCTAACTACTTCAGTCTTTGCTCATAGGGCACATTCTCCAGGTCTTTGATCATCTTTGGCAGCTCTTTGATCATCTTTGGACTCTCTCCATTCTGTTCATGACTTCCTTGAATTATGGGGGACAAAGACTGGATGCTCCAAGTGTAGGCACTCCAAGTGTGGACAAGTGTTGGGTAGAGTGGGGTGATCACATGTCTTTCTCTGCTAGTAATGTGCCTGTGGATCCAGCCTGGGTTCTGATTTGCCTTCGTTGGTAGAGTAACTCACATTCAGCTTGTTGTCCACTGGGACCACCAAAACTCTTTCAGCAAGGCTGCTGTCCAGCCACATCAGATCATAGCCTATACTGGGTTCTCTGGTTATGTCATCCTGGGTGCAGACCTTGCACTTGTCTTTGTTGAACTGCATACAGGTCTTTGTGTCCTACTCTTCCAGCCTGTTAAGGTCTCTGCAATAGAAGGCTTAGCACTGAGAATGGAGAGGCTGCTCTTGATTCCAGGACTAGAAGCAAGGAGTCAAGTTGGCATCCAGACAGCAAGGTAGTATGTCTTTTGAGGGTAGCTCTTGCTTAATATTGTGGTTAAGAAGCAAGTTGAACTAATTGTGCCCTCCCTTGAAGAGCCCTACTGGCATGTAGTAGTGTGTTTACAGCCTCAGTCCACATAATGGAAAAGAGATTAATTTATCAAGCAATGCCCATAGTGTAAATCAATGCCCATATTATTTCAATCCCTTTCACAGTCTGGGAGCTACAATGGGAAGGTCTTAAACTACTACACTTTGTGGATCTGTCTCTGAGAGTGGATATTTTACAGGAAAGCTAAGGGTTAAGTCATCTTGTCTCTCCATTATCTGAAGTATAAACAATTCATTGTAATAGAAAGGACATTTGACATTCCTATAGCAAATAAAATATTTCAGTCACAATACTGCCTGTCTTAAAACTTCTTTACTCTTTCCAACACATAGCAAGATTCAAAAAGAAATAAGTTTCAGATTCTGTAAAATGAAATTCATGGCCTGTTTAATGGCATATAAAACTTATCAGATTTATGCTTTAAGTCAGAGTCTAGAAAGAATAATGAACCTATGGTGAGACACACCATTCTCAGAAACAGTAAGATTCTTACTTGTCCTAAAAATTGCCACGGTGTCATCTCATTTTTCCATTTTGGTAGAAGCAGACAGGAGATTAAAACAAGGAAAAAAACAATCTTAAGTAAACCAGATATGACTCAGGGCTCAAACCAGAGACAGATCAGTTATCTTCTGACACCATACTGGAAGGGCTGGTAAATAGAAGCATGTTAAATGACTGTTTAGTGCATGAACTTTGGGCTTACAAAAACTACCAGTCTCCAGAAATTTATATCTCAGCTTGGTATCTTCCTCTGAATATCATTTATGCTGTATTTGTTAGGCTTATGAAACCAAATAAATAACTTAAAAGAAAATGTATAGGGCGGCAAGGTGATCAATATCCTTCATCATCAGTTTATGTACATGTACCCCTTTCATCCCAACTGGGAAGGCTAAACTCTTCTGTTAGTCGAATGGTTTGAAAGCACTGACAGCCTGTTTACTGTTCAAGTCAGTTCAGATGCAGCACAGAATTTTAGGATTAAATGTGTCCATTACAGAGGTTGCTGTAGCAACAGCTATGCTTTAAAACTGAAATGCTAGTTTCATTACAGCCTCGCTTTCCATTTTCTGGTTGTATCCAGTAACCGTTTAATCAAGCCGAAAGTTTGGAATATGCCCAGAAAAATGATTTAATTTTGGTAGTTTACATAGCACCCATCCAAGTATCCTTGAATTCTGTGTTTTGTTTTGAATACAATGCAACATACTTCTGGCCTGTGCATAGCAACCTCATTTGTACGATATATTTTGATGTAATGTTTCATATAGAGTCTAAAATTTAAGCTCAGCTTGTTTTATAGGTCTCAATTCAAGCAGAAAGCTTGAAAAACTGAAAAAGAAACAAAACCACTTAGTTCTGAAATTTTCTTTTGAGTGTAATGTCCTGGCTGTTTCACAGGGCTCCGAGAAAATCAGATAGGTAGCTACTGCTTGGACTTCAAACCTTGCATCCCATTTCAGACCTTCTGCCACTTGAAAATCTCATTATATTATTGGTACATACCAATAATGGTTCTCCTTTCCCTCCCAAATCACTTAAATGTAAACAACTTTCTTTGGTTTTCAGATGCTAAGTTAAACAGTTTGTCTATGGTGGCTGAGAAGTGTGAGATTTAATTGAGTTTAGTGGCATTTAAAACTCACAAAACCTCAATGAAGCAACTCCCCCAGACTTTCCAAGTCAAGACTGGCACAGGTAGTCCCTGGGATGCCAGCAGGATTCAGTTATAACTAGTTTTGTGTACATTTTGCTGGTTCTATCTTCTCTTTCCTTTCCTCTTCTTCCTTCTTTCTCTTACAGAAATCTGCCGAATACCACAGCTTGCTGACTATCAGGAAGACATGTCTGGAGCAGACTGGTAAACTCCAGCTCCAGGCAGTGCTGCCACAGGTTGCTGAAGCTGCTGGAAGCATTTGCAGGATTAACAAGCTGATGCAAAGGTTTGTCACCTATCTAACAGCAGGGAGGAAGCTACTGCAACACCCCAAGAGCCAAGCCAGCTCCATATGTGAGCTCCTGAGCCACTCCTGTAGCCCTCCACTACAAACCCACTATACTGCTCTGTCAGAATGTCTGCTGCCAGTATTTGTACTGTTAAAACCCGAGGAGGGTGCCAATGACATTCCTTACTGCGCCCCCCCCCCCCAAAAGAAAGGTTAATGTTATAAATTCTTTGTCACTGAAAAGAACATTAAGAAAAATAACCCCACCCAGTCTAATTAACTTGCCAATCTCTGCATTAAATTATTAATCATACTCATTCCAAGTGCCTTTATATCAGATTGAATGTTATTTTTTTAAAGGCTCACATTCTGCTGATAAAAATATCACATTATGTTTCTTCAAGATGACTGGTTACAGCAAAACTATTAATAAAATCTTAATTAAGTGAGAGTTTTTTAATATGTCAATCTAAGATGTGGTAATGTTTTGGAGTCAGAAGAATTAATTCAGGAACTTCAGACAGTTTTCATTTAAATGAGATTAAGTGACTGATCCAAGATTTGTGCATCAACACAGTTTTATATTTAAAAAGGAATTTTACAATATCAAATTTCACAAAAGTAGGTTTCTATTTTATTGTTTATTTACCTTGAAGAAAAAGAAGTTATCTATTAAAAAGATATATTCACATTTTTTGTCAGAAGCATGTTCACAATGTTCCCACTCTTCCGTTTCCTTCCCCTGAACAATGCACTAGGCGTTGCTGAGACACAGCTATGGCATTCACAGGCATATTAAAGTTATTTAAAAAACTGTTGAAGGCAGAGAAAGTCTGGAGTACACGTCCTAGAATATATTGCCTTTAGAAACTCCAGTTATAAAGTCATTTCCTCTAGTTTAATCATAGCCCTGAAATGTTTCAAATGGCATTGTATAAACAAAGCAAAATATTTAACAACATCCTCCTTGTTTCCCTCAGCAAGTGAATAGATCCGTATTTCCCAAGGGAGAGAAACTCCGTAAGAGGTGAAAGAAAATGAAGTTGAAGGATTACAGTATGACCTTGAAAGAATAACCATGATCAGAGTTTTGTCACATTTAATTTCAACTACAATTAAAAACACCTTGAAAAGAGAAAAAATAAGCTTTATGTCTCACAGCTGAGTGCTTGCAACTTAAAAATACTATTGCATCCCATTTTGACTTGTTCAATGGAAATATTATCACCACAGTCCATTAATTCAGATATCTCATCTGTATTGTGAGAGGAAAAAGAATTTCCTTTTTCCTTGTAAGATGGTTTTATCAGATGACAGACGAAAAATCAAGGAAAGAAAAAAACCCTCTACAGATAAATAGAAAGAGTCTTCCAAGAAAGCTTATGTGTAAAAATAGCTCCAGGAAACAGCAAACCCCACAGGTTTCAACTCTGTTCAATGGATCCATCCCGACACACATTCTCACATCAACGCAAACAAAAGAGAAAAAAAATCAACAACATTTTTTAGTGCAGCTGTGACACAGCAGTTCAAGATTTTTGAAACCAGTGTGGTTCCAAAGCCATTTTTTCTCATTGTGGAAATCCTGAGTACTCTGCTTTCATGTTCTTGATCATAATTCTCCTGTTTGTCAAAACCAGAAAAGTAATGGCCAAACAGGCTGCTGAGATCAATGCAGTCTCTTAATGTTTATGTTTTCCTTTTTTGCTTTTCTTTTTTTTTTTTTAATTGAGAGAAAATCTGACCGAAGAATACAAGCAAAATCATAAAGGATATTTATCCTTTGCATAAATGCATCTCTTCTTGTAGTGGCTATGATGAAATTTACAATGATGAAGTGGGGAAGTAAAGGCAAAATATAAAAATATGATTCCTTGCTATTGTTGGGATTCCTTACATTTCTTTTGCGTGGTAGAGAGAAACTAATTTCTCTGTATTAAAAGAATTTGAAGTATACTGTTAGAGAAAAGTAAATAAATCAGTGTCAATAAAGAAAGCTCCAGCTTCAAGACTACTGATCTCAGCCGGTAAGCTTGATCTCAGTTGGCAAGCTTTTGTTCTCACCAGAAGTCAATGAGGAAGTTGCAATATGCATAAAAGATAAACAAATAGGGATGTAAAAGCAGAGCTTTCTGATGGCACAAAATTTTCACCCACAGTTACTACTGTAATTGCTGCAATTATTATTATTGTTCATGCCCTCAAAGTTGATCTAGATATTTATTCATATACATCCCTCCTAAGCATGTGTAAATGCAATACAAGTATATATGTACATTACCTCATTAGATGGTGTTTTCTGTTTGGGGGAATATTGAACAGTCATCTTTTACAATTCTCATTAAGAAAATATTTAAGATATAGCAATGATGCTTTTCTTTTAAGGAAAAAGTGCTACATCTACTCTAAGATTATCTGAAGTACAGTAGTTTGCACCATTTTATGTAGTATGAACTCACCCTTTTTTTTCATATAATATGAACCTACAAAGTAAGGACTGCCTTCCTTACAGTCAGCTGAAAGGAATCCATGGTAAAAATGTCCTGTAATGCTTCTTGTGTGGTTTTAAGACTGCCTTGTAGAGAAAGAACCGGCATGCAAATTAGTACAGCCATTTTTTTCAAAGCACACAACTCTGAATTGATTCTTCTGAACATGAGCAGGCACTCAAGAAATAGAAAGAGCAGTCTGTGTTGCAGACTCCTGACTCAGGCAGAGTTAAGTAAATGTTCACTCGCTTATATAATTTAAAGAAAAATCATCTGGGATTCTACAGAGAAAAGCTCACCTCCCCCACTCCATCTATCCATTTACATCTGTGGAGGCACCAGTGAGTCACATAGCAGTTCCCTATAAACCTCCCAAAACTGTTTATGCTAGTTACATGCAAAATATTTTCTTCCTGCTGTATAGAGGATCGTGTACGTCAATGTATTTGTGCACATACAAGACCTTTCCTGTACT
The DNA here is from genome assembly GCF_028858725.1 of Colius striatus. Taxonomy (NCBI): domain Eukaryota; kingdom Metazoa; phylum Chordata; class Aves; order Coliiformes; family Coliidae; genus Colius; species Colius striatus. The sequence continues at coordinate 86,062,414 of NC_084759.1, forward strand.
GTCATCCTCCCAACAGCTTCTGCCTAGTGACAGTTACATGCTAAGTGTTGTAGAGTAATTGCCTACACATTCACAAACAGGTAACAGAAAGCATCATTAAGTGGGATTTGCTAAGATAAACCTTTCTTTACAGGTTTCATGGAAACTCATTGTGTGTAAGTGAAAGTTGTCTACATTTTCACAGTTGTTTTCTGGGCTTGAAGCAGCAATCTGTCGGACAGATGTGAGCAGGTCTACTCCTCTTCTTAGTATTAATGAGCTTCCTGAGAAGTTACGCAGTGATGGATGACTCACTCAGTCCTTAGATGTCACAGGTGGGATGTGTAAGGTTAAACATAGATCTTTACAGCTGAGCTTTTAGATTATGAGTCCTCAAGTAAATGCCTAAGGAAAGCAACATCAATTGGCCCAAAAAAGTGTCACTTCCCTCCTTTGATTAGAAAGAGAATCTACATTGCAAACCTCTACAATAAGTAAGATAAATCCTGACTGATTGCAGTAAGAATATGTTTCTTTTTGCAAGTTTGTATATTTTTAATATCTCACAAATGTCTTTATACTTGCAGATGATCTGCATCTGATGCTTAGCTGCCTCTGGATATCTTTGTTTGAGTACTGGAGACAGATGAGTACTGGAGACAGAATATCTTTATTAGCCTTGCCCTCTACCAGACTTTAGGTCAGCAGATTCAGTGTCTATTTCAGAAACTCTCAGGTAACTAAAAAGAAGTTACCTGCTTTCAGTAAAACACTAAACAAGGAACCACTTTTATTAATAACTTGTATGTGAAAATTATTATAGTATTGAAATGCTCTTCTTCCTGCCTTTGAGAATCATAAAAAGCAGTGAAGTAGAGCAGAGTACTTGAAGTATTCTCTCTCTGCTCTGTGATTTTTCATTTCATAGACACTTAACTATTTACCTCTGTTATTTCACAGCTTCAGTACCTGTCTTTAACAACATTATGGAGGGAATACAATTTCTAAGCCCTCTGATATAGAGAGTGTACACTTAGAGGAAAAAGGGTGTTACTTAAAATAGTGGCATATGGTTTACTTGAAGTACAGAAGAGTTTGAGAAACTGTTGGTATACAGTAATGCAGCATACCAGTGGAGGTTGTCTTTGTCATTAGAAGACGGCAAGTGTCAGGCCCTAATCCAGAAATACCACAATAAAAAGATTTCTTCTCAAGTTAACCCAGATGACTAGATCACTGCAGTAGTCGTCTTATTAAATTCTTGTCTGGAATAAATGGGCAGGATCTACCAATATTCACTCCTTTTTTCTCCCAGCAGTTGGCTTGGCCCTCATTTCTAGACTAATGCTATACTGTGCAAACAAATCTTTTGTATGAGGCAATGCTTTACCCAAAGGGAATGTATAAATCTCACAGCATAACACTGATACAAGGAGAAAACAAACTTGCCCCGTAACATCTCAAGGTAAACTCCAATATAGCTGCACCAAATGCAGGAGGGAGTTCATAGCAGGGTAGATACATAAAAAAGAGAAGGATTGCTAGGATTAGATTTCTACCTAGGATTCATGTCTGCTACATGATTGTACTTTATCAAAACAGAAAGAAAGACTCACTGATGTACTTGTAGGAAATTCTTTTTAGGCTGTAGCATGGGCATAAATGGTCAAGAACCTTTCTACCAGTCAACATTAAGGGTTTTGGTAGCTCCTATTTAGAGATTGTCTGAGGTGAGGAAAAGGAAACAGACCTATTCACCAGTCCTGGTTAAATGAAGACTTACGAGTATGCTCTGCTCACACAATGGAAAGGTTTTTTTGTGGAGCTGCTCTTTTATTAGCTTGGTTATTGATAAAACAAAATTTGTTCTGACTCAGTTTTGAAGCTGGCTTCCCAGTTGGATCCAATATTCAAGAAAACATAACCAACACCATGGCATATGAAGTCTGAATTTTCAAAATGCTTAAATGGCTTTTCTTTCTTCTGATTGACCAAATTTACAGACTTTCTATTTTGGTTTCACCATATTGTTCCTGTTACCAGTAGTGGAACAGATCTTTAGTTAGATCCTTTTAATAAGGTCTTTTCTTAGTGAGGCTTCTGTTAAATTTAGCATTTAGCTTTAAGGTACCCATTTCCTTTGAAGGTAAGCAAAAATGTTCCTAAATTATTATTTTCTAGAGAGCTCACAGTAATTATAAGAAGTTCTTACTTTGTGAGAAATAGTTGTGGGAATCTGATAGCTTTGGGCATACTCTTAGGTCTTCATTTCATCTGCACTAGTTATTATAACTCTTGCTCCCACCACTTTGGATGACCTCTGATTTCAGAGGTACAGAAGACCTTATGTATCTGAAAATACACTTTTTCATGGACTCATTAGCCCACAAAGATAAAAAAGAAATTTCTGCAGAAGCTGTTTCTTTTACATCAGATAACTGGTAGGAGATGCTTGGAACTTTAGAGTTGGGGTTAAAAAAAAGTAAAATATCCATAGGAGTCAGGGAAACTTTCAGCAAAATACAGATGTGCTAAACGAGTCTAGTTGTATAGAGCCAAAATAAATATCTCTCTGTTGTATTGTTCTGAAACAAATTTTGCTTAAAAGTCATTAGGACAGAGATTCCTCGATCATTAAAAGCATAAACCCTAAGAGAAGTTAAAAAGTACAAAACTTAAAGAAAGGTAAGAAATACCTGAAGCAAACAGGAACATTGATGGAGATTTCTACCTGTGCCAAATTATAGGCCAAGTTGAGAGAATAAGATTTTGTTTATAATACAGAAAATGGGCACCTTGGAGCAAAGACAATGAATTTTAGTCAGTTAATTGAGGCAAATATTCCCATATAGCATTTTTGTTTCCTCTTTGTAAAAATATTCTGGAACTAAAAATGTTTATACAGTATGTAAAATTCTGCTTCAGCAGATATTCCCCTAGAATGGACCACTTGAGAAGAATTTACTTCACATTTGAATGAAGCTCAGGAGAACTTTAACTCATTAAAAGCTCAATTAATTTAGTAAAGTATGACTTTTGTTTCAGAAGCACAGCTATTTTTACTGGCATGAACAAGTTGGCAATTAAGTCTTTGCACCTTTGCCAATACAACGGCAGATCCTGTTTCAGTTTTCTAACAAAGGGATATTTTCAATAAACATGAAAAAATCATACAAAGTACTACGAAAAGAACATTAGTTAATAGATAATCATCGAAGCTAATTCTTTCCTGAACATCGACTCCATATGTATTTCTAGTTACAAAAAGACAACTGATATGTACCATAGCTTGAAAATTTTCAAAGCAAACATCTTTTGATGATGAAACTTATGCAAGGGAGGGAGAGCATCATATCCTACTCCTCTTCCTTCAACATTACTTTCTGAGCTTCTCAGAGTACGAACAACACACAGAAAATGTAATTAATGAAGTCTCTGTGAACAGCTGGCACACTAAAAGCAACTATCATATGAATTATAGAGTGGCTAAATCTCTACCACCAACCATTGGTAGCCAAACAACCAACTGAGTAACAGATACAGAGATGGGAAAAAGCAAAGTGCAGTTTGTTTTTCTGGTTATTTTTCCTATCAATGTGCATATGGGAACCACATTTTTAATAGTCTCCTTAAAGGAAACACCAAACTGTGAGCACTAAAGTAGACTCCATGCCATGTTTAGTGCATTTAAATTGCAGAAGCAAAGACATCTGGATTGTCACTAGCTGATATTTCATCCAATAGAAAGCTGAACACAAGAACATCTGCTGTCTAGAAACTGCCACCAGTCAGTGAAACTTGCAGACACACAATGACATGCAAATGACAGATAAGGCAAAGGGGGAAAAGTTATGGTGGGAATTAGCACCACTTCATGGCACTGACATTGCACATTTTAGGGAAAGAAGCAATAGTCTGCTGCAGCAGCCAAACAGATCCATTTTTCTCCATTTGGATAAAGTAACCCTATAAAGTTCACACTCCCAAGGGAAACAGGTGATGTTCCAGAACAGAGGAAGAAAAAGGGCAACAAGTCTGACATTTTTGCTTGCAGATAACCTCGGAAAGGCAAGGAGCACAGTGAATTAGAGTAGGACATCCCAGGGCACAGAAACAGAAGGTCCCAGGAGTCAGCACTTCACAGTAATGGTTGTAGGTGTCCTGGAAAAGTTAGGAGTCTCAGGTCAGTTACCCAGTATCACCTACTGCTTCTTTTATTTTTCTTCCTAGTATCTAATATCTGGTCATATGAGATCCAGTAATTCTAATTACTAATTATTGTTATGTAAGCACGGCTGGAAAAAGGGCATGTGCTTAGCAAGTGAGAACAATTATTGTGTTGAGTTAAAGTCAGATACTAAACCCATTAAACAGTCTCTTTGCCTCAGAATAATTTCTGTAGAATGTGTAACTCACTTCAAGTTCATGTCCAGATCTAAATCATCATAATCCAACTTCAAAATTAACTGGTCGGTTTTCAAGTTTTTGTTTTACCAAGAACAGCCAACACTAATAGTTTGAAAAAACAACTACCATGCTTTGGGGAGAGTAAAATTGAAGCATCTCTTGATACTATATGATGTAACTGAAACACATTATAATTTGAACAATTTGGTGCTCTTGCAAAAGTCTAATGTAAAGAGAGGGGAAAGGTTTCTCCTTTCCTTCACCTCACTAGAACTCTTTGTGCTCCTAATGACCTAAGCAGGGCAGGTGAACAAAACAGTGAAGTGTCTGCAGCAGATAAAAATTGGCCTGTAGAATGGTTTCAGGCCCAAATAAATTATTTATCAGTGACTCAGCACATTTCTTCTCTGAGAGTGAACAATGCAGCAATAACAATGGGTACAGGCTTATTTTTGCATCCAGGAAAAAAAAATCTGATTAAGATAAACAAGTAATAAGCAAAGTTACCACTTACTCCAAACATATAAATACTGTCTGCAAATGAACATCTACTGGCAATGTTCCTTGAAGATATTTAAAAATGCCTCATACTGACATTTAATCCAAAATCCATTATGCTGCAGTCAAGAATAAAAAAGGGTTAACAGTCTCAGCTGGTTTCCTGGTGTACTATTTGTCTGTGTAAGTGAAGGATAGGATAGGGATATTGCATATAATGTTGAGTATGTTGTAGAAATAATATGGATAATACCCACCAAAGAGCTACTTTGAAGTACTTTCTTGTGATAGGTTTTACAAACATATAGAAATATAATACACCTTTTTCCTGAAAAGCATATGATCTAAGAAGTCAAGACAAAGACAGGGAGAAAAAAAAATTTGCAGAGAGATGTGAAGTGGTTAACACAAGTAGGCAGTAACAGTACTGTTTTCAATCTATTTTAAGCTTCCTGGTTTTGTTTTAGACCTCAGGAAGAACTTGTATGCCCATAGTTCATCCCCTTTTCTGGTTTAATAAGATCTATTTACATACATATATGAAGACTGTTCCACATAAACCTCACCCTAACAAATTAGCTAAAACAATCCAGTAAGTTCAGGCAGGGACCAAAAACTTTTTTTGTCTCACGCTAACACCTATCTACAGTGGGAAGTATCTATAGCTTCCCACATTAATCATGTGTCTTATAAAACCCTGGACAGATACTACCAGAGAATTTATTTATACTGGGCCTTGGATCTCTCTTTCCAACAAAACTAACTGTTGAGGGGACTCTGGGTGTTGGAATGGGAGCTGTTTACAAGTGTTAGTATCCAAATTGTAATGAATTGTATGCCTAAAACTACCTAAAATAGAAGGATTCAATTGTAGACATAAGAGAATGGAGAACTAAGCTCTCACGTGAGAAACAAACACGTTAGTATGATATGCTCAAAAGCAGGCAGTGGCTATATCGGTTTTCAGTCTGAGTTTTCTCTGCCTGCTGTAGCACATGATGGTTCCACAGCTACTATAGTGACTAAGATTGTGTAGGCATACTTTGAACTAGACAATCTGGGTGTTTTTTGGCATTGTAACCATGAGCTAATCTATTTGGCACTTATTCAGCTTCTCAGGTAGGTTTTACAGCTAGATCTAGCACCATAGAGCTATCAGCAGTAGTGAAACTAGTTTAAAGCTAGCTTAGCTATATTCTCTTGTACACTGCTCATTGCTTCAGAGAGGTAACTTGAGACAAGCTTGACTGCAAAAGATGATCGGTTGTGAAAATCAGAGACCTTTCAGGAGCTCCAAATCAGCTCTCAAAAACCTGAAGTGTGCAAAAAATAAAACAAGTTAGGACTCCAATAAGCAAGAGAAACACACAGAGAAATTGCTAGCGAAATTTGGTAGAATTTGTTTCAAGTACAATAGTTCTAAACTAAACTGTCATATGTGACAATGGTAACCTATCAACAACAGAAGAGTTGAAGTATCCAGACAGAAACTGTAACATACTACAGTACATGCCAGGATGAAACCAATGAATCAGTGACTTTGTGGGTTACTCTGCACAAACTAAAGAAAAATGAGAACAACAGGGAGAAATCACTATGTTTACTTTTAAGTAATACTTTGGGATAGAGCTGGTAAGGCAGATATCCATAATTGGCCAGCTCTCTAAGAGCCTGTTAAGCCTTGCTAGCACTAATATAAGACTGATAATCTAACACAGTGAATTTTGCAAGAATTTCTCGATAAAAATCAAATTAAGGAAATCAATGTTGGAAAGAGGATTCACAGTGGAATTTTTTTGGGGTGTATTTTTGTTCTTGTTGTTTTTAAATGCGGGAGAACCAACACACATTTGAGGAAAGGGGAAAAACTCTATTAAGGGGTAGCGACACGTATCACTGGCTCAGAGGACAACATTGTGTGGATATGCTGTCTGTTACCTTTTATTTTATGAGACAGTTTAAAAGAAGCTTTGCACAAAATACTTTAAGATCTACACTGAATTAGGATTGATTTGTTTAATGGCCTCAGCAGTGCAGGAAAAATGAATCAGACAAATGAAAGACTATATAACCAAAACTACAGTTTACAATACCAGTTTGTATCTGTAGAGTACTCCAAATTGCAGGCAATGCCAGCATTAGGTTTCAATTGATTTTTACATGCTGACATGACACTTAGCTACTAAGGGCACCAGACTGTACTGTACCAGAAACATTTCCCTATGTGAGATTTGTAACTCTCCCAATTAAGTGAACTGTAGCACACAGAAAACTTCTGAGAAGTCATCACAAATCATCCATAAGCCAGAAGGCTTGAGGAATAAAGATGATCTTTTCAAGATAATGCACTATGAACATTAATTTACAACAAATCAGAATTCTAGCATCATTAAGGAATATTCAGTAGGGATAAATAACTCACTTCATCTGACAAACCACAAAAAAAAGCTACACCATAATTCTGGAATACGTTTCCATATTCTCTCCTAAATCCCATTAAGTAGAAAGCTTTTAAAGGATGTCTGGAAGATCACAATATTCAAGGGCATGCAAAAAAATTATTTTTTAAAAGAGGCAGAATAGACTTCTATTAGAAGAAGGGTTACACAAAAAAAGAGGCTGGACAAAGCTGAGTTTACTTTGTTGTGTTTCAAAGCCACTGTTCACAGTCCTTCAACATTGTCACTGTTTTGGGATTAAAAAAAGGAAAAAAAAAGGCAAACACACTTCTTTCAGACAAGTCATGCTTGTTTAGCATTGAGAAAGACTACATCAGATAGAGTCTTACTTCTATAGATCCAAATAAAGGTCTTAAAATGAAATTTTATCCCTGCAATCTCAGCAAAACCAAAAAAAATCTCATAGAAAAAATGCACCTTTGAAAAAAGCTCTGCCTTGCCATCTGATTTGAGAGAATATAAGCTCTCTTTAGGGAAACCAGAAGCAAGTCTGTCCTGTGGCAGGAAAGCAAGAATCTTTACTACTCTGAGAACATACTGGAAGACCACAGTCACATTTCTTATAACAGAGATGACTTGGAGCACGCTGAAGGGACTGTAAAGACTACAGTGGAGGTAGGCTGTACAGGAAGGATGTGTAGTAGAGGTTCACAATGGAAATTTATACAAGCTAGCAAAGGTCCCTCTAAACCTATGCTACTACATTCATTTCAAAACAAAATAAGAGATTGAGACTACACATTTAAATAAATTTACACAGAGTACTTCATCAAGTTGTCTAGTAAGCAACTACACAGTTTTGTTTGTGGTTTTAATCTGATTGTCTAGACATCTCACATCCTTCTAGCAATACATACAAGTATGACTTATATAGTTCTGATATTTCAAAAAGGTACTCAAATTCACAGTGTTAAAACACTGCAGAATAACCAGAAGACTTTTGCTAGCAGTCATAAATACAAGAATGAAATCTTGTAGTTGTTGAGGCAGCTATGTAAAACTTTACTTGGTGCATAAATAAACTATTAATGAATAATGGCCAGGTGTTTTCATTTTCAGCTGATTACAGGAGCTTTTTCTTTCCATACTAGAGCTTTGAAAGCCATTTGTCAGGACACAGTGTTATTCTTGGAAATTACATCAACAGTATCCCTTTTATACATCACTGCTTCTCTAAAATACATCAAAACAAAGACTTTTCACAGTGACCAGTCCTAATACGCCTATGCTATTTTTTGATACTTGGCTTGAGATCGGTCAGAGAAAGCCATCTATCACCTTCTAAAGAATAGGTTTTCTTCAGATCTCTTCAGTTGGGATTCTAAGCTTTTATATCTGGAGTCACTCAGGAAAAATTGCCATCTCAAATTTTCAAGAATGGGTACCTACAGAAAGAATCTACCCATAGTAACAAATCTACATGAGCAAACCTAGCGTCTTTGTTGTTAATTCCTTAGACACAAAGAAAATTCACTGTCTTACAGGAGCAGGCCATCACACCAGCCCACATAGCTTAAGAGTGACTGAGAAATACCAACTACACCTCACAGAGGAGAGTGCATGCTTCACAGTCCTGGATTACTCCCTTTGATGAAATATCTTTCTTTGCATCTAGAGAAAGTGAGGGGAAAGCAAGGAGATAGGTTTTGCAGTTGTGGTAACAATTTCATACTTTAACTCTTTTTTGCTAGACAGTAGATGCATTTGCTGTGTTGAGGCCACTACGTAGCCATATAAATGTAAAGATTCTTTATCACCTTTGACTTGGGTCAAAGGTAGTGACCCAAGTGACAAGTTACAAACAAGTGACCTACAACTGAATGGCTCTGCTTTACATTAACAAACCTTTGAAACACACAAATACCTCACACCTTCATTTCCTTTCACTAACTGTGAATTCCTTACTGTAAGCATTTGCATTCACAGTGGCATTTATTTATGATAACAAAAGTGTCACAGAAGATTAAAAATTTTCTGCCTGGAGATGCTTAGAGAGATAGCAGCAGAGTTATCTTTACTTAAGAGAAGTTCTAAGAATCCATTAGGAAAAAAGAAACAACAATCTAAAAAAAACTCAAACATTTTCCAATAATGAAAGGAAACAATTGTTCCTTAGTTACACATGCCTTTCTTATGAAAGAATAATGAGATTGTTTCCTCTTATTTCCTAGGCAACAATTGCATAAATAGAAATAAATACCATAGAATTTTTGTGAATAAGCCTTAAAAAAATAGATTAAATATGAGTATAATCTATATCATAAATCAAGCTGGTGTAAAACTTAAGTGTAAAATCTGAAGGAAATAATAAGATGTTAGTACTTGATAAGATGCAGCTGAGAGCAAACTGTACCACCTTAGCAACTTAAAGGGAAAAGAAAGGGTTTTTCTTTCCATTCAGTCTCCTTCAAATACACTTGCTGCAGAAAGTAGGACTTGTTAACCTTATAACACTGACATTTAAAAGGTAGAGCTAATTATAAACAAGGTGAGCAAACCCTACCAAGCAAATGGGTTTAAGTGGAATACTTATAAGGTCTTTCTCTTTTTTTTTTTTTAAAAAAAAAGAAGAGCTAAATATGTGCTAGACATCTTTAATGAGGCAGCACAAGCAGAAATTATCTGAAAAGACATTCAACCAGAGATAACACTATTCAATTTCTGTTTGGTTCATAATTTCACTCACAGTAGCAAACACTTATTCTGTTTAATTAAAAGGAATATTCATATAAAGAACACGAGGTTCTTTACTATGAATTTAAATGTAACAGTCTAAGAAAGCAGTTAAGATTAAGAATGGATTGTAATTCTAAATGAAATTATGTGCAATCCCTATACTTCAGAAAGTTCAATAGCTGTACAGACATAACAAGCGCTGAATTCAAGATATCAGATCTCTGCTAATGTAATCTGTTCAGATCAATTGATAGGATGGCAGTAACTGTCTGTGTATAAGAAGCCTAAAATTATACGTACTGGAGTTGCAAAAACCTTTAGCTACATGTGTAGTTATATGATTCCTTCTACCACAAGACAGCATGCAGTGTTGGTTTGTTTGGGTTTTTTTTTTTAAACTACCAGGATAAGCCTGGGTAATGTTAAGAACAAAAATGTTCCACCATACTTTGGAGCATTGATACCAGTTTCTCATATTTCACTAAAATTAGCTGTAAAACTTTAATTTCTTGTTTTCTTCCAAGCACATTAAGATCAAAAAGGTGACTGGGAACAGTCAGATGGAATTATTGAGAATTAATTGTGCTTGGCCAACCTGACTGCCTTCTACTAGCCATCCAACAGTTGTGATGAGTAATAGCATGGATGATGGAAGAGCTGTGGATGTTGTTTATCTTTGCTTTAGTAAGGTCTTTGATGTGCTTTTCTATACCAGCCTTATAGCTAAATTAGAAAAATATAGACTAAAAAAAACAGACATTGAGTACAGTTGAAAATCACCTGGATAGCCTTGCTGAAAAGTTCACCATCAGGATCAGTAGTACAAAGTCCACCTAGTGGCCAGTAACTAGTGACATCCCTCAGGGACAAGCATTGGAACCAATAATGTTGAATGTTTTAATAATTACCTGGATTATAGAACAGAAAGCACTCTCAGCAAGTTTGCAAACAACTCTAAACTGGGAAGAACAGCAAAATACATTGGACATAAGGGCTTCAATTGAGAAGGACCTCAATAAGGTAGAGAATCTCATCAAATTCAACAAAATCAAAATCAAAGCCCTGCACCTGGGATGGGACAACCTTCTGCACAGGCTTACAGGAATGCCTGATCAAGGAGTACCTTTGCTGAAAAAGACCTTTGGTTCCTAGTGGACAAATTTAACATGAATCAGCAATGGGCCCTAGAAGACCAACATAATCCTGGACTAATAGAAGTGCAACCAGTTGTTCCAAGAGAGAGATCCTTCACCTCTGCTTGGTATTTGTGAGACCACACCTGAAGCACTGTGCAGTTTTGGGCTCTCCAGTACAAGAAAGTCATTGTCATAATGGAACAAATTCAGTACAAGACAACCAGAGTGGTCCAAAGTCTGAAGCACTTGACATATGAGGGTGAGTTGAGAGATCTGAGTTTGTTAAGCCCAGAGAAAAGATATGTCAGGGGATATATTGCAGGATACAGCTATTTAATGGCAGGCAGTAGACAGACTCTTCTGAAAGACGCACAGTAGAAAAAACAGAGGTGCCAGGGACAAAATGGAACAGAGGAAATCAGACACCAGGAAAAGTGGTGGTCAGGTAGAGATGAATAGCAGTCTAGAGAGGCTGATGGACCTCCATCCTTAGAGTTATTCAGATCTCAGATGGGAAATCTTGTCTAGCTGACCCTTTTTTCAGGGTCTAGACCAGCCAGCCTCCAGAGGATCCTCCAAACTACATGATGACTATGATTCTGTGATTCTAGCTCTGCAGACTCAGCAAACATCATAGAGGTAAATGAGGTACCTCCTCTGCAGGCGTCCCACATGCCTTGGTGTTTCCACCTAAAAGGTCTACAGAACTTTCTTCTAAAATTCTTTTTGGTTTTACTTTTAGAAATCTATGCTGTCTACTGAAATGAACACCAGATCCTCTTTAGTATGCTGTCTGATCATATGTTATATATCTTCTTACTGCTGGCTCCTAACTCCATTAAGATGAAGGGTACCAATTCATCACTCCATCATAAGAACGAGGAAGACTAACATGAAAAGCTTCAGACATGCTCCCAAAATCACACAAGAAAGCCTGAGGAGACCTGGGAATTCCACATGTGCTTCTTGAAACTTAGGGAAATCCTACACTTTAAGGTATTGGTTTTCCTTGGTGCTGAAGGAAGAGGATTTCATTCTACAAAGGTAAAGCAGCTTTTGAAAAATCCACAGCTCTCTCAAATTACCCAACAAAAGTAATATGGTGGTAGATTACTGCTGGTGACAGCATGTGACTGCCACGGGCAGGGTGCAGGGCTAGAAAATGGGAGGTAGGAATAAAAGTAATGCACAAGTAAGGTCTAAGAAATGACATATGACACTGCAAATGTGCAAAGTCCCCGTACCATGCTTCTAGAGAGTCTAGACTCATTCTAAGAGTTATATATTGAATCAGCCAACCAGTCAAGGGTGCCATTAATTGAATGCAACTCTTCTAAAACTAGAAGCCATGGTATTTGATTCTACCTTTTAAAGGGATGAGTTGGCCTAGCAAAATGCACATACATCCCCATGGACAAGGCCACATCTCTTTCACTACACAAGATAATGTGGAAATCTCCTTAACTTGTAACACAATAAGCTTCTAGCTGTTAACTAGCAGTGATAAATGTTTTGAGTGCATTACCTGGGATGTATTATCTTCACCTTTTGATTCCCACAATAAATTAAAAACTGGAACCATTTGAATTGTATGTGTGCGGGGAGAAAGCTCAAAATCAGCAAAGTGTGACTTTGTTCTAAAGTTGAATATGTAGGTAGTTCTCATCTTAAAGTTTTATGGGCTTGCAAAGATTAGATAATATGTCAGAACAGTTAAGAGGGGATTGGGAATCCTATTTGCAGTTCTTCTCCAGCAGGCTTACTTCTCAGGCTGACCTGCTAATAAAGGTAAGCCCTGGACCACGGAGAGAACTACTGAAGCAGAGCAAGGTGTAATGGCCAGATGCCATGTTAATACCAGTTGTGAATTACATATTATTTAGGCTAAGCTGTAACATAGAAAAGGATATTTCCAGTCCTGGCTAAATGAGAAGAGAGAGAAGGAAATTGCTGACTTAATCCTGACTTGGTATGCTGAAGGAATGTTTCTCTTACTCTGAACAATAAGGAAAAAAACACATTTCTCATGTAAAATTATTGGTATGAAAATGCAGACTAAGATCTCAATAAATATCAGGGTGATACATCAAAGATTGGTGAATTATTTCAACGAGGTGTTTTAGTAGGAATTCAAGTAAAGCAAGACAGAGACAAGAAATTGTGGCAAGTGGAACCAGGATAATTAGGACAAAGCTTAAGAGATGTATTCTCATTTAAATACCTGCAGTGTCCATTATATACCATATAAACCACATGTACCAAGTATACATGATGTTAAGGTTAGTCAACACTGTGAGGACTTGCAATGTGTCTCAGCATTTATAGAGGCCTGTCCAGCTTGTGGCTGGAAACAAATGAAACATCATATAATGAGGCAATTCACCTTAGCATACCTCACACCCAGGAAACATGAGGGTCCTCTAAAAGTATGGTCTTTGTGTTATACTGTGTTAGTAAACTTGCAAGATTCTGTCCATTTACAAAAAAGAATTGCTTAGAGCTGGTTTTTGGTTTTTTTTTTAAGTCTGGTGCAAAGCATGCAAGATAGCAGAAAAGCCATAGGATAAAGATTTGAAACAGTGCACAAAGCAGCAAAAGCTATAAAATCCTAGTTAATATACATGAGAAAATAATTAGTATGCACTGAAGCCTTGGGAAGAAAGCAGATGCACAAGCATTTTTACTGTAGATAAATGCAGTGTGACTGCTGCTGAATGTAAAATACAGAAGATAACTTTTTTGTTCTTATTCTTAGTCATGCTTGATGATCTTGCAGCAGTTTGGGATGGTAATTAGTAGCAAACTCGTGGAAATTAATGTTTTACCTAGTCCATTTAATCTCATTTCCAGGATGTGACTGTACGGGATGGAATCAAGTATCCCTGTGGCACCTCTGTTGTCTGAAGGCTACTACTGCCATATGCTGAGAGAAAATGCAGATATAATGATTGTCTGTATCTAGGATATGAGAAAATTGTGGGAATGGCATGGAGACATTCTGTATTAAAGACCAGTAGCTAGTCCTGGCAGTCACCATCATCACTATAAAAGCTAATAATAATTTCCTCTGCATTCCCTGCTTTCTTTGCATTTACTGCTTCATTGAACATGTTGCTCATTAGCACTCTTTTGTGGGTGGCTCTTGAAGTCTTCCAGTTTTTTGAAAGGCGGTGTTTAAGAGACGGGTGAATGTTGCACTTGGGGAAATGATCTAGTGGTCAATAGGGCTGGGACAAAGGCTGGACTCAATAATCTTAAAGATCTCTTCCAGTTGAAACGATTCTATGATTCTATGATTCTGTAAATCACTCTAGCACCATAAAAACCTATGGAGAAGGCAATTTCCATTTTTATTCCCAGAAAATTAATGTCCAGACTACACCATGAATAGGTATTTTGAGTAGGTGCTGACATCTTGGTACTTGAGCTTACTATAGATATTCAAAATATCTGGGGACAAATATAAACATTCCCATTTCTCTTAACTGTAACTATTGCATCTATAACTAAAAAGTGGTTAAGCCACTGTAGTTTTCTTCTCAGCTGGCACTTACAGAACACGCTAAGCTGAAGAAGGATTTAGATCATTTCAGGATTTGAAGTGCAAGAAATCCATTGTGTGCTGTAGTAGAGGGAAATTTTAAAAGTAGATATAGATCCAGGGAAATTTTAAAAGTAGATATAGATCCATGGATGCAGCCTATGACACAATGAAATTCTCAAGAACTATCTAAGGATGACTTTTCTGACATGTATCATAAAAGGGAATTAAAGGTTTGTCCTCTTATTTGTAGTTTTTGAAGAGAAACTAAAGAGAAAGCATACTTAGGGCCAGACTGTAGCCAATGCTTCCAATTAGAGTGACTGATTTTTTTATCATTTGCAAGTACTTATGTTTGAACCTCAAATCAAGTCTTGAGGTGGCTTTCTTTGACTCTTTTCTGATGAGGCTGTCCAGCATCTAATACACCAAGAGCTCAGCTTTCCTCCTTCATGACTGATGGCAGAACACTGGAAGAAAAGTACAAACCATCAAAGACAAAGGGCTTCTGACTGCAGAAAAGAAAGTGATAAAAGGCAGTTCTGTGACAAGTTGTATAAATCTGACCATATTTGTAATTTCTTAGCAGCCCTGGCAAGGGGAGCAGCATCAGAATCTAAACAGAGGATATTGACCAGTCTTCCTGTGTAAAGATTTGCCAGTGCCACACACAGTCCTGCTGAAAATCATCTCAGAAACTCAATCACCCATCTTACCAAAAGCATCCTTTTCTCCACAGTAGTCCAAACCTTCCTTCTTTCTCTCCTTGTCATTAAGTGAACATTACAAGCCCATTCAGTACTTTGTATTGTTCTCAAAGCCACATTTTTGCTACTTATACAGCAGAAGCAGCACAAGTAGCCACATGTTCATCAACCATCTTAATTTACACTCCCTCCAAAAACAGCATATATCTGAAACCTCATCAGGTTCTACAGTACATTACACATCACTTCTGACATCAAAATTGAAGCAAAGCTCAGCAAGACTCATCAATTTTCAGAAAATACTAAATAGCATAGTGTGAGATTTCTAAGGCTTGTTTAAAGGGTTTTTAAAAACATGCATATAGAGGCCTTTAGCATATTTCATCATGAGTAACTAAAGGCAAAATGCAGTTGTCAAAATCAGAGAACAAAGGACATCTTTGGGATACATTAATATCTTGTGAGAAACATTTCACTAGCACACAGCCTATTACAGTCTTATCTTTCTGATATTTCAGGCCAAATTGTACCATAAAGGAGCTCAACTCTACTGTCATTTTCTGTGCCTCTTCAAGTATCAGGAGAAATCTGTCCTGCTGCTCTAGAGTATAAAGAATTTTCCAATACTTTGAAATAAAAGCTGGGGGGAAGGAAAAAAAAGGGCTATCTCATTGTGTTTGTGCGCATATTGTAAAGAAGAATCTGCAATTTTGATTCAAGTTATTGCCTGTCAGAATCAGATGCAACTGGAAGTCCAGAAGCTCTTCCAAATGTTACCTGCTTCACATTTGCTCTTTAGAAAAAAAACCCAAAAAACAACAAAACGCACAGCAAACCTACCTTAAAATATCAATGGAACAAGAAGATGTAGAGCACACATATTTAAAATTAGTGACTCTGCAGAGTCAGCATTCATTCCTCACATCTACACTTTAATTTGGGAGGTATCTATTTTCCTTTGGATTTAGAGTTACTTTTAGACTCTTAAAACACCGAAGGAGAACATTGAGAAGAAATTTCTGCCTGTTGTAGATGTTCCAATCAGATTCAGTCATAAGGACAAAGGATGCCTCTTCTGACATCCCTCAATTCTTTCCCAACATCTGATGCATGATGTCTCCCCAAAAAGGATGTTTTTCTCTTCAACTATACTCCTGAGTGCTGCCATTCCAAAGCACAACCCATTCGGTACAATTTGGATTAGCATTTAAGGTAACAGTCATTTCAGAGTTACACCCATATATGTGAAGTGTCATTCTAAGATGATGGACAAAATTCCCATCTAGCATCTAACAATTTATTTTGCAAAAAAAATTGTTTTATAAGCCCATAATCTCTAGGTATCCTTGAAAGTTAAGGTGGGAGGATACATACATTCATGTACTTCTATAGACATATATCAATTGGATGTAACCTCTCTTGTTTGAAATGATCTGTTAAATTAAAGATTTTAGTTTTGTTCTATGAAATTAGGTTCATAGAAGAAAAGGCTAGGAAGTAGCTACAGTTCATTTGGGCCAGACAGAATATTCTTCACTTTGGTCTGGGATTGTGTAACCAATTTACGTTGATTGTGCAACTTACACTTCACAGATGTAAGCTGCTCTAAAACCCCTGACGTTAAAAGAAATCTTTTGACCAACTTTAGTACCTTTGAATCCAGTTCATACTCTCCACTATAATCTGTATTTCTCCTTCAGATCAATAAAATGCAAAACAAAATATTCGCTATTGTAGTGTAATCCATCCTGCTCTGGGTCTATCGCAGACATATGAGATGACTTTTATTGAAGCTCACAATGAATAAATGAGACTTTCTGCAAGTTTTATATGTTCATCAATGTTCATTACTTTTCAATTGATTTTCTAAGGTCTGATATATTCTTCTACCTACATTTAATATATACCCTTACTTTAGTTTCTTTGGGTGCAATTGAAAGTCTCCTGTGTCTGATTCCAGGCTGAAAGTTCCCTATTTTTTTAAAAGATTAAATAGTGCTAATTGCATCCTTTGCTAATGAAGGGTGGATATATATATCTAACCTCATATAATAAGGTTATAGGTATATTACCTTATAACTCATTGAAAATGTATAGGCCAATGAATGTGTTTACTGAATTGAATATCTCTAGCAATAAAAAAATTCAAATTAATACTAAAAAATATTAACAGAAACCAGAACTTGAATCCAACCTTAGGGCTGCATTTCAGAAATCCCTTTTTATGAATTATGTGCATTGAATCAAGGAGTGAAAATGGCAGCACTATGAGTCACACAGATAATTTAAATTATCTTCAACTTTCAAAGCCGAACACTCAAAATAGCTATCTGACATGCTTTTCAGATCAACGTTTAGTTACAAGAATTATTGATTAATTATTTTGAAAGATACACTGGTTTCCACATTTTCATCCACTCACTAAACAGTTTGTAGAGGCCACTGGTAAAATAGGATGTCAGTAAAGACAATGATGGGTTTCCACATGAAGTAAGTGAACCTTTTGGAAGAGTGTGTGTTGTGGCCTGCAGACAATAAGACAGTCATGACAAGTCTCCAAATATGCAGCTCAAAAACATTCCTGCCACAAGTTGAAATATCTGTAAGCATCTTAAAAACTCCCAATGCTGCTGCTTGCCAAGGATTCTGTTTCAGTCATTTGTCCTCCTGGGAGTGCAGAGTTCACTTGAGAAAACTACCTGTAACTCATCAAGCTCCTTACCCAGCTGTACATTGCTGCTCCTGGTCTTCCTTTCATTTGGCTGCAACTAAGTTAAAATCTGTAAGATGCTTGGGATGTGGTTTCACCCTGACCCTAGGCCTTATCTCATCCTGAACAAGAGCACTGCTGAAATCTCTGGAATTAGCTGCTGTGACATCCCAAGTGCAAAGCAGCACTGATGCTAAAATGTGGGCACTGAAGGTGACTGAACACGTGGCCTCTGCTTGATGGGGAATGAACCTCTGGCAGTAAATGAAGATTTACACTAATCATGAGACTACAAGCAAGAAAGACATTACGAGGTTGAGCCAAAACCACTGGGAGCAATGCAGAAGCTGGAGGTACTGTTCAATCAGAATTTAAGCAACTGCTGCAGAAATTACTGGGAGAGCCTCCTGGGCCTATTAGGAGGATAGGCTACATCAGTATAGCTGATACTTGTTTCAAGCTCTCTGATTTTTGCTTTTTAACATTTTCAAGGGCTTCTGATTCATCTGGCCTGAAAAGGAGATAATATTTGTGACTAGTAATAGCAGCAATGGGGACAATATCTGTTCTCTTAAGTAAGGGGTCCCAATACATGGACTGAGCGTGTGACAGTGTGGTGCATTGGCTGCACCAGTGCAGCTGGTGCTCACTACAGATGTCTGTTGCTGAAATGGTTTGGGATGAGAATACTTCCCGACCACTTCATTGTGTAGTGGATCACATCAATGACTCAAGTGTATCATGCAGTCCTGGAACATGTATAAGAAGTATTAGAACAACTGAGGATGTGAACATGGGTAAGTTGAGCAGGCACTAGAAGACAAAGCCAAAGGCATATTTCATTGCACCCTTGAAGATAAAATCAGCCTCAATATATTACAGAAGACTAGACATTTTGTATATTTTGTCTTTTAGCCTAAAAATAATATTTCTCTCCAGATGGTAACTAATTAATACCAAGTAAACACCAACAAAGGTAGCTAAAATAGTTTTTGGAGCAGCCAGTCCACACACAAGTCACCTTTTTCAATCACAGAATCACAGAATCTTGAGGGTTGGAAGGGACTCAAAAGATCATGTAGTCCAACTCCCTGCAAGAACAGGACCTCCTAGAGCAGATCACACAGAAACTCATCCAGGTGGGTTTTGAATGTTCATAGAGAATGAGACTCAAGAACCCATCTAGGCAGCCTGTTCCAGTGCTCCATCACCCTCACAGTGAGGAAGTTCTTCCTTGTATTTCTTTGGAACCTCTAATGTTCCAGCTTATATCCATTGCCCCTTGACCTATCATTGGACATCATTAAGAAGAGTCCATCCTCCTGACACCTGCCCTTTACATACTTGTAAACATTAATGAGGTTACTCCTCAGTCTCTTCTCCAAACTAAAGAGGCCCAGCTCCATCAGCCTTTCATCATAAGAGAGATGCTCCACTCTATCATCTTTGTGACCCTGCACTGAACTTTCTCCAGTAGTTCCCCTGTCCTTCTTAAACTGAGAGGCCTAGAACTGGACATAATGTTCTAGATGTTCACAAGGGCAGAGTAGAGAGGGAGGAGAACCTCTCTTGACCTACTGCCCATACCCTTTCTAATACATTCCAAGATGCCATTGGCCTTCTTGGCCACGAGGGCACATTGCTGGCTCATGCTCATCCTGCTGTCCATTTGCACTCCCAGGTTCCTTTCCCCTACACTACTTTCTAACAGTTCATTCCCCAGCCTGTACTGGTACATGGTGTTACTCTTTCCCATATGCAAGACTCTACACTTGCCCTTGATTAATTACATTAGATTTCTCCAGCACTGCTCTATTACGAGAGTAAATCTTACTGTGATCTTAATTATGAAACTTTGACTGGAAACTCCACAGTACAAAGGAACTGGAAATTTTCAGGGGCTCACCTTTGGTGTTGGCTCAATGCTAGCACATTGGAGTCCTAGTTTCGGTTGGAATTCCTAGCTTTACAAGGAACTATAAAAATAGTAATTTCAGTAATAATAGTACCCTTATTGTGATTGACCTCAATCCAAGTATACAAGTCCCAAAGATACCAGAGGAAAATTTGAACATTTCTTTTTAAACAGTGCTGTTTTGTCCTGAAAATAGACTTACACAGATACTAAAAATACATTCAGCACAAGTCTGTGGCATAATGGTCAATAGTTTCTAGCATTGCTTTGGGAATCATTTTAGCTATGCTATTGACTCCTTAAAAGTGAAACAGATTTAATTTTACTTCATTTTGCTTCGAAATATTTTTCAAT
The DNA here is from genome assembly GCF_028858725.1 of Colius striatus. Lineage (NCBI taxonomy): Eukaryota > Metazoa > Chordata > Aves > Coliiformes > Coliidae > Colius > Colius striatus. Next base: position 86,082,796 of record NC_084759.1, read on the forward strand.
AAACGTATGGGGGGAGGTTTGTTTTTGGGTTTTTCCTGCCCTTTTTTTTTTAAAAAAAAACATTGCTGTTTCAGGTTTTGCTGCCAAATAATGCTGAACTCATTGAGGCTGTTTGCCAGAGTTAAGGTCACTGCAGCTTTAGTTTGACAAAGAACACCATTTTTCTGTTTCTGTGTTAATCTTGGCCTGAAAAGACCACACATTACCCTTCCCAACTGAACAGTTTAGCCTTTGTTCCTTTGTTTGGGTTGTACTATTAATCTGCTAGGTCGATAGCAAAAAATGTGTGAACTGCAAGTGTGCCAGATGATTGGCAGGCAATTAGCAGCTTCTAGAGAACCGTGCTTTGAATTCCACATATATGTGACTGCATTAGGAAGCAGAGGCTGCTGATCTGCCTTTTTTTGTAAACTTTTCTGCAATACTAAAAATGGGATCTTTAAAAGAACTAGTGTAACTAGTCTCAGGAGCTTCAGCTGCAGGAGACCCACAAAATTGAATCAGAGATAAGAAAGGCTTTATTGTAAGCAAAGAATTAAGCTGAATCTATTCAGATCTCATAAAAAATAAAGCTTGCAAAGCAGCATTACCTTTAAACTTTACCTGATAAGCAGGAAAAATTCCTCATTAAAATATGAATTTGAGAAAACATTCTCTGATTGCCTTTTTTTTTTTTTTTGTGGGAAAGATGTATAGTCCCTGAATAATGAAACGTTTACACTTTCTAGTTTTTTTGTGAGATTCTCATTTATTCTTCCTGTTCTTAATTTTGTACTAAGATGGCCACATACTTTCTCTTCTGTTAAGCTGTGCTAAAAAATAATAGTATGAACAGCATCCTAGAATGATATCCCTGTACTGTTCATTGATATATATTCTGATTTCAAAGGCATATATGTGTGTTTGATGGTATCCCACTTCTCTTTATATAGAATAAGTGTAGGATATTAGTTACATATCCTTCCCTGCCAACATTATAATGTATTTTATTTCCTGAGCACAATTTTCTTGTGCAAAATGCTTCATTGTTTTCAGTGTGTGAGTATAGGTCATTTATTACAGATGCATGTATACCAAACCACTGATCACTTAGTGACATTTCAGTTATTTTTAGAAAGATTGGGACTTGATCAGCCACCATCAGGATAGTGACTTTTACTTATTCACACTTTATGCACATAAATTTTCACCAACACAAGCCGAGAGACAATGTGACAGCAGATGGCCAAAACCCCTCAAATTGCCCAGAGGTGCTGAACTGCACAACCTTCTGATCTAGAGAGTTGTTACCCACAGACATGCACAGGCCTGAATATAACTGCAGGAAGAGAGCAATAATTTGTAAGAAAATTGAAATGGCTCCTTCCCAGCCTCCCTTTCCACATCTGCTGCAAAGATTTTGTATACAGACTGAACAGTCAAAAGCTTCAGGATTTAGCTTTTTTTCCATGAGACTCAAGAATCACAAGCTGCAAATAGCATCAAATGCACTTTGCCAGGATGAAGGCATGAGCTGATAGTTTGGATTTGCACCTTTGGTTCCCAAGAGAACTGTCATTTTAAAACTCGGGGCCTAAACCAACATGTTGTCACACTCTTACAGCTTTAAAAACAGCTGTGAAATTAAGCATGTTAGAATTTCAAGTTGTTTGGTAGGGAGTATAATGTCATTGCACTTAAGTCAGGTAAGGGTTGATTTCAAACAAATGGAGTGCAATCTGTTCAAACTTACACTTCTCAGAATACCTTTGCCCATTTCTTTTGCAAGTTCCATGATCTTTGCTGTTAAAAGGTTTATGTGTTACAAAAATCAGAATAATTCAGTTTTTCTTTTAATTCAACAGCTGCAAAGCTTTTCAGAATTTCTGTAGTGAAAATTATTTTCTTCAGTTAGAAGTTCCTATTTCATTACATGAATCCCTTTTGGCTTCCCCTCAAGCAAATTTTATTGATGTAATAATTTCAGTTGCTTCCAATTAGGCCTTGGAAATTAGATATTCTAAACATTTCTATTAAAAATTCTTGATAGTACTTTAACAAGCACTTTGTCATACAGCTTTACAGCAGGCATGCTCACTTCAAAAGAAGATAACCAGGACAAATCCTGAAATAAATGTTTCTTTTCTTGTAGCACCAAGGGAAGAAATAGGAACGAGTTTGTGTGTTAACGAAAGAGGGGATATATTTCTCAGTTGCTATTAATTTAGCTTTTTCTCATTTTCATTACTGAACCATTGGCTGATAGAGTTCAAATTAGACATACTTCTCCCAGTTCCTTTATTCCAAGACAAACATAATGTTCAGCCTTGCTTTCCTATTCTCTTAACTTGCAAGTGGCTCAGATGTTTTAGCTTTTTTTTCCCTGTTGACGTGAAAAATAGATAAGTAATTGAAATGGCAAAAAAAGAAACCAAAACCTAAACTAGACATAGCAGCTAAGAAATTACTTTAAAAGAGTTGAAGTTTCACAACCTGAATACATTTAAGTATTTCAAATAATTCAAATATAAAATCCTCTGAGAAAAAAGCATGACTTGATCCCAATGAAAAGACTTAAAGATAATAGCTCTGATTCTGTATCCTGTGATTGCTTTTAGAACAGCAACCTGGAGACAAAGGTGTGTATTTAGGCCCATAGCAGCTCTGAGTCACTCAGAAAATATTCCTCTTATTTAGGAAGGCATTTATGAATCCATTCATCATTGTTATATACCAAGGCTTGTCTGCTACTGCAGAAATTCTTTTGTACCCTGCTGTACCATTACGATTTATCTCAGTTACAGCTAGTTTCATATTCACCAAGAGACACGGCTGTCTGCATCTAATCTTGAAGAGTGGCAGGAGTGGGATCATCCCAAATCCCACTGTGTCCTGCCCAGCTTAAGCTTTGTTGCACAGTGAGCCACATCTCCCTTCAAGACAGGGTTTTCGTTATGGGTCACAGTACAGTACAGAGAGGCACTCAGAAGGTACATAGTGACCAAAGGCACCTACAAGGGCAAAAGCATCGTGAGAAGCTTACAGTGGTGGGAATGTGTTCAGGGTTTGAGCTGACAAAAGCCTACAAGTCTGGTTTGCAGTCCAGCATCTCTCCAGAGAACTGAAACTAACTCCACAGATCTTTTAGGAGTCTTGTAGTGTTTGTCTGGAAGCTTGGCTGTGGGTTTGTTTCCTTCTGCAGGCAGGAAGGTCACTCACTTGTCCCAGGTGTTTCCCACCGTGATGTGGGACAATGGGCTCCCTGTGCTCTTGTTCTTATTGTTCACTTTACCCTGAACTCCAAAACCTTATCCATGTCAAGTGTGCCTAGTTGACCACAGAAAAGAGCAGTCTCTTTTCAGAAGAGGCTTAGATCCTACCCAGAGTGCAAAAGGTAAGCAGATAACACCTCTCTCTGTTGCCTCATTGTACAATGTCTTCAGTGTAATATGACATATATGGTACCACTATGGTGACCCCCAATCAATACATGAAAGTTCTGCTGCCTGCCTCAATACTCAAACTTCAGGTGTTTCAGTCATATCACTTTATAGTATCTTTGACAGAAAGGTGAGGTTGTGAAGTTGTGAGTTGCCTTCAAAACTGCCTGGACACTTTCCTGTTCAGCAGGGGGTTGGACTGGATGATCTCTAGAGGTCCCTTCCAACCCCTACCATTCTGTGATTCTGTGTGAAAGGTGCCAAATGGTTGCCTTCCCTCTCAGAGGTACAGGGGAGGAGGCTGCAAGGCAGAGGATCTGAAATGCAGTCAGGAACCAAGCCCTACTCAGGATACTGCTCCTGCAACATGGAAGTCAGCATTCATCTGTCCTAGGACACACAGCTTCCACCAAGATGAGCCCATCACCAGTGATAACATGCCCCTGGCTCCTGTCTATCATCAACATCTGCTGCTTAGATGTGTGCATTTAGATAGTCTCTTGCATTGGCAGGCCTACCATATTCATTCATTTATGTATCAAATCTTAGAGTTCAACAGTATGATATCATGAAAAAGGCAAAAGAAAACGGAATGAGAAAAGAAGGTAGGAGAAGTAAAATAAGCAATAGCAGATAGCACATATTGTTGACTATACCTGTTGTGATTTTGCTATTGCCATTCAAAACTTAGTTGAATACCTATATTCCACTCACTAACAATTCATACATTCCTCATAGAAATTATGGACTTCTGTATACCAATTAAATCAGTTGCTCTAGGAGCAGACAACGGCCTACTGGACTGCAGATCCATTTGGTTTATTGTGGGTGAACTATGTACAATAAAACACGCTCTTAATGAGACACTGAACTACTGTTTCCCACCTGGTTGCCTGCATCCAGTGTTTCTCCTCCTTACAAATCAAAAAACTCGCCATAAGTATTAATTGAACAAAAGAAAAATAAAAAACTCAGCCTGGCTTTTTAAGGTTCCTGGAAGATTTAAAGTCCTCTTCAAAGCAATTGGTTGTTGGAAACACCCAAGAGTATTGTCTTCCATCAAGAGACTGCCATGAAATCACTAACACAGCAGAAAATTCTATATCTCCAAAATCCTACCACACCTATACATTTAACACAGAAACATTGACTTAGTATGTACTCCTTCAAGGTATAGAAGTAAGAAAGCACTACCACTCCCTGTCCACAGACAAAATGCCAAAATATTAATTTTAAAGAAGATTCTGTAAAGTCACGTTGAATTTTGCTTTGTCTATGTTCACCTAAATTTGTACACAGCATCACTTGCAGGCCTCAAACCATTTGTTTCTACTGAGGGCTGTGAGGCTTGCTCATGTTCAAATTGTATTTTGGTAGGAACAAACTCCTACTCGTACATCAGCTTCCACACATTTTCTCTTGTTCACAACATGCCGTAGACATCCAGACACCCTTCATCTGGTTCAGCAGCAGAGTGTAGGCCTATATTTATGATGGATACCAAGCACACAGCGAGATGGTGCTCAAGACTGTCAAGTCTGCAGGAACATCTTTCGTACACTAAAGGCATGCCAACTCACACCAGGCCAATGCTTCTATCATTCAGCATGTTTGGATAGACAAGGTTTGAATAAGGTACCCTCACTCTATGCTTAATTTCTTCCCCTAGTAAGCCAGTGGGCCCCTCTGCCCTTGTGCCAACATGCAGGCACATAGACAACCTAAAATGTTGGCATTAAGCCGAGGTCAAACCCACTACATCCAGAATTTTAATGCAGATCTCAAGAAATACGCCTTCCATCACCTCTGGCTTGCTCCCTCACTCCCCAGTGGCTGCAGATTCATAGTTCTCTGTGAACTTTTTCCCTCATTGTACTTGCACTTCAAAAGAATATAAATCTTCAGATGCTCCTGCATCTATCTGCACCCCCATCATACATGTTCCCCGCTCCTCTTCCTTTACCTGATTTCCACTCTGTGCAGCCCACTCATGCCTGCACTTGCTCACTGCAATAGTCCACTGCAGCCAAGGCTTCTACCCTCCATTCTCCAATTGTTTTCTATTGCCAGCCTCTTCTTCAGGCTGCTTGCTGCTTGCTGACATGAGAGGTACACAGTGATGCAGAGGAGGTCAGTACATTATCAGACAGTATAAACACCACAGTATTGTGTCTTTAGTGTTTTAAACATGCTTTTCCATCTGTGTAACACCACATTTCAGGTTCAAAACCAGTATCCTCTTTTTTTTTTCCCCAGGGTGAAAAGCAATCCAGCTTTCAGAATAAAAATGGAAAAAAGTATTAGTTATGGGAAACATGAAAAAGAAACTCATATAATGAATAAATTTCCCCACTGGTACAAGGTACTCAGTATAGATTCGCATTTCAACATACAGCCTTGTTATTTACCACATTAAGATTAATTTGGATTTCTGATGTTAGAATGCTTACATTTTTATAAAGGCAGTATGGTCTCTGTGACACTCAGACACCTACTCTATTCTACTTGTCCTATACCAGGTGAAATGGAGGGGTTACTTCTCCCTCTTTCCTCCTGTATATTTTGATATGGCTCCTTTAGTATGCTAACTGACTTCCTGATGTGTTCATCAGCCTAAGCAGATTGCTCACTCCTTCTCAGCCTGTCCGAAAGAAAATCATGCTGTTTCAGCTGCAACCATATTCTACTCAGAGCAAAACAGGCACATTTGGTTAGTGTAACAATTCTTTTATTTCAGTTATTTTTTCACATAAAACTTTATGTAAGCTACAAAAATCGTGAAATGCAGAAATGGTATTAAAACTGCAAACTTAAAAGCTTTGATAAAAAAACATGTGTCTTTCCCTGCTAACAATGACCATTTAAAACAAAACATATTTTGATGGTTTCATTTAAAAAACATACCATACACTTCTCAAAAATAAATAAAGAACAACATCAGAAAAACCAATACCATCAACAACATGAAGCATTTAGTTGTCTTTTTTTTTTTCCTTTTAAAGACAGAAATGAAATTTCTAGGCACAGTTTTAGGCATTATAGAGGACACAGAGGCAATAGGTTAGTGTGCACTGCGCTGTACAAAAATACAGTCTGAATAAATTACATTGCTAGCCATAAGATTAGACTTCACTTACCAGTCAGTTCATTGCATGTTTAATAATATACAGTTACATGCTAATCCATATATATCATTTATATTTCAAACACATAGGTCTCTCTATATTTGTTTTTAAAATTTACAAAAGCTAAACGAAGTTGTGCAAGAAATCCAGAAGAGGTGCTAGGTACTTGTCAGCACCGGACGGTATACTTTAAGCTTAAAAAATACAAATAACTAGCCCTGCTTGCAAGTTTGCTATGTATATATTTATTCATATATATTTGGAAGGAAACCAATGGAGTTGTTGTGTGACAGAACTATCCTGCCAGTGAGATAAAGCCAAACAACTGGAATAATGGTGGCATGACACAAGCACAACATACAAAATGATTAATTTGTCGTATGTACACTAAAGACAGAGATATGTATCCTTTCTGTGACTAGAGAAAAAAGAACAGTCAGCATAATGTTGTATATACTTTTTGTTCAGTGCTGAGAAACAGAACACTTGCCAAAACTGGCAATGGTAAGGAGGGGAAATAACAGAAACGGCAGTAGCAACATAAAACTAAAGGTAAGTACCTAAACCCATATACTGGATGCCCAAACAGAAAGAAACTGAGGAGTTCAAGAGCTGGATCCTAACAGATTGCATTATCTTCAAGAGGAAAAGCAGGTGTTGAGATTCAAAATCAGATCTTTGACTCAAAAATTAATGAAGAACCTTGTCTTTAGGCATTCATATTTGTAAATTTTTTGTCTGAACATCCTCCATATCAACAGCAGGTGACTTTCAGAGCACATGCCATTAGTTTGCATATGCCTTAGGCCTGACAGCTTCACTCATACTCTACATATAGAAAAAGGATGTGATAAATTAGTGGATATGATATGGGTTCAGAACTGTACCCTCTTGTCAGCAGAGGTGACGTGCTATGAAATGTCAGCAACACCATTCTCCTAGAAAGGTACAGACATCTCCTCACAGTGGGCTTCTCAAAACTAACCTAATTTCCATGCCAAACTACAGTGTTCTCCATGCTGCTAAATAAAAGCAGAACTACACAGTTGTTCAGAAACATACAAAGTTAACTATATACTGAATATCTGCCTGTAACTCAGTCTCAGGAAAAGAAAAAAGCAGAGGTACAAATGCTCCCTGGTGCCAGTGAAACAAGTAGATATACTTTTTCCTCCCATCCTTTTTGTTCTCCAGGCATTGTCATACAATATCTTCTAAATCAAGCTACCATTTTCTCTGTCTACTCTAATTAATCAGCATTGTTTCTGAAAAGACTGCTGATATGGAATATTTTGCCATAGTAGTAAAGATTTAACTCCAGAGAGCCCCAGAGTTTTATAAACCATCTCTGTACATCAGCACTACTTTCACAACAACCTCCTAAAGGCAGCCCTGTGGTCCCATGGTTGCTGCAGAACCTCTGTGCCCTGCAAACAGTGGCAGAAGCGTAGATGAGGTCTTTACACTGAGTAATTCAGCAGCCTTTTCCGTGGAAACAGCAAAACCATTTGTGTAGAGGTGGATGTGCAACCCCAGCATATCTGCTTCTGCAGAGGTCCACATAGAATATATTTTAAATTTCTCCATTAAAAAAAATAGTTCTTTCTAAAGATTAGAATTGTATAAAAATATGTTCATAATTAAGTGAAAATATCCAAATAAGCAAATTTTAAACAAAAATAAAAGTGATGAGGATTAAGTTCTCCCTATTATATCTTGAGTTTCATTTCATGAGTACAGTCTCTGGATGTTTTAAGTGGGAAACATACTAATCAAAAAGTAATTAGATGTACATAATCATCAGCCATTCCATTATAAACTCAGCTTTTAAAAACAAGATATTACCTCCTGAAGTGCTAACGTTTTAATATGGACATGACGTGGTCTCAGCTGTATTCTTGACGATCAGAGACACGACTTAACTAGATTTTTAAAAAATGGCAGTTTTCTCTTTGTAACAGCCTTATAAAAGAATGTCCAGTAAGCAGCAGATTACACATGGATTAGCAAGCAGTTTTGTTCAGTTCTACCTTAACGTGAACTTTTAAGCGTTTCCCCATAACACAGAGTCTGTACAAGGGCACACACGGGAGACAAACCATTTCATGTTTATTTTGTAACACCAATCAAAATTGGGGGCATCAATCCAAGACTTTTAAGAATGTGTACAAAGTTAGTATTTTCACCACTGCATCACAGCTCATATCACAATTTTCAGATGAATCATCACTCTCTGCATTTATATTTGTATTATATATATTCATTTATACTAACAAATACTTTTCAAAAATATAACTGAACCTGTTCCATATGCATTCTTTTAATTGAGATGTTCAGGAGGTAAATGAGTACTTAGGACAACTGCAGTTCATTCACACATTTTAGATGCCTCAGGAACAGACAAGGTCTTTTTCTGCTTCCCCTCATCTCCACCCTCCCAGCAAAATACTCACAGCTGAGACAACTTCCAGCTACACAGTCAGAAGCACATGTCTCCGAGTTTGGACTTCCTTCAAAAATCTGCTACAGCTGGCACAGTGATGTCGATTACCAATTCATGAAATCCTGTGTGGTTGGTGGCTTGGGGTTTTTTGGTTCTTTTTTTTTTAAAAAAAAAAAATTTTAATTATTCTCCCAGAAGACTGTTGAATGCAGATATTAGACAAGTCATTAACCAGTTACATTCACTGCCCTCAACATAGTCACTTGCAACTAATTCCTTTTTTGAGCAAGTAACAAGGGGCCATCACAGCCTATTGTACAAGATGCCATTGCCTGCTTATCAGACATCTGAATCCTCTATCATACAGGGAAACTTCTAGATGGAGTCTACACCAGCTGCTCCCCTGAAGGCAATAGCAGATGCTGGCATTGCATTCTCATTCCAATCTCACAATGATCGCTGTAGATCCTTTTGCTTGTTGTCAGGAAAAAATGAAGCTTATGTAGCAGCAGCTTGCAGCATCTGCCTATGTAAGATCAGCACTCCTAGTGTTTGCAGTTAAATGGTTGTAAAGGCTGGTTCCAGTGTTCACACCCAAAAGGCAAAGGTTATTTTATCAACAGAGCAGACTGTTTGGTGCCCCACAAGTGTTCTAAAAAAACCGTGAGTTAGAAAAGACAGGGTAATCCTTCTGTTATTTTTCTTTTCATGAAATGATTCTAGTAATAGTCTTCATAGTTCTTAGGGTTCAGGCAATAAAGAATGGCACCCCCAAACGAAAATATAGTTGCACCCCAAGCCAGGCCATAGCCCCAGTTGAACTCATGGTATATTTTCAAGCTGACCGTTTCGATGAACTTGATTGGGTAAAGGACTAAGCTGCACACCTGAAGAACAACTGAAAGGAAAAAACCGTACATGTCAGAAGAAGCCTTAATTCATTTCCATAAAACAAGGAAAACATAATATAACTGAAATTCACATTTAAAATGCTCTTGTGCATTTTTAGCTTCCAAGTGCTCATCTTAAAAAAAAAAAAAAAATCACCTTAATTTCATTCACAGGGAATAGAGCAATTCTTCTATATTCCCTTGCTGATAAACAAACATTATTGTATAACGACAGTCCTTCAGATGTCCATACAATAAAATAGTAAAAGCAATCTTTTCTCATTTCTTTTCTGTCTCTCCTTTGTATTTTAGTTTACAGTCATTATTCCTTCCATAATAACAAAACTAAGATCACTTGTTCTACAGCTACTATAAATAAATAAAAATGAGAAGCAATAACAAAATGAATATTAAGAAATATAGCTCCAAATCAAACCATTTACTTAGCCTAGAAATACTTCATTGTAGTAGGTTATACATATTTATGTTCAGTAGAGACTCACTGAATTACATATTTCATATGCATTACTGTGTACTGTAATCAGAATTAATTACATTGTTACGCAGAATACCAAGGAATCTATAAAGTTTGATCAGTCACTAAACTTCCAACTGGCAAAACATTGCCTTGCATTATGAATTTAGGGGGTGGGTCAGCAATGCTTTGTGATGAAAAAAGCCACTAATAAAACAGATCAAACCCAAAGGCAGAAAAAAGCTTGAAAAATTCAGTACTTTCTAAAGCAGTCTCTGAGGGTGCCTGATCTCCTGCAGCTTGATCCACACGTCTGCAATGGAATTCAGCGAATCTGTTAATTATTGTGCTACATCAAAAAAAACCATATACAGTAACCTGAAAATGAAAATACGTAGATGAAGAATCCCACATTTTCACAAGAACATTTCAGTTTCATCACCAATCATCCTCTTTCATATTCAGGAGCACTGTTAACAGAAAATTAGGACAACAGTTTCCAAAGTAGGCAGGTGAAAATTAGACTCAGTTTGAAGACAAGAACAAGCAGTTGGATGTAGTGATTCCTTAGGCCTCTAGTTCTGCCATCCACAAAAGACCAAACATCACAGGAATGTACAAAACATCATCTTTGCTCCTCAAATATATGATATGGCTTTATTGCAATGCTTCCTTCCCGCATTTAACACTAGTAATTTTTAAAGACTTCAGCACGTGACTGTCTCTGCAAACTACCTTGGCCCCCTGATTATAGGCTGGGCATATCCACACAGTTACACATGTGCTGGAGTATTTGTAGGCCTGAGACGTACTCTGATGACATTTCAATGGTATGTAAAGCAATGCCATAATAACTACTTTCTTTAATGTTGACTGGGTCATTTTTTTCTACAGTTTACTAGGTATTGTAAGAAAAATGAACACTATTCAGAGAATTGTCACAAAGCCAGCACCAATATAAAATGCCAGTGGAGAACAGAAAGGAAGACTACCTTGGACTACAAAAATCCTTCTAAAATTAGACCAAGAAATTACAGGAAAATCTGTCATTTGCCTTTTCATTCCCACACAAACTCTAATGCTGTCAAATCGACACCTTTCATTAGCCCTGGAGACTAATACTTGCTTGTCCTCTGGAGGGAACTGGTATGGGCAGATGATTTCCGATGTTCATTACACTCTCAGTGATAACACTTCACCAAACATCCATTGGAAATATCTCCCCCCTGCTTAGCCTACAGACTAGCCTTTGGAGTTTTACTTGAGACTGACAATCAATTATGTTTGGAGAGTGGATTTTCTTATGTGGATACCAAAACCCATAGGGGTTTTTTAATCCTAAAGTTATTGAGGTGTTACTTTGTGTTATTCCATTTTAATGTAATTTATGTCTGCCAGCTCACAAAACTCTGTGCAACACCAGAGAAATTTTGACAGGGAACACTAAGGGAAGCACCTACTTTTATGAAAAGATTATGCATCCCACTTCTGTATAATGAGAATATCATTATACCCAAAGCCACTTGAACATATGCTCAGATTTCAGACATATCTTTAAGACTATTCAAAGTCAAAAAGGATTTCCTAAGATGAATGGAAATAAGGAAGTTTTTTAGTGGCTTCCTGAACTGAGGCTGCAGCATCTCTTCTGAGTCAATACAGAAACTGCTGCGAGTGTGTATCTCTGTGTCAAGGGATAACCAAGGAAGCTCTCCACCTTCCCTCAATTTAACACATGAAGTATGTTGAATTTTAATCTACAGACTGGATTTGTCAAAACAAAACAAAGAAGTGATTCTTTTGGAAGAGGAACATGTTGCTAAAGCAGCAACACTCAAAACAGGCATTATAGATACTGTTATAGTGGAAATTCCTGCTTTTGCTGCTACTGGTACAGCTACACTATTGCAAAACTCAAATTAAGTGCTGGTAGCAACTGGCCAGTGGAAACACTGCATAACACTGTTATCACTTTGCACTATTTTTGCCTCCTGTCATTGTTTCTTCCTGTAGAGTAGGAGGGGACCTGTGTAGGCAAGAAACAACTGTTAGTGAAGTTATGGAAAATGAACAGCATGGCCCAAATAGATGATAAAACCAATGGCTGCAACTACTGATCTGCTTCAAATGAATTTAAAGTAACTCCATGCTGTTGATCTGCTCATGGGAAGCTTATGGGAAGTGTATGTACTACCTTTCCTCAGAAGCACCAGTCTTTTCCCATAGAAAAAGGCTGCAAAGGAAATCTTAAAAAAAAAAAATCCACTTCAAAATGCTTCTCCAAAAAGACTAGTCACCTCAAACTAGACTATTCACTTCAAGTTTAGACCTATTTTTACGAAGAACATTATGATGCTGGTAAGACAATTGCAGAGGAATGGGAATACTAGTTTTGTTCTACTTACATGAAATATATGCAATTATACATACCCTATTAAACACAGAGAAATCACAATAAATGCTTTAAAACTAGGAAATTATGTTTTCAATCAGCTTTTTTTTTCTTGCTCAAATGTTTAACTATAACAGTTCTGCTGTCAAAATAAATTCCTACGCTGTAGCTTTCTAATTGGTCTACATTCATGAGAATAGCAGTGCTGGCTACAAAGTTCTATATTTCTATTCTTTACACCATTCTTTTTGCTGATTCACATACGTAAGGCATACCATTACTAGCCAATGAGCGTTGCAGTTTCAAAGATTAACACACATGCAACTGCACTCTAGGAAGTTGCTTGTACTTACTACAACCTGTGCAATTAATCTGGAAGCAGTATGAAGAGAAAGGGGGTCTATGTGGATTTTTAAAATATTGCTAGCTCAAGAAGAGGCCATCCTGCTACACTGATCTTTAAAAAAAGATCTGCCAGAAGCTTCCCCTGTAGCTGATAGGGCTAATGCCAATCAGTTCTAAGATGGACTCTGCATCTGACCAGGGCCTGGCCAATTAGTGACTGAGGTAACACCTCTGTGAATAATGTATTTGAGAAGAAGAAGTTGCTGCAGCAGCAACAGGGAGTGAGAATGTGAAAACTTCTCCACAGACATCAAGGTCAGTGGAAGAGAGAGGAGGTGCTTTGGCCCTGGAAGAAAGACTCCCCTGTGACCTGTGGTGAGGATCATGGTGAAGCAGCTGTGCCCCTGCAGTCCATGGAGGCCACTGGGGAGCAGAGACCCACTTGCAGCCCATGGAGGACCCCACGATGGAGCAGGTGGATGCCTGAAGGAGGCTGTGACTCCGTGGGAAGCCCACACTGGAGCAAGGTCCTGGCAGGACCTGGGAGTCTGTGGAGAGAGAGGAGCCCAGGCCAGAGCAGGTTTGCTGTCAGGACTTGTGATTCTGTGAGGGACTCAGGCTGGAGCAGTCAGTCCCTGAAGGACTGTTCTCCTGGTGGGTGACCCACAATGGGGAAGGGTGTGAGGAGCTGCCCCTGTGGGAGGCCCCATTCTGGAGCAGTTGGTGAGCAGTTGTAGCCCATGGGAAGGACTCATGTTGGAGAAGTTTGTGAGGGACTGTCTCCCGTGGGAGGGACCCCACAGTGTAACCGTGGGAAGTGTGATGAAGCCTCCCCCTGAGAAGAAGCAGTAGCCAAGTCCATCTGTAATGAACTGACCATAACCTCCATCCCCTGTGCCTCTAAGGGAAAGAAAGGAGAGCCCTGGGAAGAAGGAGGGGTGGGGGGAGGTGTTTTTAAGATCTAGTTTTATTTCTGATCTCCCTGCTCTGTTTTGATGGTTCATTAATAAATCAAACCTTGTCTCCTCAAGTTGAGTCTGTTTTGCCCATGACGCTAATTGCTGAGCGATCTCCTTGTCCTTATCTCAACTCATAAGCCTCTCATTATATTTCTCTTTTCCCTGTCCAATTTAGGAGGTGGAGTGATAGAATGACTTGGTGTGCATCTGGCACCCTGCCAGGGCTAAACCACCACAATTGGAAGACCAGAAATTTCAGCAGGAGAATCAGGTGGCCAAACAGGGAGTTGCTCAATGAATGTTCAAGAAAGTGACACACGTGAGTCAGAAATAAGGACAGGCAATGACAGGAGTTTAAAATCACTGTTTTGATTAGATATAAAATTGGGAAGGCTGAAGCCCAGCTGTAGTACAACATTAAGCTAGGAAATGGCAAAAAGGTAGTAAAAAAGAATTTTCACAGGTGCATTAGTTGCAAAATTAAACTGGGAAAACACTCTCATGCAATGATGGACAAGAATGCCAGTCTAGCAACAGATGATGCACCGTAAGGCCTTCTCCAAGTCCCCTAATTGACATGGTTTGAAAAGATGTCAGCAGTTCAGGAACAAGTTAGAGATGACTTAAGAGTTGTATTTATAACTGTGGGGACAGACAGGATTGACCCAAAGATGATGAAAGACTTGCCCAAGGTGATTGTGAGTCCTCTATCATCTATGAGAAATCACTACGATCAGGAGATATTTAGATAACTGGGAAAAAGGTTAATGTTGTGTCCATCTTTAAAACGGACAGAAGTGAAAAATCCACAGAATTACAGGTTGCTCACTTGAAAACCCAGGAAATGTTAACAGAGTACAACCTCTGGAAGTCCACCTCCAAGAAGAAAGTGCGGAATAAAGTGGCAATCATTAGTGAATATGGATTCACTGAGCGACAGGGGTCCAGAGAGTAGCCAAGATAATCAGAATTCTGGAGCAAATCATCCTTAAGAAGAGGATGAGGGAGCTAGGTTTATTGAGACTCACGAATCATATAACCATTATGGTTGGAAAAGACATTTAAGATCCTTGAGTCCAAGCACTAATGTAACGCTGCCAAGCTCATCACTAAAACTAAACCATATCCCTCAGCAGAAAAGCCTCCTAAGGAGCCATTTCAAACAAGCATACAGTTACCTAGGATGTACCTGCAACAATGACAGAAAAAAATCTTCTTTGTAGTGTTAGGCAAGCTAAGATAATGGCAACAGACAACAAATCTCAGGTTCGATGACCCAGTATGAGTATCAAGAAACAAAAATATATGCTAAGAAGTATAGTATAGCACCAGGACAACATGCTTAGAGAGGCTGCAGAATCTGTATCTCTGGAATTCTTCAAGACTGGTTCAAAGCTGCAGCTGACTGATGAGTAGTATTAGTGATTCTCCTGTCTCATCAAGATGGTTGAACTGCAAGACCTACACAGTATCTTTTCTTTCATGCTATGACTCTTTTTTCCACTCTGTAACAACTTGCACTACATTCTACTGAAGTCAGTCCTACTTTTTCAGACCATTCCATCCATTTCTCAAAATCAAATTATGTCCTCCAACATACTTGCATGGGTTTTTTTCTAGCTTTGCTGTAAAATTTGACATGAAGACTTTTACTCTATCTTCCATGTCATTATGAAAATAGACAATAGCACAGAAATCAGGATGCAATCCAGCCAGGTTGTGCCCTGACTCTATCAGAACAGAAAGACACATCCTCCAAATATTATCTGGTGTCCTTTTTTTTACTCTCTCACACATAATACTTTCACTTAGCAACTGTTTCCCTAGTGTACATGCAAAAGCATTCTGTTAAATGGGTTAAAAGCTTACTAACCTCAACAGGTTATTACTTTAAACATTGTTAAAATTGTTAAAACAGACCCAGAAGGAAAACATCTCCTAAATAACCCCATTTTGTTTGCTTTAATGGACTTTCAGCAATTTCTACGTCTAAATTAAGACTTGGTTAGTGCTCAGTTATCTGGTAACCATAGCATGAGACTTACACTGACAAGCGTGTAAGCTTGTGCTCTGAGGATGCAGCTTTCAGGGCCAGTTTGGTTCATAACCACTAAGACAGCCCAACAAGTACACAAGCTAGTGAACACTGCTAAAGCAGAAATGCTGGGAAGAGATGTATGAACTAAGGTGGCTCCATGCATATATCCTGCAGCTGCTTCTCTGTATGTTCTACATTTTTCCATTACCTGAGGCATTCCTGTTCCTCTCCCCATTACACAGAGCTGACAGTATGTATTTTGAACACATTCAGCATCACTTGCTGGCTTATTGTCTGTATCTAGATTGATTTTTTTTTTGTCCCCTTGCTTTCTCATCTCTTGTAGTCCTAGTCACTCAATCTTCGTCACCTATAGAGTCACTATATGAAACCTGAAGCAAGAAAAAAAGAATAAAAAGTGAATAAAAATAAATCAAAACTAGAAGGAAAAAAATGCTTCGAAGCAACTGTTTGGACTCTAAAGCGCCTGGAAACCACTTTTCCATTTTGTCGTTTCTCTAACAGTTTTCTACCTGACACCCAAATAGATCATTAAATGTCTCTGGCTAACTCATCCTGTGTCCTTCTTCCAGAGGCAGCTGATAGAGTCCTAGCCAGAGGCATGCAGAACATTTGGTCTTTTCAGCAGGTCAAAGATCTTTTGTGAAATCCACAGGTGAAGGAGAGCTGCAAAAGGCCCAAACTCCACTGTGCTATAATCTTAACTTTCTCCTCTTCAGTATGGAATTACTTCCATAATTATTTCAAAACATAGCAGTCCGTATTCATCTATAAAAACAGCTGACATCAAAGATAAAATCTGTAGGAAACGACAATAATAGTGTCAACACCAAACCCAAAACAATTCTCCTCAGATTTACCAGATAAGGAAGAAGAATGGGATGGGCTGTCACTGCTTCACCATCTTTCATTCTTATAGGCTTCAGGTCATGGATATTTCAAATGCATATGTGCATGAAAGGGCAAACGGAAAGAGGTGACCACCACTCATGAGTAAAAGCATCAATATACTTTCCTTTTTGAGAAAGTAAACTCCCTTACTCTCAGTCTTCCGTAGTAAGGACTAGAATGAAAATTATGCAGAAGAGAATAGATTAAGCTTTAAACCAAAGAGCAGGATTTGGGGAAACTTTTCTTGGGGAAAGTTGTTTCTTTTTTTTTTTTTTAGTTATATACTAAACTCTATAACTTAGTTATATACTAAATGGACAAAACAGTAAATAGGTAGCGTACAGCTGAATAATTACTACATTACTACACAATGTATGAGAAAGTAAGTCAACAGACAAATAAGAAACTACTACAGAAATTCAATAATCCCATTTCCTTCAAAGTTAACTGCCCAACATGCTTTACAATCTCAGAATTAACACTAAATTTTAACATAATGGCACCAGTGCCTTTATTCACTCAACAAAGCAAGCAATGTCACACATAGAACAAAAAGATATGCTTTCCACTCAGGAAATCTGATCCTAGGTTGCATTAACTTTCTAAAGCAAATGAAACATAACCTGCCAATATCTCTTGAGGCAGCTCAATCACGGTAATGTTAACAGCAGGGGGCAGCAGGAGCCTTCCGTGGAGCTTGGTTTCATTCAAAAACCCTGCAAATTCCGTGCTCTTATCGTTTCATATCCTTGTCAGGGGCCTTTTTTTAATACATTCCAAAGACTAGTCTTTGTCATCCTCTTCATTATGGACTATCAGAAGGGGCTTAAGCTGCTGGCACATGTGTGGATATGAGTGAAAGGATGAAGGCAAACCATGTTTGGTGAATCTCGGGAGAAACAGAAATATCCGTGCTGATTAAGCCCCAAAACAGAAGAATGCACAAAAGGAGATGATTTGTTATTGTAATTAGACCTCACTGGACTTGTCTTACGGACAATTCAGAGTCGTAGGTCTCCCTTAAGATTTTTTGGTAGTTTATAGAAAACTGATCCATTTTCATGCTTTTAATACCAAAAAGGGAGTATAGTGAGACAGCTTGTTAAATTAATAACAAAGTGAGCAAGCTGACACAATGAAATTAATTCCTCACAGCACAGAAGCGTACATAAACACCTTGTAACATAATCCTATTTATTTTCACATACAGGGCTTTAAGGGTTCATATTTTGGCATTAATTTTCCTGGTTTTCAATTGTAAAAGAAAGAAAATTAACAGAAAAGGCTTTTCATGAAGAACAAAAACAGGGACATCAAGCAGCACAAAGTAACAGATTAAAAATGATACTTTGAGATTTACCCTCTGTAGCTCCGTTGCATGTACTTCACAAAACAATAAATACAATGCTAACAAATGACTGCTTATGAACTAACAATAGTGCAACGGCAAAGAAATGCTGTGCAAGAAGCACAGGATACCCATCCTGAAAAACCTCACTGGAGTTAACAGTGAAGTAAACCAAATGCCTCTGAATTAGTATGCAGAACAAGGCATGTCTTCCTTCACAAAATTGAAGCTGCTCTCATGAAATTTTCATAATGGTGCTGGTAATCTGCTTACCTGCAGCAAAGAGCATGACTGCAACTGGTCTGTAGAACCGCCTCCGAGATCCCACGCAGATAGAGATCAACCCAACCAGGAAAGCTATGAGAATAATGGCAGCACCACCCAACAGCAAAGCAAGAGTAGCTATCTGCCAGTCTAGGGGGAAAAAGAGAGAGGGATAAAAAATAGTAATACAATTTCAGTAAAACAAGCTCATAGGACTGACAGAAATAGCAGAATATGAAGAACACAGAGGCTGCATCAAGGCTCAGGTTAAAAAAAAAAAAACAAAACAACGGTGCTCTGGATTTCTTCTTTCCTAATTAGTAAAACACCTTTATGAAACACATGTAACTCAGGAGCCAACTGCCACAACCTTCTACACTTTTTCAAGGCTTAGTTAGCCTCCTTGGGATTTTGTCTTGAGTAAGACTGCATAATTTTGTCCTGTTTTTTTGTCCAATTTAGAATGAGAAATTGTGGCTGTGTCAGGATTAGCTAGCATGTGTTACCTGACCTCAACCTGTCATAACTTTCTCACGGAAGAGAGTGAAAGTCAAACCTCTGCTTGAGCTGATTAGGATGACCTAGGAAGGGAAATACATGGAGGCTCATCATATACACCCACCATTAGGAAGTATCAAGGCCACAAAATAGGAATAACAAAACTAAGATAAAGGAAGAAGACGCTCAAAGGAGTAAGAAAAAGAATTTCAACACTAACAAAAAAAAAAAGGTGGAAGTCAAGCCTTTATAAAGGCATTAACAACCATTAAGATGCAAATCAAGTCAAATTTGAAGTCCATTTTAAAACATTAGTTATCCTAAAGAGTCAGGTTTTCTTTCCCCAAAAGCAACTTCTGGATTTGGCCCAGTATATTCTCTAGTTATTTTCATATGTAAATGGATGTAGTTATAAACAACATCCTCGCAGTCTTACATCACAAAATCCAAAATTCACTTGCAAGATGACAATCATCATAGGTCTATACAACATCCAAGATCTAACTGTAGGACTTTAGAACATCAAGGGCTTTGCACTGACACTCTTTGCAGAAGAGCACATAAAACCTTGTCTCTCTCCAAAAACATCCAGATGCATTAATTACTTAAAAAAAATATATATTATTTCCAAAATAAATGTAATGATCTTAAGGTTACTAAAAAAATAAGAATAGCAATAAAAATCCACATTCCCTATTTGAAAAGAGCAAAGGTCAGTATTTTAAAAACCAGTACATCCAGTATCAAGAGAGATTTAATCTGCCGAAGATACCGGCAGTGCAGCTATGAGGTTTGGGAATGGAAGGCTGGTAGCTGTTATCACCAAGAAGCCTTCATATATTAAAAAAGATGAAGAAGATTGAAAGAAGAAAATAAATGGAAGAGCTATAAAATCATTGCTAAAAAAGAAATTTATTTTAAAGGTGTGTTTGTGCAAGTGCACACATTTATTTTCATTCTTTTTAGAAAAGCAGCCATGCTTACTAATACTTTAATTACTAACCACTCAACCTTCCAAGCTATTTTATTCCTTCCTTTCTTATAGAACAAAAACCCAAGGCTGGGAACAAACTCTCATTCTCCTTCTGTTAGCGCACAATCTCTAACATCAGTTTGTTGTGTGTCCCATTGCTTTACTATTACTGGGATGGAAGTATAATTTTAGTTATGGATGGGAGTGTTATAAAGAATGTTTTTTAACGTTGACATGATCCTTCAAGAAACATCAAGTGGTTAGTGTCCTGATGATTTAGAAAGTATTCTTCCAATATCAGACTGCATTACAGATATAAAATATAGAAATAAATAAACAGAATGCATCGCTTTGGAACAACATGAAAGGAATCCTTGCACTAGAAAATTACATAGATAGAAAGACTTGACACATAAATCCATATCGCCCCAAAGTTAAAAGCCATACAAAATCGATGAGATAAATCAAACTGACAGATGGGAAAATTCAGAAACTAAGATTTCTGAAAGCCACTCCAAACAACAAAATACTAAATGTTATCTTTGCATTGATCAGGTGCCAAAGTCTAATACAAGCAGAAAGTGTGCAACACTGGAGTAACGACTAAATGGAAAAAAAAGTGGAGTATCCTATTGCTTTCCAAAACCACACTCGTAAGAGCCACCAGACAAGTGGAAATCACTAAGGTAAAGATGATGTAAAAGTGGAGTTAGAATATAGTTTAATTTCCAGGACAGATATAATCTATGGATTTTGGAAAGGTTAAAAAATAAACAAAATACCTTACTAGCACTTATGTGGGAGGTAGAAGGACAAATGAGTGTTGGAAGACACCCACACTCCCAACTGAAAAAGAACTTAGTTAAACAAAATTAATTTCTTGAGTAAGAAAACCTACTCAGGGATGCTGTCAGTAGGACAAAGCCAAGACTTTTAATGTTCCTCACTGCTAGCTGAGGGTCAAATACTGAATGCTGTGCTCAAAGCCACAAACTGTGGAGTTGCCTTTTATTTTAGCTTCAGCCTCCATTCCTACAACACTAATAGCCTTTGCCTTGAGCAGCAGCTGAGAGGTTTACTGGTAACATCGTAAAGGTCAGACGCTAGTGGACAAGGAATACTGAACTTAATTTTCCTATACTACCTACCATGGAAACTACATGTTTAAATCTCCTTGCCGCCTTACAAAAACCTTAACCTTCAATTCTGAAAGCCATTTGATCTGCTGACAAAGTTTATGTTGGACTAAGGAAGCAAAATCTTCTGGACAAGCCTTCTACTTAACGGTAATTATTTTTTAAAGAAAAAAAATCCAGGCCACTGAACTTTATAGAAAAGAAACATCCAAAGAAAATTGAATCACTACCTCTGAAGAAAAAACACCCTGTAAGTTAGATAGCTACAACAATATAAGCACATACAGCAAACATTTTTCCACAATAAAAACCTGTACCGTTCCTTGGACTACTCAGGAGTGATTTAAAACACTCAGCATCAAAATGGGAACAGCAGATTGCTCCGTTACATAGTGTAACTGGTACACAGAACATAAACATCATAAACCTAGTTTAGAGTATCCAAAATACGCTTGCACAGTTTCTAGGCACGCACTGATCTTGCAAATAAGTTACTATACTCAGTTCAGGAGCTTTGGCAGTTCAGTGAGACTGCTTGTTCTCAGAGACAGAAATATGCATAAACATGAGCAAAATGGGACTTTATAGAATATTATTATTAGTTTATTGGATCACTTTAAGTTTGCACATCAGTATTTTTCACTGTGCATAGCTACAGTTTATCTACACTACATATCTGTTATCTAAGAAAAATGTTAAAACATACACAAATCTTAAAAAACTTTAGATTTTAAAAAGCATTGCCATCTCACAGTCATTTCTAAGTTGCTTTGTTGCTTTATAACTGTATAGCCAACAGAAAGCATAACTTTGATTTTTTTTCAGTGTTCCATCATTTTAGCAGTATGTTAATAATTATGCTGATTATGTCACCTATCCCATACAAACAACTAGAAAACACAGTTTTGGACAACACTTAAGTAACTTGACACAAATTTTGTAAGATAAGCCTCACTTATCAAATACTATTTTTAGGTCTGAAAATCCAAATATGTTTTTACTACACAAGAAGCATCACAGTGTCTATAACCACGGGGAATATGTACTGCAGCTCTGACAGTGATGACAGCATTTGCATAATTTTTATGATAACAATCTGCTTATTAGTTTAGGGATGTGTATTTCGGTATTTGGAAATATATATAAATCCGAACCTAGGTACTTAAAATATATTTTGAAAACATGTATTACGTAAAATTTATTACAATTTCTGTATTCAATAAAACAAAACAACACCTCAAACCATGATGACAATGTTTCTTTTCAGTTACTTTCTAATACATAAGTTTGTGCCTTTTTTGCAAGGACAGTTTGGTCTCATCGGTCTTTGGAAAGTCTCCCTGTTTCTTAATGATACGGCAGCGGAGTGTTAATTGCATATTGAAATGTGTGACTCCCTCTCTTACCCCCAAATGAAGTGATCTAAAGCTTTAACCTGTATATTCGTAAGAGCAGCTCTGCCTTCTTGGGCAAAACAGTACTTCAGTACTAGGATAAAATCAGGAAAATCCATAGAAGAATGATAAAACATCTCAAAGCTCTGAAATGTTTATTTTGACAACTAGATCATTTTTAAACACAAGAAAGAGCAATACAAAAGCATTGTCACAGACTTGTTCACAGTAAGTTCCCACAAAATTAATATACACATGGTATTCTACAGTAAGAGATACACACAAAAACATACCGTGGAATATCTGAAACATCTGTGTAAAGGGCTCTTTCAAATAATATAACTGAAACCATTTCTTAAAAAAGCATCAAGCATTCCTTTCATAAACCAAGTCCTCTCCTCAGAGAGGCTGAAGCAAAAAAAAATGCATGCAGCTACTACAGGAGTAAGGCAATGACTGCTCTTTTTCTACCACTAAGCAAAACTTTGTTAAGAAACAAAGCACAACACTGTTAAGTAAGTTTTTCTGACTCATTGCAAAGCTTCCACTTATCATGTACCTGCCTTCAGCCAGTAAATACTCTTAGAAATTCTAATATAGCATTTAAATTCAAGAATAATGAACTTGAAAGAATGTGTCAAGTAAAGAATAGAAGGCTGAGGCTCCCATGTGTAAGAAATTAAATATAACCTCCTGAATGTAATAACAATCAACTATGATAAATAAGACAGCTAGAGACATTCCTAACTGCTTCATATTCAAAACTACTTCTAAGTTTATAAACACTCATCAGCTTAACCACCAAATAGCCAACAAAAGCTTAAAAAGTGATTATTTAAAAACAGAAAGGTAGAATCTAGTTTCTAAAAGTGCATTCGTCACACGATCAGTACGTTTTCCTCTTTCAGTACAATCACATTTAATTAAATGGAAACAATACGGTAAAGTAAGTACTGTAGTGTCCATTAAGTTCTCACATAAAACTATTCTATGGAGAAGTCTGTCCTTTAGAACCTCACCCAAGAAAAAATTATGGTTTATAAGGAACTGCTCCAATGAATTTCTGCTCTGGATAAAGGGGATATTGACTGAAGCTGGGAAGCCCCAGTGTCTGTAAGTTACTCAGTCCATGCTTTTCTAGTCTTGTACAGCCAGCATTACAAGTACATTCTTTTGTGACTCTGTAGTGTACAGTTCCATACACTGTTGAGAGAAGCACTTTCTGGCAGGATCCACTGCAAAATTCCAGTACATTACTCTAGGCCCAGCTTTCTACAGTGGAGCCTTGTGCAAAAAATTGCACTGGAAGGCTGTGCTGCCATTTAGCAGGATCTCGACTGGCTTGAGAGTTGGGCAGAGAGGAACCTCATGAGCTTCAACAAGGACAAGTGCATAGTTCTGCACCTGGAGAGGAGCAACCCCATGCACCAGTATAGGCTGGGGGTCGACCTGCTGGAGAGCAGCTCTGCAGAGACAGATCTGGGACTTCTGTTGGGTAGCAAACTAAACATGAGCCAGCAATGTATCCTCGTGGCCATGAAGGGCAATGGCATCCTGGGATGCATCAACAAGAGCATGTCCAGCAGGTCAAGGGAGGTTCTTCTCCCCCTCTACTCTGTGCTGGTAAGGCCTCATCTGCAGTCCTGTGTCCAGTTCTGGGCTCCATGACTGAAGAGAGACAGGAAACTACTGGAGAGTCCAGCAGAGGGGTACCAAGATGTTCAGGGGTCTGGAACATCTTCCTTACGAGGAAAAGCTGAGAGATTTGGAGCCATTTACCCTGGAGAAGAGAGGGTACCTTATCAATGCTTATAAATACATAAAGGGTGGGTGTCAAGAGGATGAGTCTTTTTTCTGTAGCGCCCAGTGACAGGACAAAGTGTAATGGGCACAAATTGGAACACAGGAAGTTTCACTTGAACATGAGGAGAAACTTCTTTCCTGTGAGGGTGAGGGAGCCCTGGCACAGGCTGCCGCAGGATGGTGTAGTCTCCTTCTCTGGAGGTTTTCTAAACCTGCATGGATGCATTTCTGAGTGACCTGATACAGGTGGATCTGCTTTAGCAAAGCATTGGACTGGACAATCGCTAGAGGTTCAGTAAGTATTTTCTGCTCGTTGACAATTTGTATAATATGCTTATTACTGCTAGTTGCTGCACAGACATACTCTGGCTTCTACATTTTGTTTTTATTCTGTGGATTGAGAATAAGATCTCCAAAGTATAAAAATGACTTGCACATGTGGATCCTCAAGTAATTTAGACACCTAAAAAGTGTCACCAGAGTCACAGGAACCATTGACATACAGCTGAATGCATAATTTCCTTAAAATAGAATCCAAGAACTCTACACTAAGGCTTTCTTCTGAAAACCATTAATTTGAGCATATGAAATAATGGTGTGAGGTCAGAGGTATGTTAAAAATAAACTGTAGAAGCAACAGAACTATTTTCTGCTTGCTCTTCGACGGGAGATTTCCATACTAGGATATTCCCTTAGAAATTTTTCTTGAACCACACACAGCGGCCCTTGATAACCCAAGTTTTGCATAATACAGTTGGACTTCAAAGTGAGGCTTTCTTATAGCTCTAATTCACCAGGATTTTGCCAAACAGGAATTTGAGCATTTTATGCTGGGTGCCAAAACCCATAACTGCCTCCTAAGGATAATTTAGAGGCTCCACATAAGGCATCAGTCACTTTCCATTTACTGTACAAGATACTTGCAGGATGATTTAGTGTTCCCAATGCCAAGTGGAGAGTCATTTACAGTCAAAGAGAAGCATCAGAGAGGCATGTCTAAAAAAGATCTAACTTAGGGAAACCTGGGTACACCCATGTCTTGCTGAGATGCAGAATGTTAATGGCAGCTGGCTAATGAAGTAGGAAAGGCAGGCGCCTCCTTAGCTGCAATATACCATGAGCTAGAGGGCTTCCCAGAAGCTGCAAGGTCTTGGCTTTCCAGCTCCAGCCTTGTATCCATTTCACAGAATTTCCTAACCACTAGGGTAGACCAAAACTGCTCTCCTTGTCTGTCTGCTAGACACAAGTTGAAAAAAATAGCATGAGATCTATGAGATCTCTGAACAAACAGATACGAGGGAATCCAAATCAGCGTCTTGTTTTGAAATGCCTCTTGCCTAACTGGTTCCTTCCAGCTTTCCAGTGACATGCAAAAATGCATTACTGTAAGGCAGCCCAGAGGCAGGGCTCTCTCATCCTTGAGGGAAAATGTCCTTACCAGTCACCTACAGAACTGCATTCCTCTCGCCTGGGCTCCTTCTCTGGTTTTCCTTTTCTCCATGGCAAAAAACAATCATGATCAGAGGGGAAGAGGGCAGCTCTGTTACAAGCAAGATAACAGCCCTCTGGTAGGATGGTCTGGGCATCAGATGCTCGAGCATCTACCCTTCTTATCCTGGGGACATGCTTGCTAGGTCAGGGGAATAATTAGGCAGCCCTTGTGCAGGCTCTGCTCACCTTCTGATGACAAGCAGAGCTCCCCTGTCTTTCACTCAAAGATGCCACTGGGCATGTAGGGGACAGTTTGGTTCCCAGAGAAGTGAGCAGCATACAAAACAGAAATGGTATCAGTTTCTCAGGATGGTCTCTACAACAGTTTTGCAAGAAAATACAGACTGCATTGATCTGCTTGATATCTCTGCTTCAGTTGCTGTGTTCATCAGATTATGTGCGTCCCTGAGACTGCTGGACTAAAACTTCCTCTCTGCTTCGACACCACTGCAAGTTTTATTTCCCCTCACTACAGGAGATCCGATTGAACAACAAAAGTGGCAAAAATACAGTAAACAACTCTGCTGTTGTGCAAAGGAGATAGATTTTGCAAGTCAAGATCATCTAATGCCTGGGGCGGGGGGTTAGAGATGTATAAGCAACTTGAAACATAGCAGGTGCATGCTCATCTGCTCACTGACACACATCTCTCCTGAAGATGAAAGCTTAAATTCTTTATTAGTACAAAATATATATACTTTGGGGGAAAGGGGAGGGGGTTGTAAAGCTGCTCTCTGAGACATGGCTTGCCTTTATTTCTAAAATCATGGACTAAAATCCTTTAAATGCAGTGCATCTTGAAATAAAGAGTTAAGTGGTGCCATTATAGAGATCTTTTTATTATTTAAAGGCAACATGCATTCCACATCACTTTTACCAACAGAGGACTTCAAGACGAGAACAGCGTTACAGAAAGCCATGTAATCTATAATTCATCCACAGAATAGTACAACATGTACTCAGGCATTTCTCCTGTTGGTTACATGGCATTCTTCTGAGATTAGCTCACTACTATGCCATTTTCATTATTAGATATCTGTTCATTCAATAAAAAAGCCAAAACACACACACCCACAACTCTAAGAACCTCAGAAAAACCTGGAAATCTTAGAATTATGTCATTAGGAGGAAAGTGTAGGAGATGTGTTATGCAAGCTTTTCAACGGAAACTCACCTTTTCTGACCTCTTGTATGTATACTACTACATTTTAGCAATCTGAAGAAGGAATCAGTACACTTCATACTGGAATGGGAATGTAATTATTTCCCATAGTTATCGAAGTTCTCAAAGCAAAGTGGCAATTTTTTGCAATTTTCAATATTAATTCCATTGTTCCTCATGAAAAATAATTAGCATTAAAAATAGTTCAAGGAGTACTTCAAAATGATGGTCTTTACATTACAGAACTGGAAGAAATAAAAACACACAAAGCAATATAGCTAGACAGACTTTATCCCACACCTTGAATCTTATGTGGTCATCTTTGGCCACAAATCAGTAGCAGAGGCAAGGTTACTTTCTATGTGGTTCTAAATATAAAAATCTCATAAAATATTTAAACCACTTACATTATCCCTAACACAAGGTATATCTTTTAACTTGCTGGTGCAAGATTTCTTTATTTAATAAACAAAACTTAAAGCAATAGGTTATATTACTGATTTCAAAATTGCAGTGAACAGCAGCAGTAACAATAACTTGCTAAGGCTTGAAATCTTCTTTTTAAGAGTATTATCAGTAATATAGTATATGATGGTCTTGATCTGATCAGATAAACTTGCACAAACTTCATGCATTGCACACAAATGTGCTGTGTGACCGTGCCTCTTTGCTGGTTAGAAAAGGGTAGCTAAAGTGATAGCCTCCATCGTACTAAAAGGTCCAGACTACAGAACAGGAGCCTTGGTTCTGCTGCTCTCACAGAGCACCGCCTTGTGAAGTCTAAGGCTGAAGTAGATGATCTATTAGTAAAAGAGGGAACACATCTTAAAATATTCCATCTGGGGCTTCTTTGAGGGGCCCTTAATAAATTCAAGGCATTTTGAATACATTGGAGGTGCTAAGTGGACATCAGGCATAATCATAGTACTGGTCATTGCAGAATCACAGAAAAATTTAGGTTGGGCAGAACCTAGGAGGTCATCCAGCCCAGCCCCTCATGGAAAGCGGGGCCAATCTCCACATCAGACTCAACTTCAGAGTTAGATCAGCTTGCTCAGGGTCTCAGATGCCAAGTTTCTAGTAGAATGGGGTTTTTTTATTTTATTTATTTGATCTCCAGATGAAGTGTTTGGGATGATTATTAAAGACAGTAATATATAAAATGACAGATTACAGTTTTTAAAACCAGAAGGAATGTCTTGTTAATTCCTCCTTACCTTGTGTGAGCCACTTTCTTCAGACTTAGTAAAACTGTACTTCTTGATCTTATTTTGTAACAAACTATCAGCCTTGCTGAGCTTATTACAAATATGTGTCAACATCAACTCTGAGAAACGATCCAGGACTTCTAATGAGGATGCTGCTTTTCAGCTAGCAATTCCCCATTGGAACAGCTCCTTAAATTCAAAACAAGCAGATACCATCCAAAACTATTGAGCCATGTCAATTCACATATCTGCATCTAATGTATAATTAAGGTTAAGCCACTTCAAGTGATACTGAATGAGCAGCTTCTGATGCTTTTTTTTAAAAACAAATTAAAACTAGACTCAAGTTGTTTTACTACACTATGCTGTAAGTTAAGCTTACCTTCACAGTTTGTTCACTTCTAAATTTAAACACATACAGAGATCCTGTTGCACTTATTTCCTTGATAAATTTTGTCTTTCCAACACTCATGGAGAATTCTTGAAGAGTAGAAGACTCAAGAAAACTGAACATTGCAAAACCAAATATACATGTTGTAAGTAACAAGGCCACATACTGCCATTCACCAGAACAAGTCCAGTTAATCAGTATGAAACCATTCAAACTTATTTCTATATAGGCTATTTTCACAACAAACTGAAGTGCTGCAAAGGAACTATTGTTTTCTATGAATAGCATATATATGTACTGAAGCCAAAACACAGAGTGTTTACCTGGGGATCAGATTCTATGGAATCATTTATGTCTTCCACAACATATTTGTGAGTCTTTGATTTAAAGAACTGTAATAGTTGCAGTCTATTGCACTCATTCAAATTTACTAATATTAATTCTGCAGAAAGAAGATAACTACCTGTACAGGTACAGACATACCAGGCAGTTGTATGTAAGATGTATTTAATTTTAGGCAGATGCTGTGATAGAAATAAATATTCATATATAACTCTTAACTCTTGATAAATCTTTAAATGAACAATCACAAATTAGATATAATCCACTTCAAATGAGATCTAAAATAAAAAAAAAAAGTTTAAAGACACCAAAGAAACACTCCAAACCATGTAAGGTTGTTTGGGTTTTTCTTTTGTTTAGCATACAAGTTTAAAATACAGCCGACTTAAAGACAACTTGTGCATTAGCCAAGTTAAGCTTTGATCATCGGAAATAATTTTATGCCTGCACAGCTGGTGAAACTGTAAAGCAGTATTGTTAGATTTTATCGTGAAGCTTTCCATACTGGCAACTTTGTTGGTTTTTCAGCTCCTCAAGTTGCTATTAGTGGGACTTTTAGAATTTCATCAAGGCAAGAGGGAGACAAGGGATATGCAAGATTTCTAGCTCCTGATTAGAGGAAAAAAAAAAATGAACAGGTGATTTAAAGAGACCCTAAAGACTGCAAAAGAAGAAAAGTAATTTAAAATTATGTATTTTATTATCTTCAGATTTCTAAAAATTAATTTGGCTCATTATTTTATATTCTTGAACCGTCAATATTGTGAAGTACTTAAAAGCAGTATTAGAGCAATGGATTGCTTGCAAGCTCTAAAAAAAACAAAAAGTCCTCAAAAGAGTGAATGAATGAATGCAAGCACACATACTCCAAGCACTAGCAACTCTCAAGTAAAACCGAGGGATTATTTCCTGCTGTAACAGCCAATGTAATCACACTCTGTACATTCCTTCTACTCTCCATTAAGTTGCCCTTTTGACAGCAGTCAGGGGTTCTATATCTAATTACAACAAAGGTTTTTAATTAAACCTCAAATATGCTTTAACAGCTTCTAGCATGAGCTCACCCTTGATGATGCCACTTGATGTGCTCTCCTTCAAAGGATGATGAAGTAAATCCCTTAAAACCACAGGTGAAGATGCCTTTTTCCTGTGTGTACTACTGCTTTTCACAGCTAGCTAGCTACAAAGCTGCTTGCACCAGCATCAAGCTAAAAGAGTCCCCGTGGGAGCTCTCCCCTATCTCCAAAATACACTGCTTGCTGGATTCTCCATGAAGGAGAAAAGAGCACTTAATATTTTAAGGTGAGAACACAAAACAGTCTTAAGTATGAGACCAATCCAACTTGGTGAAGTTACTGGAAGCCTTCATATTGATTTTAATGGGAATTGCAACACAGTAGCAGAAGGCAACGAGAGAATAGTACAGTTTCTCCTATTTCAGGTCTCCTCAGAGTGCAGCACTGTGTGCCAAACATGACGAAGGCGAAAGGTTTATGCCCCTCACCACAAACAGAACAATCATTTACTTCTTCCCCAGTAGCTTGTGAAATCTAGCTCCACTAGACTGGAATGTATCTGAGGAAAGTGAGTTATGCTCATTCAAGGAATTTGAATAAACGTAGACAGGTAAGAATTTTTG
The DNA here is from genome assembly GCF_028858725.1 of Colius striatus. Lineage (NCBI taxonomy): Eukaryota > Metazoa > Chordata > Aves > Coliiformes > Coliidae > Colius > Colius striatus. The sequence goes on from NC_084759.1 coordinate 86,113,443, forward strand.
CACAGGAAAGAAAAAAAGCACAAAGAGAGGACGAATTTTCAATACACAGTATTCAAAGCTACATTTCATTCCTAGCCATCCTCATCCATTCATCTTTCACCTTCCCATGAACAGACAGGTGACCAATAAAGCAATAAAATAGTGTCCTTTTATTCTATTCCATAAGCTGTCCTGCTTTTCTTAATGTCCTACTGTGTGTGTGTGTGTGTCTGTGTCTGTGCACGCGCATGAACACACGCATGCATGGCAAGGAGACAGATTGAGGGGGAGCTTAATAAAGTGTGTGCAGAGGTTGGGGCAGGGGGGGATTTGAAGCAGGTTCTCATTCAAGCTATCTGAAAAGTGTTTCTGCAATCAAGGGGATATTATTTCAGGAGACAGGGAGAAGGGGCAAAGGATTCACGTTGCTAAGGAGACACGTAGAAGCTGACATTCCTACATAAATTTCCATTTATACTGGGGAAGGAAAAGAAAGCTCTCCGAAGTTTGTGTAGATACCCTGGTAACTGATTGAAACCGACATTTCTTTACAATTCGTTTTGGCCTTACGATACCTAAAACAAAACCCCATACAACATTCAAACCCTCAAATATTACTCCACACAATGACAGAAACAAAACAAGTACAGCAGCAGAAGAACCTGTGCAATTTCTGCTCAAGCAAAGATCAGCTATTTCCCAGAACCTACACAAGGATTTCAGAGAAGCGAGGAAAAAAGCAAAGCATCTAAAATACACAGACAGCCGCTTGCCTTCTTTCCCAAAACAAACATCTTGTCCCTGTATGATTTACCCAACCGGAGAGCACAGCGCAAGTGTGTGTGTGTGTGTGGAGGACAGGGATGGGGACGAAAAAGTAGGAGGGGTGGAGGAAGGGAATGGGGGGGGGGGGAAAGAGGCTGGCTTTATTTGTCAACGTTTCTAGTGGGACTCCAGAAGTTGCTATCAGGCATAAAGTGAATAAAGCAACCCATGAAAACCGAAACAATTATGGTAATAGAAAAGGATTTACTGAAAAATTTTCAACAGCCAGCTTGTTTATATCACTCACAGCCCGTTTTTTAAGCACTCCAAGCAAGAGTGAAATGACATTTAAAAAAAAAAAAAAAAACACAAAAAACCCCCAAAGATCTAGAAAGCTGAATAATGAATAAGAAAAAAATCAAAACAGGGAGTCTGGCAAGAAGGTAAAGGAGCATGAGAGGCGATGAGAGGATCACTACCTGGCTAGAGAAAGACATGCAAGTATACCCAGCGAGACAGAAAGACAAGAGTCCAGGCGTCTGCACTTGGGACAAAATAACAATTGGGTTTGCTTTTGGAAGTCCTGACTTTCCAAGATCAGTGACTTCAGGGGACGGGCTGGAGATGGAGGATTATAAAATACTTAATCCCCAACCGCTTCTCATTGTATGAGAACTGCTATATATATTTAAAAAAAAAATAATCAAAACCAGTTCAAACTCGGGATGTCTTGGGAAAACACAAAGGCAGATACGAAATCAGTGACCCTTTTCACTGACAGAAGCCAACTCCACATCTCTCCAGCACCCTAGGTCATCTCGCAGGCAAAAGGACGAAGCGAGCACGGACTCTTAGTGCTCGTCCTTCCAGCACATGCTATTTACAGAGACCGCCGCCGCCTTCGCCCCAACCCGTCAGCCAGGGAGATGCGGGACCGGGGCAGCGCAGTCCAGGGAGGGCAAGCACAGGTCTGGGGAGGCAGGGAGGAGGATAAGAAAGATGGGGCTGGATGATGAGGACCAGGACCGCGAAAGGTGCGGAGGGTGGGAAGATAAAGGTGCCAGGGACTTTAGCCAGTGGCGGCTCCCGGAACAGGGAGCCAAGGCGGGAGCAGCGGAGGCAGCGGGCGAGGCAGGGAGCCCATACGGGCGGCAGGCGGCGGTGGGCAGGGCCCCGGGCACCTCTGCGGGTCGAGGGAAAAGGAGAGAACGGCCCCGAGAACGGGCTGGCCCCGAGAACGGGCTGGGAAAGAGTCCCGGAGGAAACAAGGGTGGAAGCGGCTCGGGGGATGTTAGCGGGGCAGGCAAGGCACAGGGTGTGTGCGGCGGTCAGTCTCAGTTCCCGGAGTGTGATGGGACGAGCGGGAGGCGGCTGAGGTGCGGGGGGAAGAAGGCAGAAAGGGTCGAAGGAGGGACGGGGCGGGGGCCGGGCAGAGGGCTGCCGTGCGGTCGCGGTGCCGCCGGCAGAAGGGAGCGGAGAGGAGTCGAGGGGGCCGGGGCAGGCCCCGGGGCAGCCGTATCTCACCGCTGTGCAGTGTCGACTCGCAGAGCCAGCTGTCCAGGTTGCCGGGCTTGCGGCAGGACTCCCAGAGGGAGAGGTAGTACTGGTGGTCCGCCGTCACCCAGGCGGGGCTCAGCACGGCTCCCAGGTCCAGGCACAGCGCCAAGAAGATGCACACCAGCCCCACCAGCTTCAGCGGGGTCAACACCGAAACGCGCACCTCCTCCATGCCGCTGCCGGCCGAAGCCATGGGGCCCGGGTGGAAGAAGGCGGAGGAAGAGGAGGAGGACGCGCTGCTGCCGGCCCCGAGGGGAACAGGAGCGAGCGCCCAGCTCCGCGCAGAAGGGGCGGGAGGAAGGAGAAACAGCGAGACCAGCGCTGACTAACGGCGAGGAAACGCTTTCGCAGGCGGCGGCTAGCGCCGCTCCCTCCCTCCTTCTCCACGCTCCCGCCCCGGTGTATCAGGTGCAGCAGCTCCTCCTAGTTCCCCCGACACCGCCCGGCACGGCACGGCACAGCCCAATCCGACCCAGCTCGCAGTGCTCCTCCCCCTGGCCGCCCCTGCCGGAGGAGGCGGCAGCCGTGGCGGGGCCCAGCCCGGACGGCGCTCCACTGGGGAAGGCGCGGGAGGCACCGCGCTGGGGGCTCGGCGGGCCAGGGGCGGAGCCCAGGCGCTGACGGCTCCTCTCCGCCCCGCCCCGATGAAGTTTGGGCAACTTTCCTCCCCGCAGGCGGCGCCGGCAGGCGGGCGGTCCGTTACGTCGCAGCGCCGTGTCGCGCTGGGGCGCGCCGCGGAGCGTGGGAAGGGGCCCGGTCTGCCCGGCGGGCCCGTGATCCCGCGGGCCTTCACCCCACGGGGAAGCGGCGGGTGTGCTGGCCGAGCCGGGCCGTGGCGGGGAGAGAGGGCACTAGGGGCTGAGCGACGAGAAACCGAGAGAAACGAACGGCCGCCTCGGATGCAGGATTAGCGGTGTCTGACCTTGATTCCCTTTCCGAAGTGACCTTTAAATCCCAAGTTATTAGGGGAAGATTTAAAATATAATTCAGTGTCTCATTGTACATGTGTGGCCCTGCTTGTGATCCCCGCTTCCTTCTGCCATCAGCGGCGTTTCTGATCCCAAATTAAATCTTGTGGAAGAATAAGTAGTTTGCCCAGTTTTCATTTAATCTCTGTTAGTTTTGCTTAATTAGCATTACAATGCTGACTGTGCAAATATTTTTATTAGTTATTAAACATGGGTACTAGTATTAGTTCACTAAAGCAGCTTTCCCCCATAAGACAGAAACACATGCAGACATGAAGACAATATAACAACTATTAAGGATTTTTTTAAAAAGGGAGGAAGAGTCAGCCCATAGATTTTAACACAAATGCTGATACCTATATTTAAGGCAGAACTATAAAAAGGGAAAAGAAAAATCGAGCCAGGAAAGCCATCATTTAGTGAGTAAACAGAAAAAAACCTGTTCCATACATGCTAATTATTCTATCCTAATATATAGAAAAATATTATATATTAATATTATTTAGCTTTTTTTATCTTGAAGCTCAAGTTTTCTAAGATCCTGATATTTCTTTTTTTAACTATAGGAATGTTCTTAGAAGTTCCAAAAAATGCAGGATTAAATCCTAAGGGTTTACATAACTTTATTCCAAGGTTCATTTCACTCTTTATAGTCCTTTAAGGCTGAAACGGAAAGAAAGAAGATTATTTACACTATAGGCTTGTCAGAGAACAAACAGTCTTGCTGTTGTAGGTGTTCTCAAGAGTTAGCGCTTGAGGTGTAGTCCTGGTTTCCCAGTTGTATTATGCTGGAGAACACTTATATTTATTGCAACAATTTCTCCTTTCTTTAAGCATTTAGGTGCCTCCTCTGTTAAAAACACAACAACCAAAGCTCAATACCATGATACCATAGTAGATGTATCAGAGTGTATATAGAAACTGTGTGCTGTTAGCACTGGTTAGGTAAGGTATATTTCTAAGGGCTATTAGCCACAGGTATCTGTGAATCAACTAACACCAGTCTGTCATTAATCTTCAAGAAGAGAGGCATTTCTTTGACCTATTACTGTTTAAATTTGGAAGGAAATTAGATGTTTGGGATTTTATGTTTTGGGGTGTTTTTTTCTTTTTTAATGTCTGCTAGTTATGTACTAGACATTAATATCTTAGCCAGTTAGTTCAAGTCAGTCTTCCATTGCCTCTCAATTGTAAAATGTTAATTATTGGAAGAATTAATTTAAAACAATGAGAAAGGATTTACAAATTGGTAAAGAGCCTTAAGGTGTCCAGCTGAACACACTATCTCAAAGATGTATGAAATGCAGAATCATGGTTCTGTTTTAGAGTTTCATAAAATGAAGGAGAAAATGTCAACACTTTACTGGTATACATGAAAACTTGGGATATTATATATACAGAAATAGCACAGGCGCCTATAGTTAATGTTGCCAACACTTTCTGTACAAGACTCAATTTGGTTTTACTTTATTAAACCTTTTCTGTTTGGGTGGGAGTTGCCTCTGCAATATACCTGCCTTGGATTGATTTAAGTTCGAGCTAAATTTCAGTTATATGTACTCTGAAAAATAGATATTTTCACCGTCTACAAAAAAAAAACCAGTGTTGTTATTTCTCAGTGAGAAGCAGGAGGTTAACATAAAGCCCCCTCAAAACACAAACCCAGCCACATCCTGTACACTGCACTGCAGTTTGCTATTCTCAAGAGATGTGTTTTCATCTTAAATTCTCCAAAGATTTAATCTGTAGTGAGTGTGTGGCATCCATTTATATCTGTATCTGAATGGCTGGTGGTATGTCAGCAAACGGCTACTTGGTCATACTCCAGCCTCTGCCTTCTGGCCACACATTGCTCCTGAAGTACCTGGGAAAGAAAAAGAACAGGGAGATGGTTTACTTAAGGAGAAACAGCCTATGGGGTGGGACTGCCTGGTCCTAAGGCAACATCAGACATCAAGGATTCAAGGGTTAGGAAGGAAGCCTGGGTGTCATAAAGGAAAGGAGGCGTCAGAGACAGTGTAAGTGTATAAGCAAAGATTAAGTGAATTGAAGCAAAGTGGGAAAAAACATGAAGGAAGAAACCAAAATAGCAGAGTTCATAACAAAATAACAAGCACCATTGCCTCAGAAATTTGGTTTTGACTTAAGGAATGCTGTGACCGTCTTTTTTCCTTTAGTGAATGGATATCAGATCAAATGGAATATTCTCTTCCCTGACTCTCTGGAGGTCAGTCCATGGAGGGAACAGCTACCAAAACCGTTAGTTCAAATGATAAGGGTCTCCTCTCTGTCACTAGGAAGACCTGACCTTTGATGATGATATAAGTTACAGGCCAGTGTAATTTCATGCAATGTGCATTTTCACTGTACAAGTTATTCATTTTTTAAACATCTGAATGACTTACCTGGAATCAGGTTTGGAGCTCGATGTGAACAATTGAAATCAATTACAAGGATGTTTTTAACATGTAAGGTGTTACAAGCTTGTTAAATATTCTCAAATATCAGGTGCAAAGCACCCAAATTTTGCTTACCATCAGCGTGCAGTTTCAGTTAATCTTGATCTCAGTCTGTACTTGAAATCCTTCTTAAAAAACAGGAAAAAACCATATCATCTCGAAATCTGACAGAGATAGTCATTGCTGTTTATGAGGCTCCATATGCTAAAGTCACAAAGACCACGGAAGTATGCCAAGAGAATTAATATTGTATTCAATTAAAAGTCAGTATGGGAGTAAAAAGCAGTAAATAAATTAAAAAGCTTCTAAGATGTACTGACTGCCTGCTTCCTTTCCTTGGAGAGACAGCAATTCTCTGGAAAAATAGCTCATCCCCATGTATTAAGTTAGTATGGCTGCATTAACATTATTCAGTACATATGTTGAAACAGCTGAATTAAATCAGTCTAAATCTTGTCATTTCCAGACTTCGAAGTGCTACACTTTGGAACAACAACATCTTTTAAAATACAAAATGTTATTCTACATATAACTTAAAATAGAGTAATTATAATTTAAAGCATTTCCAATGAGTAGTATTTTTCTGAGAGACTTGAGGATGCTATAGGAATGAATGTTGTAATAGATGGTTTCTAAAGTGACACCCCATTTCTCAACAGAGGTGGTTTTCTTTTTTTTAATTAGGATATATCACTACAGTATCAGCATTTACCCTTTCTCTGTTGTTTTTTTTCTCCAGTTTGTGTTTTTACTGTTATAACTCCCTCTCTCCTTTTTCTTTCTGATGTCTCATTTTCTTTTGTGTCTCTCTCTTTTCCATTGTACGTCTACATCCACAGACCATAGATTCAAAGAATAATTTAATCTGGAAAGAGACTTTCACTGATCATCTAACCCAACATGCTGCTCAAAACCAGGTTGCCAGGGCCATGTCCACTTGAGGCTTTAATATCTCCAAGGATGGAAATTCCACAGCTTCTCTGGACCCCAGGGGCATGATGTTTGAATACCCTTCTGATAATAAGCCTTCTAATATCTAATCAGAATTTACTGTGTTCCAACTTTTCCCTATTGCCTTGCATCCCATCATTGTGTACCTCTGTGAAAAGTCTGGCACTCCTATTTTTGTATCATGAAATAAGTAAGATCTTTAGCCTTTACTTGTCTGGGCTTAACAAACCCATGTGTCTCAGGTTCTTCTCAAACATCAAGTGCTCTGTCTGTTCTCATTGCCCTGTGCTGAGCTCACTCCAGCATGTCAATATCTTTTCTGCACTGGAGAGCTAAAACTATGGACCAAGGACTCTAAAAATGATCTTGCAAGTGCTGAATAGAGGTGGCAGATCACCCTCCTGGATCTGCTGGTTATATTCTTGCTAAGACAGCCCAGGATGCAGTTGGCTTTCTTTGCTGCAAGGGCTTAGTGCTGCTTCTTGTTTGACTTGCTGCCCACCTTGATCACCAGGTCATTTTATATAGAGCTGCTTACTAGCTGGTCACACCCCAGCCTGTACTGGTGCATGGGATAATCCCTCTCAAGATGTAAGATTTGCATTTGCATGCTTGATCTTTTTGAGGATCCTGCCACACTGTTACTCTTCCCTCCAGTGCATTCACTGCTCCCTCTCCACCTCTGTTTTCTGTGAAGTTATGGAGAGTACTCCTTATGCTGTCATAAGTCACAGCTGCAATGACTGTATGCCTACTCAAGGGTCTTTCCAAGTCAAAGAGTTGAAGAGATTGACTTGAAAATGATAGACACTGCATAAGGAAAACTGAGGGAGACAAGCCTTTTCCCCCCATAGTCACAAACAAGACCTATGTGCCAGCAGTAACAAGCAGTCGAAGCCCAATCCCGTATGTACTATGCTGCCTGTGACCTCTGTTGCAAATTCTTTCTTTGCAGAGTCAATAGGAAGAGCTGTTTGGCAGGGATCCCCTGAGGAGGTTTTGTCCCTGCAACCTTTAAAAAAGTATCCATGCAAGAAAGATGTTGATTTCTGTGATATTTCTTCCATTATGTATAGTATGTTAAGACTAGAGCCTGAGATAATAGCAGTAGTACCGAGGCAGCAGTTCAGTTATCTTTCCCTAAAGTGGGTTAGGGTCTGAATTATGCATGGGTTGAGGTCACTGCTGCTAGCATGCTTGATTTTAAAGCAGATTCTAAAGCCAAATAGCACCCAAACTGGGAAGAACATCACCTCCTAAAAGCTACTGCATTTTCCTTAACCACGGTGAACCTGCCAGTATGCAGCACAAGAAAACCTTTAGTTTCTCAGTAGTGGTATAGTACTGTCTGTGTCACAAAGTGCACAGTCACTGAGAAAAAAATAAGGCAGATACTGAAAAAGCATGGAAAAAGTTTGCCTTAGTAGGAACAGAAAATAGTGTTACTTCCATAAATTAGCATAAATATTTGTTCCATAACATTAGCATTAAATTGCAAGAAAACAAATGTCACGTGAAGACCATGGTGAAGCTGAGTATGACATATTAAAATTAAAAAGTTAAGTATGAGCTACTCTTTGCAACAGGTGGTGAATATACCAAGGGAAAATGTATGGTTAAGCTAGTGACACACAGAAAATACAATATGACTGATTTGTCTAAACTAAGATGAACATCGTTACTGCAAATTTTAATATATTCTGGTGGATTTTTTTTTCTATAGAGGCTGGGATTGTAAAAATGTTATCTCCTGATATATTGTCATCTCATATGGTCAAATGAGCTACTGCAAAACCTCCCAGACATCATATCTGAGAAAGTGCATTTGTTCTGCTTGTTGATGCCTATTGGAATTTCTTTCACAATGTTTTGAATCTTTCCCCAAATTGTTGTCATTTGTACATCTGACTGAGTGCATTTCCTCACTCATATATTTTAACACTTCTCATATGCCCTCGAGCATCAACAGAAATATATTTTTCATTGACTGGATTGATGTTGCTGTTTTTTTCATAGTATTTGTAACGTGACATTTGTTTTTGTTTTGGTTTGTGTTTTTTGTTGTTTTTTTTTTTTCCCTCCTGGTACTCCACTTAAAATTGCAAGTATTTAGAGAGAGCAAGCTGGTTTGTTTTATTCTGCTGTATTAAGAGAATGCCTCTAACTGCAATGTTAGATCTAATCTAATTAAAATTAATGACAAAAATCCACATTTGAAAAAAGGGATATATGGCAGTTTACAAAACAAAGCAAGAAGTCGGGATTCACACCATATCTATACACCATAGTTGCTTCTGCTAACACAAAGGCCACCTAGACAGCCGTTCCTACCCAGCATCCATGCTATGGACCTAGCTCCCCTGATAGTGGGAAGAACAGCCAAAGCTTGAAGTTTCACTGGTATTACAGGCATGAAACCAGTCCAAGGTTTGTGTTCTCTCAGGGTGTTACCTTCCTGTGGTCCATTTGGCATGCTGAATACCAGGCACAAGACATCCTCTATCAGCAGTCCTGCAGATACCTCTTCCTTAGCTCCAGCCCTTTTGTCTCCTTACATTTCCTCTCTGTATTGCCCTTAAGTAGAAATGCAGATGGGGAAGGGCAGCTAATGCTGCCTTTTTGTTTTAGTAGTCTAGCAAGATTATTGCCTTTTTTTTTATGATATGGGAGAATTGCAGTAATACTGTTTGCACTGCTTGCAAGCAAATTATTCAGATCTTTCTCTGACTGAGGGAAAGGACAGTCTCACAGATATTTTTCTAGAAACCTGTGATGTTTTTTTTTTTATACCCTGAGAATCTATAATGTGTTTTAGACTCACACTATTTCTTCTTATCTTCTATTGGATTAACTTCATGCATGTTTAACATTTAAAAAAACTGAGACCTACCAGTTCCTTTTCCACCTGCACCGTCCTCCACATTGTACACTTACCACATGTTTTTAACCAAGAAGTGGTTCTCTAGAGCTCCAGCTGCTTTGTTGTTTGTATTAAGACTGTCAGTGAAAGATTTTCATTTGGCTTCACTCAGTGATCGTAAAAATAAAAGTAAAGGGAAGCTTGCAAGCCAGAAATGCAGCCAAGAAAGGCTTTCAGTGAGCAGTCTTAAGAAACTGAAACAAATTAAGAGTATCAAATACAAATCTTCAGAAAATAAGGAATATTTTTAGAAGACTAAGAAAACAGTAGATATTAATTAGGTCATTTCTCTAGATCTATTTTCAAGAATTTTGTTCATCAAAATCCTTCATTTTCATAAAGAAACAATACACACAAGATCAAGTTTCAAAATCACTTCAAAACCAGAAAACTGGATTCAGATTTGAGCCAAAATATTAGTTTGAGCCAAATCTCTCATGAAAAATTACTGTTTCAGTTTCTTTAAATGTGTGCTAGCTGGTTAGGGAAATTGCTCATTATCCTAGTTCACTTTATCTGGGCAATGAAAATCAACTGGTATGATCACTGAAAAAACAGTGAGTCACTTTTCCTAAGTCTTTTCACCACAGCCCTGTGTTTCTTCCTTCACTGGATGTCTCCACATTAAGAAACATGGACAATGAAGGAGTCTGTCATGGTCTATTGAGAGATGTCAAGGCATCTTTGATGTCCTCAAGAACCTTGTTTACCTGAAGTAAAACATTGGTTGTGAAACAAGGGATCAAAGAGCTGGTGAAGCATGTGAAATTACTAGACACGATAGTACAATACGACTTACAAAAATTAAATTTGTCTTTCAAAAGACAAAAATAGCTCACACTGAATGTCCAGTGTATTCAATCTGCCTTTACTGGAGCACAAAGCACGGACCAGTCAATTACTGATTGAGAGAAAAGCCATATGTCAAATGCAGTCTATGATAGATTGAAGAAAAATCACTTTGACTAGCATGAAACTTAAATCCAGTCCCAAATTCTTTGCATATCCCAAACTTTTATTGATTTGAGTAGATGAGTATATTAGGAACACAGACTAGATGCAGAACACTGGTAATAAATATCACAAAGTTTTTTGCAGTATCATTTCATTCCACTTTCTCCCCTTTGCAGCCACCTGAAACATTTCTGTTTTGGTATTGCTTTTTAAAAAAATAATAAATAAAATATTGAAGTATTTTTACATTTCAGGAGTACTGGAGTGTGCTGAGATTTTTCATTTTCCTTTATCACTGTGTGGATTTATCCCCACAGCTTTGTGTCCTTCTGGGACCACATTGGGATGATAGCCAACTGCTGGCACCAGCACTGCTGGTTTTGCCCTGCTACTGGAGTCTTGGCTGTAGGCAGCATATGCAGAGGCATACTAAGAACAGATAGATGTCTCTGGTACGCTGTGCGTTTTAAGATGAACCATTATAGACCGTCTGCACTGTACATCCTTCCATCTCCAAAATGGGATTTTGAAATATCCTGTATTTTGAGTAGGATTCAATTGTTTGATGAGCCCTATCAGTGTGAAGAATGAGGGAACTAATTCACAAGTTGATGCAGCTTGAAGGTACAAAGAGCACTAGGAAGCTGTGGAGCCATGTGCTAGGTGTTTGTGCCTTCACATGAAGACAACTAACTGGAGGTTGGCAGTACAGGTAGGCAGTGCAGATCTGGGATCTGAGAAGAGTATAGATTCCTTGGCCACGTTTCATCTTATGTCTGCCTCTCTACAAATGGCATTTGCAATAAAAAAACTGGACTAAAACCAGTGGTACTATACCAAAAAACAAGTTAATTCTCCACATGGTAAAAGATGAATGTGAAACAGGAATTGGTTGGAAGAGTTGTTTTCTTTTTAGCCTACATCAACTGTTGTCCCACTACCCTGCCTTCCCCCTGAAATAGTATGCCTGACAGGGAAGTTCTGTGTGTGAAGATCAATGATTTTACAGCAGTGTTGGATCAGCCTGTCATCTATAGCAATTCACTTTACATTGTTTTGGTAGAGGGCAGTGACATAAAGGTATACTAGTACAAAAGAAAAAAATATCTGGCCTCTTCTTTGTTCTATAGCACCAATTCCTTTTCTGGAGGGAGTATTCATGCACTTTAGGCTAGACATGTCTTTGGTGCCCAGGCAGACAAAGGCAGATATTTCCCTCTGTGCTTCATCTGGCAGAGAACAGGGCTTGAATCAGCCTTACAGACAGCCAGAAGGAAGTTAGCAAAGAGCAGAAACTTTGAAACATTGCAGATTTTGGCCTGACTATTACCAATGAAAATAGAAATTAATTGCAAAGTATTTACCCATAATTCTCCACTCCTTGCTATTTTAAGGGAGTTTCTCTGTTTCATTGTCTACAACCACCCAAAGTTTTAAATTTATGGGTGTTTTGGGGTTGGTATTTTTTTGTTTGATTATGGAAATTACGACATCCTTGATGGTTGGGATCAGATCCAAACTATCTGTGCCATAATTATTTTCAAACTTTGCTGAGTTGTGTGACAACTTTAAATTAATGCAAGTATTTCTGTTTAGCATACAAGCATCAGTTTGTGCTGTCTATGAATGTTTGTGTGGTCATGATAAACTAGCATGTTGTTGTGGTTTAAGCTGAGCCAGCAACAAAGAATCTCACAACTGCTCACTCCTCCTGACTCCAGTAGGATTGGGAACAGCAAATACAACAAAAAAATTATGCGTCTAGACAAGGACAGAGAGGGGTCACTCACCAATTATGGTCACGAGCGGGCAAAAAGACTTCAATTTAATTTGTTACCAATCCAATTGGGGTAGGATAATGAGAAATAAACCCAAATATTACCACCTTCCCCCTACCTTTTCCTTCTTTCTGGGCTCAACTTTACTCACTAGTTTTTCTACCTCCTACCCCTGAGCTGTGAAGAGGACAGTGAATAGGGATTTCAGTCAGTTCATTACATGCTTCTGCTGGTTCTTTATCCCCAGGGTGAAGACTCTTCACACTCTTCTCCTGCTCCACTGTGGAGTCCCTCTCATGGGAGACAGTCCTCCATTAACCTTTCAGAGATGAGTCTTTCCCATAGGCTGTGGTTCTCCATGAACTCCTTCAGTGGGGTGCAGTCTTTCAGGAAAAGAGTACCACAGCACAGGCTTCTATATGATGTGTGGAAAGCTTCTTTGGGTGCAGCTGCCTGCTCTGGTGTGCACTCCTGCATGGGCTGTGGGTGGATGTCTGCTCCAGTGATACCTACTGTGGGATGCAGGGGACAGCCCACTGTCTCACCACGGGATGCAGATGGATTTCTGCTCTGGCAGAACTCCTCCCCTCTATCTTCACTGCCCTTGGTGTCTGCAAAGTTGTTTGCCTGCCATGTCTCCTCCCTCCAATGCAGATTTTACCGCCTTAAATATGTTATCATAGAGACATTACCACTGTGGCTGATTGACTCAGAAATGGCTAGCAGTGGGTCTGACCCAAAAGGAGTCAAAGGAGTCACCCCTGTAGTCACTCCACTACCAAAACCCCATCACACAAATGCAATGCACAACTCCATATTGCCTTAGAGTCTTTGGCTTCATAACTATGCAAATTAAGGTTTGTCGTACTGAATTTGCCTCCTCTTCCTGTGGCAAGAAAAAAGCAAGAAGAATGTGAATTTTAAAATATAATAGTGAAATGTAAGCTTTTTTCCAAATTGATTTCTTAATTAAAATTAATGAATTCTGTGGCAAGAATAGTACTTCCCAGTGTAGGGATGACACAAAGGATTGTTGTGAGAATTAGAAATAGCCATGCAATTTGGGGACAATAATTTCTGTCAAATATTCATCGGCCTTCCCATCTCTAAGTGCTTTAAAATTATGACTCTGACTTCCTCTCTGTGCATTGGTTTATTTCTCATATTAATGAGCCATATGCATTTGTTCTTGCATTTGGTGGGTGTTACATTTGCATTTGGGAACTTTAAAAGACAAAGTAATGTGTAGCGGGAGTGTAATAAGGTTTTCTGAAAGCTTCTGGATCAGGTTGTACCGTCATACTTTGGAGGCTGGGAGCTCTGCCATTTCCTTTCTTCTGTGTGTTTTTTTCTTCAGAAAGAGAGTACAGTGAAATTTTAAAAAAAACCACAAGAGCCTTTCAGATCCCTTTGCACTGCCAGCTATAAGTAGAGATGATAAAAACCTGGGGAGGTAGTAGAGAGAAATGCAATGGAAAGTTAAGAAGGCTGGTGTGGAAGCTGAAGAAGGGTAGGGATTAAATGTCAATGATCCTGAACAGAAATTGTAAAAATAATTTTTAAAAAAGAACACTTGGATTACCTACAGAATGATGAAAAGACTGATTATGTACAAGGAGGTATTCAGAATGTGCAAGAAGCAGCAGTGAGGTTAACCTATTAAACTTCCAATCTAAACAATTCTATGATTCTGAAACTGCTGAAATATCAGTGCAATACAGTGGGATTTGTAGTCCCAATGACAATGTTAAGAGTAATCGGTTGTGGAAACTCAGATGCACTCATGTACTACTGAATTCAAAGGTTTGGACACCTGATAGTCTACGTGCCGTTACTCATGTGGAAAAGACAGATCACAGGTAAGGAGGTAAAAAATTGATCCTCATTCAATAGGAATACTGTATTAAAAAGCACATTTAAAGAATGGAAGGAGTAAAAAGAAACATGGATTTTATTTTTTATGTGGTTCATAGTGTGATCAAACCGTGAGTATAGGGCTTTCAGAAGAATATAGGTTGGGACAGATAATAGATGTAAGGCATCCTAAGTTGTCAGAGTAAAGTCTAATACCGATGAAAGTTATAACTCAATTCAAAGGATTAAAAAACAGTATTGAAAAAACAGCATTTGAATGTGTATACCAGCCTCAGAAAAGATATCACATCCAATAACAGCAATGCTGTAAATATGAGAATGACAAAACTGAGTGAAGCAAGGAAACTAATCTCATACCATAACAATGAAGAGCCATAAAGTGGGAGGACAAAGAATATTTATAGGAGGAATATTTATAGGAGGAAAGACATTGAAAACTGCAAAAGGCATGGGAAGACACTAGCCTACAGCTAAATAATATATATGTTGAGCAAAAGAGGCAGAATGAAAGAGATGAAATATCATCCAATAATTCATCCAGGTCACCTAGAAACCCATTGAACAGTCTTGAATAAAATGCTATCACTAAGAGTTTATTCCATATTTCTTGATCTAATATCAGAATAAAGAAGGATGACAAAATTACATCTGTGTTTAGGTAACTGGTTCAATTTGATTTTAAAAATAAAATTTCAATCAGGACAGCTGTTAAAAATACCAGCACAGAAGGAAGATAATGTGCAAAAAACACATGTGACTATTCACTAGTCTGTTAACATATTTAGGGTTTTTTTAAAAATATTTTTTTTGTTAAGCTTTCAGAATACTAGGCAGTGGGATATTATCTACAGCCATATAAATTCTTCAGATATCCATGAAAGAAACTAAAAGACTGTATAAAGCAAGCTATCCAGGTGATATATTTGCACATCTTTCAAGGCTCTGAAAGAGTAAGTACAGAACAGAGGTGAATGCTACCATCACTGTCTTTTACTTTAAACTGCCTTGATGTTTAGAATAAAGGTGCTTAGAATAGCAGTTTAATGCAAAGAAATTAAAAATCTTTAAATAAAAATGGAAAATTCTTATTTTAAGGCATTTATATATCTGAGGACTTTAAAAACAAAGTTAAAAAGCACGTGAAATTAAAAAGAAATTCTAAAATTCAAGAGTATTCAGGTCCTTGCGAGATAATCTAATATATTGATAGGGTGAAGGGCAAGAAGGAATCTGTTCCAAAAATAAAAAGTTTCTTTCTTAGGGGAATGAACAACAGCTATGCATTATTTCCATTAACTTCTTATGAGAATAAGGCCAAGAAACAAGGATCAATCTCTTACCAGAAGAGTCATCTCATTGTTTGAAGCAGTCAAAGAAGACAAAAAGGGAGAAAAATAGTAGCAATTGAGGAATATTAGTTTTAGCATTCTGTATGTTGCATATGCCAAATTTCTGGAAGGTACATTTATGCTCTCTTTCTGTATGCTGAATAGATCAATATAATGAATATTTTATTTACTTTTGGAGGAACTATGAAGTCTAAATGCAATTTTTACCCATTTTATATCTCAAGCCTCGTATAATTTCTGACAATAGCCATGTGGAGGAAGATGAATTGGTAGATTCCAAAATACTGTAATTAAACAATATACATTTTATACAGCCAGAGAAGAGGATAATGCAGCAGAAACATTTAATTAGAATTACTTTATATTATATTAATAACTTGGTTGACTAATTATTTCTTACATTTCTTAAAATTTCACTGCTACATTATCCATATTCTGCTCTATTATCCATTTGATCAGTGTCAGAAGTACAGTGACAGTATGCCATGCTGATTTGTTGGTCCAAAGTCTTTCCACAGCAGATTGTGGTGCACTATTCCTAAGAGATGGATGTTGACTCTGGTCTAAAAAGAGACTCACAAAAATCCTCAGTAATTACATATTTCGTCTACTGACTATATATTCTAAGAAACTCATGTTTGTTATTTACTGCTACCTGCATACTGAATAATTACACTCAATAAATTGTTTCCTGCTATGCCTTTTTCAGATGGTTGGAAAAGATTAGTCACAGCAGAAGGTACCTTCATCCTTTTAAAAAAACAATCTATTTTTTTCCCCAGAAACATAGGTATTCATTTGGATGAGGCAACTACCTGATGGTCTCTTTCGAGTTACAATGGTTTTTTTTAATCATCTTTTCACATACATTTTAGTTACGGAAAACAGTGTAAATAAAGTGAAAATGTCTTATTTCATGGTTTTACTTTGCCTTCAAACATATGTGTACATACACATATAAAAAACATATATCATCCATGTAATATGCTTAAATATAATCTGCCTGTAAATACATATTTAAACCACATATATTTTAAGTGGAGGAAGAAAAGAGTAACAGTCAGAAATCTACCTTCTGTCTGGGTAGAACCTCAGATGTATGCATAACGTAGAGAAAGTGAATAACATTGATCGTTGTTGTTCCTTTAATTTACTTTATTGTGGTGCAGAATGAAACATTTAGTTTAAACACTGGTAAAATGTAATGTCGTTACTTGAGCCGGTAGATTGTAATATAGCAACATGTATCCAGCAGCAGGACAGGCTGAAGGTTCCTGTTTAACTACATGTCAAATTTTGGTAATTGTATTCACAGGAAATGAGATTTAGTGTAACTCTATTAACCTTCATAATAGCTCAGGATAAATAAATTACAAGATATAGGTCTGTATGTAAATGGAAAAACTTTTAATGACTGACTACAAATTATATAACTTTGTATATTAATATGGAGTTCATAAACAAGTAGTATCAGATACCTTAGGCAATTCGAAATGCCTAAGCTTGATTCAAAAAGAAAGCAAACTTTTGATTTCTTGCAAATGGGGTTAGCATTGGCTTACTAGTATCTCTGCTTATTGTGAAGGTGTGGAATGAAAAGTATATTCCACTGAGCAAGGTGAGAGGATGTTTGGTGCCTTAAATCAATCGTTATTAATATATTTTGTTTTAAGCATCTTGGTACTGTAGTCCCACTGTGATAAGTTTAGCCACATGAAGTACAGCTATCAGCAGGAATCCTGGTATTGCTGTCTTCTCTCAGACTTTGTCTGTCAGCCGAATATCTTTTACAATAGTTGATCTAATAGTTTTAGACTTGAGCATTGTGTATAGATTGCTATCAAATTGTTACAACAAAGAAATAGATTACAGTACTTAGCTGTGATATTTGGCATAGAAAAAATGGGTTGTCAATTTTGTTAAACATCAGTCTGAAATAGTTACAATGCTCAGACCAGAGTCATTTTTAAATGCTTTTCTCCATGTTAGAATTCAGTAAGTCAAAGATATAACAAGAAGTACTTTGATCAGAGGTAAAGCGGATTGCAACACTGACACATCAGCACTTGCTTTTTTACTGGCAGTAGTTTTGTGCAAATAAGAGGATATGCATATGTTTTTATGCATCATGGTAGTTATATATACTACCAATGGTAGGATTATTAATATATCTTTTAAGGTTTGTAATGTTCTAAATCTTTAAACAGCTTCACACATCTGCTGCTTAATTAAAATCAACCACTTACCAAGATTTCATTGTTTTGTTCCCCAGCATTAACGATTTCTTCAGACATTTACCTTGTCTAAAGCCAAGGCTGGACAATGCTATACTCATCTTCAGTACTGTGCAGTTTTGGGTTTTTTTTTTATGTTGACTGGACACCTGACATCTGCAGCTTATCTGGATTCTTTTTATCCAGGTGGCATCAGTCCACCCGGTAATTAAATGCTTAATGCCTCTGGAAGCAAATTAATTCCTTATCTCCAGATAGGTCATTCATGTAGTAGAAAAGGTTTAAAAATATTACTTATTTAAATTCTTTCTTGTAGATACATACAATTAGATTCATGGTAATTAGGGACCTAAGTCTGCTTAAGCTAATTTTAGTTGCAAAACCCCAATTAACGTCAGTGGACAGAATGCCAAGTCCTGGTGGCTTTGCTAGTGTCTATGTATACACATAGAGGAATTGCTTCATCCATCATTGACACTTAGCTGTCACTGCCTGTCTAGAAGAGACATCATCACCAGTAAAATGTCATTTTATTATTTGCTTTTCAGGACAATCCCCAGACTTCTTGCTGGATTTGTGTTTGCTGTTTTATTTTCAGTGTTATAATGTCCTTAAACACACATCTTCCAATTTGGGGTATGCTGCTTTCTCAGTAAAAAATGCAATAAAATTAATCTTTTCTGGAAAAAGAATGCTATTTCCTTGCAGTGGATAAAAATAAATACAAATAAAGTAACCATGTCTGATTATATGAAGCCTAACACTGGCAGAGAAGGACTCTTTTCTATTCCCTGTAGAATGTGCGTAAATGAAGTCAAAACGATATGCTCTGAGCTTTGTCTACATATTGGGGTTCTCCTTAAAGCATGGGAGAAACAATTCTCCACTATTCCTCCGAGCAGCTTTACAATTACAGACTTAGTCTGCAAGAGGAAAAACAGATTT
The DNA here is from genome assembly GCF_028858725.1 of Colius striatus. Classification (NCBI taxonomy): domain Eukaryota; kingdom Metazoa; phylum Chordata; class Aves; order Coliiformes; family Coliidae; genus Colius; species Colius striatus. The sequence goes on from NC_084759.1 coordinate 86,132,177, forward strand.
AGAGAATGCCCCTAGGTGAGGTTTAACAAGGCCAAGTGCCAAGTCCTGCACTTGGGCCAAAACAACACCACAACACCCCACAACAATGCTACAGGCTTGAGGCAGAAAAGGACCTGAGGGTGTTAATCAACAGTCATCTGAACATGAGACAGAAGTATGCCCAGGTGGCCAAGAAGGCCAATGGCATCCTGGCTTGTGTCAGAAATAGTGTGACCAGCAGGGCCAAGGAAGTGATTGTCCCCTTGTTCTTTGAGCTGGTGTGGCCGCACCTTGAATACTGTGTTCAGTTTTGGGCCCCTCACTACAAGAAGGACATTGATGTTATGGAGCATGTCCAGAGAAGGACAATTAAGCTGATGAAGAGTCTGGAAAACAGGCCTTATGAGGAGTGGCTGAGGGAGCCGGGACTGTTTAGCCTAAAGGAAGCTGAGAGGAGATATGATCACTCTTTACAGCTTCCTGGTAGTGAGGTGTAGGTCAGTCTCTTCTCCGCAGTAATGAATTATAGGACACAAGGAAATGGGTTCAAGTTTACTAGGGAAGGTTTAGATTGGACATTAGGAGGAACATTTTTTACCAAGAGGGTTGTTAAGCATTGGAGCGAGCTGCCCAGGGAGGTGGTCAAGTCACCATCCCTACAGATATTAAAAAGACTTATAGATGAGGTGCTGAGATCTATTGTTAAGTTTAGTGATGGGCTTGGAAGTTAGGTTAGTGGTTAGACTTGATGATCTTGAAGGTCTTTTCCAATCATAATGATTCAATGATGTTATGTGTGAAGGAGGCATACATCCACTCTTCCCTGCCCCTGCCAGAGATAGCTTTTTGATGGAGGGACAATTCAGAGCATCTTCCAACAGCAGGATGAGGAGATGTGCCTCTCACATATAATCCACAGTGTTGTCCTCTTAGGCAAGCAGACACACCAGCTGCAGAGAAGTGGCTCTTAGGAAAGCATCCAGCAGCACATGGGTTGCAGGGTCAAACCTCTCACAGCAGCAGTCAAGACATTCAGTCCTTAGAAAGGAAGATCTCTTTTAAAAATAGAATTGTGACCAAAATGCAGAGATGTTTCTCTATAATCACTTGTCTGTTATCTCAGTTTTCATGTTGCAACTTTTCTTGGGTTTTTTTTGTTTTGGTTTTTTTTTGAGTTTGAACCTTGCTGTGTAATAATTACCCTTCATCTGAAAATTAGAAAGGAGCTTTTAAGCTCTCAACCTCAGCTCCACAGGTATTATTACTTACTATTCAGATGTATATTTTCAATTCTTTTTTCTTTTAAATTTTCCTTCTCTGTAACCAAAGGAAGCACTCATGACTTCATTTTCTTCTCCACTAAATGAAGAGTAACACATTTAACACACTGCATGTGAGGTTATGCAGAGTCATTCCCATGACTTTGGACAACAGATGGTCTCTACGAAAATGTTATGACTTATCGGCACATTTTAGTCCCAACTATAATGAGTTTAAATAAAATAGTGTGATATAAGCCTGGGACTCTAAAGGAGAGACAGCAGAGTATAAACAACCACACTGACTGTTGACATCAGGCAATTCTCATAATCAGTCACTGAGATGGGAATTTGCAACGTTCTTCAACAGAAAACCTTCATTTCCAGTCTATCATTTAAAGGATTTCTTGCAAAAGTTTGAACTCACATCACAGTGAAAACTAGTCATATAAGATACTTTTTATTTCCTGATTTGATGTATATTGTGATTTGCTATTTACAACACATATTTCAAAGGCATGGTTCAAGATTTGAATTAAAGGTTGGTTAGATATTTTCTAATTCCTACTTTTGTGAAATGTAGTCATTACAGGTAGCAGTCAAATGGATTTGAGGGCTTATTGTGTTTTTGTGCTAATAGATGTAATTCAGAAATATAGTCTTTGGTACAAATACATAATTGAGATTTCTAGTATTTTATCTGCCAGAGTATTTTGAAAGCATCCTCTCAGGTTTAACAAAAACTAAATGTATCTCTCACTTCAGCAGCAAATACATTATTCATAAAAGGTTGGGTTGGTTCCTATGTCTATTTTTTTTTTATTTGACTGCTTAGGAGATCTTTTTTAAAAGCCTTTTTTAAAAAATCAAGTACCTATCTAAGGCCCTTTTTTTAAAGTCTCATTTGAACTACAGCCATGGCAAAGATGATTATCATGTATTATGAAGCACTAGGTTTACATTACTTAGTTGTCTTTGAAACTATTTACCAGTTGCTTACATCTGAATGGAAAGCTAAAAGAATAACTGCTTACTTTCTTTTTTAGAAAAGAAATATTTCTTAGCAGACAAGCAATTAGATAATGGAAAAGTGCTTTGTACTGATAAACCTGAGTCACCACTACTAATGGTGTTCAAAAATAAGTTAGATACATTTCTTGTTGGCTTACTGTACAGGATCGTCATGCTCCACACAGGAGGTTGTACCACATGACCTGAGAGATTTTGTGCAGATGAATAATCAAAGGTTTTACAAGAATCAGAAATCATTATAGATAAGTGAGTTTTCTTTATTATTTTTCAACTGGAATATAGTGATGTACCACAAATACTATTTAAGGTAATCTCAGCATCTCTCGTTTGGCTAAGTAAAAACCTTACTAGTCTTTCTATATGAATTCACTGCTTTCACCTGTAAATAAAACATAAATTAAAGGGTCACAAACTGTGGTATATATATTCCATTAGTAGGACAGAGACAAATCAGAAATGGAAAATGGCCTGACATAAAAAGCTTCACCATACTGAATGCTGCCTGCTACAATCTATGTTTCTAATGGTGAGAGTTTGCAAAAAAGGTTTGCAAAGAGATGACACTTTAATATACTGGAGATTCCTACTGTTAACATCCACTGTAAAAAGTGCTATATTTGCTTATATCCTATACATTGTCCTATATCCTATATGGCAAGTGTATATATTTAAGGGAAAAATTGAGTGTTGGGGACTCAGTAAATTTTCTCTTTTTTTAACTTAGATTCTACATTAATGACTTGAAGACTTTCTGTTAGAAAAAATACAAAAATGACATTGAATGATAGCATTTCATTCTGATGATTTTGTCATGGGGTTTTGTGTTACAGTGATGTAAGAGTTACTGTCCTAAAATCTTACATATCTGCTTTTTTTTTCCTTAGGCTTTTGTATCTGTAAATTTTACAGGCTGGTACCATACTTAGTGAAAAGAGTTGTATGTACTAGCCTCATTAGGATGATTTGGGCATGCCTTTTTCTGTTGTAGCTAGCAGCAGGACAAGGGGTAATGGGATGAAGCTGGAACACAAAAAGTTCCATTTAAACATAAGAAAAAACTGTTTCACTGTGAGAGTGACAGAGCAGTGGCACAGGCTGCCCAGGGAGGATGTGGAGTCTCCTTCCTTGGAGGTCTTCAAGACCTGCCTGGATGTATTCCTGTGCCACCTGATCTAGGTGAACCTGCTTCTGAAGGGAAGTTGGACTAAAGGTCCCTTCCAACCCGTACTATTCTGTGATTCTGTGATTAGTTATTCTTTGCAGCCACTTGGTAAGCAAGAATTCAGACTTGAATTTCCATGTAAACATGTATCTTCAGATCAAGAGAATCCTTTTTAAATACTTACCTCTGGGACTGTGTGTTTACATAAGAGAAAGCTTGGCTACATTTGCAAAAGTATGAACTTTTTTATTTCCAGTATTTTATAAAGTAGCAATTTCTTGACTTTACCTGACAATGTTTTCTTATGTTCGTTTGTTGTGTATGGTAAGTTAAAACTCCATTTCCTCTTGTAGTAGATGGAACATGGGTGCACAGAAAAATAAGAGATATAGAGAGAAAAGTTTTCACTGGAAACAAGACTATATATTTAACTACTCAAGAAAAAAAATTAGAAGCTTTGATCAGTTTTAATTTTTAAATACAAGATTGTCTTTGCATTTTTATCTGCCTTTCTGACTTGTGGGAGAGTAGGAGATACACGAGAGTACATTCTCCTACACACAACTGTGGGCTGAGTTGTGCCATGCCAAGGAGACTTGCCCCATTTGAAGACATGGAAAATTCACTGGAACTTTGAAAGGCTTTCATTGCTGCTGCTTCACTATGTAAAAAAATTTTTGGTCTAAAATGTTATATCCACTGTTGGAACTGAGTAGTCGAGCTGGTACTGAAAGGAAACTCAAAGCAAAGTAAGACTGAATTTACCCAACAGGTAATCAGTTCTGGGGAAATCAGGAAATAATTTAATGTCAGCCACCAAAAGAGACTGGGAATCTTCTCACACTGGCTGCTAGCCCTGGGCAACAACTACCCATCAAACTTGTCTCTATCCCAGGTCCTACATACGCTACAAAGGCTTCACAGTCTGCCTCTCCTTTTGCAGCACTATCAGTACTACTTACTGAGGGAACACTGCTGTCTCAAACCATGATGCGGGCATAGAAGCCCCTTCCCTGTTTTCTAGATCAGCATCAGGTTAAGAAGTTACTCAAAGTAATTAAATCCCTCATCTGATAGATATTCTGTCCTTCCTGTGCACATACCTGCCATTTGCTTGCCCTTGGTTTGTACAGCATAGAAAACTGCACTGAGCAGCAGAATCAATGATGTTCAGTTGCTCATTAAACTTGGGGATTTTTAATGCACATATAACATTTTTATAGGCAAATGTATTATTTACATGGCTTTAAGAGTGAGCTATATTATTTGATCTAAACTATACACAATGCCTTGTAATACCTAGAATTGCAGACACTTAACAGCTCTATGGAATCTGCACTTAAACACGGTTGCTTCTGCTTTCCCTTCAATCTGAGGAATATTTTTTGATAGAAAATGCATATGATTTCTTCAGTAGGAGTGTCAGATCACCTAATGTCAGCCCTAAAAATCAGAGCCACAAAGTATAAAGCACAAAAACTTAAAACACAGTAGCTCAAAAAGCAAGCATTCAAAATAAACACTCCCCCCCTAAAAAAAAAACCCCACCATTCTGAATGCAATTCCAGAGTTAAAATGTAGTAAACTAGCTGTACTTTTAAGGATGAATATGAATGACTTTTTGCCAAATGTATCTAACATATTTCTTTTTTTTCACAGATTATACTGGGGTGAAATGAGAAGATCAAACAAAAACATTACTAACACACATATATGGAAGATTATCTGAATCCATATCTTTAGCTCCATATTTAGAATATAATTGACATTTTCAGATTTTCTTCACATGCATATATACAAACACACACATGCATGGGTGCACGTGCATATGCACACAATTAGTACCGATAAGTATTTAAGAATTTCTAAATTTGGATACAGAATTGCCATATAACAACACTTTGCAAGTTGTGTTTATAGAATTACATCTACAATGTAACCTGCAGCAGGACTGCTAATCAAGTAGGAAAAGAAACTATCTAATATTTGGTGATGAAAATTGCTCTAGAGTGACTGATTGTGCTAACCAATCTTCACCTAGTAAATCACCACTAAAAGATAGTCGATAATTACAGGATCTTTCCCTGTAACTGAGTAAGAAGAGGGATAAAAATAAACTCTCAGAGCAAAACTCTCCTCTTCAGTAAACACAGCAGTTTGCTTTGCTTCCAACACATTGGAAAGAAATTTGGATAAAGTGTCCAAGTTGTCTTAGCATTCAAAAATATAATTCTTGTGCTGATTGAGCTAACGGTGCTAAAATTGCCCATTAAAATAAATGTATTCAAGGATGCTCACAAGCTATCTACAAACAGGTTGCAGACTTAATAATTTCTTCAAGATTAACAAAACTTTCACAGCTTTTATAAAAAACTGGCCACATGTGGCTTTTTACAGTTTAAAAGAAAGGACTTCCTTTTCTTTCTCCACAGTTCACAAAATTCCCTGATAAAAGCAGTGGTCAGATGCCCGTTCCAGTAGGAAACAAGAGTTTTCATAAAGTATTATTATACAGATTATGATAAATAAATTTATATCGATGTCATTTTTGCTCAGTAAAGCAAATCCATAGTCTTCAGACACCATTGTCCTAAGAAAAAGAATAGCTGTATTGTTATTAAAAGTATTAGACACCAATACAGTGTAAATACCTATACAGACCAGATTAGAACCTCTTAGATAAGAGACAGAAGCACTGGGAGCTGTAACAGAGCAATAGTCTGACGGAGTTATGCCCGTGCTCTTTGTGAATGGTTTTTGTGAGCGTTACTCACAGCTCTGGGATCCTGTTACACCTTGTCTTTCACTTGGTATGGATAAATGACTCAGGCAGCTGGGAAGGCCTGGCAGAACCCCGTCCCAGTCCATGTCCCAGAGTCAGAAGTCCCAAACTGAGTCATGGCACTTGCTGTATCAGGGATGAAAGTGGAAGCAATTTCATACACAGCAGGTCAATGGCCTAGGCCGCTGTTGTGTTTTGGTTACTCTACAAGCTTCTTTTAGGCTTTTAATATCAACATAAATTCACTTTCAACACCTTCAGCAAGTTAGGGTTCAACTAGGCAAGGCTTTGGCCCTAATCTGTAAAAGTAGTTGCAATTTTGTGGGAAAAGGTAAGCTAAAGAGCCTAAATCAAACTATGCAAGAGCAGGAAATACATAAGTTCAGCTGAAACATTTAGTTGAGAAATGAACTTCCAGACTAATGATGGCATTCGGGGTGCACTGCAGGAGCCTTCTGAGAGAAGCTTTTTCACCATCATTAAATTAATGGGGGATGGAGAAGAGTGAAAATACCATGTTTACCCAAAACAAAACCTTCTAAACTATGGAACAGGCCCCCAGTAAGGAACTTATCATGCATATCCAATTAACCAGAGGATACTTAGATATTGCAGTGATGAGTGCCACAAAAACTCTAGGAAATAAAAAGCTCAGAAAAACCTGCAGACTGTATATGCCCAACTTTATGCAAAGTATAACTAGTAGATATTGGTATAGCTGTGGCTTTATTATACAGTCATTCATTACAATGAAGTGACAAAACTTCCAAAACTTATTTTTCTTAAACCAACTTCAAAGATTGCTATCACCCATAACATTAAAATACAGATAACTTTTTTTTTCCCTCTGGATGAATAGTTCACAGTGCACCTTTGTATTGCTTCATTAGCCCACTTATCTATCATTCCTGAAGATGACAGGAAGGTCATATATCTTATTCCCAGCTCCAGAACAAATGCTTCTCTGGCATCTTTGGACCTTTTCTGTCTCCTCTTGTGATTTTGAGCTCCTGAATTCCACTTTGAAGATACTACATTGCTATGTGAGTGGAAATTTCAAGTAGTCATGAGAGATATTTTCCACAAATGAACTATCTGTGGTAAAAATCTTGAATATGGTCCTCTTCAGCCATTTGAACATTATGAAGTATATTGAACATTAAAAGTCTATAGCACATGTCTGATTCTTTTAGATGAAAGTCCTATTTTAATAAGTGGGTGTAAAAAAATGTGCCAGCTTATTTCTAAGAAAACTATTCTTTTTGTGAAGATGAGAAATGTAAGGCATAGTCATTCTTTTCGTCCCTCTCCCCCCCACCCCGCCCCCTCTACTGGAGTTTAAAGCGTTTACTTTCCCTTCAAAAAGCAGCAGAATTGTTCAACTTGGGATGTGAGCAGTGATGCCTACTTTCCCTCTGTCCTTGTGGAACAAGACAAACATCATGTTTAAGAGCAATATCAGTGTTGACGAGACTTTTTCTTTTTATACTGCATTCTCAGCTGTCATCAGATACAAGATCCTGGTTCCTGCTTTTGGATGACAGCACTGACACTTTCTTGGAGGCACCTGCTCTTGAGTTTTTGTTGCTGCTCACTGTCCTTTGTCAAAGCTGCTGTTGAAAACTGTATCTATAGAAAATATGTTTTGCCAGCAATTTATAGTTAGTTTAATGCTCAGATTTGATTTCCTTAATAGTTCCTTTTCCCCCTTCTTCATCTAGCCTTTGACAATGCCTTAAAGGTCTGATTTTATCCTGCAAAGCCAAAACAATTTACATTTTGAGAGATTAAAACCCTAATTCTCTGAAGCCACTTCTCTCAGTGTATAAAATAAGAAGTGGTATATTTCCACCTGTGACAATCAATTACATACCTTTGTCAATTATCAAGTTGATTCTGTTGATATTGGCAACTAAGTCAAAAAGAACATTAAGCGAGGCATCATTGGATGCATTAAAATTAAAATTGTTAATGTGCAACAGATGGGCAATGTTGACTTGTTATTATTTTGTCAGCAGAAAAGAACATGAAAAGAGTTTTAAGAGTCTGCTTGACACAAAACAGAGATGAAAAAAACCACATAGCTAAGCCCAGGCCTTCCAAACGTATGTGTAACTTTACATATTTGTCCACATGCTTCAATTTATTTACATGGTCGGATTTTAACTCCAAGTCTCCAATGTTTTGTTGTATCATGTGTCATGTCTTTATATGATTGTATAAAATGTAATCTCAAGTAGATTTTTTCCTCTCTACATGCATGTCCCTTAGGATCATTGGGTAACTTTCTTTGCAGACAATAAAACAATTGCTGCAGAGCAGCTTAAAACCTACATGTCCTTAATGAAATCAAGACAAAAACCTATCTCTTATGACTGCTGAGAGTAGCTATTATTCAGGTGCTAAATCCAATCTTCTAGTTTTTATCTTATGCATCAGAGTTCATGAAAGAAACCTGGACTGCAACTGAGTTCCTTTGGTCTTTGTCAGGGAATTTACTTCAACCTTGGTCTTCCTTGCTCTCAGATTGCATTCTGTTTTCTGAACATAATAATTACCAGTACATAATTCCCAGTAAAAATTACCATTTTGCTTTTGAAATATTTCCTATTTTCTTGGTATATTGACAGATGAAAAGAATTTAAATACTGCAAATGTGGCAATTAATAAATATTCCATTTCTATTTAAAATCTTACTTAAGTTCTTCATTTTATAATGTCTGTATTTAAGTATATGGAATAAAAATTACTTTGAAAATTTAAAAGCTAAGTAAAATCTGAAATCTCTTCACCTTTTCTGTTCAAATTAAGAGTCCAAAGTCAGACTCCCATCTTCCTGTTTAAAAGAAGAAGCAAGAGGCTTTCAAAATCAGTGGTTTACTAGAATTTTCTGTCAAAAGTAACCAAGGCTTTCGTCCAAAGAGCTGCATCCCTTACAAAGACCTCACGTTCCTGCAGAGCTAGAAGCTTTTGCACAATACCTTCTAAATGTGACCGTTCCTAGACTTGACGGCTGAAAAGGCACCCCATATCAGGTTTATGATATAGTGATATCTACTGAAGAAAGTCTTGAACTGCCTTATGACCTTCTGGTCCCCATCTCCATGCAGCAGCAGAGCTTCTCCAGATGCACTGTTTGCAAAGTGATGGTGGTGTGCTGAGAACATACAAGTTCCGACACTGTAGCCAGGGAGCAGGTGGTGTGTTCCTAATAGCAGCACCATGTGCCAGCTCCAGTGACCATACCATAAATTCACAGCTTTAGATGGATTTGCATGGCATGGACTTTCACCCAGGGATTCCTGGAGCTGCTTCTCAACTATCCTGAAATTTACTTCCAACTGTTTTTCCGCTTAATGGATACATCTTTTAATCTTCTTTAATCTGGCTGGGTTGTGCAATGCTTCCCTCCAGTTTTAGGGTAGAGGCTTTCTGTAGTGCAGTCATTGCAAGAAGCTAGTCCAGTGAAGAAGCAACTGCTGCACCAATGAAACCTTCAGGTAAGCATCAGGAGATGGGAGACCTTTGATTTAAATGTGAGCACAGTTCTGGAGAGTTTCCCCAGCTCATGCTTTCAGTACAGAACAGGTAATGAAAACAATGCTGTTATGACTTCAAGGTATTTTCTAAGAGAATGAGATATAGTCACGAAATTATTTGCTTCTAATGAAAATGCCAGAGGAGTGAATGTGCTGTACTGTAACTGATACCTCTCCTGGTATGGCTCAGTAGTGTTCTCCAAACACAGGCTTTTGATGAAATGCAGCAGATGCCGATGGGCCTACTAGGTTGTGTAGCTCAGGTACGGATGGGAGCCAGCCAGGCCCACCCAGGCACACACACTGATTGATACCAGTGGGTGATATTTTTCTTCTGGCCAAGAGAAATTTTCCAAGCTCATACCAGCTTGAATAGTAGAAAAGCGCATTTAATGTGAGATATACCCTCTTGTATAACAAAACCATGGATCAAAGTGAGGCTGTTCAGGACACAAAGCTGAGCTATCCCAAATCAAGATAAGAAAGCTAAGGCTGCCGAAACAGGGAAGTAAAACATGTGCGTGTGGTTTGGACTGAATGTGTAGGTCATCTAAAACACACTTTCTTCCATGCCTTTTATTGGCAACTGGTTAGGAGAACATCAGACCTGTTTCAAATTCCCATTTGACTGGAAGAAGCTTAACTTTCCTACTTTTGCATATTGCCATGAGTCAATCGTGAGGGGTCAGAGTGTGGAGTTACTAGCCAGGTGTCCCTCGGACTCAGAAAAAAAGATAACTTTGCAATCTAACAATATTGATGTCCCCTACTTTGGAATGCAGCACCAACAGCGGATGCAATGCTCAGCTGATGTGTGAGGCTGTAAAGTGAATGAGGCTATGGCAGAGTTACCAGCTGCCATTTACTAATGAACAGAATGATTTACAGAGGAGCTCTGATGACTGCTCTGCAAACTTTGCCACTCACTGCCACTGTATGTAGCTCAGAGCATTCCAGCCTCAGAAGCAGGTGAAATGAAAAAGAAAAAACTGGATGGGCTTAAAGAGGAGAGTCCTTTGGTTCCCTATGTTTTTTACTGCATAAGAGAACAACAATGTGGGCAGGACCTGTTTGAAACCTGAGTGAGTGGTAGAAAGAGGAGAGCATGGTTAGAGGCTTTGCACTGGCTCTGGCCAGCTGCCTGTGGGGAGCTCAGCCTTTATGTCAGGAAGAGACCTGCTTCCAAGAAGTGGACTTGCAAACTTTTCTTCTGTGAGGCTGGGCAGAGGCAGACATCAAAGGACAACACAGTCACAATTCAGTCTCCACTTTTTCCCTACAAGCAACCATTTCTTGAGGGCATAATATTGTTACCATTCAGCCCACAGGGCAGTTCAAAAAGGAGATGGTGCCCAGAGGGATAGCTGTACAAATGCCATGCCTCCACAACTAAACTAAATGAAAAGAATAAGGGTTTAAAAAATAATGAAATATTTTCAACAATGAACACTAAAAGTCTAGTTAAAAAATGCAATATGCAGCTTTTTTTTTGGTAACAAGTAAGTCTGAAACTAAGTACTCAGATATTCAATTCTAAAATTCTTATGGAGAATATACAAACAGACCTCAGCAAAAGGCAAAATCCATGAAAGTCATATGTATGAAGTTCTGTTGAAAAAAATGAGTGTAGAATATGTACTTGCTCTTTGCAGTAGCAGGGCTAAATTGCAAACTAATTTTACTCTCTTTTAAAAATTATTTTTAGGACAGTTTATAAGATAGTTTTTATTTTTATGAAGAAAATTATAGATCTTAAAAATATATTCAATATGGAAAGTATTCTATCCTGGCAAAAAAATCTAATGTGATGTTGACCTAACCAGAACTTGCATTTATAGATTTAGACGTTTCAATATGGCTCTTGCTTAGACCATTCTACTCTCCAAATCTGTAACTCTTGTTGTGCTCTCTCCCATATTTCTCATTGTGCTTTTATTCTGAAGTCTTAAAGAAATAAAAATATCCATCCACCAATAATTTAACGTGCTTCTATGTAAATATATTTATCTTCTAATCAAAATACGGAGAAAAACACTGCATTCTTACAGCTTCCAGAAATAGAATTTAGAGAAGAAATATATGATGTGTTAATATGGGAGAACAAGAAGTTAATGTTTCTTTGCAATGAATGTCTGATTTGCTGGTCTTCACTGTTATCTATCCTTCGGAGGTCAGTGAAACACTAAATAGTGATGCAAGCCTTTTTTCTTTTAAACCTTTAATGCTTAGGCAGCTTAATATCTTCTTTATATTTTTAATTCTAAAGCTTACAGAAATGACATTAATAGTAATAAGTACAGAAAGTAATTAATAACTCCAGTAAGTTCAACCAAACACTGCTTTTGAGATGTCTTAATAAAGTATTCTACGGCTGATATGAAGTTATGTAGAGCTTATATTTCCCCTACCTCAAAGATGTTTTTTGAATGCAAGACATCTCTTCTAAATCCACTGAATTATCACTGAAAAGTTAACAAAAATAGTACCAAAAATAGAAGACTACTATTTAGAGGTGGAAACAGGAGCTAGTTTCTTGGGAAGAGTATAGGAACATTGCCAAGGCATGCAGGGGTGCAATTAGGAAGGCTAGAGCCCTTCGAGAATTAAACTTAGCCAGGGATGTTAAGGACAGCAATAACGCATTTTTCAAGTACATCAGTAGCAGAAAGATGGCGAGGGGAAATGTGGGCCCGCTGCTAAATGCTGAGGGTGCCCTGGTGTCTGGATGCAGAGAAGGCCGAAGAACTGAATGCCTTCATTGCTTCAGTCTTTACAGCCAAGGTCGGCACTCGGGAAGCCCAGTCCATCAAGGATAACAGGATGGCCAGGACAGCAGAGGACTTGCCCTGTGTGGAAGAGGAAGAGGTTAAAGACTTGTTGGCCAAGTTTAAGGCTCATAAGTCAATGGGTCCTGATGGGATGCATCCTAGAGTGCTGAAGGAGCTGGCCGATGTGATTGTTAAGCCTCTATCATTTTTGAACAATCATGGAGGACAGGCAAAGGGCCTGAGGACTGGAGAAAGGCCAGTGTCACTCCAGTCTTCAAAAAGGGCAAGACGACCCAGGAAACTACAGGTCGGTCAGCCTCACCTCCATCCCTGGAAAAGTGATGGAACAATTCATCCTGAATGTTATCACTGAACATATGAAGGGTAACATGATTATCAGGGGGAGTCAACGTGGCTTCACCAAGGGGAAATCCTGTTTGACCAACCTGATGGCCTTCGATGAGTGCATAACTGGCTGGCTAGATGAGGGGAGAGCAGTGGATGTCATCTACCTTGGCTTCAGCAAGGCTTTTGACACTGTCTCCCATAACATCCTCATCAGAAAGCTCAGCCAGTGTGGCTTGGATGAGTGGACAGTGAGGTGGATCGAGAGCTGGCTGAATGACAGAGCCCAGAGGGTGGTGATCAATGGCACAGAAATGAGTTGGAGGCCTGTGGCCAGTGGAATTCCACAGAGATCAGTTCTGAGGCCAGTCTTTTTCAACGTTTTCATCAACGTCCTGGATGAGGGGACAGAGTGTACCCTCAGAAAGTTCCCTGATGACACCAAACTGGGAGAACTAGCTAATTCCCCAGAAGACTGTGCTGCCATTCAGCGGGATCTCAATCGACTTGAGAATTGGTCAGAGAGGAACCTCCTGAGGTTCAACAAGGACAAGTGCAGAGTCCTGCATCTGGAAAGGAACAACCTACTGCACCAGTACAGGCTGGGGATTGACCTGCTAGGGAGCAGCTCTGCAGAGAGAGACCTGGGAGTCCTGGTTGATAATAAATTGAACATGAGCCAGCAATGTGCCCTCGTGGGCAAGAAGGCCAATGGTATCCTGGGATGCATCAAGAAGAGTGTGTCCAGCAGGTCAAGGGAGGTTCTTCTCCCCCTCTACTCTGCCCTGGTGAGGCCTCATCTGGAGTCCTGTGTCCAGTTCTGGGCTCCTTGGCTCAAGAGGGACAGTGAACTTCTGGAGAGAGTCCAGCTCAGGGACACCAAGATGATCAGGGGACTGGAACATCTTTCATATGAGGAAAGGCTGCAGGAACTGGGGCAGTTTAGTCTGGAGAAGAGGAGATTGAGAGGAGATCTTATTAACATTTGTAAATATCTAAAGGGTGGGTGTCAGGAGGTTGGGTCATCCCTTTTTTCTATTGTGTGTAGCAACAGGACAAGGAGTAATGGGATGAAACTGGAACACAAAATGTTCCACTTAAATATAAGAAAAAACTATTTCACTGTGAGGGTGATGGAGCAGTGGCACAGGCTGCCCAGAGGGGTTGTGGAGTCTCCTTCCTTGGACGTCTTCAAGACCCGCTTGGACATATTCCTCTGCAACCTGATCTAGGTGGAGCTGCTTCTGCAGGGGTTTTGAACTAGATGATCTCCAAATGTCCCTTCCAACCCCTACCATTCTATGATTCTATGATTCCATGAAAAGCTTGCAGAACTTTGTTTTTACAATTCTTTCAACGATATATCCTACAAGGGTGGTACATCTTGTGCATATCATACATACAAATAAAACCATACCAAAACCAAAAGCCCTAAAACATTATTTCCAACAAAAAACACACAATATATTTCAATTTGATAAATACTGAGAATTTTATGACTGCTGTCTCAATTTTCAGGCTTTTGCAAAAATAGGCTAGCTTTCTCTATGAATAATTTCTCCCTCAAACATATAGATTTTCACAGGTGCTGATTAAAAGCAAATGAGCTAGAGTTCTGAACCAAGCACCTCAGACTGAAGTACAGAGATCAAATTTTTGCAAATGATCTTAGTTGCTATTTTAGTATTTCATATCCACAGATCAGAGCATATTGCAGACTGGGAGTTTTCACAGTCAATACCTGTAATTAACTCTCTGTTGATTTATAGATATTTTAAACAAATAGGAATATGAGAATTTGCTATATTTTGTATAATGACAGGATATGTTTTTTTGAAACTAATAATATTGACATATATATATTAAAATGAAACAATCAACAAGGAGATAAACCAAGAAAAATATTCTGGAACAATTTGAACCTGTGGGGAAAGGGGTTAGGATGCAGTACAAGAGACGATACCATGACATAAATAGTTTTGTGGTTACAGCATTAAAAAATATTGACTTTCACTCTCTGTGACAAGGTGATTAATAATGTATTAGCTACAACCATCAATAACTAACATGACCATTTAACTAAACTTACATTCTACATGTGCTGAAAAACAATATGCTTATTAAAAAGAAGGAAAAAAAAAGATGAGAGAATGATAGGTGGAGCCAGTAAATAGTGCTGCAGGGCAGATATCAGTACATGAGAAGATGACAGCAGCAGCCTACAGTGAGATATACTTCAGTATGCTTTATGTAATAATTTGTGTACTTCGTAGCTTTAAATATTCATATCTCCTTTAACAGGGTAGGAGTAACTTTCTCAAGCCTCCTTAATATCAAAATTGAATACAGACCCAAATTACTCACATCTAACGTACATGATAAATTGGCCAGTATGTGGCTTGCTTTAGGGGAAAAAATCAAAATCAGGTTCTAATTTTCTGAGTTAAGATACATACAAATAATCCTTTGCAGTTTCTCTTTTAGGAGCCAATGCTCTCTTTTAAACAGCTTAATTCAGCCAAAGATCTTAAATCCATGTTTAATTTTCAGTGCATGTAGTTCCAATAGGGAGTAAACACATGCTTAAATAAGTTGATGAAATGCAGCTTGTATGTGATTCAGTTACAAAACTACTGGCCAGTTTAATGCCTTAAAATAAAGGAAAAGGATGGTTGATCATTCATGTCTTCCCCCCACTCCAAAAGCACCTGAAAATATGCAAGTAATGTGCAGCCTAATGCCACTCATTACTAATAACAAAACAAAAAAACAAAAACTAACACCTTCACCCCCCCTTTTAATCTCATTTGTCAGTGAACTATTAGAGGCAAAAGTTAATGTTCTATAAACTAGGTGTCGTCCCATAAAATGGCTAGCTTCATGCAAGTCATTGCTGTTATAAACCATATTCAACTGCTTAGAAAATCAATAACATATTAAAAACAAAACAAGCCAACTGTGGTATGTCTGGAACAACTCTCTTGGCAAATTGGATGTCTGCTGACACAATGACTGATTTTCCCAAAAGGTGGGAATTGCTCTACTTCCTTTAGAGTTGAAAGTCAACTGCTTGTGTTTTTTAAGTTTATGCTTTCCTGCTATCAAAACACCATTAGACGCACTTTAAGGCCATGTCTTTGCGTGTAGAAAAATCAGTTTAGAATCACTCAATGTAGGATAACTGCAGAAAATTACAATAGCAGAGACTGATATTTGGTATGTGAAGTGTTTTTTCCATGACAGAAATCTGTCCAAAGCTGATACAAATGGAGAAACATGTTGCCAGCAATTTAACGGTTAATCAGAGTCCCATGTACATATTTAATGCAACATTTAGAAAGAGTGCAGAGCTGGGTGATTTACTAATCATCCAGGGGGTTGGGGGATTTGCATTTCTTTCCTCATACCGTTTCAGTAATGCGCTATTCATTTTGCATCTAAGTTAGGTTAAAGCGTAGTCTAAAAGCTACTGCATCTCCTGCCTTCCTTGTTAAAAAATTTATGAGAACTATATTTTACCATCTATCAGCATGCTTTTTCATCTAGAGAGATGACGGGGAGCTCGGTACGTGGGAACTTGTCTCGGTTTCTTCCCTCTGTCTTTTTAACCTCTCAGAAAGCAGAGTCTAGGTGTTAGGGAACTTTGAAGCACGTGCAGCTGGCTTTCATGGACACAGCAGAATCTTGGCACTGCTAAAAAATATTAAGCCTTCAGTCAACAGGTAAAAGTGTTTTATTTTAGTGGTTTGTAAAATACGAATACTCCACTAACAGGACCGTGATAGAACGGTATATTTATCCTTACTGAGGCTGTTATTTATGACTGCTCTTTGTATGGGCTGTCTCAGAGCTGTTGGTTATGGAAATGCAGACTTGAAAAGTATATTGTAATGATGGTTTTGGTGTGACAATATTAGCCATGTTTTGTCAGAATACATCAAATCCCTCATCTTTAAAAGAAAATAACACAATTCCTTTCCTGTCACTAGATGAGTAACCAGAAGGTACTCATGACTAGATGAAATTAGAAATACTTCTCTTGCAATTAACCTTTTAAATTAATGAACTCATAGATATATAACTATCTTTAAATCATGACTAGATAACTAGTTAACTAGTTAAAAGAAACACATTTCATGCCTACATGTTATGATAAGCTGATCTGTGGCAAATCTCTGTATTTCTGCATGTGGTAAATATGCCTATATACGTAAGAGAAGGGCTTTCAGCATGATATAGCTTATCTATGTTTCCTGTGCAAGTTTTGATTTCTGCCTTTGATAGAAGATAACAGTAAAATTGGTCTGATTCCACTGGAATTGCAACCTTCTCCTGAACACAGCAGTCTCAGGCACATTCACTATTATTTGAGCAGATTCACACAGGAGCTTGTGACTGCAGTTGATCAAAGAGGCAGGCATCTAAACAAAATATGTTGTGAGTTTCTGAATGCTCTAGACTGAAATACCTCGCTTCAAATCAGGGATGTTCTCAGTTTGTACATCACTGTAACTAGAAAAGACATGGATACCACACAGAGAGGGAGAGAGGAGAATCAAAGAGGAAATCTGCCTGGGTCTCAAAGACACTGAATTCAAATCTGAGTGAGACAACGTCAGGAACAACAAGTGTTTGGCAGGCTAGGAGTGACAGTTGCCACCCAGTATGGCTTCATGGCACTGCACCTACTGGTCTGATGTCCTGTGACAAAGAAGCGGTCAGTTTACATCATGGCATATAAATCTGTCACGCAACCTGCTTGTTTCTCATCCTGTGTAAGCACAGGAGTTGCTTGCAAGTAGTATAGAAACATTTAGATTTATTGCAAATAGCTGTTACAGGAGAAATAAGGGTACTACAACCAGCACTTAAGCAGATGGCTCAGACAAAGCAGAATGAATAGAAGTGGGAGGGACAACCCTACAGAAAGCTTTCTGATGCTATTGTGCACAAAGAAGGAACAACTGCACACTGACTATGGTAGCAGCTGAGCCTCACACCAGCCCCTATCCCTCCACATCCTGTGTCTTCCTCGGGGTCTGCTGTGCTTCAGAACCTGTTGGAGGAGCTCCAGGTGGAGACACTTGAACCAGTGACGCACCCAATGAACTTTTCTTGAGTGAGGCCTCCTACACTTACGCCTGTAGATCCCACATGGAATTTGCTCATCCCTCTGAGCTGGAGCCACAGAGCTAGACTCACCCCAAGCAGGATTAGACATAGTGACTGCAATGCTGGAAATGGCTCTTTATGTGCCTATCTACCAGGAAAGAAATCTGGGAGGGGGTGGGAAGCTAATGCAGATATTCCTATTCCAGTCTCTGGAACCATTTTCAATGCAAATGTATTTAAGCAAATAAATTTCAAATGGGTTATATGTTCAACAGTTAGTGAAGCTAACTGCCTTCATTGCAGACAAATAAATCATTACAAGCAATTTAGCAGTTAAATTTTACCAGGAACTTTGAGTTTGTTTAGTTGTTTTTTTATCTTGTTTTGATAAGAATGTATGAGTTGACAGGGTTGATTTCATCTAGTTTCCATTTGGTAAAAAAATGTCAAAGCTGTCAAAGTATATTGATTTGTCATTTTCTGAACAGGAAAAAATTTGGATTATTTCAAATTAAAATTGTCTTTTAGTTTGAAGCTCATTTATGGTGAGAATTAAATCAATGCAGAGAAAATATGACTGAGATCCTTATACTTTAAATCAGGACACATCTACTATCTTGTTGTATGATACTGTTTCACCATCTCTGGCCCAGAGAGAAAAAACAATTGATAGCCACCATATACTCAGTCACAGGAAAAGATGGAAACAAAATCTAAAATTACTAATTTTATCAGGTCACCATTCAGTCTCTTGCATCCTCCTCACTTACAATACAAATGAGTCTACATCTTTGCTTATGTCTGTGCTAGATAAGCATAAATCAGATTCTAACATAAGGAAAAAATCTAATTTAGATGTTCATTGACTCCAGATTTCATAAATCGAATACCTCAATGAGTGTTTTTCCAAACCCAGACATCTGTACTGGCGTCAGAGTCCTGGAGTTTGCTCAAGTTTTTCTGCATGGTTGCTAATTCTTATGAGGTGCAAAAATATGTCTAAAGGCATAAAATCTGAATTTTAAGACTCTTAGTATGACTTATATAAAGTAAGTAAAATATGACTATGCCTTAATGTAATCTCCCTAAAAGAAAAGAAAAGCCCTATTCACTGATTCCTTTAATTGTCGCCTGGGTGCTTAGGCTTAGTAGGTTGGTGTTCAGTGCATGTGGACACAGAGATAACATTCTTTCAGCCCTCCAAACATGTTATGTCAGGTTGCATCATGTCATATCTGAAGTGACTTAATGGGATGTGACACCGTAGCCCAGTACTGCGCCTGGCCTTGAGATCCAAGAGGGAGTTGAAGGGACTCTTAGCCACATCCATGGCAATTTGAATCCCTGGCTCTGGGGACAATACTGGGCTCAAATGTCACATTGGTTTTAAGCAGGTTTCCCTATTCATGTTACGTTGTTCTGATGGAAATCAATAGCACTACCTCAGGCTGGTGGTGAATGTTTTCTCCTTATGAGCTTAGCCACATCATCCTCTGTGTTTCATTACTTTACATCTGTAACAAACCACACAGGGCACAGTATTTCACTACTCACTGAAGCAGCTCTGTTATAACTCAATGCAGACAACTAAAGGTTCAGTCCTGAAAGTAGTAGCCACCTTAGTTGCACAAAAAATGACATAATTACTGTTTTAGCAAATTGCATATGATGTTTGTAAGAATCATAGTTTGACTTTGAAGTAGTGTATTAATTGTGTTGCTACTGCAGTATAAACTCTTACTTTTTCCTATTACTTACCAGAGCATTTTACCAATCTCTACTGGAGAAGAGCTGAGTTGGAAGTCCATCTCAAGTGCGTCAAACAATTTTTCTTGTCAGATATCAATTACCTAAATGCAAATCTGGTAACTGTTTGGCAGATTGCTAGAAGCAAGGTTCGCTGTCCTCTTCTTCCTCATGTGTAACTGATTTGGGGTTTTTACTTTTCTTCACTTCCCTTTTCATTCCTGACCCTTCCACACTGGAGCCAGAAAGAGAGAGAGGTTGTATTCCTCCAAAAGCTATCCTTTCACTTGGATTACCAGAATTAGAGAAGCTTCATAAAGGCTCGGATGCTGACACATCACTACAGATTTAACAGCACCAATAAAAGACACTCTCTCACCAGTCACTGTTGTCACCTTCATCTCTGAGAGAAGTGGGGATTATAAAGCTGCCATCGGTTTGCCAAATTAGGAACGCATCGCTCTCCCAGTGAAGTGAGGCTAGCACATTTGTAGATGGTACATCTCCTACTGCCTGAATAGGGACGCTTATCCATGTGTGCCGATTATATAAATGTAAGTGGTATCTCTTCCAATCTATTTCCTCACACATGGCTGCCCAGAAACCTTTAAATTAAGGGTAATATCCAGTTTCATAGGTGAAGTACAGAAACTGATGATAACACAATCATCTCCAAAGAGGAAAGAAAAAAAACATCTATCCATGGATACTCTTTTTAAGTTACCACGGTGTAACTAATAGTAATAGCAATATTTAAATAATTAAATAAATATAAATATTATTCTTAAAATAAAGCTAATTAACTATTTTCTGTTTCTAGTGGATAATTCTCTGTGTAAGTGCTGTCTTTGTTTTTTTTGAAGACTCCATTCCCATGTGTCTGACAAACTGTTGAAGTTTGTGTTCAAAATTACTTACTGAAAGTACTTTCAGTGATTAGGGCAATTTATCTTATGGTAACTGTGCTCATGTAAACCCCAAATGAGCTGACTAATACAAGAGAGTGGTACTGCAGGACTGGCATCTAGTAAACCTGATTAATAATCGGTGTTGGCATTTTACACTCTATCTTATTAAAGATAGCAAATCCTAGCTTAGGAGATGGACACTCTGTGTCTCAAGATGCAGCAAAGGAGCAAGAGAAGCAAAAGTTTGGGAGAATTTGAAACTTTCAGTTTGCTACTAAACATCATTGCATTTATCTTACTAGCCATACTCAGATATTCATCTATTGGACTTTGGTCCTCCGTGGGACAGCAAGTGATTCCCTACCAGGTATCCAGGTGAGTCGAGTATAACTACTTCTAAATATATATAGGATAAATAATTTGCAGAAAACCTGGTCTTCATGCTCTGGTCTACATAGTATGAAAATTCTTTGTTGTGATTCTTTGCAGTCTCTCTTTGCAGAGTTTAAAGCTTTCGTTTAAGTGGAGGTTTCTGGGTAAAGGTCTTTAGAAGGAGGTAAGGTTTATATCAGTAAGCCAAGAGCCAGAAGTGACTGGACTCTAGTGCCTTTCTAGCCATCCTCAGTTCAGAACTGCATTTTGAAAAGAAATCATTGATTTATGTTGCTGCTGTGTTCCCATGTTCATCTTGAAGCCCTATATGTATTAGTTCAGCCAAGCACTCAAAACTGGTGGCCCCTGCTGAATGTTTCGGCTCCCGTGTCCTTACGGCTCAGGTTTCTCCACTTGTTACCCCAGGATAACACTTGGGCATCTGACTTAAATTTTCCAAGAATTATTTCACTAGAACTAGTAAAGCACTTTCAAGTTCAGATTGTGTCTACAGACCTCCTTTTTTGTTCCTTTACCCTGCCTTAAAATTCATTTTCCCAATGAAGTAAATCTCTTCATCAGGCCTTCTCACAGTTAAAAAAAATACACACAGACAGAAGGTGGGAAAGGCTCCCAAGGCCCATATGTTATACAGCATGTTTCTTGCATAAATATGTCATGGGTATTTTAGTAACCTGCTGCCTTCTGGCATGAGATGTATTCAGCTTCCCATTGTTTGCACAGACAGTCAAAGCAGGGGAGGGAGAGGATGAAAATCTACAGAGGGAAGTCTGATACTCTACCATCTTGTCAGGTTGTGTTCATTTTGGGGGGAAAACGAGTCATTCTCTAGTTTGCAGATATAATCAGTAGAACAAACCACAGTATTGTAGCAAGTCATACACTAGTATATCACTTGCTGCAAAGCTTAGAAACAAAGCACAACAAAAGCTAGTACTGTGGCCATTCAAATAGAAGGATCTACTCTTGCTACTCTTGGTCTTTACTATGTACCCATTTGTATGCTAAAGGGAGGGCTGAATTTAAATTCTCAGCTTTTTTTCTTTAAAATAGGCTTTCTGAAACATGAACATCTGAGGAGATAAACCTTATTTACAGCTTTGATTTATAATGGTTAACTATCATCTGATCAAGGAACATGAATTTGTTGTCTGTTTGATTACCTTCAACACTTTTAAGTCCTTATTTGTCAGCAGAAACCACACACTTTTAATTTAGTGTGTTAATTTATAGATCTTGCTCAAATTTTATTTAACAGACTAATTTATAAACATTAGGCATAATGATCCAAAAGATAAGTGTTAACTTTACCATCAGATTTATGCATTCCATCTAAGAACATGGTTGTATTTCTTTGATTGGTTTACAAATGATAACATTAATTAGTTCTCTAGCTGTCTGATTAGAAAATATCTCCTACCCTGGCCATTAAGTTGTGATTTATCTTTTTGATGTATAACTATGCCAGATAAATTGTTTCCACAGAGTTCTGATTTATTAATGCAATGTGCTAAATTTTAAAACATAAATTTTGAAAGCACTAAACTAGATGTAAAAAAAATATCTGACAAAAAATAATCCTTGGGAGCATAAAGTAGACTTTTTTCACAAATTTACTTGAAGCTTAAGGAACTGTTGAGGTAGTTTGCCAGGAAACTTTTCTTTTTTTCTTTCTGCATAAAAAGTCTCTGGATTTTCAAGCACTGTCAGCTACTAGAGATAGCAGGTAATTCCAGCAATGATATTCCAGCATTATATTCCTGGTTGATAATAAACTGAACATGAGCCAGCAATGTGTCCTTGTGACCAAGAAGGCCAATGGCATCCTAGGATGCATCAAGAAGAATGTAGACATCAGATCAAGGGAGGTTCTATACTCCCTCTCTACTCTGCCCTGGTGAGGCCTCATCTGGAGTCCTGTGTCCAGTTCTGGGCTCCTCAGCTCAAGAGGGACAGGGAAGTGCTGGAGAGAGTCCAGTGCAGGGCCACCAAGATGATCAGGGGAATGGAACATCTTTCCTATGAGGAAAGGCTGTGGGAATTGAGGCTGTTTAGTCTGGAGAAGAGGAGACTGAGGGGGGGAAATCTCGTTAATATTCACAAATATCTAAATGATGGGTGTCAGGAGGTTGAAGTGTCCCTTTTTTCTACAGAAGCTAGCAACAGGACAAGGGGTAAAGGGATGAAGCTGGAACACATTTAAATGTAAGAAAATCTATTTTACTGTGAGGGTGACGGAGCCCCGGCACAGGCTGCCCAGGGAGGTTGTGGAGTCTCCTTCCTTGGAGGTCTTCAAGACCCACCTGGACATATTCCTGTGTGACCTGATCTAGGTGGAGCTGCTTCTGCAGAGGAGTTGGACTAGATGATCTCTAAAGGTCCCTTCCAACCTCTACCATTCTATGATATCTGACTGAACTGAGACAACTGGAGGTTACTACTCTCAACTTAAGGAAGTGAGACACAGTTTGCTTTCAATATACCAGCATAACCAGTGTTTTCCTTCTTTGGGAAGAAAACTGAAATAGTTTTTTACTTAGCCAGAGTTGTATGCTCTCTCCCAAAATGCTGCAGGATTTATGTTTATTGGTACCATGCTTTCACCTTCTGAGTGTTGAGTTACTGAGCCTTCTGGAAAAGACACTTGCTGCTCTAGGCATCCTAGGCAGGGCTGGAGAGCACTGATCAGGGATTAGTCCAACAGAGTGATGACCTTCCAAGGCCCCCTGTGCCTCATAGTTCTCATAAATATTACACATAATATAGGTGATCCCTTTTGTTTTGTTTTATTTTTCCAAGATTCCCCTTTTTTTTTTTTGCCTGCTGGAAATTTAGGGTGGTTTCCTACTATACATTATCTTCTAGAAAGTCTACTTAATCTTTTGAAAGATGAGGCCTGTTTCTCTGTATAGTCTGCTAGTGGCAAAACTTTGTTCCATTTAAATAAACAGGTATTTCCATTGATTTTGCTGTACTCGAACTCTGGATTTTAAAGAAGCGAGCAACAAATACAGAGTAAAGGCTGCAGCCATTCTTGAAAATCTATACACTACCAGTGACTAAAGAAATCAAGAAGAAATAAATTGGTTTGTTTTGGGTAACTTCATACACACACGACAGGAAAAAAAAATGATACATTGCCTATCCAGGTACTGATATGGAATATATTATATTGTTATTAAATAAACCTTCCCTCCCTGTGATGCAATTTCAATGACACCAGGACTCAAATGGCACTGAAAGGCTGTTTGTACAATATGTTGCCAAGATAAGTAAAAAGGACCTGCACAGTAACGTTGCAAAGAATCTAATCACTCTCAAATTTACACCCCAGCTTAAATTAAGCCTCAATATCTAAATATAATAATGCATTTCATGGTTTATTTCATTAAAATAATTACGAGATGACTTTTTTTGTATTATAATATTACAATTCTGAAGGTGAACCTTTCCCTGGAATCAGTGCAGGATGCACATGTCTCCATTCATGTTTGTATAAAAATCTTCAGCTTGATTATAGGATTTTGGGAGCCACTAAAATGACAGAGAGTTTGGAAAGCATTTCTAATCGCTAATGAGGTTTCTTACTATAAAATGCTTTTTCCTTTCATGTGCAACCTGGACGAAGTTCAGAAACTAACTCTCAAATATTTCAAGTTGGTGGCTCATCTGAAGAGTTTGGGAGGAATTTTACTTAAAGCAGTTGAGACATTTTTTAATTGAAGCTACAGAAAAAAGATTTTCCACACTTTATAATTCTGCGTTTAAAAATTCCCCCTAAAATTCTGACTATTTAAGTTCTTGTGCTTTTTTTAAAAGATCTATAGTTCATATGCTTTTGGTTTTCACATTTGGCAGAGGATGGATGATACTGTTTTGTGCATCTGGTATATGTCTAGTTAGAAAATTTTACTGTAAATATTAATATAGAGATAAATATATACAAATATAACTCCCCATACATGACTAATAGACTCTTATATGGAAAGCTAGCATAGGACAAATTAGCAAAGTCTCACTTTCATGCTGAAATAGTTATATAGTCTCTTATGCTTGAGCTGGCACATTTAAAAATAATGTGAGGTTTCTGTGGGTATGCTACTAGATAAAAGAAAAATGAGGAGAAATGCTGAATACTGCATCCCACTTCTCCAAACTGACCACACAAACGAGGATATAAACTCTGTTCAGTACAATCCAAACTGATCCAAAAACATGGCAAATGATTACACTATTTGGTCTTGTTCACCTAAAAACATCTTCAAATATTTCTTCAGACTTTGTGTCCTCAAACATATCTATATATCCTTTTGTCATGTCCTAGAGCATGCAAGACATATCCTCTATTTCACACTATAAAACCAACTCTGATGAGCTGTAACAGAGCCCAATTCCTTGCAAATCTGGACTGCAAAATACCACATGGAAAATAATTTTGTTTTAGGACCACCTAAATCTTTGAGTAGACCTCAGGCTTCATACTAGATGAAAGACCAAAATTATCAACTCTACTGAGATCTAGTTTTAAATATTGTGGCCACAAGCCAGTCTATGCTACTTTAGCCTTGGGAGCCAGAAATCAGTCCCTGATCCTCTTTTATTTAGGCATAATCAAGATGAGTTGTACAGTATTGGAAACCTTCTTAGGATCCAGTAGGTTAATCCTCATCTTCAGTGATTAGGCACAAATCTGCCAATATCTCTTGCTGTCAGAGTACCCTTGTGCCTCACTCAGGCAGAGTAAGAATGCTCTCCTTCCACCTCACACCCAAGATGAGGAAGGTGCAATGACTATAATTACTTGCTATGTATAATGTAGGGAAAGGCTAACAGGCCTCAGAATCAGGATATTCTCTTTTTCTCATGCTTGTAGCAATGTCGTCACTTGATAATGCATGGGCAAGATGTACAAACAGTCAACCACATGAAAACACAAATGGCAGAGGAAGAAAGGCAAGGAGAGGAGGAAGATCAATGAATCAAGTGATTGTATTGTATCCCAGCCCACAACTGATGAGAGCTTGGAGCAAGGAGACTGGTGAAGAACTGCTGCCTGGAGATGATGTAGTAGGTTAAGAGACAAAAAGGAACAAAGTGGCTCTGGAATTGGAGTAGCTGATAGTTATTTCAATTAAGCCAGTCATGTAGGTCCTTTATAGTCAGTGTCAAGAAAAAAAGATGCTAGTGAAGCAATTTTTCTCAAGCTATAATAGGTAACTGAAATAGATCAAACATGTACCTTCCTATGCATGATTAGAAAATGCACTTAGAAGACCAGGTCAGACATAGACATAGAACCTGAAGCTAGGTGAGATATACGGACTGTATGGACTACCAAAGAGACTCAGGACTAAGATCTGGGAAGGATCAACCATGACAGGTTAGAAGGGATAGACTGGAAAAGGAGCAAATTAAGGGAGGATGAGGAGAGTCTCTGTCCCCTCGAATACATCCCCTGTGTCGAGACAGGACCAGAAGTTCAGAGGCCCTCACTCTTCCTTAGCTGTCCAGTAAATGCCTATGAAAAGCACTGGCAAAGCTTTTGTCAGCTCACACCACTGCTGCAGCTGACAGGGATAACTACTCCATTAGCTTAAGTGGCACATTCAGCTGTTTTAATGATTCCCAATCTGCTGCTGACCTGTGCAAATATCAATATGAATCCACAAGATGAAAATAGCTTTGAAAAACAAAACACCAAGTAAATTGCACACATGCACAGAAACGCATTAAAGAACATTATTCATCTCCACAAGCTTAATAGTGTTCTTTTAATGTTGTTTGTAAGTGCAGTAATGCTTTAAATTTCTCTGGCTCTTGAGCATGGAATTATAAGTATACAAAATAAGATTGGGATTTCAGTGAATATCTATGACAAATACTATATAATGGGATTCAAATAAAAAAAGCTGAACAGAGCTGCAAAATTCATTATTAGCAACTTTGTAACTGCACAACATTATAAAGTGGTTTTTTCCCTCCCAATCTATCATCTCTGTCGCTGTGTCCATATTGTTTTATCAAGAATCCTGTACTCCAATCCTTCAATATTGTGAGTGTACTCATTAAAGGAAACCGTCTTTGCCTGCAAAACATGTTAAATTTTATTTATCCTCCACCTCATTTAGGCAATCTCAACTCCAATGTATGTAATTATAGCAACTGATTGTCATCCTTCTCCAATGCTAATAGTGCTTTTAATTCCTTTGTTAACCCTTTGAAAATGCCAAGTAAAGATTTACAATCTCCCGTTCCTGCAGTGCTTTTGAAAAGGAAACCATCCAGATGGCAAAACACAGTGTTGCAGTAACCCCCTCCCACAACTGCCAAATGCAGGAATGTGCTAAAGTGTTGAATGCTCAGCACAAGAAGTTTCACAACTCATTAGCAATGCCACATCAAAATAATAAAGAACAAAACCCAAACTGAAATCTAGAATGCTGCAATCTCAGGTGTTAGCTGGCAGCAGCCAGATGAGAACTTGATGTTATGATTTCCACAGGTAATGCCTCTTGACCATTGCTCTGAACTACAAAAGTGTTACAAGCCTAAATGTACAAAAAAGTTGCAAAAAAATCACTGACTCAATGACCTTTTGAAGACACAGCTGCTGAAGAGTTTAGAATTCCCTTGGTATCTTTTCAAGAATTAGAGGCCAAATTATTAGATTTGTTTTTCTTCCCCAAAGAGTGGGTACAGCTGCTATTGTCACCCTAATTTTTACATTACTTGTTCTTGAAAGAATGCTGGGGGAGTGTGAAACTGATTTCAAACTCCTTTTGGCAAAAAGAAGCAGCAACTAAGCTCTGGGAAATCTGAAATTCTTCCCTCTAGAACTCCTCAATGCAGGCTGACCTTTTCTGTATTCAGTACTGAGGACATCATCCTATCTACCGGTTACCCGTAACAAACATGTTTTTTCCAGCTCTCTAGATTTTCTGAAAGGAGAAAAATGAATATATTTTAAAAGAAGTAAAATTATTTACTGACAGATTATTTACATTAAGTACTTGTGCTTCACATCCATGAGCAGACTTCAGTTTTCTGAACACGTTTGGTATTGAAGGTGTTTCAACAAATGGATTCTGCAAATGTATTTCACCAAGTGGCAATCTCTTGAGCTGCTCAGTACAACTATTACTTGAAAAATGCATCCATATATAATTTGATTTTCCCACTAAATGGTTTGTGACCCACTCACAAGTCACTGTCCCTGGCGTTTGAGTGATTACAGGATTGACAACTGGCCAGTTTCCAGCTAGCCTTGACTACCCTCTGAGCCACTGCAGCACACAGCTGATTAGCAAAGGGCCACATACCTGCATATCTCCTGGTATCCTTTCATTTATTATTGATTTGACTTTTATGACAGCAGCCTTAACTAGCTAACCAACAACACTTTTTTTTGAGCTCAAAATTAAGTCACCAGTGGCACTGTAATGTTTGAGGAATTCTAAAAGAGTAATTACATATTAGAGTCTGTATTGGGAAATTCTGTTTGACCAACCTGATAGCTTTCTATGAGGGCATAACTGGCTGGCTAGATGAGGGGAGAGCAGTGGATGTCATCTACCTTGACTTCAGCAAGGCTTTTGACACTGACTCACAGAAAATCGTCATCAGAAAGCTCAGGCAGTGTGGCTGGGATGAGTGGACAGTGAGGTGGATCGAGAGCTGGCTGAATGACAGAGCCCAGAGGGTGGTGATCAATGGCACAGAGTTGAGTTGGAGGCCTGTGGCCAGTGGAGTTCCACAGGGATCGGTTCTGGGACCAATCTTGTTCAATGTTTTCATCAATAACCTGGATGAAGGGACAGAGTGTACCCTCAGCAAGTTCGCTCATGACACCAAGCTGGGAGGACTGGCTGATTCCCCAGAAGACTTTGCTGCCATTCAGCGGGATCTCGACCGACTTGAGAATTGGTCAGAGAGGAACCTCCTGAGGTTCAACAAGGACAAGTGCAGAGTCCTGCACCCAGGGAGGAAAAATGTCATGCACCAGTACAGGCTGGGGATTGACCTGCTAGGGAGCAGCTCTGCAGAGAGAGACCTGGGAGTCCTGATTGATAATAAATTGAACATGAGCCAGCAATGTGCCCTCGTGGGCAAGAAGGCCAATGACATCCTGGGATGCATCAAGAAGAGTGTGTCCAGCAGGTCAAGGGAGTTTCTTCTCCCCCTCTACTCTGCCCTGGTGAGGCTTCATCTGGAGTCCTGTGTCCAGTTCTGGGCTCCTCAGCTCAAGAGGGACAGTGAATACGAGGAAAGGCTGTGGGAGCTGGGGCTGTTTAGTCTGGAGAAGAGGAGATTGAGGGGAGATCTTATTAACATTTGTAAATATCTAAAGGTTGGGTGTCAGGAGGTTGGGGTATCCCTTTTTTCTATAGTAGCTAGCAACAGGACAAGGAGTAATGGGATGAAGCTGGAACACAAAAGTTCCACTTAAATATAAGAAAAAATTATTTCACTGTGAGGGTGAGGGAGCAGTGGCACAGGCTGCCCAGAGGGGCTGTGGAGTCTCCTTCCTTGGAGGTCTTGAAGACCCTCCTGGACATGTTCCTATGTGACCTGATCTAGATGAACCTGCTTCTGCAGGGGGGTTGGACTAGATGATCTCTAAAGGTCCCTTCCAATGGTCCCTACCATTCTATGATTCTACGATTCTATAATTCACACAGTGCTTCCCCTGCTTTCTCGGAGAATTACCTGGGGAAAGCAGAGCCTTCCAGTGAGTGCTTCAGAGTGAGACAAAGGGAAATTTGTTCCATTATGGGAATTTGTAAGGTACTTAACTCGAAAGAGTTGAGAATACTGTCATCATCTTCTCTTTCCCCTCCTTCAGCCTTTACCTTCCTCCAGTTCTTTCCTCCTTTCCCCTTTTGTTGCCTTCCTCCAACCTTGAATTCCACTCTTACACTCTGACCCATCACCAAGATCCCAGCCTTCTTTTCACACCAGTCCCCTCATCTCATCTTGCCCTTCCTGTCAAGAACAGATGACATCCTATACACTTATAGGAACATAAAATGTGCACTCAATGAATCCCATCTCTTACCTTCTGAGGACTGACTTTACTGAAAAAAAATCTTCTCTGGTCATCTTCACTGACAGGAGTTCAGTGACATAAAGGTACCATAAGCAGTGTTATTCTGGAATGGGGAGACCCAGGTTCTTGTACATTTGACTATGTGAATCCAGTCATTACAGATTTTTTTATAAGCTTCATTATATAGGCCAATTTGTAAAAAAATTCTTTGTAGCATCTGATACAAGTTGATCTCCGTGATGGGAAAAGGAGTAATTCCTACATTGCACTGTGAAAGTCAGCTTCTCACAACTTCCTTCAAAGTCATCTTACTGTGCAAAAGCTGGCATTTGATTGCTGTCTGCAGTTTCATACGTCCCTCTTCAGGGAATTCCTAAATTACCCTAATATTTTGAAAGGCATGACAAGGATGTCCTTGAGGTAGGGTTTTAATTAGGTCACATAACAGGACCAATAGTAGATTATACAACACAAAGGCTGAACCTTTTTATGTAGAGGTATGTTATCGTAACATTAGAGTCAAGACTGTCATTTCCATTATAAACCTTATTTATGTTCAGGTTTGCTATCTTGACTGCAAATATTTTCTTCAGACTAAAATCTGACTGACAAACCCATAACTTGGAAGCAAATATTTATACTGGGTGGAAAAAACCTGCAGTTTGGTGCTTCATGCATTGCATTCAAAGACAAAATAATATCAGCCTCC
This sequence comes from Colius striatus, assembly GCF_028858725.1. NCBI lineage: Eukaryota > Metazoa > Chordata > Aves > Coliiformes > Coliidae > Colius > Colius striatus. Next base: position 86,162,957 of record NC_084759.1, read on the forward strand.
ACTTAAAAAAGAAACAATAAAAACACACCATAGCCAAACAGTGATCTAAAGTGATGTCTCTCTAGGGAAGCAAAGAAAGATATTCATAAAGGCTAACATTAGCCGTGGGAAGGAAGTCTGGTATGTTCCCTTTATGGCCTAAAATAATGAAGGCTCCTCTACAGGGTGATTTGGAGCAAGAGACTGACTTTAGATGCTTTGAATCTATACCCCTGCAGGACTCCATCTCTCTGCTGCCTATAGGCATGTGTTTGCAGGGTGCAGAGAGTATTTTTTGAATATGCTGCTTAATGTTCTAATAATGAACTAATAAAAGAGAGCATCTAGGGTTGGAAGGAATAAGTTGATGTAACAGTTACAAAGGTTTTAGGAACCAACAATGAAACAAAACAAAACAATTGCCCCTTCTTCTCTCTGTTTTGGATGTATACTGAGCACCTGTCTCACACAACACTTGCTATTACTTACTTTCCATTGCATCAGGCTATGAGGACTTGACAGGTTATCGACCCTCAAACATCCATTTTTATTAACAAATCAAGCATTGAGGGGGAAAGGAATATATCCTGAACTTAATCATGTCTACCAGCTTGCTTGCATATAAAATCTATAATGACAGTAAGGTGACACACTGCTTACTATTCTTGAGGGATGAGAAAGATTGCAGAGGACCAGAGCTTATCATGGTTGCACACACTGAGGTCCTTTTGAGGAAATGCCCTGAAAGCTCTTTATAATCTTTCTTATAGAGTGTAACTAGTATTAATTCACAGGGATGTTTTGTTCCAGAGAAGTATCTATTCAAGGAACATTGTATTTCAGAGGTAGGAGCAGACTAAGCTTCCTTCAAAGCACTCTGCTGGTCTGTAGGAAAGTAGCAGCAGGACTTGTGACAGACATGTATTTTCAATTCCAGTCCCATAATTGTAGGAAAGGACTTGCATTTAATTCTTTGAAGCTAAAGCAGAACAGAACTCAACCTATGTTGTTTTTTTTTTTTTCCAGCTTCAAGGTACTTAAGAGCTTCCTCTTTTCATGTACTGTTTTCGTTTCTGAAGCTGTCAGTTCTCCCTAAGCCATTGATGCTTTATGCTTTGAATGTAAATTAAGGGACAGACATCAATTTATTTTGACTGATTGATCAAAATTTCTTTCCCTTGAGAACTGAAGTCTTTTCCTTGCATTAAATAGCATATAAAAATTATTCTCGTGTTTCATTTCAGTTATGATTATTCAGACAGTTTTAGGTTAATATATGTGATAAGCAAATGCAACAAATCTTAAGATCTTAATCCATTTCATGAGATTACTGTTCCACTAGCAAGACAGAGCACAAGTCTTCCACAGCAGCAACAAGTAAAGCTGAAAAACATCATAAAACATTGGGGACTGCAATCGAGGACTTGGGCAAAACAGGATTAACAGATGTTTATCTAGTGAGTTCTAGAGTAAATTACAGCTGCTCTAAGGGAATTACTCCAAGCTGATGACTTGGAAAGTTTCTAGACTCATAGAGAACTGTAGAATGTTGGATACCTTGGCTGTACTGAAAGCATAAAAGACAAGTATAAGCAGAATTCATGTGATTTTGTTTTTCTCTGTAGCTTTATCTCATCTCCAGTGACAGGATGTTAATAGTACTAGGTCATACAGAAGAAGACTTGTCCTGGTATCATGGTTTTGTCCAGTCAGGGACAAAGAGCCATGAGAGTGCTCACTCACTGATCCCCCTCCCTATGAAATGGGGAGGGGAACCAGAGAAAAGGGGAAAAAACCTGCGTAGGTTGAAATAAGAACAGTTTAATAGAACAACAAAAAAGTTAAGGAAAAAACAGTTATAGCAATAGATGAGGGGATATACAAAGGGAATAGTGCATGCCACAGTTCCTCACCACCTGAGTTCCAACACAACTGCTCTGGACCAGCAGCCAAACGCGCTGTTCTGCAGCACCACTCCCAGACAGCTCCCACCTATGGGTACTGAGCATGACATCAGGATGGTATTGAATATCTGTTGGCCGGCCTGGGTCAGCTGCCCATGCTGTACCCCTTCCTACTGCCTCATATAAGTTAATCCTATCCTAGCCCAAACCAGGACATCTGGATAAGACCTGTGGTCACTCTCAGGCACTGTTTCCAACAATGTACATAGAGATTTAACTTTTTTTGCTGTTGGTGTTGGTTGGAAATGGAGAAGATTTGAAAAGCAAAGGAAGATACCAAAAATAATTTCTCAGAGTTACCGTGTCATAAAGAATAGGTGAAATACTTTTTCTAATATATGCAAAGGCTTAGAGAGCAGCTCACCCAAACCAAGGCTAACAGCAACGTCCATCCCTGTCTGGACTCTCAGCATTTTGGCTCAGCGGTTCAACTCTTCCTGCATGTAAGTTACCACCACAACATTTCTGACCTAGCACTCTAGCCACAAACAGAATTATTTGCTGAAATTGGTATTTCAACATATACTTCTTTTAATGGTTTCTTTGCAAGCAAGTGGGGAAGAGATTAGCTTTGTTTTTTGTAAAGTCTGAATACATTTGAAGATGTGACATTATTGCCTGGAGTTATTGGTTTTATGGGGCACTGTGAACAGACCTTATTAATTTTAACATTCTACATTATATATTTTATGATGAAGTGTGAATTTAGAGCTGCATTTGTAGGAACATTGAGTTTGCAAATATACTTTGCAAATATACTTAAGCTCCAGTAATTACAGAACTTGATCCTTCTCAATATGTTTTTTCAGTAAAATCCATCAAATCCCTAAAAACACTCCTTAATTTTATTTTTCAAGTAAAAAAAAAAAAAAAAAAAAAGAGAATCTACATTTCTACTCTACCAAAGAAAAAGAAATAAAGGATCATGCACCACATTTATATGTAATCTCATTGGAGTGAAATCGATTCCACAAAACACTTTTAGATGTTTCCTTTACTTTGGGGATTTAAATTGCTTCTCAAATCTCTTTAACTAAACTTCTGTATGGAAATATTTTAACTTTATTATCACAAAAGGAGGCTGTTCTTGGCCCATATACACCCTTCACATTCATTTTCACACCTCATGCTGCTGTGATAAAAATACTATTTTTGGCAGATATGATTTGAACATTGTGATGACCTTAAATTTTGGGACGGCTTCAAAAATCAGAACATGGAGTCACAATCTTACATTAAAGTACATGAATCATAAAATTATGGATGCAAATTATTTATTTGGGATGAATGATAAATTTTCAGGGATTCCCATTAAATTTTCAGGGCTTCCCATACGTGGAATAACATATGTGTTTCTTATCTTGAAGATATCTCATGTGACTTCTTTCTTCCACATTTTGAAATTGTTTTCTGACTTTTTAACTACTCAAATGCATTAAAATTATGTGAAAATATGCATAAACCACACACTTGTAAAATTATTACAAGGCAACAGAGGACTCAAAATCCAATCAATATGCAATTAACTTCTGTACATATCTAGCAATATAAATTTATAAATTAATGCAGAAATTTTCTGTGAAAGGACAATTATTGTCTTTTTTTAAATTTTGTTTTGGTTTGAGGAATTATTTGCCATATGAAAGTGGTAACTTTAAAATATAAATAATTAGGAAGATTCCAATCAGATTAAAAAAAATCTCTATCTTTACTGTTAATTTCTTCACTTTTGTTGCATTTGTCTGCATGCATAGTCACAATGTCATTCCTGTTAGTTTGTGTCCTTGGATATTTGTTCTTGTATTGGCATGACTTAAAATTACTGAAGGACAACCAGATGCCTTATGCCTAGTAGGGTAAATCTACTAACCTTAAATCTGACAGATTATCATCATGTCATTTTAAAAAGTCTTCTGTGATTTACACTTGCAGATGAACATCAACAAGAAAACAATATGTTCACTAATTAGAATAGCAATTCTGGATTGCAAGTGTGTGATTTCTAGTAACTTTTCTTCCTAACAGGTAGAAAATCGTAATATTTGTAAAGTTATAAACAAAATATGACTCTGGGCGTTCCTATACATGTACTAGAAGTTCTTTGCTTATATTGGTAGTTTAGCCTTGTTTCATTTAACCACAGTTTTTCAAATAGTAATAGAATATGAGGAGGTGTATTTGCATGAGATACCGTGAACTAAAACACACACAGTTCTGTCTATGATCTACATACGAGTAGCATAAGTCAGAACTGAAATGAATAATTTCCTGAATAGTTTCATAAAGTAGTTTTAGTCTTTAAAATACTGTATTGATAAATTAATGCAGTTCACTATGGATATGTGCCAAGAAATGTGCTCCATTCATCTGCTCTTTAATCTTTTCTATCCAGAGCCCTCAGATTCCTGTATATTTCACATACAAGGTCCACACAACTTTTGAGACTAATTCAATCTTTCCTACCAGCATCTCTTGGGTGAGTTCTGAACTCCATCGTCCCATTCTCCTTTATGAACTACTAACTTGGGCTCTCTTCCGACATTCCTATTACACCAGGTCAATGTGTACCTCAGCTTTCAAGTTCTGCCTTGTCCTTCCTTGAATACTCCCTTTCAGAATACAGCTGTGGACATCAAGTTATCTTAAAGACTCTGATCCAAGCCCTTACTACAGGATTTCTAATCCTACTGCAAAGTCAGACGCTATCTCTAACCTAAGAAACAGTCAAATGTAAATCTTCGACATTATTCTTGGTGAACTAGCAACAAGAGAGGATGAGTCTCCCAGTACCACATTAAAAAATGATGGCTTCAGATAGCAAAACAATTGTAATCAATTACATTTCAAAGCAATATGATTCTGTACATGAGAATTTTAGAACTGAAGGAAGTTTGAAAGTTGTCAAAGTGATTTCTAGCATAGGGATAAGGGGTTAAAAAATTCAGAGTCAAAATCCTTAAATGCTGAAAACCACTAGGCTTTCAAACAGGTACAACCTCTCTGAAATTAATTCAGAATATTATAGTAATAATAAGTAAAATTAATTAAGAATAATATATCAAAAAGCCACATTTCAGGAAGAGAAAGATTCAAGGAAAGAAGGAACAATGGTGATCAAGAAAATACAGGGGGACTTGCAAGGGATGTTGTCTCTGTCCCACACATCTGCCCAAGGACCAGATTCTGAACATTTGCCCTCATGAAGCTATGTAGCACTGCTGCCAGAAATGGTGAGAGAAAGGCCACTAGGAAATATGTAGGATGGGTCAAATGATGACCAGGCCTAACACAATTCTCTCGGAATTCTACAGGGTCCTAACAGGAATCCTTGGAGTATTGACTCCAAGGCCTAATCTGAGGATGGCAGAGTGTGGTCTCAGCTCAAAAAGAAAGAACTGTGTCACAATTCTGCAAGGAGCAGAAATTAGAAGAAATTTGTAAATTGATAATATAGGTGGCGAGAATATTGTCAGAAACAGACAAAATATTTTCCCTAGGTACTGACTAAAGATCTAAATGTTTAAAAGGTAGTGAGATAATACATATACATTGAAATATACATTAGTTTTCCACAGTATCTCACAGATTTCTTCTTCTGGGGACTTCTGTCTTTCTGATTCTTCCCTCTGTTCCTTTTCTCCCATCCTTAATCACGCTGCACACCCTCCCTTGCCATTTGAATGCCCTCCAGTGAACACTAAGCAGCACCACCAGTACCTGTCACATTTTGTTTCTTTTGCCTTCTTTTCCAGAAGAGGAAGATCTTTTGCAATTTAATCCCTTTTCATCTAAAACTAGTGTTTTGTAGTGTTCTTATTTTTTCCTTTGTTTGAAAATATAAAATAGGAAGGATGGTATTTTTTCTCATTTCATGTAAACATGTGTATTTATTAGGACAATGGTGAGCAAAAGGACAAGTAAATGAGAAAATAAAAGAAGAAGGAGGAAAAATTGTTATATTGCACTGACATGCTTTCTGCAGCCGTACTATTAGCAACTGCTGTGGTAAGAGTCTCTCTGCCTGCATGGGAGCCTTACTCTGGCAGATGTAAAAGCATGAAAGCCCTCAGAGATCAGAAGCAGAGTTTACAAGGTGATGTCCCAAAATGAAGAACTAATTTCATATTTCTGAAATGGGAATTTCCTTACTTTAGGACTTTCAGATCTCTATAGCCATTTAAGTCATTCTAATGGTCCTACGTTTTCTTTCCACTGCCTAAGTGAGATTTTCTTCTGATATAACATCCAGAGGAGCTCATTTTAGCTGTGCATATAGAATCTCTTTTGCATTTGAAAAATGTGCTAATGTACACAGGATGTATTATTCATATCATGCCTGCTGTAATTTACATACCTCAGGAAAAAGTATTCACGTTCTGGGTTTTCATTTATTGCACAGACAATACTGATAATGCTCACTAGAGCTGTATGACTGTCTTAAAAGTATGATTGTTGGTCACCATGGAAATTTGGTGTGGCTAAATAGTCTTAGCACACAATTCACATTCCTTTATACATTATTATAATGTTCCTTATACTTAGCAGCAATATTTCCTGAGTAAATGGTGTGGTAATGGTATTCACTTTTTTAGAAAGAGCAAAAAGAGTAAACTTTTAAGTTTACTTAGGCACTGAAGCAGGTACTGTAAGACTCCATACATATTTTCCTAATGCATCAAAGTTTCATAGTTTGCAAGCAAAAGAATATGGGTCTTCCATCTTCCTATTAATGAATTCTGTAAGCTAAATCTGAAATTTGAAAGTCAAGAGAGTTTTTCTGGCTTTTAATATAAAAAATTGTTCAATGAATACTTTAGAAACCTGTTTTTTTTTGTTTTTTTACAAGAGCTACTAGACAATACGACTCTGTAGTGATAAGGTAGCTCCATCAGAAATGAAAAATTAGAAGACTTAATTTTTGGCTTTTCCAGTGAGTAAAAGCCAGAAATTTAAAGCTAGTAACTGAAAAATTGCTATTAAAAGACAAGAAAACCAAGAGAAAATTATCTCAGGACAGAAATAATCTTCTAAGTCTTCTAGAATTGTGTAAATAGATTCCAAAGGAGAATGAGAGCTACACCCTTAAAAACTGACATAGATCTTCCTCGCCCCTCTATTGTAGTTAGTGGAGAAAGCCAAACTATCCTTTAGACTTAAAGATTTATACAGAAAGATACTGGGACTCCTAAGAAGAGTTTACTGTAATATATTCCCAACCAGAAAAGTTACTATACCATCAGAGATATTATTGCTATTTCTGTTTCCAGAGCCGAGGTTACTCTAAAATGCTTAATTAGGCAGACTCACATGGCCTCTGTAGGCTTAGAACAAGGCACAGAGGCTGAGCTTCTTGCAATCCTCTGTTGCATCCCACAAGATACCTCCAGGTCAGCCCATTTCCATAGAAGTTTGTGGCAACCCTCATCCTCTCTCAGAGATGTGGATTCACTGCTGTTGTTGCAAATCGGCTGGGGAAGAAAAACTTATTTACAAAGTTAGATAAGCAGAGAAGTCCTTTATTTGATGATGTGCACCAGGGACAAGGGATCATTCCCAAAGAATATCTGACAAGACGTTAGAATTAACAAATATTTATACCCAACATTCTTTCATTTTTTATTGCTATGAATAGAACCCACTTAGAATTGTTCATTAAATTTACCCTTTAATTTAAATTTACCTTGATTGGTTCTTTGTTACTTTTATACATCACTCAAATTGATTAGTCTCTTATTACACAAGTTATTCATATATATTTCAAAATCATTTGGCCATCTAGTTGATTTAAGCTGTGGATTATCTGATGCTCTGGACCAGAATGTTACCTGGTGCTGAGGACCAGAAAGTTATGGGAGTTCAGGACAGCAAACAGCCTATTGATTAATATAACAAACTCTTTTCTTCCTCCAAAACAATCACTCGCAACGTTGTTCTTACATATTTTATGGCTTGCAGGTGCATGGATTTAAACAATGCCCCTTGTTATCACTTTCATTTTCTTTATCTGATTTCTCATGCATGTTCTTCTGTTTGGGAGTGGCTTCACCAAGGAGGCCTATTTTTGCTTAGTTATGTTAACTTATTTATGAATTTTACTTAATAATAACTATTCAATAAAATTACTTGAATTTTTATACCATCTATAACACTGTTGTCCACCACATGAGGTCTTGCCTTTCCTTACCTGCAGCTGCCCTGAGGATTGTTGTACCTGTTTCTACCCCTTATATGGCACTAGCAGAGCCATGCATTTTCCCTAAAGGCATGTTCATTAAATAGGGCTCTATGACTGTTCCTGCTGCATATCAACAGCTCTGTGGCTTCCACTTTTCTTCTCTGTTCATGTCAGGCTTCCTCATCCTTCCTTTCCATGTTCCTCTTTTCCCCATTTCACTTCCCCACATCTATCTTTTATGTGCACCAGTTCTACTTCTGTCTGAGATTCTGGACTTTGTGGACTTAAACGAAAGCCAAAATCCTGTCCACAAGCTGTGTATCATCCACCTAAGATACTATTGATGCTTGCTGAACACTTATTTGTTGTCTTTGTTATTCTATAGAACCTCAGAAACAATCTGGTTCCTATCAATCAAATGCATTTTAAGCACTGTTTTGCTTCAGAAATCAAACTGATATTTTTAATGCCATTGCCTGTATTCCCTGCTGTATTTGATCCAAGCTTGGTGTTATCCAAGCACTCTGTTTCCTGATGCTATTCTGGGTTCAATAGATTCTCTTTTGCCAGGAGCTGTAAGCGTGAATCCAGATGTTCCCTGCTCAGAAGCTGATGCTTTTAAACACAAATTGTTTCAGGCAGTAATATTTTAAAAAGTCAAGAGTAACATGTTCTCCACAAAGACTTTTAAACAAGACCTCATCTACATCAGAAACGCTTCGCTTAAACCACCTGGCCCCTGCTCACTTACACAATTTTTCTTATATGTGCATTTTGTAAGGTATCATTTATGTCATTTAAAGGTTTGCAAGGATCAGGTGCAGAGTGCTCTTCCTTAATAAAAGTTGACGAAGAAGACAATGGATACAGACTGTTCTTGTAACTTCCTATGACTACACAGCTTTGTGGGGAAGGAGCACTTAGTCAGAAAGCAGGTGCTCTTCATTTACCAGAGAGTCATCTCTAGATTCATCTTCAGTTTAGAAGATGAGCAAGTTACTAAGCAAAACAATGAAAAATACTAAAAAGAAAAATAATAATTAAAAAAAAAGGCCTTCCATCTAGTGCTTGCTAAACTTGTAGTCTACAGAATATGTAAAACTGTTATGGTCTGTTAATCTGGCATAAGGAATTACAGATATTTGGGAGTCCTTTTCAGTTTCCAGTCCATTTAGAGGAAAAACTGTCACAGTTTAAGTGGTAGAAAATATAGGCCTCACATGTTAGTTTCATCCACTGTATTGCAGAAAAGCTAATTTGTAATATGGTTTTTATGGTTTTTGCACCAATGACTGGAATTTCTAACGTGTTTTGGTGAGTTTTGTAAATTAGTGAGAAAGACTGATTTATTTCAAGTATACTGTATTACAAAAATGGTTTGTTTATTTTACATCTGTGTTTATGGAACAGTGAAAGCCAGAAGCAGTAATGATACAACTAGTGCAACTGTAAGAGATAAGAAAGTGCTATATATATAGCCCATGTTGTGATGGAATCATCTGTATGGAATCCTCTGATTAGTCATACTGCTAAGAGGCCTCCTTTTCCAGCACATGGTTTTAGAGTCTACTAATGAAATATTTAAAACTAACACCTAAAAAGCATTAATAAAACCTTTTAATGAACCCACTCAAACTACTTTTTTGCCAGTTATCTTGACAGGTGTGTGGAATTTCAACAACTTACACTATGTGATACTGTAAAGTAAATGCACTGTAACATATCCTGTAGGACTAACAGTCTCAGTATGATCAGCCTTCCCTAAACATACTGCTGTCAAATATACAGTTATTAGTAAAGCAAAGCTTTCATGTTAAAGAGAAGGATCCAGATTTTCACGTTACAGAAGATTATCTAAGAAATTCTATTGCAATGAACAAATGTTGCTCCCATTGATACAATCAAATTTCTCTCTGATGTAATCATGTTATTCCAATTTTACACCTGTGTAGCTAAAATGAGAATTGGTCTATTTATCCTCTTCAGACTAATATTCAAACAAACAGCACTATAGCTGTCTATGAAGCTGTGATATTTACAGTAATTTTAGTAAACACTACCCTGAATCATACAAATCCCATGGAAAGTACCCTTTTCAGCTTAATTTTACAAGTAAGGCTTGTGTCACTGCGGCGAAGTTTTTTCTTCTAATCATGTCAACTTATATCACAAAACTGATGACTGAAGGGAGATGTCATATGGTCAATTGTTTCTGGCATTTCCACACCACATTTTTTCCACTGTACATTCAAGATCATGAGTGTATTTTTGCTACAACCCCTGAGTATTTTCACTTAACTTTAAAATAAGGATTTAAAAGTGATTGTCCTTGCATATAGAGTAGAGATATGGTGACTGCACTATAAACACTGTTTAGTGACATTGTAATGACAAATATAGGAAAATAATCTGAAAGGAAAATAAATCATATGATGGGAACATGAAATTATTTCATAGAATCATGGAATGGTAAGGGTTGGAAGGGACCTTTAGAGATCATCTAGTCCAACTCCCCTGCAGAAGCAGGTTCACCTAGATCAGGTCACATAGGAGCATGCCCAGACATGTTTTGAAGACCTCCAAGGAAGGAGACTCCACAATCCCTCTTGGACGGCCTGTGCCACTGCTCGCTCACCCTCAAATTATCTAAAATTTCTGCTCTAAAATACCTTGGAAGGAGTACACAGTCTGGAGAATTTGAGGTTAAATTATGGGAAATGTGGAAAGATTGTTGTACATGTATCTCAAATCCACTAGCAACTTCTGTATTTTCTTTCTGCTCAACTGTAGGTAGTGGATTCTATTTTTCAGGGAAGGTGGTACAGATCTGCATATCATATTTCCATCATTACTTTTTTTATGCAGCTACATCCTAACACTAAAGGAGAAAAAATAAGTAATCTTTAAGTTAAGCCACTAAACGAGCCTGGATAACAGGCTGCTTTTTTTTGTTATATATTTTTATTTCATAGAGCACTGCTGAAAGATGTATTGTCATGACATGAGGCAAGACAAATAGGATGGAGAACCAGACTGAATTGAAGGAGTGAGACCTCAGAGTATTATTCATACAATTTAGCAGAGTGTTCTGACAGCAATCTAAGCACTGAACCATTCTGAAGTTACATCAGGGAGTGGAAAAAGCAGGCAGCTCTGAAAAGGATCTCACAAGATACTGACATGGACTTTAGCAGCCACAGATTACTCTCAGGGGACAGTCGCAGACCTTCATTGTTAGCACCTATGGTCCTACCATCCTACTTTCAATGTTCCAGGTTAGAACAGAGCTATGAGTAGACATGCTACACCTGTAGAATAAGCATGCCTCCTGTGTCTGAATCTTAACATCATACAAGTTTAAAGACATTTGCAGAGCAAGCACTTCAGTTTCTTCAGGTTCTTCAATTATCTGCTGGTAGGAAAGATTTATCCTCTGCAAGTAATGAAAAGAGTAGTGGTGGATCAGTTTGTTTTAGATCACCTCTACAAGCATCTGTGTTTGTCTTGTTTTCTTGGCAGAAAATTATCAAATCATTATTTCACAGGTTCCTGAAAATCTTTTGTATCATCCTGAAAGAATGCCTGTGGAGCCAAGTATAAGTTCAGAATGAAAAACCCACTATGATAAATGTTTCTGAAACAAATAATGACTTGCAATGCACTGCAGAAACACTTTAGGTTCCTTATCTCTTTGATTCGTCTGAAATAAGTCACTGAACTAACCACCATTAATTTATATTGTATCCATGTGGCTATTATATGCGGTCTCATGAGACTTCTATTGAAACTCGGCAGTAATTTAAGTAGTCATTAGAAAGAGTATTTTAACCTAGTGAAATAATTTCCTATTCATCATAATAATTCCGATCATAATGGATATGTATTACTGCCACTGTCTTATGCATTGCTACAAAAATCATTATAATTTCATTATAATGTAACATTGTAATAAATGATCAGTGGTAAGGGGATGAGATGGCATTGTAAATCTCTACAGACACTGTATTTTCATATAGTATGTTTATATCCTGAAAAAACAATATAGAAGTACTTGTTTTCAGCGAGTTCCTGCAGAGAAGTGGCTAATAAGCAGCATCTTTAGGTAAATTATCTGTTGAAATAGAGGATCTATTCCCCTGAGGTTAATGCAAGAAAGAATAAGTTTTGGGTTTATTTGATTTTTGCTAAAGGAGAAATAGAGTGTTTGCAGGAATTATTAAATGATTATTCAGTAAAGATTTTGTCCTTACATCAAATCATTCAGAAATTTTTAGGCCCATGTGGTAGCAAGTAACTAGCCCAAATATCTGTAGTCCTGCTCAAAAAAGGAAAAAAATACTTCTGTCTTAAGTCCTGAAACCCTAGCTTAGATTTTTATTTAATAAGTCTGTATCTTTTTTTTTTTTGTTTTCATAATTTGCAAAGGTCTCCATTTATTCTCAACACCAAAATGACTTTGAAGCTTAGTTTTGTACTTATACATATGAAGGTACAGCCTGTTGCCACCTGAGTCTTTCTATTCAGTCCTGGACAGCTGTGGTTTCACTGTAGATGACAAAGATTTGAAAACAAAATCCAATGATTCACAGCTAAACCACTAAGAAGTGTTACTCACTGGTTAAAGCATGTGCAATTCTAAGCCAAACAATGAGCAACATTGCTTGCCAGTATTTATTAAAAGGTTAAGAAAAAAAAAATTAAAAATGAGTAAGTGTAAATAAAATATGGTTGCAATCTGCCTGAGTACTGAATGCCACTATCCACTTTGTTTTTAACATTGTGCCTATTGCAGTCTCATGTCAAGTGTCCCTTGATCCACTGCTATAGGATATTAACTTTCTATTCTTCCTCATTAATCTTACTACCCCTTGTCCTCTCTATTTCTTTATATTTATTTATCTATTTATTCTCTTCCACTTTCTGCTGTCCCCTAGAACAATCTCATTTTTATCTTGGCTATTAACTTGCTCTCTTCATCTCATGCTCTTTTTTGTCTGTCCATTTATCTCCCTTCATCGCAATCTTGCCAGGAGTAGTCATGCTACATTTTTGAGAATATGCAACCTTGGAAAGCTAGGGAAAGATCAGGACTGTGATATTTCTCTTCTTCTTCACTGATCATATAGGGGTTGAAATTGCTGAGAATGAGAATTTAGCTGGAACTGAGACAAGAAGCTGCCATGACTACTGGAATTCTGGATTTCAGGAATGTAAGTGACAGTCCCAGCTACTGTGCCAGCAGAAGTGAGTAGAGGTCATATTGGGGGGAAAAAGACAGAATTTTACTCTTGTCACTGAAATTAATTAGATAGCCTGGTTATTAGTACAGCAAGACACCCATGCAGGTGATGATGGGGAAAGGCACTGTGTACCACAAGCAATGGACTTTTAGGGAGTGTTGCCTGCTGCCTCGCTTTACTTCTTTACAGCAACTATTATGAGCAAGGAAAAATTTTTCTTGGGGCTACAATGAAGCAGAAGAAGGGGTAAAGTGGCTGGCTACTAGTGGCTGGCTACCACATGAGAGCTGCAGACCTAAACATTGGGTTGAAGATTGTGAGGCTAAGTACACTAGTTGTGAGTGCACTGCTACATGAGAGGAGAGACAAGTAGGGATGGCCGTTTTAGACAATGTGAGCAATGTAAGAGCAAGTGGCTCAAATCAGGTGGCTACAAGACAACCATTACATCTAGAAAGATGTATCTCCAGAGATCTCCCAAACAGTGAGACTGTGAAGGTGTTCTGTAAAAAATAGGAGTATCAATTTCTTGGTGAGATCTCTAGACACACAGTCAGGGATTTTAAAGGTCTGACTTAGGTTACTCAAAGGGATGTAAATCATGGGATACGACATTCATGTCAGAAGAGCTATCCAAAACAGGATTTGTGTACTGAAGAGAGTCATGTTATGATTTGAATTATAATAGCACCTAGAGGTCATGTCCATAATAGTGGTCCCAATGTACTTAATGTAGAGCATCCCTGTACCAGCAAGTGCTCTTTGCTCTGAAGAGTTGCCAAGTGAACTTCAAAGGCAAAGGCAAACACTGCAAAGCTTGTGGCTTCAGATGTGCTAACTGACCTCTCCAAGGTCACACCACTCTGACAGGTGAGAGCTAGGAATATCAACTGTCTCTTCCAAGGTCAGTATCTTACCTGCTAAACCATATTTCCCAGTCATGCTCCTCTATTTAGTCTTCTTTCCTTGAAAACCTGCATGCCAGAGCAGACTCAATTACTGCTTTCTTGAGACCTTCTAAGATCAAGTCTGAGAATGACAAGAAATATTCAAGACCACCAACAGCCCACCAACTACTGTCTCAATTTTTTTCCTGCCCTCTCCTCATTTCCTTTTTTTTTAAAGCAACAGAACTAGCTCAGGAAATTCAGTTATTTTTTCTTCTGAAAAATCATGAGGAAAAAATCCCCACATTTGATGTTTTTGCTGTTGCCTTTTCTAGCCAGATGACACAGATATGATCAGTAAAAATGTAAGATCCTTTCCATATGATTTGTCTTCTGTGACACTTCAGTTGTACCAAATATCCAACACAAATGTGACTTACAGGCTAAAGCTGGACAAAATTTATGGAGAAAGGGCCATTCACCCCACACACCCCTATCTCAACCACCCTTCAAACACTAAACTTGCGTGATGCTTCTGTGGATTCTATAGACAAATGTTTGAAGAAAATTGCTGCTGGCTTAGGCATATGGGCTTGATTGGGCTACATTTCTTCTGCAAGTCAAACAGTTTACCCAGATCTTGACAGCATTAAACACAACACTGACTAGGTAACAAAGCCAAGATACAAATTTTGAAACCCTTGAAACTCTCAGGAGACTGGACCCAAGAGACTAATTCTTGATATCACAGAATGATACCATTTATTTGAAAAATTCTCATGCATATTACTAATATGCACAAAATATCAGTGTCTTTGGATTTAAGGTTTTTACTTGGAGTCTATTGTGTCAAAATATTCAAAATTAAAACTAACAATGTGAAGATAAAACACTTCTCTCCTGTCCCAAGCAGATCTTATGGAAATAAATTAGGTTTATGGACTGCTGACTCTTCGATTACTGTACAAAGTAATGTACATTAACATGCACAGAGTGGTTACAAGTTCCATTTTCTTAGGATGCCACATAAAAGGATGTTTGCACTGGAATAAGAAGCTATGATGAAAAAACAAAATGATAGTTTATTTTTGTTTTCTTACTTTCCTCCTACTGCTTTTCATTAGAAATTGGGACACTGTGTTACTTAACTGATTCTGAAGTGCTGTGGATAGCATAATCTTACACATTCGAGTTGTATTCCAGGCAAAATTTACCTTGTACAGAAGGAAGTCAAATCTACTATCTGGGAAGTAAGTATCTGAGATTATTGTCAAGCACTGCATTCTCATGTTCATGGCCCATGCCCTCAGATGAATTACCTGAAGCAGAAAGCAGAGGCAGAGTAGAATGAACAAACTATACCAAATTGATAGTGCTGCTACTAGGGGAGAGAAGGTTTGGAATAGAATAAACTCCCCAGTGTAATTTCTACACATAAATGTAACCTATAGCAGTAGGTGTAATGGTACCATTCCTGCTGCTATTGAATAAGTAGCATGAGTTGGTTTTTGGTTGTGGGTTTTGTTTGTTTGTTTGTTTGTTTGTTTGTTTTTAAATAAATCCTAAAATAGTTCACAGATTAGATAAGAAAAGCAAGTCTCTTTTGGGGAGGACTATACTTTGTTTTGATATTCCTTTGAACACTACATCAGAGAATCTCTGCATTTATTTTAACAGCATGCAGTAACAGTCATCTAAGTAGCCCCGTCTATTCCATATATAGGTCACTAACTAAGAAATAATTGTTTCCCTATTTCTGTACAAGATAGGCAAGGGAACACACACCAATTACCTACTTATCTTTTTCCCGCTTTCTCTCTCACTCTCTGCTTTGCAGACGCACTATCACTCCTGCACAGCACTGCAGACTTAGCAGTGGCTTTAAACAACCCATCAAGCATTGAGAAGGTGGAATTCCATCTGGACAGGCTGTTTCACATTGGCACCTCCTGAAAGATGTAATAACCAAGAAAAGAACATCTGAAGTAGATAAAGACATGTTTTATTTCCACTTAAGAAAACACAGAGATTCAAAATCGAGTAATTTATGTTCTCTGCCCCTTGATACCCTGCATGACATGGAGGTAAAATCCCCTTCCTTGAAAGTTCATCTCATGCATAAGTTATTGATGAAAATGCTTACAGAAAGAGGAAGACTGCCCTCTGGTATTACTGTTAGGCTTTGCCAACACATTCATTTCAGCATGACAAATTCTTAGCATAAATACATATTCTCTCTTGTATTGTTCTCTCCCAACAATGGAATTGGCCATGTACAGAAACTTGGCATTTCAGCATATCAGCAGAGAGCAGTCGCATTCCTCAGGGGTCAGTATTGAGACTGGTGTTGTTTAACATCTTTATTGGCAATGTCAACAGTGGGACTGTACACATTTTCCATTGACACCAAGCTGTGTGGTCTGGGCAACATGCTGGAGAGAAGGGATCCAATCCAGAGGAACCTTGACAGGCTTGAGAAGTTGGCCCGTGTGAACTGCATGAAGTTCAATAAGATCAAGTGCAAGATCTTGTGTATGTGTCAGGGAAATCCCAAGCACAAGTACAGGCTGGGTGTAGAATGAGTTGAGAGCATCCCTGATGAGAAGAACGTGGAGATGTTTGTTGATGAGAATCTCAACATGACCTGATAATGTGTGTTTGCAGCCCAGAAAGCCAACCATATCCTGGACTGCATCAAAAGAAGTGTGATCAGCAGGTCAAGGGAGGCAATTCTCTCCTCCTACTCTGCTCTGGCAAGACCCCACCTGAAAGGCTGAGAAAGCTGGGGTTGTTCAGCCTGGAGAAGACAAGGTTCTGGGAAGACCTTATGGCAGCCTTTCAGTACTCAAAGGGGGCCTACAAGAAAGCTGGAGAGTGACGTTTTACAAGGGAACATGAGAACAGGATAAAGGGTAATGGCTTCAAAGGGAAGGAGAGGAGATTTTGATTTGATATAAGGAAGAAGTTCTTCACTGTAAGGGTGGTGAGGCACTGGAACAGGTTGCCCAGAGAGGTTGTGGATGCCGTATCTCTAGAATTGTTCAAGGCCAGGTTGGATGCGGCTTGGAGTAACCTAGTCTAGTGGAAGATGTTCCTGCCCTTGGCAGGCAGGTTGGAACTCGATGACCTTTAAAGTCCTTTCCAACCCAAACCATTCTATGATTCCTTGATTCTATGATACATATGTGCACAAAATAACTCTGAACAACATTACTACAATGTTACCCAGACAAACAAACTATTATTGTGTAAGCATTCAGGTAACAGCACCCTGAAACACAGCAAAACTGCTATCAAACTAGTTGTTATCTTGTGAGTGTGCATTAAACAGAAGGCTGGAAAAGTACTTTTACATCTATTTCTATTTATCTATTTATTCTGCAGGAAGACAAGACAGCCCAAGGGATGAGCAAAACTCCTTATTTCCTAGTCTAATGCACATTTATATTAGGCAAAAGAAAGATTGAAAGGGAAGAAATGGCAGAGAGAGAAAATAGGAGAGTAATGAAAAGTAGTGCCTGAAGTAGACAGACAAAAGAAATACAGGAATGACAAAGCAAGAAAACAAAGAATCAAGAAGGAGGTCATGGAAAGAGAGGCAAGCAAAAAGGAGAAACTGTTTCATGACAGTTTTGCTCTCATGGCATCACCCGGCTTAATTTCCTTTTAGGAAGACTGACTTGAAAGAACAATCAAAACCTCCCATGGAGTCACGCCATGAGAAATGAGATGAAACAGAGATGTTCTGTCTGTTCATTTTCGCTCCCTCTCCCAATTTCCATTAACAACTTTGCACAAGACAGATTAATGTATATTGACAAATGTTCCTGTGGGATAGGGAAGTATCACGCTCCAGTCCTATGGCCCAGTCTCCTGAGCTTCAGTCTAATGTTCATAATGAAAAGAACAACAGTCTTGGAAACTTATCAGCTTAGGGATATCAGCCACAACTGTTCTAACAGTCAGAACAACACCTAGCCCAGTGTACTGGAAACACATACATTTCTAGAAGACTGTTTTGCTAATGTCTTCACATCCCTAAATTAAACAATCCTTTAATGAAAATCTATGACATCAAGACTTAGTATTTGCCAAGCTTACTATACTCTATACATCCTCTATACCTGGTCCCACTAGTGTACACTCTACTTAGTCCCTTGTGTTAGGTTTGTATGGAGCTAATTTTGGTAACAAGGAAGGGGCTGCGTTGGTGGCCACTGTAAAAAGCTGTTTGAAATTCTACCCTAGCTCTAAGCTGAATCTACCTTATAGATTGTGCCAGCTCAACATATAGGCAATGCAATCACTTTTTAGGGAGGAGAAGTGTAGAGGTGGTGGAAGGAGTGAGATGATAGAAAAGTGACCATCCTGACTCCAAGGTCAGTAAGGGAAGGAAGGAGATGTGCTGCAGCAGAGACCTCACTTGCATCCCATGATGAGATGGCAGCTGTTCCCCTGCAACCCATGGAGGGCAATGGTGTAGCTGAAATCTGCCAGCAGCTCATGGAGGACCCCAGGACAGAGGGGGTGGCTGTTCCCAGGGGGATTGTGACTCTGTGGGGAGATGATATTGGAGCAGAAGGTACCTGGAGTTGTGCTGTCCTAGAAAAGACCCACATTGAAGGAATTTGTGGGGAGCTGCAACCCTTGAGAAGGACTCACACCAGAGAGGTTCATTAGGGACTGTATCCTGGTGTAGGGACCCCACTTTGGAGCAGGGGAAAAATGTGAGGAGTTCTCCTCTGAGGAGGAAGGAGTGGCAGAGACCATCTGTGAGGGACCGACCACAACCTCCATTCCCTATACCCCTGTGTCACTTGAGGGGGAAGAGGTAGAGATATTGGAAGAAGAGAGCTGGACCTGGGAAGAGAGGCAGAGTGGAAAAATAAGTCCTTAAAATGCTTGTATTTTTCTTATCATCCTGCTCTGTTTTACTTTCTGTTTGTTCTGGATTTAGGTCACAGCAGATTAAATTGGTCTTGTTTTCTTCCCTAAACTGAGCTGTCAAGTCTGTTTTGCCTGAAACCATATAATTAGCAAGCGAGCCCTCCCTGCCCTTGTCTCAATCCACAAGGCCTTTGGTTATCTTTTCTTCTCCCCATCCCAGAGAGGTGAGGGATGGGGAGTGAGTGACTGTGGTTCTTCATTTCCAGCTGGCCTTAAGTCCTTTTTGACACCCAATATTGGGCTTGAAGGGTTGAGATATTGATAGATCTAATCAGGATGTGATAAAACAAATTTGTTGTAAGTATTCATTGCATTATTCTGAGGTAAAGCCCCTATTCCACAGAAGACTGTGCGAAGTGTTATGCTTTCAGGAGGACTGGCATTGAGGTAGGAGTATGAGGATTCTGAAATATTATTTACACTTGCTATATAGCTTCTACAAAGAAGTTGATACATTTTACTATGAATGAACTGTCTTGAAAACAGGACACTTTCATTCTGCAAAGGAAGAGTTAATTGAGAATATAAAAGGTAGTTTTTGCTCATGTTTCTCTAAAGTACATTTTCCCTCAGAATGATACCATAACTAAGGGCTGTTCAAATTGTTTGCCAGAGAGGGATAATGAAAAAAGGAAAGAACCATGACACTGCTGCATTTAGATTAAGGAAGTGATACACATAATGAGATATATTATAGTGAGAGTGGACTTCATTACTAGAATGTAGAGAATGTCATCTGAATTGATAGGCATTTCAACACCTGTTTCTGAAAGGGGATACAACTTCCTTGTTTTTCATGCAATATGCTTCCCAAATTTTTATTAATCTCTGCTCTTCATGTTACCAAATAGTAATGCTCAAATCATGCTAATGATACTTAATGACAGAACTCGTGTAGGCACAGAAATTATGTAGTGATAACTTCTGGGGCAAGTTTCAGAGTTCTCAGTGGGCAGACAGATTTTTTGTTTTGTTTTGGTGTTAGAAAACAGAGTTTCAAGGAGGAAAGCCTCAGGCCAAGTAAAGGTTTCAGGGAAACTAAATCTGAACTGTAGTGTGCCAGCCAGTGATTCTCACTGGAACTCTTAGATGCCCTCTCCCTCTTAATTCACTGTGAAATCTGATGACACGGGTTTAAAGAGAAGCCAGTATTACAACCACCCAACAGTTAGCAGACCTATGCCTCTACCCTAAGAATGTCTAGCTATGACATATCTCATTTGGGAGTAATATGATCTGTTATTTCAGTCGGCAGAACAACAGCAACTAAAGAAATAGAAAGCAGGCAAGGAAACAGATTTATACTGAAATCACTGTAGCAACAAGAGCATATTTCCAAATACCCAGTGCCAAATAGCAGTTGGTACTTCAGGAGATAGGATTTTGTCCCAGTGAATGTTGGCATTCTGTCAAACCAAAGAACAGTGCTGCAGTAGATGGGGAAAAAATACCTCTTCCTGAGAATGGTAACCCTGCCTCATTCTGCATTTATGAATTCCTTCTCGTTGCCAAGGGGGAGGAACTCCTGCCACCCTTGAAACACTTGCCACCTTAAAATCTAGCAGTGGCTCTACATAAATTCTTGGCTTTCTTTGTTTCTTTCCATCAAACATAAAAGAAAAATCAAGTGCTTTAAACCAGGCTAGATTGATTTCATTTTTTTACCCTAACATTAGTCAAAATAAATATCCCTCAGGAAATAGTTTTGGCATGTAACTGAACAGCTTAGCTAATTTTTTCCTCCTAATATGGATGTAATTACGGACAATACAGTATGTTCTTATTGCAATCATTGTGATAGAATTGCATTTGCACAGTAAACTGCTCTGAGGCAGATTTTCCTTTCTATCACAGCTGTAATGGATGTATTCTTGCTTAAAATATATGACTGTTCAAATAATTTCTAACACTAGCTCTTGATCCAGAAGTATTTAAGAAAACTGACAGCAGAAAATGTCTAGCTGCTGGTACATGAAAACTTTGAGAACAGAAAAATTAAAAAATAAAGGATTTTCATGATCCCTTCTCCTCTCCTCCAGTGGTTTAACTGTGGATGTGCACTCATGGAACTGTGCTGTTGCAGAAAATAACACCCTTTAGCCCAAGCTGGAATTAGACTAATGGAAAGCTTTGGCTGTAGCCCTGTTTTTGCCTCTTTCATTTTGGTACTTGTGAAGATATGTGGCTTAACATATCTTTATTACATGACTGATCTGTTCTCCATGGGTCTATGATTCTATGACCTGGGTATGCTTCCTCCACTGTGCAATGTCTTCCCCGTGTAAAGGACACTTTTTGAGTTTCCAAACATATAGGTACCAGCTGAAAGGATAAGAATGTTGCATACACATATACAGAACTTTGAACTTTGAGAACTGAGCATAGAAGACTTGGAAAACTGTTTGAGTGAGTTTTGGACTCAGTGAATGGGACCTGTGCTAAACTACCTTGTTATCCACATGGTTACACTGCCTGTGCCAAGCAAGACCCCTAGTTGACAGAACCAATGTGGCAGATGAGAAGTTGAGCTTGGAAGAGCTGCATGATTCTTTATGCTATCAGCAATCCTGCAAGGGAGCTAACCCCAGTAGGAGATAAAGAGGGTAGGATGATATCCGGCTCAATGGTTCTACCTTCCCATTTATATCTTGTAACAAGGCAGCTCACACTCTTGCTGAAAATCACAACCAGTGAAAGACCCCTACATCCAGAGTATTTTAAACTAGGCTCAGAAGAAATTATTTGATTCCCAGTGTTCTGGCTACTTGTCAGATAGCAAGACTTAGGAGGTCAGACCACCTGTGGCTGCATTATATTATAGTTTGGCAATGTGCCCCTGCTGATAATGAATCATGAAAACAACTGGACTTTTTCCATCTTTTTCTCAGTGATATGATTCTACTTTGCACTTTTATCTGAGTCCAGTGGCTGGTGGGCTCCTACTGCAGATGTCGTCGTGGGCAGAGGGAGTAAAGCAATCTCAAGAAAGAAGCACGAGTTTTTACCTCAGCCGTGTCGTTCGATATGATAGAGTACTTTCTTGCAATAAGCATGATTGTATGGAAGTCGTGAGTCCCAAACCTGGTGGCAGTTCCTCTTCTATAATTGCAAGTGAGCACAGAAAGGAAAGAATTATCTTCTTTTTATCCAATTCTGCCTTCACGGAAGGAAAGCACTAGCAAGATAAAAGGCGTCATTGTGTCCAAGGCCTTGATCTCTTGGGCCCACTAATTACTTCTCTTTGGAAACTAATTCAGTATCATTTTGAAAGTAGTTTTATTGCTCTTCCAGCTCTAACAGGACAGTTTGAGACTCTAATCTAGTGACTGAAAAATCCTTCAACAGTCTAAATTTACAGAGGCTAAAAGAGAAGGATGCTTATAAGGACGATACAAAATGATTCCTTTATGTATGATATATGCAAAAAGCAAGGTCTGTTCTATTTTCCCCTGCTCACCTAAGCTCATTCAGTCCAGAGTTCCAGGACTGCTTATTTTTCATTAAATGTACAGTTATGATGGCTTGAGGCTCTTTCAGATTGATGAGCATTATGTGAACCTTTAACAAAAGATTAAAGGCCCTGCAGTCTAAGACGGGAGCTGGTAAATCATCCCTGATGGTGAAGCCAACTGGACTGTTCAGGCTGCGGGCCACTGACTGGGCCCTGGCCTCAGGTTCAACTGACTGAACTGATGTGAGAAACTGCTGGATAAGATGTGATGACAGAAGCTGACAGGAATTACCAATAGCACCATGAGGAATGGCTGATTTCACAGGTGCTTCAGAGAGTGTGATGTGAGAGACGGTCAATTCTCTAAAAGACCTTAAGACTTTGGTCAAGACCAACAGTACTTTTGTAACAACATCAACAGCAGGATATAAACCTGATATTATCTTTGTCAGAAACAGTCAAGGATATTGATTGAGCTATGGATGTGGGAAAAATGGAACCAAAAGTAAAAAGTAATTAGGGGTGTGTTGCTTATCCGGAAGGGGATTGTGGTGGAGTGATGGGCAAGGATGGTGAAAAGAAAGTGTTTTTAGAAATGGAAAAACAGATAACAAGATATTTAAAAGTTGTCATTGTGATTGTCTACGTGTACCTGATGGGCATCACCGCAAGTACAGCAGGACAACAAACCTCTTGTTCTGACCACACCACAGGGATCTAGACTGAATCTGCAGCCAAGATAGGGATGTAGTGGATGCCTTCCCTTTCTGGCAAGGGTACAGATAGAATGAATGTTTTGAACGTTGTATTGTCACTGAGTCCATCCCTATTTTAGGCCTGAGAGCATCACAACAATGTTCTCAAGGGGATAAGGCAAAAGTAAGGTTTCTCTTGTGCTCAAGATAGGCAGTCTGTCAGGAGATGTGGGCTTCAGTCCTTTCAGGAAATGGGAGATGAAGGCAGTGGGTGAGAGCACTGATGGCTAAACTGATGGGTTATTAAATGATTGAGTAGCACCATCACAACCTTGCGCCTCTTACATGAGAAAGCAATAGATGTAACTGCACCTTCTGTGGGCCAGTTGTTGTTGGAGTGTTTCAGGTAATGTCTGAGAATCAAACCTGAACCTCATTCCCTCTAAGATATCACAATTTTTCTGATCGCACTTGGACTAAGAGTGAGTCTATACAGTAGTACAGTTTGTATCAGGACTGAACTTCTGTACTGAATCTCCATATCGTCTCCACTTACTGAGCTTTAGTTCACTGCATAGAGAGGCCTCCGGGAAACACAAATTGGATTCTTCTCAGTTAACACCAAATAGGAAGAAATTAACTGAGAGAGAGCTGGGTAGATTTCACAGTTTCTTTATACTGGTATTTAAATCCCTTTGTCCAAAAGTTCCATGTAAGTCTTTTCAGATCCCTTTTTGACTTTTAATTACTTTTCTTAGGTGAGCTTGCTAACTGTGTAAAGGGATACTAATCTTCTAAGTTAGTAACTTCCTCTGTTGCACCTCCTTCTTTTCATCCCCTTAGAATAACTCAAAGAGCAATGATATGAACCTGTGAAGTTTCAAGGTACTTGAGATAATAACACTCAAAAGATTTTAAGAGCACACTTGCCTTGAGATTACAGTGACTATAGGAGCATATAAATGTAAAGCAGCAGAATTTTTCTATTTTCTTATAAAAATAAATTGGTTTTATGAATCAACATAAAAAGTGAGGTTTGTTCAATGACAATGCTCTAAAAAAAATATATATGATCAGTGAGGGCAAGAGTTTCTCACAAATTTATCATATAATTTTCTCTCTATCATGATATTTAAAATAAATATAAAATAAGTACATGGGCTTTCCTAATGCAAAAATTCTTTAATCATAATGTCAGGGGAATCTTTCTTCAGAAAAATGCCACAGTTTTGCTGTCTGTAACTCTAAAAATACGAACAGAGACAACCTGTTAGTTTTAATTTCCTTCAGCTTCTATCTCAGACCTCACAGAGGAAACACAGCTCTCTGTTGAGCAGATCTGAATTTCCCTGAGCCCCATATTGAAACAAATGTAGAATAATGTTGATGGGGTTTTTTTTTCTTCTTTGTAAGTTTTCTATTCTTTTCCCTAGGTAAGAAATCAAGAAAGGGAGCCAGGAGACCTGCATGGTTAAACAGGGAACTGTTGGTGAAACTCAAGTGGAAGAAGAGAGTCTATAGATCATAGAAGGAAGGCATGGACACTTGGGATGAATATAAGACTGTCAGCAGAGTATGTAAGGAAGTAACTAGGAAAGTCAAAGCCTCGTTGGAGTTGTGCCTTGCAAGGGAGATCAAGGACAAGAAGAAGTGCTTCTTCAAATACATTGCAGACAAACCTAACACTAGAGGCAATGTAGACCCACTGTT
The DNA here is from genome assembly GCF_028858725.1 of Colius striatus. Taxonomy (NCBI): domain Eukaryota; kingdom Metazoa; phylum Chordata; class Aves; order Coliiformes; family Coliidae; genus Colius; species Colius striatus. Next base: position 86,188,005 of record NC_084759.1, read on the forward strand.
GAATGAGGCCGGTATCCTGGTGACAGAGAATACAGACAAGGCAGAGTTACTGAATGCCTTCTTTGCCTCTGTCTATACTGCTGAAGGCTGTCCTCGGGAGACTCAGACTCCAGAAGAAGTCAGGTTAAAGGAGGTGCTGAGTCAGGTCCCGCAGGTGCTGAGGGAGCTGGTGGAAGTCATTGCTAAACCATTCTCCATCACCTTCCGTAAGTCGTGGAGAAAAGGAGAGGTACCTGAGGACTGGAGGAAAGCAAAATTCACTCCAATCTTCAAAAAGAGAAAGAAGGAGGAGCTGGGTAACTACAGACCAGTCAGCCTCATCTCCATCCCTGGAAAGGTGATGGAATGTTTATCCTGGATGTTCTCTCCAGGCATTTAAAGGATAAGAGGGTCATTAGAAGCAGTCAACATGGCTTTACCAAGAGGAAGTCATGTTTGGCCAACCTGATAGCCTTTTATGAAGATATAACCAGGTGGATAGATGGTGGTAGTGCAGTGGATGTGGTTTCCTTGATTTCAGTAAAGCATTTGACACGTCTGGAATATTGTGTCCAATTCTGAGCCCCTCAGTACAAGAAGGACAGGGAGCTGCTGGAGAAAGTCCAGCACAGGACCATCAAGATTGTTGTGGTTTGGCCCAGCTAGCACAGCAGCACCACAACAGTCTCTCGCTCGGTGCCCCCATTCACCCCCACCCCATTAGGATGGATCCAGTGAAATGGGAGTGAAAAGATAAGCAAGGTTGTTGTGGATTAAGACAAGGGCAGGGAGGGCTCGCTGCCAATTACAGTTCCGGGCAAAACAGACTCCAGTACTCGACTTAGAGAGGAAAGTAGGAAAGTTTATTCTACAAGAAACAGAATGGAATAAAAGCAAAAAGGGAGTAGGATGATGAGAAAATTACAACCAGCACTTTAAGATCTCCCTCCCCCATCCCTCCTTTCTTCCCAGGCCCAGCTCACTGCTTCCAATATCCCAATACCTCCTCCCCCCTCAACAGCTCAGGGTGGCAGGGAGTGGGGGATGTGGTCGGTCTCTCACAGATGGGCTCTGCCACTTCTGTCTTCTCAGATGAGGATGACACCTGGCATTCTTCCCCTGGTCCAACAAGGGGTTCCTCCCCTGGAACACAATCCTTAACGAACTTCTTTGTTGTGGGTTCCTCCCCACAGTTACAGCTGTGGACATTGGGTCCCTTCCTCGGGACATGGCCTGCTCCGGCCATAGTGATGAAGGGTCCCTCCTTCGGGACACAGCCTCTTCCAGACATAGTTTTAAAGAAAATCACTGCCCCTGGCTCGGGGTCTGCAGTGAAGTGATTGGGTCCCTCCCACAGGACATGGCCTCCTTCAGCCATAGTCACTGTCCCTTCTCAGGGCCTTTAATGAAGTGAATCGCTGCCCCTGGTCTGGGGCCAACTTTAGCAAAATGAGTCTCTGCCCCTGACACGGGCTCATTATCAAAATGAGTCTCTACTGCTGATGCGGGGTCTTTAAAGAAATGAAAATAAATCTCAGCTTCACCAGTTCTCTCCATAGAATGCAGGGGAGTCTCTGCTCCAGCACACCTCCTCCTTTCTTTCATCACTGACCTTGGAGTCCACATGGTTGTTTCTCTCACTGTTCCTACTCAGAGCTGGGGAGAGTTGCGAGCAACTTCTTACAGAAGCCATCTTAACAACCCCTTCCCCCTTACCAGAAAAGGCTGTCATGTCAAACCATGACAAAGATGATGAAGGGGAGTGGAGCATCTCCCTTATGATGAAAGGCTGAGGGAGCTGAGGTTCTTTAGCTTGGAGAAGAGGAGATTGAGAGGTGACCTTGTTAATGTTTACAAATACATAAAGGGCAGGTGTCAGGAGGATGGAGTCAGGCCCTTCTCAGTGATGTCCAATGGTAGGACAAGGGGCAATGGATAGAAGCCATAACGTAAGAGGTTCCAAAGAAACACTAGGAAGAGTTTCTTCACTGTGAGTGTGAGAGAGCACTGGAACAGGCTGCCCAGTTGGGTTGTTGAGTCTCCTTCTCTGGGGACATTCAAAACCTACCTGGACAAGTTCCTGTGTGACCTACTCTAGATGGTATTCCTCTGGCAGGTTAGTTGGACTAGATGATTCTTTGAAATTGAGACTCCTTAGATAAAATTAGAGCTTTTATTGGGAAATCAGGTTGATAGACTGTGGGGAGTTCCTCACACAAAATTTCAGAAAGACACAAACTTGCTCTACCTATCCTTCGAAATGAACAGGAATTATATGGGGTAGAACAGCATGAAGCTCAGGTTAATATAAATCCTGTCACCATCAAGGCTTTCAGCAAGGTGTTGTGTAGCTGTTCTATTCAGAATAGGGGAAAGGATGGAATATGATACGTCCGTTAGCAAAAGCTTGTGTGAATACACCCTACATTCAGTTAGGTATGCTTTGACATCAGTCACAACTGTGAAGTTGTTTCCAAGAATGGAAGAAAAATACAGATTCCTTAAAGCAACAGTGATTTTGCAATTGTAGGAAGTGACAAAAATAAAGCTTTTTTTTTTTTTTCCTTTTGGCTGAAGTTGATCTTGAGATGCCACGCAATGTACTTTGCATAAAAGCAAGAAATGGTTATTTCATTAAAGAAGCTGAAAACAATCATTGGCATTCACATCACTTAGGATGTTCACTCCCAAGGCTCTGGGATTGGCACCTAGTCAGGTAAGGTACAGTCCTGTTTTGTATGAGGACAGAACAAGTAAGCTGCTGTCTTTGTGAGCTCACAATTGTAGATCAAAAATTTTTTAACATTTGCCACAGGCCTGACACTGGACTCTCCACAAGTGGTACTGTACATCACAATGCAAGGTAAATAGGTTTTGAGACATCTAAGTCTTCCTAGAAAACTGTTTTCCAACATTGAGCACTACAAGAGAATATTAGTCACTTGCTAGATTCTTAGGTACTGTAATTCTTAGACATATAGCCACTGAACCCACAGAGATAAATTGCAAATATATACAGTAAGATCATAAAGTAGATCCTTGCCATGTTCAGTAAGTTCAGTATTCTGCCTGATATTTGGTTTACTTCTTGTGCACACATTAAATATGCATCTCTGTCTCAAGGGATCTTGTGCACCATACATTTTATATGCACTGCAGCCTGCCAGGTCATACCTTTCTCAGTCAGAAACATAAAGCAGCAATATGGAAGCCCTGCAAAGAGCTTATAAACTACATATAAGACAAGCCACAGCAGACGGAGATGTACATATGGGGGACTACAAGATAAGTGGTATTCTTTGCAAACCAGCAGTTCTTACCGAGTGGGCCCTTATGGACTTATTGAGAAATGGTGATGATGAAATGAAGCTTTTCCCTAAAACATCATCAACTAGAGTGTAATCCAGCTTGGAAAGTCAGAGCTCTACTAAAGAATACATTCATTGTATAGATGAAGAAGACAAGGCTGGAGGAGTCTAAATATGAAAAGAAACCATTCACTGAATTTTTTAAACAGTAACAAAAATTAGAAAGAAACAAATCATGACTAAGCAGGAAGCATGAACTATCAAAAGCAGATAAATATTTTTACAGTGAAAACTATTTAGTAGGTATCTTGGCTTTTACTGACTAGTACTGATTGCTTTGTGCAGGAAATATAATTAGCTGGATCAACTCTTCATTCCCATGACTGGAATAAAGGTGAAAAGAACAATTCCTCTTGGCATATCCAGAAGGTGGAAGCTACCAGAAAGTTTAGAAACAGGATTTTTTCTTGTGAATATTGCAGAAAATAGACTGAGAGGCCAATATTTTTATTTCATGTTTCTAAAACCACAAAGCAGAAGGATTTTTTTTTTCTTGAGTGAAAATGCTGCTTTAAGTAGTACATTTTTACTTGGAATGGCAGTCTTTATTATCCTTTGTGTTAGAAACAAAAGAAGGTGAAGTAAACTTATAAACAAATCTGGCAAACAACACCTCCCCCCCTCCCCTCCATGTAATTATAATTATTGTCTTCTGCTGGAGACAGAAGTGATCCCTTGCTTCTATTCTTGTAGTCTTAGACTCTTTGAAAAGCATCTGATAGATCATTTTGGCACAGTTTAAATCCATCTCTCTACAGCAGAGATTGACAACAGAAGGAGAGTGATTTGTAATCTAACACATGATCTTGTGTTCCATAAACACATCCCACAATGCAGTCAGTTGTTGTAACTTCTAGTGTAAGGAGAGAGAGCTCAGAGTTCTGCAGGGTGAGGGATCCCTACTCATTCTGTAGGTACAGCATGTTGGGGGGGTCCTGACCCTCAACCACCACAGCACACAGACTCTGATGTCACAGATCAGCTCTATATACTCTGCAAGCACAAGATAGCGATGGAATAGTTTCCAATATCTAGCAACATGATTCTGCTTTGGATGCTGTGGTTAGAAAAATAACAAAATACATAAAGAAGGAAAGGCCAGATCCTTAGCTGAAGTAATTCAATATGGTTGTTCTGAATTTGCACAACCTTCTTTAAAAAATACTTGTAAAGATTAATTCTTTCAGTCCTTCACGGCAAAAGGCTAAAAATGAGCCAAGTTGGAGGGAATGTGGGTGGGAGAAAATCATGTGCTGGGAATTGCAGCTGTAGCTTTAGTGGGATTGCGAAGCTGCAAGACCCAGAGAGTGCTTTCATTCAGCCAGAGATGATAAAAAATCATCTAAATTTGTTATGACCTTGTCAAGGTTTCTAACAATTAGATTTCTTCAAGTTATTTTTTCTCTGCATTGAATATCTGCCCCTGTTTTGGCCTGATTCACAACTCTATTACTACAATTTTATGCTGATACCACTCTTTTGAAAATTAATCAGCTAGGCTGGTGCTGGTATAAAACTGGAGTGGTGCAGTAGTGAATCAGACCCATGGTTATAAAACAGAGTCTCTAGGAAATTACATAACTGGATCAAGAATATTTTGAAGGAATTAATCACTAAAAAAATTAAACAGATATGTTCAAGCTATCCTGCCAACAATACCATAAATGTACTGCCAAGTACCAAATTACACATTGACTTGTTTTGAAAAAGAACTAGTTTAGTTATAAAGTTGAACAGAACCAAAAGATATGAAGAAATACTACTTTGCTTGCTTCATATTGACAAAATGTCTGGTATTTTCTCACACTGAAAGGCAATACTCTGCCATTGCAGCTTATTTAAAAGGGAAGATCAACATTTTCCTTAGTAATTCAGCATAAAAAATGCATCAGGAGGTGGGCTGGTGGTGAGTTGTCATGAAATAAATGCTCATTTTGTGTCTCAGGGGTAGGACCTACTTTGTATCACTGAACTGAAAACTGATACTCTGCTTCATCTCACCTAATAAATCTTTTTTACTTTCCCTCAGCAGTAAGCACTGATCACCATCAGGATTTGATCTACATCACTCTCTGCTCTGACAAGTAGAAACTGGGACAGGATTTAGTTCAAATTTTAACATATAACAGTTTGCTGTCTTATCTACAGGCACAGGAGGACATTTGTCACATCAGTTGGTATTGCTGAGCAGGAGTCCAATATAGTTCAGTCTTACAAAAATACTCACCCAGCTCTAAATTATTGTTATATATTCAAAGTAAGATTAAAGACGTGGTAAAATGTATTCCTGTATTAACCCAGCACAGCTACAGTGACTATATCATAGATAATTGGGCACAGCATGTGTCAAAGTGCCCAACTTTGTTCCTCAGAGTGACAGCCTACTGTCCTGTGTGTGAGTATCTCAGGACAATATAACATCCAAATGAAAGAATGGTGGTTATTTGTGTCCTATAAGGCCACTGCACATTGAAATATCTCAGCTGTCTGTGTGTTTTCACTATTCACTGTTTTTTAAAAAACCCGAAAGCCCAAATCTGATTCTCAGTACACCATTTGTGTAGGGACTGTTCTTTACCTAAGGCTCATGGTCCGTGTTCAGTCCAGCTTGCCTCCCAAACTGACAAGAAATGGTAAGTCTTACTTTCCTATGGTCTTGACAATCACTTTTCATATACGTTAGGTGCATTTTAGTCATAGATACTGGAGCACCCTGAAAGTACTTCCTTTATTAACTCCTTGTGAGTGCCTATAGTCATTCTCTCAGCTGTCAATCTTAACCTAGACAAAGTGAAAGTGGTGTTTTAATTCTTTTTGTTATAAAGAATGAATTCCCAACTTTATGTTTGGACTTTGGGGGGTATTAAATGGAAAACATAAGCCTAATCTTGGAATATCCAGTTGCCCAGATGGATTGTTGAGTTTCCTTCTCTGGAGACATTCAAAACTCACTTGGATGAGTTCCTGTGTGACCTACTCTAGGAGGTCCTTCTCTGCAGGGGAGTTGGACTAGATGATCTTTCAAGTTCCCTTCCAATCCTTAAGATTCTGTAATCCTGTGATTCTGTGACTTTTGCAATATCAGAACTAAGAGGACACTTGATGAAAGCAGTAAAAGATTGATTTCAACCACCAAAATGCTTTCTTTTTGCAGAAAAAATAGAGATTTCCTGAAACATATTGCTACAAGGGGTTGAATGTTGTGGGTGTCTGGAAGATCTCAGGTTGTAATACGAGAGATGGAGGGTACAGAAGAAGCAGGCACGGGGTGGAGTGAAAGGAGGTGCTTGGGTTAGCAGATAAAAGCACACAGTGTAAACAGTTGGAATAAAGCATCATCCATGCTGAGTATGCAGTGATCTTGTCCCCTCGGCGGGGGTGGGCTGAGTGATCTGTGCGGGCGGCCTGGTGATGTTACCAGTAGCGGCAACAGTTGAAGAGGCAGATATTTTTATCAGTAGGTGCAGAAAAGGATTAGATAAATTAATAGACAGTAGATGTTTAAGAGAATATGAAAAGGATTAGGCAGAAATGCATTTTCAAACATTCCTAATGTAACAAATGTCCGTGCTAGAAGAGAATGACAGAAAGAATTTCTCCTTTTGCTGTTTATTGGAGACAGACTCCTGAGTTCAGCAGACTATTGGTCTGACTTGTCTGAACATTTTTTATGTTTTTACAGTACATGGATATTTTCATCAGTTTCATTCTGAATATGAACATACATACCTTGAATTTTGGACTGATGACTGGGCCTCCTAGGAGATTTCAGAACAAGTCTGTATTAGCCCCTAGTACAGAGGGTCTTAACTTTGTCTCAGTTTCCTCATTTTGTTAAATTTTAGCCCAAGTATTCCAGTACAATCTGGATTCTTTGCTTTACATTCCTTGTGTGTAGTACACAGGCTAATGCTTTCACCTCTGACTCAAAGGTAGTGTGTTTCTCATCCATTTGATCTTTATATCCTCTGTTCCACCTCATCTATAGTCAGTTTAAAACTTTTTTTTTCTTCTTTTCAAAAAAATTTGTACTATTTGTCTTTTCTGATATTCACTCTGTGTAAGTGTGCTGATATACTGAGAGAGTAAACATGTTGTAGGACGTACTAAATTACAACATAACTTCCAGCTGCTGGAAGAAGATGAGTCCATTAATATTTCACATGGAAATGCTGGACGGGAGTTGAAGAATGGTTTGGTGGATGGCATATGAGCACATAGTAGCCAGCCTTTCAAGTAAATTTTCTGACATTGCTAATGAATGCATCATTTCACTAGGTCTAAAACTGGCCTGATGTGCTAAGAAATATTTGCTTATTTGGAATTCTTGCCTTTCATTCTTGAAGGCCTTAATGATTTTAGTTCATTCTCTCCTTTGCCCTTTTCTTTCTCTACTTTGAATAGACGTGGAAGGAGTCCCTGCATATTAATCTTGTTAAGTGTGCTGGAGCTGATGGTCTAAAATCTAAACTGCTTGATTTAGCTGTCAGAGGTAAGTTTCCTCTTTATTTAATCTCTCTCTGGAGACTGATGAACTGCTCTGAAAACACAACAAGGTCATATCTTTGCATAACAGGGAAAGTAAATTAAATATGAACTTTTACAAATCTAGTTCATGACTTCTTTTAATTCCTAAATCCCAGGGGGAAAAAAAAGTCAGAGAAGAATGTTTTGGTGTTCTGTTCAGTTTTTTTTTGTTTTGTTTTTGTCTTTTTTTTACTCAGTTATTTGGTTTTATTATCTAAGACATTCAATCTTTCCTCAGTCATACATACATTGCAAGTTCTACGCCATGTTGACTGTAGCTGTCAACCCAGGGTAATAGGCTGCAGTTGTTTTTAGCAACTTAAAACTAAAATCCTCAATATGTTAAATCACCTTTTTTTTTTGATGACAAAAACCCTTTTATGAGAAAGCACTCAAAACCCTGAAATGAACATTCTGCTCATTTTTCTAAGTAATAATTCAGTATTCACATACATAGACACTCCATATTATCATCACCAAATTTCAAATTTGTCCTGCAGTTAAAGAATAAGTGTTATTTACAAAATCAATTCTTGAGACTAATATATCCCATAGTAATGGATTTTGGATATATTCAGAAGTTTCTAACTGAAACAAATCAAGAACTTTTTAGACCTCTTGCTCCCTGCTCCTCTCCTCCCCCTGCAAAAAAAACCATAATAATATTTCTCAAAAACTGAGCAAGACATTACTTTGGGGTGGGATCGTGCTTCATTTATTCTGTGCATGAGCACTTCATTATATTCACTTAGTTTTACTGTTTCTGTCATATAAATGGTACTGAAGCATCTCTTTCTTTGTAGCAGCAGGAGATATAATTAAAATGTTGCATGTATATACATATTTGCGTGTGTATATATATATATATATATATATATACATGTATATATGTATATGAGAATGTGCCTGAAAAATCACAAAATTGACAGAAAAAGTTTAGGGTCTCTGTAGCGTCGGAAGCCACTACATAGAGGTAACTATGTAACTCCTGCTACTGTTAGAAGTAGATTGCAAGATAGAAATGGCCCTTCAACTTCCTAGTTTGCTCCAAACATTAATAATATGACTAATAGACAATATGTCCTTCTGTTTATTGTCCCTGCTATTAAGTTGTGACACTGTACAAAAGCATTCTGAATTTCCTGTAGAAAACTGAGATTCAATTTGTTTTAATACATCCTGCTTTGAACTACATCCTTTAATTCAACTAAGAAAAAAAAAATCTATAAATGGGAATTTATATTTATTATAACAGTTTTACAAGTGGGCTAGTTTGTACATATAGTGATATAGCCAGCTCACCGTTTCAAATCCTTGTCAGTCTGCCCTCTCCTTGAGTTGTATGCAAAGAGGGCAAACGAGTCTTTACTGTGTCGGGAGCTAACAGGAAAAAACATTGTGCAGCTCTCTCAGATCACTAATAGGGAATATTATCTGAAATTGACCTTGTTTAGACATCAAGTGCCTTTTGCCTTACTTCAAGATACTTAACATGATACTTTACATTACCTCTAGAAACTGCAATGATTGATGGTGGCAAGTGAGATTTTATTATGTGTGGTGATGGTATGTACATTTCACAGAATCACAGAATCTTAAGGGTTGGAAGGGACTTCAAAAGATCATCTTGTCCAATCCCCCTGCCAGAGCAGGACCACCTAGAGTAGGTCACACAGGAACTTGGCCAGGTGGGTTTTGAATGTTCCCAGAGAAGGAAACTCCACAACCCATCTGGGCAGCCTGTTCCAGTGCTCCCTCACCCCCACAGTGAAGAAACTCTTCCTTGTACTTCTTTGGAACCTCTTATGTTCATATACATCATTTAAGTAAAAGTAGGAATTTGAATATTCTTCAGTTGAAGCAAAGAGGGAAGTGCAATCCCAGTCTTGAGAAATATGGTTTTATTTAACTGCACTTTTTTCTGCAATATGAATTTCTTGGGCTTAGTAGTTTTTTTTGGCTCTTGCCAGAACATAACTGATACAGAATAACATAACCCTGGGAACTTCTCTTCCTTATTTTAGAAGACCAGCATATTTCTTTGCAGAAACAGTCATATCTTCCTAGTCATTACAAATTTTTAAACAATAATTAATTCACCTGTCTAGGCTATTAGAACTACAGTTCATAAAGCCTCCAATAAAAAAAAAAAAAAAAAAAAAAAATCCCCATTTTGCTAACCACACAGGGAGTAACGTGCAGTATATGGCAGCAGAATGGTCACAACCTAAAGGTACAATAAATGACATGTCCATTGTTACTGATGGACAAGGAAATAAAGGCAGATAAACAATTCCATCAAAAAATCTATGGCAAAAATGATAACTGAATATGGATTTTCCAATTCCCAGGTTGATGTCTTAAATAAAATTACTGCCTTCTTCCAAAAAACTAATGCTTAATCTCAGTTTTATTTTAGGATTCTGTATCAGAAACGCAGCTGTCACGATTGTACTGCAAGTAAGTTTATCATACATCAAGATCAATTTTTTTAACCCCATTGTTGTAGGGCTTTTTCATTTGCTTCTTTGGATATTTTTTAAGAACTAGACAGTCTGATTATGTCATTAATCACTTATTAATCTGCTAATGTACATGCAAAAGAGATGTGACACAGTGCTACGTACAGATTCAGCAAAGAGCTGTAACTACTGTCTGTACCAGGCATTTAGAAGGGAATGAAAAAAGGAGGAAATTGTGAGTTATTAACTCAACAGTATTTACAACATCAAGAGCACTGGTAGATGAAGAATTGCAATCATTACCTGGGAACCTAACAGACCATGAAACCAAGTGCCAAGGTTAAACAGACTATCTAAACAACAGGGGTTTATTGTTTATTACATCAGATTTGCTCAAAGAATAAGAATATAGTTTATGTGAATTATATGTTCATCAAAAGGCAGTTGCTAACAGAGCACAGGGTACATAGTTCCCAGTGCAACCTATATGGATAAACATCTAGCCTGCCTTTTGGGGACAATTTAAATGTCTATTGAAACATACACACATGCACTGGGGAGACTAAATTATTCCAATTCATTTCACATATTCCACCAACAGCATTTTTATTTCAATAAGAGTGTGGACAGGCCCTAGAGATCTGGAATGAGCTTCTGTTATGGTTCAAGGTGTTCTTCAAAGCTTGCACATAAAAAGGGACACAAAAAAAAGAAGAAATAAAGTACAAGGAAGGATTAATATTTTAAAAAAGCAACCATACTATCAACAACAATATCAACATCAGATAGAATTTTTGCAGAATGTTAGAAAATTGTCAGATGCCTATAATATCTATACTGGAGAAAAGATCAAGGTCCCATTTTACACAGGCATTTAACAGGCAGTTCCTCCCTGTAGCATTTTTGTCTTCATTTGTTTGTTTTTGTCTCTTTCCAGCTATACTCTAATCTCCCAGGGCTGGGCTGCCATCTGTCTGATGCTCTGTCCTTAATGGGACTGCTCAGGATAACATACTTTCAAATGCAAGTTAGTGTTGGAGAAGGAGGTGAACCCAGATAATAGAGTGAAATGAAGCCTGCTGTGCAGAGTCAGAAAAAACCTTATATCCTGAGTTTAACTGAAAGCTCCCTCTGCACAGGTCTGAATTTCACTCTGAGAGAAGAACTAGTATAGCAGGGTACACCACTGCTAGGACATTGGACTAGTCCATCGTTTTGCATTTCTACATGAAATACCTGAAATTTATCACCATTTGGAAAAAAAACCCAAACCACTGTGATTTCATTGCTTCCAAATGAAAACATACACATGAGTTTAAAAGGACAAATTGATATAAATCTGAATCCTGACTTTCTAAATCTTACAGGACTAGATGAGAGATTTGATGAGAGATTTTATGGTCATTCTGTAGCATGTTTCCTGTGAGTGCCACTGCATTTTCAATATTGTTTCAACTGCTTCCAGTTAGAGAAAAAGTAAATCTGTGCCAATGTAGAAGAAATACCATGAATATATATTTTTTTAATATCACTAATACTTAAAAACTATTTAGGGAAGCAAGGAGACTCTTACTTTTTTGCATGGAAAAAGAAGTTAGAAGGTGCTTTTCATAAGCAGAAATAGCTGATAAAAAACAAATTATCAAGACAGATTTCAACTGGCTAATTCCCACTTACAATAGTTTAAAAACTGGGGCAATGGTATAAAATAATAGGCTCAGAAAGAAATAGTCAAGAATTTAAGCAATCAAGATCATTATAAGCAACCAACTATTATTTTCAAACACTTCAAACACAAATGAAACACCCTCTTGTGATTTCCCTTTCAAAAATGTAGGCAAATTGTTATGGCTATTGTGGTTGTTTCTGTAATTGATCTAGTTAGTTAAGACTGTACAGTGGAATGTATACATAGGTTTAAATGCTCTTCTAATGAGATCTGATTAACCTACTGGATTTGTTGAAGCTATTTTAAAGGCTGGAGACAGTAAGTTTGTGAAAAAAGTGCCTTGACACAGAATTTCTCTGCCTCTTGCTCTTGGAAAAGGCCAGAGCTGACACAACACCTAAGTAGCATACGATATCAAGCCAGCAGAAAACAAGCTTATTGCTAATGAAAGAGAGGTTCTCTCCTTTAGCCCTCCTGCAGTAATATCATCCTGGCTGCCCTTACTGCAGTGGGACTTATCTCAAAAGATCACAACACTGCCTGCTAACATGATGTCCCCCAAGGACAGCAACTCATGGACACTGAGGAGAAAAGGCTCTATCCTGTGTATTCACAACCTCATTTTTTGCCACAATAATCTGGACCCAATAATTGCCTTTGAGAATCAGAACCAAGGCACCTGTATTTTTCAGAAAAGACTTGAGGAATACCAAGAGGTGCCATTTGCCTCTTTTCTCTCTTAATTCTTGTATTTATGCTCTAGATTTTTTGCTATACAAAAAAATATTGGTTTCTTTATTTCAAAGTTTTCTATCTTCCTACCATGTGGAAAACCTCATTATGCTGTGGTAAAAGAAAAAACAAGTTCTCAGGAGTCACACTTTCTTTGATTTTCCTGACTTGTTCACAGAGGCATTTTCATTTATCTGTCTTATTTGTCACTTTCTTCCATAGTAAAAAAGCTCATACTTTGAACCTTGTTTTAGGAAAAGTTTTCCATAGGCTCACTTATTTTCCTAATCTGTCCTTGTGTCTGAATATAGAGTACAAGGCATTACTCCCATTCTCCCAAGTACGTTGGAAGTGACCTCTGGAGAGCACCTAGTACAAATCCCCTGCAAAAGCAGGTTCACCTACATCAGGATATTATGCTTTGTTTCATTACTCATATATATTAAAACTTAGCAGACTCTTAACCAGCATTCAATGGTGCATGAATCCCTTTAGTAAGTCTCAGTACAATTTATTTTCCTATGTTGATTGTACTAATTCTTATTTTACTCAATTACCTATTAGCTTGTATTCATCAACTCTAAGTCTCACCCATTGAATGCTCAAGTTTCTTTTGTGCACTCAGAAACAGGACTGCAATGGAAGGTATTTATTCCATTCAAATGCATAAAGGACAGTTCAGAAGGTCAGAGTTTAATGTTCTTGTCTCTTACATGTAGGCAAGAAAGAAAAATAAATATCCACCTAAGGGTAGGGCAATGAAGAGTCTTATTTCCTGTCCTAAATAACTTTATTAGATGTTTTCTGTGCTACCTGATTCTCTTCCTCCAGATTAAGAAACTCTTTAAATAGAAAAATTAATATTGAATCAATTCTCTCAGGGTTTTTGTTTAACTCTAAATTTTGTTTTATTTATCTATGGGTCATGATTGATTTCCTGCTGTAACTTTATTTCAGAGAATCTAGTAAAAGATTTTTGGATGCACTAAATAAAGTATTGACAGTTATTTTCCATTTTTCAAAAGAGATGATGGATATATTCCAACACTTTGTAAAATTTGGAAATTTTAGCTATGACATCAGAGAACATTAGAGGAACTGGTAAATTTTGAGAGTGATACAGTGATTGTTTCAGATAAAAATAATTGTTTGGTGTTTTGGGAGAGATGTTGTTTGCTTTTATGGAAATTCTCATTCAGTCAGGTAGAACAAACAACAGAATTTTCAATGACCAATCCCATGATTTGCACTATTCAGTGTGCATGGGATTTGAGGGTAAGCAAGCTACAGGAGGGAAAATTCTGGAAGGACATGGATTGAATCACTGTGTGTGCAGCCATATATCGTGCTGTGCTGTGCTGAAACAGATCTGTGATTCAGTCATTTCAACAGACAGTTCATGTCATGAGAATGAGCCTGCAAGGACTCATTTAGCTATTTCACAATAAGTGTAGTGTGAAAGCTGTTGGGAAGTGCAGAGGACTTAATGGGAATGGCATGGAAGTCTGTTTGTAGAGGACTCAAGGGCAGTTTTAAAGAAAAGTGAAAGGGGACAGAATTTTCTCTTATTTTCCTTACTGTTTTAATTAAATGAGGTGTTAGCTCAGTAATAACTCTGTGTTGCTGATCTGGAAACCTGCAAGTCTCTTACATTTTGTAAGCATGGCTACATTGTACATTTTGTGAGCATGGCTACATTTGTAAGTATGGCTACATCTGTAAGCACAGCTACAGTCAATGGTCATGAGACCAGGGAATGAAACTCGAGATTTTTGTGGTGGCCCTTTTTCTGAGGGAGAAAGAAGAATTACTATTACTTTCTACTTATTGTGATAGTTATTTCCGGTAGTATTTCCGGTACATCAAATATGCAAAACATAAACCAGAATCATTATATTCAACGAGCAGCCAATTTATAAAGCAGCTGACCAGATGAATCACAGGTGACACGCATCTTATGCTGGCTGCTGACATAGCACTGAGTTTCAAACAGCAGTCAGAAAAACAAGAAAAAAAAAGTTACAATGCATGTATTTTGGTAAGGTTTGCACTCATATCACAACACAGGCATGTTTGTTCCCTGTAGACTGAGTGTAAAGACTGACAAAGCTGCATGGCAATGGCAAATTTACACCCAAGTACCAAGGTAATCTGAGTACCTGGCCAATCTGAGGATGCAACTGGCAATATTCCCACAGTGACTGGTCCAGAGTCCAGCATGCCTGAGGATGCAGAATTGTCAGCGTTCTCCAATGTCACTGAAGAAGGAAGTACGAAAATTGCACGTGTTGTCTTCTTGGTTTGCAATGCTCACACTGTACATTTTGGCTAGTTGTTTATGTTATGCATACTTCAAAAGCTAGTCTGCCATATAAAACTTCTAATTCTCTCAAGAGCCGTGTTCAAAACTGCAAGGAGACTATAAAGAAAAAAATCAAGCTCAAGCAGCTGCATTTTTTTTTTTCTTTTAGAAAGACCATAAACTGTAGTTATAATTACTAATAAACCATATAACATTTGGAGAGCTCTGTAATCTGCTTATCTGCTTTCCTTATGTGTAATCCCTTTCTTTTAGTAGGAGTGCCTGGAAAGGAGGGAAAGCTGCAAGACGTGGGATAGAATTAATCTCAAATTTTCTAAACTGAAAAAAATGTCAATACTAAATAACTTCACGTTACAGCTGTGAAAGACAAGTGGATAAGGACTATTATCACCCAAGTGCAAAGGTGAACTGGAGATTTATTACATTTCCCTTGAGTCACAGAGGGAAACAGAGGGATGCCCAGGAACTCTTGTTTTATAGCTCTGTTGTTTTGTGAGCCCATGCTTGGCATGAAATAAGAAAGAGAAAGGCACCACAATTAAGTTTGTTTGACATGGCAAGCTCTTAAATAGCAAACTCTTGGGGAAACGGGAGGAGATAGCTACAAAGCCTTTGCCTTCTCTGCTGCAGAGACAAAAGACTGAGTTCCATTAACAGTTACACCTACGGTGGTTCAAAAATAATTACCATGTAAAATACATTTGTGTTAGAAGCAATTATTTAATAATACTGAAACAAATCTTGATAATTTAATTGGGACTTTTTCCAGATAAAAAAGTAAGTAAATATTTCAGCAGTGTGACCTTGTACATACATTTCCTCTACTTAAACATTTCCCAACCTTATCTTAAACACACAGAGGTTATAAGTTAATTTAACACCTACTGCACAAGTTCAAATCTGGTCATAAGATGCTAGCACTCAAACCTCAAACAAACTTTTTTTATTGCTGCCTTTATTCCTGCACCTCTATTACCTAGTTCACTTAGCTGCTGGTAATGCTGATCCCATTGCACTGGTAATACCAGGACACCCACTCTTGCCCTGCGGCAATAGTTTCTGTTCTAGTGAAAGATGACTTTCTTCAGCACTCAGATCTCCTAATTTGTGGAAATAGGATCAAGGCAACATATTCAGATTCTCTTCTAAAAGCCTTTTGTCACCCTGTGTTACTGCTATTTCAGTGGGTCAATCCAATAGAAGGTCCTGCTGTGTTTCCTCATTCATATATTTAATTCTGTCACCCAGGTACCAGAAAAACTGTGAATGGACATTTAAAATCCTGTGTTTGTCAGAGGGCAGGCTCAGCCATGATCCAGTTGCCTCATGCTTCCTTGGCTTCCTTGTCCTAAGCTCTCCTCTCCTGCTATGTTGATACCACAGTCCTATGTCCTTAGTCCTTGTCATAGCAACCTTCCCTTGATCTTGCACTGCCTGTGAATGCTTACCTTCAGCTTCCTATTTCTTGAAAGACAGTCAGTTCTGTATTCTGACATTCAAAAATTCTCTTAACCTGTCCTTACCTTAAGATAAAAACTCCAGTAGACAAAAAAATGAGCAGATGAATATGAGTTCATCTCTTTCTTCCCTCTTTGGTGCCATAAACCCACCTTTCCCTTGTGTACTCAAGAAAGGAGAGAGACTATCCTGGGAGATCATGGGACATTGATAGCCAAATTGATTCAGAATTCATGTTGTGGTCATGATGGGCATCAGAAACCAGGAGAAAGCACTAGTGAGGGCAGAAAACTGGAGAAGATACTACACATGGGAAAAAAATTTAGTACAGACATCACCCATACTAAAATGCTTATAATTTTTAAAAAGTCTATAATTACACTATTTGAGCACTTCAATTGAAATATTGTTTTATATTAAAAGCATATTTCATCTCTTCTTTAGAATCACAGACTTTGAAATAAATGAGTTCTTTTATTATCAAGTTGGCTTTATGTTATACCAAATTAACTTTCATTAGTTTAATTACCCATTATATATTCAGCTTAAAAGAAAATGGCATCCATTTTGCCCAGCGTAGCAAATCAAAAGTTCTCATGGAAATGTACTACTTAATGCAGAGGACAATGCATAATTTTCTGGCAATGAAACTAGTTATCACCAGTAATAGTACTGAGAATAATTCTGGCAGTATAGGATCAGAATAAATGCATTTGATTCTAGCAATTTCTGTGGAGAAATTCATTGAAGAGAGAAGAGTAGCCCCATTCTTAATCCTCCCACTACAGGGGAGAATCATGTTCATATATTTTACCTTTTTCTGTCCACTGAATATTTAGGGTGCCTACAGTGACTGTACTCCACTTCATTCTTAACTTCAGTTAATTGTAAGACTCTAGCTGTCAAATCTTATTATGCTCAAGACAAAATTAAATCATGGACAATGCCTCCACAGGATGTCATTTCTGCCAGCTTCTTTGGAGGAGAAAAGGTTCAAACTTCTAACAGTAAAAGCCCTTCCCAAATTGTGAAGTGAGTCAAAAAAGCCCCAAAACACAACCACTCTCCTCCAGGGCCTAAAATAGTAACAATTATGGGGACACTTAGTGAAAAAATGCAGGGTGCCATGGATCTCTAAAATTATTTTGTGTAAAGAATTTAACATATTGAGGAAGGAGAGCAGACGTTATGGAGACCTTGACCTAAGAAGGTACTTCTTGTAGGTACGTTAAAGAGGCCATTTGTTTGTAGCTCCAGAGTGGGAATGAAGGAGAAAGACATTTTCTGTTGGAAAAAAACATTTGTGATGAACACACGTCTGACCTCAGATTTACACAAAAGTGTCTGAATTACTTTCATCTGACTTTAAAATGTTACAGTGTCAGAATAGAGCATGCTACTCAAAATGCAAACATAAACTGTAAACAAAAATAAAGAGAATGCTTTTACTTTAAAATAAATCAAAATGTTTTCATTGAAACTCAAATTTTTAGTTCTCTGTTGTTTTATTTGCAGCTGAATATTAAATTCCCAGGATATTTGGCACATACATTCAGGAAATAATTTATTTGTTTTGTATAGCTTAGAAAGGAAGATAACAGTTATGATATCAAATTTACAGATGTACTTATGATTTCTTTCTCTAAATTAGTATGGATAATACATTCCAAGTGACAAAAAGTTCTTCTCAGGTTTCTCCTGAGATGGATGTTTTGTTTTAGATGAGCTTACAGAGCAAGTAACTCAAAGAAATTTCATTTACATTTGTTTACACTTAACACAGCTTCATGCATCTCCATGCACAGGCACAAGCTTCCATTGCCATGGCCTTTTGAGTGTATTCTAGTCTTCCTGATTCCTGTGTATTGGTTTACTGCATTCAGAGTGGAACCCATTAGTGTACTCCGTGTCTGATGTGTTTGACACCATGTCATGATTTAACACCAGCCAGCAACTAAGCACAACACAGCCACTCTTTTCTCCCCAACAGCTCCATTGGGATGGACAAGAGAATTGGAAAAAAACAAAAACTCACGGGCTGAGATAAGAAGAGTTGACTAACTAAAATAAAATAAAATGTAACAACAGCAACAACAATAATAATAATAATAATAACCTATAATAATGAAAAGGAGCATAGCAACAAGAAAAAAAAAGAGATAAATTTAAAATAAAGAAAAAAAAGAAACAAAACCAAGTGATGCCCAATGCAATTGCTCACCACTCACTGACTGACACCTGAGCAGAGATCTGCCCCTCTCTGCCAATTTTGCACCCAGTTTAAATACTGGGCATGACATTCTGTGGTATAAAATAGCCCTTTGTCTAGTCTGAGTCAGCTGTCCTGGCCATGCTCCCTCCAAGCTTCTTGAGCATTCTTAGGCCACTTGTTGATGGGACAGAGTGAGAAGCAGAAAAGACCTTGCCTCTGTGCAAGCACTGCTCAGCAGTATCCAAAATATTCCTGTGTTATCAATATGTTTTTTAGTGCAAATCTAAAACAGCCCTGTACAAGTTACTAGGCAGAAAATTATCTCAGATGAAACCAGGACACACTCTTTCAATAGTAACTTGTTGATACATCACATGTTATGTGAAATAGTTATTAGTCTTCTCCAACATCTCAAATATTTGCATTCACTGTTCTTCTATTGTACAAGCAAAAAAACCCACCAAAAATCCATTAAGCTGTTTTAAAAATTAATAGTGATATTAATACTGTTATAAAAATGAAAATGTACATGCATTAGAATCTCTTTTTCTTTAGGAAAAAAAAAAAACCCAGCTTATTTTTGTCTGGAGCTTGTTGGATGACTGCATTTTCAAGGAAATGTCAAAATGCAGTCTTCATATTCCTCTCACCAGAGACTGAAAACCAAAACAACAGTCATTTCAGCCACACAGAATGATCATACTGAGCTGTACCAGGACAAAATCATTTTGTGGTTCTAAGAATTTTGAGACTGACCTACAGTATGTATTTAGGTGGTCCCTGTTGAAAGATAAGAGCCCTTCAAAAGTGCTGATTTTGTTATAACAGACAGAACAGAGTCCTCACACTGAAGAGTTATGCAAACACAGGTAATGTGTCAAAAATTGCCCATGGAACTGCTCTCACACACAAGTGTCTCCCATCTTCCCCTTTTCTACTACATACAACACTTGAGATAATTAAAATGGCAGAGAAATATTTGGGATGCAATTCAAAGCATTTAAATTGTAAGTAAATATTACCAAAAAATTGAGTTTCAAGCAGCTCTATGTCAAAGTAGGCACTGATTTTAAAATATATATCATCTCTTCGATTACTGTCAGTTGAGGTTAAGTATGGGACTAATTTCTTTTCTGGGTTAGGTTTAAAACTGGAGAGGTCAATGACTAGAAGAAATCAAAGCATATTAAAACCAAATTTAAGGAAGAGCTAAGATAGATAGAATCTATTAGTAGCGTTTTTTTTCCATGAAAGTAACAGCCAAACACAAATGCCCAAAAGAATGTACCTATTTTCAGACATGAGAATAACAACTGCTTATAAACTTCACATATCTACTATTTACAAATACATTCTCCAAAATTACTTACAGGAAGTAAGCTTCTGCTAGCTTGTGAAGGACAAGAGGTGTCCTTCTTGTCATAAATGAACTCTGAATGAACTCTATGTTTATCTCTGTACTGCTCAAAAATTAAAGTTTTTGTGCCTTATGGTTTTAGAAAGATCAAAATTGAGTCTGTCTGTATAAAGAAAAAGAATTGCATAAGTTTACCAATAATCTTATTTTATATTCCTTTATATGACATAAAATCTTTTAGATTGCATCCTGAGCATTTCAAATCTAAATGTTAATTAAGATTCACTGAAAACATTCAGTCAAAACTTATTTTGTACAACACATCATTTATGTAATTCCAAAGTGTTGTAGTAGACCATTTTAAAACTCTTTGTAGGATAATAGAATGATTCAAATATTTTTCATTGAAGTAAATATAAATCACAGCTCGACCACTCATAAACAAGCATTGTTACAAAAAATTGCTTTTTTTTTCTGAGTGAATTCTCTAATGCAGTGTTGATTTTTCCAAAGTATGCACTGGGAGAAGTGTTAGTGGCTTTATCTTTAGTTCAGAGCTGAGTTGAAAGTAAAGGTTATCCTGACAATTCCAGTTTTAAAGTGGCTTATATTTTACAAATATTATGTTCAAAGACCATGCTTTTCCTCAAACATCACATTCTGAAGGCACTTCACATTTATAAGACGACCTTCCGAAAAGAGCCTTGGAATCTGTGTAGGTAGACTTCAAACCTGGAGATTTTTGTTTGCTTAGGCTTCTTATTTCTCAGAATAAGCACATCTCTCTATACTTCTTTTTCTGATTTGCACCTTCCTCCCTTTTTAACAACTGATTTAAGCAGCTCCTGCTGAGTAATGGCCATGTGTTTATGTCGTTGCCAAGTGCTGATGGTGTGTGTGTTTGCAGATAGGGGAAGATGGAAGAGAAAAAGAGTAAGAGAATAAAACCAGGATATAGTATTATAAAACATTTACAGCTAAAGCTTCTACAGAATTCTAGTTTGAAACAACTGCTTCCACCAAGAAGAGCTTATCTCCGTTCTTTTCTCTTTCTCCAAACTCTTAATAGTAGCTCTGCTTTGAGTCTATGCCTTCAGCAGCTTCTGGTTTCATGCTTTCCAGTTTTCTAATCACACACAGATCTGGTAAACTTGCTAACTGCAGACACCTGCATGTATGATATTTGGTTTAAGATTCCTGTAAATATTTTAGCCGGATTTATTACTTGTCTTCCCTGTAGAATGCCATGCCTTTGAAAGAACATCAGCAAAGCATTTCAGTGATGAGTTTTGTCTGAGAGATACAGCATATTCCTACTGTTTATCGTCTTGGCCAACATTTATCATTTTTGGACTCATTGGTGGCTAGTCATAGATGTGAGTCTACTTACA
This sequence comes from Colius striatus, assembly GCF_028858725.1. Lineage (NCBI taxonomy): Eukaryota > Metazoa > Chordata > Aves > Coliiformes > Coliidae > Colius > Colius striatus. Next base: position 86,209,483 of record NC_084759.1, read on the forward strand.
GACAAAATGATGAGCAGAATGATTATAAAGTCTACCAATATCTCTACTGCTCAGTTCCTCTAAAGCCTTTGAAGAGCAGGAAGGTGTCCTCTCCAGATCTCTGTGCTCTGATGAACAGGGAAGCAGAAGGACTGGGAGTTGCCTAGAATGCAAAAGAAACCTTCACACTATTAATTTTTTTACACAGAAATAAATTCTAATCTATTATTTATCAAAGTTCAGATGTCCATTCAATGCTTGATCACTATAGAATTGTACATATTGTATTTATAGGGCAAGAATTGTAAGGAAAGAAAACATAGTTGATTTCTCTTCTCCTGCTTGCAATGTGATGGATTGTTATAAATCCAGATTTACTCATGAGGTAGTACTTATTGCCTCACAGAAAGTGGTGTAATTTTATCTAATGGGAACCTTTTATTTCTAGGAGTTTTATACATAAGAAAGTAGAACTAGTTCAGAAGTAGTCACTTTCTATATTAGCTGACCCCATACCTTTGTCCAAGAATTATTAATTTGCCATCAGTATTGCCTTTAAAAGTCAGTTCACTACCAGATCTATATTAGGATGCAATCAAACTCTTACTCAGCTCCATGTTTCGTTGTTGACGTGAGGTAATCTATTTTCTGTGTGTTAAAACTAGGCTAATCTCTTTTTAGGGTTGAAATGTCGACACTGCAATCTGACAAATGTTTTGATTGACTTCAGACATGCTGTTGGGACATTTGAGAAACTGACTTCTAAAAGTTGCTTGGTACATTTGTCTTTGCAACTATTCCTTTGTTCTGTTCATACAGCATGCTGCAAAGTGAGTTATTTTCTTTCAGTTCATAAAGTATAACTAACCAATCATGTTTCTATGCAAAATTTAAAAATAATATCCATAATTAGATAAGAATCAAATAAAAAAACCTGACAAAGGATGTTCTACCCTAAGTTCTGTTAGATATCACAAAAGAGCAGAACAGCAGGACAGATCAGATAAAAGATAAAAACATAAAGAGATGAGGGACAACTAACTTAACAGGGAGAGCTGAATTTGAGATGAGACAAGAAATTGTAATGGAATTGAAGGACAAAGACAAAGACAAAAAAAGATATAGAAAGGAAAAGGAAAGGCTGAACAGAGACTGGTATTGTTCAAGCTGCAAGATAAAAAAAAAAAAAAAAGGTCGACAGAAGAAGGATTTTTTTGAAGCTTCTACAGCCACCGTTCTACCGATCTGTGTTTCCTCAAAAAAAAAAAAAAAGTGTCAAAGGGGAAGGGTAGATTTGTGTGTGACTTACTGGTTAATCCTTAACCATTTTTAGGCCTTACTTTGTAGAAGTAACTGCAGATGGTTGAGAATTAAGGAAAAACATTTAAATAAATACACTGCAGATTGTTGAAGAGTAAGTTTTTCATTAGAAATTTTCTCTTGTGTATTTATCTTATTCTGGATTAAGTAACATTTAGTTTTTATTTTTCTTTGGCATGCAGAGACCATTCAGTTATATAATAATCATCAACAAGTGTTCTATTATAAGCATCCAAAAAGACTCAATATTCAGAACAATGCACCTCACCTCCATGAAATAAGTTTTGTATAATATTAAAAGGAGACAAAGGAAGGAATTGTCGCAGAATCCCTTATGCTAGCCTGCAGTACATAAAAACTGGGCTACAATTTTTAGGCCTTTCACAAGCCTCATCTCGTTCAGTTTTGGGAAGTTAGCATCTACACTAACCAGACTTCACAGTGCATTTCTTTTTGCTATCTATTTTGATTCCTGTAGTGTCATTACAATATTAAAATGGATTTCAAATACATGTAAGCATCTGCAGGCTGCAGCAGGTTTGGCTGGTTTCTAGTGGTCGTTAAAACATGGACACAAAACCACCATTGCAAAGTACAACTAATGTTAAAAGCAATCATCTCTGCCACTTAAAAAAGTTGGAGTGGCCACTCTATAACTTAGGATGATGCTTGGTTAACATATACAACCACATGTGGTACAGGAAAAGAATGTTCTCCTCTAGTGAAGTCCATTTATTAAAGCTCTGAGAGTAGTGATTTTAGTTCTCAAACAGATGTCTAGCCTCCTGCAAGCAGATAGAATTTAGATTGGAACCGAGTGTGTAACTCTTAGTTGAATGGTGAGATATATTAAGTTATGCCAAGACACTCCAAGAATGAGGAGATATTTGTCCATAAATGTGCAATCAATTAAATAGATTCTTCCAGTAACAAAAATAAATACATCTTTTAACATTTATATTATGATAATGGGCAACTGAACTATACTAACAAGTTATCTTCAATGCCGAAGAGGTATTTCCTTAGAATCCTACAGCACAATGCTGTGGCATCAGAAATACTCTTCAGTGAAAGTACCTACAAAGGAACGCTGCCACTTTATTTCTCTGGTGTGCTTAGAATTTCTCAAGGAGAATTAACTTCTAGTTCTCTGTACATATATTGACAGATATTGGTTTTGCTTTAAGTAAACAAGCAGAATCCCCAGACAAACAGGGATAGCAATATTTGGTTCTATTTTAATAAATTAGAGGTTGATTTATTCTTTTTAACTAGTCAAATAAGAGCAAAACTGGCAGCTTGGAAAAAATGTTAATGCATGAGAAAATTAGTATTGTATCCTGAGTGACTAAATCCTACCTAATTAATGCTAGCATAAATCCAAAGGAATTCTGTGGAAATAAAATTACTTATACTTTCTTTCTCTGGACTAATGGACTGTAACACTTGATCTGCATTGTATAATACAATGGAATTTACTTTTTGATATGCAAAATATTTCAACTGCCAGGACTCTCATGCAAGAAGAACAGAAGAATATGAGCAGGTGCCAACAGGAACTTTGAAGGCAGTACATTTTCATCAAATAGTCTTAACAAACCCTACTTGCATTAACTTCACTGAGAATAAATGTCTCTCAGTTTTATCAGAGCAGAAATATCAGTTCATTTGGAGCAGGCAGAAGAGTACTTACTTGATGGGAAGCTTGAACAATTTGTGTCTTCATATGTTTTTTTGACAAATGTTACAGAAGAGACAGGTGACAAAATTTTAGCTTTTAACATTGTGCCAATCTGATGAAGCATGTGTTTACTTCATAAGTAGCCCATTTCTGCATGACACAAACTGAAGTACAGGACACTACACAAAAATATTACAATCTTAAAGGACTAAATCAATAGCAAAGAAATAACAAAAAAATCATTATTCAAGGCCACATACATGTGATAGAACTCATAAGGTTGTAATTCTTCCCTCTGCAAAGTAATAAAATATTCACAATCAACCAACACATGCTCAAAGATGTCACTATGCTATTTCTACAATTCACATAAACAGCACTTAAACCTAAAAGATAATGAACCCAACCCCTTAGGCTTACATATATATTCAGTCTAACTTGTTTGTCCTAAGGCCAAGTCTGGCATTTTATCGTTTTAATCACCCAATCATGTGTAATGAACTAATTTGCTACAACATCTCATTGAATTCCTTGCTGCGACATGTTTACTGTTACTCTCTTCTTGCCTCCAATAATTTTTCATACAGATTAGAAAAACAAATAGAAGACATGCCCTAAATAAACTAGGAAAACAAAAGTTGTTTCCTTGTCATTATATCTTAACATTACCATCATCCAACCCTTACAGATGTCCAGAGAAGTACACAGTACTTAACATCATTTCACTTAAATCAGACTAAAAACACAGTACGATCATCAGAACAGCTGAAAGGGCCAGTGTTAAACTTTAGTTGTTGTGAAATATTAATTGTGAGAAGAACCTTCAGAGGCTCAAAGTCTTCAAGCAGGCTAGGCACTGAAAGGGAAATAGCTCTTTTAAAACCAGAACTTCTATTAGTAGCCACAATATGAACCTGCAGACAAAGGATTGAGAAGTGTGGAAGCATGTGAGTGGATGTAATGAAACTATGTGACTGCTTGGCTAAACCATCTTTCATCATAAAGCAAGCCTGATTGACTCTATTATATGTTAATAAATATGGCTGACTATATTCTGAGTTATCCTTAAAGGCTTTTTTTCCAAACATTTTGCCTTAGGTCAATAGAATCTGTTCTTTTCATGCTAATGTTATAGATAAGCTCTCATTTCACATTATTGCCAGTAAAATACCTGCGTGAACCTAGCAACAAAGACTTGACTGTCATGCAGCTCAACAACTCAGAACAACAAAATGGATTCCTTTTAATGAGAACTTTCCATTTATAGGAAAAAGTATAAACATTAAAGAAAGGCAGCTGATTTTATGATAGAAAATACAGTGGGGAAACTGATAATACCATGAAACATTTATATGCCCAATTAAAGAAACGAACATTCTCTCAGATAACACTCTTTTGTTCATGTGGATTTATGAAGACTCTCTTCACATCTATTTTGCTGAAAATAAATTAGTTTTGTGGTTCTTCAAGGTCTAGAAATTTACTATAAATGATGATCACCACCACTCATTACTTCACTGCACATTAACTGTGAGAACTAAAGTTACAGCTAGTAAGACGCTCTAGCAAGTGCCCTAAGTAGATACATATGCAAAAATATATGGTTGCAAATATGCCAAATACGTAATTTTAGATAGAGAGGTGATCACTCAGAAAAGCAAACATTTTTCACAAAGAGCTAGAAATGAATAAATAATCACAACTTACTTTTATCTAGTTGCACTTCTCTGATGAGCAGAACACGTTTTATTAGGTTGCAAATCTGATCTATCATTTTATTAGATTATCTAGTTATAATCTAGTGTAGCACCTAGCATAAACTAAGCTTAGCTAGCATAATATTAGCATAAGTCCATGATTTTTTCTTTCTATATGTATTAGAAGTAGACACAAATGTGATCTATCCTAAACAACAGAATAGTTTTGATGTGCTCAAGGAACTTGATAGACAAACAATGCATTCAATATCAGGAAGAGTCAAAGTGTCGAGGAGTATACAGACTATGGCCATGCCAAATGAGAAAACATTCCAGTTGTACAACCTAAGCATCATCAAGGTATTCTCTATCCAATCTTAAAGCTAAAGACACATAAGAATATTTGAGTAACTGAGAGTGTCTGAAAAATGTTCTTGGGAGGGATGTCTCACCACCCTTTACCAGGATCTGGGTAGATGTCTCTAATCTTGGGGAACCCAGGGAGCAGAAAAGAGCCTAGGACCCTATGACAGGACTGCACGGCTCACTCAGTCCTAGGTCTGTATCATCTTTACAGTGGAACAGGAAAGTTGTGTAACTCAAAATATTGCTTGTATATGTGATTAAAATGCTTTGGTACCCAAATCTATTTAGCTTCCATGCTGTCATTTGTTCTTAAACATTGATAACAAGATCCTTGAGAAGACATTTAAGTACTTGGAAAGTCTTCTTATTTTCACAGAAAAATGTAACATTTATATGAGTAAGAAAAATGTAGCCCTCTTCTAGATAAGCAAGACAGAGAAGAAACTCTGGTTATTGTCATAGCACCTCTTCCAAGCTGAATGTATGCAGGGATAATATCAGACAAAGAATTTGCATAACTTCCAACACAATATTGACAGCACCATCATATTTTTATCTTGCTGTAATTGACAACTTATTTATGGAAGAAAATTATTTGGCAAGCTGTCTTCATAACAGACTTCTTAGAATTGTTTTTATTACGAATTGCTTTCTGTACCTGCGATTCATAGTATCACAGAATCACTGAACAGATGCACTCTGAAAAAATGTTATTTGTATCCCATTTTGATGCATCCTACAGCATATCGGATGGTCTTTTAGGGAATTTTTAAGTGCAAGTTAATTTTATACAAGATAAAGAAGTGCATAATTTTTTAATGCATTGTCTAATATCAAAACTGTCACAATACTGCAAGAGCAGGCAGGTGCAACATAATACCTCAGCTGAAAGATGTGAAAGTTTCAAGATATATCTGGAATTCTCCAGGCTGGCAAATTGTGAAGTTGATGATAGTTTTATAGGTTTTCAGTCTGCATCAGGAATTCCAAATCTTAAACAATGTTAGATGGATATTAGACTAAAAGGAAATGAAATATGGCTTCAAGTTATAAACCATCTGGTTTAATACTAATCTGACGGATATTTTTGGTATTATTTTGGGAAATGATAGCGTGGCAGCATGTGAGCCACAAAAGGAAAAAAAAAAGCAAAACATGGAGAGTATATTAGTGGTAGATAAGAGTCATACTCTGAAGGCAGACACGGGTGTGGGAGAAGGGAGTGGGTTTTGGTCACACATACCAAATTAAAAAAACTGGGCACCCTGTAAATGCTCTGTCCTTTGACAACAGCTTGCTGCTTTTGGAGCCTCACTTACTGTCTCCCTCCTTCATAGTGGAAAAGGATTAGTAGGTACTTCTTTTATGAAATATGCAAAGCCAATTTACAAATCAGGGCACAGCATAAATACAGAGCTAGGGACAGTCCCTGTGCTAAACAGATTACAGTAAAAAAATAGATGAGATAAAGATTACTATATCCTTCTTACATATGAGGTAAAGAAGCTCAGTTCATATGAGTGAGTTTTTCCACAAAAAGAGAATAGTGGATCACAAACTTCAGCCTAGATACTTTGAATATTGTTCTTATAATTTGTATTGTCAATATTCTTCATGATGCCCATGGGGGCTAGGTTCTCACGAGTCTTCCTCTCATCACAGTACCCCCACTGCCAAGGACTCAACTCAATTTTCTGCAGAAAATTGTGTCTAATGCACAAAAGAAGCCATCGAGAGCTTAAAAAAAAAAAAAAAGGGGGTCTCTTCTATTCCCCACATGTATTTTTCTCACCCTGCCCAGTCACAGACATTTTCATATGTGTATATGAAAATAAAAAAGCATATGAGTCGTCACATGATATTTCTGTGAGAAAAGTGCATGGACGAAAGGTAGGTCAAGGATGAGAACTGTAATGGTGAAAATCAATCAATAAGAAAACTCAAGTGTTTGTTACAAAGCTATAGCCTTGGCTGTGAGGGACACCAATGCTACTGGAGAAGCTCTGCATCATTTGTCATGCTGCAACACTAAAGCCACTATTCCGAGGGAATGCTGCTGTGCTATCCAAGTGAGGCAGAAACCAAGATTTAATCTTCATTCTGATCCTGTAAGTACTCTTGGGAGAAAAAAGAAATCACTTTGAGGCTAGCAGTTGGCAGTGTCAATGCTAAATGCTCACTTCACAAAAAAGCATTCTTGGAAGACAAAAATACAATTCCTCTTTTTTTCTCTCCCTTTGCACCGTAGGGGATGATGTTCATACATGGGACCATTCAGGAAGCAGCAGTTAACCATTTGACATTCTTCAAGATAGATATAAAGAAGTAGTAGTGGTAAGAATATGTCTGTCCTTGAGCCATGCACATGCAAAACAAGGTGTGGGGATATTCCTGACAGGAGCAAGTTATTACTGAACCTATATGCTTACATAATTACTAGATTAGAATTCTGTATCTTACAGTTTATATTTCAAATCATGTCCAGACAGATGCAATCTAGGCCCTCAGGAAAACAACAGGGTTGAGATGTTCATTTGAGTTCAGAAATATAAAAGCTCTAGCAGGCTGTCAGGAGTTTTAACTCTGACTTAAGACAAAGGTCTGAAAAAAAGATTGTTTTAAAAGAAAAGAAACATCTTTCTTTCTTGTACCTCCGCCATCTGTCTGAGAAGAAAATGAAGTGAAAAGACCATTCAGGCTGACACAATCCTACACACCAGCAGTGAAGGCACCAATGTGTCATCGTCTATCTCAGCAGGAATTAATTTATCCAACTTACTCATTGATGAAAAAAAAATTTGGAAGCTATGGATGCTAAACTGTGGAGTTATGGTGCTGCCACTATAGAGAAGTAAACATTTAAATTGTCTGAATGCTAAAAAAGGAAGCCACACAGCAATGTGCCGGTTTTAATGTGTAACATTCAACAGTGGGAATGGTGTTGAGGCATGCATATGTCTACATTGCTATTGTGTTCAGATGAAGAGTGTCTACAGGGCAGTGAGCCAGTATCATACCCCGACTGGATTGCTAAGAAAAAAGAGGAATTGAATAAAGATGAAATAACAGCAATCATGTTCAAATACCAGAAATATTTGTTTGACTGGAGTGGTACTCTCAAGGCCAGTGTGGAAAGAGACAATCCAGGGAACACTGGGTCTCCGGGAGGCGAGTTTGCTTTTCGTTTGAGAGGCCAGGAGTTTCACAGTGCAAAGAATGGCCACGCTCCTGCTATCAAGGCAGATCTCTGGAAAGAGGAAAAGGGCAGCAGAATACAAAAAGTGCTATGCCCTGACTGGAATAGGGAGAATTTTATTAAGGCTGTTAGTAATTTTTAAAGAAATATGATACTTCAGAGAGTCCTCTTTCAATTCAAGAAGAAGGAGGGAGATCTGACTTTCAAGAGAACAAACATTTTTCTGGCAATTTTGAGGCAATTATGTTTCTACAGATTGGGGTAAGGTGCTTGAGGTTCTCCTAAGGCAAATTAAAACAAACACATTCTCCAAAGAACTGGCTAGAGCATAAAATTATAAAATCATAGGGATTGGAAGGGACCTTTAGAGATCATCTAGTCAAAACCACCTGCCGAAACAGGTCCACCTAGACCTGGTAACACACGAACACGTCTAGGCAGGTTTTGAAAACCTCCAGAGAAGGAGACTCCACAACCTCCCTGAAAGGCTTGTTCAAGTGCTCCATCCCCCTCACAGTAAAATAGGTTTTTCTTATGTTTAAATTGAATCTTTTGTGTTCTAGCTTCACCCATTACCCTTTGTCCTGTCACTAGATACAACAGAAAAAAGTGATGCCCCAACCTCCTGACACTCACTAGTTAGGTATTTGTAAATATTAATGAGATATCCCCTCAGTCTTCCTTTCTCTAGACTAGTCAAAAGAAATCACTTTGAGGCTATGGGAAAGGCTATGGGAACTGGGGCTTCTCTAGTCAAAAACCTTGCTTGAAGTCAAGGTAGATGACATTTGCTGCTCTCTCCTCATCTAGCCAGCTCGTCATGGCATCATACAAGGCTATCAGATTGGTCAAGCAGGATTTCCCTTTGGTGAATCCATGTTGACTACCCATGGGAGCCATCTTTTCCTTCAGTTGATTACATGTGCCACAGCCAGATCATTAGCAGACAGCTAGGTCACTGTAGTGATGGAGAGACAAATTTTCAAAGACTAAGAGGGGATAATGTAGAGTATTTCTAAAATTCAGAAAGCCATTGAATTGGCTGAAAGCAAGTCTGAGAGCAAAGACCTAGCCTGCAGGGCTGTAGTCTACAAAGCAGAAACCTATTTGCAAGCTTATTTGTATTTTGGTTCTCCCTAGCCATATCCATTTGAACATTCTGGCTGACAGAGGTCCCATTGTACAGCCTTTTGCCTGTTCTAAATATAATTTTAAAAAAAACCACTGAGAAGGGGAAAGCTCTTTGCATCAGATGCTGGTGATAATGTTTCTGTCAAACAACCTCTGCTTATTCATTGGAAGTCTTTTGTTCTTTCATTTTTTACTGGCAATTCATGACCTTGTAGCTACAGCAGCTGTGTAGCTGTGTAGTGCACTGACACAAAATGCGCTAGTACTACCACCACCTGGTAGTACACACAAGTTACTGAGTACATACACAGACACATTACTGTCATCAATGTGGAGAGTCTAGTGAAAAAGTCTGTACTGTAAACAGTTGTTCTGTTTTTCTACAGATACTATGGACAATCCTTTGTAATCCATACATAAAATGATTTTATACATTCTCTTATTTAAAAATACTTGTTTCCTATCAGTCTATAATTCATTTTGACACCAGACATAAACCAAATTTGGTTGCTGTTATCTCTAAGTATGTAGTGAATGCACTATTCAAATGTACAGGGAGTATCAGCTCAAAAACTGAAGACCCTTCTTGGTCTTTTTTAGACTGCCAGGCACCAAATCTCAGTGTAAATCAATTCAGTATTGTCTTTGGTGTTTGGTGCCCATAAACTGCAAAGGTGCTTCCTGTTCTGCAAATTTAGATGTCTCTTGTTGACTTGTCTAGTATTTATACCATTTTTTAAAAGAGCATGTCTTAGTACGACATGAAAAGCTAGAATATCCTGGTTATCCAGATAGCTGGTGATCACAGAATCACAGAACAGTAGGGTTTGGAAGAGACCTCTAAAGACCATCTAGTTCAACTCCCCTACTAAAGAAGTTCACCTCAATCAGTTTGGCAGGAGCACATCCAGTGATGATAGTGTTAGGACAGTCACACCATGAATAATGCAATGAGCAAGTAAATTCCTATGCTTCTTCAAAGATAAATGGTTTATACTTGCTACAGCCAAACAAAAGGGACTACTGGGATAATTTTTCTAATGTATTTGTTTTGCAAGCAGACACAGAGGAAACTATTTTTCTAATGGAATTTGGCCTTTTTGGCTTAATTATGTTTGACTGCTCTGTGTTCCATGTGAGTGATTGGGTAGTGGTTGCAAGTTTCTTTTTCTTTGGTTGAAATTAGTAATGCTGTTTCTGAGTGAGATATAGCGTATTTGCTTTTTGTGTTGTAGCTATATGAAATACAGGTTGCTTATGAGAGGTTTTGTTGTTAATGTAAGTGGGCAAGCACATTTTAATTCATGGCAATACAGCTGTGTTTCATCTAAACTGGGTTTTACAGACTGGTAGAAGAAATTTTGAAAATACATTGCTCTCTATTTTCAAGATAAATTCTACGTAGTAACATGTGTTAGGAAAACATAATTTCTTGAAACTGTTGGTACTTAAAAATTTCTCCAGTCCATCTCCATTTGGCTGAATGACAGAACATAGACGGTGGTGATTTGAGAATCTAGTTGGAGGCTTGTGGTCAGTGGTGTTCCACAATAATCTGTTCCAGGAAGTCTTATTCAACCTATTTATCAGTGACCTGAGTGAGGGGACAGAGGGTTCCCTCAGCAAGTTGGCTGATGACACCAAACTGGGAGGACTAGCCAATTCCCCAGAAGGCTGTGCTGCTATTCAGCAGGATCTCAACCGGCTTGAGAGTTGGGCAGAGAGGAACCTCATGAAGTTCAACAAGGACAAGTGCAGAGTCCTGCACCCAGGGAGGAAAAATGCCATGCACCAGTACAGGCTGGGGGTTGACCTGCTAAGGAGCAGCTCTGCAGAGAGAGACCTGGGAGTCCTGATTGATAATAAACTGAACACGAGCCAGCAATGTGTCCTCGTGACCAAGAAGGCCAATGGCATTCTGGGATGCATCAAGAAGATCAAGTGTGGCCAGCAGGTCAAGGGAGGTTTTTCTCCCCCTCTACTCTGCCCTGGTGAGGTCTCATCTGGAGTCCTGTGTCCAATTCTGGGCTCCCCAGCTCAAGAGGGATAGAAAATATCTTCCTTATAAGGAAAGGCTATGGGAACTTCACTTTCATTCTGTGAAATATGTCTCGCTTGCTGTGAAGGAGTGGCGGTCTCCAAGTTGCTTTCACTCATAGCTCTGTAAGTCTTCTATCATGGATAAGGTCTCCTGGAGCAGGTTCCAATCAGAGTGGTTTTTATTGAAAGAACATACCATGTAACTGAGAACACAGCATCCAGGCTGTTAGTGTTCATCACAAACAATTTTAGAAGCTAAAGCATTCTGGCTGACAAACAAAAAATCAGTCCTCATGAAATCTTGTCATTTTGGGTAGGAAACATTACTGCATCCTCAATCCACTTTAGCACAAGGAGTTTTCATGGATATTTCTGACAAATTCTCACAAGGGAGAATGTCTTCAGAAGGCAAAACTTCTGTTTTAACATAGGGATTCATTTTACTTGGTATAACTAATGCTGCTTTGGAAAAAAACAACATGTCCATTTTTAATGCTAAACACATTGAAGGAAATCATTGAACAATGAGCAAGTTTCATAAATCTTCACAAAAACCAAAAAGGTAAAATGTGACTTGAAGGTCTTCAAGACCTGCCTGGATGTGTTCCTGTGCGATTTGATCTAGGTGGACCTGCTTCTGCAGGGGGGTTGGACTAGATGATCTCTAAAGATCCCTTCCAACCCCTATCATTCTATGATTCTATGACTCAGCTGAACCAATTGTGAATGTCAAGCATGAAGACTGTAAATTAAAAGGGGAAGACTATGGTTTTAACTAAGTATCTAATGGATTTGTATGAACTGCCCATCTTAATCGGAGAGTATAATTCAAGGCAACACAGTGTTCCAAGATCCTGAGATGTATCAGAATTTCACCTCTAAGAATTAAAAAGTGATACAGTTTCAGGCATATCTCCATATTATTAACTCCAGAGCAGACATCTCAGAATTTGAGCCAATGTGAGGAATGCAGAACAAAAGTCATTGTGCCAGGAAAAAGAAAGAAGATTGAGTGGGCAAGCACTAATCCCTCCTCTCAAAATTCTCATATGCTTCATCCAGTAACTTATTAATGCACAAACAGTCCTGGGAAGAGGCATATGAAATTTGGTCCGTCTAAAGTCACTATTCTCATCTCTAGACTAGAAGCTACTTTTAATTTGTACTGGTTTTGGTGGGGATAGAGTTATTTTTCTTTACAGTAGTTTCTATAGTGTTATATTTTTTATTTGTGATCAAAACATTGTTCATAACATAGGGATCTTTTTTCCTGTTGCTGAGCAGTTCTTACATGGTGTCAAGGGCTTTTCTGCTTCTCACCGTACCCTGTCAGTGAACAAGCTGGAGATGCACCAGAAGTTGGGAGAGAGCATGGCCAGGTCAGCTGACCCCAACTGACCGCAGAGATACTCTATACAATATGACCTCATGCTCAGCAATAAAAGGTGTCAGGAAGGAGGAAGGAGGAACATCTGAAGTTATGCCATTTGTCTTCTCAAGTTACTATTATGCATTATTAAGTCCTGCTTTCCTGTCAATTTTTCTGCCTGACAATGAAAAACACTGAATGAATTCCTCATTTTGCTCTGCTTGTGTGTGCAGCTTTTGCTTTACCTATTAAACTATCTTTATCTCAGACCACGAGTTTCTCACTTTTGCCTGATTCTCTTCCCCATCAAGTGACTGTGAGGCGCTTAGCTGCCTACCCAGGTTAAACCACCTGGGTTAGTTAAACCACCACCACCACATTGTTTGAACTTGTTTATCATTAGGGCCCAGAAATTTCTCAGTAATGGTAAGCACAATGTCTAACTTTTCTAGCCTTCTTAGTAGAGGGCCATCTTGGGAAGATGGGTTGCTCATATTAATAAACCCATGGTCAGGAAAATGTAAGTCTACTTAGGAAAAGGCTTCAATCTCTATGCTGTAATTAAAAGGTGGTTTTATGCTGCTATTTGCTGTGAAAACAGATAGTTGTCAAACCCTAACAAGGAAATTTTATTGGATAAATCTCTGTTATTTTTAACAGCAGATCTAAGCCGTATAAGTGCAATCCCTCTCTGATCTAGTGCCTAGTAGAAAGAGCTGGGACCACTAACTTCCCTCTGTGTGCCATTTTATTATCAGCTGTTATGGGAGTTGGTACTGAAATAGGATGTGAATACCAAAGTCTCTGTGTAGACTGCAGTCCCTCTGTCACTTGAACACATGTGGAAATCATATCCCAAATTGTGGCAATTATTTTTTTACAATTAGATTATTATAAACATCAAATAAAATACCATCAGTGTTTACACTTTGTATCTTTACCACATAAAGTTATTTCAATACAACCTAAACTAAATTAAGTAAATTTATAATCAGTATTATTCCTGTCAGTGGAAAGAGATAAACATAGGAAAGTAGGTAAAAGAAGGAGAAAACTAACCTCATCCACTCCTTCTCTTCACTGGGCACCTGTACACATGAGCCAGAAGAGAGAGACAGGGAACAAAATGTAGTCCCCTTAGTCCAAGGGGAAATAGTATGCAACCTGTTGCTCCGCCTTCACACACACAAGTTGATGAGGCTGGATGGAATCCACCTGAAGGTGCTGAGGGAGCTGGTGAAAGTACTTCCCAAGCCACTTTCCATCATCTACCAGCAGTCCTGACTCACCAGGGAGGACTCAGCAGATTGGAAATTGGCGAATGTGACACCCACCTACAAGAAGGGCCAGAAGGAGGATCTTGGGAACTACAGGCCTGTCAGCCTGACTTTGGTGCTGCGGAAGTTTATGGAACAGATTATCCCGAGTGTCATCCCGTGGCACATACAGGATAAGTAAAGGTTCAGGCCCAGTCAACATGGCTTTATAAAGGACAGGTCCTATTTGAGCAATCTCATCTCCTATGACAAGATGATCTGCTTAGTGGATGAGGGAAAGGTGTGGATGTGGTCTTCCTGGACTTTAGTAAGGCCTTCAACACAGCTGCCCATGGCTTGGATAAACATACTCTGAGATGAGTGGAAAACTGTCTGGATGGCTGGGCCCAGAGAGTGCTGGTGAATGGAGTTAAATCCAGTTGGCAACTGGTAATCAGTGGTGTTCCCCAGGGCTCAGTGCTGGAGCCTGTTTTGTTTAATGTTGTCCTGGTTTAGGCCCATCAGGGAACAAAGACCACGATTAGCCTCAAGTACCGAAGACCTGAGGATTGCCAAAGGGCAGGGAGAGCTTAATTGCTGCTTAAGGTCCAGGACAAAACAGACCAGGCTACTCGGCTTGGGGAAGAAAACAGAAAATAATTTAATGCAACATCAACTAAAACATAACCTTAAAACCTCAAAACATAACCAAAATAAATCAACAGAGTGGCACAACAATGAAGAGTCTGACCAGCCCTCCTCCTGGGCTCAGAGCCCTCATCCTGGTGTCCAGGTGGCCAAGAAGGTGACCAAGAACATCCTGGCTTGTATCAGAAATACTGCAGTGAGGAGGACCAAGGAAGTGATTGTCCCCTTGTACTCGACACTGGTGAGGCTGCATCTCAAATACTGTGTTCAGTTGAGGGTTCCTCACTACAAGAAGGAAATTGAGGTGCTGGAGTGTGTCCAGAGACAGTCAAAGAATCTACTGAAGGGTCCAGAGTATAAGTCTTCTGAGGAGCAACTGAGGGAGACGTGATGTCTAGCATAGAGAAGAGGAGGCTGAGAGGTGACAATGATCACTCTCTACAACTACCTGACTGGGAATTTTAGGGACGTGGGGATCGATCTGTCTAGTAATGAATGATAGGACACGAGGGAATGGGATCAAGTTGCACCATGGGAGGTTTAGATTGGAAAACAGGAAGAACTTTTTTACCAAGAGGGTTGTTAAGCATTGGAATGGGCTGCCCAGGGAGGTGGTGGAGTCACCATCCCTAAAGATATTCAAAAGATGCATATAAATGGTTTAGTTAGTGATGGGCTTGGCAGTGTGAGGTTAGTGGTTGGACTCAATGATCTTAAAGGTCTTTTCCAACTGTAATGATTCTATGATTCTATGATTCTTTTCAGTGAAAGACAGTGTACTCATAACTTTATGGTTTTTGCTGCAGGGAATAAAGTAAAACCAAATATCCATTCAACCATCCCGAAATGATTCTTCTCAGTTAAAACTAATAAATATTTGATCCAAATTAAGCATGTGAAAACAAAACGCAATTGCAAATTAAAACCAAATTAAAACGACCTAGTGCTAAAAAGCCAAAAATAATCTAGGTACATTCTTTCACTCTGTTCATTCTTTAGGTCAAAACCAGTGACAGCATCTAATCTAGGGGTTGTGAACTGTAAAACACCACAGAGTTATAGCTGATGTACTTCATAGTTTTGGACTTGCTTTCCATGTCAGTGTTCCCCAGACAAGATCACTTCTCTGCCCTCAACACAGGAGGTATACAGCCGTGAAACCTAGTGGACCACTCTATGTTTAGGATCTTTTCAACATTTGAGTAAATATCTTGTCATACTCCCTTGAGGCACTATCTCCAGAAAGTTCATTGTTCCACAGCAGGAATGCAAACTGTGCTACACAGAGCTGGTTTTAGAGAAGTCCTATGCGTGAGAGGAGCTGCCACTCAGCTAGTCACAGCAAATGGTTTCACAACCAATATATATCTTGCCAGCAATAAGGAGGATATATGCACACATATACACACACACATATAAAAATACATATTTATGTATTGTGTGGTCAAATGTAAATACACATACACATATATATGTGTGTTTATATATGTATATATAAACTTTTGAATATACTCATATTTATATCTCTGTATCATTTTTTGAAATGAGAGCCTCTTAAGCCACAAATGATGTGCACATGGATGTGAGAGGATGGGAATGGATGTAGAACATCATATGGACTCTTGAGATGTTGGCCATATGATAATCTGTGAAATATAATGCAATATTTACAGTTTCAAAAATGGAGAGAAGAGTAATTGGAAAACTATGACATCAGACTCTATTTTTATGGCCACAGGGTCTCTGGGCTTGATAATCAATCAATACTTGTGGTGATAAAGAAATGAATCACTTTTTTTTATTGTGTGCTTGCTAAACAAGTTCAGTTTACTGCACACAACAACTCTTTGGTCAGTTCTTCCTTGGAAGCCATTTCTGATACTATTATCAAAATATGAACAGGAAAGAACTCTGGGGTCTGGTATTAGTAAAATGAAAGAGTTTGTCTCTTCTCTCCCTCAGCCAAGAGTTTCTCCTTCTTGCCTTCAGCAGTGAGTTTTTCATTTAACACTCCAGTGCCTCACCAATAATAAAAAAATTAAATCATCCAGACCACTGAATGGGCAAAGACATCTCCAGGATGTGACCTTCATACTGTTAAATTCACAAAATAAACTTCAGTTTCCTCCTCTCTTTTAGGTTTAGAATTTCAAATTGCATACTTAAGATTGTTGCAAAATCAGATTGGTATGTGGTGTATTCCTCTGAGGGTCCATCTTCTAATAAAGCTCACTAAGGTCCACCAAAGTACTACAGTTTTTACCTAAGTATGTGAATATTCCTAGTGATTGTAATGGCATTCAAGCAAATTACAGGTGTTTTGGTGGACAAGGATGAAGTCAAGTGTATACCTAAAATGAACAGTTACTTATTTTTTTCTTAAAGCTCAGGTTGAATATGTAAAATTTTGATGTTTGCATTGTTCCATAGACTTCACTGATTTAGAGTTTTCCACTGTAGTTTTACTAGTTGTATTTATTCATTACCTTAGCAAAGTTTATGAGGATTAGCTCTAGAGAAACCTAATTTTCCTGACATATCAGAAAAATACTTCTGATATGTAAAATCCTCTTTCCCTAAATAGCTAATGCTAATGCAATTTACTACAATCCAGTGGTCTCATTTACTTTGAAAATGTATTTTTGATCCATGTAAATTTCACTACGGTCAAACATCCATACTAAGACATCAGTATCTTTTCTGTAACATCAGAAAGCCATGTCAAGAGTGACTAATGAGATGCTTTATTAGGCATGGCTACTTCATATCAGAGTCAAGTGCATCAGCAAAGAAACAAGGAAGATTCTGTTGTTGCTGGTGCTAGGCAAGTCTCACAGACAAATAAACTCCATTCTTCTGCGCTATCAGCCCACTATCTTTTCAAACAGTATATTATATTCATTTGAGAGAATTCTGGCAAGGAAGATTTTTCCTTTTATCCTTGTGAGATATTTCAAATTTCGTGTGTCACCATCTACAAAATTAATATTTCACACATGACAAGATTCATATAAAAATGTCACGTAATAATGCTTGACATAAAACAAACTCAGATTACATTTAGAGAAAAATATATATGGAGAACAAGAATTTAGGATTGAGTGGAGCTGAAAGCTGAGGTACTACTTCAAATTGAACTAGAAGTAATTGTGGTTTAATTTTTATTCATTTGAGTTTTTACCATTTGCTAAGGTGTTAAAAGCTATGAATGTAACCAGTGAGCAAGAAAAAAGTCAATATTGCAAGTGAATCTGATTTGTAAAGGAAGTGATATAAACTGAACCAATCAGAAGTGCAGGTATGCAGTTGTCGAAGAAACGAACTGACTGGAGCCTATATCAATGTTATATTAGCTAATTTATGTTGAAAGAGAAATGTAACTATAGTAAGTAGATTTTAACCTATGAATGATTATTATTTATTATTCCTTTAATCTCTAGACCATTACAACTTTTATGTAGATACATTAGAGTTATCATCCCTGTCTCACAGAAGACAACTTTGGGTGTCAAACATTATAAACCCAACACTTTCCAAGCTTGACAGCTTGGCAGGGGACCAAGAACGGCTCTTTTCCAGTTCTCAGAAATACTGAATTTTATTTGTGGGTTATCTCTGCAAGTGATGGGAACTCAGCACATCTTAAAGGCAATCCTATTTCATATAAAAAGCTCTGCACTGCAAAACCGAAGTAATTGAGCCTAGGAACCAGCTTTAAAATCCTGAGTACTTTCTGAAATTATCCAGTGAGCCATAAATAATCCCAATGCACCAAGAAAAATCAAGAGAGAAAGAGAACGGGAGGAGGGAGACGGAATGCCTTTCTAGCAGAAATCAATGCTCACAGAAAATACAAACTAACCAATATTCAGAGTCATGAGCTAAGTATACAAAAATTTAAAGACTAGTTACAATAATTGTGCCAAAATCAGCAACAATAATGAAATAACATAATAATACAAACACAACTAAAGAAGATACACAACATTTTAAAGACTGTATCTGTCATCACTTTGACTCTTTGCTTTATGATCTGTCTGAAATGTTCCTTATTATTTGCTTGCAAAAAAAACCCAAATCCTTTCCTTTTTTGGTTTTGTTAGCTTTCTGTGGAAGAAATTACAATTCTTTGTGTCCATGAAATCTTTTCCAGATGATGATATTTACTGTAAAATAAACAGACAACTAAAGAAGAAAGAAAGAAAAAGTCTGTTTTCCTCCAGCCACATCTCGCCACTGGCATTTTTACCATTCTTGGAGAGGACTTCTAGGTGTTTTGTGAAATAGAAGAGATTTGTGCAGAAAAGTATTTATTTCCTTTGACATTCCTAGGAAGCAGTCTTTGAGATCTGTACAACACAGAATTCAGGCAGAATTTTCCAAATTCAGGGGCACAGGTTCAGAACAAGATTTCTTTGTACAGTGCACAAGATGACCTCTTATTTTGTGTTACACTGTGACAATAAGAACTCATTACTTGCAGTATAAAACTAGTGATTCCTGTAAACACATTTCCCCATCTATCCATGGGGGTACTGCAGAAATTGTAGTCTGCACCCGAATGGTGCGGATATACTTGAAACCATGTCAAGTGATGCAAGTACAGCTCATTATCACACAGCAGTACCACACAAGCCATGACACAAATTTTTATTCCCACTGTGAAATAAGCTTCTCAGAGGATTAATAGCTGGATTTTTCTTCTCTATAGAACAGGTTCAAATCAGGCAGCTTCAAAAGTCCTTAAAAGTCTTGTGCTCTGACATTTGTTTGTCAGGCAGGGCAAGAAGGAACTAGTGACATTTCCCAAGTACCAGGGTGGTTTACAGTAGTTAGCACTGTTCCTTGCAGTCTAAATAGAGAGATCAAGAGATCAGTGACCACAGAGATGCTGAAGTTGTCTGTCTGTTGGTGGGTTTCAGCGATGACATTTGTTTGCCATTCACTGGGATATCAGTTCCCCAACTTGTAGAAGGTTAAACCAGGTGATCTGCTCAGTCCTGTAAGGTTTAGAATGGTCACCCATGAAGCTCAAAAGCATTTTTGTGTGTTAATATGTTCAGTGGAATTAGGTTTGAGGAGTGAAATAAGTCTCGTAAATCTGAATTTTGACAGTGAGGTGATGTCCAATTCACAGTACCACTGTCTCCTTTTGAGTTAGTATTCTTACATTTATTTCAGGGAGACAAGTGCTGTATAATTTGCTTCGTTTGTTGTATATGCAGTAATTTCACCAAGTTAATCCATCATGGGCAATCTTATTCTGTATTAAACCAATTATTTCATACTTCAGTTAAACAACATGTATATTTATATAGATATTTACAAACACTTAAGGAATTTAGGTACTCAGCAAAGACTAAAGTTTTGAGAACTATGGACATAAAACTAACACTGGGACTCAGTGTACGTTCCTGACTTGTGAGTCTTCCTGAATTGAATTTATTAAGCGTGTGCCTTCTACTGTAAGAATTATATTTTCAATGCTGTCTGGGTGAGGCTCACCAACACAAGAGGTGATTTGAGAAATGCTGTGAGATAAGTATGTTAGTACTGTTAATTTACAGCAAAGAAAGCACGTGTGAAACTCTATGGGTCATTACCTTCAACTCATTGCCATTTTTTTCCAGATGCCCTATTCTACATACAAGAAGTAAGATCAGACAAATTCTAATTTACCTGAAGATATCTACTGTCACGGCAGTAAATGGAAAGACTGTATCTTGTAGGCCTAGCACACTGACATCAAGTGAGGAAGGGCACCTGTGAAGTAGAAGAGATATATTTATATATAAACATTAGTGTGCTTATATACTTGCAAATGTCTGACTTAAAGAAATATCAGCATTCATTTTTCCTAACTATACACTTGCTTTCACAAACAATTCAATCAATCAACCTACCTGTCTATCTATATGTCTCTGTATAGGAGGAGAGTGACTGAGAGATTTAAGCAAACAAGAAATATACAATTTAGCAGCCGTGGCACTGCAAAACTGTGTGTACTGTACAGATGAAAAACAAACAAGAAAAGAGCATTAGCTAAAGCAAGCATTCTCAGCCTTTTTGCAGGGAGTCTTAATTTAGAAAATCTGCTCAGGAAGAATAATTGTTCCCATTCGTGATTTTGCCTGGATGACTTTTACAGAACTATTTTCACCATCAATTGCCAAATTCAGTGGAAAAAACAAATTATCCTATTATTAAAGCATATTTGCAGCAAACAATAGATATTCCACATAGGCCATTTTTTCCTAACAGCTTCCAAGAGAACATTATGCCTTCATCCCTATTTGTCTTTGTCTTACTTGTGTTTAATGACAGGGTAGAATCTCTAACAGAATGGTTCTGATCACTCTGTGTGTATCTCAGTAGGTCATGGCAGCCTCACCAACTGAAACTTGTGACCTTTTCTGAGATTTTCTGTTTTGTTTGTAGTTTCTGTACAGCTTAATTTCAGTCTCTCTCAGTCGTTCTGCTAGGGTTATTTTGGAGCAGCATTCCTGTTATAAGCTGCCCCTGTTTTTACAGGTGGTGATATAAGAAAGCTTGAAAACTTCTTCTTGGATAATATTTTGCTAACTAAAGCAACATTTCCATATTAATGAGAGACTGGGTTTTATTTCAGAAGTTGACCTGAGTGTACTTTACAAAGTCAAGTATTTAGAATTAAATTATTCTTTCCTATTTTTTGGCAACTATGAGTTAACTGTTGCATCTAAGTTGTTCATGTACAGTTTGTGGAATAAAATCCTGAATTTCCTTTTGGACTTGCTGCTTTTTTCTTAAACTGGTGACAGAAGTAGTGAAGACTAAAAGAAACCATCAACATCTAAACAGGAAGTTTTAAAAAATAAAAAAGGAATTAAAATCCAAACCCATAGTGCATTCATCTCATGTATTTTTAATTCCCTGAAAAATTTTATGTATTTCATTAAACTTTTACTGGAGGTTTTTAAGTGCAGGTTGCAGCACAATCTTTATGCCTGTTATTTAAAATGAAAAAGGTTTAATAGATCAATAACCAATGGATTAATGAGTCACCGATAATAATAACAGCAATTTACACCATCAGTGTCTATTATCAAGAGCAATCACAAAGCATTTGGGAATCAGATTTACAAACTATTTCTGCTTAAGTGATGTCAGGGGCCAATTTCCTTCAGAACCAGATGAAGAAGGATAGGAAATGATCACTATTAAAGCTGAACCACCCTGTTTTGTAAAAGACTCAGTGCCCTCTCAACATTTAAGGGTATGGAAAGAGCACTACTTTGGAGCAGAAATCAGGTTGGGCACATGTGCTTTGTTGTGTGCCCTGAATGCCACCAAATGAGGGTTTTTTGACACAATATGTTCCTAAGTCGAAAGGCCCTCACATGGAAGAAGTTGTCCCCACAAGTCTGTGAAGGCCTGCTTTCATGTCCATCAGTCCTAGATCATGCTGGGCCTCATCAACTGAAAAGAAAACGTGCACCACTGGAGAATGATGTCACCCTTCTGAGTATCTCCTGAGGCAGGCTTCAGGGTACAGGACACACTTAAGACTGAAGCTTTTTAAATTATCCTACATCATTATGTGGTGCACTAGTATAAAGGTGACAAAAAGTGAACTGGGAACAAAGCCTGCTAACCCAACAACAAGAAAGCTCCCATGGCAGATATTTATGCAGTAATACTTTTGAGCCCTAAAACACTTGACCTCAATGTCTGTAAAACTCAGTTTCTGTAGGCAGCATAAATGATTTCTTATCCTGGTTTCTGTAGTACATGTTGAGGATATCTGCACTTTTGTCTCTTACTTCTTGAAGGGAATGAAATTGTGCATTGCCTTAGTCCTACAAGTTATGTCCAGTTGCAGATTCTTTAGGAATATAATGCAATCTTTTTCACTTTAGACTTTTGGAGCTTGCAGCTCACTCTTCAGGGATGCTTAACACTGCAAGCAAATAGGCACACAGCCTTTTCATAATGGTCTCAAATAGCAAAAATTCTTCATGTTAGCTACTGAGGGCAGCAAAGAAAATGAGATAAAGCAATAAAACACCAACATGCATTTGCCATTTCTATTTATCGTCTTAGTATTTTTGGATCACCTAAGTAGATCAGCAGCTTTCCTCTCTATCTGTGAAACAGGAAGTATCCTAGATCTCTTCTCAACCTTATTTATGCTACGTGGACCATTTTTTCCTAAACATATTTGCAGTTAAACTGCAGTCCTTTGCTGTGAAAGCACAATGCTCTCTTGTTCTCCATGCTCACATTTCTTTTATTGCTATGAAATTTCAGGTACTCTGAAAGCTACCTGTTTTTTCAGATCCAAAGTCAGTACCTGACCTTCTCATTCTGTTTTTTGGAAAATCCTTCTGGTTCCAGCTCCCCTCAGCTGCACATGTTGGGTTCTCAGAACTGCCATTCTTTCTTGGCCACATGCTACCACTCAGACAGAAAGCAGCTTTCCTTTGCACTAGCCTGGAAGTGACATTGCACGGCCCCAGCAATAGGTAGCTGACTACAGGAATCCTGATAAACTCCATAACACAGCAATTTTATGAACTCAGGTGGTATTCCAAAGATCCATTTAAATATCCTTCACACACAAATAGACATTAGTCATCTCTGCTCCTCATAAGCATGAATGTATTCAGCACAGTCAAGATGCTAAGTTTGGTAACAACTTATAATTAGAAAGGTAATCAGCTACCTTGACTTGAAAACACGAATAGCAATTTTAGTATGGTAGGGCCATGTAAGCCCCATGTCCTCTAACAGTCATTTGACTGAAATGATAGCAATCTTGAAACTAAACTATATTTTTGTAAATGATTGAGAGTCAGAGAAAGAAACATCCCTCTACCTTTTCTTTTCCCGTTTCCACTAGAAACACAAAATAGTTCTCATTCATCAGTTCACAGGGAATAAGAATAAATAAAAATAAATAAAGTTAAGAAATGGAAAAGACACAGAATACATAAAACAAAAGAGAAAAGATCGTGAAATGTGTAAACATTCATATGTCACTCTAGTCTGGGAAAAAAATAAAACAACATAAAAAGTATTTGCAGGGAAACCTTGCAAACTATGATTTTTTTTCAGAAATAGCATGACTGACAAACTTACCTGTAGTGATCATAAGTTTGCATAGAGTTGTGGATGAACCATAACCTAACAACCTGTGCCTACTGAAATTAACAGAAATCTTGCCACTGACATTAACTGAGTTTGATTCATCCTTATAATGTAATGTAGTTACATACAAATATAAAATACCAAGAACATTTCCATAAGTTTGTCTCTGTAATTCTGCAGATCTCCACGAAAAATGTCTCAAAAAACAAGATCTTTCAAATATAATAATATAATAATCCTTTGGGATTTCACAAGAGTGACTCTTACCTTCAGAATGTATCACTTACCACCACCAAAGACTTAAATACAAAACAATTATGACAAGATGCCCAGATCAAAATAGCTTAAGGCCTATAACACCGTATAAGAAACTGCTCTTAATTTCCCCTGTGGTTTTCTGTAATCTTTGACACTGCATTTACATTCTGCATAGCTCTCCAATGTGTACTAGAATCCCAATACAGCAATATAAAAGTAAAACAGTTCCAAGGGTTTATATTAGGATACTAAGGATCTCAAAGACAATACATTAGCTATTGACAAGCTTAATGAGTAATTTTATTGTGTTTTTATTACTTAATAGTAAAAATGTCTGTACAAGATGCATCATTATTCTTTTCCTTTTCACTTTCAATTTTTTTAATGTGTTTAAGAAAGACACATTTACACATATAGACAAAAAAAATCACACTTCTGGTTTGAATATAAATGTAATTAAAATGCACACTTCTCTGTTGGAGCTGAATGGATGTGAAAATTAGAAATGTCTTTTTGACCTCTTTTTAACTTAATATTGTTTTAATTTTTAAAAGATAATTTTTCAAAAGTAGATATATTTTAGTTGACAATTTAGTAAGCACTTCAATTAGAATAGTTATTAAAAATTTCAATGACATTGCAATTACTTTTTTTTAAATAATTTTGTGACCATTTCCAGCTCTATACGGTTTTCTACTCTGAAAAGAAAGCATATGCAAAATCAGTATTTTATCTTGGTATTGTCACAGTACAATTGTTTAAAACTACTAAGCAGGATTCTTAACTGATAATACATTTCAATATATCTGAGGTGATGCTCTGAATACAATGGGTCAGCTTTTTCAGCAGCTGGAAACTGATGTATCTCTACCACCTGCAGGGAAGGTACTCTGCACAGGATCTTGTCTATGCAGAGAACGGACATCTTGGCAAGACAAGAAAAACTTTGTCTAATTTATATGTTGCATCTTGGTATAGTTTTCCATGAGGACAAAGTGTCTCACATCCAGCCACCTCAGGTTTCTAATCCAAGTATCACTCGCTTTAGGTAAATCGAAGAACAGGACAGGCATATGGAAATTTTCTCATGCTTAGCACCTAGTTTACAGGTTTTCAGGGTAAATGCCAAGAGTGTATGCAGTGTTGATAAATGGGAAGAGCAGCATGAAGTCTGCTGGATTAGACAAGGAACCAGGCAGTAGAAAGTCTGTCCTAGAGAGAAGGACAGCAGTTCTGACACTTTAAAAAAGCTATGCGCCCCCACCACTCTGACACTGTGTGGTATACTATCCTGAAGTTCCCTGATGTACACTTATCCAGGAAACATAAGACTATTCCATACATATTGCAGTGTTTAAATAGCTGCACGTACTACATTCCATGTTACTTATCCTGCTAATAATAGTAGCTAAAATAATATACCAACCACTGTGTTCACAAGGTTCATTAAAAGGTTGTCTAGTATTGTCTTTTAGCTCTTTTTACTTGTACATTGTTTTACCTGGTACTTTTAATTTAAATCTTCAAGACTCTGTCTGGACTGAAAATTACCATGCCATTTTCTGTCCTATGCTTCATTTTCTTCTTTTTAGAAAGTCTTAGCTAGCACAAATTCAGTTGTTTTTGAGAATGAGGCTAAGGAAAACTGTATGCTGCAGTTTGAAAGGACTGGATGCCTTCACTGTGGTGCAACTGTATCACAAAGAAGGCAGGAAAGCCTAGGTTTGTACTATCAACGTATCATATTCTCCAAAAATGTGTCAGGTTTTCAGCTACCATGTACTTTGTAGAGACTCGAAGGCTAAAATCTCTGAACAGTTTTCCTGTACTGAGGTCTGCATCTTTGAGGTACTGAAGTGGGACTTTCTCTGTAAATACGGATCCAAGATTCTGCAGGCAGCAGAACTGAGGAAAGGAAATCTGACCTTCTTCATTTTCTCAAATTGGTACAGATTGCAGAGCCTTAAGTGCTCCACAGGTCTCATTACACACCTCAGCCGTGCCCTGAGGTGAAACATATACAAGATTTGGGAAGAAGATCCTACTTCTGGCTGAAGTGCATGGGATGTGCTGGATCTTTGGCATACTCTGTCTTACAACCCTCATTTGTCTGATTACATACAGGGATCACCTTCAGCCCTATTTACAACGTGTCAGAGGAGGGGAAAGTGAGGAGCTGCAAAATTTAATTGCAACAGCTAGGATTGATGAAGTCGGAAGGAAATAAAATGGGGGAGGAAGGTGGAAGTGAGGAGCAGAGATGGAGACTTGAACTTTTTGGTCAAGACTTGAACAGAGTGGAGAAGATTAGATCTGAGATAGATATGGGGAGTTCTGTCTGAGTACAAAAGAGACAGTGAGACTGAGAGACTGGAAAGCTTGTCAATTTATAGATTTTAAACCTAAAAAGATCCATTAACTGATAGAGTTTTATCCTGAGTTTGAGAGCTCAGTGGAGAACCAGGGAGGAATTCAGTCAAGGAAGGCTGGAGAAGGTATCAGAGATAGGGCCCTTGATATAATTCTTCTTGGCAACTTCTCTCAGCCCAAAAGGCGCCGGGCTGGCTGAGTTGGTTTTTCTCTGATATGGATCTGACATCTGAGAAATCAGCTGTCAGAAGGAACTGTGAAGAGTATCAACTAATACCTCCACCTAAGCACCCTCTATCCTATCTCAGGGACATTGAGTGAGGACCTGGAACCATCCCCAGCCTGGCCCTGCTCATTGCCTCCAAGCCTGTTGGGAAGGAGCCACTGGGGGAAATCTCTACCCTGGATTGTCCCCCTGCTTCCCACTCTAGCCTGCCTCATGGCCATTATCATCAGTATGAGCTGAAACAGAGAGTGACTTGGAGAAGCAACTGAGAGACAGTAGGATGGAATATCACAGTGAAGATAAGAGGAGAAGGGGAATCAATAGTCTTACTAAATAACATTAGTCTGAGATAGGAGGTAGAAATTGCTGGAAAGTAGCTGGGGAAAAAAAAAAGGTGACAACTGGTCAAAAAACTCATGTCAAAGGACTGAGGCAAACAGTAAGACTGGGAATGAAAGCAAAGATGTGATACTTGGGGTCAATTTCACAGTGTCTGAGCTAGTAATCTGCATTAAGATAAAAAAAGTCTTGCTGCGGAAAAGTGCATTTCTCTCAACTGAGTTTAAAGAATGGTTAGTTCAAGTACAGAAATCCACATAGCTTTTGCTGAACATTAGATGACATTATTCCTATCTCCAGTGTCTGCAGAGTAGTGTTAATAGACTGAATGAGTTGAAGAGGAGACACTACGAATGGTTGGGTAACGGTGGAGCATGTTGCTCAGTGCAGCTGTCTCATCATGCCGTTTCCTGCCAGGAAAATGCCGTCAGGAATTGTTTTAGCCCTTTCATTGCCTGTGTGCAGCAGAGAAGGATAAGCCACTACAGCTATCAGTTACTGTGTCCACTTAATGTGGAAGTCCCAAAGAGCTCAATCTTTCTGATGACTATGTGGTGTTTCAACAGGTACTATGCAATAGGGTTTTTTTTGTTGTTGTTCTTCCCAAGATTTCTTTTTAAAGCAACATGGGAAACACACTTAAACTGTGGAAATGCACCTACTCAAAAGTTAAGGAAAGCCACATTCTAGATTTAGTCTTTCCTTCTTATTAACACACCTTTCCTGCAACCATGATATGAACAAAGACTAACTGCATGATTTTTCTGCCTGATTTAATGCAAAAGTTTGTTGAAACAAAAGAGTGGGGGAATTTCAGAAGGAATGAGGATGTTCTTAAGGATTATAGAATGGCAGGGGTTAGAGATCAAACACCGAACTGGAGTTGGCTTCTAACTCTGTCTTAGCCACAGAGTTCCTCTCTGGTGCTTATCAGGTCACTTAACCAACTGTTTCACCAAGACTAGATATTATGTTTGTATTTATGTGGGTTGAACACATAGAATGTCAGATGTCAGAAATGACTGAAGGCTCTGAGTGTTACATTTTGAAGGAACATTTTAATACAACATGCAATACTCTGCAATATCAATTTCTACATCGTAAGTCATCTAAAAGTAATATATAAATTCTTACCTCAGCATCTCTGTGCAATGCAGAAATTCACATCTCAGACATGTTTTGTGCAAATACAGAGATTTTTTTTTTCCAGGAAGTTAGAAAATGTGATAAGCACTGCAGAAGACAATAGTTTTCAGTGCAATTATTTCTAGTTTGAAGCAAAGATATAAGGATGTGTCGAAACATGAAGGTTAAAAAAAAATAAAAAGAAAAATAAAGATATATTAGATACTGTGTGCCCTGAATGGTTCAGAACACTAGTAGAAAAAAGAGTATACAATAAAAAAGGTTGAAAGCTTAAGCATTTGACAACCACTTTATTCAGCTTTGAAATGAGACTTCCACACATTTGGTCTGAAGGAAAGAATATAAGCAGGTAAAATTCCTGAAACAATAGTTAACCATACAGTTTCTATACTATAAATATGTTCCATACTTTCTATACGTAAATTTCAGATGCCATCTTAAGTAACAAAACATCACAGAGTGTATTATTCTTCCACTGAGCAGGATCTAGCCTGACAGTACATTTACAGGTTATAAGCAAAGAGATTTATCCAGAATTACTTGTAAAAAGCTACAATTTTCCCCGTCAGCAATGCTAATTTTCCATGTCTCTCATTCCAAAGCTACTTCTCATTGCCACACCTTCCCAAACTTACTTCTCACCCACTTCTCAAAAATTGTTTAAAAGACCACTGCTGAGTAAGCCACCCCTAGATTTTTCCACATTCTCTTTGTGACAACTTTGTTGAGTAGATATTATGCTGTATAATTGAATTTACCCATCAACATGGCTCAAGTAAAGTTGCAAAGGAATGGTCTATGAGACAATGTCCTTAGATAAGGCAAAGTTCATGTCTCATTAGATGAAGCTTACTTTGAGCTGCTCTGTACTTCAGAGTATTTTGGCAATATTATGCAGGGTAATTAAACCCATTTTTGTGTGTCTGCTTTTAAGGGAAAGAAGTACTATTTTTGTTAGCAAACTAAATAGAATTTATTTGTAAATGGGGAAAAAAATATGGAAACTGGCTGTCTCCTGGGTAGTTTCCATGGCTTCTAAGAAAAAAATTGTGTTCAAGTCATGCATGAAGTAAATCAGGTAAAATAAAACAGATAATTTTAATGCTAAACTGTATTTTAATCACCAAAGTGAAAAAAATAGAACTCATTTTATTTCTTTTTTTTCCCCCATTTTTTTATTGGTTTACTCATTTTAGATACTTAACAAATTGTCTGAATCCTTTTCCTTGCCAGTTATTCTCTAAGTAGCAGAAGCTTGGGGGCATAACACACAGGAAAGCGTCTGATGCTTTCTGGGCTCTTTATCTAGCCACTGGAGAAACAGCCTTGCCATATAGACAGCCCTTAAACTCTCCTGTTGTTCTATTTAGGAGCAGCAAAGTAGAAACCATGTCCTTGATCCTCTCTTCCCTGTGACTAAGCAGAAGATTTGGATTGCTTTTTCAGAAGTCAGTGCTATTCAGTGGTGAGAGAGTCAGAGCTGCAGTTGAAAGAGGTAATAGCAGTTTGTCTCAAAGCTGCAGCAGCACTAACTGCAATATGAGAAAATCATGTAAATTTTTTTCCATCTAACCTACATAGTTGGGTGGTTTTTAGCCAGTTCAAAGGCTGAAGACATACTCTGAGGAGAATCCATCTAGTTTATTCTGTGATTCTGTGTGACATCTCTATGGTTTGCAATATGTACCATTAATATGGACAGACTTCTAGACTGCTTCAAAGACCATTAAGAGCTGGATATGCCCAAGGTCCTCATATTCAATTGTTTATTCTCAACATTGTATTTCCATTGTTGCCAAAACCAGAGCCTGAAAGTCAAGTCACGGACTCTATAGCAGAGTGGATGACAAAGGCAAGATGTTCTGGTGAAAATGACAAGCATTAACAAAAGGAATAAATGCAACACTTTCTCAGTCACTGGTGACAGTGGGCCCAGTTAAGCCTTTTAGACATATATTGAATGTGAACAGCCTAAGCCTAGAATAAGAAAGCAATTGTGTGCTTTTTCACCATTTTTATCATCTCTGCATGAAAAAAAATAAGCAGCATTGCTTAATGTCCTATGACTGGAAGGCCCAAAGATGGACATTCTGGAAGAGGTCACAATTCCATGTGTAAGTGGATACTAGGGCTGGTAATGTTCACAATATATTTAAAGATTTTTTGCACTTCCTTAAAAATCTAGATGTTTTAAATGTTCAATAAACTAAATGATCTGCAAAATTTATTTGATCCTAAGCCCTCTTCAGTCTTCTAGATACCAGTAGGCTTTTAAGGAGGATTTGGATACACATGGAATAAATATCAATTACGTCCAAAAATTGAAACTGTGACACGACAAGTTTCAAGATATGGCACTGCAATAGTGGTTTAGATTCAAGCATTAATGTTTATCATGCCTTTGTGAAAAGCATCTAGTTTGAACATCTAGTTCGGACATTTAAATTTGCCCTGACACAGCAATCACTGCCTTATGGGAAGCCCCCTTCAGAGAGGGTCACTCTGCATAAACACAAAATTTTATTTCTATATAACTGTTTTCAGGGTTGCAGTCTTAATTTGAGGACCACAACATGAAATTGAAGTGCCATTTTTTAATCCTAAAATTTTAATTATACATAAGGGATACACATGAATGTGAAGCGATAAAATCAACATAACTAAAACTTCCACTTCTTTTCTTGGCAAGAAGTACAAGTCACAAGTGTGAGTTGAAGTTAGATCCTCTTACTGGATTTTAAAGAAAGGCTGGTGAGTGTTATAGTAACTGATGAAATCTCTAAGAAAGCTAGAATTTGATATCTCTAATAAAATCTCCTATTTCACAGCTTCCAACCAGGGGATCAGGAAGGAATATTCCATATCTTTAGAGCATCTCATATTCTTGGTTTATTCTATTATAAATTTTTCAACATCTTCAGCTCAGCTAAATGCAAGAGTTTGAAACTGTAGCTCACTGCTTTTGGGTTATGCAGACGTCAGCTGCAGAGCTCTGCCTGGTTTTCTTCCTGCCAAGAAGCACTAAAAAGTTGCCTGTTGCAGCCAGACTCACGGTGGCTTTCATGTGGCTGCTACGTGACACAGCTGCCCATTTGGCAGCTTGACCAGCACTCACATTTTAACAAATTGTGAACTAAACACAGAGGCAATAGCTTTGCTCTACCATGGTGATGGTCTCTAGATTTTTATTTTCTAATGTATAGCTTTATAAATATTAGATTAATGAAGGGATGTTTTCCCAAGCTGTCACTAGATGTCTTTTGGTTGGGGTTTTTTTTGTTAAGCAAGAGTGTCTTGCAAACATAAGACTATGAAGCTGCACTAATTATGGAATTAGTTCCAATTTAATGTCTGGTTTATCATAGACCTATTTATGGATAGACCAAAAGCTGTTCTGGCAAATTAGCAGGAAATGGGAAAAAGAAATATCAGTATGAGCTTCATAACCGTTGGCACTAGCTGTGCCTTACTTATGCGCTACTTTAACGATGTTTTATTTTTCTCATAGAAAAAGCTGGTATAAGAAGCCTCTAAATTTGGTGGAGCTATTAAGTTTGTGATGAAAATAACGTTAAGCTAATGTTCCCTGCTTATTTCAGCAATAGACAAGTGGTGCTATTAGACCATTAAAATGTTTTAGTAAGTTTAGCAAAGAAATAATGGAGACAAAACACCTTTAGCACCTCTGGAAACTTGTTCACCATCTTATGCAGACATAAATCAAGTCATCATCCTAGTCTGGAAAGCCTATACCTCCCTTTTGTCATTGTAGATATATTTTAAGACAGTAACTCATGCTATCTGTATTTGTTAAATAATGGGTGAAGCCGTATTAAACAAGGTTTGCAAAAACTTATTTTTCTTCCATTAGATACTTAGAATGCAGTTCTTGTTGCTCATTTTCTGTTGTGTTGGGTAAAAACAATTGCAAGTGGCAAACCTAATAGGGGCAAGATAATTTAGCATTGTGCTGCCAGCTGTGGCCAGGATTTGTTCACATACTTTCAATTGGCTCCCATTAAGATAACAAACCTTATTCATTTTCTACTGCATTAATAATAAAGTTCACTCTTGTTTAGATTTGGCTATATTTTGCTGCATATTTAGTAATATCCACAATGCAGACTAATTGTACTCAGCTGCACGCATCTTGGTTGCTGCCAGCCTGAATACATGGGTTTTCACGCATGAAAACTAGACAGCAGAGGAGTGGGGGTATGTGTTCCACAGTGAGAGTATGTGTGTTATGGTGTCAGGCTGCAGTCATGTTAGGTACCTGGATCTTGAATCTGCAAAGCTCTCCTAGGATCTGTTGTCTAGATAAGGCCTGCATGGATGTTCTGAACAGATCTGAAAGAGCAAAAAAAATACTGATGTGAAACCTGAAACTTGAAAACAGTCACTGAGTATATTGACTAGACTTCAAAGCAAATGTGTGGTTAGCTCTCTGCTTGAGGTAATGTCTTGCTCTATAGATTCAGGAGCTGGAAACTGCCTTTATGCAGTATTTAAATGACTTATTTTGCTTTTCAAGTGGAAGCTGGCTGAAATGTATCACATCTTTAGGGAAGGAAGAATCATTCTCTGATGACTCGCCAAGAAATAGCGAAGACAGCAGCTGCAGAAGCAGCTGGAATTGCCACCCTCACAGATGGAGTCAAAGTGCCTGGCTGTAGCTGAAATAGGAGGGAAATGAGTGAAAACGGAAGGTAAAAATAGGTAAACAGAAAAGTGAAAGCTGTGTCTTAGTGAGATCTGAAGGTTTTCTACATATTTGTATGTAACACAGCCTGGAGATATCTCAGGGTCTTAAAGGAGACTGCAGGCACTATACACACTGTAGAAAGTGTAGTTACTCCCAACAGGATTCTAACAGAGACAGAAAAATCTTTATCCAAATTTCTTTCTCGCATGCAGAGGATGGACAAAGAAGTCCAGAGCCTGGAAGAAATCTTTCCAAATCACACTGCAATTGTTTTCATGCTCTCGATTTCTCCTAGTGCCTTTTTCATGTCATTATGACAACACAACCACTGTTGGATTAGATTAGATGCAGATCAGTGATCAGCATCAGATGGTGGCCAGAAGCAGATGCTTTAAAGTGTGCAAAAAAACAGGAAACTATAGCATGATCTTGTCCCTGTCATAATCTTCTAGCATTCAGAAATTTAAGACCTGCTGATCTGACAGTAACTAGTCTCTTTGATACTCAGAATCTGATCAGTTTGCATCGGTGCCTAATTATTAAAGTGACTTTTTAATTAAAACATCTCATCTAACTTGAATAAGGTTACCCAACTATCTAAGCAGTAAAACAGTGGAAATTGGTACCTCTGAATTTTTCTTAATTTTTTTTCCAGTAAACACTGGAAAGAGTATGTAATCTAAGATATTGGCTTTGAGCAGAAATTAGAACAATTTGGTTCAACCTATTAGGTAGAAATTACTATTTTGAGCTGTTTGTACATATTCAAGCTTCTTCAACAGAAAGAAAGAACCTGTTAATCAAATAGGAAGGTGGGAATAGTCCTTTTCATTTTAGACTTTCTTCATACTTTCTTAAAAATACTGTGAGAAAGCAAATTTCACGCCAAAGAGCTTAGACAGAGTGATGTTAAGTACACATGCTTATATGCTTATAAGAAAGCTGCTGAAGGAAAAGGAAAAAAAAACAGGAAATGTAGTGTGCACACTCACACATAAGAGAATAATGCTTTCTGAGACAGATAAAATTAAAGAGAAAAGCAGAAATGCAATTTCTGTATCTGGGCATAGCTAGGGATTAAACATTTAGTCTGGGTTTGAATACAGTTACTGTCTTTCCAATTTTTTCCCATGTCAACCAGATCCTCCATAAAAAAGGGTTCAAACAAGAATCTATACATGGACTCCCAATAAATGAAATACATATTTAAGTAAGCAGTGGAAATAATATAATCTGTATATGAAGGGCCTATATTAAAATGGTATTTATTCTTGAATGTTGTGTGTTTAAATATAAATAATAAGGCAGCTTTTAAAACTAAATGAGATATTTTTTTACAAATAAATCCAAAAGTAATTACAAAATGGTTGATGAGTCTACATGGGAGTCAACTGATCACCTGAAAACTTGTGAATCAGATTTACTGAAGGTGAAAAACCATTTCAGAGATCCAACATCTCACCATTGAGGCTTTTTTTTTCTCAGTGTAGGACTGGACAGATAATCTACATCTTCCAAATACCATCTGCAACAAGACTGATACCAGATGTCAAGCACTAAATCTTTATGAGCTAGGTGACCCTTGATAAGAAAAATGTTTTACAGACATGGACCTATGAAAAAGTACAGACCATGGAGGGACACCATCTTAACTTCCAGGATTAATTAAGCAGTGGTTGAACCTGCCTGACTTGCTATCATCAATCTCCAGTTTAATTTATTCTTAGAACTACTGTTGTGCCATAGGGTTGATAATGATTATTAGCATCTAAAGTTCCTACAAAAGAGTATTTGCCTTACGTATTCAGTTCAGTTAAACTTAAGTGTCTGTATATTCATCCTCCATCAGGCCCTTATAAGAAGTCCAGTTCTAACTTTAGGAATTCGCTCTGCATAAAATGGATTGTGGATGAATGTCAGAGCTCACAGGGCATCCTCTTCCTATGGAGTGAAGCATGAGATTGACAGATATATTTGAACATTTGGTCCCATGTGAAAAATCATATGTTCCGGTGCTTCACTACATGGAGCTCATTTTCAGACCAGAACTTTCAGACAGGAAATTTGTCAGCTTTACAACTTGAGACAGGGAAAAAAGGTCTGGCAGCCTGAAGTGAGGAAGACAAAATCTGCCCTTTATCCCCAGAGATAAAAATAGACTTCAAAATCACTCTTCTGAAGAAAAATATGAATAGAGATTCTAGTGTGCTTGATGTTTTTGAAGGAGAAACAAAAGCATGTATTACTGTCTTCTCCAGGCATATCCAATCCAGTATAATACTCGATTAGAAGCTAATTTTCACCAGATTTACTTTAAGAAAACAGGCTCTCCCAAATGAGAAAACATGCATTTTTTTTCCCTTGAATATTAA
Organism: Colius striatus; assembly: GCF_028858725.1. Lineage (NCBI taxonomy): Eukaryota > Metazoa > Chordata > Aves > Coliiformes > Coliidae > Colius > Colius striatus. The sequence continues at coordinate 86,244,711 of NC_084759.1, forward strand.
ACTATAAACCACGACAAAATACAGTGATGAAGTGACAGTTAGACAGCCAGCAGAATCTGTGGTATTTATGATTTCATCAAATGAGTCTCTTTCTGCAAATGTTTTGGCCTTTGCATATTTACACTCCTTGTGCTTCACGAATTGATATGCTTCATGTAGCACAGCTTCTGTACTCCATCAATGCTGCTCTTCCCAGTTTCTAGTCAGCAGGTTTCCATTGCTGCTTTGTTTCCCTGTTTGAATGCAATACATGCTAATTTTACAGTAAATGCCAGTTTACATTAACTCAGCTGTCCTCATGACATAATTTGACTTGAAGTTATGCAAATGACTTCTTTCCAGATACCTCTGATTAGCTGTAAAAAAACCACTTTCTAATTAGTCCTGAGATAATCAGGGAGAAATCACAGTTGATTACATATATTGAATTTGCTTCTCCAGTTTTAATTGTCGTATTTTCTGCCACAGGACCTATGAGCACTCTATAGTGTTTGCACCTTTCCCTCCCTGGAAAAGCAGTTAATCTCACAGCTCCATCAAATCAAATACTTATTTTTATATTGACGCTATCCAGACAGCTAGGGATCATTGCTAACAGCCTAAAAAAAACCACTGGCCAGGTACAGTACAGACTGACTATTGCTGAAGATATAGATTAGTAAATTTTACTGGAAATATGTAGATGTCAGAATGCTTTACAACTGGAAGGAAATAGCAACAGCAAAAAAGCAGATCTTCTGATTCAAATGACATTGTCAACTGATATCAAAAAGAGAACTTTAGAGGTCAGCAATTTATACCGTATTTCCAGTGGAATTTTGCTGGCTTGCCTCAAATTGAACTCTTCCTGTCTCTTAGTGATGACTCAGTTATTTATCATAATCCATTTTTCAAATAAACAAAGACAAGTGAACTTCAGAAAGCTCAACATTCAGATTCAATTTAAGTAAACAGGAAAATGTTCAAAGGTTTATTCAGACTTTGGTCTCAATTTCCTTGAATCCTTGAGTTACTAGGACTGGTAACCTTTTCTACACAGTCCCTAAACTCTTCTCCATATAGAGTTCTTTGACAGGGTGAAGAGCAGGTCATGCACCTCTTAACAAAAGCTTGCTTTTTCATAAATAAGACCACTGGTTGATATTTTCTGTAAGAGAAGGAAGAATGGTAGCTGAGCTTGAGGTCATTTATTGCTTAACAACTCCAAACAGAAACACACACATGAAAAGCATCCAGGTTTTGGCTTTAAGTTGCATAACTTCTTGAGGATGCTGGTAATTCAGGCCCGGATCTGAAGGTTTTGAACTATCTCCTTCCAGAGTGAAGGTGATTTGAACTTTAGATTTTTATCTCCCATTCTGATGGTGTCTACAATTCCCCTTTAAGTAAAGTACTTTTGCAAAATTGAAGGAAATTTTAACAGCAAAACAGTGAAAATGGAAATATTCCAACTTCAAGTTGACATGAATTGCATCTTTGGTAAGCTAGAGAGATCAAGAAAGTAATTTTCGTAATAGCATTAGCAAGATTGGTGAAGTTCTTTGGATTTTTAGTAGGAATTCTGTTCAATCATCATTGTTTTTCTTTGTCTCCTTGTTGCTAGTAATGATCTGGAGAAACCAAGGCCTACCCTGAAGATTTTTGTATCTTAAATGCACTACAATGTGCCTGAAGTGACACTATATCCTCCCACACTCTCAACCTTTGGTATATCATAGTCACTATTATGCGGGATAAAGCAATGGCAAGGACAGAATATGACCATGAGATGGATTCCATAACAGTATAGAGCATAATCATTCTGTGATTGCTTTGTACAATGTTTATTACAACCATGAAACCATGATAGCGTATGTGTGTCTCCCATCACCTATTCAGAATGATTCAATTTCACCTAAGATATTCTGGAGATGTAGTGATCCTAACTGAACATTTAGGATTTAAAGATATATATTAGAATGCCAAAATTATTCAATTTTACAACGTTTTTCACCTTACCTTCTGTCAACAGCTTTTTTGTGGCTTGTAAGATACATCCATCCCATCAGAACAACCAACACAAACCACAGTCTTACCACTGATCATTTTTTTCAGAGGCAGCTGGGAGATGGTCAGAGAAGGGGTTGCAGATCATATAAATCATCGTAGCAGTCCAGATGGCCACCTTCGCTACAGCTATGTGGGCATCCCCTATCAGAATTAGAAATAAACTCCTCCTATGGCAAATTTCCTTCCCTGGCAGGGCATATGAAGTCATTGACAGTAATGATATGACACAGTTTCTGTGATTCTATGACAATCTAAATGTGTGTAATACCAAAAAACATGAAAATTATTAGGCACTCCCTCCGTCATGTAGCCACAATACAATACAATAGTAGTCGCAATTGTACTTAGGGAAATGGTCTAGTGGTTGATAGGGCTAGGAGAAGGGCTGGACTCAATGATCTTAAAGGTCTCTTCCAGTCAAAATGATTCTATGATTCTATGATTATATGATTCTAATATCAGCTTTATGTCCTACCCTGTCACAGCCTGCACAATAATTTCCAGTCCATTTCTCTACTGTACAGCTCTCCTCTGCTTCTACCAGAGCTGCTCTTTCCTGTTTACAGAGTCAGGGCATTGTTATAAAGAAGGCTGCAAGTCCAGGCCCTTTTCTCCACTGTGGTACTCTTCCCTCTTCTCCTAGGGGTGTGCTATATAGTATATGCATAGTTATCGTGAGGATCTATGTTTCCGGGAGATGAATAAGGGCAGGAGGGTTATCCCATATCGAGGAGATGAATGAAGGAGGAAAATGTTTCCAAACACCTTTGCTTTTTCAGAATCTATCACAAATTGCAGTCTCTAAGTGACACAGCCCAGCCACATCTTGAGAGATAAAGATTAGCAAGGTAAGAAAGAAAGTAAACAAAAAATACTCCCAGTCCTCACTGCTTCTTTTTTCTGAAAGTTGCATATGTAGCAGTGCAATGACACAGCTTTTGCCTTAGTATTAGAAGAGAATCAAATAGAATTGTCCTTCCCTGTGATATGAAAAATTATAGAGAATCTATAAAATTGTATAAGGTCAGTCCCAGGCACTTAAAGTAGAATATGGAGGAGACTCAGTGGAGGCCTCATTAATACTGACAAGTATTTAAAAGGTGTATATCAGGACGATGGGGCAACACTTTTTTCTGTAATGTCCAGTGATAGGACTAAGGGCCATGGACAAAAGCTGGAACACAAAAAGTTCCACTTAAGGAGAAACTTCTTTACTGTAAAGGTGAAAGAGCCCTGGCACAGGCTGTCCAGGGAGGATGTGGACTCTCCTTCTCTGGAGGTTTTCAAAACCCACCTGGAGATGTGTTCCTGGGTGATCTGATCTAGGTGAACCTGCTTGAGCAGGGGGGGTTGGACTGGATGATCTTCAGAGATCCCTTCCAAGCTCTATCATTCTATGATTGATTCTATGAAGTTTGTTTTTTAATTACTTCATAATGCATTTATTGTAACTACTGTATTTTATGAAGGACCTAATTGCAGGCTGATCAAATTAAGAAATCCTATGGCATCACATATGAACTACACAGAAGAAATCCCACTCTGTATTTTAAAAGCTGCATTTGACCCTACCACAAAATAATTCATTCTAATGACATGGATATTTTCACAGCATAGCAGTCTGTTTCTACAAAAAATTCCAAGACCAAAGCACTCTTACTTTATACAAAAAAATTGAAGTAAATAAAAACCATTTGATGTCAATGCAAGAAATATCCATCTATGACAAATTTTTGTGATATGATGGCTTTAGTTGCTATTGTTGATGCAGACATTTTTTTTTGTGACAGGTTTTAGTGGGAAGAGAAAGCAGTTGTTCAGTGCAGTCTTGATTAAAACTGGTACAGGGAGGTACTATACTGCTGCTGAAATATATAACTGCGTGTTACATGCTCACTGAAGTCAATAGCAAAACTCATGTGGACTTCAGTAGTGCACAATCAGGATTCATTGTTCAAATGTTCCCTATTTTCTCCCTGATGGGTTGTAAATGTACTACTTTACATAACGATTGGATGGCTATTGAGTTACTGGCATAGAGATAGGTGTATAAGCATTTGGAAAATTCTCACTAGTAAAAGTTGTCTCTATCCTCACCTTGTTCCTTTATTAGCTATCAAAGCAAAAGTAAGTCTTTTTTTTCTTCTCCCCTGTACCACCTTTGTCCTTATTATTTGACCATCTCTGCGCAGTGATGACACAGGTACAGCCACTACTTAGTTTCCTACTCATCATAGAATGGAATGGTCATAGAATGGTAGGGGTTGGAAGGGACCTTTACAGATCATCTAGTCCAAACCCCCTGCAGAAGCAGGTTCACCTAGATCAGGTCGCATAGGAACATGTCCAGGTGGGTCTTGAAGACCTCCAAGGAAGGAGACTCCACAACCCCTCTGGGCAACCTGTTCCATTGCTCATCCTTTCTTTACTTTCTTCACCTCTGTCTTTACCAGTATTGTTGGGCCAGGGGCCTTGGGAACAAAAATCTGGGTTGATGCAAACCCAGATCCACAACCAGTGAAGCAAGACTTGGTATGTAAACTATTACTAGAGCTTGATCCCTACAAATGGGCCCTGACATTACCTGTCTGATTGTGTTAACAGATCTGTCTGCTGTCATTGCAAGGCAGGTCTCTATAATCTTAGAGAAGTCATGGAGACTGGAGGATGTTCCAGAAGACTGGAAGAAGGCTAGAAAAGAAAGAAAGATTTAAAGGAGGATACAGGAAATTTTAGGCCCACCAGTCTTACTTCAATCCCCGTGAATGTTATGGAATGCATACTCCTACAGAATGTCAAAAGCCAAATGAAAGACGCAACTGGGAAAACCCAGACCATATTCATGAAGGGCTAATTGTATTTGTTAAACTTGGTTGCTTTCTATGACAAAGTAACCTACTTGGTTTCTGTGGGATTAGTGGTGGACATTGTCTACCCAGCTTTCTCCAAGGCTTCAGTTCTGTTTCCCACAGCCGCTTCCTAGGGAAACTGATGTCTTACGGTCTAGATACATGGTGCGTGCATTGAGTGGGGAACTGGTAGACAGGCCACACCTTGAGAATGGTGGCAAATAGATCCTTTTCAAACTGGGAACCTATCACAAGTGGGATCTCCCAGGGATTCATATTGAGTCTGATCTCGTTTAGTAGTTTCTTAAGATATTTAGAGGATGGGATCAGGAGTACCCTGGTGAAGTTTGCTGACAATACCAAACTGTTCTCCCTGAAGGCAAGGAGAACCTTCAAATGGACCTGAGTATAGGCTGAAAGAGTGGGCTAACAAAAGCCTTATGAAGTTCAACAGGGACAAATTTAAGCTCTTGTACCTGAGAAAATATGATGCAAGAGTACAGCACAGTCTGGAGTCTGACTGGGGAGTGGCTCTATGGAAAGGGGCCTGGAGATCCTGCTGGACAACAAGCTCAACATGAGTAAAAAATGTGCTGCTGAGATAAAAAAAGCCAACTGGGCATTGCATGCCATCAACAAGCCCTCATCATCCGCAGAGATAAAGAAGTCATTATCCCACTCAGTGCTTGTCACACCTGAAATACTGTATTCAGTTTTGGTCCCTGCTATGCAAAAAAAAGATGTATACATGCTGGAGAGAGTCCCGAGAAGGGCCACGAAGATGAACAAAGCACTGGGAAACCTGTCATAATAAGAAAGACCGCAGAGGTGCCAGATTGGCCCAGCTGGATGGGAGGTGATTCCAAACCTTAGAGCCAAGGGAAAATCTGAAAACTCTTTACCAGGTCTACACTGCAGCCACATCCCCCTGTTACCAAGCAAAAGCAGCTTGTCTGAAACCATGACATGCATAAAAGTGAAATACAGTGCAATATATTTGGAAAGCTTCTTTTGGAAAAAGAACCTTTGAAAAATGTCTCTTACTAAAAGTGTTTGCTTTTGCCTGTATACTTCCTTTTCAGCTTATAGTACTCTCTCCCTGATCTGCCCCACCCCACCCCACAAATTATTTTCTGATCTCTGGTGTTTCTCGAAGTTGAGTTCTCTAATTTTTCTCTTTTTAAAAGTGAACACGCAAGTACTCTTTGATCATGTGTCTTTAAAAGTTCCCTTTTTTAAGGGTTTCTGGCTTTTTCTTTTCTCCTTCTCCTTATTAGAAATATAACTTCAAAGCTGGAAACAGCCCAAAAACTATAACAGTCCATGACTGAGAAACAGAGTTAAGTTCAGAACATGGGATCAGCAGCAACGTTTCAGCTAAAAATGAAGTACTAGTGCTTTGCTCCTTCAGTTGCATTTTGTTTCTTGGTTTGTTTTTTTTTTCTTTTTTTTCTGGTGATATTAACTTTTATTACTCTTGCTTTTGATGTCTTTTGTTTGTTCTCTTTCAATGTTAATACAGACAGTATTAAATGATAATAGCATTACTGACCACTTGCACTAATAGTCTTGATATTGGCACGTTATATGCTTAAATAAGAGAAGTCGGCCAAATTAGACTGTTTTTACAACGTGTGTATATTTTAATGGTCACACTTAATGATTTTCTGTCTAGGTCAGCATCGTTCCTGTTTTATTATCAGCAATATCCATATCCACCATCCAGTTATGCTTTACACATGTTCCTAAATAAAATTACACCACTAATTTAATAATTTCATATTATGTCATGAGTTGTAGAAAATCCAAACTGCTCCTTCTTCAACAAAGCTTACAATTATATAAAGTGTGAATCAGGGGTAATAATAATCTATTTTTTCTGTTTATTCTTGACTGATGAATAGGTTGGTTATAAACCTCTGCATGAGACATTGCACCATTTGATCAGAAGAAAGGTCAGAGAAAATACTGCTGTCACAAAAACTTCATGTGGCATCACTAGGAGGAAAGACTGAGTTGGTTTCTTAATAGCTAGTTTTTAGCTGGTGTATCTCTCAGCAATTTCAGTACAGAAATAAGCAAGGCACAGGTTTGATTGCTATTGAACTTTGACAATGACTTCTGACAATCATAAGTATTATAGTTTTTTGTCTGTATCTCACAGTATCAGTCACGATGTTTATTTTAGTTTAAGTAGCTGACAAAATTCCAGTTTAATCTTACATTTGGATGGAAGAACCAACTTACCCATGAGTCTTGAGTTATGTCAATGAGAAATACTGAAGTAAAATGTGTTTTGTAGTCACCAACATGCCTGGTCCAGTCACTGGACTCATCAGGCACCTACATTTCAGTAAATGCTGAAATGATTTGTTGGATATTGTTTTAAGTGACCTTTTTAGCTATTAGTTAAGCTGCTGAAGGACAAGGAACTCTGAAATTCAAGATAGTGAGTAAACTGAGGAAGAAGGAAAGCAAGTTCCTCTCTTCATCTGTAAGAAGATAGTTTTAGAGTGGTGAAATAGACAAGATGAAATATATTTAAGAAAGACTTCCTTTCTACAACACGTCATAGGGCATATTAGGGAGCTGCAAAACTGGATCAATTTCTGTAACAAGGTTCATTATTTTTGATTGACTTCTACCAGGATTATTAAAATAACCTGTGCTGGAACCACAAATGACCTGAGATTTGGAAAATGATTATCTACTCTCAACCTTCATTTCCTATTTGATGAAATGAGAAAGAAATAATTATAGAAGTATTGAAATATTTAATAATATTAAGATATTATTAAATATAATTCCAAATAATTTCTACTAAAGATGACAAAGCTGATCTGAAGATAGCTATACTGATAATTTGGTAAACTGGCTCCAAATACACAATAAGCATTTGATGCAGCTAAAAGTAGTAATGTTGCGGCAGCTGTAGTGACTTAATGGTATAACAATGAGTCAAGTTTTATGGAAAAAGTCACTATTTTTTTAATGGATCAATGAGTTTAACTGGAAAAATCACTCCAATCTTAAATCTCATTCACAAAGACCTCTTTAGCTGAAGGACAGCTCCCTGTAGGAGAAAATAAGCAAACAAAAAATTAAAAAAATGAGCAAGCCAGCGACAAAGAGTGTGAAAAGCTGCCACAGAATAGGCAATATCCCAGTAGTTACATTTGTCACCAACGACATGAAAGATGTATCGCTTCCTGTTTTGAAATGGATGAGTGCCTTAATGTCTGGGCTATTCAATATTCGGGTGCAGATCTTCCTGACTTCGATCAGTTTCCACAGAGACATGAAGAGCTCACAGGCCCAGGGCTTTTCCTTTTGACTTTTCTGAGCATATATGCTGACATCATAAAAGATACTTTTCCTTATAAAACTTGCCTGAAGTAAAATTGAGTACATTGTTTACACAGATAGCAGTTAAAGGACCTGAGACTTTGTCTTGAAAAACAGTGATTCTGGAAAGGGATTGGGAAATGTGGCGGATGAACAGTTGTTTATGAACTCTGTGACAAGCAGGACTCCGGCACTCCTTGAATGTGAAACAGGAATGTGAAGATATAGTCTGCTGTATGAGACCACCACTGGAGAGCTGTTTGTAGTTCTGATGCTTTTGCTTCAAAGAGAATAATGCAAATTTAGCAGTTTCAGAAAAGATATTCCAGAAAATATATCTCACAGTGAAATACTTTCTCAAAGAGAACGATGACATGTGATTTTGAAACAACCTATATGTAGACTTGACAAAAGAAAACCAATATCTACTTTAAAAGAAACACAATAACAGTCAGTGAGTGACAGTTAAGGTTAGAGAAATAATGACTGGAATTCAGGTTTTAAAACGGTTAACTTTTAAGACAGTTAACTATTGGAATAATTCCCAAAAAACAAGGAAAAAAGTATTCTATTGGTTGTTTTGGATATGTGTTTTCGAAAAGATATCTTCTACTTCAGCTTTGAGGTATTTGGCTTGACAAAATAATTTTTAGACAAAATTACTTTGACTACTTTGTCCGGGAATAGTACAGGCTTCAGCTACTACTAATCTAGGAACCTTGCAACCTTTCAGTCCCTGGCACATGCATACTGAAAATAACGTCTCATTATACCATTCCTTTTACACATTTTGACTCTGAAAGGCACTTAGCAATGAGCAGAACACAAAGAAAAACAAGCAAAAGAGGAATGTTCAAAGCCTCTGATGAGTCAGGGAACTGATGAAGGAGGAAGTGGCAAGAGCAATCTCTGGTCTTAAAGGTAGTATCAGTTGTCACAGCATGAGTAACAACATGAGTTTAGCTCATTGTTTATGATGTTCAGGAACTGGTGGTCACTAATAGCATTCTCCTTAGCAGCAATGAGGAATACAGAGATGACACATATCCATGCTCAAAATTAGTATTACAGAGGACAATTACTGTATATGCAATCTGTCAGACAGTGCTGCACCACCCATTATCAGAAAGAATTAATAAGAACTGGTACAGGAGATGAAGCCTGAACTACATAGTCATGTGTATGGTTTTCTGCTTCTTAGGGCAATTTTAGAGTTTTATTAGCTCAAAGGTAACTTTATTAGTTTTGCTGTAGAGGTAACCTGGTAACAATGGGTACTGCTCATGATTCAGCAAAAGACTCAAGGAGATAAATAATTCAGATGATATCCTTAAAGCTGAGGACATGTTGAGACCCTTTGCTGAATGAATGGTATGAAAACAAAGCTAACTAGGAAGCAGCCATGGTCAAAAGAAAGTTTAAAGAGCCTGAAGTCCATTACAGCTTTTCAGTTTTTGTAATTCTAGGTAGATTTTAGGGACCGCTGGAGTCTGAAGCCTTGGTTTCCAGCAGACCTGTTAAAATATCCACGTGTCAAATTCTTGCTTCCCCTCACTGTTGCAATAAGAGCTGATGTTGCACACTCTCTTTCTTATCCTAAGCCATTATTATTAGCACATGGAATTTCCGCCTTCTGCTCCATTTAAAATCCTAGAATTTAATACTAGGAAAAAAACCCTCAGAACAAACAAACCAAAACCCACATTCCTATATCTTTTTTTTTGTTGTTTTTTTGTTATTTAATCTCAACACAAGTGTTTGCCAAGAGCCTTTTATTCCCTTTCCTGATGTTTTTGGGCCAGTCTTAGCCTCCAGCTTGCAAAGCTTGCTCTCGTTTTATGACCAGGAGCTGCTCCAAAGGCAGCATTCATTCCAGTACCTGTCTTATCCTCAGGATCTTCCAGCTTCTTTTGTTTGTTGTCTTCTGATGATTCCTTATTTAACTGAAGACAGTATCTCATGACTCATAAAAGACCTAGACCTTTTTGCAGTGAAAACATCAGTATTTTTTTTCCTTGAATGGTGACATCTATCTTTCATATATGACCTGACCTTGTTCCCATTATATTCAGTGGTAAAATACTTTTGTATTTAGGAGACAGCCCTTATACTTGATGAACACTGACAGCAATGCACCATGATAAAATATTCAAACTATTTCTTAAAAAAAAATCCCACAGGCAACCTCAATAAGGTTATTTTAGTGAGATAACAGCAACAAAAATTACTGATTTAAGCACAAGGCCTTATATTTGTTCTCAACTGCAACATAATAAGCCTAAGGCCACCATTCAAAGAGTTTAGGCATTGACTACCAAGAAGGTGGGAATCTGTCCCCAGCAAGGTCATTCAAAGAGTAAGAGTCAGGCATCTGTGCTCTAAGTGCTACTAATGGCTCTAAGTCTAAGCTTTAAAGGTTTCTAAAGAGTAATGTACAGCAACTGATGAGAGTTATCTGCCTCAAAAAGATAATACAACTCAAATAACAATACACTGAGCAAGTCATAAAAAAAAAAACCCTACAGAAAAGGCTTGAGAGCTGAACTCTCACCTTTTGCTGAAGTTGTGAATTCAAGGCTTATTTATCTCTTCATGGGTCCATATACCTACAGACTTGTGAAGGAACTTCATCAAAGAGAACTGTAGGTTACCTAGGCAAATCTGTAATCTAATTTTTATCTGTCACTAGCAGACCTTCATCTCTCCTGCTTCTAGTCCATTAGATGACACAAGGTTTTTTTCTACAGATAAAAGAAGTGGATTATAAGTGGGCACAGATGCAGTTTGATATTCTCACATTCCCAGCCCTGTTCTACAGGCTTTGGGTAGATTCCTCTGTATAGATTTCTCTATATTTTTTTGCTTGTCAGCTTTCAGAAGTGCCTGCTTCTTACCAGTCATTGTGAATTACTGTGTGGAGATTCTTAGAGTATCTTATTGGCTGTGTAGGAACCCCAGTTAATTTATTTCAGCTTTATAAATCACTTCAACAGAACCAAGCACAGAACTTTTAGGCACCGAGATGTCACAGTTAGACAGTCTCTGAATTTTCCTTCCTTTGTTTATGGAAGGAATTGTTATGATTTGGGTCTTCAGGTGTCATTTTAAGAAGAAAGTCAGTAGTTCTAGCTACCTGTTCCCTTTTCAAAGACGCATGTGAACTTGAAGTGAATTGTAAGTTATACAGGCATTATGATAACTTGAGACATAAGCAAACAGTCCAGAGGCAGAGACTACTCAACACCAATTTTCCTCTTCCACTGTTTTAAAATCAGAATGAATAATCAAGTAGAGCATTCATAATGCCTTCCACAGTAATAATAAATAATGTATCTTCTTCATACCCAAAGTCCACTTTGATGCACCTTCCTTATGAGAATAATGCAAGAATAAATGTCCCACTGGATTCAGCATTTCTCTTGCTTGCCTCCTTTAAAGCATTAAAACTGCTTGTGGACAGGGCTGACAGAAAGTCAGGAACAAAGTGGATAAAAACAAAAATGAAGTCATCTTAATATCAAACTAACACTCTAGTAATTTTAGGATGAAGTCAAAGATAGAGCCTTTTCAATTTTGCAATTTCTTCTCTTTTTATTTTGTGCTTAACTTTAGGGCTAAAAGGTCACTTTTTTGCATGCTGACAGTTATACAAATAGATTTTATTAACACAAAATAGACTACATATAAGAGATTCCTATATGGAGTTATACTTTAAAATTGTAATCTTCATATTAATTGAGTTCTCAGTAAAATAGGATACATGACTCATCTTATACTCACATCTGCTCTTTATATTGACATTGACAGCTGAGAAAAAGTCCTCTGGTGGCCTACTTGTGTAATTCTATTGTTGGATCGTATCATTATAAAATGTGATGTCCTAGGGTAAATTAATATTTGTACTATTGTGTACCAACAGTTGAAGGATTTATTCTCATCAACCTGTGCTTTAACAATGAAGAAGGTAAAATACTTTTTTCATCATATTTTCCTTCAGCTGTTTTCCATGTTGCCATTCATATTCTTTCTTCCTAAGGACTTTTTTTTTTTCTCTATGCCCTTAGCATGTTCACAGAGAGCTGCTATCATATTGCAGTGTGATATCTGAAGTGAAATTATGCATGTGATATTTGTACTTCCTTTATATTGTTTTTAAAACATCTGAAAAAATTGAAGATTTCCAAAACATCAGAAGATACCTTCACTGACACTGAAATTGAATGGAACACTTATGTCCACTAAACATTTGTGTACTGAATTTCTTTACTATCTACAGTGACATTATAATTGATTTTCAGTCTGTATAATCCACAAAAAAATTATCCAATCCAGATTCTTCTGCTTCTTTGCAGTGAAGTGTTACATCTACATTTTAGTGATTTTCTATGTGTACTCCTTCTCAAAAGCTTTGGAACAAAAATAAAACTACTTTTGAGAATACAATGCAGAGTCTTTCATCAAACAAGTTTGAAATTATGTAATGAGAAAAAAAAAGATAAAAAAGAAGCAGTATCTGCAACACCTCTTTTTTCCATTCATAACCATTTTGCTGTACAGGGGCTACTACATGGTAGAACGCCTTAATCATAAGATTCATCAGAAGACAGTTGCACAGACAAAAACAGAAGAGCACTGGAGGAACTCAGGGAGCCTGCAGGGAGAATTAAAATGTTTCATCACTTTCCTTTCAGCTTCCTCAGCAAGACTTGCTCTACCAGCCTTGAGGTTCTGTTCATACCACTTTGCAAACCAATGACCTTTAAATCTTTTTCATGCTGACAGACATTCCTAATGAAAGAGGCGAGTTTAATTTCTGAGAATTTATGCAGAGCCTCACAAAGGAATTGTGGCACTTCAATTTCATTTTAGGCTGCATTCATGTACTTAACTCTGAAGGGATTCACAAAAAAAGCTGCTTTACTTCTAGAGTGTTTCAGCATGCAGAGGAACCGCAAAGCTTAAGTAGGTTCCTAAAGTTTTGTCACTGTGCATGCTGAGGTAGGCCACCAAGCTGGCTTTGCTACATGACTCAATGCCTAAGGCTGTCAGGAATTCACAGCTTAAGCAAGTCCTTTACTAAAGTCCCTGAGGTCTGGTGTGGTAAACTTTACAGTACACCTAACACATCCTGACAGCATGAAGGTCAACCCAAAGCACAGGAGCCACAGTTATTTCTATTCAAAAGAAGTGATTATTTCAGGTTCCCTTCCTTTCCAGAACTGCTCAGTCTTTTAAAGAGCTTACCAAGGATGCAAGCTGTACTAGTTCAATGACAGTGATACACTTCTGTGATTTCTGTCCAGTTTCAGAGATTTTGTGTAACTTGGAATTAAAGAAATAAACAGATTGATCCAGTCTCATCTGCAAAAAGGATAAATTTAATAGTGTTCTCCAGTCACAAGTCCTAAACTTGGACAAGGCATTTAATCTTCCGGCATTTATGTTTGAGCAGCGTTGCAACTGTTAGGTTGTCTGTTAGAAAATCATATTAAGGAACATATTTTTCCCCGATCAGCATGTAACTATGTTCATGTGTAGAGCTCATAGATATGTAAGTTTCTTAACATGTGATGTGAACAGATGTTGATTAAACTAAAACTTTAATTGTGGATACTACAACATTCAGCATGATAACTCCTAATAAGCTTTATGAATCTGAGTCTTTGTGTCTGTTTATGCAAAGAACAGGAATAAAGATTTTGGTTGATAACTAGCCTCAAAGAGTGCCCACTTCCAATGGGATGTGATTTCATGACATTTCTTTCATGATATTGTGATTCTGTGATCTCCGGCACTCAAATCACGTGACATGGAGTCACTGAAGTAGATTCACTACCTCTTACTCAATTAAAAACAAAATGTCTATTAAATTAGACTTTGGTGAACCAAATGCAGAGTATAATCCCTGGATTGACCCTATTACGAAGGTATATATTTAATATTTTTTTTTTGCAGAGAGTCTGAAATCCTGATGTACACAATACTTTGCTTCAATTGATTTGCATTAAAACTGCTTTTCCTGTGATATCTTTTAAACAAACACAATTCTGTGTTGCCATAACAGTTAGATATTGCTGAACATTCATGCCTGGGAAACACAAGATTCAGCTCACTTGCTATGTCAGCTGAGCTTAAATGGTTATGTGGATAAAAAAAATGAGTGATTAAAGTCTCACTCTATTAGATGCTTTCTGTAGCCTATTTCTACCTGTTAAAAAATTTAGCATCCTCACTAAATTCCACCATTAGACTAATGTATTTTTTATTTATTTGACTGTGTAACTCATCCAACCATAATTTTCTTTTTTTTTACCTAAAAACTTTTTCCAGGATAGCTTGTCTGGACTTTTCACAGTCTTCCTCTGTAAAGCAGATGAGAATCCTGCTTGCTTCTGTACACAGTCTTCCTTTTAATTTAGCTTTTTCAGGGACAATATTAGTAAACATTAAGCACTGCCACAAAGACTAATAGCTATTAAGAGTTTCTCTAACTTACTGGCATTGGCACCATAAGAAATAGAAAACAGTTTGAAGAAATTCTTTGCCTACTGTCACCACTTTCATAAAAAGTTAGAATTTCTATGTAAGATTTTCTTACACATTGTTTACAATGAGAACAAAGAGTACCAGTTATGATTTGTTTTAGAAACTCTCAAATGCTCAGTATAATCATCTCCCCTCTCCCCAAGCTGTATGTAGTTCAGATGTAGGTCAGGCAGTACACAACAACATCTTTCAAACCACTCAGCTCTATTACCCATAACTCAGCTGCTTCTTTGTCAGTTGGTCCTTTGTTGTCTGCAAATTTATTATCTATGGGCTACAGGAAAAACGAATACTTTTTCCACAAGTTAATGAAAGTCTTTCTCATTCACCATTTTGTGCATCTGAGGTTTCAATTTCTAGCTATTTATGATACTTTATAAGAGGTCAGTAAAAACTGGGACGTCACAAAACATATATTCTTAAAGTTATATAATATACTTGTAGGTAAGTAATGTTAACCTCCAACTATGCAGTGAGCTATGGGCAAATTATTTAGGAAGGTATATTTTTTTAAAATGTTATAGACTTACTTATTCTACATATACAGTCTTTGCATTTGCCTTTTTGCTCCCTGGAACTTCATTTTATTGACCATATGTTAGCCAAGTCTACATTTTATTTAATGCAGCAACCCTGTTATAAGGAAAACTGCTTTGAAAATTTCATAGTAGTGAAGTTCAATGACTTCCATAGTCATTCCTAACACAGCAGCTCTCCTCCTCCAAGGAGTATGAGAAATGGAGGAACACCTCAACATTCCCCACACACTCAAACACAGGTCAATAAATCTCATTTGTATAGAAATCACTCGTGGAAAAAAAAAAAAAAAAGATAAATGCACATGCATCGCAAGTATATATGTGCTGTGAGATAGAGTTACACCTTCGGGAGGGTTTTAACTTAAGAAAGTTCATGGTTTAATCTCAGACAGCAACTAAGCACCACATAAGCACCACATAGTAGCATTCCACACCTCTCTGCAAACCCCACAGTTTGTAACACTGGGCATGACACCTACGGTATGGAATATCCCTTTCATTAGTTCGGGCCATACTCTCTCCCAGTCTCTTGTGCATCCCCATGCCACTTATTGTCAGGGCACAGTGAGAAACAGAAAAGACCTCGACACTGTCTAAGTGCCGATCAGCAAAAATCAAAACATTCTTATCAATGCATTTTTTAGCACAAATATAAAACATAGCCCTCTACCAACTTCTAGGAAGAAAATTAACTCTATCCCAGCTGAAATCAGGACAGAATGATATCTTGCTAACTGTATAGTGACAGATTAGTTGGGAAAAGGATCGTTTTCTTCTTTTTTTCTCTACCTTCTCTGTTTAATCGGTACCTTTATATCTTGCTATTTGATGCACTGAGTGAGAACTTTTTGTTACCAATCCAACAGGAGAAGAAAAATTGTTTTGTGTAATGTGAAATTAGTTTTTATTTATGCAAAAAAAAGAAAATTTAATGTCTCACATTAAATAGTAGACACTAATAGGAAAGGCAGTTTGAAGTGTGGTATGGAGACAGTCAGAAAACAAATCTTCAAGAGTCAACCAGTTGATCACAGAGGGCAGTAACTGCCCTTGTTTCCTCTCTGTTTTGGTGGCAGAAAAGGGCTTTTGGGATTACCATTACAAAACAAATGAGTAGAAAAAAAGCCACAATAATTTCTTCCACTAAGTACAATTACGATGCAGATTTCTCTGATTTGTCCTTGCTTAAATCAAAGATTTAGGATGAGCGGTACCAGCCCATGAGATACTGCTGAACTCAATAGATTTCTTGCTGTGAGTCATATGCAAAGACTGAAAAAACTGCTTTAAGTGCTTTACATCCTTCAGCCATTCTGCACAGAGCAGTCTCATTGGAAAAATAACATAAAATCAACTGTCAAGCTACTGTGACCACAAAAGACTAGTCTGGAAACAGGACAGAAACTTATGATCAGCCTGGCTGTACATCTTTTCTCTGTGAGTACAGTGGAAGGCACTTTATGTTAGTTTCTGTTCTGCTGGAGCAGTACAGAAAAACAAGTGACAGAAGGGGGTCTTCCATGACCTCTGAACCTTTGTAGAAATTTTTATATACAGAGATGATCTGACTGCAGCCAGTTAAATTGAGTTTGGAGCAAGATTATGATAACATTGTGCTATGAGCAGTCTAGACCCAAAGCTTTTATTCTATTTTTTTTTATCAAGCACCTTCAGAAATGTTGATATTAACTCTATTCTGCTTTGTTTTTATCAAGTGAGTGGAAAGACATTCACTATCAGATGTCCAGAGTTTTTTTGTTCAAACAGATTAGATTCTTTTCCCACTCTCAAAGGTAGATTTTGTTATAACCTTCAGCAGAAGATCT
This sequence comes from Colius striatus, assembly GCF_028858725.1. Taxonomy (NCBI): domain Eukaryota; kingdom Metazoa; phylum Chordata; class Aves; order Coliiformes; family Coliidae; genus Colius; species Colius striatus. The sequence goes on from NC_084759.1 coordinate 86,261,865, forward strand.
GCTTGGATAAGGAAGGAGCACAGAGTCAGTAAAAGCGACTGGAAAGTAATGAGTGTCAGAGGGCTTGCAGGGAGTTACATGTTACAAAATTGAGACTAGACACAGGTGCAGGGGAAGTAAGAGAAGGCTGGGAGGTTTCCAGGAGAGAAAAAAAAAAGTTGTGATGAGAGACTGCTTGCAGAGCCCACCCTTGCTGACATAGCTTGAATAACAACAGCTGTTAATACAGAAACATGAGTATGAGAGTGTGTGTGAATCAACACTCGAAATTGCCTAAGCACACATTTGGTCCCAAACTGATCCTGTTAAAGAGGAAAACCATCATTGGTTAGATTAAACAGTAATCTTAGAATTAAAAAGAGATTTTGGAAATGGAGATGAAGTCAAGTTGAGAAAAAGTATAAAAGAGTCATGAAATCTTACAACATTTTGGGACACTTTGGAGTGAAAACAGTAACAAACCTACTTTGACACTTCACAGAATCACAGAGTCAAAAGATGGTAGGGATTGGAAGGGACCTTTAGAGATCATCTAGTCCAATCCCCCTGCAGAAGCAGGTCCATCTAGATCAGGTCACACAGGAATGAGTCCAGGTGCCTCTTGAAAATCTCCAGAGAAGGAAACTCTACAATCCCTCCAGGCAACCTATTCCACTCCTCTGTCACTCTCACAGTTAAATAGATTTTTCTTATATTTAAGTGGAAGTTTTGTGTTCCAGCTTCATCCCATTACCCCTTGTACTGTTGCTAACTACAATAGAAAAAAGGGATGTCCTAACCTCCTGACACCCACCATTTGTAAATTTGTAAATATTAATAAGATTCCCATCAGTCTTCTCTTTTCTAGACTAAACAGTCCCAGTTCCCACAGCCTTTCCTCATAAGGAAGATGCTCCAGTCCCCTGATCATCTTAGTGACCCTGTGCTGGGCTCTCTCCAGAAATTCTCTGTCCCTCTTGAGCTTAGGGAGTCCAGAACTGGAGACAGGAGTCCAGATGAGGCCTCACCAGGGCAGAGTAGAGGGGGAGCAGAATCTCACTCGACCTACTGGCGACACTCGTCTTGATGCATCCCAGGATGCCATTGGCCTTCTTGGCCTCAAGGGCACATTACTGGATCATGGTTAGTTTATTATCAACCAAGACACCTAGATGTCACTCTGCAGAGCTACTAAATCCTCAACCTGTCGTAGTAATAACATCATCCAGCTCCTTCAGCACTCTAGGATGCATCCCCTAGGAAGTGGTATGAGCATACATAAACCTAGAGCACTCTCATCTCTAACAGGAGGCACGTGCAAGTAACAGAACTCACACTCCCAGGAGGGTTCTAGGTGCTGTTAACCAACTTTTCCTAATGGAAGGAGTAGTGTCAATGTGTGTGTACACATGGTAACTTTTGGGCACTAGTTTGTAATTGTCTACAGTTGACCTTGATCTTTAATGATAGTTCCTGCTCTGTCATTAATAAATCAATAAATCACTTTGATCATCATTTAATTTAAACTATGTGAACTGAGAAGCTCTTCCCTAAGAGAGAGATTAGGACCGTCAGCTGTTTTGAAGGAGGTGAAATATGAATTAGATAAGGTGCATTGAATAGAGCACAGAGACAGGTTCGGTAAGAAAACTGTAAGTGGAATCAGAAGAGAGAAAACAGATGGGTAACAGGAGGTGGCTAAAAGGGGATTTTGGTGTGGTGAGAAAGATTGTGCCAATTTTCTTCCTTAGAGTCTGAAACAGAATCTGAAATTCCCAAATTCGTATTTGCTGTCTAAGAAGACATGTATCTCATTAGATTTTGGTGGTTGTCCAAGAGGAAAACAACCTGCTGCTGCTGCAGTTCTGTTAGTGAACCAAGTAGGTGTCAAGATCTTGTCATTGATTTGGTTTTGCTTCAATTACATTCCTCCCTTAGAAGAGTGTGCTCATGGCTATGAAGTTAAACTGCCAAAAATTAGAAATTGAGAGAATCAAGGTTACCAGTATGACCTTAATTTGACCACTTTTTACATAGGAATTGTAGTCTTTAATTGCAGAATTACACTCCAAGATCTCTCAAGAGAACTCCTACCTAACTCAGTGCAGTGAAAGGACTTAATTAGCAGTTGTTAAATATTTTTTTTAGCCTCATTGTTCAATATGTTGCCCTGGGCCTTACTTAAAAAACACTGTTCAAGCCTTGTTCTGAAAACAAAATTATTAATTTATTCCAGTGATGCTTATCACCCCAGAATCAGAATGCTTTGCAGACAATTCATTCCTCATTGTAAAACCCATGTGATATTTGAGGGTGTTGTCTCCACTTAGGAGACCGGGAGCTGATACACAGACTAAAGCAAAATATGGTGGATGTCCAATGTGAAATATTTCAGACTGTCAAATCTATATTTTAATACGGCACAATAACTTCAATATTGATAGGTTAGCTCTAGAGGACTTTGCTAGCACCTGAAGCTATTCAACATTTCGCAAAGCAGACTTAGGGATACAGACAAAAAATCCAAAGGTGAAGAACATATTCAAGTTTCAAATAATTATATATAGAGTTTTCAGAAAGGGGAGGTATAGAACTAATTTTCCCAGGAAAACTAAGTCATCTGTTCTGTTCCTGCAGTTCCCCAGCTTCTGAAACAAACAAGGTAAAGGGATTTGCAAAAAATACTTAATTTCTCAATTTCATTATTAAGGCATCTGCGCATTAGCTGAGGCCAAAGTCCCAAAATAGTAAGTGATGTGTAGTGATATTTAAAATTTTATTGTAATATTCAGAGAGAGGATGTCTGAGTGCAGGGGAGCAGGGGGTTACAATGTCAATGGAAGTGTTCTGACATTTCCAAACTGTAGTCCTTTTAATTATACTTCCTTATATAAAATATTGTGCAAATAAGTATATGGCTATGTATGTGTGCAATATAAAGCAGAAGCTTTTTGACTTACAACACTGATGAATATGAAATGTAACTAGGAAAATGTAACTACCAACTGCTTACCCTTTGGAGATAGAGAAAAGCTTTTGAGCATCTCCTATTTGATAAGCAATAATATGCAAAGCTAAAGATTCATTTTCTATTGCTTTAAGGAGCAATTAATCTTGAGCAGCCTGGACAGCCAGCTCTCTTAGATTACAGAACTGTCAGAGAAATATGAAAGCTCCACAGATCTTTGGCTAGGGCCCTCTGTGCTATTACAGCTATGTACTTACTAAGACTCTCAGCAAACTTTCTAGGCTGACATTGGATTAAATTAGTTACCACATCTATAGTAGAGAAAAATACACTTTATGTTCCCAGTTAAACAATATAAACCTGTTCAGTTTTACTGTATCTGTTCAGTTACTGTAAGAGATGATAATTAATGAGAAGAGCTACTATACTGTTCTAATGTAGTATATAAGTCTCTTAGGATAATTAAAATTGTTTGCAATATCTACCTTATGCTAGCACAGTTAGTACGTTTGACTTCCCAAAGTTTCTGGTGCTAGAATGCTAATGTGGTTTTTTAACCAAATTATCTAACTCAGCTAACCAAGTTGTCAGCAATAAATTTCATCTAATTTTTTTGAAACAGTCTTTAAAGTGGAGACGTCTATGAAGGGACTCATAGAAGTCTTTAGTTCAATTTGCAGAATGGAGGACCAATAACTGAACATGCAATCTCTACCCATCCTCTAGCACATATACACATTTTCTCACACTGTTTACTATGGTTTTTCAAAATGATAGTATATTCTTGTGCTCTCCAGGAAGCAAAAAAGTGGTCTCCTGACTAACCTCAGAATTTGCTCAGAGGGTAAAACTAGCCCTGAGTAGGAAATAAATTACGTTCCTATAGCAGGGGTGCCAAAGCAAGAAATGGGAAGGCAATTGCTTCTTGTAAGTACAGAAATTGCATGGGCCTGACATCATAGAATCACAGAATCACAGAATGGTAAGAGTTAGAAGGGGCCTCTAAAGATCCTATTGATTAATATCAACTTGGATAATACTAGAATTGCTGAAATGTTTATTCTCAACTCAAAGAATGACATCTAATGTCAAGTCTAACTCAGATTTCAGAACTTCAGAATTTTCTGATGTAAATTACCTTCAGTGAACTGAAACAGTTATGGGAGAGATTCAGCAAAAATTTGAGAGGGCTTTCCAAATTATTGTTCTTGCTTTGGATTTTCATCAAAATTGAAATCTTTGCACAAAGGTTTAGAATGTTCTTTCACTTAGTTCCTGAAAATGAATAATTCATTTAAAACTAAATTTATGGGTATATAAAATTAAGATTATTAATAAATCAACATTATTTTGATAGGTTTTTTCCTCTTATTTACAATTCTTGTATTCTTTTTCTGGAGTTGTTATCCTTTTGTCATTCCTCCTTACTGTCACAACAGTTCACGTGGTGTAATTGTCTTGGGCATTCAATGTAACTGCTTAAAATATTTACTAGCAAGAATTAATTTTCAAGACACGACGTGATGCCTTTCTGTCATGTGTTCAATTAATTATTCACCTGTGGTGCATTTGCTTGTCTTTCATTCCATTTTGATTCAATGCTGAGATATCTCAGTTGATTAAAGGAAGGGCAGTCCACTAAGAAATGTATTCATCTGGTAGAGCACAATTCTGTGCTATGACACAAACCTCTGGTGTATTTTAGGAATGGCCATTTATCATTCAATTTGATGGTTCCAAGATGAGAATTAAACCACCTTCCGCCTGCCCTCCATTCCTCTGTTTCCTGATGGAAATGCAAATTCTGCCTATAATGCATAGACATACAAGACTAATCTTCCTGTAATAACAGTAAAAGAATATTCTCTTCATACAAAGTCATGCACAATTCTGGCATGATATAGACATGTTAGTGATGGTCCTGAGATTTTGTGCTGTCATTTTCCTGAACACTTAGACATCACATGCAACGTTTATGATTTTAGTTAATGGCTAGTTGTGACTTGTGAATGTATCAATTAGGCATAACGGTTTACACAGGAGTGTTTGCAAGGATATGAGGTTTATGAATGTTAGAGATCACTGTTAGCCAATAGAAAAAGTAATGAAAAGATGTTTTTAAGAAGCAGCTATGAACTTGAGTCTACTATGGTAAACACATTTTAAGGTCTGAGTTCCAAAACTTTTAGCAACATTTCTGTACAAGGCAAGAGAGAGCTGAGGCTGAGGTCCTCCCAAATACATGCAGTTTTACTGAGCCTTTCTTATAGATTATCTATAATTACATGTGTTGGTAAACCTTTCAGGAGCGGGGGCACAAGGAAGTCATATGCTGTGTCCATATCATAGAATCATAGAATAGTTTCAGCTGGAAGAGACCTTTAAGATCATCACATCCAGCCTTTATCCCAGCCCCACCGGCCACTAGACCATTTCCCTAAGTGGAAACATAGAATCATAGAATGGTAGGCGTTGGAAGGGACCTTTAGAGATCATCTAGTCCAATCCCCCTGTAGAAGCAGGTTCACCTAGATCAGGTCACATAGGAACATGTCCAGGTAGGTCTTGAAGATCTCCAAGGAAGGAGACATACCCAACATCCACCCATCTCTAAAACACCTCCAGGGATGGTGACTTTACCACCTCTCTGAGTAGCCTGTTCCAATGCCTGACAACTCATTCAGTAAAGAAATTTCTCCTAATACACAGCCTGAACTTCCCCTAGTGGAACTTCAGGCCATTTCCTCTTTTTTTTTATTGCTTGTTACTAGGGAGAACAGACTGATGCCTGCCTCACTACAATATCCTTTCAGGTAATTGTATAAAGTGATAAGGTCTCCCCTGGGCCTTCTTTTCTTCAGGGTAAACAGCCCCAGATCCCTCAGCCATCCCTCATATGAGACATGCTCCAAATCCTTTACTAGCTTGGTAAAGATATCATTACATTTCTTAAACAAATTCTGTCAACCTTAACACTTTATGTGGTTGTTCAGCCTTTGCTAATAGTCAAATGTTCACCCATCCACTTGCTCAGTTCCCTCTCTGGTAGGATGAAGACAATATATGCTGAATTGAAAGTTTTATTTTCAGTCATATTTTGTCAAACTAGATACAGGACAGAGGGTTTTTTGGCTCAGCTCCATGTCACCACAGTGAAAATCTCACAAAAAAAGTGAATATTATTTATTTCACCTGTTGACATTAAAAATATTTAAAGAATACAAAATTCCCCCCAAAAATAGCTGCCAAAATGTTTAAGTGACTTTTTAACCTTTCCTTCCAAACACAATGTGATTTGTTCTTCAGTTGATTGCCATGTAGTAAACAACTAAATGGCATCTACTCAGCTTGTGTACTGACATACATTTAAGTTATCCTAGGATATTAATGCTAAGATATAGCAACAATCACCAACCAATCCAAAAAGAAACACAGAAGTTAAGATCAAATAAAACTGAAGGGAAATCCAGAATATGGCATAGATAGGGAAGGACCTTGAAGTTCTAGAGGAAGCAGATATAAAAACCTTAAGATTATATTGCCTTCTGTAACTAAGAAAGAATTGTGTCTGAGTATGTTTTGTGACCTATTGGCAAAATGAGGAAATGTTAAATTTCCTGCACCACTCTCCTACCACCTTTTTTTAGTGAGGTGCTGATCTCAGTCAATAAACTCATTATTGTATTTTGTATTTAGGAAAGATTCCATGTTTACAAATGATCCCTTATGGAATCCCCTGACGTTGAACATATTGTACTGGAGTAGCTGAGAGATTACTTTAACCAACAGTACACCAATGGATCAGGGTTGTGTCTAAATCTACTTTCAAATATATGAAGCTAGGAAGAAACAACGGGACCATAGTCTCTGCAGTCCAAGTGTTCACCTATAGGTTATCCTCTGCTTTTATCTGTATCGAAATCTGTCCCAATACTATTCCAGTCACTTAAGAACAGCTTGAAAAGACTCAGCCCTAAGACCTGATTAGGAGATATGTATTTCCCTCCTGGCAATCACCTGCAGGGACATTTCAGAAGTGTAATCTTTCTTATTCGGCAAACAGAGTGTTGTGATGCAGAGAATGTTTTGTGTCCACCCAGCCTGAGGCAGGTTGCTGTTGAGTAGTTATAGGTATACGTCACTAAATGGGAGGCCAGAAGAGGTAATATCCAGCCTACTATTTTTCTGTTACATCAGTGGTGAGTGAGAGTGCGAGGCCAAGGATGGAAACTGAACTGACAGATCCCTGGCTCATAGGCAGGAAAGCTATGAGCCGAGCTGGAAGGGCAACACAGCAGCTTTGTATAACTAAAAAGAGCTGGAAAGGCAGTGTTTAAAGTTCAGTATGCAACTGGCTCTGAAAAAGAGAGCTTAGAGAGGAAGATTACAAGTAAGGCAGGGGATCAGGGACAGTATTGTTTCCATGTACATACATTTCCACAGTTAATAAACTAGTGAGAGAAGAAAGATATACCAGAGCACAGCAGAAAATAAAAGCCATGAAGAGAACATTATTTTTAATGTGTATATCTGCCAGTCAAATTCTATACTGGTAGTTTTAAAAGGTGACCTGATTTCTTGGCCACTAGCACAGCAGACTGCCTTGTGGGTAAAATGAATCCAAGTCCAGTTGTCTGAATATAATAGAAACATGGCAGGAGAGATCTAATAAGGTCTATAGCTGTGTTAGGAAAAGCAAGAGAGAGAAAAAACTGCACTCTTCCAGTCTACTTTGGATGATTGGACATTTCTTTGTGCTTAAAAAAAACCAAATACAGGGATCATGTTTATGAATTAGAAAAGAAGTCAATTAAGACAAAAGTCTAAAAAGAAGTATTGATGGAATATTAGTATCCTCCAATTTTACTATATCTCAAAGCATTTGGCAACAGTACCTCACTTTATTTTCCCCAGTTTTATTGAATCCTTTGCACTGCTGCTCCATAGCTGAAAAGCTACTAAGTACACTAGAGTAGAGCTGATAAATGGTTCATTGACACAATCAATGAAAATCAGGACAAAAAATGCATAACATGCTCTACATGCAAAAAGTTTAAGTGTTCTTTCTGATTTTAAAAAAGTTGCACTGTAAAGTCTTTCTATTTATATGGCAAATGATAACATTAAAAGGCAATGAGAAACAATGTCCTATATACTGGACTAAAATCTGTATTAATGATATGAGGAACAATAATATTCATGTCAAAATGCTGACCTTTCTAAGTGTATTTTCCTCAGTCTTCAGGAGATTCGTAGCTAGAGTATCTTGCTAGACTTTGCCTAGGTTAGGAGAATAATTTTTAATACATTTGTTTTTCCTAAGTTTTTCTCATTCATGGTTTTAACTCCTATATTTTGACTGGACAAAAGATTTAAAAAATTCACTTCTGATAAGAAAACATTGTATGCTAGTGTTACTGATGAAAGTCACTGAAAAAATATTAAAAGTTATTTGCTCTTCAGTTTCATATTATAGGCTCAATCCTACTGTCTACATTGAATTTACAGGCTAAATAATATTTCCTTATTAAAGACCCTACATGGCAAAATAAAGGTGAACGATCAAATAATCAAACTTTTGCTTTATTGATTACACAGGAAAAAAATAATGCTAAACCAATTATGTGTAACACTTATCTCCTTTTGCTTTCCCACTTAATGACCCTAGAATTTTAACTACTAGAAAATAAATTATGTGGCAACCCATATCGTTGAGACATTATCACACTGTTAAAGCTCTTGGCAGGTAGAGATTTATTTTATAGAATAGAAGTTAAGTTAATTTCAGAGACCTGGTTTCGTTGGTATAATAGGACAATTATGTGAAACTCCTACCTCTATCTCCATCTTTATCTCCCAGGCTTTAACCCAAAGTTTATTTATGAACCTACAGAATTTTTGTGATAAAGTTTTGAGAAAACTCTGAATGAATGGGAATAAGAAACAACACAGAACTACTAGGGAAACCCTAGAAGGCCAAACATAAGTCTTTTTGGCTATTTCAGTTTCCAAGCATCAGAAGGGAAAAAAAATCTATTAAACTTTTAAACCACACAGGCAGCTCAGCTGGATTTTAACTTATAGCACTGCTGTGGAGAGTTGAGATTTTAAGGCAGCACAATGACAGTTTAACCTTTATGAGCAAAAGGCAGTACTTTCTGTAGATAAAACAGAGCTAACAGATTTACTGGCACAGTTATGATTAGCTATGTATCACCTATCAAACAAGCTGACAAAGATTTTTATTCAAATTTAGTAAGTCTTTGTTGTTGTTGTTGTTATTGGTGTCTAGATTCATTCTGGAGGCTATTAGGAGCTCTCTAAGTCTGTATTGATTGATCCACAAAACGTCACTTACTTCAACAGGTCATCACTGTTATGCACAGGGTTTAACAAAGGCTTGACTAGCACTTCAAAAGTTTAATAAGAAAGGTAAGTACTACAAAACTTATAATATTCCTAAGTACGAAACATTAATTTCTTATTTTTCTGTTCTATCAGTGTGATTTGGAAATTAAACCATTGACAAAGCTAAAAAACATGCAAAAGTGGCGAATAGTTGTACAAGTAATTGTACCAGGAATTCAATGTCAATGGTGCAGCTATATTCATGCTCTGACTTGGTGCCAACTTGAGCTGTTATAGGAAACTAGATGTATGTTATTCACCATTATCTTCTAATCGTAAGAATTTGTCACAACTTATTTCCTCCTCAGCCCCATAATCACCATCACTAAGACTATATGTTTGCCACACGTTGTTACTCTTTTTAACAGACATGCACATATATATATACACACACCATGGATGAAAATCAATGTGGGCTTTTTTGGAGGATAAATAACAGGAAAAAATGGAAAATGTGATGGCAAATAACCAAAAAAAAGACAGAGAAATTTCAGAAGAGCAGAAAGAAAATTTGGTTTGCATCAGACCTGTCAAACAGCAACTAAGCAGAAAATCATAATGTCAGACTGTTTCTGGGCAGTGTATGAATGTGGAGGGGGAAGAACTCAAGGGCAGAGCCCAAACCAATCATTTCTCTTTCCCTGCAGAATCAGCATCAATGCAGGAGATGCAAGCTAGGCCCACGAGGAGCTACATAGCAAGCCTTGAGCCTCTGAATGCTGAAGAACTTGGTTATCTTTTTTCTCTTACAACGGCTCGCTCCATGCTCATGGGAAGAAAGATCATGTCTAAGGCTGTAATTTGTGTTTGTGTCTTGTCTCACTCTTGCACAGAAAATTCTGTGACTTCCCTGGGATAAGGTAGAAAGAAAAATCACATAGGTTAATAGCTGACAGTTTAAGTATAAAGGGGTTTTACCTGTTCTCTCTCTAGGTTACAGAAGAGGAGAGGGGGGTTGGACTAGATGATCTCTAAAGGTCCCTTCCAACCCTTACCATTCTATGATTCTATGATATAGTGCAATGGGGAGAAAATTGCAGCATTCACATGTTCTTCTTGGGGACACAACTGTCAGACACCAAAAAAGGGAAATGCTGTAAGATTGCAGCATAACTTTTTAATTGTGACTCAGAGCTCCTGGCATGAGGCCTAACTGCATTTTTCCTCCTTCTCCCCATCCCACATAATGAGAAAAATATTATTAGTCTATTAGCTAATAGCTCTAATTATCACTCACAAGCTCTTTTTCATTGCACTGTACTGTTTTCATGGGAACAGCGCATGGATTCTTGCTCGGCAGCTGCAGCTTCCAGGACAGAAATATGAACACTGTTTAGAACACACTTAGAAAATAGCAGACATTAAAATCAGACAAGATTCATTGATCATAAAGCCCATTTCTCTGCTAAGGGAGGCTTAGTCTCAAAAGCGTACTTTCTAGTGCTTCATACAGAATAACATTAAAAGTATCAGTGGTGAATCATCCTCCAGATTCTTTCAGGAGACAATTCCTCAGCAGAACTCATTTTTGTGGGTTTTTTTGTGGTCTTTTTCTTTGAAAGCCTGATTTTTTAATGTCTTTATTTTATTCTTAGCTATATCTTCCCTTACATCATTACATACTTCCCTCTCTGCATATGGCTAGCAACCTTCATGCTTTCTCACCAATCAAATCCTACACAGTCGGTGTAAGGCTCATACTCCACTTTACACTCTGATACAGCAACGGCCTTACTATGGGGCCATTTGTGATACAACATCAGGGCCATATATGCATCTCTGAGCAGATTTGTCTAACATGTGGCAACCCGGAACAGGAAGAAGGCAAGAGCACAGAGCTGCAGCTAGCTGCATGCCATTCAGTTGCAAAGGCTACCCAGCTGCCCTGCAGCTGCCACAGCACTGCTAGTGAGCACATTCCCCTGCTTCTCCTGGAAATGATGGATCATTCTTCTCACATAAGCAAATATGAAATCTTTTTGACCTGATCTGTGTTCTGTGTATATGAACCACATAACACCACCTCAGATACTGGACCTGAGCAATTTTGAGAGGTTTATTTGAACATCATTCCTTGCTTCGCTTAGTCATGACACAACTAATTTAGTTCCTTTAATCTATTCCTAAATCCTCATCGTCCTCTACTAATTAATTTGTTGTTCTTCACTAAATTCTCTTTAATTGATCAATATCTTCCTGGTTAACATACTGCTGAATGTTGCCCAGTATTTCCGAGCAATTACGAGAAAAAAACATTGTTATTGTTTATTAGACCCTGACCTTTTCTCAGCTACTCTCTAATGGAAAAACTCAGAATTCGGGAGAATTATCTCTTGGCATTATAGCCTTCCACTGGGAATCATCAAAAATAGCATTTCACCTAGGCTCAATGAATTATGCCCAGATAAAAATTTTTAACTAACAGGTGCCTTGTATTACAGACAATCTGAGCAAATAACAGGGGAAACTTTATGGTGAATGCTAAAACCTGCTGATATTAAGTGTGACAACTTTAAAAGCCCTGTAGAGCTTGACTGAATGCTGACTCAGAGAATGTAGTCTCATTTTATTGACAAGACACAAGTGTGAAATGTCTTCTGATCATTCAGTGCCTTTTGCTCCTCTAGCTTCCATATTACTGTTGTCCCACTGCTTCCTCCAAACACACTTTATCGTGTTCCACTATTTAGAATCTTACAGACAATAAGTCCAAGAACTCCAAAACATAAAAGTACTAATCGAAAGATGATGTTTCTTTCCCTTGTGCCTGTTATATATCTGTTTATAAAGGATCATGTAACTTTGACATGTTTTCTCCTTTTTTCTATGTTAAAAGCCATACAATTAATAGAAACACATACATATCTTCTTCTGAGTGGATAGGAAAGATATTGGACATCTGCCAATATTTACTGTCTCTAAACTGGAGTGTTTAATCTCACAGATGCTCTTTTCCAGAAATGCTTGCCACTTGCTACAAACAGTTCCTATCTTGTGCAACTCAAGTGTATTTATCCAGGGATATGTGTTCACATGCATGCATATATATATATTTTTACCCACACATGTATACACATACACACATATATGAGTGTGTACCTGCATGTGTGTGTACACGTATATATAGTTATATTTACAAGTATATGCTACCCAGGTTTGTGTTACTTATACTATTTTTCTGTCCAAGTGATTATAAGTTATCATTTTTAGAATTTTTCTTATACATTTAGGTGCTGAGATTGTGGTCTTGCTTAAGAAGCTGTTTTTTCATTTACAAAGATGAGAAAAGTAGATTTCTAAACCTTGAGGTGAAAATCTAGAAGATATTAAGTAGCTTCAAAAACATGAAGTAAATGAATATCAAAGATGAAAAAAATAACAAATGTGAAACGAATGTACTATTCATAAAACCTCTTAATTTTAAAATCCATTGCTTTTTTTACTGACCTCTAATTTTTATTAATACTTGTTTTTCCATGTATTCTGGTCGGTATACATGACGTTGTCCTGAAGTAGAAAGCTATTTTCACATGTCAATCTTTCTTCCCTTCTACAATATGGAAAACCAACTGCTGTCATCAAAGTAATCCACCTTATTGTTCTTTCTCCTAATAGACATGAGTGACACATATGAACCAGCATAAAGATGTATAAATTTATCTTAGTGAAATTTACATCTATGTGAGATGCCACCAACGTAATTATTTTCACTTTATTGGATTTATTAGTACCCAAGTTTCCAGTAATTTTTTTTTTTTCTATTTGATGAGTAACATATCTTACAGCCTATCTGGAAAGGTTTCCAGCAAATTCTAAAGAAGTTTTTAATGATTATGAATCCATTTCCTGTGAACAAGGAATTTCACCAACTGGTGAAGTTCAGGTAAATGAAATCACCAGCAAAATCTTGTTCTTTAACCAATCAGAGTTGTTAAAACAGACTCTAGAGATCATCAAGTTAATTTAAACACGACCTAATCAATCTTTACAAGATTATCTTCTTTCTCAGTCTTCAAAGTCCTGTCCCTCCTCAAACCTCTCCACTGCCAATATTCTTCTGTTTGATTAGAATGTCATACATCTATATTTTTGTATGTTTTTTTCAGTAGAGGCAACATACAGAGCAAAAAGGAAAAAAACTGTCAACAACGGAAAAAACAGCACTAAAAAATGCAAGTAGGACCATAGGGAATTTGAACTTTCTGTCTCAGAGGTTTGGAGGATGTGACAGTGAGATAAATCTTTGCATAGTTTCAAGGGAAATGTTGCACAGTTGGAGCAAGGTGTGCAGATCCTGCTGCTCTGACCTTTCCAGTGACTCCTAGACCAAAACTTATCACTGAAATGCAGATATAGCTTCTCAATTCTCCAGAGAGGGCACACAACTGACTAGTCACCTTGTCATCAAGTAGGATGTCTTCCTCTTGCTTTTTAGGAACACTCTCAGCACCTAATGGTGTCAATGGCTCCTTCACCGAGAATGTGATGCTGTGACAAAATACTACATTGTGTTAAGGTTTAGCAAGGTGATCAATAGTAGTCACAATCCCCTAAGTATGTATGAAGAACTTGTTATGAGCTTGAAATAGTAATTTGCATAATAATTATATTAATGTATAAAAAGTATAAGATTTTTATTGTTTGTTACTTTGGAATATTGGAATCTGTGACACATCATCATTGTTGAGACACTATGGCTATGGGCATTAAGAACTGTGGATGATTAACAGAGAATGTTTAGGTTCTCTGTAAATTCTATCAGATATCTCTGAAAAATATCACAAATAATCTGTAATTCTGAAAATCATAACCTTTTCAAGGTAAAAAGGGGATCTGACAACACATTTCCATATGTTGAACTGGGAACTGGACCAGAACATTATTAAAATAAATAATGAACATCTGCACTTATTTACATCATTTTGAGTTTAACTAAAATCAAGGGCCTAATTTTCAAAAATATTTTCTTTTTCAAGTCATAGAATCAGCAAAACATAGAACCATCAAAATAGAAACATAGATTCTCTCCAATTGGAAAAGACCTTTAAGATCATTGAGTCCTACCGTTTACCTAACACTGCCAAGTCCACCGCTAAACCATGTCCCCCAGTACCTCAGCAACATGTCTTTTGAATATCTCCAGAGATGGTGACTTCATCACCTCCCTGAGCATCCTGTTCCAATGCTTAACAACATTTTTGGTAAAGAAATTTTTCATAATATCCAATCCAAGTTTCGTCTGGTGCAACTTGAGGCCATTTTCGCTTGTCCTTGCGCTTTTTACTTGGGTGAGGAGACCAAAACTCACCATGCTACAACCTCCTTTAGAGTAGTTGTAGAGGGTAATCATGTCTCCCCTCAGACTCCTTTTCTCCAGAGTAACCAACTCCATTTTTCTCAGCTAATCCTCATAAGACTTGTTCTCCAGACCCTTCACCAGCTTTGTTGCCCGTCTCTGGACACACTCCAGTACCTCAGTGAACTCTTGTAGTGAGAAGCCCAAAACTAACACAGTATTTGAAGTTTCAGCCTCAGCAGCATCAAGTATGGAGGACAATCATTTCCCTGATCCTGCTGGCCACACTATTTCTTATACTAGCCAGGATACCATTGGCCTTCTTGGCCACCTGAGAGCACTGCAGCTCATATTCACCATCTGGTTCTTTTGTGCAGGACAGCTTTCCAGCCATGCTTCTCCAAGTCTGTTACATGAGGTTGTGAGCCAAGTGCATGACCTAGCACTGAGCCTTGTTGAACCTCATATAATTGGCTTTAGCCCATCAATCCAGCCTGCCCAGGTCCCTCCAAAGAGCCTTCCTGCCCTTAAGCCTATCTACATTTCCACCCAACCTGGTGTCATTTGGAAACTTACTAAGAGTGCACTCAATCCCCTCCGATTAATACATCGTTAATAAGATCTTAAACAGAACTGGTCCAATATTGAGCCCTGAGAAAAAAGACTTGTGACTGCTACCAACTGGATTTCACTCCACCACCACTTTTTGGGCCCAGCTCTCCAGCAAAGAGTACACTTATTCAACCCATGAGCAGTCTTTACCTCCAGGAGAAGGTTGTTGGAAATTATGTCAAGGGCTTTACTAAAGCCCAGGTTAGCAACATCCACAGCCTTTCCCTCATCCACTAAGCAGATCACCTTTTCATAGAAGGAGATCAGATTAGTCAAGCAGGACCTGCCTTTCATAAACCCAGTCACAGCAGTAGACAGAATCTCACTGATGCAACAAGTTAAACGAGAGGGCAAAATCAAAATGTAAAAACAAAAGCTAAAACAATACAAATTGGAGACAAAGTTAAAAGCACTGACTGGACAGATGTCTCCGGTATCACAAATAAGAAGGGACTTTTAATATGTAAACACTGAAAGCCTCAGAGAAATGGTGACATGAATAACACTGTGACATGTTTTGACAGTTTTTGTGAAAAATCAATGCAAAATGCTTGATGTAGGTTTCCTTCTTTTATAACTTTGAGATAACATTGGATTGGGAATAGACAGGTAGGTTGACTTGTAGACCTGGGCACAAGAAAACATGGTTAAGAATACATTAACATTTGTGAAACCAATATATTGAATTACCAAGCACAACAACTTGACATGCTAGACCTCAGAAAAAATTAAGACATTGGGAGAAATTAAAACTTACTAGCTTTGGGGAATTAAACTTTTCACCTGATCTACAAATGATCCTTAAGCAAAAAAAAAATCCTGTTAATATCTTATTTAGGTAAATATCTCAGTTTTCAATGTACAGTGTGAGGTCTAGAAGCAATGTTCTCAATCTAAAATTCTGAATCAAAAATAGTCCCTTAAAATCAGGAAATATCAAACACTCAGATGGAAATTTTCATTTCTATTCTCAAAATCATCATAAACAGAAAAAACGCTCTTTGTACTGCAGTGCATAGAATCATAGAGACATAGAATTGAAGGTGTTGGAAGGGATTTTTAGAGATCACCTGGTCCAATTTCTCTGCAGAAGCAGGTCCACTTAGGTCAGGTCACACAGGAATGCATTAGGTGGGTCTTGAAGATCTCCAGAGAAGGAGACTCCACACTCTCCCTGGGCAGCCTGTGCGAGGGCTCCCTTACCCTCACAGTTAAATAGGTTATTCTTGTGTTTAAATGGAACTGTTTGTGTTCCAGCTTCATCCCATTACCCCTTATACTGTTGCTAGAAAGAAGGGATGCCCCAATCTCCTGATGCTCAACATTTAGATATTTGTAAATATTAATGAAATTCACCCACCCCCACCCCCGCAGTCTCCTCTTCTCTAGACTAAACAGCCCCAGTTCCCACATCCCTTCCTCATAAGGAATATACTCTAGTCCCCTGATCGTCTTGATGGCCCTCCACTGGACTCTCTCCACCACTTCCCTGTCCTTCTTAAGGTGGAGAGTCCAGAACTGGACACAGGACTCCAGATGAGGCCTCACCAGGGCAGAGGAAAGGTGGAGCAGAACCTCCGTCAACCTGCTGACCACACTCTTCTTGATGCATCGCAGGATGCCATTGGCCTTCTTGGGCACATTACTGGCTCATGTTTAGTTTATTATCAAACAAGACTCCCAAGTCTCTCTCTGAAGAGGTGTTCACCAGCAGTTTGACCCCCAGCCTGTACTGGTGCATGGGGTTGTTCCTCCTCAGGTGCAGGACTCTGCACTTGCCCTTGTTGAACCTCATGATGTTCCTCTCTGCCCAATTCTCAAGCCAGTCAAGATCCAGCTGAATGGCAGCACAGCCTTCTGGGGAAACAGCTGGTCTTCCCAGTTTAGTGTCATCACCAAACTTGCTGAGGGTACACTCTGTCCCCTCATTCAGGTCATTGATGAAAATGTTAAACAAGAGTGCCCCAGAAGTGATCCCTGTGGAACTCCACTGGCCACAGGCCTCCAACTCGACTCTGTGCCACTGATCACCACTCTCTGGGCTCTGTCATTCAGCCAGCTCTCGATGCACCTCACTATCCACTCATCCAAGCCACACTGCTTGAGCTTTCTGATGAGGATGTTCTGTGAGTCAGTGTCAAAAGCCTTGCTGAAGCCAAGGTAGATGACATCCGCTGCTCTCCCCTCATCTAGCCAGCCTCTTATGCTCTCATGGAAGGCTATCAGGTTGGTCAGACAGGATTTCCCCTTGATGAATCCATGTTGACTAGCCCTGATAACAGTCTTTTCCCTCATATATTTAGTGACTTCACATATTTAGGTGTGCCTTTTATTTTTTCAGGAAATAAATAATATCAGCTAAACATTTGAACTCTGTGGCCTTAGTTTTCATTTTATCTACACTGCACATCTCTTTGTAAGAAAACATCCATTGAAATATTTACTTTTTGCACTATTAGCTTTTTTAGTCTCTGAAAAAAGTTTTATACAGAATTATGGTCTCTGTTGCTTTGCTCTCCGTGTCAGTACCTAACTGTAATCTGGTTTTTTTTTTTTTTTTTTGGCTTCCTTAGCAATTTCTTAATTTTAAAGTGAAGAATGAAGGGGAAGTAGACTGTAGACTTGTTCATTTTTTACACAAACTGGTGAAAGGATGAAGGGTATTCTGCATGCATCCTTAGCAGAAGTCCAGCCTCATTTTTCTCTACAGACATATCAACTTTAACACATGTTGCCATGCAGAAGGAGTAGATCTGTAGAATGAAACTGGTGTAATGGAGGATCAAATGCAAATGAAAGCTATACATGCCTCCCTTAGATTAGCTCCAGCTTGATTCTATAGGCTGATCTCCATTTTGCAGTTAGCACTCATTTGGTGCTCTCCCAGAGCAGTTTTCAGTTTAGTTTCATCTAAATAAATGTCAAGTAAGCACTCTGAAACCACTCCATAGTGCAAATCATATAATGGTAAGTACGGATGGTCAGGATATTAACTTCATAAGAGTGCAGAACCAAACTGAAATACTCACATAGTTGCTTAATCCCCCATAGAGATCCTAGAAATCTAATTTTAGTATAGAGTTATTGTGTTCTCAGCATGTTCCTGGGTGCATAACATTATATGAGCTATGTTTAAATAGCCTGAGAATGTAACAGAGTCACAGAGCCTACATCTGCAGTAGCCCATCACAGTTTGGCATTTTTGTTTCCACTGTAGCTTTTTTCTCAGTCATCCTTGTGTGTATGTAGTTGCATGGGCAGTTCATAAGACAGTCACTGACAAACAGACAATGATAAACTTACCTAAAATGGAAATTTACGTTCTACATAAAGGCCATTTTGTTGCAACCATTGCTAAAAACACAAAGGAAAGTGCACAATTTTGCCAATGTAGTCCAATATGTTGTTCTCAACACTACATGTCATCAGTCACAACAACTAGATAAGGTGAATTGAACCCTCCATTTAGAGTGCCAAAGAAGTGATTACTGGCTTTGATTTGAAATGGAAGGAGCTTCAGTATGAATGCACAATATATTCTGACTCAAATGCCTGCAATGAATATCATCAGAGCCTTAGATTGTCAGGGAATTTCCTCCTATGATTCCCTTCATAAACACTGTTGCTGCTTTGAGATCAGAGAATTTCCTCAGGCCACATCTTCATATTTCTTTGTATATATGTGTATATATACATATATATATTTCTACTCTCTCATTTATCAATATGAACCTTTGTCTACAGGTAACAGACATTTTATGCAGTTACAGGAAAGAACAAAAGAGATTTTTTCAGTTACAGGAAAGAACAACAGAGAGTTGTATGTTTTAAGATAAATAAGGCCATTTTAAGCAAAATATTTAAATGCAAAGGTAAAATTGTTTAGCGTGCTTATTTTTAATGATGCTGGTAACATTTTTTCCATTTAGCTTGCTAGTTGAACCCAAAGTTAACCTTTCCTCAGATGTTTCATGAGCTTGTTGTAAATCTGTAAGCTCCTTTGCATTTAACAGATTCATTACTGTCACCTGAATTTTGCTCTAGAAGCATATAAGAGCTTAAGGAGGTTCTAGTAACTTGTCTAATTGCTGACATAGGGCAAAAAATTTAAGTTAATTCTGTGGTTAAACATATCCAATTAGAAAATATTCAAACTCAAATCAAGAGGGTATTTAGGAAAGAAATATTATGTCTCTATTGTATTGTACTCACCTACAGAATCAAATTGATATGAAACTATAATCAATCAGCTGCATTATTTAATTTAAGACTAAATGTCAGTAGAAAATGGAATATCTTTTTAAAATATCTTTTTAAAATATTTTGAGCAAATTATGTGACATTATAAAAAATAATTTATTCAATAATATATACATGTAACTACAAGAAGAAATCAACTTTCTTCAAGTAAGAAAATACAGAGCCGTTCAATATGTCTGCCTAAAATATGGATTTCTGATAAACACACTGCATTTATAATGATTCTGAGAATTCCTGGCATAATAATATCTACTGCCTGGCTGGCTTGGATGAAGGTAAAAGCTCACTGTCCACATTGATCTTGCTATACACTACTGGAGCAGGAACATTGAGATATAAGTCTACTTTCTCTTAAAATAAATTTCAGAATTCAAGGGTTTAGTTTAAAAACTAAAAAGTGGAAAACCAAAAAAGAATAAACTAATATATTGAAAATAATTTGTTTAGGAGGTAAAAGGATCTATAACTATTACAAAATATAGAAAAGAAATTACATCTGCAATTAATAATGCAACATTTTATGCCTGAAATAACCCTCTCCTAGAGATAGCCTAGTGTATCACATTTATTATAGCATCTGAATAAAACCATAAAATTACAAGTGAAAAGTTGCAAAGAAGTTAGATTAGGTTCATGTCATTTCCCATTCAAGTTATATCTTGTAATGAGGATGGATTAACTTGAGAAAAGCACAGGTTATACTCTTCTTCTTTCTCATTTTACCCAAGAGAGTTGATTGTTTTCTGTCTCACAGCTTTCCTAGGCGTTTACAGCTGGTTTATTTTCAAACTAGCAAGAAACAAACCTTTCCATTACATTCCAGCAGAAGCTACAGAGAAAAAAAATATTTAATAGTGAACTTTCCACTATGTTAGAATTCAATAATTTTAGGCATCATGTACCATAATTGGAAAAATATACATATCTATGTGTACTAGTACCATGACAGCAACTCAGTGCTGGGTACTGAAGATGGAGATTTTCATAGTCTGTTTTCCCACATAGGAGATGAAGTCTTACTTTCTCTTGTTACTTTTGCTGCAATCTGAAGTAACTAATGTCCTCAAAATCAGAATTAATGTATGGAAAATCACAGCAGCTGAAGGCAGTACATTGCACTGACTGTTTACTTTCATATTTTAGCTATAATGGACTTAACTGTACAGAGTAATAGATTGAAACCAAAGTTCTGAGTGCTGCTTAAAGAGCAAATGATCTTACTGAGACACTGTTTACCATAGTTTACACAAAAATAGTCTTTTTGTCATCCTATTTTTTCCTAAAATGCACAGTGCTATGAGCTTTGGTGTCTACAGAAGTATCTGACTATAAAAGAATAGAAACCTAGATTCACAGAATGATTTGGGTTGAAAGGAACTTTTAAAGATCATCTAGTCCAACACTCCTGCCATGAGTAGGGACATTTACTAGTAGGTCAGGTTGTTCAAAGCCCCGTCCAACCTGAAATTGAATACTTCCAGGAAGTGCACATTCACAGCTTCTCCAGGAAATGTGTTTTAGTGTCTCAAGATCCCCACGTTAAAAAAATGTCTCCCTCCCGTCCAGTCTAAATGCACAATCTTTCAATTTAAAAGCATTACCCCTTGTCCTGTCACTACAGATCTTGGTAAAAGCCTCTCTTAATCTTTGTTATAAACCCTCTTTCAAGCACTGAAAGATCCCAATAAGGTTTTCTTCAGCCTCCAGACTGAACAACCCCAAGTCTCAGCTTTTCATGGAATCATAAAATGGTTTGGGTTGGAAGTGACCTTAAAGATCACCTAGTCTCAATCGCCTTGCCATCAGCAAAGACACCTTCCACTAGATCAGGTTGCTCAAAGCCCCATCCATCCTGGTCTTGAACACTTCCAGGAATGGAGAACCCACAATTTCTTTGAGCAACCTCTTCCAGTGTCTTGTCATCCTCACAGTGAAGCACTTCTTCCTTAGATCTAATCTTATTTTACCTTTTTTCAGTTTAAAGTTATTACTCCTTATCCTATCACTACATGCCCTTGTAAAAAGTCCGTAAGGGAGCCAAGACTGGCTATTTTTGTGGCACTTTTCTCAATCCATTCTAACAGGTCCATGTCTTTGTTGTTCTGGGGACCTCAGAGCTGGATGCAGTAGTCCAAGTCGGGTCTCATGAGAGCAGAAGAGGAGACTTATCTCCCTTGATCACAAGATTTCAGCTAGTGAGACATCTTTTTGCATAAAAAACCATGATACTCATCAAATTTGACAATACAAAGATCCATGAGCATATAAAAGGCAGGTGAAATATAAAACACACTTGGAGATTGAACAAGGTTTCAAATAGTGCTGCCATACAGTGCAGTTTTAAGCACTTTTGTAAACTCTCTTATTCCTTGACTGCAAATAGATTCAGCTTGTTAGCTGTTTCATGATCTACAAAACTGAGTCTTTATTTAGTTTTAAGCACATCCATGTTTTCATTTATATATATGGCAAACCAGTATCTCTCAGATTTCACATGCAATATCTTCTAGATAATACATCTGTTTGCCATTTTAGCTGGGGTTCTCTCTGCTTCATATTTTAATTGGTAGAAAAGATAATCAGTCATCTATTAATGAAGTTTATCTCATTAAGGGATAAACTAGTCTCATAAATTTCCCATTTATCACTACTTTTGATATCTTATTAATCATTCGTTCTTCTCCAGCCCTCCAGTGATCACTCAGCATGACAGAGGGAAAGACCAAGATTGAGCTTGGCTCTGCATTGCAACTGCTCTGAGATAGATACTAATTCCTATACAAATTACAAAAAATACCATTACAAATAATCTTCCATCGTGTTATCCTACCAAATAAACAGAGAAAGATATTAGACTCATGCATATAAGTAGACTACAGTTTTCATGTTAGCATGGTATTTTGTCCTGTATAATTAAAGTCACACTTGTAATCAATCTGTCACAGCAGAACATTGTGCATGTCCTCTGCTCACAGGCTTCAAGCAGCCTAACATAAAAGGATAATTCCAGTCTCATCTGTAGGTGCTATGTTCAAATTCTTTTTTCTATATCAAAACCAAAAAATCACAGATAGAGACAGATGCAACAGTCATTCCATACAGCGTGAAATAGCAGAATGGGCAAGACTATATCCCCTGGTTCTTGTTTCTGATCTGCATAAGCTCTTTTCATAAAATTGGCACAGGATCAATCCCTTGGAGTACATAGTTCGGAAGCAAGCGGTTGATCCCTTGCAGCAGTTAGAAATAGTACTCAGAGGAAAAATGGATCTTTAAAAGGTTATGTTTTCTCATTGTTTATTACCTTGGAATCCTGTACCTTCGCTGTTGTTTGTTTAGTTTCTTTTTCTTTAATTTAGTAATTTTAAATCACATTAAGGCACTGGAAACTTCCAGAAAAGTATGATTCATTATTTGTATTTAAATAAGTAACTATGAATGTAGCCAAAGTGCTAGTCAATACAATCAATTAATAATGCCCAAGTCATAAACATTGTATTTAAAAAAAAAACCAAACAAAAACCCATTATCCAGGGTTACATGAGTTTACTATGAAACTATAAATGCAACAGTGGTGTTGCTCCAAGAAGCTCCAAGAAACTAGTGCCTTAGAGGGTGAATATAAAACCTACAGATTTGCATTGAATACATCCTTGAATTTTTCAGAATGAACTATACTTTACAAAATATCCTCCCTTATTAGAATGGGCTTGCACTGAGATTCTTCTTAAGGAATTTCTTCATTACTGTGTTTCCCTGAGTGAGTCTTTTGCTACTTGGAACAGTGATATCAGCAGGTGGAAACTACTTGCTAACTGTCAACCTGAGTATTTTCAACAATAGGTGCTGAAAATCTATTTCAAAGTCTTCTTATTAGACTTCAACTGAATCAATCTCACTAGATAAAACCAGATAAAACAGGTAATTCTGTCCCCGCAGAGCTAGAGACAGGATATCACTAGCTATATAGTGGTCTTCAGGTAATTCTCTCTTCCTGAGAAGCTGCATAGTAAAATAACACTATTAAAAGCTTCAAAGGAGGCTCATTTCATAACACCTGACTTTGGGACATTGGACCAGATGTCATGTTTTCCATTGCATGAACATTTTTTGCAGCTGTTAAAGGCTGAAGCAAAGCATTGTTTGATTCATAGCAGCTCACTCACTCTGTATCTAAAAGCTTAAGGCAAGTCATCACTATGTCAAAAAATAAAAGTGCTATCAGTATAGAGACTTTCATATCTTAGTTTTCAGTAATTTCAACTTGTGCTTTCTGGATAAAGAAAACATTACTGATCTCTTCCTTTAAGCCTACATACATAGTGTGTTCCCAGAAAAACCTACAGGCAAGTCTCCCTAACAGCTTTATGCTTTGAAACCCCAGTAATGTTAATTGCAACATGGCATCGTATTTATTTCATAGCTTCTAGACATACTACACATGGGCAGACAATGTATCAGGATTTCAGACACCATAGAAAATGACAAGTGTAAGGATGCTATCACTAGAGTTATGTTAGTGTTGGCTATTACTGTCAGCTGGCTCAGTAAGCCTGGAAGCCCACTCCACAAAGCTGTGATCAGATGATGATTTGGTACTGCAAATTTTACCCATGTTGACTAAAATGTACAACTCTTAGTGAGAGCAGAAGTTTTAATTTCAAGTTTGATGGGGAAAGACCATTAATATTGATCCTGTATCCATACACAGAACTGGTATGAATGTGAACAATAGGCTACTCAGAGATGGCACTAAAATAAAGACAGTGCTAGCGATGCAAACTAAATGTTTCCAAAGTACTGATGTAGTTGTTTTGCCTGGGCCAGGTTTTTGGTAGCAGCGGGGGGCTACAGAGGTGGCTTCTTTAAACAAAGATCTGCCAGAAGCTTCCCCTGTAGCTGACAGGGCTAATGCCAGTCAGTTCCAAGATGGACTCCACACCTGACCCAGTCCTTGCCAATTAGCCAGAGCCCTGTCCAGCCACATGGTCTGTTCCCAAGCATGCTTCATAGAAACAACATCTCAGTGCAAACATCAATAGTAAGGAATAGCAAAGCTCCTTGACTTTGGATTGCAGACTTTTCAGCTCTTGGTTTTTTTATATTAGTCATGCCTTCCTTGTAGCTGCAGAATGAAAAAAAAAAAAAGTTAACTCAGGCATTTTGAGATATTTAGTATTAAAGAGTAACACTCTATTTGAAATTTTATTTAATTTTTCATTGAGAAAAAAATGCAAGTGATTAAATAATCTCACAATTTCCAGCTATTGATTTACTTTATAGTAAATTGCTATTTAGAGTTTACCAAAATAATAAATACTTGAGGTGACAGAATTTCTTCCATACTTGCTGCTGTTATCCCATTAGTTATTTTAGACTAATAGGAAGTGTGAGAACTATTTTATGCATGGTTCCAGCTAAGTATTTGTACATTTTTCTTCAATCCAACTACAGTAGTCTTGCTTTTGCTCACATTTTTTCTTGAACTCAGAGAAAATTACTGTAAATATAAAATCCAGGAAAAGTCAGGCAATCTGTCTCAGTAACCTTTGACATATTAAGAGCTATCTTTCTTAGTGAAATTAGGAGAAGAGAGTGAAACTTGAAGTGTTATTTCCTAGCTAACAACTTGAAATTCTGAACAGACATGTCAGGATATGAAGATAACTCTTCTGATTTGTTCTAGAAAAATACATTATCCTTGAATACTGTATTCAAAGAAGTGTTTTTGAGAGCTTTATACATAACAAAGAGAGCTGTTGTCTGACTCTGAAATCACTATGATTTCTTACATTTATTTAATAGAATGGCCTTGTGCAGTGTATAGAAAACTGAAAAAGACTTGATTTGTTGTTTTTCATATGTTTTCTAGCACCAAAAGAAATATAATAACAGAACTATTTGAAATACATGTTTTGATTACCATCTTGTTTATTTTAATTTTTTGTTGAGGGATTGTCTTTTAACAGTAGCTACCAAATTTCACGAGTGAATGATTCAGACTTTTCTGTTTTTTCCTGTTTCTTAACAGTATAGAAAAGTCAATATCTCAAAAATGGTAGTGAAAGAAAAAAAATCTGTGAATAAAAACTCCAAGAAACTTTATTCTATAAAACAGAACTTGCCTTCTTCTTTTCATCTTGCAATGTGATAAAAAGTTGTGCTATCCAGGACAGATCTTCCTGGTTGAGGAGTAATGTAGAAATGAAAATAAGTTAAACAACTTCTATCAATGACTCAACTGTAGTGAAACATCTGATATTAACATCCCAAACTCTTTCCAGGTTACTAACAGGCAAAACTATTGTTCTGGATTCAAAACAGTTAAGAAAGAAACAAACAAAAAAAAGTAGACTAGCCATGGAGTGACTTGAGCAGCCTATGAAGGTTATCAGAAGCTTGTCTAATTAAGTCTGTGTTAGCTGAAGTAACAAAAAGTTAAAAATGACAGCTATTGTTGGATCTATAAAATTTGCCAATATGTCTACAAAAACATTAAAGTTAAGGCAAGGTACTTTCAAGTAATGTCTGTTTCCTCTGTCTGTTCACTAGATAAGTGATTTGGCCACCACAGTGACATAGACTATGGGATTTTGGGCTAAAGAGTTGAAAAAATGGACCTATGAAAGAAATAATTGAAAATACAGCTCATTAATGACAAATCAGCTCCAAAAGTATTTCCTTAAGATGCTGTCTACAAAGCTATTGGTGCAAATGTAGCTGTGTAGTTTATCAACTGCAACAGCATGTTGCCTCTACTGATATTTGTCATCTCTAATTATTACTTTCTACAGGCAGTCTGATTATATGCATATATAAAGCAGTTACTTAAAGAAGTGCTGAGTGCCAAATTAAAGTATGTCTCATTCAGACACTGAAGAATATCCAGCTCTTCAAGGTTTGTCATCCTGATCCAAAAGGAGATGGAGTGGGCTCAAAATTGTAATTCAAGCTCATTCATTTTTTATTTTATTTGGATGCAATTGATCAGTGTGAAAAGAAAAGAATCAATTATTTCTTCATAATTCAAATGGTTCACACCTAGCTAGATTCCTCCAAAGAAATGAATCAACTGAATGTAATTGTGAGTATGAAGCAGTGTTAATAGATGATAGGAGTCTAGCATTTGTGTACAGGGATGCTTGCATGATCTACTAGTAGGACATTGCCTGATATGATCCAGTTCTTTTATGATACTTAAGAAGTAGTAGTGAAGAATCCTGCTCTGGGATATAATGAAATGGGAATCAATTTATTAAGCTGTAAAATATTCCAGGTTTGACAATCAGATCTGTAGGATAAAATATTTATTGTTTAAAGTAGGAAGAAGAGAGAGTTACTGTCTGAGAAAAAAAAGTCTTCATTTGCAAAGTGAAAATGAACTACTTATGTCATCCACATTAAATCCACAATTTCATGATAGCATTGCTTCTCTGCAATATCTATTATTAGTAGTATTTATTCATATACCCCTAATAATAAGCTTGGTATTTGATGGGTAAATAAAATAGTGTCTCTGTTCAAGAGCAATCACAAGGGAAGAAAGTACAGAGTGAATATTGCTTTAGAGTGCTTGCCTTTGCAATCTTAATGCTTTTTTCACAATAGCTTGTGTATAACAAAAAGTGAAGCTTGGAGTTCCATTTCAGTGGCATTCATTGAATGTCCTCAAAATATTATCCCCATTTTATAGTTAATATCCATAGAGAAGGCTCTATAGCTTTATGTTAAAAATCTTAAGCTTAGTTCTGGAGTGAAATGACACTAAAATCCAGCCCCACTCAATGTCTCACTGCCTGATTTACAAAGTTCATCCAGCCCTAACTTTATGACTGTAAGGTCCTGAAAACACTGTAAGGGTGGAAATCTGAGTTTTATGCTAAGGCATTTGAAGATCAACACCTACTACTGCGTTTGAAAATTGAAAAACTTTAGAAAGAAGGAACAAAATGAAAGAAGACTAGGAAGATTAGAATTTGAGAAGTTGTAATGTTAATAATTTCTCGTATCTGTGCAGATCCCATGATACATTTACAGAGGATCTAGTAAAAAACTTTTAAAATTAATGTTTGTACATTAATTTGTACAATATTTTGATCAGAAAATTGAATTTTTATAGAATCACTGAATGGTTTGAGCTGGGAGGAATTTTTAAAGTCATCTAGTCTACTCTTCCTGCCTTGAACAAGGACATCTGTCACTAGATCAAGTAGCTCAAAGCCCCATCCAACCTGTCCTTGAAACTTACAGGGATGGGTCATTCACTGTCATTCACTCCTCTGAGAAACCTGTTCTAGTGTTTCAACACTCACCTTAAAAAAACTCTTCCTCATTTTCAGTCTAAATCTACCCTCTGTCTTATAAAAGCATTACCCCTTGTGCTGTCGCTATGGGCCTTGGTAAAATGTCTATCTTTCTTATAAACTCCCTTTAAGTATTGAAAGTCCTCAGTAGAGTTTCCCTGGAGCCCTCCCTTCTCCAGTCTAAACAATCTCAACTCAATCTTCCTTTATGGAAGTATTCCAGCTCCCCGACAATTTTTTTGTCTCTCTTCCTCTGGGCCTGCTTTAATAGGTACGTGTCTGTCCTGTACTGGAGACCCTATATTTGGATGTAGTACTCCAAGTGGTGTCTCACAAGAACACAGTTGGAAAATTGCCTCCCCCAACCTGCTATCCAAACTTCTTTTAATGCAGTCCAAGACATGAATGGCTTTCTGGATGGCAGCCTCACATTGTCTGCTCTTATCTAATGTTTTGTCCACCACTTTCCCTGGGTCTTCTCTGTAGGACTGCTCTCAGTTAATTCATGTACAGTCTGTACTAATAATGATGATTGTCCCAGACCAGGTGCAGGATCTTCCACTTGGAGTTTTTGAACTTCATGAAGTTCATATTGACTCAATTATCAAGCCTGTCAAGGTCTCTCTGGCTGGTAACTTTCCCTAAAAAGTATCGACACCACCACTCAGATTGCTGTTTCTGGCACAATTGCTCTTTCAAGAGGGAAATAATATACAGAAACCTTTACTGCAAAATGGCCAACTCTGAGGTATAATCTATTCCTGAGCATCTGAGGTAATCGTATTTTGCTGTAGTCATTTTATGTGCATTTGGTATTTATGTAAAAAAGCATATTGTACAGTAACTTTGCTAGCATCAAAAACTACAGCCCATGAAATTCTGAGAAATGACACTTATGCTCCAGTAATTTATTTATAAGTATTTTTCCATCACCTGTAGGAGGGAAATGCAATAGGAGAATAATTCTCCATCAGCATGCCTTGTTATTTATTGGACAAAGTAATTAACAGTGTGGAAGGTGAGTAGCACTAAAATTTCAAGGACTAATAATCTGAAAAGCTGGACTATACTACCAGTATAACTTAACTTTTCAACAAGCCTTGACTGGGTTTTCCATTTTTGACAAACCACCTAGATAGGGTATTCCCTGGATTCATTCTATACATCCAAGGATATTCACAAAAGGCTGGTCAAGATGTAAAAAACAGAATTTTTGAGAGTCTACCAAATGAATGAGGCTTGAAAGAGGTTAGTATTTTCTGTTAGGTCAATAAAATACATACAGATGTGCCATTCATTACACCTGCACCTTGCTCAACATGGCTAAAAGTTGTTATCATGTCCTATATTAGTAACCTATCACAGGCTTGTTATCTCAAGACTTAAAAAAAATATCAATTTTATACTTATATTGGAACCCAGGATAGTTTGGCATAATAATAGGAAATCCTATTATTTCTTATATTGTTTTTCTGTCATTCTCCATCTTTTTTCTGTCTTTTGCCTACATATCATAGACGACACTATGAAGATAACTAATTACTTTTCAGATATCATTTGGAATATACCAATAAATTGCTTGTAATAGTCTTACAGCTCAATAGTAAATTATTTCAAAAGCTTAAAAAATACAGCATTTTTGTAAGCATGTTATATATGATACTGTTTTTCTTATGATATTTGTAAGTTATTGCATTATAGTAATAGTTAAGACTAGAGCTACATTGTAGTGATACTAAAGGTTCCAGCTATGAAGCCTGTTGCAGAAATTAATGTATACAATTAATCTTTAGGAATAGTGTCTTATTAGTAAATCAGCATTATTCCTCTTGCTGAATTTCAGCTGTCTCTTCCCCTTGAATATACACCATGCAATAACTAAAACAACATAGTAATGGTCATCGGATATCAGCAGTTCTCTTTACAAGACAACATAAAAAAAAAATGACAGATGACAAAATGACAATGTTGTCATTTTAGAAGTGTGTGTGCTCTTTCACAGTAGAAGTTTAGCTTTTGCAGGTATGATTCGTCCATTTTCTGCATAGTCAAAACAGCTCATTACTTGTTGTTTTCTGTCCAGGGCCCAGACTAGAAGTTGAAGCCTTTTCTATATATGTGTCTGGAAGGGTAAAATATTAGCATGTATCTTTTTCTGTCATAGAATCATTACAGTTGGAAAAGACCATAAAGGTCATTGAATCAAATCACTAATCTAACACCACCAGGCCCATCACAGAATTAAACCATATCCCTCAGAACCTCATCTATGTGTCTTTTGAATATCCGTAGGGATGGTGACTCCACCACCTCCCTGGGCAGCCTGTGCCAATGCTTAATAAATCTCTCAGTGAAAAAAGCTCCTCCTAATGTCTAATTTAAACTTCTGATGTGACTTGATCCCATTTGCTCTTGTCCTATCATTCATTACTGGAGAGAAGAAATTAATTCCCCCCTTTCTACAACTCCCCTTCAGGTAGTTGTAGAGAGTGATCATATCTCCTTTCAAGCTCCTCTTAAACAGCCCCAGCTCCCTCAGCCACTTCCTCATAAGATTTGCTCTCTAGGCCCTTTATCAGCTTTATTACCTGTCTCTGGACACACTCCAGCACCTCAATGTCCTTCTTGTAGTGAGGGACCAAGAATTGAACACAATATTTGAGTTGCAGCATCACCAGAGCTGAGTATAGGGGGACATATCACACAATGCCCTTTTAATATATTTCCCTCAATAAGACTGTATAATTGGAAACTCTGCATCAAGAAGAGAGATTTTTGCATTTGTCTCCTCTTTCTCCCTTCCATTCACGCTGCTTTGATAGACGCCCACGTTGCCTTACAGAAATTTAGCTCAAGAGTGAAAATGTACTTCTGGACCAAATGAATCAAGGACACTGTTTCTTTTGACTACATCCACTCTGACAGAGAAATCAGGACCATGATTTACCACTCCCTCAGATCTGCCTCAGGGCATCCCCTCCTTTTGTCTTCTTTCTACTCAGTCATTTCCTGAGGGTAGAAAGCAGGAGGAAGTAAGATGAGACCTTCAGCCTTCAAGGAGTCACACACAAGAGTTAAAAGACACATTTGACTATATTTATGCCACTTAGAAAGGCCTGCTTCTGTTTTATTTTAATCTCAATGTTGAAGTCTCTTTCAAACTTATTCTGATTGATAACACCTCAGGTGGATTGCAATAGGCAGGTATTGCTGAGCTTCAATACCTCATTCTTACTTATGCATTGTATCACATTGCTTTCGAAAAGGGACATAACTTCAACTAACTTTCTGTTCGTAATAACATAAAGATAGATAGAAACAGATTATTCTTTCTATTTCCAACTAATTTTCTATGCTTATACTACAGAAACTAGAAAAGTCTCCTATGTGTCAATACTGTGAGATACAGCAAAGAATTAAATGCACCCAGTTACATTTTCTCAATGAAGTTTTATTAAGCATATCAAATAGTTTCAAGATGTGTGAAGAGGTAAAAGTGGTAGCATAGCCACTTTCCAGACATCCTCTAAGTGAAACCAGGATACCACAAAAACAATTTTCTAGTTAAAATGAATTTTCATCGGGCACAGAAATCAGAGAACAATCATCTGCCAATGACAGCAGACACATATAAGACGCATATCAACAGCAGCATGACAACTCAGACCAGCAAGTACATGGAATACTTAGTGTGAAATGATTAGAACCTCTGATTCTGGCTTAAATCTTTTCCTGTACTAACTTCTAAACATTTTTAACTCATCCTCTTGATGGATTGAGACACATCATATCCGACACAGGAGTAATGTAACGTATTCCATTAAAGACTGCTGATTATATGCACATGTGCACAGTGACAAACAATTAGTGTAATGATCTAGTGATTGCAAAGCTTATCACAACATTGTATAAGAGCTCATGCACTAGTAATTACCCCAACCACTTTTTCATGCTTTCCATCCTACATCACTGCAGAATGCAAATTTGAACATTGAACCTGAAAGGCTACAAAGGGACTGATCTATATAAAGCCTGTGCTGGGGAAACACTGCCTTGCAGCAAATCTGGAAAATAAACTAAAAGTGATTAGAGTAAAGTGATGGAAATATAAAAGCAAGGTTGAGTTAGAGCTCTGCTCAGTATTTATTGAAGCAAGATGCTTCCAATGGGAACTTGTTACAGGAAATCTGATGGTATGAAGATTGTTTATCCCTTTATCTGTGGGTGCTTAGTCACTGCCCTTTGCCTAGAACCCCCTCCTCTGGTAGAACCAAGATCCATTCATGCTCAGTAAAGGCACTCTACTCCCTGGCACAGACACCTTTAGTTGAGGGCAATAGCAAGCTACACTTCATTGATTTACATGGGCTATATGTTGTACCACAAAATTACAGAATTAGTAATTCCAATATGTGAAGGCAAAAGAGGAACGATCGTGCATATGTGTTCATTTCTATCTCAGAAGTAGCATACAGAACTATGGTGAAGAAAGAGCTGTGAGGAGAGCAAGCAGATGGGCAGACAGAGAAGGAGGCGCACAGCAGATGAGGCTGGGGATGGTGGCAGAGACCAGTACCCCACACAGGTCTTAAGCCTCCCTGCTGGGGAGGAAAAGGATTACAAATAAGAGTAAAAGGAATATGGGTAGCGATACAAGCAAATAAGGGCACAGCATCTCCTTGCGCCTTCCAGACACAATGTTTCTATTTTTTTCATTTATCATCCCTTCCACTTTCCACTTCTCTCTCTCCTTGGAGGTTTCTGAGCCTTTACTCGATTTAGAGCTGTTTTTCCTTTTCCCTGAACTTTGTTTCCCATGCAGATCCTGGCAGGAAATGAAAAAAGATAACCACATGTATAATGGGCACAAGTCTCAGAGTTGATGTAGCTGGAAGCATCAGCAATCCTCTGGGTAGCAGAAGGCCATTAGCTGCTTTGAGCTGGTCACAGCTGGTTCCAGACAGCTCAGAGGCTGAGGCAAACAGTGACAGAAAAACTCTCTCAAAATGGAGTACCAAATGTGAGGAGCATAAAACGCTCCTGCACAAGCAGGAGGAAGAAAGAAACTGTCAGTTGTGGGAGAGAGGCTGGAGGTGGACACCCTGATCGAAAAGAAACAGGGACACTGAGGGATTCTAGCTGTGGGCAGAGACATCAGGGCAGAGACACTAAGAAACAACACGGAAAAGACATCAGTGATGAGAAAAGAGTGGAAAAAACATCGCATACATGATCCCAGCCTTTACATTGCCTGTGACCTCAATGGGAATGATTTGACAGGTGCAGGGGAGATGATGGCAAAAACAGAAGTTTGGACAGGTTTGGAGTGAAGTGTACAGTGAATGGATGTGTAGTTGTGCACATCTATCTTCAGTGCCCAAATTAATGATCAGAAGTTTAGTTCTGACCTGCAACAAACTCAGCTTCCTGGACATCAAACCTTTTTGTCCATAACAGTGCAGGAGTAAAATTAGTCTATAAAGTGTGGGTTTGGATTCCCTGGGCATCCTTACGGTGTATTTCATCCTTCTTCCTTTTGTTCTCTTTCCCTCTTTTCTGATTCTTTTTATGAGTCCTCTGGAAATAGATAATAAACTGCCACGAGATGGTTTCTATTCCTCAGTTGTTTCTCCATTTAGATTTTTTAGCAATGAAAGGACTGTGGGCAGTGACTCCTGCCCTGAAATGATACATAAATGGGACATATTGCTTTTATATGGGGTTGAGAAACACCAGTTACAGTTGCCCTTCCTTACTGATGAGGTAAACACAAGAGACAAAATCAATCCTTGTCTTCAAATACGAAGGGTCTGTGTCATCATCATTGTCGTTCCAAGCTTTCACTATCTTAATGCAAATAGGATCAAAATATGCACACAATTGAATTGCTAACTTCTTGTCCTTATTTAGTGTGTCAGAGGTCTCAGTTCCTGAGAGATCGTGCTGCCATTTGAGCAAAAGGTATCTCTGCTTTGTTGGAGGAGTACTGGCTCCACCGTTAATCATAGAATCATAGAATGGTAGGGGCTGGAAGGGACCTTTAGAGATCATCTAGTCCAACCCCCCTGCAGAAGCAGGGTCACCTAGATCAAGTTGCACAAGAGCATGTTCAGGCAGGTCTTGAAGACCTCCAAGGAAGGAGTCTCCACAATCCCTCTGGGCAGCCTGTGCCAGGGCTCCCTCACCCTCACAATGTAATACTTTTTTCTTATATTTAAATGGAACTTTTTGTGTTCCATCTTCATCCCATTACCCCTTGTCCTGTTGCTAGATACAATAGAAAAAAGGGATATCCCAACCTCCTGACATACAGCATTTAGATATTTATAAATGTTAATAAGATTTCCCCTCAGTCTCCTCTTCTCCAGACTAAACAGCCCCAGTTCCCGCAGCCTTTCCTCATACGAAAGATATTCCAGTCCCCTGATCATCTTGGTGGCCCTGCGCTGGACTCTCTCTAGAAGTTCTCTGTCCCTCTTGGGCTAGGGAGTCCAGAATTGGACACAGGACTCCAGGTGAGGCCTCACCAGGGCAGAGTAGTACCTACTCCAACCTGCTGGACACAATCTTCTTGATGCATCCCAGGAGGCCCTTGACCTTGGCCAAGAGGGCACATTGCTGTCTCATGTTAATGTGTCAATCTGTCCAGTAGAAAGAAACATCTAGGTCAGTAAATCTGATCTTGATATTTTCTTGTTATAAGATTTTTTTTTCAGTGTATACAGATCTCTTTTATCCCTGTGTGGAAAAAGAGAGAGAACTGGGCACAAGTAGGTTACTAATTTAGATCCTTAACTGTCATTTACAGTTCAAGTATTAGTTTTTAGGAAGTATTGCAAGCAACTCAACTTACCTCTGGGATAAAAAGGTCTTTTCTCCCTGTCCAACACCTAGGACACTTGGCAGTGATGAGCAAACAGTTAAAATTAATTCTACAACATTCTGCCAAAGTGCTTATAATCTGGGAGATAGGACAACAGATGCTCTCAGACAGGCAGAGGAGGACAAGGTAAGAACAAGATATGTTTGGGCAGTATGACAGCTGTCTTTGGCAAATGTTTTGCATGTGTACTTGGAAAGGAGAATTTTAAAACAAAGTACTGAAAAGTAGATTCTTGAAGATA
This sequence comes from Colius striatus, assembly GCF_028858725.1. Lineage (NCBI taxonomy): Eukaryota > Metazoa > Chordata > Aves > Coliiformes > Coliidae > Colius > Colius striatus. Next base: position 86,296,815 of record NC_084759.1, read on the forward strand.
TTTACAAGGAATCTCTTGAGAAATGGAACAAGAAAAAAAAAAAAAAAAGAAGAATAATGAGAGATAGGGGGGAAAAAAGAAAGCCAGCATAGACATTCAGGTATTAGCTGGAATGAAGAGTCTGCTGGAGGAGCAAATGAGAGGCAACAGATGAATGACTGTCTTAGAAAAATGATCTGCTTTGGGCTGAGCACATCACAGCTGTGAGTATTCCAGAAGTGATAACAGAAGAACATCAAAAGCACAAATGACAGATCATTGATACTCTGCTGAATGGGACATCCAATGGGAGACTGATATGGCATTAACACTTTTTGTTATTTGGGAACAGTGTAACAGGATACCAGTATGTTTTGCGTGAGGATAAGATTGAGCCAGAACAATAAGTCTTACTTCAACTCACTAAATTTTTAGATTGCTTTTCTGTCAACATTGTGACATATCCAGATGGTGCTACTTGAAGAATATTTGTGTGGTCGGGTGCTTTGAAGCACAATATTAAATTAAAACACTAGTTGAATTTAATTTTTAAAAGCTTACTCAAAACTTCATTATTGCTGAAGTGACAACGGGAGTCATAGGTCTATAAAGCATTGTATTCTGCACCTGTCTGACATTATCTTCCATCTAGCTCCTGCCTGCTCAGTTAGAAAGTGTTGAAGAGAAAAAAATAATCAACTAATCATTTAAAGGGCATATCATTTGGTAATGCCTAAATTGCTGCTAGTGCTATTTATAAATATCTCAAAATAAAATGAGAGCCACAGCAAACACAGCTGTACTTTATTTGTTGTAGCCCACCTGCTGGTGAATCTAGCTGTAGCAGCTGCTTATCAGCTTCAAACAAAAAAAGGTCCATTATTATTGTTATTGTTATCACTACTAAAACTCTTACCTGGATACCTGCAACTTGCAAAACCTGGTTCTTTGTATGTTTTTGTCAACTGGCACACCAGAATCTTCTCCAATGCCAGGCAGGACATGCACCTACAGTCTGATGTGAACCTCCTTGGCATTACATGGCCTTCAGAGACAGCCAAAGGTAACCATGAATGCTGCTGTTTGTGTATGGAGTCATTTTAGTAGAAAATACTAGGGATGGATATACTTTATGAACCACATTAATATGATGTTGTATTTGTGTTCATTTGCCATTCTTTGAAAGACAAGCTTCTGAAGATAACATATCTGACATATCCCTATCCCAACTGGGATACTGCCTATCCCAATCGATACAAATGTCATGCCCTCTGCTAATTAAACACAAAATACACTCTCCAGTGTACCACCCTTTTGTAGCTGCTGAGGACTTGACTCTGCAATACTCCTGAAAATAAGATTTTTCCTCACATTTCTGATTTGTATGGATGTGCATCATAGCTAAATAACCAGATGGATTTGTTCTCTGCCTTGTAAAACTTCTCTTTTTAAAATTATGTATCCCGAATAACTGCTTAATATTCATATAAACTAGCCTCCGGATGACTTTCTTGGATCTGTAGCTAATAGCAATAAAAAGAATATTTTTTGGTCCTATCAAACTTCCTAACCGTATGTGTAGATTTTTTTTTTTTTTAAATCTACTTATTATCACAAAATAAAATATTGTGAAATAGTAGCTTGTCCAAAAGTAGGAATAAGTAACTGAAATGGAACTACTGATGCAACTCTGGCATTTGTCGTAAGGGGACAGAAATCCTTAACAGTTAGGTCTACCATGTTGATCGTCAAAGATGACAGTTGTCTGTACATCAAATCTACATTCCAATACCAGAAGTCTAAACTACATCTAATCTTTAAGCTGTTCCTGATGCCTGCTGGCCACTCTGTGTTCTTCCTCATGCAACTCACTTTTCCTCAAACACAAAGCTTAGCTCAATTTTTTGATCTGGACTTTTCATTTTAACTTGCTGCATTCGCAAAGTTGCAAAGCAGAGGTTAAATGATCAGTGCTCTGATTCATCTGTTAAAGATGGAAAATGAAAACAGGAAAGCTCTGACATGATGGGGGGAGAGTCCAATTGGAAACAGCCATGGAATGGGTCTATAGACAAATAAGTGTCAGTTTTAAAACCAAAATATTCCAAGGAACAGCTTCAGAGAGCTGGGGACAGAATTTGGTTTTCCCTTGATTTTGTCCAAGAAATTAAGGGACTAATGGGAGTGGAGCTGTGAAAAAAGCACACAAAGTGGTTTCCTTTTGAATGGGAGTGGAGTCTGCCAAGTGGGGACAAAAGTTCGCTTTTTACTCTGCTTATGGAACATATCTTGCTAATAGACCAAAGAGAATAAGCAGACTCTTTCTTCATACCCATAGGAAGTGTTTGGAAGAGCTGGGGAGGTGGAGTGCTAGGCAAAAAGGAAAAGTGAGTTTAAGCCTTAGATGCTTTTAAAGTCTTCTCTCTTTATAATCACATTCAATTCAACTGAAGTATTTGGCAAAAATTCTTCTGTAAGAGGAAAAAGTGCATCTTTGTAAGAAGTGTTTTCCCCTAGAAAGCCTAGGAATATTACTTGTAAGTCTTTTAAAATACAAAAGCTTCAATTACTGTGCTAGCAGACCTTGCAAGCATTATGAAATCAAAGCTGACTTTGAACAGTAAAATATAGGTTACAGAATGAACAGTAGGGTTCCCTGGTTTAGATCTATAGCTTCTAAAATAGGGACTAACTTGCAATTATTTGACAGATCTCTGGAAGATATCCTCTTCCTCCAGCATCAGAGAAGGGGGAGTGTTAGCTTAATCTTTCAGGGTCCTGACACTAGCTTTTTTACTTCTCTCTCTCATATGAGCAATTATTATCTCAGGAATCACTGATTTCCCCCCGACCACTTACATTAATAGACTCAAATGCTAGGACTTAAATCCAACAAAATCCACTTCCAATTGTGCATGATTAAAAGAAGATAAAACTTTAAGCAGGATATTCGGAGTGAGAGAACAAAATTGGTTAAGTCACTTTTACTGCTAAAATAGTGGCCAAGAAAAATTGTGCTTTTATTCTCTCCAATATTATCAGGCCTTTTATACTGATGTTAGGCACTTTTTAAATTTATTTAAGGATATTTTGTTATATGAAGTCATAGTATTTAACTATAAACAGTCCTAGTTATTAGGTGAGTGGATTGGAAAGAAGAACTCCTGAGTTTTGACCAATTTCCTCACAATTTGCTGCTTAGCATTGGACATACCTGCTTTATTTCAAAGGAAATTTCAAAGAGAATATACTCTTCCAAAGGAAAAGGGAGTGGAGTTTGGAGAGTTTTCTATAGATCAGAGAGAGGAAAACAAAAAAAAACCTGTTCAATGGGATTTGCATAGTGATCACTGATAGGACTACTGCATTATGTTTATCAGGCTGGCTACAAGGAGAAACAGAGAAGAGAGAGGAGGCGATCAAAGAATGGAGCTACAGGGACTCCAAGCAGGGTGATGTGTGGACCACGCATGTGAAGTTTTTGAGAAGTAGCTAAAATGACTGTTTTACTAGAACTCTGTATGCACTATCATGATACAGAAGAACAGTAAGAGGAATGATAAAGGGAGAGAGAGTGAAAAAAAGGCAGTTTCAGTCCCTACAAATTAGCAGGTGGTAAGAATATCAGATAGGCTGGTCATCTTAACATTCAGTTATAAAAAAATATCTCTGTGTTGCTGTGTTTGGGTTTTTTTGGAGATGTTCCTCACTTTGCAGCCGTTCAACAAATCACAGAAGTTTCTTGTAGCAAACAACAGTGCTGTTTGTGCACTTTATTAATTCTTGTGGTTATAAAAGTGAAAGATTCACACTGCACTACTGTTTCTTGTGCCCAAACTTTATTAATGTACTCATCTTATAAACAAGATATCAAAATGCTTATGGTGCATACAGCACAGAACAGCACCACAAGCCCTTTGCATTAAGTGATTCAGCCTGGGAATTTGGATGATTTGAACCCTCCTATCCCTCCTACATTGTTAGGGATAGAAGCTTACATAATCGAAAAGTAATTATTCCCTCATATGCAACAAGAATGGGAGTCAAATATTTTAAAGTATTTGTTTACCTTTAGAACTGAAGTGCTATTGCAAATCATGGAATTTGTATTCTTAAATCATTTTGGAGCTTATGAAAATCTATGCATGGAACTAAGATATAATTTGAGCCATGAACTTTTAAAATCTTTTTTTTTTCCTAAAAAAAATCCAAAAAACCAAACCCTACATATCTGCTGTTTCCATTTATAATAGTATCAGCAATGCTCTATCTAAAGTTCTGAAAATGGCTTGCAGTACTCAGTTCCTATTTCTACCCTTCTCCCTCTCTTCTGATGGAAATGAATATCCTGATGTTTCATTTTCATTACAAAGACCATAGCAGAAAATAATACAGACCAAGTCTTCTCCTGAAAATGATTGAGGTAGCTAGGGAGAATAGGATGAAAATAACACATTCCTCATACATTTTAGCATCATTATCAACAGGAATCCATAGATACCCATTACAGATGTGATATTGGTATGCATCATGTTCAGCATTACAAGTATTGCATGAGTTATAGTTTAACAGTCTTTTTCATATCTACATACTGACACATATTTCAGATATGATCAAAAGAGTTCTTCTGCAGAGAACAATGTGATATGATTACATTTGTCCTCACTGCAATATACCTTAACAGCAAATGACAAATTAACACAAAAAGGTTCCTTATGCCTTTTCCTTTTCTACAATGATGCAAAACTGCCATCTTTACAGCAAAATTTACAGCAATCCAGTGTACAAACCAGCTGTAGCAGGGATGAGTGCAGCAAATCCATTTTCAAGGTTGTACTGCATCTTTTACAGCCACAATGACTTCTAGGAGGGAAGAGATAAAAGACAGGAGCTCTTCAGATGTTACCGAAATTTTCTGCATTGTATTAATTACTTTCATTAAACACTTTTAAGACAGAAGCAAAAGTTTAATATCACATTGAGCTTATCTGTTAGTTCTTCCATTTTTCTCTTGTCATTCTCATTTGCTTGTGTTGTCAGTTAACAGTAGTAAGTATACTAAGTATACTATAGTGCTAAGAATAACTTGGAAACCCACAGCTGCATTCAGGTTTTGTCACTAAGTTGTCTTGAACATGTAGAAACTGAATTACATTTCTGATTGTCTATATCACATGATATGTGAACAAAGTATCTACATGTTCTGTTTTGCACAATTTAAAGAAAGCTTCAAAATTGAGGTCTTCCAACTGCAGATTTTATTTTTGACTTTTATATGGTATTTTAGAAATTCATAATATGTCATCTACAAAAACTGATTTCTTTAGGGTAGCAGAGGATTTTGTAAGAAAATAACTGTCTACTAATAAACTTACATAGTACATTGATGCACATCAGAGAACATTTAAGGGATCTTTCAGGAGTAACAGAATTCTTTCAGTTCAGATTCTTTCAGGGATTCTTGCTCTTCACATCTTCTGGTAATCTCTCTGTATCCCACATTGGGATTTTTTTGGCAGGAAAAGGAATATTGTCCAAAAGGGATACTAATCAGTGGCAGACACTTTGAAATTATATGTGGAAAGTAAGTTTCTTGTTAAATAAGGAAGACTGAGCAAGTAAAGCAGAAATATTGTTGCCAAAATGGATATCAGCAGCTGTCAGGCAGGAAAGAAAGCCTTGTAGCTGAGACAACAGACTAAATGGATAATTGTCCAGAAAGAACAGAAGAATTTGGCAGTGAAGCACACACTGCAAACATCTGCCTAGTATCTGTGACACATCAGAGCTCTGCAGTGCTTGCGTTAGTTCCTTTCATCTCCTGAGTACTAATCTTACGCTATGTCACTCAAAGAGCATAAGGATTCCTTTGTCCTCAAAAGATTCCCTTGTCCCTCCTGTGCTTTCCTATTTTGTGTGCTCTGGTCTAACTCTCTTCACTTCACTTGGCTCTGAGGTCACCACAGAGGCATGGTGACCACCTTTAATGACTGAGAAAAAAATACAGAAAAAAGGAATCACTCTCTACAGATCAGAAGGCAGAATAATGTCCCAAGAAGAACTGTAAATATTCTTGTTCTCTTGCTGCAGTGTACTTCTTTGGTACTGCTTGTCCTTTTCAAGAATTCAGGCTATCAAGTGAGTCTAAAAGTCTCATCACACAACATTTGACTCCTAGATGAACCAATAACACTGAGAAAAAATGGCATCAGTGGAACAATAGCTCATAAAAGATGGAAAAATTCACACTCATAACTATATTATTTTTCAGTAGGAATCAAAATGCTATTCTCAACCTTCCTCCATGAATTTTTTTCATTACATTAGAAAACTGCCAAAGCAATGTTTCAAACTTCTCTTTAATGCAGTTTTATCTTTCTAAGCTGAGCACAACTTTTCTGATATTCTTGAATAGGAACACACAAGGTGAAGCCATCTTCTTCAGTTGACATTAGGATAAAACCATTTCTAGAGATGCTGCAATAAACTGGCAGATATTAGCAGGTCCAATCTGCTTTCTTTTTGTCTTCTGAAATAAATGTCAACCAGTGGTTCTTGCTGATATAACAAATATGTCTTCAGAATCTATGTGCCACGAGAAATGCTTTTATATGGCTTTTTCATTTGTGGAAATGATAATTAATTTCTAAGCACTACAGAAATAAGTATTCAGTGTGTTCTATTAGTTCAGAATCTTCTCTTACCCTGATGTACATTTCCTCATTCAGCAACTCACACAATATTCTTCTGCATTCTCAGATACTAAACTTAGTTAACCTAGTTAAGAGGTTGTTAAAGTTTATAACCCAACATTAGCACTTCATAAAGCAACACTTAACCTAGGTGTAGTCTTTCTTTTTGATGTGTACTGTGTTGTTCTTACTGTTAAGCAACCTAGTTCTTTATAATCATCCAGAGATATCTGTTTGGAGCATTTAATAGTTCTCATCTTGAGCACATTGCCTGGTATCCTTTCTATGTACTAAATAGGATTTGTGGCTGTGAAAGTGCTGCAGATCAGTGCCTTGTCCTCAGAGAACAAGGATATGCCCAAAGCATACTTTCAGACTCAAGAACTGTGAATCACTCCTGTGAAATAAAAGTAGCACCAGTATTGCACTTATAATTCACATCAAAAGCCCAACATATAACATGTGTTGCCAGAAATGGATCAGTAATTCTCTAGCATCTAGTGCTGAATATAAATAGTGAGATTGAGAGAGCCAAGATCAAAAGTAGAGAAAGGGTGGAGTGCTCCATAGGTTAAAATTGGCACAATATTCTCTGTAAAAGTCTCTTCCAAAGTGTGAAAAGTGGGTACTTGCATTTGGAGTCTTGGGAGTATGTGGGAGAAGGGATGGAATTTTGTTTACACGTGGTCCTGAGAACTTCAAGATTTCTTAGAGAGGAAGTATTAGTTATTTTCCACTAAGAGTCGCTAATATTTTACAACAACAATGTTGAAAAGAGTTGTGGGTTCTGTTGGTTGTTTTTTTCCTAGAGAATAATTGTGCTACAATTAAGGTAACAACTATTGAAGTCTAGATGCAGAACATAGGCATTTGAACAAGAAGTTGTATATTCCAGTACCATTAGCAATGTGTATAAAATTGTTATTCAAGTAAAGCCTATATTAATATTCAATTGGATGAAATCAAGACTCTGATTAGATAACCATGTCCTTCTTACTTACAAATACCTTCTCGCTAATGTCAGACTCGGGCATCAACTGGATCTTTTTATCTCATCTTCCTCTGGCATCCTCTCAGTTCCATCCCATTGGGTGTAACAATATTTTTTGTAGACCAAATTGGCCAGCCTTAGAAAATAAAATAATGTTTGCAGTGGGCTTTTTGACCATGACCAAGAAACGAGATTCAGCTCTCATGTAAGATGTCTGGTCAATGGAAGAAGAAACTTTACTTTTACTTCCAGAAATTGATCAAACTTTTTTGTATCTCAGATAATTTTTTTAAAAGTCAGGAGATCTGTATAATGAATAAACTTGCTGCATGCACTCTTCAATACCAGAGACTTCTCATAATCTCAGAAAAAAACTCCATACAGACTCTGAGGAATCCTGGAACATGCAAGGACACTTTACCAAGGATTCTTCTCTTCTCTTCTCTTCTCTTCTCTTCTCTTCTCTTCTCTTCTCTTCTCTTCTCTTCTCTTCTCTTCTCTTCTCTTCTCTTCTCTTCTCTTCTCTTCTCTTCTCTTCTCTTCTCTTCTCTTCTCTTCTCTTCTCTTCTCTCATTAAAATCTCAGAGTTTTAAACAAACTGTGGAAGTACATCACAAAGAAACTAAATCGCCTGGCCAGGCAATTAAGTGTTTGAGAACTTCATTATGTTATTGAGGTAGCCTTCTTTGCTGAAGTTCCTTATCTTCCTTTTAATTCACAAGCTGAAAGGAGTACCAGTTTTACATGTATACATGCATTTTTTTTTTTATCATTCTGGGATTTCTGCTGTACTGCGATCATGAAGATTGATAGCTCTGAAGAATCTTCCAAAGTAGCAAATAGGTACCTATACTCATTCCGATTCTCAGTACCTGGACGCTGTTGTGTTTTTAAATATTACATAAGCAATGCTAGGGGTTGATAAGAACTACTACTGCCAATATTGTAAATTAAGATTTTTTTCCAAGAATTAATGGATCAATACCATACTGTATATTTTATATATTGTGCAAAGTTAATTGTTGTTCTAAAATAAATCATAATAAATTATAGAAACACCTTTTTCTATCCACTTTGCTGTGTATTACGCCTTTAAGGGAGAGAGTAGATTCAGAAGGCATACCTCTATAGGCTATGATGCTATCTCTAGCAAAAGGACAGAGAAGCCCTACTGTCTGGGAGGGGGCCATGCTGACAGTAGATTCTGGACCTTTCTCTCTTCTTTTTTTCCTGCCTTGCATCAAGTCGAAGAAAGGGGGAAGCAGAAGATGGGAATAAATACCACCCTGACCACTGATTCTCAAGACATCATCACTGTCCTGAGTTACTGTCTCACATAGCACTGCTCTTCACTTAAAATTCATGGAAGAAGCTGTGACTCTGTAGGCAAGGCTACTCTTGGCATTATCACTCCCCTCTGTGGGCAAAATCATATAAGCCTGGAGTAATTACCATGCCCAGATTTTCTATTGCACCACTTTATGCTATCCAAGAAGGACTACAAGTTGATGAGACAGATTAGAGTACCTATCATACTCATTTTGCCCCTGTTCTACACCACAAATTTTACCTTTCTCTAGCCCCTCTGTTCTGCCATACAGAAGAACTCTCCTTGCTTTCAGCAATCTTCCATTCAGTGAGAAGATTAGACTGTTTGTCAGAGTTAGATGGCTTAGAATCATAGAATCATTTCATCCGGAAGAGACCTTTGAGATCAAGTCCAGCCTTTGTCCTAGTCCTATCAACCACTAGACCATTTCCCTAAGTACAACATCCACCTGTCTCTTGAATACTTCCAGGGATGGTGACTCCATCACTCCCCTGGGCAGGTTGTTCCAATGCCGGACAACCCTTTCAGTAAACAAATTCTTTCTAATATCCAGCCCTGGCATAATCTGAGGTCATTTCCTCTTGTTCTATTGCTTGTTACTAGGGAGAACAAAATGACTCCTGCCTCACTACAAATTCCTTTCAGTTAGTTGTAGAGAGGAATAAGGCCTCCCCTGAGCCTTCTTTTCTCCAGGCTAAACAGCCCCAGACTCCTCAGCCATTCCTCTTATGATATGTGCTCCAAATCCTTTACTAGCTTGGTAGCCCACCTCTGGATCGTCTCCAACACCTCAATATCCTTCTTGTGGAGAGGAGCCCAAAACTGGACACAGTATTTGAGGTGCAGCCTCACCAAAACCAAGTACAGGTGAATGATCACCTCCCTCCTCCTGCTGACAACACTGTTCCTGATACAGGTCAGCATGCCATTGGCCTTCTTGGCCACCTGGGCACACTGCTGGCTTATGTTCAGCTGGTTGTCAACCAATACTCCCTGGTCCCTCTTTGCCTGGCAGCTTTCCAACCACTCCTCCCCAAGCCTGCTGGGGGTTGTGGCCTGAGTGCAGGACCTTGCACATGGCCTAATTGAAAATCATGGAATTAAGATCTACTGAAACTCAGTGTGATTTTGTACTTACATGTATGTTATACCCAGCACCTGTCACTGTTTCTTCTGCCTGTAGTGGAGAACATTGTTTCAAAATAATATACATTTATACTCATCAGTATACCTTATAGCCACAAATTATACAAAAATCTTGCAGTTTTCAAAGTGCTTTTAGGTAAACTGTGCTCTTGTGCTTGGTAGGTGGAATCTAGCTATAAATTTGTACACCAAATTGCAATGTACAGTTCCCAGTTGTAGAAACCCTATTGTATAAACTCCCAGCCGTAGAAACTCTACTGTGTAAAATAATATGAGGTGAGGAGAAAGACATAGTTCAGTATCATGCATCTGAACAGAGTCAGCAGTAGATGGAAGAATAAAGCCAATCACTTTTCTGAAAACCAGAATAGTATTTAAAAAATCAAGCCTTTCAGAAAACTGCCTTTTCGATTTTTTTTTTTACTATTTCAATAGTTTGTTGATATATAGTATTTTGCCCAATATCCCAAAGAATTTTATAAACTGCATTTGACATGTGGAGAGCAAACTGAATAAGCTTTAAAATCTACTCACCTCTTATTTATAGGAAAGCATATAATATTATAACAAAAATAGTAGAGAGAAGTATCTACCTGAAGCACCGAGTTTACAAGAAGAAAGAAGCCATATTTTCATCAATCATAGAAATGTTGAAGTGGAAGAATAAGAAAACCTAGCACACATCAAATCTATTTTTTAAAATTCCAATGCTGAAACACTTCCACAGTCTGCATCAATAGTTAGTTTCATTCATTGCTTTGTATCTTTACAACATATTCTTAAATCTCTCTTACTACATATTAAGTCAGTATTTTATCACAACATCCTGGAAGCACAGCACAGAGAACAAGCATATAGTTACTGTCCTTTTTAGTATACTATCTATAGTGGAAGGCTACATGTCTTCATTTATCTTCCCATTTGTAAAATTGTTTAAATTTGTCTTCTTTTTCTTAAATGTTACTCTTACTAAAATTCTTGTCCTGCTGTTCTCTCCTGGATTTCCCTACATCTACATTTCTTTAAAATGTAGTCTTATAAGGCCTCATTAAAATTAAGTAGACCAGAGTAATTTCTGTCCACGTCTTACATGTGATGATCTTGAAATAAGATGTGTTTTCTCCAACAGTTCAATATTTGTAATTCATTTTTATCTTATCATCCATCAGAGTTTTTTCCTACAATATTGCTTCTTACCTAATAGTACAATATTTTGGCATTAATATATTTTATTTCTACTGAAAGTTTGAGTTTCTCTTTACTGGTTTTCATCACCAATTTGGATTATTTCTTCAACTGACAAAGACATTTTAAAATTATGTGCCAGTTATTAAAGAATTTGCACCACCTCCTGTGATATCATCTATGTATTTTTTTAAATGCACTTTCTACACTAGAGCACAGCACATTGGTGGAAATACGGACCACATGTTGCTTTTGAGAATGTCCCGTGAGACAATGCAAAATACTTACTGAAGTCAATACACAGCACTATTGCAGATTCTTCCTCTTCTACTGAGACAGTTCAATCAGAGGAGGAAATTAAACTGGTTTGACACCCTTTGTTCTTAGCAAAGCTGTGCTGTCTGATTTACTATCTCTTAACTTTCTTCTCTAAGCCTATAAACTGATTATTTAATAATGTTCCTTAAAATCTTAGCATTGAAATGTTGAAGTCTGGCTTAATTTTTGAGTTTTCCTTTTTATAAAGATGTCACTGTCAGAATTTACTTTATGAGGAGCAAGGAAAACTAAATAAGAACTACCAGAAGTGAAATCCAGAAAATATGGATGGCTTCACAGACTTCATCCACTGTTGCCTTAGTGCAGCAACAAAAGATATTTGACACAATTTATTATAGGATAGTAAAACAATTAAGTATAGGTGCAGGAAATGTAGAACTTAAAATTTTGGGCTTTGTCTGCACTGAAACTATGTGAATACTCTTTATGATTGTCTTTTCAAAAATACCTGTTTACATTTTAAGCTGCCATTCTACAAGCACTCAAATCAGTAGCAGGAATCAAGGTGAAGCCTTACTCTACATCTCCACAAAGAGATAACACTTCTGTCTCACAAACCAAGTGACTGACAGAGGGGAACGTATGCTTCTGCTGCTCTCAGGGCCTTAAAGGCAGAAAGAGAGAAGTATGGGCCACAGCTAAGTTCCTGTTGTCACTACAAAGCAAAAAAGGGAGAGATGGCTTCAAGCTTGTAACAATCAAAACCAAGGACCATACAAGACATATGTACCTTTGAACTGCATAGTGTTTCTTCTGGATAAGGCATTCTCTTTCCATTATCATTAAAATAAGAATGCTCTTGAATGTTCATATTTGTACAATTCATATCATAGTCATTTCTGAATAAACACCTTGAAATCACTGCATATTGATGTCAAATTTACATGCTCTGTAAGATCAGTCATGTTTTTTGTCTTTAACAGAATGCTAGAAAATAGCCTGAGATCCTTCTAGGGCAAATCCTGTGAATATGAACTCTGTTTCTCCTTTGCTACATTTTAAGAAAATCTCTTCATTTCAACTACTAGCAGATTCAAAATTTTCCTTTCTGAGTTGGCCCAAACAAACAAAATTAAAACATATCTAATTTGAGGTACGTCATAAAGCCATTGGGCTTCTCTGTGAAAAAGCAAAAGGCAGGTAGGGACTACTTGTATTTTCCATCTCTCTTGAAGCTTTCATGTGAATATATAAACAATTTAGGAATAAATTAGGCAGCAAGTCTCCATGACTCATTTGCACTTTAGACATTTCTTGTAATTATTCCTTTCTAGGTCTTAAATTTTCTTACATAATAATTATCTAAAAGAGATTTGGAGGTAGTTTGGTTTGGTTTGGTTGTTTTCTTTTCCTTTTGCCCGTGAGAGTGTCTTAAAATGTTTGAGCTCTATTCCCTGCAGTAGTCATGTAACCACCTCCTGTCTAGACATATTTTATATGGCCATATACATATTCTGGCCATATAAAGAAAGTCCAAGAAAGAACAATAGAAAGAAAAAGACAAAGAGATCTGGGATTTGAGGAAGTCTCGTGGCAAATTTTCATTAAAATATTTATTGTATTTGTCCAAATAATAAAAAAAAATATCCTGCCAAGCATGTTTTTAAAAGGATACAAAGGATATAAAGCTTGCATAAATTTCTACTTTCACTGAGCCCTACGTTATATTCTTTGCATTTTGTCTCATTTTTCCTTGAAGACAGTGGTCAGCATCAAACTTGGGATTTATGTAATTAAAAGGAGATTGAAAGTGCCAAAAAAATTGATGCTGGTATGTATAAAACAATAAGACATCCAAAGTTTAATGTATCAGTAAACTTGTCCCAAACTGCAATAGTTTGTAGACTGAAAGTAGAGCTCCAGTATAACAATATGGTGCAGATATTCTTCATTAGTGCCTTTAATGTATGCCTTTTTTAATATTTTATTCAACTCCGGACCATGTCAATGGAATAGAGATTTGGCAAAAAAAATAGTTAATGTAAGTAGAAGATGTTACTCTGAGGAAGTCAGTCAAAGAGTCACTGTTTCTGTCCGTTCCTATTTTTGCTTTTATTGCATTGAATCTCTTGTTTTTGAAATAATTTCATTTTGGAAATTGAGTCAGGAGGAAATAAAGCTTACATGGCTGAAAATTTGCCAACAGAGGCAATTTAGTCTCTGATGTTCACACAGTATATGAACATGCCATTCAAATGACTAGTAATTAATTACTAACTGTTGTGGTTTTGACCTAGCCAGTCACGAAGCACCATGGCCTCTCATCCACCCCCACCCTCATTAGGATAGTGGAGGCCCCAGCAAAATAAGAGGAAAAAACCAAAACTAAGGATGTTGTGGATTAAGACAAGGGCAGGGAGGGCTCACTGCCAATTATGGTTTCGGGCAAAACAGACTCCACTACTACTACCTACAAGAAACAGAACAAAATAAAGGCAAAAAGAGAGCAGGAAGATGAGAAAAATACAATCAGCACTTTAACATCTTCCTCCCCTGTCCCTCCTTTCTTCCTGAGTTCAGCTCACTGTTCCCCCCTCAACAGCTTGCGGGGGTAGGGAATGGGGGATGTGGTCAGTCTCTCACAGATGGGCTCTGCTGCTTCTCTCTTCTCAGAGGATGATGACATTCTTCCCCTCCTCTAATACCAGGTCCCTACCACAGGACACAGTCCTTAAACTTCTTTGGAATTATTTCTTCCAAACAGCTATTCTTCCAAACGACTTCTGCTTCAGAGGAGTGTGGGACTCCTCTGTGGCCAGCAGCATTCCAGGCACCTTCTGCTGCAATGTTGCCCTCCCTCAAATTCACAACCTCCTCTGGGTACAGTCATTGCCCCTGATGTGGGGTCTTTTATGAAGTGCAAACAAATCTCTAATTCACCAGTCATCTCCACAGGATGCAGGGGAGTCCTTGCTCTAGCACACCTCCTCCTCTCTTCTCTTGCTGACCATGGGGTTCATATGGTCAGTTCTCTCTCCCTCAACTCCTTGAACAAGCTAGAGAAGAAGGAAAGAAGGAATACCAAGTAGGAACAGGAAGAAGCCTCCTCTTCCAGCTTCTTCTTAAAAAGTGATTGTGGAGGTACCAAATTGGCTCAGCCCCAGAAGTGGGTTTGGCTCAGAGCTGGGGAGAGTTTTGAGTAACTTCTTACAGGAACCATCTTTACAGCCCCTTCCCCACTACCAGAAACAGCTCCACACAGAACCATGACACCAACATAAACATGTTTATAACAGATGTACTCATCTATATGCATGTGCATTCTTGTGTTTTGGACTTCCTAATTGAACAAGTGCAAATGAATATTTGTTCTATTAAGTACCTTGAAGGATAAATATTTCCAGGAAAACAGTGAAAAATTTAGAAGAAAACTGGAATTTTGCAAATGTAAAAAGCCTACAGGTCACAAATTTTTTTTTCCTCTTTTTCCTTTTAAAAAAGTCAACCGAATGTTTGCAGAATTTCCATTCCTATAATCAAGATGTTTCATTATAGACTTCTGGATTTTTTTAAATGCTGACAAACAAATACATATTACTGAAAGATAAGTAACATAAAGTCACTGAGTAGACGGCTATCAGTACAGTATGGCATATGTACATGTGTTGAAATGGTGTTTTATATCCCAATAATAGTATCTTATTTCATACAGAAAAGAGAAATTGGTATCAGCTTTCTCTTTTTTTTGCCTGTTGAAGATACCACTAAAATTATTTGAGAAGGGCATTTGTAAAAGAAAAAGTGAGAACTTTAAGTTTTACTAGGAGTAGTAGAATTAGTAATAAACTCTCTCAACGTAAGAATCTCACTCAGTTCATCCTTTTAAAAAGATTGTATTTCCTGCTCCCTCAGGTTTAGTGAAGATGTCTTGCTTTTAACATTGCAGTCCTGAACTTCTCTTGAAATTGTTTACTTTCTTTCTCTCTCAAAATCCTTGCTTTTGGTATCTTGTGATATCATATGACTCCACCTGAAAGCACACAGCAATTTGTTTAGACAGTATGGCTATAGGGGAAATATTTACAGAGCTGTCTGTGAACTGAAATCCTACCATGGAACAAAACAAGCTCTAATCTTTTGGGGATGTATGTGATCAAGCCAAATGCCAGCATTGACACTTGGTGTGATTAAACAGGTTGTTGTATCTTTATAAACTGATTATACAGAGATGCAGCTGTTCTGCCACAGGGAGGTGGCATTAATGCTAACAAAGAGTATGAAAACAATCTCTTTTATTCTCTAAGGTTGGGTCTGTTCTATGACTGATGTCAAAGGGAGAGCTGACACTACCATAGAATTTCAAATTACATGAACATATCACAATTAAATCACATATAATGTCAATGTCTGTTGAAGTTACTTGGTATTTTGCAGTATGTCATAGAAAGCTCCATCGTCACACAGACTGTCTTTACAGAAGAAACAATGGCAGTCATGGTGAAATTTTTCAGGAAAATGAATGGAATTAATATTTTACAATATTGATATCTATATTGATGTTTGAGGGCAGGTGAAAAAAGGCTTCTTATAGATCAAAGGATTAGAGAATGTTAGTGCTTTAAATGTAAGCCCTCTTGTTTATTGAAACTCTCTTGCTACAAAAAACATTAAGCATAAAGAAAGTATGGCATTGGGTATGACTTCTTACATGGTGCTACATTATAATATAAATAAATATATAAATTGCCAAATGTGTACAGAATATGCAATTCTGCAGGGGAGATTTTATTAACATTTGTAAATATCTAAAGGGTGGGTGTCAGGAGGTTGGGACATCCCTTTTTTCTAGAGTAGCTAGCAACAGGACAAGGGGTAATGGGATGAAATTGGAACACAAAAAGTTCCTTTTAAACATAAGAAAAAACTATTTTGCGGTGAGGGTGAGGGAGCAGTGGAACAGGCTGCCCAGGGAGGATGTGGAGTCTCCTTCCTTGGAGGTCTTCAAGATCTGCCTGGACACGTTCCTGTGTGACCTGATCTAGATGGACCTGCTTCTGGAGGGGGATTGGACTAGATGATCTCTAAAGGCTCCTTCCAACCCCTACCATTTATTGATTCTATGAAAACGATGACAATTCCTGGTTTTGGTTTTTTATTGCTTAATTACGGTCTTACTGTGCTTTAAAAGGTCTTTTAGTTACTGGAGTTACTGGAAGTAACATTTTAAACACAACAAAATACAGTTTGAAAACTGGTTATATGAACAAAGAATTTACCAATTTAAAAAGCTGGAGTGCAGAAAATACATTAGATCTTGAGCTTCTTTAATATTGGGCAGGACTGAAAAGTTTTGTAAGACTTCTATGTTCTGTGTTATTTTTCCCTCAGGAGACAAAGGAAACAGTATACATCTTCCTCCATGCTTATTTTCAGCTTCTTGGTAACCATAACTGTATCTCAGCATTGCATACCTATTAGAAACAAATATCTCTATAGGACATTACATACCTCAAAAATATTTCTTCCTTCAAAACTATCTGCAGAAATTCTCCTATTTCTTGCAGAGAAGAAATTATTCTTAATTTCTATCAAGAAAAAGGAAGGAATTTAAAATTTGAATTTTTTGGCTTCTGCCACATCATATATAATATTTCAGCTTAGGCCAAAGACCACTTCTAAGAACTCTCTTGTGTCCGTACAGACAGGTACTGAATTCAGTTAACTTTTTGGAGTGTCTGTAACAGGGCCTAAACATTGACTCAAAGAGAGAACAGATATCTCTTCTTGTTACCATGGATTAGATCCTTCCTGTTGTATCTCAGCATCACAGAATGACTGAGATTAGACTTCTAGAAGTCTTCTGTTCCAATCCACATGTTCAAGCAGGGCCACCTAGACATCAGCAAAGACAGTAAGACATCAAGAATCATGTACAACACATTGTTTTATGTACAGGCTTTCTCTGTTCCATGGTAGACACCAATATAGTTTTGAAATGAATATTGACAGGAAATGGAATTTGTTGACAGTTTTAGAGTAGCATTTAGATAATGTCTTAAAGGGACTTAAATATTGAAAATTACAGCAAATCTGAGTTCTTAGTCCTAGCAGTATCCTTAACAGCAAGTTCCCAAGGATAAATCATGCTGTCTAGGCTAGAAACTTCTGGCATTGGATCTACAGGCGTCAAGCTTTATATTTCCACATGATCATAACTGGATCTTCCATGGAAATTATGCTGACACGTGATGTTGAAAATTGAGTCCCTCATTTTGCATGTCTTCTTTAATATGCTCTTCATTTCAAACCACTATAAACTGGGGTTTTTTAATCTGCAGGTTCAAGTCAGCAAGAAATCTTCTGACTGGTCTCTGAATTGTAATGTCTGTTAACCAGACTAACCACACAAGTTTCTGTCTTGGTAAAACAATTTTCTATGGAAATGTCCATTTGTTTTGAGGTATATTCAAGTGAGCTTTATATGAGGAATATTATTCTGAAATTTTCACTTAGATAAATGGAAAATAGTTAATTCAGTGGCATGCTGCTGTAGTTGGTATCAACAGGAAACCAAATCAGGCTGACCATTTCTATCTTCGTGTTCCCTCAGATACCAACATCACTTTTAATTCTATTCGAATTCTAATCTTTACCTCACTTTCCTACTCCAAATGTATCTTCTGTCCCTAGTAGGTATTCCTTTCTACTACTTCTCCTTTTTCCTATGCTACTCTAAACACGTCTGTCTCTTGCATTTCAGACTCAGACTTCTTTTCATCATACCTGTTGATTGACAAAAGTAAACACAACCTGTGGGGATATAGTATGTGAGAAAACATGCTATCAATTAAGAAAAGGATTTGTATCAGGAAGGAGAAGTTGGTAAGAAATCTTGTCTAAATAGTTGAGGGTGAGAATGTGAGAATGACAGAAAATATTTGAAATGGCTAAGAACTGTATTGGGTTACACTGTCAAAAAGGAAAATCAGGGATAGGAAAAATATGAGCAAGAAGATGATTTGTGCATAGGTGGCTGTTTGAAGGTGTTCATGAAATAGTTTATTAAATACTGCTGTTGTGAGAACATTGGATTATGAAGTTTGGGGCTTTAAAATTATTTCTATATTATATGATATTTAAACTCTTAAGAAGAAAATGAAGTAGTGATTAGTATTGTCTTACTCTATCCATAATTGTCTGAACTCCTTTAACCCAAATATAATCCAAATTTGCATCAAGAATAGATAGCAGCCATGGACAATTTGTTTTATGAGATTTGTCTGTTGACATGATATTCTTTGAGTCAGGATCTTACCTTACAGTACCGTATTTAAATATGCCTATTTACTAACTAGAGTGGATGCTGCACAGAACCCATGATTTTAATGCCCTTAAAGTAATTTCCTTAAAGATAAGGGTGTCTGATTTTTAAAAAAATCCTGATTATTAGTAAAACAACATGGTAATTAGGGCAACATTTAGATTGGTTTATATATTTTAGATAATTTATCAACCTTGTCTTTATTCAAGTCCTCAAATTCATCACTGAGAACTAAAGTAACAATAAATTGGTTTTTTCAGAATAACTAAGAACCCACAAATCCAACCCAAGTTACTAAAATTTGTAGGTGCTCAGAAAGATTTCAGATCAAACATCTGTATTCAAGACTAACACATGAGTTTAGGAACTTAATATTAGCCACAAATAAAACGTAAATTCTAAATCTGTGAGTTCTAAGTAAAATAAATTTCCTATTAAAGAGAGAGTGTTAGAGACAGGACTGCTTAACCCAAATATTTACTTCTTCTGACTTTTCCAATGTCTGACAGGGAACAGCAAAGTCACTGTGTACAAAACCATAGCGTTTTGGATGAAACAAGGTGCAAATTATCCAGTTACAAAATATCTTTTTTTTGTTGTAGTTTCACAGCAGTCTTCCAAAAGTTTATTCTGGCCTTTCTTCAGACATCAATTCCTCAAAAACAAATGAAAGCCCCAGAGTAATTAAAATACATATTCAGGAGCGTGAAATGACAAACACATATAACGCTGCTCTGAGCTGTCATGATCTGCAGTAAATTCCAGAGTTTCCACAAGTTTTTGTATCAAGAAATCTCTGATCAGTACTTTAAAAATTAAAATAATATCAAATTTACATTTTTTTTTCAGAAAATATGTACATATGTTTTACACACTCTTTGGGTAATACTAGACATCTTTTAAGTCTTTGTTTCTACCTCCCTTAAGTATTCATACTTCTATATGTCCTCCACAGAGAAATTCCAGTTATGAACAATTTTTTCTGTTTTTGCTACTCTGCCACTCATGTTAAAAGATGAACTGTGGTTTCTAAAAATAACTGGTAAGAAGTAATAAAGCTGTGTCTAATATAACTGCCATTCCATCACAAGTTTGTGAGCTTAGTGTTATTTTTACATGAAAGCCTGAGTCAGAAAGATAGCAATAATGAGGGTGAGATTCTTTTTTTGTTGCAAGATCAGTGAGAAAGCTCTCTGTTGAACATATAATGAAGTTTCTCATTAAACTCCTTCTATTACTGCATCACATTGTCGAAAATGTGGTATTTTTTTAACTGTTGAAATCCTGTCAGAAATAGCAGGTCATAGGAGAATAAGAGACTGAGGTGAATAGACTGTTAGATGATCAGAAATAGAGAGCAGGCATTTCTGGATTGATTTGAGTGAAAAAAGTATGGCTTGATACAACCAAGGTTCTTTTGCATTAGCAGCTATTATTCCAAGATTAGCAATGATTTTGTATGTAAGTTGAGGTATGGTGACTCATATGTCTGCTTTGCAAAAAGCTTTGCCTGAAACCTTGAGTTTGTGCACCACAACATAAAGATGAGCATTGTAGAAGGGATGTTCTTCTTTAATGCTATGAAATATACTAAGAAGCTGGATCTTCGATATGTTATGAAAATTCATAGAATGAGGGAAGAAGTGGTGGCAAGAGAGGTAAAAATCATGTGTAGAATGTTTACATCATAATTAAGTGAAACTTTTTGCAAAAATCCAGTGATAGGGTATTTTCTCATGCATACACTTGGCTTTATTGCCCCTTTCTACACAGTTATACCACAGTATAAAAAATGGCAACTGTTGCTGGATTTCCTAGTGTAACTGTCTAATAACTATTACGGTATCATTAGGGACAATAGCAATGTTTACTTTCAGTGCCTTCCTAAACCCAAATACAACCAAATCACCACTGACTTCTGAAGACTTACAATGTTCTTATCAAAAATAAACTTGCTAAAGCTATATAGCAGGATTCAGAGGCTTTTTGTGTCTGTCTGTTCGGATGAGTATTGGATACTGTGGTCAGCATATCTGAGGAAATGACATAGTTATTTTGCCTTTCATTTTTTAGTTCACTCACTGTTCAGAGGATTACCACTTTACTCATGTTGTTTCCCACAGAAGAGGTGTTTAAACTCAGTATTTAGACATTTAGATATTTTAAGGGCTCTAATTTTTGCTTATAATTGTCCATGAATGAATCTTTCTCAGTGTATATATTACAAGATATGTATACTACAGGGTCGTCATGATAAGGTGTTGCTATATGGTATGTGACTAAGTACAATGTGAGGGAAAGATACAGTTAATACATTGACTCAAGTAGAAACAAGTATATACATATTGCTTTGTGGAACTGAAACACAAACACATTTTTTATAATTAGGGCAAATCAGAATTTCAGAAATAACATAAAAGTGAAAAACGGTGGAAGCATCAATGACAACTAATAGTGTTCCCCTATAAAATATATTTAAAAGTAAACATAGCACTACCCTCTCATTTTCAGTCTCACTGTGATCTGATAATTGCTAAATTTGGACTGAGTTTTACCACATGCTATAATTGTGATCATTTAATATTTTACTCCTCTTTATTTACGTAGTATTTTCTGTCCTTATCAGTTATATTCAGCATGTTTCCTTTATAAATATATTCCATTATTTATGGAATAAAACCCAGCAAAAAAATCCAGCTTCTGAAGGCTTTCTTTGAAGAATCTAATTCTTCATCTTTGTGGTCATTAGCAATTACTCAATTTTTAATTGAGCAGAATTAATTTTTAAAAAATATTTTCAAAATGAAAAACTTTAAAAAATAAATAAAGCATTAGATGATCTATACAGCCTTCCCATTATGTTAACATTAAAGTAACGAAGGCTCATATCTATCAATGTATACTGATGTTATGGTCAATTGTTTTGTTTGGATTGTCTTTTTCTTTTGCTCTATCAGTATTAGAATTGTCTGTTAAGGCAGAAAACAGGCTTAGAAAAATATCTTAACAATTTAAATTTGACACCTTGATTAGAACAGTGTGTCTGTTAATACAATGTTACTTGCTCTATACAGAACTTAGCAGCAGCTCTGAAAGCACTTCATGCATAAGGAGAGTGACTGCAAGGTAATTTCACTAAAGGCATTTAGGAAGCAGCACTAGTACTTAGAGTAGGTCCCAAGTCTGATGAAACAAATTTCCATGATGACCTGACTGACTAGGAAACTTGCTTTTGGGAAACAAACTTAAAGAGACGTATACATTAAAAACAAATTTCAATATCCTTGCATGATTAAAGTTGTTCTTCTGTGTTAGTGAAAGTGGTTTTAACTTGCCCACACAACAAAATTAGGAAGTGGAAAGTAGGCAATGTATTTTAAAGATATTAGAAGCATTACAAGTGACTACAGAGTGCCAAGATATGCACCATACATGAGCCTGACCATAACATCTTCTGTTCATGTGTTTCAGAAGAATGAGCCTGTTAGTATATATGCCTCTTGCCTTAACCTTAAAATCTCTTAAGTAGGTGCTTGCATTTGAGCTTTTAAGTCAAGCACAGGTCTCACTGGTGTATTAAAACTCCATCTTTGTCATTTTTTTTCCTATTTCTTATGTTTGTTTTCCTTTCACTAATTCTTGACACAAAATTTCTACATCTGTAATTTTTAATACATAGATATTTTTACTATCCCTTTCAAGATCATTGCTTCATATCACATGCAGATTTATTGTTTTGTACAATGACAGCATTGTCACTACATCATTTTCCCTGGTCCTAAAAGACTAAAGAAAACAAAAAAGAAGAAAATAAACCCCACCAAGTTCTTACTATAGGCAGCTGTAGAAGCATTCCAAAAAGTGACCAAACATGAACCATCCAAGTTTCAGAATGAAAATATTTTGGTTAACCTTGAGACCGTTGTTTCATTTTTTTTCCCTTTGATTATCCTACTGACATAATCACTACAACAAATTGACTGTAGACAGTATATGTGAGAACAATACCATGTAGGCACCCAAGTTCTTTGTATATGTAGAATTCTTCCCCACTGTGACAATATTTGCACTTCATTTTGAGAAGTCTGAGTATCTCTTGACCAAATTTGCTGGAATTTGCACCTGGGAATCATATGAACATGGATAGTAGTTTGTTAATCCCCCAGAAGATGAGGCAACTATCTAGACAACGAGTGAAAGTCAACATGAGAGAAATCATCCCATACTCAACCTTACTTTCAAAGTAACTTCTCATAAGTGATACACACTTAACAAAATATTTGATCTGTTTCAAGAGTAAGAAAGGTAGTTGAAACTAACTATTAATTTAATAATGTCCAAAAGATCTAATACAGATGAAATCTTTACAGTGCTAAGGGCTGAGTAAAACTCCAGTCTTTTGCTGAACTGTGTGACAAGAAGCCTTGATATCACTGTTATCTAAAGGAAGAAATAAAATGTTGAGTCTGTTACATGACTCAAATACAAAATTCCTGCTTCTAAAGCCCGAGCTTTAGACAGATACAGTTTTTTAATTTTTCCTAATCAGTCATTTAAAGGATGGCATATTGGTTTCCTGGAAAATATATGTCTTTAAAAAATAACTTTTAATATAACAGAGAGGACCTGTTTGGGTTAGCTGTGACCCGTCACAGTAAATTAAGTCACAAAGGGTCTGAACATTTCAACTCTATCAGTCCTAGAGCATAAACTAATCTGAATCCCTTCCATGTAAGCACTATAAATATTTTATTACCTGCAGTTCTCAGTTCATGAAGAATAAGTTCCTTTGACCCATGTAGTCCCCAAATTTTGCCTGTGTAATAAAATGACCTGTCAAATAGAAAGAATTCATTACTTTAACTATTGATTTGGTTCAGGTGCTGGTAAAAAGTGTTAATTTTTCATGAGTCTCAGATGATAAACCAGCATAGCGTTTTCAAAGTATTGATCATCTCAAAAACTCCATGTGCCATAGCCCTGCATTTAGAAAAAAATGAACAAATAATCTTAGAGGGCAAAGGAATTCTCCTTTTCTTCTAGATTTTGTTTTAACCTCATAACTGCCTGGAAGTCTATATTGAAAGCAGTACAGTAGTCATAACCAGAAGGATCAATGGTACCCCACAATTACAACATGTTTATCTGAGACATATCAATAATTTTTGAAAATACTTTGGGAAATTAACACAGTCTAAGTTTATTTTTATGGTAACTGCTGCTAAATGTAGGTGGTTTATTCCAGTAACTTTGAATCATGAAATGTGGCAAGTTAAAATCTATCATGTATGGAAAGAACCAATCATAATACAATCCCATACTTTATACCATGTTGTGTGTTCTACTTTGCTGTGAGGTAGAGCTGAATCTTATCTGAAAATAATTTTAAGAACTGTAGCAAAAATGTTACCTCTAAATCTAGCTCATATCACATTTAGAAAGCTTTAATTAAAAAAGCCCACTTTGTTCTCACTCAAATGTACTGTCTCAGATAATATTCTAACAAATAGATGTAGACCTTGAATTATTTGGCAGAATTAAAGTTAGTGCTGAAATGTGAAATAGTGAATTAAAGCAAAGAAGACTAATTAACACTTATACAGAAGTTCTATTAAGTAGTTTTAAGGTCTCAGTTTGTGAGCAATTAAAACTTATTGCTCCAAAATAACAACTTTATGCAGACTTGTCCCCTAATAGCATACTTTTTCCTATGGAAGAAAATACTGCAACATGTGGAAACTCTGCAGATGCCATTCCGAATTGAAATTGTGTTGGTGTAGGCCACATTTTAGAGCTTTGTTTCCAAACTGAGGACAGAACTAGTTAAGTTTTTAGAGGTCCTGGAGGAACTGAATTTTCATGAGATTTCATCCCTTTCAGGAGATGGCATACAATGTTTTAAAACTCTTGTCATTGATTGACATACTGTATGGATAGCTTTAAAAAAAGGTCATGAACTGTACCTTCTAACAACAAATAATTTAAAATTATTTTATAACTTACTGATTCAAAACCAAAAGCACAGAGATTGACATCAAATGGGAATGTGGAGTAGGATCTGGAAATAGAACTTTAAATTGATTTCACAAACTGTGGCTTTATAGCAAGATAATCCTTCCTTCCTCCTAAATATTAATGTATTAATTATGGAAGATATACAATTTGGGAATATTTACGCAGATTACTGCACGTAAATTCTATTTCATCAGACCAGCATTCATAACTGTATTTCCCTGGGAAAAGACATTTTGAAACTGTTTTTATTCTTAAAGTAAGATCTCTGATAGAGATGTGTTATTGACACAAGTTGCTCCAGAAACATGGTTCATTCATACATTCAGGAAGAAAGGAATTAAAAATAGAAATAAAAGAAATTAAGAAATTCAGATACTTTAAAAAAAGGGGGAAAACCCCACATTTACAGGTTTAAAGGGAAAAATACTCTAAAAAGCTAAAAAGACAGACTTTCTTTAATGAATGTACTGAAAGCAGCAAATGAAATATTCATTGCTTTGCATACTCTTACTGTTCTTGTTAAGAGAAATCTTTCAGCACAGTCCCATAGTGTGGAATAGTTTTGCACTGTTTTTGGTTTCCCAACTTGGTTACCCATTTTGTTATCTATCACGTTGTTCTATAAAACTGTACCAAGGATTCTGTGCTTCCCTTCACAAGAGACAGTTCAGTGCCAGCGAGCTCCTTGGCTCTAGCAACTTCCAAGTAAGTTGGCAGAGTTGCTAATTGAAGTATCGCTGCTCCTGCTGTTCACATTATTTTACCCTGTCCCTAAAAGCAATGGGACGGCCTCTTCTTGTACAATGTAACTATGAAGAACTATTCTGCAAAACAATAGAGAGAGGCTAATAATGAATTGGAAGCAATTCACTAATAATGAATAAAACTTGTTAAACTAAAACACTAAAGAGCATTCAACGTTTTAACAGAAGAGTGCAGAATCTATTCACTTTAGTATTTTTGTTTGACTAGTTTTATACAGAGAAAGAACTGGAAAAAAAAACAGGATTTTTTTTTTTTCTTGGCATATTTGAAATACTTTGCTGCTAAGTGAGTAAGGAGTGTTGCAGCTTCCCCTTAAAAAACAACTCAACTTGCTTTGCCAGCCCAGCCTTTCTCTCTTTTTCTATACTGTCAAACATTGCTTTCATGCACTCAATGGCAAAGATGAAACCTCTCTTTTATAACTGTTCTCTTCTCAGTTCCAGCTTCAAGCCAAGTAGCTGTCTAGCAGCATAGTGTTTTAAAGACATTGTTTCTCTACTGCCTTCCTAAGCAATACTTTCACGCAACTAACCAAAACAAATTGCATCCTCAGTGATACAAGGTGAGACATAGACTGTAGAATCCAAGCTTGACATGACTTTAGCTGTTTTCACAAGTAACTGGAATAGACATCCCAAAACATATCAAATACCTAAATATTTTTTAGTTACACTAATGGAAGTATCTTGACTATCATTGTGTGGAATCATGTTAAAATATCAGATAAAAGAACTTTTCTGACAGAGTACCCACTATAAAATGTTTATTTCTATTTGAATAAAAGGTATAGGAAGATGGTCCATGTCTGAAATATTTTACTAGAATATCAGACATGACATAATGGTACATTTAATTATCTCTTATTTCTGTTAAGCATTTATAGAATTGTCCAAGAGAAACTGGCATATATCTATAACTATTTCTATATATATTTTTCTCTGTCTTTTTATCCATTCATGTCTGTCTATTTTATAAAGTAGCTCAACAGATCACTTATCTAAGGATATTCTGTAAGACTACTTAAGTGCCTATTTGAGCTGTGAACCAAGGCCAAATGCTGAAGTTAACTGAACTGAATAATAATTGAAAGAAATGCTGAACAGAATGCTGAAACAGCTGAAACTGAATAACAGTGAGGCTGGGGTGGTGCATGGGAAAGAGGCCACTGTTTGGGAAGCTGTCACTATGCAGAGGGAATTACTGAAAGAGAATCTCTGCCTTCTACTCTTGTGTGGAAAAGTTTACTTGGAGTCATTCACTCTGACTATGCATGCAAAGGAGTGAATAATTTGCTGCTGGCTAAGTGGTCCCCTTATAGGAGAAGGAGTATTTCATCTCCCTAGGGAATAGAAGTAAGGCAAAATCTTATCAAACTTGGCCCTTAACCAAATAACCGCAAAGGACATTACTGGAAAACACCGCGATCTGGATTTCTTGACAGCCTTCATTCAATCTTTGTTCCTTTCGGTCTAAAGAGAGAAACTTCCTTTACTTTCCCTTTACAAATTATAACTTACCAAGAATAGGTAACTTAAGGTATTTCAAATGTGAGTTTACCAGACAATTTTTGGCTTAGGAGTGGCTGGCACTTTTCCAGTAATACCATCTATGCCAGATGTTCTGACAGGTAAAGAAAAAGGAATGTTCACTAAAGTAAAATCTTGCAATAGTGTATTTTTATGGGAAGGTAAGACAAAAACTTCTCTGATCATGCAGTGTGGCCTCTTGAACATTGCAGAATATTCATAAATTAAATCCAGTCCAGAATACTACATTCACCCCATTGCCCTACATTTTGCATTGCTGTTTGGCTGGCAAGTGATAATGTAAAGCATGATACAGTCTCATCCTTGGGGATTAAAGCTATAGGTAACATGCAGCACTGATGAAAACTACTGAAGAAATCTAATTGTTTGAGCTGAAGCATGAAACACTATGTATATAATGACCACCTTAAAACGGGAGAGAGGAAAATCATTCACAGATAAAATGATGACAGTAATAAAACCAGCTCACTAACAAAAAAATTACTATTTCATTCATCCATCCATCACTGAACAAACATTAGATGTATCAACTTAGGGTCTATAGTATGCTAAAAGCATCACCTATGCCAATATGTTCCCAGGCAAAAAGTACAGGGAATAAAAAATGTAAAGCTGGACAATGATAATCTCCATTCTGACAAAACAATAAGTCTCTGAGAACCCTTTATCTATCCAAATACACTACTGACAAAGTTTTCATTTGTGGTTCCTATAGGTACCTTATGTATCTGGAGAATTTCTTATACTTGAATACAAGAATATATTAGCTAAGAGACCAGTTGAAAATCATTCCAAAGTTTAAAAGGAAAAATTTCAGAGCAACATTTGAAAATAATTTATTCTTTTTGAGAGGGTTATTAAGAACAGTCTTAATGGCACTTAAGAAATTCGGGGTTACATGAAAATTGGGTTTACTTGAAAATCATGGTTACATGATATAGTGCTAGTCTTTGGCTAAGATAACCAGGAAAAGTGGGGAGATAATAAATGTTCTTTGTAATGTGAACATCTTGGACCAATATGACTAATAGAATGTTAATCTCCTCGTGTTTCTTAAAGACATCATACTGTAACAGAAGTAAAGCATGACTTTAATCTGCAGTTGCAGATTTTCTACCTTTAGGGGAATATCTTTTTTTTGGTCTGTAATATATTAAGAAGTATACGGGAATCATATTAAAAAAAACCCAAAACCAAAACCATCCTATTTTGCTGCTAGAAGAGATACTTTTAAATCCATTTAAGGCTAATTCATCTGCGAAATAGGTTACCAAGGTGTACTCATTAGAGCAGAGTAGACTCTAGATCTTGCAAGAGAACTCTTTACCAGTTTGAAACAAAAGCAGTTTAACCTGCTTACTTATTAGTCCTTAAACATAAAGTGCTGCCTTAAATAGATTTGTCTGAAAAATGGTGTCCAGCTGTTAGAGGATCCCTATTGCCACATAAATTCAGTGTAACTACTTTGAAACATCTTTTACAATACTGCACTGCCTGGACATAGACTATATTTCTAATGAACTTAAAGGTTTATCTCCTCTGCTATCTTGAGTATTGTGACAAAAGCAGAGAAACAAATTCTTTATGCTTTCTGCTTCCAAAACCTTAAGCTTAAAGGTCCCCATATTTGTTGCACTTACTACAGGATAACTACTTCTGTCAATGAATGATCAAGGTATTTCTTATATCACATTCCTCTAACATGTTCTTTGTCCAGAAATTGCAACAAATTGATAAAAATTCTGAAGAAAGATATAGGAATTCCTTTTAAAAAACCCAATGGCCAATTATTGTGCAAATAAAATGAAAGAATATGATCTTGACATCTGATCAGAGCTGTTTATACTTCAAAGTATAAAATTTTATTATTTTGTAATATTTATAAATGTTTGTTATATGATAAACTCATATCCATAATGTCCTTCACACATTCAGAAATTCCATTAAATTCATTCTTGGAAAGAAAAAGCTTACATATCTGGCACACAAATATATGAAATTATTCATCATTTCCCATTTTTTTGTCTATTTTTTTCATGCAGTGTCTGTTAGTTTCGCTCTATTTTTATGGACTATCAGAAAAAGGAAATGAGAAAATTATCTAAACATATTACTTTTCAAGACAGAAACTTTGAGAGACAGATAAAAATTCTGTCATAACACGAGAATTTTCTGCTAAACTGCACTCACCACAAGAAAATGTTGCGCTTCAAGGTCACCTCCCTCCTGCCTTCAAGAGTCTCAAGTTTCTTCCAGTTAGTAGTTTGGCAACCCTGTCTATCTTAATTTCCTAACTTACTGGCAATACAGCTGGTGTTGGACAGTTAAAAAATGAAGGAAAACAAAACACCCTCATACACACAAAAAAATCCCTCAGAAACAAAATATTAAAAAGACATCAGGTATTTATTTTTTCAAGTAATTTTGTACAGACATATTGATATATTTTTTTTAAATGCCAACTTCAGTTAGGATGAAATGCCTTTCTGTTGTTCTTCATCTTCTATGTAAAAACATTTACAACTACTGAAAAAGGGAGGAAAAGGACTAAAGTGTGGTATATACAACAAGCCCACTAGCTAGCTTTTTTGGTCACTGTGTGGCTCTTTATAATTTTCTGGTGGATCTTAAAATTAGTCATGCTGCTGGCTTGCCACATTGGTGATCTATAACAAGGTGGCTTGGTGCTTTTTAGGGAGCTGATAACCTAATTTCATTAGAACCTGGAGAGGGAGTGATTGAGAGGTAATACTGGGAAAAGAAAGCCTGAGAGAGAGTTCCCAGACAACAGGGTGAATTCATGAGAGACAAACTGGCAGAAGACCAGGAGATTGTACTTTGGGAAGTTTAATTTGAATTAATGAATAGTGCCCTGTGAGAATGGGTCAAAAAAGGAATCTGACTGTACTATTCCTTCATTTGAGACCCTTAAAGAAGTTATCTGACTTCCTTCCAGAATTCCTGTATCTCCGTTGCTGAGAAAATTGCAGCCGCCTTTATTTTTCTTTGCTTATCTCTTTCTGTGGTTTTCTGTCTCTGGATTGTTGGATTGGTTGTTAATATGATTGAGGCAGGGTTCCCTTTTTTTCTGTTCATTTATTAAAAACTACTCTGGTTAATTTTTAGCCTTTCTGCTCTAAACTTTGACATATGTTTTCTACCGTAGTTGTTTCCTGGCTATGGATTACATGTGTTTTTGCTGCCATGCAACATCCACAGAAATAAGCAACTTGGACTGGTTATAACCAGACTGAATGTCCAACACACAAGCTGCTACAGCAACTGGCTGCATGAAGCGGTAGTGTGAAATCAGGATTATGATAGGTGACTTTCAAGGAGTAACTGATCGCTTTGCCAGCAGCTGCTGGAGCACATTACAGGGCAGTAGTTGGAATATATCCAGGGTCATGCAGATTTATCCACTCCCACAGCATTTTTCTGTTGCTGTGAACATTACTCTCATCTTTCATCCCTCTCTGGGAATGCAGCATTAGCTTCGGGTGGAAACATATTAAACATATATTTAGTACCACTGTAAGCAAAAACTACAAATGTTATTTTAATTTCTTTGCAAGTACGTTTTGTTCATACTTTGTTAAAATTTTACAGAAAGCAAATCTTTACATAATTGCATTTTTTATATACATTCTGTACTTGTACACATATGCATAGATGCATACATATGTTCATCTACAAACAGAGATATGTATCATTTAGTCATTGAAACACAGCCACTTATGTAACTGAGCATAATAGCTCTTAGTGCAGAAACATTTTGAAATACTACTTTAGGACAGAAAAGTATGGCAGAAGGGGAACTGCTGGGAGAGTTATAGGCAGAATATATCAATTTTAAGCTATAGTCAGAATGTTATTATCTAATCTGAAATCAGTGGCAGATGTGAAGAATAGTCCCTCTGCTCTTAGAGGCTTGTTAAAACAGAAACACAAAAAAAGATATTAAACCAAAAGCATTTTCCACAAACCCACATTTCTATATTCAGAATACATAGAATACCTTTCTTTGTATTTTTTCACATGCAGAAATGCACTTGAAACTAAAGTGAGACAGAACTTCAGGAAAGTAAAAGGAGAAAAAAGGACAACCCATGAGGTTAGAAGCCAGAGAGAGAAGTCAGGAAACCCGATGTAGTATACATATACATGGAGAGTCAAAAGAAGAGATTGATGTTCCAAATTCATATTCATTTTGTAATTGGTTTTGCTACTCATCTATGCACAGTTAATGCCAGGCAACACTCAAATTTAGACAACTGGTATCTTGTGCCTTGCAATTACTGGTATGTTGGAAAGAAGACAGTACAGTAGTTATACTTGCCCTGTATAGAATAGGTAACCTGTTCTTTTACACAAAGATACTGCCTGCATCTTTGGTCTTAATCAGCAGCATACATTAATGCATTATCATATGTAATACATTAATTGCACAATTGTTCCTTACACAGTTTTCTGTATGTTGTTTCCCAATCAATGTCCCCATCAATTTCCATGCTTGCTTTCAATATTCTTAAAGTTTTCCTTACAACATTTTACCATATCTTTCATTAATATTTTACATAAAATTAATGCCAGGCAATAAAGTGAACTTATTTTCTTATGTACCACTGAAGAAATGGGTTTTCAGTTGTGCTTTAGTTAAGGGAGAGAGATAGAACATTTCAGAAAATGCAGACACTCTGCAAAGGCCACATAGGTTCTAAGATGGTGCCACGATGAAGGTACAATCAATCCAGAGGAGAGTAAATTTGAAAAATGGTGTCATGGAAAGAATATGAAACAATGGAGATGATGTTCATCTGATTAGGATTCAAGAAGGGGAAAAAATGCAGAATAATATAGTTAACAAGGATAATGGATTCTGTCCTGAGCTACAGGAAGTAGTGATTCTGCATAGGAGATCAAATGATTCAAACACTTTTTTTTTTCCAGGAAATTAAATAAATTGACATATTACTAAAAATATTTTCAACATTTCACATCTCTTTTCTGCCTTGTGTGATATAAAAAAAAATAAGATCAACAAAAAACAGAGAGTAAAGAAAAAGTAAGCATCAATAAACGTAGAAACAGTTATATTTATTGAATGACACCAAAAGTCCATGGAACTTGGTAACCTTTATTCAGAGCAAGTCGATTGCACAGGACTAATATAAAGAGTACAGTAATAGGACAAAGCTATAGTGATACACCCCCCCAAATATTTCCTAGAATCTAGTTTTCAAGTAAGAAGTAGTAGGAAGTAAACAACAGAGAAGTTATATATATTGTTGCTTGAAATGGGAAAGTGTAGTTAATATGGTACACTAGAGGAAAACTAAAGAAAATTAAAATTATAGTAAATAGTGAAATGAATAGCCACTTCTTAATATAACTTACTTTGGAACACACATAAAAATCACATTGTAACAATATAATGTCATTACATCTCAAGAAGATGTTATTTATCAGGGACCTATTAACTATGAAAAGAATCTTATCCTGCATGAAAATACTGAAGTGGTTGGTTTTGAAAATTATAGTTTCTATTTTTCTACAGTACTGAGGATTTTGAACAGAATTCCATCAAGGAAGGATGATGATGATATAGGATGGAAAGGGGGATGGCTTGATTGTTAATACTAGAGAAATTTACTACTATGTATGAGTTGAGGAAACATTCCTGAATGCCTGTGCCTGACTGCAGCATCTTCCTATCTAGACAACTATTTAATCACTTGTATTTCTTTTCTGGTTTTGTTTAGCAAAGTATAACCTGTTTTTACCCTAACCTACCTTTTTTAAAAAAAATGTCTTTCAAACCATTTCTTTGGACTACACATCATTACCATTACAAAAAACAATTATTCTGAATGTACATGTTACCCACATATATCAGTATGCACATTGCTGAAAAGACATGCACAATGTCAAATGTGTAGAATTATATGTTAAGATGATGTACTATATTTTCAAATTTTGGAAATAAAAATTACTCATATTTTTTTCTCCTAAGATTAGTATTTCATAGCCTTTTTATAGTAGAGGGAATGAACACAGAGGAAGAAAAATATTTCTAATGTCACAAGGGATGGATTTCCTTAGCTCCACTGGCATTTCCCCTCAATCTCTCTGCTTTTCCATCTGAATATAAATCAATGTTTGGATTTGTGAATGATTCACACGCATAAAACTTTATTTATTATTGGATTTCACCCATGAGTTGATGCATCATTACATCCAACCTGTACTAAACAAACAATAGTGTATAAAGCCCCTACACTGTACATTTAAAAAAAAAAAAGCTAGAAAGTTTATAAATAGAGAGTTTCCATTTTCATCCAGTATTCCCAGTTGATCTTTTATACTGACTATAACTTTCCTTATTTTATACAAATATACATATTTTTTAATAAAATACTCATAGAACCATAGAATGGTAGGGGTTGGAAGGGACCTTTAGAAATCATCTTGTCCAACCCCCCTGCAGAAGCAGGTTCACCTAGATCGGGTCACATAGGAACATGTCCAGGTGGGTCTTGAAGGCCTCTAAGGAAGGAGAGTCCACATCTTCCCTGGGCAGCCTGTGCCAGGGCTCCCTCACCCTCACAGTGAAATAGTTTTTTCTTATGTTTAAATGGAACTTTCTATGTTCCAACTTCATCTCATTACCCCTTGTTCTGTTGCTAGCTACAATAGAAAAAAGGGATGTCCCAACCTCCTGACATCAAGATATTTGTAAATCTTAATGAGATCTGCCCTCTTCTCTAGACTAAACAGCCACAGTTCCTGCAGCCTTTCCTCATAAGGAATATGCTCCAATCCCCTGATCATCTTGGTGGGACTGCACTGGACTCTCTCCAGGAGTTCTCTGTCCCTCTCAAGTTCAGGAACCCAGAACTGGACACAGGACTCCAGATGAGGCCTCCTCAGGGCAGAGTACAGGGGGAGCAGAACCTCCCTTGACCTGCTGGCCACATTCTTCTTGATGCATCCCAGGATCAACTTGTGTCTGAAAAATTCAGTTAGACAACAATCAAAGGATCGCAAACTAGTAAATCTTCCTTCACTTTTTTGAAGTTCACTATTTGTTTCTCCTGAGCTGAGCAAAGAAATAAAGCACATATTCTCCAGTCTTTATTTCACATCTCCTCTAATAAGCCCCAGTCTAACTCACTGACTTCTTTATATTACAGTCATTTATTTATAATTTCCACAACAGCTGGGCTGAATTCAGCAAGCAATTTGGTGTAAATGTGTGAAATGGTAGATCGAAGCAGGTTGCGCTGAGACTTCTCACATGTCCACTACATGGAGGGTTGAGATTTTATTTCAGATTTTATTTCATCTTCAGAGGAGAGCCTTTCAACTACTCATGAGGCAAAGCTTTATGGAGGGAAAAGGCAGCAGTGTATATTGAAAGACTTAGTCATGGCACAGCCCACCCCATGGTTTGGATCTTAATTTCCCTGTTAAGCACTGGAGCACTTTTCAAAAAGAGCTTTTGTTTATTTTCCTCCTAAAGGAACAGAATCCAGCTATACCAAAACAACTCTGGAAACTGTGGCTGCTCTCAATAGATGGCAACAGTTGAGGGATTCATTTCCAAACAACACCACTGCTTTGAATCAGCTGGCTAATGGAAACATAGCTAATGCCTATACAAAAAACCTTTAATGGAATTTCTGCCAAGGACATAAACCAGACACAGAATGGAATGTTCTTTTTCATTACCAATATCTATAAACTCAAGTTTCACCTTTGAAGCTACATCACCTCTAGTGCCTGTTAGGGCCATGGTTAGCCCAGGCAAAAGGGCTGTAAGAGAATTGACTTTGAGGACTTCTCAAGAAATAATAGTCTTGATTAACACTTTCTAGCCATGGATCTCTAGCAGAAGCAATTGTCTTTAAAGCATTTGCAGGCTTTTGTACCATCAGTTAAAGAAAGACAAGGTTAAGTAGGCCTGCTGTAGAATGAACGAGGCAGGGATTTAGTGATAAATCACATGTATGGACCTGTGGTACTCAATGTGTTCTTTGCCTGCCTTTACTGGTAAGATTGGTACTGAGAAATACTAGGTCCCTGAGACCAGTAGAAAAGTCTAGGGGAAGATAGACTTGCACTCACTAGATGATGATCGTTTTGGGGGACATTTAAACAGATAGGACAAACACAAGTACCTAATGAGATGGGGTGCACCCACAACTGCTGTGTAAGTTGAGCCATCCCCTTGTGAGGCCACTATAGATAATCTTGGAAAGGTCATGGTGATGGTAGAAGGTTCCTGAGGACTGGAAGAAAGTGAATGACATTTCTGCCTTCAAGAGGTGCAAGTATTCAGGGAACTATAGACTGGTCAACCTCACCTTGGTGCCTGGGAAGGTAATGGAACAACTAATCTTGAAAAGTATTTCTAAATAAATTAAGGTCGAGAAAGCAGTTAGGAGTAATCCTCATGGATTTGCAAAAGTGAAGTAATTCCTGCTCAACCTGGTAGCCTTCCACAATTACATGACTAGCTTGGTAGGCAAAGGAAGACTATTTTACCTTTAGCAAGGCTTTTGATGCTGTGTCTCATAAAAATCTCAGATGCACTGATAAATACAGGATAGACAGACAAATGGACTGTGAAGTAGACTAAAATGCGACTGAACTGCCAAGCTCAAAGGGTTGATCAGCTGCACAAAGTCCAGCTGGAAGCCAGTCACCAGTAGTGTACCCCAAGGAGTAGTGCTGGAGCAAACACTGTTTAACATCATACTGGCTTGGATTATTCTCAGCTGATTTTTAGACAACAGGACATAGACCTGAGTAACCTTTTTTCACTGACTCCCCTCTGATCAGGTGTGTTGAACCAGATGACCTCCAGATCAGACAACAAAAAATTGGGCAGAGTGCACTATAGATTATATCAGTGTTCTGCTATTGAAAGACCCTTAAACAGACTGTAAAAATGGGTTGACACAAGTCTTACTACGTTCAGCAAAGAGAAATGACAACTCTTGCTCCTGGGGAAGAATATCCCCATGCACCAGTACACAGGGGTGTCTACCAGTTGGAAAAAAATCTTGCAAAAAAAAGCCTTGAAAGTCCTGGTGGTCATCCAGTTGGCCACAAGTCAACAGTGTGCAATTGCAACAAAGGAAACCAACAGTACTCTGAGTTGCACTTGGCAGAGCATCATGAGCAGGTCAATAGAAGTGATTCTTCCTCTTTGTTCAACCCTAGTGAGACACATTTGGAGTGCTGGATTCAGTGCTAGTCTTCTCACTACAAAAGAGATATGAACATACTCCACTGACTATAGCTAAGGACCACAAAGATAACTAAGAGACTCGAGCATCTTTTGTGTGGGAGGAGGCTGGAAGAACTGGAAATATTCAGCCTGGAGAAGGGAACCTTCAGGGTGGATCGTGTCAATGTGTATGAATACCTGATGAGAGATGTAAAGGCAGACCCAGATCTCAGTGGTACCCAGAGGCAGGATAGGAAACTATGGTTACAAACTGAAGTATGATAAATTTCATTTACACAAAAATAGAACTTTTTTACTGACAGTCAAACACAGATAGAAGTTGCCCAGAAAGTATGTGGAATTGCCATTCAGTCTAGAGATGGAGATATCAGGACCATATGATGTCACTCATTCTGTGAGAGAGATGGTTCCCTGGACCCAGAGAGAAACACCAATTCCTGAAGGAAAACATCTTTCTGTTATTTTGGTACTAAATTTATGAATAAATAATCCAGAAAAGGAGTGTGTGATTGGGTTTTAGGTTTCTGGCAGAAGAGCATGCTAGATGACACAAATTAGCTTATCAGATCAACAAATACAATTGATGGAATTGCATTTGTAACTGTTAAAGCACATACTCTAGAAAAGATTCATCAATACTTCTTACTTATATTATATGTCAGATTAACCACACACAACACAGTTACATTTTTTTCTTTATGGCACATGTTGCAATATATTTTAACTGAACCTGAGGTTGTGCTAACTGAATTGAGGTCTATGTTCCATTTTCATGTTAAATATATGTTTTGAGTAGCAAAAGTGGAGTCTGTGTTTAATTTCAACATGTGTATCTAAGAGTTTTCTCAGCAACTTTGCAAAATAAGATGTTTTGTAGAGATTGTTAGTGCCCTGGTAACCTAAAAGTCACCACAGTTCTATTGCCACTGGAGTTTCTATCTGTGTGGGAGCTGTGACTGTTGCTTGCCAATGTCTTTATTCAGAAGGATGTACAAAATGTGGAATATATTAAAATCCAGAATGAACAGAGTGTTTTTTCTTGCATCAATTGTAGCTCTTTAAAAGAGAAAACTGTTGCAGAGGTTTGTCCCCATCCAGGGAAATCATACACCTCATATGGATGTTTTCTAAGAAACAATGATGAGGATGCAATTGAAAACTTTAATTTGGTTAATAATCTTGAGTAAATTTCATTTTAAAAAAGTAGGTTCATCTATCTGTTGTATACCTAAAGACTGAGATGGAAACTTTGTTGTAAGGGAATTTGTCATCCAAAACTGTTTGAAATTCACTTTGAATTGGGAACATAATGTTTTTAAAATCTCTTTAGTGTCAGACAAGATATGGTTTCTGAATTCATTCAAAGGACAATCTTATTTTTTCCTGTCCTATACTAGTAAATAAACTTGTCTGATTAATAAATATACAGAGAGGAAGAAGGATGTGTATAGAGAAAAAACTAAATTAGAAGTAACAGTTTTATGTTAGTCATTGTAATAGTCAACATTTCTTTGTGTCAATCTTGGTTACAAGTTCTCACATGGCTGTAAAGCCCAGTTTTTATGAGATATATTGTCCTCTACACAGGACAACAAATGTGAGATTTACCAGAAGATTTTTCTTTCTTACATTTCCTTTGGGGTGTCGTTTATAATCTAGGTGGTATAAAGCATTTCAGCTATAAATAGAAGTTCTTACATCATGTTTCTCCTTTTTTCTTACTTGCCATATCATCATGTTTCCATGTATCATTGGCAGTTCTATGTTTTAGGTTTGCTTTTAATCAGCTCTCACACATTTTGTGTTACTCATTGTAAAAAACAAGTTCATTTTAACTTTATTTCATAGGATATTTTCTTAGGAGTCTTTGAATCATACTTTTTTAATAGTAGCTAGCATATCTTAGTAAATTATGGCTTCCACGGCTGATAGAGTTGCTTTTTTGAAAAATGACAGTGTTTAGCATCACATCCCACTAATGAATTGTATGATATATACTCAAGTGCTTCCTTGGTAGACTGGGAGAGAAGAAAGTGGAAGAAGGTTAGGTATGTGGAGCGGTAAACTAAAGCTTCACCTATGTCCACAGCAAAATTTTCATACTCAAAAATTAATGGAAACTAATCTTAAAATTCATAGCAAACACAAAGTTTGGAGTAGATTCCAAGATGAATTCTCTAAACATCTGAGGTCTTATTTTAATCCACAATTAATTATAGAGAAAATGGAAATTGTGCAGTGCAGCTTAATTCCAGAATAAAATTCAAATTCAAATTCAAAACTGAAGGAATTCAATATATTTAGGTACCATTAGTCTAACATTTATTCTCTGAAGTTAAAATCAAGAATCATATGCTTCATGAATACTTTGAAAGTGAAAAAATAAATAGAATGAAGATTGAATGTATATGGCCTTTAAGAACTTGAGTAGAAAAATAAAATAAATGCAGTTCTGCTTTTTATCTTCCGTATTTTAGGCTAAATAAAAGATAGGCCATAAAAAATTTGTTATAATGTACTGTGATAAAAATATTGCTAGGTACTGTAATTTTCCCTGAATAGAAATAGTTCAAGTTCAGAGGCAGCAGATGAGAGACAGGGAGAGGAAGAATGCACTTCAAACCACTGTGGTGATTTCCTGTGGTAACTGGCAAATTTTTGTCAAGAATCGCAAAACCTTTTGACCAGACTGATGCTACCCTACTGATTTTCCACAGAATAAGAATACAGTAATATTTCCCCTGTTATTTCCACATGCAGATCACACAGAGAAAAGTCAAATATGTCATGTATCATGCATGATTACAAGAAATTTAACAGAACCTCTTTTATGATGTTACTAATGAAACACTATCTTAGAAAAGGACTGTAAAATTACCCATTACTGAAGGAATGGAGAAAGGAAAAACACAACAGTTTTTAATGAACTGGAATAAATTATTTTGACATGGCTTTCAACTGCAGGTGGGCCTCAGAGCAGATAAGGCAAGTAGTAATAATATCAGGCACAAGTGAATCAAATGAAAGCTGGGAGGAAATAACTGGAATGTCAGAAATCAAACTTGGTAAAGCCACTTCAAAATCTAGAGAAAGACCAGAAAAGTGAGGAGTGTTTTAGAATAAGTATAAGTTAATGTGAAGTTTTAAAGTAATTTCACCGCACAGTGTGACTTCATTCGTGGCTCAGCCTATGGGTTTCAGCATCTTTCACCTCTTATGAAGTCTATGAACAGAAGAATGGTAAATAATTTACTGAATGTTTTTCATCAAAGAAGTTGTATATTCTTGATCAGTAAGACTGGTTTCAAAATACGTAACAAAAAATGTACAGAGATATTACTACAATACAGGTAACCACTAGCTGTAGCATGAGTCCATGTTCCCTCTTTACCTGTACTCTTTCTGAAAGCAGGACTCAGTGCCAGCAGTACAGATATTGACTACATCTGCCAATTAAATGATTTTGCCAATTAAATGATTCCAGATTTTGCCCCCTTGGTAATCAAAACCAGTACAAGATGAAACTGGACTCTCATGTAGAGCATGTTAACAGGAGAGAAACAGAGTACGCAGGAGTCAGCATGCATCAAGCATTGGCTGATATGAAGGTATGATGTAGCCAAGGCAAGCAGTAAGTGCATCACAAAACACTCCTTGGCTATGTTTTATGAACAAGGTGAAAAAGACTTATTTGTTCTCTATAGGTTTTTACACTCTTTGACTAACAGAATTTTTCCCACCTAATCTTATTCCAAAAATTCCTTGAAAGTTCATATATGAAACAAACATAATGGAAAACCACCTGTGCTACTGCTATCTTAGATGTGTTACTCGATGCCTTAAACTACTTGTGTACTATACACTACCTTGATGTGTTTACAAGACAGTGGTTTCATAGCTTCTGGTGGACTTAAACTGGCACTTTTTATAATGCAACTCACTAAGCAACAGTAGAATTAATTGGTGAGGTTCTCACCATTGCTATTGTCTGGTGGGGATTTTCTAATGCTCTTTGATGCTCTGAATTAATATGTTTCCCTTGCAGCGTGCTTAACAGTCAGAACCTAATAGACTATAACTCTTGTCACCACAGTACTAAAAACCTAACTAGTTTCTGCACTTGCATGTGTAATTAGGACTATCACTCTCTTTGATTGCTCTCTATTAAATAACCCTTTTTCACTTAATCTAGTTTTTGAGGGGTTTTTTTTCTGTGACTTTCCAACTGCTGATATTGACAAAGTGCAGCCATCTCATCAGCCTAATACACAGGGGTTGCAGGAATATCACTTGTGACTGCCATTTCATGCTTCATTACAGCTGTACATCTCAAATCATAACACTAATTAGCAAACAAGTCTCTTGTTCATCTGCCTGGATGATGTAAAATAAGATCACTGGCAGGCTGAGCACAGTCAAATTGAAGTACACTATCATGTAGTTAAATGGTCAGTATAGCAGTCTTATTCTACCTGTCACAACTCCTGCATTTTGCTCTTAAAACTTACCATTTTATATACATGTTAGAAAAAGGTTTATCCTGCTCCCATTTTCCCCTAATAGCATCTTTGTTACTGGTAATTTTACATGTGAATTAGTTATTAGGTATTGTAATATGATTAGTAGAATAGCTTGCCCCAGTAATCATGTATTCACCAATATCCCTATATTTGAACTCATGTTTAGTCAGAAGCAATTGAAATAGGTCCATAAGTATCATGCATGTTTATTCATACACCAGAGAAGGAAACCATTTATAATATCTTTACCTTGTCCACTCAGTGGAGAAAAATAAGTGATTTTCCCCAATATTTGTATGTTTAAAAAGGCTCTGTTACTCCATTCATCCCTCCCATTCATACAAGAATCTCAAATATATCCTGCAATTTAACATAAATCAATCTCGGCACGGCTGCAGAAAACTACACAAGCTATCACTGCCATTTTTCCGTTAGCTTTAGAGTACAGAGAGTCCATGTCTTGCCTTAGGTATCAAAGCCAGACTCTGAGACAGATCTGGCAACAGACCTTAGATTTACAGTCTCACAGCCCAGTGCTTGAGCTGAATAAATCTCTACTTCTGCTATATCCACTGTAGGGAAGACTACACTGCCTTAACCTGCAAAAGGAACTTTCAGGAGAAACTAGATCTGTTAATTATTACCTCTTATGTGGTTTTTTATGTCTACGGAAACTCATTTCTGTTACAAGGACTTTCACAGAAGTCTACTTCTAGAAATCTCTGATCTCACAGTGCTTATGATAAGGATACAAAAAAATGAAACGGATGAATCTAACATGTCAAATCCTTCAAAAAGGTGAAGACTTTTCCACTTCTGAAGAAATACCTTCATCTTAGAGCACAGGCAATATAGTAACAATGTCCATGTAGTCCTGAGGGAAAAAAAAATTATCCAAAGATAAATCATTGTTGGATATCTTTTATTGTTTTTTAAAAAGTATAAAGTCCTTGACCTCAGATAAAACAAACCAACAAATAAACAAAAACCCACCAAAAACCTCTGACTAAATTACAGTTTTCTGCACATTCTTATAGTTGCATCCTCGATGTTTTTACATTTTAGAGTCTTCACTCTTAGATATGATATGCTAGAGCCAATGGACCTCCAAAGACAGATATTTTCCTGCCATACACACACACAGCACAAGTTACTGCCTCCTCATACCATACAATCTAAAGAAACAGACCAGCCTTAAAAAAATGGTAGGGGACTCTTATGCTTCCAAAACATTAATGAAAGTCCTTACCAGTAGTCTTTGAAAGGATACACTTTTTTTTTCTCTGGCTCTATCGAGCTCTCTTTCCATACAGAGAAGCAGATACAGCTTTATCCTTCTCTACCCCCTTGATGAGCTGCTGCTCTCATTTGTGGCAGGACTCAAATACACCAATATATCTGCCCTGCCTCAGTGCACAAGATAACAGATGGAAGTGTAGTCTTTTGTATGACCTCATTAAGACCCTGCACAGTGTAGCACGAGCACTCTATCACAGTGCTGAGGTTGAAGCAATGGACATGTTCAGGCCCTATTGTAATTTCTGGCTGTTGCAAGAGAAAGAAATGTGATTTCTTAATTTCATTAATTTCATGGTAAAACTGCTCAAACTAAGCATAAACCCCCTCATTTCAGAAAAAGTAGAATTACAATTTATGATGTTTTTAATCAGAAAAAAAAAATCTTAGCCATGTGACTAAGTAACACATCAAGAAAGCAATGAATTATGGCAGCATTTGTTGTCTTTTTGTATTTTCAAAGGGAAGCATATCCACATTGGTGCACCATTGATGCATTTAAATCTGGATTCATAGATATCTGAAGAAAAAAATAAAATAAAATAAAATAAAGGAATCATATATTTAAAAGAACCTTTATATTTATAAAGTCAATCCATACATTAAATTAACTAAGACAGACTGTGCAGTCCCTCTCTTCAGTGGATTTACTTCTTGAAAACCGTTTGAATGAGCAGAAAGTCTTCTTTTATTCTGTCAGTATCAAAGAAAAGTAGTCCAAAACCCATCCACTCCCATTTCACAGGAGTCTTACTACATCTTATCGAGGGAGAATGGGGATTTGCCTGCAAATGAGGCACTTTCAGTCATGTTAGTAGAAGTCACAAGGAAATTGCTGTTGTCCTGAAGGTCTCTAACTGGCAGCCTGGCCCTGACTCAGGTGGTTTTGCCTCTTGGTGAAGGCCTGTGTAAGTCCCTGGGATGCCATGAAGTATGTCAGCAAGTCAATTCTCACAGTTGTCTTATAGCCCTGACCTTGTGCATGTGTATTCTCACTTCTCCTGCTCTGGGTCAAATAATCTGAATAACCAAGATAGCACCGGTATGTGCCTGGGACTCTGCAATGTGATGACAACATGATTCAGGAACCAATAATGGGAAGAGGGAGATGTTACACTTCTTTGGCCACTTTCACACTCACCTTCCCTCTTCACCCCAGAACAACAGGTGGATGCATCCAAACAGTATGTAAGACGAACAATCCCATATTCTTGGGCGACCAAAGTGGCATTGGGCACTGTCAACTGATTTTCTTCATTACTTCTCTACTCTGCAGGAATATGTGAATGACCTGTCAGTATATGACAGCAATAACAACTTCGCCTTAAGATTTTCAATATGAGAACACCTCCACTAATGTCAAACAGGAAGCTATATATTACCTTCAATGCAGTGTTCAAGGGGCCAGAAAGCCTGATGCTGGAGGGCTTACAATGCTCAAGCAGTGCATGAATAAGAGAAATATCACTTTACACCTGCAATGCCTCATTTTGCCTGGGGAAAATGGATCCATGGGAGGTTTAAGAATCAATTCCTGTAAATATGTCTTTGAGAACAACTACATTTGGGGGTTTTATGCTGAAAAAAACCTTGATCTTTCTATGCTATATAAAGTTTCATCCTTCATTCAAATTATTCACCTGTATCACAAAAGTACCAGCTGATGCAGTGCCATCTGGTAAATCATGACAGCGATTGCATTGCTTACAGATTTGTTCTCTTGAGTAGTTAGCCTCCAAATTCTATAATTTACTCTTTCCTTGAGTTGTTTATAGAAAGCCAATTTCACAGTCTAGATCAAATC
Source organism: Colius striatus (assembly GCF_028858725.1). Lineage (NCBI taxonomy): Eukaryota > Metazoa > Chordata > Aves > Coliiformes > Coliidae > Colius > Colius striatus. The sequence goes on from NC_084759.1 coordinate 86,340,941, forward strand.
TATTAATTATCTGCAGCAAAATAATAAATAAAATTCAAAATAATTTGACTGTAAGGGACACAAGTTAAGAAAAAATTATGAATAAAAGACATTGGTAGCAAATATCTCTGAATTTCCTGGGGAGTTAAGAGAATTTGGTATAAACCAGTTTTTGATCAAAATATTTTTGCTTCTAAATTACTTCATATCTTTTTGGGTTTATATATGCCATCTTAGACTTATGTCATCATCACTGGAAGCTGAGATACAATATATAATATTTTGCTGTTACTTACAGATTCTGAGATGTCTTTAATGCACTAGAATATATTGCAAAGATTTCAGTGAAGAAACGCATTCTTTTCTATCCACAGATCAGTTACCAGGATTATTTGGCTTATTCTGAACTTTGAAAGTAAAGGGTCATTTGGTGGTTAAAGAAATGGTGCTCAGATGATTTAACCGATTCTGAAACATGACCATAAATGTCATTGGTTAGACTTAGATCGCTAAATAGTTCCTAGGGGATTTTAAATCTATTAATAAGGAAGAAATTTATATACCAGAAATCAGTAGTTGACCCAATGTTCATCCACTTCTGACGGTCATATATAAAAGATAGTGTGCAGAACAACTGAAAAATGTATGAGTTTATTTTATTTTAAAACAAATTCACATGCCAACAAATCTGTGGTTAATGTGAGAAATTATATTCTTCATAAATATATATGAAGAAAAAGTAAAAGCTCCTTTTGTAACCTGTGAAAAATAAGTTGTTTCCTGAACCTGAATTTGTTAATGCCACTGGTGCAACTTACACTCACAGGCAGCCTTGATACTTTGGAATATTAGATGTTTTAGACTTGTTTCTTTAATAGTTTTCCATCATTGTTTCCATTTGCCTGAGCTCACATTTATTAAAGCCTTTGAAACAATTTTCCTATAGAAACCTGATAGAAATTTCGTGTAAGCTATCAGTAGAACCATTCCAGTAAATTGCAGAACTGCTTATTTGTAGGTCTATAAGATGAAGGACTTGGCAAAAGCTAATAATTGATTCATGCTGTACTGTGTAAGATATTGACACAGGTAAACTCAGGATGCTTCAGGAATGTAAGCCATGCCCCATGTTCTAACAGCATCAACTTACTACGTTTTACCAGGTTCAGTTAAGGATATTATTTATTCAAGAATTCACTACTTTAATTGCATTAAGTACGTTACTCAACTTGGACTTTAATTTTTGTTTGAGTATTCAAGCTAGCAACAGTATGTTTATGAAAATGAAGGCCTATGCAAAAGATGAGTAGGAAATGTACAGATGCTGCCTATCAGCTACTTGGTTATGCTAGCTAGTATTTTTCTTCTATTTGTCTACTTTCTTATAGAATTTTATCCACAGAAGCAGAAAGTAATAAGATGTATTGGGACACTCACGAATAAAATCAGCACTGCAGAGACTGGAAAGTTCCTGGTAATCCTATAGAATTTTTTTTCAACAATATGTATGAAAATTTGTATGAACGAAAAATATTTCAGAACACGATTTGCTTTTTTCTTAAATCAGAAGTACAGAGTTCCTCCATCCAATCTTCCCAGCCCTGCATTTAAAAGCTTCAATGGGTCTGGGACAGGTCCCCAGCGTACAAATGCTGTACCCTGATGTACTGCAGCTGCTTGTCTATACATTTGTCTCTGAACTGTGATTGTAAACTTGTCAATCTTGACTCTAATAACTTACTTTATAGGATATTCTATAAGTATCTTCAGCCACAAAGCCCCTATTTTGTTTTTCTAAACTTCCATGGATGTCATGGATCTTACAACACCCAGAATGCAATATTAAAAGTGCAATTCCATAGAAAAATCTCTTTACTATTTTCAGTAAATGGGTATCTCTACTTGATGACTCAATGACTGACTTTCAGACACTGTTTTTTTAATCAGGACCCTGGCTATAGTCTCACTTATACTGATCTTTTATCTTCTTTGCTTTTGAATTCTCTCTGTATTCCTCTCTGTATTCCTCTCCACCTCAACAGCAACAATATTCTTTGCCAGACGTGGAAAGCAAGTGCAGGTTCTTGACATTTTTTTCCTTGAAAAGTTCCTCACATAGCATTACTTTAAAAAAGATGTGTGAGTAATGGTTATATTAAAGTACTTTTGATAAATTAGGAAAAGATAATGTGGTTAGCTTTATGGAGAACAACAATTCTAAATCGAATCAATTTGTTGCTTTTTAGCAGATACCACAAACTTCAGTGCAAACAAGACCTGAATTTTCCCCACAAAGTATTTTGGTTTACATACTTCTGTTCCTGCTTCGTCATCTCTTTTCTCCTTCAATAATTTTTGTATCCTTTCACAAAATTCCCACCTGGACACCCAAAACTTATACAGTTAACTCATCAACTCGCAATTAACAAATAATGATTTTCAACATAGCCATGCTGAATTAGTGTAAGCCTACAATGTTCATGACTCTGGCATCAAAATATATGTGCTCATTTGTTATATGTTTCATTAAATAAATTAGACCACTGCATAATATAATGTAACTGTTTTATGCATGATTGTGTTCTTTATACGGATAGAACTTGTCTGAATACAGACAGATTTAGTAAGTTAACAGCCTCAGCATCTGAAACCCTGAAAACTCATTTTTATAACCTAAAGTAATGCAAAATGGCAGAGACCAGGAAAAGAAATTGGGGACAATTCTAAGGGAAATAGTTCACTTTTTTTGAGGTTTCTAAATCATTAAATGCAGAGTGCAAGGTTTGATTTTTTTTCTTCTCCCTTCTTGTCTGCCTTCTGAAAATGGAGATATGGGGCTTCCTGAACCTTCTTGAAACTTAAATTGCTGCAAATCTGCTTTAGTATCTGTGAGGTGACTTTTCTAACCAACACATGACAGTCTCAAAGGTTCATTTAACACCACTATAGCAACCAGTAAATAATTAAATACAGTGCTCTGTCTCAAACTGCAAAGCTAAAGTGACAGGGATAATGAGAGACTTCTTGGGCAAAGGACACAGCTTACATTAAGCCTGTGCTATATTATTTTCTAAGTAGATATTTCTTACTTGCTTTCATTTCAACTGTTCTCTTTTAATTAAAGCTCAGAGACTCATGTATGGAATGTACATCTTAATGCTGATGAAGTAAGAAAGGCTAAATTCTTCATGCAGGCAGATGCTGAGCATTGGCACCAGCTGGAAGAAGTCTGAAGATAAACATGGCAAGTCTGGTTCAGCTGACAGGTGAAAAATGTTTTAGTTATGTGATTTAAATTGTTTCTGTGCAAAATTCGCCCTGTAGAATACCCATTCTAAACACCTTTCTTTGCTGTGAAAAGTTAAAAGCTACAAATGTACCTAGAGTAACTCTTTGCATCTGAATTGGCTTCTGTTAAGATGATGATCTAAACCCAATGATTTGTCTTGTCTAAAGAATGAATGGAGGTGATTCAGAAGGAGAGTGCATTTTGGTATGCATTTTTGCCCCATTCTTTGTGGACATTAAGTGTGAGAATTTAACAGTTACTTCATCAATCCAAGAGGAAAGTTGGCAATTCATTGATACTAGCTTTCTTCTCAAGGCCATCCAGTGAAGTGATAGTGGTAACACCATTAGAGCTTGCATCTGCCCTGAAAGAGGGATACTTCTCTGCATCTCCCTGGCAGGAGGATGGTATGGAAAAGAGTGACATCTAGAATTCCAGTTTACAAGGAAATTAAAAATCAAAGTACAGGACAATTATTAAACAGTTTTCCACTGTTTTTTACCCTAACTAGATTGCTACTACAATAGCGTCAAGAAAGGTAGAGATCAGGGAATCAAGGTTCTAAATACACAGGAAGCCAGCAACAGCAGCATCCCTTTAGAAAAGTAAGGATCAGTGAAGACTAGTCCTTTTTGACAAGAGAAGTGAGCCACAAAGGCCCAGCTAATTTTTTTTAAAAATAAGGTAAAAAGTTATGATGGATTTTAATGTGCATTTATCTCTACATCTAACAAGCGGAATTAGACTAGAGTAACAAGTTTTAAAAGAGATCCAGTTCTCATTTTTCTCACATCTATCTGCTAAAGAATGTATTGTTTTCTCAAAAACTTTTGACCTGTAGGACTATATTTTTTGTCCAGCAAATCAGAAACCAAAGTAAAATGTTAAATAGGATAAAACATTTAAAAAATATTTTATTAGGACTAAGGCTTACTGCAAGCTCATATGATTTTCTTAATAGATTATCTGATTTCTTGCAATGGATAAAATTTATCTAACATTTTGGAAGGGCTGATATGCCCTGACTATGCCAAGAATCTAGAATAAGTATAAGGAAGAATTATTTTTTGTTTTCACATGGAAATTTGAAAGGGAAAGAAAGATGGGCTTTGCATTTAGAATCACATGCCATTTGCTACAATGAACAGAACATCATACTTGTCTGTCCGGGGTTTGAGAAGCTGAAGGAGGTGCAAATGTTGCTTCTGAAGAAACAAAAGCAGCTATCTAAGTTTATGACTGGCAACCAGCAGCATACATACATTAGACTATTGCACCCCTGTAAAAAAATATTATAATGGTTGCTGATTTCTGTTTTCCTTTAATCTACTTCACCAGAAGCTGACAGATTGATTGCTTAGCATTGGTTATTAACTTTTACAATTCTTGCAGCTGTCATGGACAACCATATAATTCAGAAGCCTTGAATACTTCAGGGTTCTTTTTGTGTTAAAGGGGAGAAAAAAGAATATAACTTGCCCCGTGAACTGATGGCAAGCTGACGGTGCAACATCTCACCACTGAGTGCAGAAAGTAATGGATGGGACCGGCATTCCTAAACAACACAATCACTGTCAGTGTAATCCATCTGAAAAAAAAAAAAAAGAAGTCCATCTAAAACCACCTAAATGGAAGCCATTTTGAGAATTATCTGTCCATCTTGATAGTTTACAAGTAAGGCTATCTATTGATGGCAAGAATTGCATGTCTCCTCTGTTTACAAATGCTATGGTAACCTGAGCCTTGGGGTTTAACTAAACCTGATTTAGTAGACTTGAACTTCAGAAGCAAGACGTTATACATCTGTTTCTGCAGCTCAGAAGGTCTTTAGTATGCTGAAGTGCTGTTGATTCTTTTGCTTTTTTCAGACATCACAAGAATTCTAAGGAGTCAATGTAAGGACATATAGCTGAAATACAGAGATTCACACAGTGAGCTTCCTGCACAACTAGGAACTGCCAGGTATTAAAAGGCAAATGTCATGCCTTGGTCTCACCTTTTTTCTTTTTAATTATTATATAATTTGATTTTTTTTATATATACTTATTTTCATTTCAAGTGACTCACTGGTAGTTTGTATTCGCTGACAGAATAACCAGACATGCTGTATGCAATGAAATAAGCAACATGTCAGGAAAAAAGTGGAATAAACATGAAGGGAAAACCCTAAGGGAAAACTTGTCTACTGTGAGGTATTTCCAACAGATATCACTAAACTGTACAATACAAATTTCTTTTATGAGCCCTGCAGTGTGAAATATGCTTAAAAAGAAGAGCTAACATTTTCTTAGATTAAAATCTTATCTAAGTCTTCAAGGTTGTTCTAAAGTATGGGGCTGTCTAGTCATTCAGGTGCCTGTAAAGAAAGTGTTGACCATAGTTGAGAACTGTGAAAAAATTTAAAAAAGCAATGAAACATGTAAGATAATCACTAAAAAATGGAATTAGGGACTGGAACATCTTTCATACGAAGAAAGGCTGTGGGAACTGGGGCTGTTAAGTCTAGAGAAGAGGAGACTGAGGGGTTATCTTATTAACATTTACAAATATATTAATGGTGGGTGTCAGGAGTTTGGGACATCCCTTTTTTCTATTGTATCTAGCAACAGGACAAGGGGTAATGGGATGAAGCTGGAACACAAAAAGTTCCACTTAAATATAAGAAAAAACTATTTCACTGTGAGAGTGACAGAGCCCTGGCACAGGCTGCCCAGAGGGGTTGTGGAGTCTCCTTCCTTGGAGGTCTTCAAGACCTGCCTGGACATGTTCCTATGCGACCTGATCTAGGTGAACCTGCTTCTGCAGGGATATTGGACTAGATGATTTCTAAAGGTCCCTTCCAGCCCCTACCATTCTATGATTCTATGATTCATTTAATTATTAATTTACTAGAGAGCATAATTAATTTATGCGTTTCCCTTAGATGCTCCAGATAAAAGCAAGATGTGACTTTCCAGTTTGCTAATATAACACGTTTCCAACACTAACGCCTCTTCAACAGTGCTATCCAGATTTACACAGATGGATTATTTGACCTCTCTAAACTGCTTGCTGAGGCTGGTAATAACTTAAAAAGATGGTACAAATTACTTTGAACAGGTCAGATATGAGACACTAGGGAAAAAGAAAATAAAAAAGAGCACTTACATTCTAAATACATCCTTTTCTTTCTAGAATACCAAAGGCTGTTTGTATTTTAAGTTATTTGCCTTTTTTCCACTGTCTCACTGCTTAAAAGACTAGTACTCCACATCAAAATACCTCATAAACTTTATTTTCATTATTCAAGAGATGAACGGCTTTGTGCGACAGCTATGCGTATAGGCAAATTCCACACTTAAGAAGAACATAAACTGCAAATAATGCAGGGAAGTTTGAGAGCCTGCATTCATTTGTTAACACCTTTTCTTGACACTAGTTTTACATTTTGCAGTATCAGCCTTGTTATGGAATGCCATGTGTTCTCCCACTCTTAGAAGGATTTCTGTACCTACAGTAGGAGGTGAAAGGAGAGAAATTTCAACCAGAGCAAATTTCAGATTGAAGTTCAGACATTAACAAGTGCTCCTTCCTTCCTCAGCTAATGGTACAACATTCTGAAGTCTGAACTACACACATTATTGTTCTCTCATTATTCGAGTAGGTTAATAGAACACCTCTACAATTTTGTCCAAGTGAGCTCAGTGAAATGCATAAATAATATTGTAAATTAGATGTAAGAAAAAATCAAGTTCAGTCTCTCCAATCAATGTCAGCTTGGCCAAGTCCAATGAGTCAAACAAATAATCAATGAAAAAGACTGATCTGTGCTACCATAATCAGGGAAAAACTGCATCTCAATCAGTAAACATAATTTTTACATGGTTACTTTTGATGGAACAATCTTCACAGTCAATCTTATGCCATGTCTACAGAGGAAATCACAGAAGAAATCCAGAGAATGCAAAATTCCATCATCTGAAAGTTTTTCCACGTAATTACTTTGAATTATAATTTTAAAAACTTGTCTTTTCCAAGAAGATCTTCTGAATGAGACAATCTAGCCCATTATTTTTAGTTCTGTTAACCATTTCAAAACAGAGGAAAAATACTTTTTGACAAAGCCTAGATATTCATTATTGATTGCTGCTAATTCAACCTTGGGATGTGACACATCGTTTCATAGGACAAGGGCTCCAGGCCACAATAAGATGAAAAATATTAGAAGAAAATTAAAAATAAGTTTGATTTCTAAATAGAGAGGTGATTTTTTTTTAAAGAACTTTGGTGCTAGTGAAAGCTATTTTATACCAAACATCTTTTTACTTAGTTGTATCAAACACCAAAAGGCAGAATTGGATGCCAGTTGATAGCTGTCAGGTGATGTTAATCTGTCCTTTACTATCTGACTCAAGTCTACTCCTTTACAATGTACAGGCATTTGAAAAATCTGACTGTAAACGTTTGACATAGTATCTAAAATGACAGGCTAAAATTGCATGTGCTTGTTTTCAGCTTCTGTTTCAATGCACAAATCTTTAAGAAATAATAGCAGAATGAATTCTCCAAGGATTTCTTTCAAGTATTGGTGTTATGCTATGACAGATGGCAAAAAAATGGAAGAGGAATTGGATTTCTCCCAGGACTGAAGCCATTAATGAGACAAGGAAGCATTCACCTTTAAGCAATCTTTTTTTTTTAAGTACCACACAAGATCAATGCTCAAGTTTTTCTATAAACTGATGCTCATTCCTTAACCTTTGTGAAATGAGGTGCTGGCTCAGCCCAATAAGGTGCTTTGATGGGCCACACCTAACTTTTGACACAGGGCCTGACTCTCACTGCTCATTTGCCCGCTTTTAGGGATGCTTTCATCCCCTTCCTAGACTAGAGCCCTACTGCACACTGTAGTCAAAGGTGATATGCTTTCTAGATAGCCTTTTGAAAGTCAGAATGTGTGAAATGTTCATCTAAACCCAAGGGAAACGTAAGTTAGCCCTAAAAGAAATACAGGAGAGCACACAGCTGAAACTCCAATGCACAACTACAAACACAGTTGATGTCCCTATTGGCATCATACAGGGCTTTGCCCTTCTGACTTCTCCTTTCCTTCACAGTAAATCCGTACCCTGATTAGAGTAATTATAGCTCTCTGGAGATTAAGTTTGCACTGTAGATGGAATATGCTGTCTGTTCTACAGATGAAGACCAATCTGGACTTCTGCTACTATACTTTCTCAAGTCTTTCTTTTTGATATTTATTTTTTTATATTTTTTACTTTTGATATATTGTGGTCACTTTTGATATAAATATAAAAAGAATGATATTTTCATAGGCAATCCAGTGTCACCTGTTATGTAGACTTTTTTCAGCTGCTTACAAAGTACTAGCTGATAAATAAAGCTTTTTTAAGTAGCAGTGGATCATACTAGCTGTCTACAGGACTACAAAAACATGTTTTGCTCACACATGGACAAAGAGAAGGAAACATTCTTTGCACGTATTCCCCACAGGAAACAAATAGAAACGTAAAGGATAAAAGAATATAAGTGTAAAAGGCAGTAGGAAAAATCATGGGGGAAATGAGAATCAGTATGAAGACATCTAGCAATTACATAATGAGAAAGGAGAACGACTAAATGAGGAGACAGAGGGAGCAGAAATATGAGAAGCTAGCAAGCAAGAACTAACAAGATGGACAAGAGAGGAAAAGTAACAGTTAGGTGGTAGATGGGACCCCAACATAAACACTGAAATGGGTAAACATAATTTTAACTTAGAGTTGCAAAGGGAGTTGCAGGCTTTTCTCTTCCTGTGATCAGCAATTAGGCATGAACTCCATAGGCTAACTGTGCACTTCTTCAGGGGTAATGACGAAGAGTCCACAAGATCCCCCCTGATTATCTTGCATATTACCAACTTTGTACCATTAAACCCATAACCATACCTAGAGAGGCCGATAGAATTCACAGAGATTAGAGGATTTCTTACGTGAGATGAAATAATGGATAAGTTTAGGAAACCTTATTAAAGCATAAGCTTGAAATGAGTGTTAAGGCTGCTAAGTCAGGTATTCAGAGAGTACCATATATATCCACCTTGTAAATTATTAAACAGTATTTATTTATATGATGACATAATGTTTTTCTCTTCACTTTATCCCTATCTCTGCTAGTAACCAAGTGTGCTTTTTTCAAGGTGATGATAGGATATAGAACAAAAAAATGCTCTCCTGAGTCACATGAACAGTCTATCATGATGGATGTTGTACATGTTACAGTGCCAGATAAGCAGTGTAAGGAAAGCCTGTGAGACTGGTCCCCCTCTGGTCCCCTTCACTTCATTTTCTCCCAGTCTGTTAGTGCATTAGGTATATTTGAGGGTACATCCCTGACTTTCCTATTTAATATTCATTTACAGACTTGCACAGGTCCACAGAGTGGAACAGACATCTGGAAGTCATCTGTCTCTGTCTGAGGACAGGATTAGCTAACCTTGACAGATACCTATCCAATGTGTTAAAAATATAATCCTTGGTGAAGGATCCCTCTGTGCCTTTTCTAACATAACATACCTGGTGTTACCTTCAGAAATCTTACCTTGATAGTTATCTTAATTTCCCTTTCTTGTATTTTAAGCAGTCATTTCTTAACTTTCACACCATCACCAAAGCAGTAAGCTCTTCTGAGTTTATCAGTTGTTCTATGGAAATAGTTTGCAGCAATCTAAATACACTGTCATAACATAATAATCAAAGTGATCATCAGGATAAAAAGCTACTGTTCTTTAAGCTGCCTGCATCATGGGTACTGTGGCAACACCTGCATAAATATATCTGGGACTATTATCTGGCACTGGGGCCAACTGGGATAGAGTTGATGATCTAAAAGATCTTTTCCAACCATAACAATTCTGTGATTCTGTGATTCTATGATTCTCTGAAAATGATCTGTATGTCATTCAGTCATCCCCTCCACACATCCCTCTGCCCCTCACCTCCTGTAGGATGGTAGAGGCCTCAATGAGATGGGAGAAGAAAATATACCCAAGGGCCTTATAGATTGAGATAGGTCAGAGAGGACTCACTGTTGGTTATGGTTCTCAGAAAAAACAGACTCCACCCCTCAACTTAGGGAAGAAAAGAAGATCAGTTTAATCTATGGCTGACTAGAAACAAAACAGACAGAAAGCAAAACCAGAGTAGGATGATGAGAAAAATACAATCAGTATTTTACCCTCTTCCTGGGTCCAGTTCCCAGCTCCTGATAGCTCTACCTCCTCTCCTTCAGTAGCACAGGAGACAGGGAATGAGGATTGCAGTCCGTCCCTCACAGATGGTCTCTGCTGCTTCTTTCTCTTCCTCCTCAGAGGAGGACATCTCATATTTTTCCCCTGCTTCAACTTGGGGTCCCTCCCATGAGATACAAGCCCTAACGAACTTCTCTGGCATGACAGCACAGCTCCAGGCACATTCTGCTTCACTGCTGCCTCCTCACAGTCATGGACTCCCTGGGAAAAGCCATCCCACCTTCCCTGAGGTCCTCCACGAGCGGCCAGTAGATTTCTGTTGCCTTCCATGGGTTGCAGGGGAACAGAAGCTATCTCACCATGGGATTCAGGGGAGTCTCTTCTCCAGTACACCTCCTCTCTTCCCTCACTGACTTTGAGGTCCTCATGATTGTTTCTCTCTCATCCAGCTGCTTCCCACCATCTCCCAGAACAACCATCCTCTTCTGGCTTCTTGTTAACAAGTGATTACAGAGATGCCCAATTGGCTCTGCCCTAGAAGTGGGTCTGACAGACATGGCAAAAGTTGCAAGCAACTTCTTACATGAGCCATCATTACAACCTCTTCCCTATTACCAGAAATGGCTCCACACAAATCTATGACATGAGCATACAGTCTAATCTATGCAAATCAAGGAAGCAAGTATTGATACATCCAGTTGAGGCATTGCAATTCTTTATTTTTTGTTTATTAATTACAGAATTTTACTTGTTCACATACTGAGCCTTTAAATACTTCAAGGAGTAAAATGGCATTGATAGATATGCATAAATATGTCCTGCTTTGTAAGCTTTTGTTTTTCCCTCTTAATTTTTCTTAATAAAGCTCTTATCTGTGTTTACAATTTCCATTTATTTTTGAAATCCTTGTTCTCCGTTGTTTTCCAGTTCCAACGTCACATAAATTTTATTTCTTATTTTGCAGCATTTCTAAGAATTGATCTTTTATCTGACCTTTCCACTGAATACATGCCACATGTCTTTGCCTATTTAACTTTCACAATGAACTTTTGACTCTTTCATGTCTTCTGACTGTGTTGATGAAATGCAACAGCATGTATGACCTCTCCTCACCCAGCAATGTTACTTTACTCTTGCACCTGTAACACCCTGTTTATCCAGGCTGAATACTGTTTTCAACCTGTACACAGTTTTCTTGCTGAACATAGACCCAGTTTCTCCCAATATCCTCTTTCAGTGTCCCCAGTTCCAGTCACACAGAAGTTTTTGTGTATAGCTCTTTTTCTGTTTGTTTTGTCCTCCTCCATGCTCTTAGTAAAGCCCTTTTCCCGTGATATCAGTTGATAGTCCTTTATTTCTTCACTATCCTTTTCCATTCACTTGCTCTACCAAAAGCAATTTCCTTTGCCAATCATCAGATAATATTTATGCATTCAAATCTGTGAACAATAATAGAAATACCACGTTTCAGAAGCAGAGAGGCCAAATAGCTAAAATTAAGCTGTTTCGCTTGATGGGAACTGCTTTCTGTACTGTCTTGCCCTTCAAATACCATTTCAGTCCTGGTTTAGCTTTTCTCACTGAGAAAAGAATTTGTCTATCAACTGATAATATGAAAGATTAAATCTTTTCATATCCAGTCTAGATAGTATCTTATAAGCAGTCTGTTGGCTAGGAAGAAAACATCAATAGAAATACAATATATCTTCCACTTGTCACCCAGAGGCACTCTCAAGCACTTTGGAAGCAGATCTGCAGTTCACACTCTGGCAGAATACCAACATGCAGCCTCAGCACCATGCAGTGCAAACATGCAGACATGGACACTTCTGCAACTCTGCAGAGTGGAGTATGCAACTCTTTTCTAGTTTCTTTCTAAAGCTTAAACTATGGCAGGAAACCTTAATTAAAGTAGAAGTCAACCTCCCTACACACCCTGCTCCCCTGTACCTGGACTGTTGTAGTGTTTGTAAGAAAAGGTCCATTAGTGGTCTTATTTGATGGATTCTCCTGACCCATCTTTCCAATGCCCTCTGTGCTTAAATCCACTGAGCTCAGAAGCCCTGCTGGCGCTTAGCACTCCTTTTCCTTATCAAGCCCAAGGTAGTGTGGGCATTTCTTTTCATCACTTACACAGATATAAGTAAATTGGATCATATGCTGCATTCATGTTTCATCCCTAACTCAAGAGTTATTTCATTCACACTATTTTGTCCACTTTGGAAGACTTCACACATACTTATACACGTGAAAGCAAAAATATCCAGGCTGCATAAATAACTTCACAAGCATAAATCAACAACCATGTTACATTACTAGGGGAACACATTTTTCTGCTCAAATTTGTCAGAAGATTTTCAGAACATACTTCATACTTGCATACTTCAGAACATACCTGCAAATCTATTTTATCATTTATTTCTTGCAGAAGACCTAGGAGTACAGAAAGATTATAATGCACAAAGTGAAGGGAAAGCTTCTCTTTGTCTGATCAGGTTACTAAGACACTATTATGTATGAGGAGAAGATTGATCCACAGGAATAAATTGTGTTGGAAAAGGTTACATTTTTTTTCAGAAATAAAATAGAAGGAGGAGGAGGGTAAATCACAACACAGGCAGAAATAGCTTTCAATAAGCTGCCCTTGGTTGCCATGGTTCCTTAATTGTCCTGTCAATAATAATTATGAATAATAATACCTATATGAAAGTCAGACATAATCACACTGCTTATTACTACCCTCACAAATATAAAGAAATTGTTACTCCTACACCATATTGAACTTTTCTTTCACCCTTAACAGAGCATGATGTAATACTGTAGGACCATTTCAAACAGATCTTGAAGTTCTCTCACACTTTGAGGCCGCAGGGTACAATTTTATGGAGTACCTTTCCCCCCATACTCAATGATGTTCTTGCTCTTTCCTCCTTCAGAGGCTATATGTCACCCATCCAGCATATGTTCCCACTCAAGGCTGCATTCCCAGCCCTCTAATAACAGCTCTCCAGAAGGATGCAGCTCTCTCTGCAAGGATGCAGGTCTGGAGTCTGCCCTGCTTTCCTGATACACCAGAGACATAGAAAGAATAGAGAAGGAAAATGGTGAAAATTGTCCCTGTAGGGTATGTCACTACAAAATTATTTATGACAGAAACAAGGGCCATGGACACACTAAATGTTCTTTCTGTTTTTTTTTTTCTGGGACAAATATCTGAGGTTATCACACTCAATCAGATATTGATCTGTACCTGCCTTGCAGTGAATACCACATCAAGTTACACACTTGCATTTCTGAAAGGAGGTACTCACCTACTAGATTTTTTCTCAGAAATTAATAGACATGCCAGAAACTTGCTAGGTTGTAGAAAACCACGCTTAAGAGTAATCTAATGCTCAACTTTTTTCCTTCACCTTCCTATAACTCCCTTCAACTTCTCTGAGCTTTCTACACATAGATTTAGCAGGTGTGGCCTCAAAAGAAAGTGTCACTGTTCAGCAGTATCTTGCCTTTGGCATGCGATCACATTTTCCACTGAGTTAAGATCTACAAAAGGATCCAGAAGTTGTTGCATTATAAGTGATAGGAGACTTGGCTATTGTGCCTAAACTAGTAAATGTGTCCATAGTAAATCTGGATGAGTTTAGGATTTTCCAGGATAACTTGTGATCTTTAGTTGTCTGTTTTCCAGTTTCCATGGTTTTTTGACACCTTTAATGATTTTATCTTTTGAAAACAGTGTCCTTTAAGATAACTAAAGTTTATCCATTTGCAAAACTATAATGTGCCTCTTTCTAGTTATATTCTGAAAGAGCAGGCTCATCATGTTTTACACCATATAGAACAAGGAATGGTTTTACTAGAATAGGAAAGCTAAGACTGGGACAATATCCAAACATTATGGATGTAGTAACTTGAAGCCTTTTGATCCTGAACAGATTTGAGACATTGCCACTTGCACATTTATGAGAGGAGATGGGAGTAGGGGAGTTTAGAAACAGCAACACTCTAGGATAGAACAAATATTATGTGTTCTGCTTATTTTTAAAAAACATAACCACTCAAATGTTGATTTACATACTTTTTAAATTTGGAAGATGGGTTGAAAGTGGCAGCCAGCCATGAAAAGAAATTGTTTTCAGACAGCACAGGAACATCTACCTCTGTAGGAACTTGGATCTACAGTCAGTCTAGTTTTTTGCTAGTCATTACATTCTCCATGATATTTAGTTTCACTATGATTACTCTAATTACAATACTAATAATTAATAGTTGACTTTATAGCTTGCTTGCAAAGTACTCAGGGGAATGCAATGTAACACAATAAACACAAACAACACAGAAGCATATTCTTTGAAATTTTAAATCAGAGGGGAATGATGCATAATTTAGTATTTGAAGTTTATTATTAGAAGGATGAGATCACCAACTTTTTTCCAGATCATAAAGCCCTTACTTCAGGAACATAAATGCTAGACGTGCACTCAACTAGAAGTAAATTTTTTAAGCAACACTTAAGATGATCTTACCTCACAGCTGACAAGAGAACATCATCATGTGCACTCTGAGGCAAAAAGAGCTGTTCATTCTTTTTTTTCTAGTTGAAGAATCTGTTTTCTAATTGTCAGCAAACATTGAAAAATAACTTTCCTTCCAATGAGTCTAAAAACTCAGCATCTACCATATTCTCTATAACCTGATTTTTCAGCACAAAGGTTAGTTATTTTTGAGAAGGTCTTTTATATTTAATATATTTTTTTCTGATTCAGCAAATTTTCTTTTCATATGTCTGAAAAATTCCTATGTCAGGACCACCTAAAAAAGGGAGGACAACAAAATGGACATCAGATTATCTGTCAATGCATATATTTCTGCCCTTTGAGTTTATCTATTCTGATACAACATTTTACTGTTTGTGTATGACACAGGTAGGGTTTTTTACCCTGGGAAAAAGATTTCTTTACTCTGTCATCTTAAATTGTACTATATAGGTATGGTTTGTTAGATCTTTATAGCCTTATTTTACATAGTATTTTATGCTCCACTTACAGCAAAAGAGCTTACTGGAGAAAAAGTGTTTGCATAATACACATCACATATCAAACTATGTCTACAATTCCACTTTATCAGATTTTGTTAAAGCCATAGCAATATATACTGTGGTCTTCTTGCTGGTAGTTTTTTTCTGACCTTGCACTGTCAGAAGTCTTACTAATAAAAATCTGTCCAATATGTTCTTATTGCTGTATTATTGCTAATATACCACCACTCCACATGTCTGATGCCATTGTGTACACTGTTGCGGTTGACTGTCAGATAAAAAACTACACAGCCATTAAATGTTTTTCTTGGCAATCCATCTTCAGTAAACAAAAGACTGTGATATTTCTGCTATAACTGAATTTATAGGAACCCTCTACCACAAGGAGTGGTAGTAGCACTTCACAATATACCAGTAACCTTACTGGTAGACTGTGTAGATTCATGACTACATTATTTTTCTCCTGCAAGAGACATTTCAGTTTGTGCACTATGAGGAAGAAGTACTTTGAAGGAGAGCAGAACAGTACAAGATTGCCCTCAGGGAGATTACAGAACAAAAAAAAAAAATCATAGGATCATAGAATGGTATGGGTTGTAACCGACCTTTAGAGATCATCAAGTCCAAATCCCAGGCAGGGGATCTCCCAGGCAGGAGATCCACCTAGATCAGGTCACACAGGAAAAAGTCCAGGCTGGTTTTGAAACCCTCCAGAGAAGCAGACTCCTCACCCTCCCTGGGAGGCCTGTGCCAGGACTCCCACACCCTCACAGTGAAATAGTTTTTCTATATGTTTAACTGGAACTTTTTGTGTTCCAGCTTCTTTCCATTAACCCGTCACTGGGTACAATAGAAAAAAAGTGATGCCTTAACTTCCTGACATCCACTCTTTAGATATTTGTAAATATCTTTCCCCATAAGGAAGATGCTTTAGTCCCCTGATCATCTTGGTGGCTCTGCACGGAACTCTCTCCAGAACTTCTCTGTCCCTCTTGAGCTGGGGAGCCCAGAACTGGACACAGGACTCCAGATGAGGCTTCACCAGGGCAGAGGAAGGAGGGAGTAGAACCTCCCTTGACCTGCTGAACACACTCTTCTTGATGCATCCCAGGATGCCATTGGCCTTCTTGGCCACGAGGGCACATTGCTGGCTCATGGTTAGTTTATTATCAATCAGGATTTCCAAGTCTCTCTCTGCAGAGCTGCTCTTCAGCAGTTTGACCCCCAGCCTGTACTGGTGCATGGGGTTGGTCCTTCCCAGATGCAGAACTCTGCACTTGTCCTTGTTGAACCTCATGAGGTTCTTCTCTGCCCAACTCTCAAGCCAGTTGAGATCCTGCTGAATGGCAGCACAGCCTTCTGGGGAATCAACCAGTCCTCCCAGTTTAGTGTCATCAGGGAACTTGCTGAGGGTGCACTCTGTCCCCTCACCCAGGTCATTGATGAAAATGTTGAACAAAACTGGCCCCAGAACCAATCCCTGTGCAACTGGCCACGGGCCTCCAACTCAATTCTGTGCCATTGATCACCACCCTCTGGGCTCTGTCATTCAGCCAGCTCTTGATCCACCTCACTGTCCACTCATCCAAGCCACACTGTGTGAGCTTTCTGATGAGGATGTTATGGGAGACAGCATCAAAAGCCTTGCTGAAGTCAAGGTATTGTAATATTTTGAAATTATAATTTCCACCTCTGTTGTTTTCTAGGAAGCCTGTATTCTTTGTTAGAAACAACCCCTTGTATTTGTAGATGTTGATCCTACTGACTCACTAAAGATGGTAATTTTTCCCATACTGCTTGTATGCAACAAACTCAGATCCCAGAAAATTTCTTCCTATTAAATCTAGTATTGCAGACAAATATTGGGAAAAAATTGTGTCGGAAGTTATTTTATTTATATAAAATTCAAACTGTGTATACAGGTATCAGACCAAGACAGAAAAACAGCAGCTCACAGACAAGAGAAAGAAACAGAAAAAAAAATATGTAGGGCTCTTCTGCAAGTGATTTGCATGTGTCTGTCACGTAACACTTCAACTTTGTATAAATATTTTAATATTAAATAGTTAAAAATGCACAAAATTTAAATCAGAGACAGACTTTGGGAAAAAAATGAGAATAATTTTCAAGTCATGGAGTCAAGATTATGACACGCACACAGCAAAGGGAGTACATTTATTTGTGTCCATTTGGTAGTGAATGTTTTTCTAATTCTAGAAACTAAAACAGCATTAACAGCAAATCTTATGCATGCTCCTTCTCATGACCTTCTGTGCAGAGTGCACAGAAAGCAATCGGTAAGAAACAAGGAGAAGAAAATTTAGTACAAGAGATCTTCTCTGGACATTCCAAAAAGATCCTAAATTCATGTTTGTGTACAACCTTAGACATATGGCTTCAAAACAATCAGCTAATCTGAGCTTTGATCAAGAGAGTCACCTGTTGCAAAAGAGCATAATTTTTGTAGAATGCAAGTTAAACAGCAGTAGAAAAGTTTTTCAGTAAAATGCTGGTGAACTGGCACCACTCTGAAATGCAACTGGTTGTATTGAACCACAGCAACAAGAATAAACTTTTAAATGAGGAATAAATCCCAAACTATAGAATAATAATATATGCTTATTGCAGAAGACTGACTTCCTGTTGCATGTCAAAACATGAGACTTTAGATTTTTGAGGGATCACACTGCATAAGGTTGTGTAAGAAATATACAGCAGGAATAGTGTGAAAGTTTCACTAGATACCACTCTCATGTCTTGTGTCCTGATACAAAAAGATTAATATCCTTTTCTAAAATGCTCTCATCATACTCTTGATATCTATATACCTGTAGTGATTGCTTTAGCAGAGGCTTTAGCCTTAATTTCCTGTGGTAAGGGTTCCCCAGTCTACTTGCATACTGTATGGATGTGCTTTTGGTTTTATTATGCTGGAATTTCCTGTTTTTCATGTAACAGTATTTCACCCTTTTTGTGCATATTGAGAGCAGAAGAAATGAAGCTCCTACTTTCCTTTCACCATGTCATTTGTCATTTTATGTATATTTTTTTCTGGCTTGTTATTGAGTTTTTTCAAAGTAATCAATCCTAATCTAAAACTCCTCTCTGGCTGTTTTCATTGACTCATTTTTCATTTTCTTTGACATCTACAAACCTATTCCAATTCTGCTATATTATTTTCCAGGTGAAAAAGCAGCAGAGAATACATGCACAAAGACTGCACCACAGATTTATCTATCACCGAGTTTATCGAATGTGCTCCTTTTTCTTGTACTCAAAAATTTTTCTCTTATATATGCCCATTGGAAGATGTACATAGTGTTAATGCTCATAATAAAGACCAAAGTCTCCAGCTGAACCCCAACACACAGGAAACTGAACAAATTCTGTTTCAGGTGTGAATCCCAATGCACTTCTAGTCGTCCTGCAGATATAAAGGTTTCAACCAGTGAATGATACTTTGGACTGCTTGATAACATGCATCAGTGGGGAATATTCTGTCACAGAATCAGAATCACAGAATGGTAAAGGTTGGAAGGAACCTCTAGAGATAATCTAGTCCAACCACCACCTAAAGCAGGTTCTGTTCATCAGATTATACAGACACTGAGATGGGTTTTGAAAACCTCCAGAGAATGAGACTCCACAGCCTCTCTAGATAGTGTGTGCCGGTGTTCTCTAGACCTCATAGCAAAGACATTTTTCCTCATGTTCAAGAGGAACTTACTGTGTTTCAGCTTGTGCCTGTTACGCTTTTATTTGTCATGGGACACTATAGAAAAAAAAACTTGTCCCAGCTTCTTGACTCATCCATTAGTTATTTATAAGTGTTGATAAGGTCCCCCCTTCAGTCTGCTCTAGCCTAAACAGTCCCAGATCCCACAGCCTTTCCTCATAAAGAAGATGCTTCAATCTCCTGATCATCTTGGTGGCCCTGCACTGGACTCTCTCCAGAACTTCCCTGTTCCTCTTGAGCTGGGGACCCCAGAACTGGACACAGGACTCTAGATGAGGCCTCACCAGGGCAGAGGAAGGAGAGAGCAGAACCTCCCTCAACCTGCTGAACACACTCTTCTTGATGCATCCCAGGATGCCATTGGCCTTCTTGGCCACGAGGGCACATTGCTGGCTCATGGTTAGTTTATTATCAATCAGGATTTCCAAGTCTCTCTCTGCAGAGCTGCTTTTCAGCAGTTTGACCCCCAGCCTGTACTGGTGCATGGGATTGTTCCTTCCCAGATGCAGAACTCTGCACTTGTCCTTGTTGAACCTCATGAGGTTCTTCTCTGCCCAACTCTCAAGCCAGTTGAGATCCTGCTGAATGGCAGCATAGCCTTCTGGGGAATCAGCCAGTCCTCCCAGTTTGGTGTCATCAGGGAACTTGCTGAGGGTGTACTCTGTCCCCTCACCCAGGTCGTTGATGAAAATGTTGAACAAAACTGGCCCCAGAACTAATCCCTGTGCAACTGGGCACAGGCCTCCAATTCAATTCTGTGTCATTCTGTCTCCAGAAGTTCCCTGTCCCTCTTGAGCTGGGGAGCCCAGAACTGGACACAGGACTCCAGATGAGGCCTCACCAGGGCAGAGGAAGGAGGGAGCAGAACCTCCCTCGACCTGCTGAACATACTCTTTTTGATGCATCCCAGGATGACATTGACCTTCTTGGCCATGAGGGCACATTGCTGCCTCACAGTTAGTTCATTTTCATCCAGGACTCCTAGGTATCTCTCCACAGAGCTGCTCACCAGCAGGTCACCCCCCAGCCTGTACTACTGCATGACGTGCAGGACTCTGCACTTGCTCTTTTTGAACCTCATGAAGTCCCTCTCTGCTCAATTTGCAAGCTAGTCAAAATTTTGCTGAATCAGTCAGTCCTCCCAGTTTGATGTCATCAGCCAACTTGCTGAGGGTACACTCCGTCCACTCATCCGAGTTGTTGATGAAGGTGTTGAATAAGATTGACCCAGAACCACCCCTGTGGAACCCCACTGGCCACAGCACTCCAACTCGATTCCATGCCATTGATGGCCCCACTCTGGGCTCTCTTTTGGCCCCACTCTGGGCTCTCTTTTGGCCCCACTCTGGGCTCTCCTTTGAGGATGTTATGGGAGACAGAGTGAAAGGCTTTGCTGAAGTCAAGGTGGATGACATTCACTGCTCTCTCCTCATTTACCCAGCTAGTCATGCCATCATAGACGGCTATCAGGTTGGTCAAGCATGTTTTCCACTTGGTTAAACCCTTTTTACCCCCTCTGATATTCATCTATTTCTTTGTATGTTTAAGATGACATCCAAAATGAACTGTTCCATGAGCTTTCTGGGGATGGAGATGAGGCTGACCAATCTGTAGAAGAAGACCCATCCTGGGTCTTCCTTCTTGCCCTTTTTGAGGACTGTAGTGACATTGGCCTTTCTGCAGTCCTCAGGCACCTACCTGTGCTCCACGATTGTTCAAGAGTGATGGAGAATGGCTTAGCAATAAGGTCAGCAGCACTTGTGGGTGCATCCCATCAGGAACCCGTGGATTTGTGGGTGTCCAGTCCTGATGACTTGACTAAACTCAGTTTGAAGTAAAATCTGGAAGAGACTGTAAAGACGTAGAGTTCTCAGCACCAAGAGTGTCTGACTGCTGTTCAGAACAGTTCCTGTTATGTTGGATGATTTCCTAACATAGGCATAGACTTGTTAAGGCTTTAAGTTTGTTGAAAGTGTTTCTTCCTCAAGTCTGTATTAAACATCTGTATTTTTTTTTCATTTAAAAAACCCCAACCCTATAACTTGATATGAAATAGATACTTAATAAGAAAAACTTAACTGACAAAATGAAACAAAGTGAGTAAGTAACGTAATATTAATTTCTAAAGAATACACTCATGGCATTTGCCATTGTCATGTTCTTTTGTTCAAAAAATCCCAATCAAACTTTCTGTTAAACACATTACAATGCTTAGCAAGTCACTGAAAGCAATTACAGATAATGAATGAATTTTGCATGTTGACCTAATTCTTAGTACAGGGTACTCTTTTGCAGTGCTATTCTCCTAGAATAGAGGTCTACATGACCTTTGTGTGTCTTATCCTACTTACATGGATGTTTAGAAAAGGAAAGTCCATGTATTCTGTATAATCAACAGATCTGAATTTTTAAAAAAGACTTATATCTCATCATTGCAATAATTAAGAGAGATATAGATTAAGGAAAGAAAAAAGCTTCTGCTATAGATAACACTTTTATAATATTGATAATTTCCATATGTTCTCTTTACATTGAAATATAAGATAAATCAATATTTCAATGTTAAGTCTTCTGAAATAAAAGATATAGGAGTTGTTTGCTGTAGTTTGAACAAGACATGCTGCAGGCTTTATGTAATCCTTCTATCTGGCTTTTCATACCCTTGCTGGTTCTGCCGGTTATTTTTTGCTGTCACCATCTTGGATACATTTTGTTGAAATACCAATCAAGATGTTGAGAGTGGATTCTCAAACATATTTAGTGCCTAAATCCGTGGAAGTTAATCTCTTAAGTACTTGCAAGTCTGGTCCACAGTGCCTGCAATTATCATAAAAGGGATTAAGAGAACTGTCAGTTCCAAAGAAAGACAAAGTTAAGTTTTCTTCTAATATTTCACACAAGTCATGGAAAGTAGTAGAAGTAAATCGAATCTCTTCCTCTCTTTGCTTGAAGACTTTGTATTGAGCTGCAGTAAAATACAGAGAAACAGTTTTAATGTATTGGGTTCTGATGGTCCCTGGTAGGTCTATGTTCCCAGTCGTACTCAGTGAGTGTAAATTAAACCAGTCTGATATATACTCCAGTGTCAAAAGAAGGCTTGGATCCATAATCAGCATCCTTCACAGTCCACAAGAAAAATTCTCCTCAGGACAATTGCACGTTTCTATAGAAAGTTTAAAAAAGTGAAGGAAAAATTCTTTGAACTTCAGAGTGAATTAATGCCACTAATTTGGTTTTTTCCTGTTTTTTATTGTTGAGTCTTTCTTCCATTTTCAACTTTTAGTGAATTATTTAACAAATGAGAATATGTGATAGTGTCACAAGAAAAATAGCATAGCTACAGATTTTGTGTATATTCTTTTGTTCACTGAACCATGAATTCATCTCATGTTGCTATGACGTATGTTGGGCATCATTTCATGTTGAGGAGCATGTAGATTGCTGCACCCAGTTTAGGGCTTCGGTAGAGGAGAAGTACACACAAACAAAGTGGGTTTAGGTAATCCCTCAGGATGGTCAGAGCAGGACCAGCAGCCCTGTGAGGAAGTGCTGGTGGTGCAAGACTTCTGCAGCCCAGGGAGGAGGTGGTTGCAGGTCCACAATAGCTGCTTGTCCCTGCTGGATAGGAGGTTGCTTGGCTGATCACTGAGGAGCTGACCACAAACCCTAGCTCTGAGAAGTTCAGGCTGGATCTCAGGAAGAGTATTGTCTGGGATGCTGCTGGGCCTGCCCTTAGCAGGAGACTGTGAAACTGACCTCCTGGGGCCTGATCCACCTGAATTGTTTTAGAATTCTGAGATTACTCAAATTGGTTGACATGTATTAAAGGAAATAAAAAGAAAGATCCAGTTCACAAGTCATGTTTAAGCAGAATTTGCACGCTAGCCATTAATTACTTGTTTTTCCAGGAATGGATGTTAAATATGGCTTATAGCTCTGTATCAGTGGATGCTTTTCTCAGACTTCCTGGTGTTTCCAAACTTGATGACGGACATAATCCACTTAGTTATTCCATATCTCCGCTGTCAGAATTTTTTGAAAGACTAAACATTTTTGCTCATCTGTTTTGAGCTGTGAGTCATGTAGCATGTTTTTATACCATTTAGTATACAAGTGTCCATTTGTTTGTTTTTTTTTTTTTTACCTTAAATAGTTAATAAACACTTCAATACATGATTGAAGGTGTCTAAGATCACAAGGTGGCCTGAGATGTTAGTCTATGAACTGGAGAGGCCTGTGAGCCTGCATCAGGATTGCTACAGAAGGGAGCAATACTCTGGCTATCAAGCACTAGCAAGGAGACCTCACAGAATCTCCTGCAGCATCCATCGCATAATTTAAGATGGGTAAGGGTCAGGACCTGTGGGATGTGAAAAAAACACTGCTGAGTTCTTCCATAGAGCTCACTACTAAAACAGACTAATCCTACTAAATGCAACAACTATGTCTGTTGCTACTGCAACACAAGAGAGATCTTATCTTCTCATGGACTCATGGACTTCCTGGGTGACAGGTGCTGCTTCACTTCCTGTAGCCAAGACCCCTACCACTTTATAGGGAAACAGGATGTGAGTTGTTTCACACGTTACCTTACAAATTATATACAAAAATACCAGGATTCAGGTAGCACTAGTATTCTGTTTTGTCAGACAAAGTAGCTAATTCTCAGATGCCCTTTGGCTGGCTTGGCCTAAACACTTGATGCCTCTTCATAACAATTGTTTGGGCTGTGAACAGTATTTGAGTTTGTTAATATGTTAGATAACTGTCTAGAAGACTATAACTTTTCATCACCCTCTGAGAAAATGTTTAAAGATCAGCACATCACTATGTGAAATTGTGATAGCTTAATGGATGAAATGATAGAAGTATCTTACACTTTACATTCTGTTTTGAGCACACACAAATACCTTTATTAAAGTCAAAGACTTAGAAAGGTTTTAACTGTTATAAAATTGAACTACAAGAAATATAGCTTTGAAATACTGTTCATAACACTACAATATAATAACCTTCATACACTGTGCCTCACGACTTATTCATCTCTAAAGAAAACTTTGTGAGAGAGATATTCAAAGACATAAAGAGTGACTTTGTTAGAAGTCTGACTAACTGTTTCTGTCTCTGAATATCTCCACATTGCTAGCTTAATGACACATGTTCTCATGCTTTAGGCAGACAGGCAAACCACAAATAGCTTTGATTTGATCCTGAGCCACTTATCTTTATCTGAATTTGGACTTCAGAAAGGATCTTATAAATGCAGGAGAGAACTGCACTGATGCTTGTGTAACTGTGTCATGGTTTGACATGACAGCCTTTTCTGGTAAGGGGGAAGGGGCTGTAAAGATGGTTCCTGTAAGAAGTTGCTCGTAATTCTCCCCAGCTCTGAGCCAGACCCACTTCTGGGGCTGAGCCAATTAGATGCCTCCATGATCACTTTTTAAGAAGAAGCCAGAAGAGGAAGTTTCTTCCTTCATCTTCTTCCTTCTTCTGCCCCTTCTTTTCCTTCTGGCTGATGGTAGTGCAAGGAGTAGGAACAGTGAGAGAAACAACCATGTGGATTCCAAGGTCAGCAATGAAAGAGAGGAGGAGGTGTGCTGGAGCAGAGACTCCCCTGCATTCTGTGGAGAGAACTGGTGAAGCTGAGATTTATTTTCATTTCTTTAAAGACCCTGTATCAGGGACAAAAACTCATTTTGCTAAAACTGGCCCCAGTCCAGGGGCAGCAATTCACTTCATTAGAGGCCCTGAGCCAGGGACAGTGACTATGGCCAGAAGAGGCCGTGTCCCATGGGGGGAACCCAACCACTTCACTGCAGACAGCGAGCCAGGGGCAGTGATTTTCTTCTTCAAAACTATGGCCGGAGCAGGCCGTGTCCTGAGGAAGGGACCCAATATCCACAGCTGTAACTATGGGGAGGAACCAACGACAAAGCAGCTCATTGAACGTATGCCCAGAAGAGGCCTTGTCCTGAGAGAGGGACCCTGTAACTGCAGAAACTGCAACCATGACAAAGAATCCATGCCAGAGATATTCACCAAGGACTGCGTCCTGTGTAAGGTAACTTGTATTGGCAGAAGTTGCAGCTGCTGTGAACAACCCACACCAGAGAAGTTCGTTAAGGACTGTGTCCTGGGGGAGGGACCCCATATCAGAGCAGGGGAAGAATGCCAGGAGTCATCATCATCTGAGAAGACAAGAGCAGCAAAGCCCATCTGTGAGAGACTGACCACATCCCCCATTACCCGCCCCCCTGAGCCGTTGAGGGAGGAGGAGGTAGAGATATCGGGACTGGGCCTGGGAAGAAAGGAGGGATGGGGGAGGGAGATCTTAAAGTGCTGGTTGTAATTTTCTCATCATCCTACTCCCTTTTTGATTTTATTCCGTTCTGTTTCTTTTAGAATAAACTTTCCTACTTTCCTCTCTAAGTCAAATACAGGAGTCTGTTTTGCCCAGAACCGTAATTGGCAGTGAGCTCTCCCTGCCCTTGTCTCAATCCACAACAACCTTGCTTATCTCTTTACTCCCATTTCTCTGGGGCCTCTGCCATTCTAATGTGGGTGGGGGTGAATGGAGGCACCGAGCGAGAGACTGTTGTGGTGCTGCTGTGCTAGCTGGGCCAAACCATGACAAACTGTAGCACAGTAAGGATTTACAGTGGGCTGGCTAGATGAGGGGAGAGCAGTGGATGTCATCTACCTTGACTTCAGTAAGGATTTTGACACCGTGTCCCATAATATCCTTATCAGAAAGCTCAGGTAGTGTGGCTTGGATGAGTGGACAGTGAGGTGGATCAAGAGCTGGCTGAATGACAGAGCCCAGAGGGTGGTGATCAATGGCACAGAATCAAGTTGGAGGCCTGTGGCCAGTGGGGTTCCCCAGGGATTGGTTCTGGGGCCAGTTTTGTTCAACATTTTCATCAATGACCTGGGTGAGGGGACAGAGTGCACCCTCAGCAAGTTCCCTGATGACACCAAACTGGGAGGACTGGCTGATTCCCCAGAAGGCTGTGCTGACATTCAGCAGGATCTCAGCTGGCTTGAGAGTTGGGCAGAGAGGAACCTCACAAGATTCAACAAGGACAAGTCCAGAGTCCTGCATCTGGGAAGGAACAATCCCATGCACCAGTACAGGCTGGGGGTCAAACTGCTGAAGGGCAGCTCTGCAGAGAGAGACTTGGAAATCCTGATTGATAATAAACTAACCATGAGCCAGCAATGTGCCCTCGTGGCCAAGAAGGCCAATGGCATCCTGGGATGCATCAAGAAGAGTGTGTCCAGTAGGTCAATGGAGATTCTTCTCCCTCTCTCCTCTGCCCTGGTGAGGCCTCACTTGGAGTCCTATCTCCAGTTCTGGGCTCCTCAGCTGAAGAGGGACAGGAAAGTGCTGGAGAAAGTCCAAGCACTGGAACATCTTTCATACCGGGAAAGTCTGCAGGAACTGGGGCTGTTTAGTCTAGAAAAGAGGAGACTGAGGGGAGATCTTATTAACATTTGCAAATATCTAAATGGTGGGTATCAGGAAGTTGGGACATTCCTGCAGGGGGATTGGACTAGATGATCTCTAAAGGTCCCTTCCAAACCCTACCATTCTATGATTCTACAGGAATCCGGGCTTCCCAATCATCTTGTCTTTTCCTCAGTAGTTTAATATAGAAATTGTAATATTTAATCAGACTTTTCTTACTTTACTGTCTATACTTGTTTTAGCAGGGTTTGGACTAGATGATCTCTGGCAGTCTCTTGCAACCTCAACCATTCTGTGATTTTGTGATTATACTAATTTATCCTCTTTGGAATTTAGACTTATGTCATTGGTTACAATTTTTTTACTTTATCAAGCGTTTCCCCTGCCTCCAGTCATTCTTGGGCTATCTACATTCCTTTTGTTTCACATTTATTTTTTTTTCCCATAGAGAACATGATGACTATAAAGTGTTAAAATGCCTTGTGATGGCTTCACATCTCAGAATTCATCAAGACTACTTATGCACCTATTTTATTATAATCTTGAGCACTAACATCCCAAAGTCAGTCCTAAACAATTTATTTTCGTCAATCTACTTGCTAATAAAGCTTGCAGTTACTGTACCTATAAAATCAATATGTAATGATGTTACACACTAAGACATTAAATATGGCACAGCATTAATTGTATAACATAATATCAATATATTTTTATGTATCTGGTATAATACATTATTTAATCTCAATCTGTTGTCATTAAGAGCACCCTAAGGGTTGTGCTTGCTAGTTCCACCTACGATATTCCAGAAAAGCATGGCTATGTTAGTAATCGTATGGGTATATAGAACATTTATAAGCATTATTGAAATCTAATGGATTTCAGCATGTCTAAAATCTAGAGTCTGAAATCTAGTGTCCTGTAATGTAGTCTAGCTATGTCAGTAAATCAGTTAATTGCTCTTTGCTCTATTTTCCCCTTCCCAGCTTTTGGGCAAGGGGCAATATTTCCCTGAGGACAATAGTTCCCAGACACCAGAGGATCCTTGCAGAACAAAGCAACTTTTAGCAAGTGGAGACAGTTAGGGATCTTGCATTGAAACTGCACTGCCACTTTAAAGAAAAAATTGAGATTCATTCAGGTATTCTTTCACCTAACATGAAAAAAATACTGGAAAATGTTCCAGCGTTAATCATGGAGTAATCACACAGTTTCCAGTTGTACACTACTGTTGGTGACAAGGCTAACTAATGCATGCTGAAGGCCCTGTAGTCTCATGCTGTAATATGTTCCAACATTTAGTAGGCTTCTTTCATCACTGACAACACTGGAGTTTTGACACGTCAAAGATCACATTCACAATTAAAGAATAGGGAATACCAAGAAATAGATGTTAATTTCGAATAGTCCTCAAGCATTTAAGTCTGAAAGCAGAGGTAACTAATCCAGAGAACTGGCAGAACAAAGACACAATACTACTCAGAACTGTTTTCCATTTATATGAGCAATGCTCACAGCTGCTTCTGTAGTTTCCACTATAAAAACAAAACACTGTCATATTTTAAAGTAATGTTCCAAGATAATATAGCTGTACAAGTATAAAATAGTTTTCTACAGTGTTTCAAGCTATTTTTACAATATTCTCCTAAGCGATTAAGAACTGCCCCCTACACCACTGCAGTGAATGAGAAATTTGCATACAACAGATTAGGATTAGGAACAGAGGCCTTGAATCAAAGCTCTTAAAATTTTTAGGTCTTATTCAGCTCAATTTAAAAGAAGCTTTCACTGCAGTGCTCTGCTAGGCGGAGAAAAAAATGCTCTTTATTTTCATGTTTCCTATTTGACTATGTAAACAAAAAAGGCAGTCAATGCTGATTTTTAATTTTTGCCATCACAGCTCTGAAACAGAATGGCTCAGCTGGAAGACATGGAAATTAGCCTGTGGCAAGAGGCTGTAGAGATACCACAGCAAGTGAGAAAGTAGCAAAGGGTTTATCTTCCCTATAAATTAATGTTCTGCTTCTGGTGTAAAGTACATGGTAAACTAATTCCAAGGCTCCATATTGCCTGATTTATACAGCCAGGTTATTTAAATATAGCAGATTTTTATACTACAATAAGTATTTTTTACCTGTAAGGGTTTCTTCACACAGAGTTTGATAAGTGCTGACACATGTCAGTCTAACAAATGTTACAGAACGGTAGTGAAAAGACAAAATGTAATGAATACGAAAAATTTCTATCAGGGAATGAACATAGAATGTTCAAACTGTACAGACACACAAAGATAAAAAAAAGAAAAAACTTTCTTGCAATAACACAAAGATACCAACTCGTGATTCTTATAAATGAAAGGTCAAATTCATTATAAATCTCCATACTTTATTGCATACAGGGGGAAACATAGTGACCAAGTAGAGGAAATGGCTAAGGTACTTAATGCCTTCTTTGCTTCACTCCTTAACAGTAAGAGCAGTTGTCCTTGGGGTATCCAACCACCTGAGCTTCAAGACAGGGGACAGAATGCAGAATGAAGCACACATAATCCGAAGGGAAGTGGTTAGCAACCCTCACCACCTAGATCATGCAGTTTATGAGGCTGGATGAGATTCACTCACAAGTGCTGAAGGAGCTGATGAAAGTGCTCATCAAGCCACTCTCCATCTACTACCAGTCCTGGCTATCCAGAGAGGTCCCAACAGATTGGAGGTTGGCAAATGTGACACTCATCTACAACAATGGCTGAAAGAGGATCTGGGGAACTACAGGTCTGTCAGGCTGACTTTGGTTCTAGGGAAGGTTAATGGAGCAGGTCATCTTGAGTGCCATCACATAGCACTTATGGAACAAACAGGTGATCAGGTCCAGTCAGCATAGGTTTACGAAAGGCAAGTCCTACTTGGCTAACATGATCTTCTATGACAAGATGACCCACTTAGTGGATGAGGGAAAGTCCGTGGATGTCATTTACATAGAGGTTAGTAAAGCCTTTGGCATTAATGCTTGGTCAAGACCCTGCAGGATCATTCTGTAATATGCTCCTACATTTAGTAGGATCATACAAGGTGTTTATCCACTCTACCATAGGATTTTTTCATCACTGACAACATTGGAGTTTTGATCTAGGTGTGTCAAAGTAATGCTTACTATATTACATCAATGTAATAACTCACCATGCCCACCCTGGGCAGAACAATGGTTTTTATATTTATCATAAATCCATTCCACATCTCTCCTTGACAAGAGCATTTCCCTTGCTGCTAATCTTGAAACAAAAATACTTTCTTCTACTGCTTACAATGGAGTCATGGGACAGGCTATATCCAATTTATTGTATTTTCCTTTAACAAATAGAATGTTGGAGCATAATGTGAAATATCATTGGAATTGTATTAGCACATTATTATTTTTTGAGTCAGTTTACAATCTTGTGCCCTTCATCTTTAGAGCATGAAGGTCTTATCAGGAAAAGAAATCAAAATCTGATTCACAGTCTACATTTTCAGCAGAAGATAACATACTCCTGAGCAGACACAGTATACTTTTAAACCTGTGGTAGGAATGGAACAAGTGGGATTGTGCACTATCAATTACTGCACTTCAAAGCAGTCTGCTATTTCTAGAGTCAGTGAGTGACATGTTTTTACTGATTGGAAAACATCAGTCTCTTGGTACTTAAACTTTTACCTGCCAAGTTAAAGCCTGTATGCACAAACTAAGCAGTTGACCAGGTTTTACTGCAGAACACAGCAGTGGTAGGTCATTTTCATTAGAAATTTTAAAAATATATATTTAAAAAATCACATCCTAGGGGAGAAATAGTTGTGCTTTTTTTTTTTAATAGGAAATAAAGGTAATTGCAAGAAAATAAAGAACAAAGAAAAGATAATTTTATCAAAAAGAGAGGGATTGAAAGACACAAGTGTTGATTTTGTTCTGTTTGTTTGTTAAATATTTTGTTACGTGCAAATATAATGCTTTTAAATAAAAGCAGTTCTTACTTGATATGAAAAAGTTGTCTGGAGTTCCTCCAAAATTTTATGTTCCGTGTGAAAGCAAATTTCCTGATAAGCACACATACATCAGCAAAGCCATCTTGATTACATGAATCCTAAAATAACTATCTCTGAGAAAGGAACTGTTGTATAACTAAATTATCTATCTCCTAAAAGATTTTCCAGATATCCAAACATTTAAATGCAATTTACATACCTACTGCCCAAGCCATCCTATGGTGCAGGAAAGCAATACTTCTGAGGAAGTCTGATCTGTATAGGGTATAGGATTTCTAGCTAAAATTTCACCAAAATAAATGAGGATGGATAACTTGATGACTTCTGACAAACCAGTAGACTAGACTACAGAAATGTGTAACTATGAGTAAATAGGTTGCACAAAGACAAAGTAAAGACCAGCAGCAGAATCCAGCATTTCATTTTTTCTTTCTCTATGAGAGCCTTTCATTCATATTTTCTGTTGTAGCATACAGAATTCTTTCCAACCATAACTTCAACCCATTTCAGTGAAAAAATAAATTCAAAGCATCTTCAACCAATCCGCTGCAAAAGCAAAGTATTGCCTCATTACAGAACTCAGCAGCAAAAATCTTGTTCTCCTCCCCATTAACCAATTCATTTCCTAGAGTGATGACGAAAGCAGTTCCCCAGAAAAAATTGTTTTAACACTTGTGCTTTCCAAACCCCAGTAAATTTTACTCAGCAAGAAGAGATGGTACATTAAGGAAAATCAAGAAGTCACTCAAATAGATAAGCAAATTTGCCACTTTTTTACTATTATCCCCTCTGGAAATGATTCTCGCAGCAAAGGCAGAGGACCCAAAGAATCCCTTTACAGCTCAAATAATTCCCAAGATCCTGCAGCACATCCCAAGACTGGCTTCCTCTCCATCTCAACACTGTTATACCTTCTGCCAAAGCAGTCTGTATGTGGCCTCCATTTCTGATATATTTAAAGTGGGAGTGAATCATCCAGGTAGTATTAAAGGTGTTTTTTATGGGATCTTTGCCGCCCATGGGGTAGGGGGGCGTAGAATCCAGACAGCCTTCTGCATGCCTTCTTTCCTGTCTCTTTCACGTTTTCCAGCTTCAGGCTCTCATTCTAGTTCCTCCCAAGCAGGAGAATTATTTCCTTTTGCGCAGAAACTTCCCCATGACTGTTTTCACCCTTTGGCACTCTAACAGAAGTTCAGCTGCCCACTGGTTCAAAAAACCAGAAGCCAAAATCCCCACACAATAACCAACTCAGAGCAATAGCCTGCAGCAGTCTTTGTAAGACGAGTGTAATTGCAAACCCACATAGTGCAAAGTTAACTACATTTTTAAGCGATCAGAACCGCTCATGTTTATGTAGTAGTAAGGACAAAAGTGGACTTGTGCGTAGTAACAGGCACAAAAAATCGTGGGGCTGGCCTCCAAGGGATTTGGAATCATCCATATCCCCTTTTAATTTGTTAACATAATTTAAGTGAGTGAGACAGTTGACATTAGGTGCTGGATTTCTTAAGAAGATGAATATGTCATTAAACTTTCAAGCAAATCAATCTATCCACCAGTAATTTTTCAGAAAGTTTGTTCCATATTCACCACAAACAGCTGGATTCTGCCTTCATATATATTTAAGTGGACTTTGCAAAGGAAACTGAATATGCTCTAATGTAAAAATTCCCATACTAGTGCTTTAAGCCCTAAATTCAATGTACATCTCTATATATATTTGACTGATGGGAACCCCAACCTTTTACCAGAGCCAAATTCTAAGGAGGCAGATGCTACCTTAATATTGTGGTGTTCAAATCACAGCTTAGGCCAAGTCCAAAGTACAAAAAAGGTTACTAGGTATGAATCAGATCCAATTCAATCTCTTCTCCCTCCAGACAATATAAGAGCTCAGAAAATTATTGAGTACGTAAATTAAAATTATTTTCCATCTCCTATTCCCCTCTTCCATTATCTCATACCTTCCTGCCTTTCTTACCACCTTTTATTTCCACAAGTGTCAATAAATTACTTCATAGCAATTTTACTATTTCTTCTATTATTGCCGTGTTTCTTTAGCAAGCAGTAAATAACTCTGCCTATTACGAAAATGTCCTACAGAGACTGATTACAAGCATAGGTTAGCATTTCACACCTGTCTTAAAATCTGCAGGTCTATAGCCACATTGTCTCATTCTGGAGAAGAGCATCGTGCTGCTGCTTTATCCCATGATTTAAGGAAGCAATATAGGGGAAGATTGTTCAGTAATGAAATTCAGTGTAAAGCTAAAACATTTGTCTTAATATTATCAACAAATAGCAAAGAACAAGAGTGATATTCACAGTAACGTGCTCTGATTTCGAAAGCTTTGCCCCAGATTTGCATCTGTATAGAAGAGATTCATTTCTTAGTCTTGTGATTTTCTTTACGGTGCTTATGCAATGATTGCAGGTTGAAATATATAGATAATTAAATAGGACAAATATTTTCATTTCCTCCATTATGCAAGGCAGACATCAGAGCTGTATATAGAGGTATATTTTTTTTTAATAAACAAGATTTGATTGAAAACTTTTACTAAATTTTGAGCAGCTTTTAAAAATCACTGTTCCATTCACCATAGCTATTACATATAACTGACTCATCAATCCAGTGGTGCTGAAATAGCTTAAGTACCTTTAAAATATAGCAGCAAATGCCAATTTCAATGTAACATAAAGCTCTGCACAGAAAGCTTTTGAAAACTTTGAACATACCTTATTTTGAGCTATTTCCCTCACTCCTTCACGGCTATATATTTTACTACAGTTCTTGAACTCAAAGTAATGGAGATTACTTAGTTCTGTTTTTATAACATTCCCTATTAGCACTCTGTGGAGACCAGAAAAGAACACCTGTGGACTTTTTGAAGGCTCCTTTTAGCAGATTAAAATGACCACATGACAAGCAGAGGAAAAAAAAAACTAAGGTGCATGTGGGAGAGATGTGAAGTGAAGGCCTATTTTTAAGCTTCCCACCTTGCTTAAAAGACTTACAAAATGTGTCTACCCCACTTTTACTAGTGGCTTTATAATGTTTTTTTCCTGTGCTACACGAAGAAGTTATTCACCTATGAGAAACACTGCTCTATGTCAGCTCCAGGCTAAGAGACCAGCAACTAACGCTGTCCTTGGCAACATTACAAGACCTGCCACTACATCAAAATGAGCACTTCTTGCCTGTCTCCAGCATATTATGTATAACTGTGCTTTCCTTTAGAGCTGGGTCTGTAACCTTTCTTGGCTTCTTTTTTCTTCCTGGAACACACATACTATTCCTGTACCAAACAGACAGTAGCAAGCTGTTTTTCATAGAAAATGAGTTAATTACTTTGACAATTGATAAAGTTCTGGGCCATATTCTCTCTTGGTAGTAACTCTGCAGATACTTTATTTTCTCCTGTTTGTCTACAAAATTACTTACAGCAGCAAGAGGGATAAATTTAGAAAGTTAACCAAATCAAACTTCAACCTAATCTTTTGTTTGCTAAAAGACTTTTGGGCTCATGCATCCATCCCTGAGCACCATTTCTAGGAATGGTAGAGTTGGTAGTAGGTATGTACCAGTCATGTCTCAATAGCACAGAATTTGCAGGCATACTTAAAGTACAATCAGAACTAAGAAATTTCCTGCCTTTCATCCTGGAATGTTAGCCTAGACAGCACCAAAGGCATTTGGAGATCTCACAGCACCAAGTGGGACAGGCTCTGTAGTAAAAATGAGGAAAACTTTTGATAGAGAAAACTGGTGGACCTGGGAGGGCTTAATGATCCCCTGGTTTGTGTACACCCTTAGTCACTTCCAGATCTCAAATGTGACTGAGAGGTAGGTCCTCAGCAGTCCTCTTTCTATTCTTATCTCTCTATACTAACACTTTCTTTTCTACCAAGAAAATATGGGTGCACATTTTTGGAGAGACGTGTCAAACTTCAGCCATGTCTTGAAGGCAGAAAAAAAGAGATGTAATAGAATCTAGAGCAGTCAACTGCAATCTGGTGATGCAATTGTATTTCTATTTCAGGTACCTACTAGATTTCACCTCTGTGTTCCCTCTTCTGCAATCTGTCTTTATCATTCAGTTTAAGAATTGAGACAACAGTGGACGTATATGTATATGTATACATATATGTATATATAAACAAGTACATGTCTCTATGTACAGGCATACATGTAGAATACTCAGTAGCAACTAAACTTGTTGAAATTGCTGGCTATCACTCCGGTGCAAAACCTCATGATTTGTAGAGGGGAGGGGTATTTTGAGGTGTTTTTAATTCTTAAATACTGTTTCTATGAAAATGGTGGTAGCTTTAAAGGATAACCTATGGTGATGGCTCTAGCACTTTTTTAGCTGTGATAATCTTTCTTAGATATAATGATGGTTACTGCACAAACATTTCACATTAAACCCTGTTTCAGTGTGCAACTCTGGGTCCATTTGTTCTTCTGGGCTTGATCTGAGAATATGCACTACCCAAGCTCCATGCAGGCAGAAAATAATATTCTGAAAGAGTTTTTAGGTAGTTTTTAAAGTTCTGATGGGTCTGGACCCACACTATCCCCAAGGTGTGTACTGAAAGAGCAATAAACAATACAGTAAGGTATTGCACATTGATGTAACAGCCAGGAAACTCAGGAGAGCTTTTCCTGTGTGATTGCATTCCTATAGCATCCCTCTCGAGATTTTAAACAACAGTTAAAGAGAAGATTTTTGGAGCAAGTAGACTGTTCAAATGAGCATTTGTTTAGATCTTTGGGGCCATAGTGCTGAAAGGGAATTTGAAGTGTTATGATACAGGTAAATAAATGCTGTTGCAAGAGGTAATGTTGCCTATTATAACTGCCTGCGTTTCATTCCCTTGCAGTTTTCTTTCAGGTTGACATTATTTCATGTATGACATTTGCCTAAATATATATGGGTTTTGCACAAAGGTAACCTATTGTTTAATATACTTTTTTCTGCTCTAAACTATTTTTCTGAACAGTACTCCAGTAGCTGTAGTTACCAACAGAAATTTGTCAGGGAGATAAACCCTATGCAGAAATATACTTGAGCTTTCCAGTGAAGGAAACAGCTGCAAGTGGAACAGGGAGAAGGCTTAAAATAAGATTTTGAATGATTACCAATAAAAAGCACCAGTCAATATTTTAACAATATTCATAAAAAAGGCAACATTACAGAGGCTGAAAATCAAGGAGCTTAACTGCACAGTAAAAGTGTGTGCATCTCACTGTGAGAAGAGGGAGATATGACTCTTTCTCTTTAAAAGGAGTGAGTCTGCCAATCTTTGTATGAAATAGGATGCGCAATGAAAGAGAAAAAAGTGTCTGTCATGAAAATTTTTTTCTGTTTCAAGGTGATAACGCAGCAGCCATCTCTTGTTTTGTTTGCTTTTTCTTCATCATTATAAAACACTATATGTTTTGTCTTTCTCTCTTTCTTGCTTGCTTTCTTTCTTTTTCTTTCTTTCTTTCTTTCTTTGTCCATGCATTTAAAATTAATAAGACAGATTTGGAATAAACCCACTTTGATTCCTGAATGGACTCCAATGTGAGTACTAGATACAGCTCGACAAAGAGGCAAGACTTCAGCCTTCAGTCAGGTAAAGTGGTTAGATGAGTATGGTATTTAATACCTGCTTAATATGGTGAACTTCACCCTTGGTTTGCTTCCAAAGCTATCTGATGGGAATCTCACAAGTCATCAGTAATTATCATGTTGAATTTGCAGAAGGTGGATGAATGCCAGACACTTAGAGAAAGAAAATGCATTGCCCATATTTCTGAAAAATAGGAGGGAAAAGGAGACAGAGAATTGTATATATGTCAGTTTAGTCTCAACTTCACAAAAAAAAAAAGGGGAAAGAAATTATCAAGCTAACTATTTTTAGGCATGTAGAATCATTTTAAAAAGAAAAAAAGAATGCAGAAGGAAACAGGGATTAGTCTGACAAGTCTTTCTTTTGCCAAATCTAATTGCCTTATGTGACATGGAAACACTATGATAGAAGGGAAGCAAAAGATGTCATGTCTTGGCTTCTCGTAGCATTTTGAATGACATATTCATCATCAAACTAGAGGAACCACAAGAGAGTGAAAGCAAAGATAGCTGGAAAACTATTATCAAAATGTAGCTATTCATGAGCCACTGCCAAAATGAGAGTATCCTCAGCAGACTCTCTGGAGTCCAGTAATATTAATATTTTTTTTACTGTTCTAGATGACTGGATAGGGTATTTAAATTAATTTTGCAGAAAGCACCAAAAGAAACAAATGGGACTAAATGGGGACCAGCCACTCTGCTGAATGCAAGATTTAGAGCTCAAAATATCTTGACACTTTCATGTAGAAAAGTGTGATTCAGAGACAAATATAGGATTTTACATTTAGAAGAAAATAGCTACACAAATACACATAAGAGAACTGCAAAATGGTATCGTTTGGTTATTTTGGACTCTTACTCTCTCTGATCTGCAATCTCAGCTTGCTACAATAGCTGACTGGGATTCAGAGAGAAAAGATGAGCCTGTGCATAATGTTAAATGAGTGTCCTGCTCTATGTGGTACTGATACAGCCATATCTCTGGTACTTCTGGTTTTCAGCTTCACATTTCTGACCATATGTCAAACGATTAGAGGAGAGAATAACCAGAGATTGAGGATAACCAGAAGATTGTCTCCAAGGAAAGATTACCCTAAAGAAGCAAACGCCACCTGAGGGACAGAAGTTTTTAAATACTTAAAAGGGCAAGGAGTCACCTCTTCTCCATATTCAGAGGTGAGAGAAGTAACAAACTTAAATAGCAAGAGGACATGTTCCCAAGTGGCATTAAGGAAGGTTACTAAAGGTGAACAAAACAATTGTCTGAAAAAGTTGTGAAAACTCCTTCCAAGTAACTGGTGTACAGCCTCCTTGGCAGGAGTGACAAGGGTATAGATCATACTTCTTGAGCAGAAGAAAGGACTATAAGTCCCATGACTTCTAGTAGTCCCATAAGGACTGTCAACAGCCATGGATCCCAGCCTGCCCTGGCCTGGAGGATATATCTGCTCCACACTCTCTACCTGGAGTCTATGCTCTGCCCAGGGATGGACAGCTGCCTGGTGGTGGGTCTCCTCAGAAGGGCAAATTGGCCGGGGTTACAAACCTTGCAACTCGGGCATTGTTTTTATTCAGTGAACTTCACTCCAAACAAGTTTTTAGTTGGTACAACTTTTGTGTATATGCTTAATGTGTCTTTTCCTTTTTCCTTAGTCAATATCCAAGCTAATAAAAATCCAGTTGGTAAACTTTTTTTTTTTTAAGCTTTTATGAACTGAAACAGGAGAGCAGGCGGTTTTATGCTGATGCACAGTCATTGGTCCTATATGAACATAACCTGTATCCCATCCTGCCAGATGATGCTTTATTGTTGTTGTTGTCATTTATTGTTTAGAATAACAGGAAGTGCTGCCACTGCTTGTTTAAAATCAAATTAAGTAATTCTGCATTGATCTGGAAGAAAACTGTTTAGAAGAAAACAGTGACATTTGCAGCAACACTAAACAACTTTAAAGCTATGCTAATAACCTTGCCTAGACTATGCTGCTTTCAATGAATCTGCTATTATTTACATTATTTTATTGTAATACATATGCAGAAACTGTTCCAGAGCTTAGAAGACTGCTCTAAAGTATCATTAAAAAGAAAGCTCTGAAGTGTCATTGTATATATCTATTTGCATCTAAAAGAAGAAAAAATGTAGATGGTTACCAGAAGCTTCAAATCTCGCAGCTATATAATTTCTTACACAAAAGTTGATAGCATATGGCTTAGAGTGATAATTCTTGTAAATCAGCACCTCTCCACACCATTAATACAAATCTAAGCCATAAAGTAATGTTTCTGATACGACAATCGCAAATTCAGCATACTCTTTATTGCTCTTTGTACTTTGTGACAAAAACTCAAAGGCCATCTACCCTTTGCAAACATTCCCCAAATTAATTTTCTTTGTAGACCTGCTGTTGCATCAAAACTATGTCCCAACCAATAAAAGTTTAGTGGAGCTGGGATAGCCTTGACTATCCTGATCTCTGGACAGACCAAGGTCTCAGACCTTCTTGTCTGACATGTCAGTGGCTTGACTTCACTCTGAGAGGACTGCTCCTTCCGTTTGAATATGGGATTTAGAGAGTATGAAGGAGTATAAAGAGAGAAGGGAAAAAATATTCACTCTGATATAGCCACAATCCCCAATCCCTTTCCCAGTCAGAAAGATATTAGCATCCCCACAGCCTCAAACGCCGGAGGGTTTTGGAGTTACAGCAGAGGACTGGAGACCATGTTTAATAATACGTGAAATTTTACTTTCTAGCATTACCATGCACCTTCAACAAATGAGCCCTTTAGCCTGTAGCTAATGTACCCATGTCTTTTTAGACCTTTGGAGACTGCAAGGCAGAAATTTTATCTCCTTGATAAAATACCCTACATGCTTTTAGATGTGATTTAAAAAAATAATACGGCCAAAAGACTTCAGTGCTTTCTCAGTTGCCACATTTAGAATAGCTAAGTTTTAACTGGCGTAGTTCAAAGCAAAACTTAATCCACATTTAATTTCACATTCTTGTTCTGGGAAAGGCTGCTTAAGGGTTATTGCTGAAAAGTATGGTTAGTTAATTATGATCCTAGTTGTCACATAGGAAAAACAGACACTAAAGACCTTCCGGCTGTTGAAGAGGAGTAATGCTGTGAAAGAGACCAGCAAGCTTGTAATAATGAGGAGGGCAATTCCTACAAGGTTCAGTCTCTAGCAGCCTCTGGTGGCTGTTCAAATACAGGGTTTTTTTTAAAAAAAAAAAAAAAAAAAAAAAATTAATAGTTATGTGAACATTCTTTATTTGATTTGTTTTGCAATTTTGATTTCATGCATTAATACAAACAATTTATATACTGTGAAATAAAACTACCTCTGATTGTTTTAAAGTCTTTGGCTATCTCTGGAAGTCTTTGTTGCTTCGTTGAAGGCAGAAAGATCATCTAAATACCTTGGTTAAGATAGCAGCATTTAGGTTAGAGATAGTCATGGTAAGTGACTAATTACAAAGGCTAATTCAAATGGTTTTGAACACAGATTTTTGGGTTGACTATTAGCAATGTAAGCTATATCAATATATTGTCTTGTAAATGAATAGTCCTGCCTTTCTCTTTTAATTTTATTGAGTAATACTGTTTCATAATAGCAATAAAACACTACAGGCAGTAGATTCCTAGAGGATTATTTATCAGCTTTATGTCTCGTGTCACTCCTAGAAAATGCAGTAATATTTGTGGGGCTGTTTTTCTTAATCATTATAGTTGTCACCCATTGCAAATGCTGTAGTTAAGACTGCAAATCACTCTGCATTGCAGCTCTCTCTTTTCACAGACTCGTAATTTTCCAGTACAGTCTCCTTGCCATAGTCAAATGTTCCACATTTGTTCTCTGCACACAGAAGTGTGTGTCTGGAAACACAACAGCACCTCATTAAGTTATTTTAGCCCTAGGAAAAGGCTCGAGAGAAGGTCATAATACCCCTTTGTGCATGTAAACCGACCCAAATGTTTAGATACATTATTGCTTGCAGAAAACTCTGGTTGTGAGTCCTATGTACTCCCCGAAGATGTTCACATTGGTACAGTGTTCATTTCAAGGGAAATTAGAAGGCTGGAAGTCTGTTCACTACTAAAATAATGCCTTTCAGCGTCTTGAAATGCAACCACAATCACATCTTAATGTGATACAAGACAGAATGTGACAAAGGACATGTCTTTTTTGTCTTAATTCTAAAACCTAAATTTAACACACTAATTCTTCTGTCCTCTAATGGGGACATCTGTTACTCTTCCACACACATTGAATTTACTCTGCTTCTGTTTCTTGTCCAGATGTAGACAGCGTCCTAGGGTTTGTTCACTAAGTCAACCTATCCTCCAAGTTAGGTTTTCATAATTAGGTATTTTAATGAACACTTTTCCCTAAAAGTGCACATCAGGTGACTGATAAGACAAGGCTTTTTGGTCTTCTGAGCATCAACTTCAGATTTTTTTTTTCTTCTTTTTTAGCTTCCAAGGACCAGGTATTTTTAAAAGTGGCCAAAGATTTCAAAATAACATTTTTTACATTAGCAGCTCACTTACACAGTAAGTCCTCAGACAATCTTAAAAATACTTGTTTGTAAAGCAGTAAAACTGTAAAATCTAGCAAACATGCTATTGCATTTGCATAGAAGAAAACCATATACTATTTTAAATAGGAACTATAAATACAGGTATCCCTGTTGTTAAAATTTTTGCTAGCATAGATCTTATGAGTAAAGATGACCATTAGAACAAGGCAGGATAATTAGACTTCCGCCACATGGT
The DNA here is from genome assembly GCF_028858725.1 of Colius striatus. Lineage (NCBI taxonomy): Eukaryota > Metazoa > Chordata > Aves > Coliiformes > Coliidae > Colius > Colius striatus. The sequence continues at coordinate 86,382,107 of NC_084759.1, forward strand.
GTTATAGAGACTCAAGCCTCCAGGTATTTATTTTATTTGAACACCTTATTTGAACACCTGTATCAAGGACCAACAGGAATCTGACTTAGCAGATCAGTGTGGCATGAGAGCTACTTCTCATCAATTGCATAAAGCTAACACCAGATAGATAACCCACAATGAGACAGAAACAGTCCTTAGCATACCAGAAGAAAATAGACCTTGTTGGAAGTGTTAAACCTATGGGTTTGCCTACAACAGGGCTGCAACAGCACATGGAAGGGAAAGCTTGGAACATTATCCTGTGGCTTATATATCATTTATTAAAGCATCTTTCATTTTTAGCAACTGGTGGAAGATGAGATTTCCAATGAGAGTCTGTAATGAGTTTTACATGCTCAAGGTCACCTTGAATGCTGTGCAATGCTGGCAGAATTAGGATAGTTGTGTTTTCAGCGAACAGAAGGACAGTGAAATGGCAGCAGTGGCCTGGAAGTGGTACTTGCCAGTACCTTGCTTGCCTCGGAGGGAGAAACTTTGTGTTGGGCAGAGGTCAGAGATAACACCAACGATGCACCTGAAAAAAACCCAAATGTATTTTTAAGAGCTACAAAAGTATTATATTCCTGCTTACTAATCTAGGTGATATAATTGGGTGATATATGGTGATCTAGCAGTCACAATCTTACAAGAAAACCACTAACCCTGTACCTTAGTACTAGTGACATGACTTCTGTGTTATTGTTCAGCATCCAATAGTTTTGTTGTTGTTGTCTAGTGCCTGTGAAAAATCATGTTCTGTTTACCTTTGTTTCTTTAAAACATAGAAGAAAAAGTGGGGGTCACTGACTTCTGAATCCTATTAATGACTTCTCCGATGGGGGATATGAAGCCATTCTTAAAGTGTCTGCACAGGAACACACTGTTTTGAAACAACTTAATTTTCAATGTGCTCTGAGAAAAGAGCCTTAGCAATTAAATATCATAGAGTACAACTGCAGGAACAACTAAATTAGGGTTTTGGGGTTTTTTTTAATGTGAAAAATGTTCAGCAAAAACACCTACTCAAAATATAAGCTACAAGTGTGAAAACCACTCACAGGCAGCTGTGAATGTTGTGAAGATCTATGTACAAAGGACCCGCTCTTGTTGCAGTGTTGTCCTGCCAGCCAGGAAAAATTACTGCTCACACGAGGCAGCCCTCCAGAAAACTGTCACAAAAGGCCTCAGTGTGCAAGCAAATACAAGTGAGCTTATCTACTCTGGCATCTGTTACTGAGACCTCCCATTACTGCTGAATCATTTTTTTCCCTTTGCTTGTTTAAGGTTCTTAGCTGATGTCTTGAGAAATGAGGGTTTGCTCACCTCTCTGTCTTTGCTTGAGTGTGGGCAAGAATTAGAAACTGGCACTTTCAATCACAGTCAAGCTGTAACAGACAGATACGAGAAGACAAATGTGTCATGTCTTGGTTGTTGAAGATTTGGGATGGAGAAAGAAGAGGGTGATTTTAATGTGAGTCTTACAGAGAAGCCTTGAAGGAGAGTGAGAATAGAAGCAAGACTTGAGAGTCTCCAGCCTGTTGTTCTGAAGGCAGAGGGAGAGAAAAAACAAAGCAGCAGCTGATTGAGACAGCTGAGTAAAGAAGCTACAAGGTAAAAATAGAAGCAGGCTGTCAAATAATCAGCCAGTGTTGGGCACGAGTGAGTAAACAGCATGAGGCTGTGGGGGGAGCTGAGCCAGGGATGCTGTGCAGAGAAGGGGAGACAGCTGCAAAAGAGCTTTCTCACTACCAGCCATGGGGGTCTCAAAGGTGGAACAGCCTTGGGGTTAGTTTTCTACATCTGGATACAATTCTGTAGAGGCAGCTTCAAGTCTCACTTTATAACAACTTCAAATGAAATATTTGAGTGAATATGACCTTTTATCACCAGGATATCCACAGATGTTTTATGCACTTCCTTACAAGGGACACTTGCAGGAGTTTTCTGAAATGCCCTCTGGAGTACCGTACATCTTCCCCAAGGAGCACAGATGTCACCCACTATTTCCCAGCTACAGCAATTGATACAAGTCAGTTCAAAATGAAAGGTACAATAGGTGCTAAACCCACTACATTACTGTTTGTGCCACAGGGTTTGGTGTCATGGATTCTTCTGTAAATGTTTTTGCTTATTCAGTAATTACTGCAGTGCATGGACATCCCTAATGAGTGGCCTGCTCAGCCTGCTGATGGGCCAAGGGCTGAGATACGTCTGGTTTTTGTTTATTCTTTCATGAATGCCAGTGCAAGTGAAGGGCATTGCAGTGAGTCTCAAGCTGTTTATTTGCACAGTAAGAATAACATAAATATTTTCAAGTGTGGCTCAAACCAGCCTTCAGCAGAGAAAGGAGTCAGAGTTGGCAGATAAACCATCGGATGACCAAGCAGGGTGACATCTGTGATTGACTTCAGTTGCAGCTGCTGTGAACCGGGGTGTTTGAACCAGTGATCTTAATGCTATTGCAGACATTCCTGGATAAAGAGTACTATAAAGATGTACCTAGGAGTACCTAATCTGTATTTTTAACAGTATTTCTACTGTATCTTTTCATTTTCACATTCTGTCTCTGAAATACCTGAGGTAAGAAAGTCAGCCCTGTGCAGCTTCAGAGAAAAATAATGTAGAGCTTCTGCTGTTGTTGAGCTGAAGGTTGTAGTTTAAGAGTAGGATACAAGGCTGGAGTGCACAGGTCACTTCCTAAGCCTGCAGCCCTGCACATGCACCAGCTTTGTGGCTCAGCAATGTCCCTGTTTGCTACTTTTCTGTGCTGTGGTTCAGCTTACACTGGCTCCATACCAGATTCTCAATCCCCCAGCCCACTCTGTGCCTCCAGTGGTATAGTTACTGAAGTGGCCTGGAAATTAAAACCTACATTAAAAATCTAGCATTGACCACAAATTAAGGAAAGGTATAAGATCAAAAAGGTTTTCAAGGTGAGATACAGCTGCAGCTGTTATATGAGAAATCCACTACACAGCAATTCCCTGCAAAATACCATGGAGAGTGGTGCGTGGTAGAGACTCTGCAGCCAGACTCTGTGATGATAGATGCAAATGAGATGGTCCTCTAGAACTGATAAGCAGCATGGTTGGTACCCTGAGCCAAAGGTCTGTCAAATCTTGACAAAATGTTGTCCTTTGTGCAAACTTTGCCCATTACAGTGTCATTATAATACAGAAACACACCTCCATCCCTAAGGCTACCCATCTCCAAAGTGCTGCCACTCCTCCTTGAGTCTGTACCCTGAATTGTTTGCAAGCTGCACCTTTAAATGTGAGCCAAGAGAATTTTACACCAATCGTAATAAAGATATTTACTACTAAAGTCACTCAAACTCCACCTTGAAAGTAAAAAAAGGTGTAAAAATGGCTAAAGAAAGGGGGGATATTGGGGAAGACACCATTGTGAACAAGTCAGGGAAGTTCCCTCGCAGACTGACTCCTGGGATCAACTGATGGACTGAGCCTCTCTTCCTCCGACCTTATGATGCCTTGGGTGAGAATTTGAGTGCTTTTTTGGGAAACTTAGAAATCTCTCTAGAGAATTACTCTTTAACATGTACCTCCATACTGTACTATCTATAGCTTTGCATGATGTATTTTTTTGCACATGCTTTCTTCTGCAGACAGTCACTACCACTGGCAATCCATAAGAACCTTTATGTCTGTTGCATGAATAAAACTGCACTAAGTAGCCAGTGGTCACAGTTTCTCACTGAATTCTACCAAACTCTAGAATGTGGCCGTGCTAGTTCATGAGCATGACTCATGATCAGTGAATCCAGAGTCATGATAGTTCACAGGAGGAGAACATGGCTGAACTGGTTGTGGCAAACTGGGCATCAGAATTTAAACCTAGTCGCACCTAACCTCCCACATTGGTGAGGAGAGTTAGAATGCAAGGGGATTTCTTTTCTGCCAAACCACTCTGTCCCCTCTTAACATGACAGCTCCCCAGAGTTTTGCCAGCTCAACACCAGGACTGTTACACCAAACTTCTGCAGCCTACTCTGGCACTGAGGGCTGGTTTCATAAGAGAATGTGGGTACCTCTGGCACAACACCCAGAAACTGGAGCTGAGTGTTGAAATTTCCATGGGCTGCAGGGGGGAAAAACAGCTCTCAGAAAAGAGGCCCTAAAACCATAGGCAGAGGTGGGCCTGACAGTGTGTATTTGGGTATGCACCAAGAAAGCAAGTTATCCCAGCACTGCTGTATGTCCCATATGAGTGCTGAGGATAAGGCTCAGAATCAAAGCAGCAGTGTCCTGGTTATTGCACCTCCTGGCTTATCATAGATCTCCTGGTACCACCAGATCTGATTTTGGCTCTGTTCTGCCTATGACTTCTGGCATCTAGGAGGTGGGCACCAGCTTAGCAGGGTCTGCTCCTTCTGTGGAAATCCACTCATCCTAGCCCTTTGAGAAATGGATGAATTTCTGCTTCTTTAAAAGGCAAAAGCAAAAGCTGGTGGTAGTGCCGTGATGGGCTGCAAAGATGGATAGCCTTTTAAGAGTGTAACAGCAAATCCATCTCACCTGAAACAGAGCGTGAGGCACTGTGGCCAAGAGAGAGGTCAGCATGGAGGAATGGTCTCCTTACAACTCCTTCAGAAACCATGCAACACAGATCAGGGGAGCACATTTCTCTAGTCCAGAGACTAAATCAGTTTTCACTCCTCCTCCTTGTGATTTTTTTTCATGGCTATTTAAGTGCTAAGCCAAATGTTCATCTGTTTGGTTGGGCATGCCTCTTTTGCTATTCAGGGATCCAGTTCAGGAGTGAGGAAAACTTGATTTAGTCTGGCTGTCAGAGTGAGGTACCAAAAAGCTCTCTGCTCCTGGACTCTGCCTGGCTGCCTTTGCAGGACAGCTGATGCCTCCTGACACCCACATTGGTAGAGCAATGTCCTGCAGAAGATGGCAATCACTGGTCAATTTACACCAAAATGCTGAGCTTTGAAACCCTAAAACATGACAGCACATCATTCATATGCTCTAGCCATCTTGTGATCTGTGTACATAAACTAGAGACGTTTAAGTGAATAAAAATAAATCACAATTTTATCCACTTGCTTGTTGCAATAATCTCAAAAAATAGTTCTTCGTGTCTTTTACTTGTCCTATGGAGGAACCATAAGGTGAAATTTAAGCTATTTCTGTTTCTTTTTTAACTATGAAAAGTATCAAACACAGAGACAAAGTTCCGTGTTCATGGTTTAGAGATGTCTCTCTGTGGCTTCCCTGGAAGGGGATGGTCACAGACATCCAATTGCTTTGATGATATACGTCCTGGATGAAAACTCTCATCACCCAATGCAGTAGGATTGGTGACCCCTAGAGAATTGTATCATGACCTGTTGTGTCAATCATAGAACCGTAGAGTGGTAGAGGTTGGAAGAGGCCTCTAGAGATCATCTAGTCCAACCCCCATGTCAACGCAGGTTCACCTAGATCAGGTCACACAGGAGTGCGTCCAGGCAGGTTTTGAAAACCTTCAAGGAAGGAGACTCCATACCCTCCCTGGGGAGCTTGTGACAGTGCTCCCTCACACAGTAAAATAGTTTTTTCTTATGTTTAAGCGGAATTTTTTGTGCTCTTGCCCATTACTCCTTGTCCTGTCACTAGATACTACAGAAAAAAAGTGATGCCCCAACCTCCTGACAGCCACCATTTAGATGTTTGTAAATATTAATGAGATCTCCCTCAGTCTCCTCTTCTCTAGACTAAACAGCCCCAGTTCCCACAGCCTTTCCTGATAAGGAAGATGTTCCAGTCCCCTGATCATCTTGGTGTCCCTGCACTGGACTCTCTCCAGCAGTTCCCTGTCCCTCTTGAGCCGAGGAGCCCAGAACTGGACACAGGACTCCAGATGAGGCCTCACCAGGGCAGAGTAGAGGGGGAGAAGAACCTCCCTTGACCTGCTGGCCACACTCTTCCTGATGCATCCCAGGATGCCATTGGCCTTCTTGGTCACAAGGACACATTGCAGGTTCATGTTCAGTTTAGTTTATTATCAACCAGGACTCCCAGGTCTCTCTCCACACAGCTGCTGTCAAATCGTACATATATGACTACTCCACTATTAAAATCTGTGTAGCCATCAAGGCTTAAATTGGTAGTCTACGAACTTTGAGTACACTTCTGTCCTGAAGATTTGCACTCCTTTCTCCTGAACTTTGAAAACCAGAGCCTCCATGATCCTTGTTCATCCCTAAACAAAAACTCATGCAAAGGCATGCCTAAAAGACCAGGGCCTTGGTGTTAAATTACCAGTGTAGATTGCCTCATCTGCCACTGAAATGCAGCTGCATGGTACAAAGCAGTGACCACATCTTGGTGGATGCTTCCTATCACAAATGTCCACAGGAATTCAATCACAAAAAATATTTCTCTTGTCTATAAGGCTATAATTCATTGACTATAAAGCCAATGAATGCTGTAAAGCATCTGCTTGGAGAAAAGAACAAGAACAAACCCAGACTCCCCAGTACTCTCTAAATCTGCAGGCAATGAACAAGTCTAAGGCCTTAAGTCAGACATGTTGTCAAGTCATAGGAACTATGCCATTTTTACCAACCTCCTACAATTCTGTCTTGACACCCAAAGGAATTCTTGTAGTTACCACTTAACAGAGATTGAAGTGGAAGAGCCTTCAGCTCTAACCCCATTTATCTCTTTCACACTGAGGCAGTTAATTGAAATACGGAGACTTGGAGGCTTCTTCTGATAAGAGGAGAAATTGATGATGAAGAGGGGTACCTGTGACATGAAATTCAGTTTATCTAAGAACAATAGGAGACGTGATCTCAGATCCTCATGCCCTGTTTCAGTTAGGATCCTTATTCCCAAGGACTCACTCCATATTGCCCTGTCAACAAAATCCTCGTATCTGCTTTTGACATGTCTTCCATTCCTCATGTTTTGCCAGGAAAGGTTTAAATTGTGTATTAGGAAAAATTTATTCACCAAAAGGGTTGTGAAGTATTGGAACAGGCTTCCCAGGCAGGTGGTAGAGTCACCATCCCTGGAGGTATTGAAAAGACTTGTATATGGCACATTAGGGACATGGTTTAGTGGTGGACTTGGCAGTCTTAGGTTTACATTTGGACTCAATGATCTTTCAATGTGAATGATTCAATGAATCTCTGTGCTTTAGGTGGGCTGTTCTCAGACAGATGTGCCTCTAGCATGAGCAGCCCTTTTCACAGGGTAACAGTAAAATTGCATTTAATAAAGATTTTAGTCACTTCATAAATGGAGGATAATGCTTCTTCCTCTTCTCCTATGACCTCCAGTTTTAACAGGTCCTAAAGAAACCCATTTTCTCATTTGCAATCACTGCTGATCAGTCATTTGAACTCAGCAGCTGCAGCACAGCTTGCATGCATAGCTAATTACTTGATAGCAGCCTGTATTGTCTCATTGTGGGTTTATAACATGGGAACCACATATGTACAAGCCTCTTCAGCCTCCCTGTTTTCAGTACTCTTACACCTTGTTCCTCAGCCTCTTTAAATTCTAGTTTGGTTCTGCTTTCTTTTCTTAATTTAAAATTACAGTCCTTTCAGAGTGGGAAGTGTTCAGGGATTTCCACCACAGCATGACTCCAGGAGGAGGAAAGTGGGCAGAAACTTGTTATGTCTTCTTACTCAGGCTTCATTTGTTTTTGTTGGTTTCAGTTTGTCTATTAGTTTTCTAGCTGAGCAATTTTATTTTAGACGCTTGAACACATTGAGTTTGCCAGCAATGTTGAACAGCATGGCCCTACCTGTGACCCAGTGCTGTTCCCAGCATCAAAAATCACTTGCTGGTATAGCTCAGGACCATTCTTAAAATAAAATGTGCCTCCAAACATGTTTTATCAAAAAACAAAATGTAGTTATCACTTTTCCAGTGAATTGAGGCAGTCCTTTGGCATCTCATTTGACCTTCTAATGAGAATAGACATGTTAAAAAATGTTGCATTACTTGGGAGATAATAGGCAAAAGTATTAAGCACTTTTTGACAGACAAAAGTAAATTAAATGAGAGTATTTTAAGGTAAAGTTACAAAGGGGACTTCTATATTCTTCATAGCTATAGTTTTCTACCTGATATTCAGAACATATTTTATACTTGAATTATATGAGGATGTGGTGTTATTTATTTTTATGTGATGCTGAGAAATGAATCACTCATGAAATCCTACAGAAACCTTTGGGTTGTTTTGCCTAGGCAAGGCCAAACCCTTCTTTGTCCAGTCACCAGTTTGTCAGCACTTGCTTGTATTTCTCCGTCTTAAAGCTGCAGTCTTAAGACCTGACCACCTCCCCACCCGCATCACTTCTAGTTTAGCATGCATTACTTTGGGGAGAGATTGAACATTATTGGTTAACTTTCTGCTTCCTTCTGTACACCCATATTCTTCTTCCTCAAAGAGATGCTTTTGCCTGAGGGAAGAAGCAAAGTGATATGTCAGTGTATTTACATGCTAATGTTTAGATACATGTAATATTTATGTAAAGGAAAACAGCGAGGGATGGAAGGTGGTATTTGTGTCAGTAACTGTAACTGGCATCTGGGGAGAAAACTCTGCTGCTTCTTCAGCTTTTATTGAACATTGCAGAGCGGAGATTTTTCATTTTTAACTTGTTTAAATGACGATCATTATCCGCTTAGAAGTTCAACACCAGTTATTTCTTCATGTTTCCTTCACACTGTGTTAAAATTAGTACTCTCTTGAATGCTCTTGAACTACTTGACCTGCACAGATCTATATAGTGTGTCAAGATACGGCCTTGCTAAATTTATCTTGATATGGGCTTTAATTACCTTGTGTACTCTCTGGAAATGAACTAAATGCAGTGAAATTTTGTTGGGGAACTGAGTTCTAAACTACCTGACTTTCTTTTGTCCATTAAGTGGCTTTACTAAATCTAAGTTTATCAGATATAGGTCTCTCTGATGTAAGGGAGGAGGGAAGTATTTGTTTTTTCAATTGCTCCTCTTCAACATTATGAATTCAGGGTTCTTTCTTTTGTGCCAGTGGTGTTATGCTACTAATGTGCTAAGGTCTTGGGAGCCTTTCGTTCTTGAACCTGCATCCTTACAGACTCTCTTCACTGGCCTCCTCCCCTCCAAACACTCTTTCAATCTATTTTTATGGAACCATGCCACTGCCACGGTATTACACTGCAGTTAAAGGCTATGCTGTCTTTTCTACTTTACAAACAGTATTACAAAATCCCTCTGTAGGTACTGTTCCTTGGCAATATGTTTTTATTTTGTTTCTTTCTGTAAGAGATTGAACTATGTTTAGTATTTATTTATTTCTATTGTTGGGCAACTTCTTTAGCTGATTTTCCTTGATACACTGCTGGAATTTACACTGTTCTTCTCACCCATTTTACCATGTCGGGTATTTTTTTCACTTTTTGCATTGTGATAGAGATCCTGTCATAGTGTTGACAGTCCTGGCAGATGTCTGTGACTGACCCAAGTGTTCCTTAACACCTGTTGATCCTTTCCTCCTGCTTCTAGCTTAAATAAACCTCCATAAAATTGACATTTTTCTATGCCAGCTGTCTTGTCCTGCTTTCTTTAAGTTGGAGCAATTCCTTCTCAAGCTTTCTCTTCCCAAATAATGCCAGTGAGCCCTCTATATTAATATTTCCCCTCTTGATACTGCTTTTGATTCATTAATACAGACAATCTACTAACCTGATTCTGACATTAAACTTCTCTGTTAATAATCAAGCTATTTATTGTTTCACATTTTGAGAAGTGTTGGGAACGGCTGCCAACCATCATTCTAGATGCATGAGACAATAGGTAAATCTCTTCCCAAGAGCAACATCACAATTCACTATCAACAGTAAGCTAAATGCAGATTTCCTCTTTGTAATTTATTCTTGTTAATACAAACCTGGGAAAGGTGTGCAGAGATAATTTGCAGCATGCTCCTAAAGTTAAGCATTCCATTGGAATGCAGATTGATTACATTTAATGCCATGGGACCCCCAGTGGAAATATTACCCAGCTGTTCCCTCTTATTTACAATGACACAGCTCTGGTTTTAATGCTGCTCCTGAGCTTGGCAGCTGTAACACCACAGCACAAGGGGAGGGTGAGGGAGCTTCCGGGTGGCTGCACTGCAACCTTTTGTCCTCTACAGTCCAAGGTAGGAGCATGTATGTGTGTTGTAATTCCAGACACCTCCTACCACTGAACTTGAGGAGTTTGACTTCTGTGACCTGCAAATGACCAAACAGCTCTTACAGATGTTGCATGCCCAGCTAATAATGTTTTTAATGAGCTAATCAGTTTTTGTTTGTGTCTCAGTACAGTAACACCACATCATCTAGCAATCATTTCCTGCTAAGGCAATGATCATAGACACTGTGTTTAGATAACATTCTCTAAAGGAAAAGAGGTTTCCTTAGGTATAATTTCTATATGATATGATGCTTTTTTCACCATGAAGTTTTTATTTTGTATCTGTGAGCTTGCTTGTTTGTGTCTCTCCTTCACAGTATCTCTTATACATGTAATTTAGATTCAGATTCACTAAGAACTGTTTCATAATGGCAAATAACTGGTAGCTGAACACAGTAAGACTCAGACCTGGGTAAGGTAGCCTTTTTTGCGAGGGCTGGATTTTTTTTCATTTGGGTACATTTTTGGGTGGTTGGGGTTTTTTTGGTTGGTTGGTTTGGTTTGGTTTTTTTTTTTCAATATAGCAAACATTAGGGCCTAAATAAGACAATAATAACTGCAATGCAAGTACCAATTAATGCTAACCAGGTAGTTGCATGACAGAAAAGCATGTTAAAAGGTTCACATCTGATTGCAACTGTTTATACCAGGAACAATGCGAGGCTACTGTCAGTACTGTGCTTGGATTTGCCATATATTCAACCCACTAAGCACAGATGTGCTCTGAATTTTAATGTATGTGCCTCAGTGCTTGCATATTCAGCCTGACTTTCTAAGTTCAGTTTTGTAACAATGTGTTTATTTTACATTTCAAAGTATAAAACCAATTGCTATTCTTAAATTAGATATGTATATGTTAACTCTATAATACAACACACATTAGAAAGCACTATTTGTAAATGGACTTTGTATACTGGTAATGCATGTTGTTGACCTAGTGTCTCTTGGGTTTGATTTCTTCATTGATATTAAGCAGTCAAAAGTATTTAAGGTTTTTGGTAATGGTGGCCAAAGTAAATGCTGGGTCCCAGGTAGCAGTCATGTTACTTATGAAGGAATTGGCTGATGTAGTTGCCAAATCACTCTCCATAATTTTTGAAAAGTCATGGCAGTCAGGTGAAGTCCCCAGGACTGGAAAAAGAGAAACATTGTACCTGTCATGGCTTAAGCCCAGCTGGGCATAAGGAGCAAGTGGATGCTCACTCAGTCTTCCACCATCCCTGTGATGGGATGGGGAAAAGAAAAGTTAACCAAAGGCCTCAAAGAAATCCCCAAGAACATGGAAGGCCTCATAGAATGGTAGGGGTTGGAAGGGACCTTTAGAGATCATCTAGTCCAACCCCCTTGCTCACCAAGTTATGCTCTAGGGCTCAACAGACAGGACTACTCAATTTCAGGAAGAAAATAAAATCAATTTAATCCACCACCAGCCAAAGGCAGAATAAACAGAAAACAAAGTAGGATGATGAGGAAAAATAGAACCAGACCTTTAAGATCATCTTCCTGGGCTCACCTCCCTGATGCTCAAAATCTCCACCTTGTCCCCTACAGGAGCACAGGGGACAGGAAATGGGGGTTTTGGTCAGTCCCTCATAGATGGTGTCTGCCACTTCTTCCTCCTCAGAGGAGGACTCCTCACATTCTTCCCCTGCTCCAATGTGGGCTCCCTCCCACAGAATACAGTCCTTAACAAAACTCTCTGGTGTGAGTCCTTCCCAAGAGCTGCAGCTCCTCACAAACTCCTTCACTGTGAGTCTCCTTGGCAGCAGTAAAACTCCAGGCAACTTCTGCTCTAATGCTGCCTCCCCAGAGTCATGGCCTCTCTGGGCACAGGCACCCTCTCTGCCCTGGGGTTCTGCACGAACTGGCCAGCAGATCTCAGTTCCACCATCTAGCTCCATGGGTTGCAGGGGTTGCTGCCATCTCACCATGGGGTGCAAGCGGGATGTCTGCTGCAACACACCTCCTCCCCTCCTTCCTAAGTCACTTTGGGTTCCACATGGTCACCTTTCTCTCTCCCAGTTTCATCTACACCCTCCTCCTGCTACAGATTAAATAGTTTGGCCCAATCTGGACCACAGATGGGTCCAACTTAGAAGGGGGAGAAATTTTGACCAACTTCTTACAGAGGCCACCACTATAGCCCCCCTCCCTCTGTTACCAAGAAAAATGGCCCCACACAAAACCAATACAGCACTCATTTTTAAAAAGGGTAGTACGAAAAACCATGGAACTACTGATCTGTCAGCCTGACCTCTGTACCTGAGATAATCATGGAAAAGATCATCCTAGAAGCTATGCCAAGGCACATGGAGGACAGGGAAGGAATTCAAGACAGCCAGCACGTATTCATCAAGCACAAGTCCTGCCAGAGCAACCTCATGGTCTTCTAAGATGCAGTGACTACATCAGCGAATAAGGGAAGAGCTATGTAAGTCATCTATACTACCTTCTGTAAGGCCTTTGGCATGGTAGCCCACAACATCCTTCCCTCTAAATTGGAGAGATATGGATTTGATAGATGGATTATTTGGTGGATAAGGAATTGGTTGCATACAGATAGTTGTTTTCAATAGTTCAATGTCCAGATGGACATTAGTGATGAGTGGTGATCCTCAGGGTTTCATACTGAGACTAGTATTGTTTAATATCTTCATCAGTGGGATCAAGTGCACCCTGAGCAAGTTTGTGTATGGCACCAAGCTGAGTGATGTGGCTGACATGCCTGAAGGACAGGAGGGACCTTCACAAGCTTGAGAAGTGGGCACATGTGAACCTCACAAGAGTCAACAAGGCAAAGTGCAAGGTCCTGCACCTGAATTGTGATTGAGAGTAGCCCTGCAGAGAAATACTTGGGGGAACTGATGGATGAGCTGGTAATGTGTACTCACAGCCAGGAAAGTCAACTGTATTCTGAACTGTAATCAAAAGTGTGGCTAGCAGGTCAAGAGAGAGATGATTTTACTTCTCTAGTCTGCCCTTGTGAGACTCCATTTAGAGTACTCAACCCAGCTGCGGAGTTCTTAGTACAAGAAAGCCACAGACCTCTTGGGGCAGGTCCAGAGGAAGACCATAAAAATGACCAGAGAAGTGGACATCTCTTCTATGAAGACAGGCTGAGAGGGAGTGAATTGTTCACCCTAGAGAAGTGAAAGCTCAGAGGAGACTTTTATTGCAGTCTCTCAATACCTAAAGGGTGTTTATAACAAAGAGACAGACTTTTAAAGAGGGCATGTTGTGATGTGATAAGGGGTAATGGTTTTAAACTAAAAGAAGGTAGACTCAGACTATATATAAGGAAGGATTTTTTTATGAGGGTGGTGAGACACAGGAACAGGTTGCCCTCACAGATGTAGACATCCCACCCTGAAAACTCAAGGTCAGGTTGGATGGTGGTCCAAGCAACCTGATCAAGTTGAAGATCGCAAAGGGGTTAAAGATCTTCAAGTTGAAGATCAAGCTCATTGTAGGGGGGATTGAACTGGGTAACCTTTAAAAGTCCCTTCCAACCCAAACTATTCTATGATTCTACAGTATCTCAACCTAAACAGTACTAGAAAAATGCCCTCTATGCTCATCAAAGAATATGTAATCATAAAATCATAGATTTGTTCAATTGGAAAAGACCTTCAAGATCAACAAGTCCAACTACTAACCGAACACTGCCAAGCCCAGTACTAAACCATGTCCCTCAAGCACCTCATCTATATGCCTTTTAAGTATCTCCAGGGCTGGTGACTCCACCACCTCTCTGGGCAGCCTGTGCCAGTGTCTAACAACCCTCTCTGTGGAAAAGTCTTTCCTAATATCTAATCTAAACATCTCCTAGAGCAACTTAAGGCCATTTCCTCTTGTCCTATCTATTCATTACTTGAAAGAAGAGACCGACTTCCACCTTACTACAATATCTTGGGTAGTTGTAGAGAGTGATCATATCTCCCCTCAGCTTCCTTTTCTCCAGACTAAACATTCCCAATTCTCTCAGCTACTCCTCATAAGATTTGTTCTCCAGACCACTCACTAGCTTAGTTGCCCATCTCAGGACATCCTTCAGCACTTCAATGTCTTTCTTGTAGTGAGGGGCTCAAAACTGAATACCAGTGCCATGCAAAGGTGGACAGTCATTTCCCTGGCCCTACTGGCCACATTAGTTCTGACAGAATCCAGAATGCTCTTGGTCACCTTCTTGGCCATCTGACTACGCTGCTGTCTCACAATCAGCTGGCTGTTGATTAACATCCAAAGTTTTCCAGCCACTCTACTCCAACTCTGTTGCACTGAGTTATTGTGACCCAAGTGCAGGGCCCAGCACTTGACCCTGTTGAACTTCATATACTTGGCCTCGGCCCATTGCTTCAGCCTCTCCCTCTGAAGCACCTTCCTGTCCTCAAGCAGATCTATGCACATGCCCAACTTGGTATCACCTGCAAACTTACTGAGCGTGCACTTGATTCCCCTCATCCAGATCATTGATAAAGATGCTGAACAGAACAGGTCCCAGCACTGAGCCCTGGGGAATACCACTGGTGACTGATCACCAACTGGATTTAACTCCATTCAATAAGACTCTCTGGGCCTGGCCATCCAGCTAGTTTCCCACTCATTTCAGAGTAGGTCCATCCAAGTCATGGGCAGCCAGTTTCTCCAGGAAGATGCTGTGGGAAACTGTTTCAAAGGCTTCACTGAACTCCAGGTTGACCACATCCACAGCCTTTTCCTCATCCATTAAGTGTCATCTTGTTGTAAAAGGAGATCAGGTTTCACACCTCACCTTGAAGTCTTTATTATCAGGTCATCAGGAACCCTTTTTTTCAAACTAGTTTGTTCAGGATGAAAACCCCTCTTCTGAAATGCTGCTGTTAAGAGAAGTTTGTGAATGAAGAAGGTTGTTTTTTATGTCTTCTCTTGAGAATGAAAATTGCAGGTTTTCATTGCTTTGCAATTTATGTTTTGCACTTCAGTACTACCTAAAGTAACCAGGACTGAGGAGAGGTAGAGTCAGGACACAGTTACTCTTCACACTTTACATGCAGAATATTAGGCCTGTAGACCGCTGCAAAGATACCCTGCAAACCTGTTATTACTAATGGAAAAAACCCGAGCTTTTGGTTTATTTTTTTTTTACAGATTGTAAGGTGAATCTCATGTGATGAATACCAACACTATTCATTTAAAAAGTGGCAGGATTTTACTCTGTTGTTTAAGCCTTTTTCTGTACATTTGATTTCTTTTGTCACAGACTCGTATCAGACTGATATGGTGGTATCTGCTGTGTGCTCATATAGTGGGATGACCATTGACTTATCAGATTTTCCACTGATAGGATAAATTTTTTTTCAACCATGAGAAATTAGATACTTTGCAGAAAAGATGTAAATCCTGAAATGCAAAAAAAAAAATCCTCAAAGATTTTCCTTGCTGCATGTTTTTCCCTTTCTTTCTCCATCCACTAAATAATGCTTTTTGGACAGTCTTTTGTGCAGTTAGTTGGCATCAATGTCCTGCCGTGACCTCACCACGTTGTCATCACACCGCAATCTCAAAATGTAAAATATCCTAGTATAGGAAATCTGACACTGTCAGTGTTATAGTAAAGTAGCAGTAGCAGTAAACTGCACAAGAATATGTTTCATGTCAGTGGAAGAAGAAAAGCTAGTAGATGAATTCGATTCCTTTTTAGATGAATCTTCTATGGATCAGCAGGTTTATTCAGAGTTACTTAAAAAGCAGTTAACATTTCATTAGCAACAAACTGTGATCTGTGTCAGCAGTAAAGCACTGTTCAGTCATTTATTTTAGAATGAGCAGTCACTGCAGGGAGAAATAAAATTATTAAACGTCTCACAAGCAAATAAATAGTAAGACAAAGCCAAGGATTTTCTTTCTCATTCTAAATATTAAGCTTTCCTCCTGGGAGTAGTTATTAATAGAGAGTGATTTTTTTTTTTTTTTCTGGTGTTTGCTATATGCAGGATGAGTCAGGAGTTTCGATTTCTTCTGATGAAAAAAAGTTCATGTTCAGATTTTGCTGCTGCCGTGTTATTTTTTTCAAGCAGGAACATTGTTGGTTCAGCATTATGTCCTCTTCTAACCTGGCTTTGGTCCCAAAGAGCTGTCTTAAAACAATAACTTTCCTTGCAGCTAGCAGCAGAAATGTACATGGCCTCACATCCCAATGGGCTCTTTCTGATCATGATTACTTTCTGTGCTTAAAGCAGTCTTTATCTCTCAGTTCTCTGCACTCACAAAATCTGCACTGACATAGGAGTTAATATTAGGCTCTTACTATTTTCAAAGGGTAAGTCTGACACTCTAAAACCTTTTTATATCTAGTGAGATCAGGTGTAAAATAGTCTTAGAGTGTCACTGATATGATGGCTAGTCAGACATGAGTAGAACAAGCAATCTTGACATCTTTCTGGGCAGTAAAACCTACTCAAAGCTGAGCTGCTAATGGCAGGCATCCTAAAAACATTTGCATGTTATCCTTCTGTCATTCTCCTATGTGGTATTCTGCCAAATAAAGCTCAGCCAAACATCAAACAATTAGAAGTTTGATTGCTTTTGTGTTGTTTATAAGACAGTGCTCTAACTGTACAATGTTGCAAATCCCTTGGGCAGATTGTCCCCACTCCATGTCACATAAAAAAGGAGCTCAAGTTGCAAAAGCTGCAAGGTATTTCAGTAATAGATTCTCAAAGTAACCAGTTCTACATTACACAATAACATTGCTTAATAAGGTTTAAATTCTTCTGAAAGATGAATCATTACAGACAGACTTGAAGAGACAAAGGAGAAAGAAATAGAAATAAATGAGTGATGACTAAACTAGTTCTTGTAAGCCAGTCACAAGTAGATGCACAGCTGACTCGTGTGTCATGTAAGACTATGATTAAGACATCAGCTTTGTGTCATATTGACTTTGAAAAAGTTCTTTTATTTTGTGATTTAGATGTTTATATATAGTTGTATATCTCAAAATGCATTAATAGGGTCAGTACAAGCAATTTTAGATCATTGATCAAAATTAGCAATTAGAAATGAAGAGATATTATTTACAGTAATAACCAGTATCCCCTCATTTCCCAGAGATTCTGCTGTAACTGCACAAATTAATGTGAAGGGAGATACTCTTTTTCTCATTCTTTTCAGAAGAAGTTATCCTGAAGGGTCCTATAATGTGGAGAAATAGAGTTGATTTTTTTTCTCTTTCAATTTCTGTTAGTGGCTGCTCTGGTGTGGCATGAGGGCATGGAAAACAGTGAGGGCTTCTTAAAAAGCCATAACCTTGAGGCTGTGTTCATTCTCTCTTGTTTCTTTGTAAGAGGATTATGATAATAAATAGTAATTTAGAATTAATTCTAAGGTAAATCGCTTGTATTTCATTCTTTTTTAGGCCTGATCTCTAACTGCAACAATTGTCTTTAAACCTATCTCCAATAGTTAAACTGCTCCATAGGTTATATTTTTAAGGTGTGGGGTGATGGCGAGAAGCTTGACCAGCTGTTCTGAAGCTCAGACTTAATGGTGGATACAAAAGCTTTGGAGTGAATTCTCCAAGTTTAAATAACTTGCAGATTTTTATTTATTTTATTTATTTAAATAAATTTTAATTTTGTTTTTTCTTGTATCGGTTCTTTCCTTCCACGACTTGAAACAGCAGGGTTTTCAACATGACTCAGTAATTCTAGTAAAAAGGTGGGAGCAAGTAATGAATAAAACTGATCATTCTGGAAATCTTCCAGTGCTGCTGCTTAGAAACTGTTTTTTAAGAGACAGAATTAGCCTTTGCATTTTAAAAAATGCAGTCCCATCACTGATGGAAGTGCAAAGCATCAAGCCAAGAAGTAAAAAAGAACATAGTTTTAATAGACAGCTTATATAGTCACTGTGATCCATAAATGCACATGGATAATACATAAAACGTTGTGGTTGTTACAACTACACACATACAATGGCCTTCATTTAAATCACCTTTTCAAGTATGTTCTTAAAATCAGAAGGCACTTTTTAAATTCTGTTTGAACTCTAGAAAAATCCAACGCATTTTTATTATTAGGTACAATGTCATGATGGTATATCTTGCATAACTCTTGAGCAACCTTGTATACCTTGACAATAAAACATGATCTTGTCTAGAAAGCATAGATTATGCTTCCCTTTCAAGATAGATAATATACTTAAACTGCACCTTTGGAAATGCCCCTCTGATGCTATCTTACTCCATAATATTTGCCTTTGGATTTGTTTTAAAGTTTGAGTGTATGACAGAATTTGAAAAACTACTACATGTAGCAGTGAGTGCAGGCAAGAAAATTGAGAAATAAAATTTCTGGAGCAAGCACCATTTAATTGCTAAATGATTCATCTATATGCCACCTGCTAAAGCAAAGGTTTTTTAAAAGTGAAAAAAAGGAAAACAAAGTTTTTACAAAGAAAAGTTAGCACTGAAATATTTCCTGAAAACCAATAATCAGTTGTGAAAGCACTGCAATTTTCTGTTCCATAAATTCTGGCTTCTTAGAGTGAGAGAAATACTTGCTTCATTTATATATATAGATAAAGCCTTTGTATGAAATCTAGCTGTGGTCCTAGCTGCATTTAAGATAAATATGGCAACAGCTTCTTAATGTCTTTTAGATATATAGCAGATACCACTATCGACAATATCTTTCTTCTGTTCTGTACTCCATTTTAAGGCAGACTTTATTCTTATTTCAGCTTACCTGGTTTCTGATCAAAATGAGGCACATCATATTTAAAGTGAGATGTTAAACAGCGCGATTGCTGTTTTATACACTCCCAAGATTTTCTGTAATAGCTTCTCTAAAATGTGTAATATAAACAAAATCCTCAAGCTCATAGTGGTAAAATAGTTTTATTGGCGCTCATTTACACTGACCTACACAGGTTGTTCTCAGGCTCCCCATTCCTGAGCAATGATGTTAATTCTGCATTTGTGCCAAGAAAGCATTTAATCTATGCCAAGCCTTTTTTTTTTTTTTAGAACATTCTGCAACTCAAATAAAGGCATAAACACAATTTACATTCTATTAGTAAAATCAGAAAAAACAATCTCAATGAAGAAAGAAGGCAGGAGTTACCCATATCTGCATAGATCTAATTTTCCACGTTACATCAAGAGCCAAAAAAGCCTGAATACCCATTTAAATTCACCTATGGATGGGAAGATCGCAAATGGAAACACAATATGAATGGCACCTCTCGTTTGTTTATTTTTGAAAAATCCCTAAAATCTGTCTTCACTCCTCACTGACTTTTCATAGCCTTCTATATTTCAATACTCTAAAGTACTCTCTAAAATTTACTCAACACAAAAATACTGAGGAAGGACATTTTCTTATAATTTTATGTTATGTATAATTATCTAAGATTTTGAAATGTTATGGGATAAATAAATCGGTATTTTCATGTTGGACGGAGTAAATGTCAATTACTGAAATTTCCCAAAACAAGAAATCTGAAAAGGCATTCTAGCTCTGCCCATATGACATATAAACATTTCACCTTAGCAAAAAACTGAAAACCTTGGGTAAGGATCTTATCGTGTAAGAGATCAGGGACTGTTTTTTTCTTGTTTGGTTTGCATGGGTGTTATATATTGAACATCACACAGAACATTCATTAAGGCTTCCTGTTACTGTCTTACTAAACTACTGTCCCTTAGAAAGTTAAGCATTAGTTTGAATTGCCCAATTTTCAAGTATATTTTCTGAAAGTTTTTGCTCATTAGAACTTAGTGACATCTGTATGATATACATAAACCAAAAATCCCTCATGGAAAAAAAAAGAATATTACTAGAGCTCAGTCACTCTGATTCTTTCATTAAGAGCATGCATATCATATCATATCTGCATATCATATCTGCTTAGCAAAAAACATCCAAAACAATAAAACAAACACACCAACCCCAACAAACATACCCTATTTTTATTTGAAGAATTCATTTGATGAAAGTGTCCTCCCCCAGCAAAAAAGAAAACCTAATCACTTCCTCTGTTTTGTCCTCAGGACCAAAGGTGCCCCCTTGATTGATGAGGATACTCCAGTCCTTATAAGTTTCAGATTTTCACGTAAGAAATTGCGCTGTCGAACTGTGGCTGATCTTATGTAAGTGCTAGCAGAAATAACTTTTGCTGGCCTTGTAGGTGGTACAGTCTGTGGAGGAAGTCCATTGATTTCATATGTCCACTGCATTGATTGTGTCTGAAAATAATGAAGAGAGACATACAAAAAAAACCAACACCATCAAACAACCAAAAGCAAACAGTGATGAACTATGTTGAAAATTTGACAGTGATTTATCATGCTACGTTGATTTAAAAATATATTTATCCTTTTCCATGTAAGATATTGGATTAACACAGAATGAGAATTGCACCCCTGGAACACAGAGAACTGAATTCAAGACCAAACATAACAAGGATGAGGAATTAACTTCCTGGCTTATATAAAATCCTTTTTTATTTAGTAAACCCCATAGCTCTGTATGTTGAAAAAAGGTGATTATTCCAAAATACAATATAAACACCTCAGGTTTTTATAGGATTTAATTGCAGCTCCAGTACTGGTGATAATGACATTACGCAATGGTGGAAATTTTGCATTAAAACAATGGTCAAAAATAAGAGAAAAAAAAGTCCGAGTACGCACAAAAGAATTTCAACTTCATGTTGAAATCTCTAGCTTGAAGAATATTTATGTGAACTAAAAATGACACTTTTCATTTGCTTTCTGTTTATAACTGGTCTCTAGGAATGGAGCATATGTTTCCCTGTCATATCTTGTAATGCTCAAGTACATGAATCTTACTGAGTATGTGATTCTTATTTTACACTTCCCTTCTACCTATACTTGAGTAGTATTATTTCTATGCATATGAAGGCTGCCTATCTCTCGTGTTTAATTTGTGTCCTGAAGCAGAATTTTGGTTGCTAAAGCCTAATCTGTAACTATTGCATGTCTTTTGGTCATTTTTCTTTCAAAATGTATCACTCCAATTCTTGAAAGCAGGTCTCTATTCCAAACCACAAGCATTTTCCTGTCATTACCACTAGGAAAAGATCTGTTCATGTTTTGTTTTGCTTTGAGTTGGGATTTTTTTGTCTCTTTTTCTTTGAAAAACCCCATCACCGTGAACAAACAACAGAAATATTAGAAATCCCAAAGATTTCAAATGTGTCATTACATCCAGTGTTGTACTATGCAAAAAAGACAAACCATTGCACATCCACTTTAGGTATGCACTGTCATCTATTCCTTCACACTCACCAAATGGAAATTCCAGGTTTTATGTTTGGGGCTTTTTTAGCTTCCAAAGCAAAACTTGGACGAACGAATAGGTAAAAAACATGGCATGATGTTTAAATATATTCACACAAGTTTTATACATAACATAGAATGTAGTACATGTACATAGTATATACATACATAATACACAGAACACACCAGAATCTATGCCTTTGCAGCCTCAAAGCACTGGAGTCATGTTAAATAAGCGATATTTCCAAATTCATAAGATCTGCCTTTCCACATTTGGCACAGCACTGCAATCATACAGCCATGCTGCTTGTGATCCTAGAGCTGGTTTGTTACTGCTAGGCTTTTGCATCATGCTGTGTTGAACTTCAGAGACACTGATCACCTTTCTCTCCTAGTTCAAGTCATAAAGACGTACCATTACAACAACAGTTGTCATTTATGTAATTAATTTTCCATTTAAAACTAACTGAATCCTTAGAACGATCATTTATAGGTATGACCATTACACCTAACATCAGTGACATTTTTCATCCAAGGAAACAAAAGGTCAGAAAGGCTGTGTATATTCTCAAATCAATCTGGAAATCAGTATAACAGTCTGCCTCAAAGCTCATGTGTTTTTCCCTCAAGCATTTACTTAACAGACCAGCTTATGACATGACTGGTATTGTGGCTCATTTGCTCATTCCAGTTTCAGAGCTCTGCTTCTGCTTTGCTGCTGGGCATGTCAGTACACCAAACAGAATTAGCTTATAGAGAGAAGCAAAATAGCTGTATAAATTGTGACAAATTTTCACACAGCATAAATGTTTTCAACTATCTCCAAAGCATACTTTGTGTATTTGTCTAGTTATGAATTGCATTCTGTCAATTAATTATGGTTGAGATAAAGCACTATAAAAGTAATAGGGAAGAGCAGTCAACCATCTCCTTCTTGAACGTTCTCTGCAGTCATCCCATAATTATAACAACACACAGAAGTAAACAAAATGGATGTTAAAGTGTATCTCTCACTTTTTAAATTTCTGTTCAATATTAGTTTTGTATTTGCCACTGAAAAAGTTTGAGTTGATGTTTACTTTTGTTATCTTTCATATGCACCTTCCTTCTGTTCTAGATGTTACTCTATTAATGCTAAAGTATATTTAATGGATAGTGTTGCAAGCAGTTTTGCATTCATGTTGCAGCTATTTAATAGGAAGAAGTTTCAGTTTATCAAACTGTAAACCTTTGGCATAGGCTTTATGCTCTGATATGTACTTATACAGCACTTATACTGTATTACATATAGACTGCATACACTTAAGCTCTTAAATGTCATCACGATACAAATCTCAGTGGTGCTTCTTGTTAGACAATTGGCTTTAACTAGTATTTTGGTAACTGAATATATACTTTTCTGTGGTAATATTGAAAGACTGTTGAAAGGTGAGATTTTTGCTATATGTTTTAAAGAAATGGTTTTTTTTAACTTCTACTTTAAAATTGGCAGTACTGATTTTACGTAGTGTCTTCTGAATGACTTGCCTTATTCAAATAAGGTTAGCAGGCGTAAGATCTTAATAGATATTTCACCATGCATACATAATTTTCTGAACATTCATTACTATTCTGCTAAAATAAAAATCTAATTTAAATTGAATATTATTCTTGTGTAAAACAAGCAGATTAAATAATCTTTTATTTAATACTGTGAAATGATCTAGTAACTCTACTGACTGTATAGCCAAAATCCAGCAAAAGCAGGTGTGACACAGATCAACATCCATATCTTATGTCCAAAATAAAGCTGTCATTTAAGAAAAGTAAATTGCTCTACAAAGTTAGCTAATTATTTTATTAACTTCAGTAAAAAATGAAATGTTTTATCTCTCTTTAGTATGTCAGATAAATAATTTAGTTTAAAGAAAATTTAACCTCAGGGTCATAGTCCCTGTGTGCAAGTCTTATTGATCACTTTAAGGTCAGAGAAAAGGTCTGACAGGTGTTTCAGCTAATGGTTGAAATGATCAAGTGACTAAAAGTAACTTCTGTTCATGAAATCTATACATATTGTAACTTTACTGTCTATAATGCTAGTAATTATTTGGAATGGAATTTAAACAACAGTGATGGACTATGCCACCTCTCAACTTTAATATCAGCCTCAGAAAATCAATATAGACTTCTGAATAGTAATAACCTGCTAACTTTTTGCCTGCTATACAAATATCCTAGATTGTATGCTCTGTGGAAAAAAAAAAAAAAAAAGGCTTGACTTGCTGAAAAAAAAACACCCATTCTGTTACTGCTGTAGCCAGCATCAGTAAAGGAACTTTAGTGGTCCACCTATTGTAAATCATTTGCTATCATCCAAAACAGATGAAGAGAGTAATTTCCTGAAAGACTTAGTTTAGTTAATTTCCTGCTAATGTGTACGTGTTATATAAATAGAAAGGAGTTACTATATCTATCAACTTATGTTAGTGCTTCGTTTAGCATTAGAACAACTTAGAATTTAGTAATTTCAAGACAATCTAATTCAATGATTTTTAGAAAATCTTAGACATCCAAAAAATGTCTTTTTTACTGTTTTCAAATGCTACTGAAGCCATAAATATTTCCCTCGTGATAAGGCTGTTCAGCTTAACTACAATCATTGTTCCAAACAATATGAAAACTGTAGCAAAAGCAAGTTTGTCTTCCAAGTTCAAAAACCATGCAATTGCCTTGAAATTGCTGCTTTGGGTTTCCAGGTTGAGCATATTTCAGCAAATGAAAAGATGGATCAAGTTTTAATTTTTCTGAAGTGGTGGAGAGGAGAGAGAGACTTCAAAGTGTCATGCTTATGTATGACTATATAATTATGACAGAATATTTAACTTCCAAGCTGTATTTAATTGCCTAAGAAGGCAGTTTTATTCAACATCTTCATCAATGGCCTCATTAATACTTACAAGTATTTAAAGGGTGTATGTCAAGAGGATGGGGCAAGACTTTTTTCTGTAGTGTCAAGTGGTAGGACTAGGGGTAGTGGACAAAAGCTGGAACACGAAACGTTCCACTTAAACATAAGGAAAAATTTCTTTGCTGTTAGGATGAGGGAGCCCTGGCACAGGCTGCCCTAGGTGGTTGCGGAGAGTCTCCTCTGGAAGTTTTCAGAACCTGCCTGGATGTGTTCCTGAGTGACTTCATTTAGGCAGATCTGCTTGAGCAGGGGGGGTTGGACTAGATGATCTTTAGAGGTCCCTTCCAACCCCTATCAGTCTGTGATTCTATGACTGTATGGGTCAAAATTTCCCAAATCAGAGGAATTCTTCCCATGTAGTAACAGTCTAAGGATGAATGTATTAGATCTACTACAATCTACACAATTTGCTAGGATAGAAATATAAAGAGGAATCTCTGTTAAGAAGATATATCTAAAATAAACATAGATATATAAGAATTCCAGGCTGCCTGCAATGCATCTCTTGTCTTATTTCACAAGCAACTTAGGAAGACCAGATCACAGTCTGAATGTCCTTGACAGTCTGAAGGAGCATTTCCTGTTGAAGTAAATGACTTCCTCAAAATTCCTGATTACTATAATCTAACTGAAGAGTGAAGACAAGTTGGAGTAATGGCATTTGCCAAGCTAAAACTTTCTGAAAAATATTTTTAGGAATTCAAAACCAAGATGAATGTGTCCACTTATTACTAAATATCACAAGTTATTCAGGTAATGCAGCTTTATGGCTGAATGAATAATGTACAGAAAGTAATTTCTTCAGCAAATACTGGTCATTCAACTCATTCTAAGAGATGTCTCATTATTCATAGGATTAATTTGCAGAACACAGATCATCCATGGGTATTCACTGTGGGCTGTAAGTACTACTGAGTTACATGCTAACTAACTGCCAGAGAAATCTATATTTAGGAGAGTGTTAAATATTGGGAGAGAGTATCAGGATTTTTAAGGTAAACATATTACAATTAATTTCTAAACAGTGTTAACTCAGACACCTCCAAATAAGTTAAAACAAGAAATTACAGATAATGCATCCAATATTCCATGACACTTAAGTTGTACTGCAGTGATGACAAGCAAAAAAGATCAATTGTGATCAATGGACACAGAATGAAACTCGTAGAATCATAGAATGGTTTCAGTTGGAAGGAATCTTAAATACCACCTAGTCCACTCCCCCTGCCATGGAAAGAGACCAAGTTGCTTAAAGCCCTATCCAACCCAGCCTTGAATACTTCCAAGGATGGGGCATCCACAGACTCTCTGGGCAGCCTGTTCCAGACCCTCACCACCCTCACAGTAAAGAACTTCCTTACATCTAATCTAAATCTCCACTCTTTTAGTTCAAAGCTAACACCTCTTTGCCTATCACCACATACCCTTGTAAAAAGACTTTCTCCAGCTTTCTTGCACAAAGGGAAGAGCAAAGCCAAGAAATCTCATAGATCAAAATAAAGGTGGTTTAACAAGTGAATGAAAGAGGAAAAAAACCCCTAACCAAACAAAAGTTACAAAAAAATTATACAAGGGCAGTCACTCAGCATCTCCCACAGGCAGAACAACACCCAGCCAGGCTCTGAGCAATTGCTAATGAGGAAGATGACTAACGATCATTTTCTTAGATGAATATTTCCAGATAGAATTAAAGATGGCTTAATTGACCTCTGCAATTCAAATATTAGATGTTTCACAGCATTGCTTAGATGTATTACAATCAGTATCGACATTTTCTCAGAACTGATGATGATCTGAATACCCACATACAGCGATGGTTCCAATATTATTATCATATTTTGGCATCATGTGAATTAAACTCCCAATAAGCAAAGTAACCATTCCTCACATTTGTGATTTGTCACTCAAAATCTAATGTTGCTAATTATAGGATGTGCTACATTCACTGCCTGTAATGAACTTTCTTCATCTCTGCTTTTAATCATAAAAATCAACCAGTGGCAAAGGATACAGGGGATATCTTATTTAATGTGAAACCATTTCAGTTGTCCTATTAACATTTTTCTTTGCTCATCTGCAGGAATTAACAATTCTACCAGAAACAATGCATAATGTATTTTCACCAAGCTACTGAATATGTAATAGTACCATTTGCTGTTAAGATATGCAAGTTTGCACAGGCAAGCTTAGAGAAGCCACATGTGGGTACTATGGCTTGTACAATGCATCATTTATTTCCAGAACAGCTTGACTAATGGTTTTGATATGCTATCTTCCATAGGCTAAGTTAGTGATTATTCAGTAATAAAGGTGCACAGGCTTGATTTCTGGAGGGCTTGATAATGTTACCTGCACTCTGGTTTACTCTGACTTCTATTTTATCATATAAGACTTATTTTGTGTGCCTTCTGCTTTAGAATACCTCTGAAGTCTCACCCATGAATTACAAAGCGATTGCTCAAGTCTGTAGCTGAAATCAGCACAGTGCAAGTAAATTAACTGTAACCCACTTGAATATGCCCTTTTCCAAGGATTCAGCAGCCTCTCGGCTGGTCCATCTTGTGCCTGACAGTGATTCCTCCCCCAGCAAGCTGTCGCAGAGCATTGCGCTGCCCCAGCTGCATCTTGCTGTCCCTAAGATCTGTTGGTTTTCTGTGCAGCTTTATCAGCACATCACAGGCTAGCCCTGGGATATCAGTGTGGCTGAGGAACATTTTTTTTTCCCTGACAGCGTTTTAAGGCTTATGTAAGGAGCATGTACTCTTCACTAATTTGTCATTACTGGCAAACCTTTTTTCTTTTCAGAAATGTGCTGTTTATGAAGGCTATCACAAATGTCAAAGTTTGATTATGGAATAATACCCATTTTAAAATGCTCCTCAGGCATCGTGTCACTTTCATACTTGTAGCTAGACTACATCATGATGTTCTCTTTCTGTTTTGAAATGTAGTTGATCAAGAACAGAAGTTTTAATGATGGTTAAAGAACATTTAATTGCTTCAGCAAAGTAATTAAGGTTTTATGTCATCAGTAAAATCTACTGTAAGTATTCATGAATACTGAAGCCTTAAAGAATCCACAAAATATCCTGTGAAGTATCTAATTTATGTGCAGATTATATAAATGAAAGATATGTTATGTATATGCTTTCAGTTAATAAGAAGCATACACTAAATTGTGGTAAAGACGAATTGTAATCTCTTAACACTAATTATTTCCTCAGGACTCAGTTCTCAGCAGGGCAACTAAACAAAAAAAAAAAGGCATGTATAATGTTTGGGTTTAATGTTTACAACTAATGAGGAAAAGATGACCGTAAGATGATTCTCCATAATGCCAACCTCCCATTTTACTGTACAACACAATTGTAATGACTAACATAAACCAAAGAACTTACCCTGTCATCTCTACTACATTACAGACTAATTATCGCTGTTCATTGAAGCACACAAAAATGACAGTTCTGATACTCACTATTCATATAATTTAATAATAAGAATACATTAGTTTTAGGACTGTGACATAACCCTTAGAAATGTACAGGAAGTTTTACAGCAAGAGTACTGTAGTCCTTTACCAAAACAGCATCAGGAGAGAGACAACACTGTAAAAGAAAATAAATTGCCTCACTGTTTCTAAAAATAGTCCAAATGACTGGAAAGGATATGTGCAAGAGAGGTTCTTCAGTGTTACATCCAACATTAATTGTGTTTCAACACCTCTGTTGTTATTCCACAAACAAGAGTGATTTAATACTGTTTTTGTCATCTAACTAAATCTACCTTTTTCAGGTCACAAATGAAAATTATTTCAACTAACAGGAAAGGTGGAAGTGAGTATCCAGTATTCTCAACATGCCATCGAGTCTTATTTCAGGTCAATGTTGAGAGCACAGCAGCAGAATTACATGCAGTCACAGAGGCTCTGACTTACATTAGAAGTACAGGGGAAAAAAGCTTATATGGGAAGGAAAGGGAGAAATCTGATGTACACAAAAGGACTATCAATAAGAGCAAAGAGAACAAAGCCTCATAAAAATGTTACTGAAACAACTTCACACTTCAGTGAGATAGTCAGTAAGAATGTTAGACATATTTCTAGCATACCATTATGGTGTAATGTTGGACCAAATTGCACTTATGAACATTAAGCATCCTCAATATGTTTTTGAACATACAGGAAAAAGATGTGAAGTGATATGTACATGTAATATGTAAGAGTGACTTCCTACTCTCATTCACAGTACCAAAGGTGGACATGTAAAGATCTATGTGCCTAGATCATAACCACAGACCACGGTGTGAGTAGATAGAGGCTAAAAATCTAATTGCTCAAAGCACATTTGTACTGATAAATTCCTAAAAGGACATTTTAGATTACCAAATAAATACTTAGAAGCTAATACTAATCTTTGACCATCAAGTTTGTCCAATTTCAGACAAATTTATTATGGTAAAACTCTTCATTAATGATGGAAGACAAGCCAAAGCCAAACATGGCTAATGTACTTACATGTCATGTCTAAAAACCAGAATTACATTAGAAGTTTCTGAGTTCTGTGGATGTGTCACATAGTGTTAAATAAATATAGAAAAAAACAGAACTAATTCAGTCAATTACTTTCTTTTTCAAATGGAAGAGTGATAAGCATCCCTGCTGTTTATGTAAAGACTAAATTAATCAAGTGTCTAATATGATAAAAGAAAACGAGTAAGAGGGATTAAAGGGCTTTCTTTCTTTTTCCTAGGATTTGAATTTCTTATTCACTATTGTACAAATTGTCACTTAGAGAGATAAAATAACATAGTAATTTGCTATGCATCTTTTTATCAAGTTTGTTTTGAACACCCCAATTTTGAAATCAATATTGCTGTTTTATTTCTAATATAGTAGGTTGAAGACATTGTCACCATGCAGTGCTGAGATTTAAAGTACAAACCAGGATTTGTAGAGAGTTTGGGGAGTTTGCTGCTACTGTATGTTTTTGACAGTTTCTTTTTAAAGAATTACTTAAAAATTAACTCCTGCAGTAATAAGAACATTTTTACTACTGAAAGAATAAATATATATCTTCATATATTTCCTGACCTTCAGACTTAGAGAAGGAAGCTGTATGGATACATTTTTTTCCCCTTTCTTTTGAAGCATATTTCTAAAAAGTTATGGTGGCTTTGTGTCCTGAAATTCTGCCTTTTACAGTTTAGTATCAAGCTTCTAGTATCTTTGATCCTAGGAGGTATAATACATGTAAAATCAATAACCTAGACCTCACATATTCGATTAGCCGTATATTCTCCACCAGCTCTTAACATGATTATTTTGATTCTCTGTGAAAAGCCATTCTATGTTGTTCTTTACGGAGTTGGTGCAAAACTATAAAGATAAGTATCTGTCTCTGGAAATGATGGCAAAGGGATAATATAGAAATTAAAATATAGCATTTTTTTCCAGCTTGCCACAAGTTAATTTTCAAAATTTAGTTTTATTCTTGTCCATTATAAAGAGTAGCAAAATAATCCCAGTACATACATTTGTGTGTTTCAATGTTGCTTATTTTTGTATAGGATTTCTTTTTTACCTTCCCGTCCTGAAGCTACATTTGTGTATGGCATTCAGGAAAGCTTACCTGAATCACCAGTGTTGCTGTGTGCTTCTTGCTGTACATTCTTGGCTTGAACCCCACTGTTATATTAGTTCCCACAGTGTCTATAGGAAGAAGTTCTCCAGCTTGTGGCAGCACAAGGAAATCGGGATCGCTGCCTGCCAGGAAGTGGGCAGTGAAGGGCTCTGGGTACCTATGGAAAAGCACAGGAGGCTGAGTGCCTTTTACATTATCTCAACACAATTTATCTGCAATCTAACATTTAGGCCACCATACGGCATGACTCAGGAAACTTGGCAGCCCATGGAATGCCTGTAGAATATTAATAGCATTACTATTTATGGAATAAATATTCTGTAGGAATTCTTTACTTTTTTTAACAAATATTTATAATTCTTAGATACAGGGATCTGCATACTGGTCTTCCCTTTCAAATATACTTACATGCTATTATAAATGTTATAATAACCACAAAATAATAATAGCATTTGCAACTAGAGAGAAAAGATTTATCTGACTGAAAATATATAACAATGATGATTGAAATAAATTCCATGTCAGAGTGAAAATCCACTTTTCCAATTAAAAGCCCTTCACTTTTCCAATCATTAATCAAATAAAACTGACAAGCCACATATTTTATTGAGTTTTATGAATAAAACTGAATTTGCAATCTGGTGGAATGTTACCAGATTCAGAGGGAGTTCTGAAATTCTTGAACATATGGAAAATAATAATTTCCCATAACTATTTTACAAGTTTTTCATATCTCATAAAATTTAAGATATTGTAATAATAATAATATTAATAATAATAATCCCTACTGATACTATTGTATATCTTATCTCAAAGAATTTCTGTCACAAGTACTTCAGATCTTGTCTAATTGCTAATTTCGTGGCAGTACTGTTGAATGAAAGAAGTAATCTTATTCTTGCTAAAGACAGTGGTTGAGGACTACAAAGAAATCTTAGGCCAAACTAAAACCCTGTCTATCAGAGCTCCTCTGGGACTCCTTGCCATAAATTTCTCAGTATGAAAAGGACATGCTTTTTTTGTATTTTCCAGTGAGGCCATTCTCCTTTTAATCTTTGTATGTGTTTCTGAGGACAACTCTATCACTATCTGGACAGAAAGTGAACAAAAGAAATCGAAACTAGAAATATAATGAGATGGTCCAAAAATAACCCACAACACACTGCCACATTACAGCAGGGCATGCTTAGAGGGAACACATTTTCAGTTGATAAAACCTGAAGAATGAAAACCAAACAGCACCTCAAAGAAAAGCTGTTCAAATCTGTTTATTCATGGATCATAGCATCAGAAATAACACTGCTTTTCAAAGAAAATGCTCACAAAGAAGGGCAATTTAATATTTTATGACAATTCATATCTCTATGGAAATGTCTCACATTTCCTGGGAAAATGCTATTCCATGGGTGGTATGCTAGGTCCATGTCATATTGTTTAAAAATAGCTCTCCTTTGAAACATGTTTTCACAGGTTTTCTTAAATTCAAAATGCTCTCATGGAAAAAAAAAAAGGTCACACTGTAAGTTTGTAGAAACAAATAGCAAGAGTGAAGCAAATGGAAACAAAAAAGCTTCTGTCTCTTAAAAAAAATAAACTAACTGATATTTAGCAGTCCCATTGGATTTGGGTACATTAGCAGATTTAACCTAGTTAGGTGACAGCAAGGTGGGAACAACTCCTGAGTGCCTGAAATTACATGTAAAGTCTTGTGACATCAAACTTATGCTGACAACCACTTTTCAGGGTGTCCAAAATTGTGCAGCTGAGTTTATAGCCCTGGGCCATAAGCACTAATCCTGTCACAGCCTGAGTTACCATCTATGTGCCACCGAAGCCTTGGATTTTCACATCTGTACTTTGCACAAGGACTTCTCAGCTGTGAATGCCTAGTGCATACTTACTACACAAAAGGCATGCATAGGATGAAAAAGAAGTGATGTATCTTAAACTGAGTGTCAGAGTAGGACACTCACCAAAAATATGAGAGGAATACTCAAATCCTGATTTTGGAAAGAGAGACCTGAACACAGGTCTTCAATTTCAACATCAGTGCTCCATAGACTATATTTAGGAACATTTTAAGGCAGTGTTTTCTTTATCTCCGGTGTTCAGTCTGTTTTCTGGCAAGCAGTTAGCAGTACAAGAACTGGCAATTAAAAACTTACATACAAACAGAAACAGGAACCTTTCAGGAGCCTGTGCTGCTTATAAATCATGAATTTTTGGTTTTAAAAAATATCTAAAGATGACTTCTCAAGAGAAAATAAGTAGTCTTTTCACTGATGTTCACATCAGTGAGATGACCTGGCAGCCTGGCTAGTTTGCTAGCATAAATAAACTGCTTGTCACTCCATCTTCTATAGTACAGAGAAAGCTGAAAACAAAATTCCCAGAACAGCACCTGAATTTCAGATATTATTGTTTTCAGCATCTGTATATTTAGTGTGTAATTGAAAATTAATAATTATCTGGTTAAAAACTATTTTAAAATAATTCCTCTTTTTTGATTACCGCTTCAGTTAAAACAGCTCTGGAGTAATTGTTTGGCCTGTCGTTTCTCAGCCATGAAGTACAGTGATGATGCATTCTATATTATTTCAAGAAGGTTTTATTTTAATTCAAGGGTAGCAGATACTAACATATTCAGTAAAAATGAATGATGTGTTAGTTTTGAAAACACATATGAACCAGGCACAAATGAATTAGTAAATATAAGGGCAGAAGCCATATATATCAGAGAAAACTCATGTATCTTCTCAGCTGCCTATTCCAGAACTCCTGTCATAATCATTTGATATTGGTATCAAACGATAGCTCTACCCTTATTCAAATAACAAACAAGAGAAAATATTCATTTGAATGTAAATAATAACTGGACAATGAAATCATGGTAACCAGGAACAGTGGAAATTGAACTTGCATTCAATAGACATCAATACTGCTTTAATCTTGTTCTTAAATAGCGTTGTTCTTACATAGCAGTCTGTACTCATCAGTGTTCTCATGTTAGGCAATTTTCAAATCAGTTATTAACAAAGGAATAGCACTTTATGTCTTCAATTACAGTAAACTTTCAAATTTATATTCCCATAGAAATCTCACTGCAAAATTTCTAAAATACTCAGCAAATTAAATTATTAAATTATCTATTAAATTAAAGCTAAAAATAGATTTCATGTTTACTCCTCTCTTCCTGAAACTAGTGAAGCAGTAAATTATTCCTGTAGAAGTGTATTCATTTACAATACTCAGCATTTTGCAAATTATACATAAAAAACAATGGATAGTGCTTTCAATCAAATGTTAGGGTTTTTTTTCAATAGAAGAAGAGTAATCAAATGTCTTAATCTGTAAAATATTTAACTGTTTAAGCAAATACAGGATACAGTTTGAAAGTGTTGTAACGTTCCAAATTTTTTTAAAATATTGTTCATCATAACTAAACTTATTTGTCATTAGTTACCATTAGTAGTTAACATCTGTTGGATGACACATGAAGTTTCAGCTATTATGTACTGAAGTTCTTTTAAACATTAACTGTATGTAGTTGTCTATTAAATCCTATTATTAGTGATAGTTAGTAAGATTAAGATAATTTCTTTTCAACAACAATAACAAACAACAATGGAAAAAAAACTAGGAAATCGTAACTATCAGAATTAGTTAGGCTTCATGCCAAAACCAGCTCTGGTTTAATTAACCACTCTAAATCTTGAACTCTGTACATTTGAACATATTTAACTCTGGTTGTTACTCTACAACTCTGGAAAGGTTGTTTCAGATTTAAAAGACTTTAAAAAAAAGCAGAGAAATGAATGCCAAGGAACACTTTACCAAAAATAACATAATTTTTTTAATATGTGTACATATTGTAAAAACAAAAGAGGAATTATGGTTTTTATTTTCACAAAATGTTAAGATTTCTATCTCATTCCTGTTCTATCCAAGGTTACTATATTTTCAGACTGGTGAACTGACTTTTCCTCTTAAAAGTGGTTTGGGTAACATGGCTAGATGCAGTTCCTGGCTAATTGTATGTCATGTCAGTATTGTTTTGTTAGGAAGGATGATCATAACTTTTTGGTAGCTCTTATGTATATGTATAATGTCTGATATTTTCCACTAGTCTCCATTCAGATTCCAAAAAATGGAGCTCGGTCAACATTTGTTCTTTGCAGCTGCTACTATTTGGGAGATGCTAAGATAAAGTATTCTAATTACATCTTTAATGGTAGAATTTTGCATAACTGGCAACAAAGAGATTGGCATAGGAATCCAGGCCTGTAACATGCATAGTGACCTGTGAGAGAGGATGAGGAGAGGATGCATGAGATGAGAACTAATGAATGCATTTTCTTGCAGCATACATAATTCTGGTTTGTGAAAATTCAAATTAAATACAGCAGTAATTATAGTAAAACAAAAATAGTTTTTAAAGTTGTAACTAAACTTTTTTTGTTGTTTTCTTCCTTTTACAGAATCACAGAATCTCAAGGGTTGTAAGGGACCTCGAAAGATCATTTAGTTCAAACCCCCTACCAGAGCAGGACTACTTAGAGTAGGTCACACAGGAACTCATGAAGACGGGTTTTGAATGTCTCCAGAGAAGACGACTCAGCAACCCATCTAGGCAGCCTGTTCCAGTGCTCCCTCACTCTCACAGTAAGAAATTCTTCCTTAAGTCTGTGCTATGCAAAAAAAATCTCTGATGTTAACATAAACATTAGAGGTTTGTACCAGAGCCAATTACCTCAGTGGAATTGTTGCCAAGGATTTCAGATGCCTTTGAATTAAACCTACATTTATGACAGAAACTGAAAAAGGTCATCTGCAAATGTTAAAAAGTGGCAGATTTTTCATATTTACAAATGAAATCTGCTTATTTGACTCTAACCAATCTTAACACTGTTACAAGAAACCAGCAATACATACTTTTTGAGCTTCTAAAACTGAAAGTAAAGTACTGGACTATGGATATACAACTGTCTTGAGGACAGACGGTTTTAAAACACATATTTGAATTTTCTTTATACCACAAAACATTGCCTTCCCAATGGCATTATTTATTGAAGTAGATATTGGGCATTTCTCACTGGGGGTACGTGTGTGTCAATTTTAAACATATTTAAAGAAAGAGTGCATTACATATTTGCATGTACTTTCAGAGTTTTCATTATTGCAGATTGTCGTGAAGAGCATAGCAGCTACCTCCCATTTATTCATTGTTCATTGTTCCTGAAGCAATTATACCAAAGAATTATGAGTAAATTGGAAAATCAGGCATGTAATCTGAAATACTTCATAAACACTGAGGATTTTGCTAGGAAGGAGCGGAATTCAAGGGAGACTCACACAGAATCCACATTTGAGTTGCAGCAGCTGTACAGAAACAAAAGGAAAAATCATTGCCCTCATAGCTTTGTAGTGGTCACTAAAAGTCCTCTGTGGACCACTGAAGATCCTCAATCAACTTAGTATGTATATGAGAACCCTAATCTGTCTTTAATTAGATATTGAGCCTTTTGGGGGGTCTCTGGTTCTAAGATATTTCTTCTTGTATCACTCTGTGCCCTACTAGCCCCCAAAGATGTAGAAGTCTTAGAAGCGGTGCTGTGCAACCACTCCACTGTGTCTTTCAAGTGGGGAAGGGAGAAAAAGATACAACTGCAGAATCCCTTTCTAGCAGATTACTCAGAAATGTATGTTTCTCCCCCAGTTACCCTCACAGTAGCAGTGTCATGACGTACTATTCCAAATGAGAAAGGAGGCCTGAAAGTGTCTGTATCCAAGGTGAAAAAACTCCTCTTTAAGCACCAGAATTATTTCTCTAAGGGATTTT
Organism: Colius striatus; assembly: GCF_028858725.1. Taxonomy (NCBI): domain Eukaryota; kingdom Metazoa; phylum Chordata; class Aves; order Coliiformes; family Coliidae; genus Colius; species Colius striatus. Next base: position 86,418,030 of record NC_084759.1, read on the forward strand.
GCTGCTAAAGGTTTACTTAAGAAAAATTCCAAAGGGCTCATCATTTTTTTCGGGGAAGGTCTGTAGGATGACACTACATATCCTAATTGAAATTTTTAATCTATATTTTAATATTTCATGGTTTTATTTTTAATATAAGTCATTTGAGTTATTCAAGCATTAAATTATGTCTGTAATATATGAGTTTCTTGTAGAATTGTGTTTAAATGGCAGTGCTGGTTGGCCAAATGTTCTATAACAAAACTGCCACCACCAAAATATCTGCTGCAAATCAAAGATAAGATAAAGCAATATAAAACTTTAAAGGTAGTAGTTGGCACTATTTACAACATGGAGCTTATTCAGCACATGCAAGTACTAGATTTAGTATTTGTATGGGGAGAACCCATGTTACATAAAAGAAAGCTGGAATTTGTTTAAGGTGAAAAAAAGAATCTGTCTTCCATTGTTGCTCCTTCTTTATATAATTACAATGATTCAGGTTTTATAATACCTTTCTGGAGAACATTAGGTCTCTTCACTACTATCAAACACCTGCCAGGAGATTACAGTATTGTCAGAGCAATTGCTTCAGTTTTGTTCCTGAAACGGCCTGTTCTATTGAAGCTGTTAACTTGAACACTGTGATAGGAGCTTTTCTCAGAGTCCTCAGTAACTATCATCACCAGGAATCATCTAAAAGCTGGAACAACTAGTCATCTTAGATGCACAACTTTCAGGAATAAGCTCTTAAAAAAAATCTTGGAATCAGGACAATCCTTCTGGGGATCCTACAAAAACATATCTGTACAATGAAAGTTAAACATCAATCAGCACACCTGGCAGACTTTCAAGATATACAGTAAAAAAAAAAAGACAATTATAAAATAGATGGAAATTCTCAAACTTCCATGAGCTAATTCGATTGTAAGCATCATGGTTCTTTCAGGTTCTCTGTTTACTATTTCAAAAATTATCTATCAGCATGATAAAACTTATTCCTTGACTTTCTGCTATAGGCAAATGACACCATGGGTTTACTATAACATTATGAAATTCTGATAAAATAATGAAAAGTATGTAAAAATATATTAACAGAGATTTCTGAAAGACTTTGTAAAAAGAGAGTGATAAAACACCAAAGAATGACATTTCATCTAGTGAAAGGGCAGAATAGAAATTAATTCTTAATATGCTTATATAATAGATCAGGAACATCAGGAACATTTTTTAAAATGGCACTTTTAAAAATTTTTTGAAGCACAATGCATGTTTTTGGGGTTTTTTTCACCTGGTGTAAGTACAAAGTACTTTGAAAAAAATATATGAGTAAAAGCATTAAGGCTTAGATAGTGAGCCTTTAATACCATAACTTACCTGTCTTAGCATTGTATTATTCCTTTTAACACAAAAAAAGCATTTTACGGCAAAACTTTTTTTATAACATAAGCATTTCAATCTATTCTACAAATTTTCTCTTGAGTGGCTACAGCCTAGATGTAGATGTTTCTGTTTCCTACAGTAAGCTTCAAAATCACATTTATTACCCACAGAATGCACCTGAAAGCAATGATGTATTACTGAGACAGCTGCAGCTCATTTATGTTGCTGTTGCCCAAATCTTTCCTATTTAATGTATTTGTACCTTCAGAAAACTGCACAAATATTTTACCATAAGTATTTTTACCTTGTCTGACTTGTAAGCTTAAAGACAACTGTAGATTCTTTATTTAGGCCAACTGCTTCAATGTTGATGACATCATCCACTTCTGGCTGCATAGCAATGAATAGCATTGGAAACTTCCAAACACCTCCTGTAATGCACTGAACTACTAGAGTTGCTTCATTCCTTAAAATTTCAGATAAAAACATTCAGTACATAGAACATTATCAACATTATCAAACATAAAGTCAATAAATTAATGTCCAAAATAAGCCTAGAGTATGGAGAGCTATGCGGTATAAATGAAAATACAGATTGTATTGAATTGGAATGTATCCTTAATTTTATGTAGTATAGTATGCATCAGATGCACTTTAGAATGAAATGTAAACTAAATAGTACTTGATATTTATAGCAAAGTACAAGAAGGGGTATAATATAAAATCAAAATTATGGACATGGCCAAGAGATTTGATTGTTCTTCTGCTTATTCTCTGTTGAGTTAAACAAATTCAATTTGTTTTACTGATTATTCTTTATTCACTGTGGTGTTAGAGGAGAATGCGGTCCAGATCATATTAGCTGTTCACATCAGAATCAAATAGATCTGGTATAGCCCTATGTACTTCAGAAAAAATTCTGTATTTTTCTAAATAAATTCTAAAAAGACTCTGATCAGTCTTCAGACCACATAAGAAGAGAGTTGGTGCTCTAGATTCTGATGACAAAGAAACTAATTAATTGTAGTTACTGATCTCAAGAACATAATGATAAAAAAACCCAAATTTAAAAAAAACTTTAAGAAATGGACAGATTAAAACCCAGCTTTTTTAATCTCCCTTTTGACACAATGACACTGCATGATGTTGGTGGATAGTCTTTCCTAAAGGTTTATTATTTTTATTCATTTCAGTAACCTTCTAGATTACTAATAAAACAGTTCCCTCCTGCATCCTAAAAATACTCTTTGCAGGAGACCCATGCTATTCAGCAGTGACTGTTCTCTAATCTTCCTAGTAACGTTGAGCCTCTGAATTTACCTTGTACCTGCATCTTACCAAAGCTTCTTTCCAATCTTCTTCCCACACACATTTGACTGCTTCAACAGGAAGGCACAACTTCCCTCTCTCTAAGAGATTCTCCCTTTCACAGATTATTTTTTTTAAGAGATGGGATATGCTAGTATAAGTTAAAGTAAAACCATCACTTTTCACATCAGATCTATAAAAGAGGATAATATTTTCCTGTGGACCAGTGCTACTGAAGTACTAAAGACTACTTTCTAATTCAACCACCCTTCTAGCCAAAGAATATGTACATATATTCATTTAGGAAGTTTTTAAAGACTGATAGATTGTCTTGTCTGTACACTTTCCATGAGAACAATTAACTTTCCTTGGAAGTCTTTCAATAGTCCAATGTTTAGAGATAAATCTATGTAAACATAGACTAAGGCAGTCAATTGACAAAATCATGTAATGGGCACTAAAATAAATACTGTCAGCTTTCATAGCAAAGATATCACACTAAGAAGCAGAAAGTGAGAAAATCTAAAATACTACAGCTCTGAGGTGAAAAAAAAAAGAGAAATACTAATCAGGGAGGTGATTACATAGCTAAGAGAGACCAGATAGGACTTTATTGCATGTTCTGTTGGTAGTAAGGAACAGGAGCCTACCTCATTGGTTTGTTAGGTGCAAACACTACATTAAAGATCAGTGTTACAGTTCCAGATTCTGTATCCCATTCTCTTTGTAGCAGATGTATACCAATGAAAGACTCAAGCTGTGATTTAATTTCATTTGATTGATATTGCAATTCATATAGAAATTCCACTGCTGTAGAGAAACCTAAATGATACAAGAGAAAAAGATGAGTCTGTGTATACTAACATCACATAGCTGGCTGGGTAGTAGTTACAATTCTTTCATTAGTTAATAAAATGACAATAAGTAAAACTAGCAATTATCCAAACTTGAGTGGTTTGCTTCTAACTGCATAGCAAAATCTTCCAGTGTCATATGATAGTCTATACATTTTCCAGCAAAAAGGAAGCTGGAAAACTTACTTAGGAAATATAAACAATGACAGCAATATTGTTCTGGCTACCACTTCTACATTATGGTGATATATTTCTAGTTCAACAGCCAAATTAAAATTAAAATTGCAAGTACTATTTTTGAGTAATGCCGTTGGGACCACTTAAAAAAAAAAAAAAAAAGGACAGCAGTGTCATTGATGGCCATAAGCCTGAGAAATAGAATACAGAACAACAGCAACGATGTCACGAGCAGCCTCTTCTCTTACTCCCTGTAGCAGCTATGAAAAGGCCAAGTAGTAACAACATAGGACTAAACAGCTGAGCTCCTTGAATCTGCCATCTGTAATAAAGAAAACTGTGATATTCAGTATACAATAGCCATTTGTGCACAGAAGGGAACATTCATATGGGGAGACAGAATCTCAAGCTGCTAATTTGTTTAAAAGTTTTACATTTTATGGATGAAAAGACTTTTAACAAAATCACTAAATCTTACAGTATAATTCATTGTACTATGATCACATATCTCAGTGCAATGTGTTGTTCAGAACTCCTACATATGAATCTCCGTATATATAAGATTCTGGATTTCTTTATACAAAAAAGCCCAAGAGACAATGCATTATGAGATATTTGAACAAAAGGTTAATTTAGTGTTTTGCCAACCTGTATTGCTACTCAAATTTAAGTGAGCTTGGAGATGTCTATGTCTGTAGTCCTTTCTCCTTTTCTGAAACCTACAAATACTGTCTTCTTACTTCACTAACTAGCAAGTTTGAACTTTTGTTGCCAATATTTTTGAAACATTCAGGTTAACCATAAGAAATGTAGCAATTTATACTGAAATGTTTCTGAATCTTGGATACCTTCTCCAAGAGTCTGTGGATCCTTCACACAGATCTCTGCATAATTTACACTAGATTAAGAGTTACACAGACATAAGCAAAATGTTATTACCAACATAGGGGATTATTGGTCATAGTAGATATACACTGAGCACTAAATATACAGAACTTCCATCTGTTTATCAATTTATTATAAACATATTTTCTTACAATAAATGTACTTTGCTATAATGAAATTAAATATGAACATTATTCCTACAGTTTACAAAATTCCTAGGAACATCCTACGTTGTTTCATGCTTTGTGGTTTTTCTTCTTTCAAAATCTAATATTTATGTCATGCATTCAGGTTCCACACAGCTCATAGTAGTCCACGTAGACAAAAGCCAAAACATGAAGATTCCAACCCAAAAATTAACTTATTATCGGAGAGAAAAGATGACATCATTTGGAGCATTCATAGTGAGAAAATTGCCACTCTTGAGCAGATGTTTCTCTCAGCAGTTATATCACACAATGCTGCTCAGGAAAAGCTGATTTTATAGTTCAGATGCTAGAAAGAAAATGTGAATTGCATGCTGCTTTCAGTATCCAATGACATTTGTTTTTATTTTGACATATGTATATAGTACCTTTTAGTTAGAAACAATTAAATGCTTTTTTTTTTTTTTTTCCTGCTCCAGGCTGTTTTGTAACCTGTTCTATGCTCATATTTAGTTAAAATATTGCAATATTTACAACATTCAAGGAAAAATTCCACCTTCATAAATGCCAATATTTGAAAGCTTTGATATGCTGGTTTCTTAGCTGATTTTGATCTACACTGCTTCTCTAGTTTAGGAGTCTTCAAAAAATAAAAATGTACAGATTTTCATCACATCTACACTGCAGACTATTATATTATCATACTATGGCAAGCCTCTGTGAATGCGGTAATATTTTGATTCTAGACGACTCCATAATACACACGCTTCCTAAAAAAAATGGCAGCAGCTAGAGGCACAAAAAAGTTGTGAATCATTGCTAGAAACTTGTCCACAGGCCTCCAACTCGATTCTGTGCCACTGATCGTCACTCTCTGGGCTCTGTCATTCAGACAGCTCTCGATCCACCTCGCTGTCCACTCATCCAAGCCACACTGCTCAAGCTTTCTGATGAGGATGTTATGGGAGACAGTGTCAAAAGCTTTGCTGAAGCCAAGGTAGATGATATCCGCTGCTCTCCCCTCATCTAGCCAGCCAGTTATGCACTCGTAGAAGGATATCAGGTTGGTCAAACAGGATTTCACCTTGGTGAAGCCATGTTGACTCCCCCTGATAACCATCTTATCCTTCATAGGTTCAGTGATAACATTCAGGATGAGTTGTTCCATCACTTTTCCGGGATGGAGGTGAAGCTGACTGGCCTGTAGTTTCTTGGGTCGTCCTTCCTGCCCTTTGTCAAAACTGGAGTGACATTGGCCTTTCTCCAGTCCTCAGGCATGATTGTTCAAAAATGATGGAGAGAGGCTTAGCAATCACATCAGCCAGCTCCTTCAGCACTCTAGGATGCATCCCATCAGGTCCCATTGACATATGAGCCTTAAGCTTGGCCAGCAAGTCTTTAACCTCTTCCTCTTCCACTCAGGGCAAGTCATCTGTTGTTCTGGCCATCCTGTTATCCTTGCTGGACTGGGCTTCCCGAGGGCCAGCCTTGGCCATAAAGAGTGAAGCAAAGAAGGCATTCAGTACTTCAGCCTTTTCTGCATCCTCAGACACCAGGACACCCTCTGTGTTTAGCAGCGGGCCCACATTCCCCCTCGTCATCCTTCTGCTGCTGATGTACTTGAGAAATGCCTTATTACTGTCCTTAACTTCCCTGACTAAACTTAATTCTAGAAGGACTCTAGCCTTCCTAGTTGCACCCCTGCATGCCCTGGCAATGCTACTATACTCTTCCCAAGAAAAAAAAAATTCCTCAGATACCTTTCAAGAGGCACTATTTGTTTACTGATAGGCTACCAGATATCCTGCAGGTCATGAAGCAATAGCAAGGTGAGTTTTTCCGGTCTTTTTATGACAGTGTTAAAGGCTATACTTTCCTCTCTCCCAGATGTCCTCTCATCCTCAGAAGTATCCCAGCTTTTAGCTTTCTTTTTTATTGCTTGGTGGCTTACTGAAAATACATCACTCAAAGAGAATGGCTTTGTTTGACAATGCATCAATGACTGTAATTGCCAATTTCCTATAGATGGTTAAAAGGATACCAGTGATTTTGCTCTAATTCCTTTACTATATTCTTGTGTCCAAATAATTTTCCAGCTTTTTGTATTGTCATATACACTTAGTCACTTTCTCTTTTCAGCATTCATTCTTAACACTACTTTCTTTAGAAATCTTTCTTACTCCTTGTCTTCCAACAGTGTCAATACGTACTGTGTCAAGTAATTCTTCTCTGAAACAGAAAACACCCTTTTCCATATCTTTCGAACGCAATATTTCCACTCATGGAACTTTATCATTTGCCAGTTAAATTAGCATTTTACTACTGTATCAATGTGACCTTCCAAAGGAGAACAAATAGATTTAGCCTATCACTAGCCAAATCAGTTCTTTCACTGTTCCTTACCAGGGTTATATGCAAAACATAAACATAATTTGCTTTACTAAATAAGAGTAATTACACATTTAGAAATTCAAGCTCCTACATAATTATTTATTAAATTCTTCACATTCAGGAATATCATATTAAAATATCGTGGATCTAAGCATCACTTTGTAAATCCCTGTGTGTCTATGCAATTAATAGTGGCTTTTCTGCACTAATGGGAATACAATAAAGAAGTTTAAAATGCCTGTCCCAAGAGAAAATAAGTGTTTTGTGACTAGCTTTAACTTCTGTCTTGTAAAGTGGATGTAAAATTAGAACCATTTTACATTTATAAAAATAGGTTTTTCTGATCAGCCTTGATCAGTCTGAAACAATTTTGAGTGACAAGGAACACTTTGGCTGATTACTGTAGAAACCTGAATGTATTTTAAACTGCACTGAGATGCGGCTTTTACTCAGCAAGGCCAGTTTCAGCTTTTTAGTGGCTCACAAAGTAGTGATTAACATCAATGTTTAAAATATTCCTATATCCAGTACCTGTTATTTGCCCTTTGAAATTCTGTAGAGCTGACACAAACCAATTAAAGACTTCTTAATCCAAATAACATTGTATATATATATCAAAGAGCTTCATGTTGATTCATTCATCTTAAGCGCTTTGACTAGCTACGTTTTGTTGATGGCCCATAGTTAATGAGAAATAATGCAAAAGTATCTAGTGTAAATGAATGCAGATAGATGACTGTGAAGTGCTATGATGTTGAGGAAGCAGAGCTACTATCCTGGAGAGCTGTGCTGACTACATTTTTGACTGACAGAATCTTTCTCAAAATATATTTACAAAGCAAGGGTGTAGTCGTGCTGTTTCCATGGAAGCAATAAGTCCTTATCATCCAAAAAAAGAAATTACAGGGAATTCTGTGAAAAAGTAGTGGGAGAAATAGAACTTTCCCTTAGCCACTAACTCAAAATACATTTTTAAGAGATAACTATTTGTATTTTCTTATTTCAGAGATACATTATGTTGGGCTAGTTAATTAGGAGGTTTTTGACTTCTCATTTTTTTCTGAATGTACATCATACTGAAAAGTAACAATTTATTAATTTCAGGGTTTGTATTAGGGGCTTTTTTTGCACTTTTGTGAAACTGAATAAATAACTTCATATTACTTTGTAATTGATCTGGTTCCCTGTAAGCATTAAAGATTTAAGCTGAGCATGGTTTTGTATAGGTGTTAGACAGTAAACTTGATTTACATAACAATGACTCATTTGTAAGGCTTGCAGATTTCAACAGTTTATAAAATGACAAGCAAAAATAAATGAGTATCCTGTAAATAGAAATATACACAGTGGTTTAGTTAAAAACTGTTTTCTCACAACTCATAAGCTCTTTTTACAGTATTTGACATTATTGTTCTAATTATATTAAGAAATATTAATTTCTTCAGAAATTATTCAGACATTCTCTGTATGATGAGAGAAAAAATTATGCTAAATTGTTTCTGTTTTTTCAGTGGACCAGGTGGTAACCTTGCATATCATCATCAGGTAAATAAAGTCCTATTTGAATTTCTTCATTAAAATGCCTGTGCCTATTGAAGTTCAATAAAGAAAAAAAAATGCATCAAATCTCTCCTCTGTTTCATTCATAAATAAAGAAACAAGCAGCCAGATGTAAATAAAAATTATGTAGCTGACAAAATAATCCATCTATGCTTTCATTTCTATGCTAGTGCCCTGTTCTTTGAGTTCTGCTAAGTTCCCTGTTTTCCAGCAAGAGTTGTCACCCTTAACAACAGGGTAAAATAATCCAGAGTGACACAATTGGTACAATCTTCTGGATTTGACGAAATTGACTTATTTTAAAGTAAAAGTCATACTTGAAGATTTTTTCACTTTTCAAGAGTTTATACTTGTCCAAATAATTTAAATACTGAAGCACAGTACTGGCTGTTTAAATCTGATCTGTCAGTAATTATCATCATTTATCTTTAGATATAAAATCTGGTTACTACACATCACACATAAACTGAGGAATCGCTCTTTCAGAAGAGAAAAAAATGAAAAACAGTTTGCCAGGATGTTATCTTAGAAGTTTATGCTTTTATTTACGTTATTACTGGTAGACTGCAGAAAGCTGAGATAGTGCCATTAAATTTGATTTCTAGCAGGCATCAGATTCATCTAACAATAATGACATTATAATGTCTTTGAAATCCATGAAAATCCTCAGTTATAAGTGATCTTACCTATGATGTAAAGCATTTCATTACCAGATTTCTTTTTCTTTAAAAGATGCAATGTCCCAAATCAATGTCTTGCAGTATGTGCAAAAGCCAGTGTTAATAAATATGAAATATTATTCCTATGAATAAAACAAGTACTATACATCATGAATTTGCAAGTCTTTCAAAATGAGTCCTGAGCTTGCTCAATGCATGTTATTCTTGTCAATTCAGATGCTACCATGTTGGAAGGAAATATCTCAGGCATGTTTAAACTATCTGATGGATGCACGACAGGTCAATAAGAGCTAAAACTGCAACTCTACAGTAAAAAAAATGCAGCATGTATTTTGATACACAGCAGTTCTCACAAGGCTGAATAAACTTAATAATATTTAGTTTTCAAAAAATGCAAAAATGTATGATGCAATTTTCACATGTTTTTCCTTTATTAGATTTATCACTATCACTTCATAATATGGAAGTTAATAATATAATGAAATTAAATTAAAAAATAATAATATGCCCAGATAAGAAGTTATCTTTAACACTACAGTATGAGCAAATATGAAGCTTAACTAAGTAAAAACAAATATTAATTAATTAATCAGTAAGTATATTCTGTGCAAGCTCATGTTGACAATTCAACTTCATATCCTCTCCTGTTTTTAAAGGATTCCAAAGATAAAAAATTCTTTTGCAGGACAGTTTCTGTAACGTGGTATCTCTGCAAAGCCTCTACTTGGCCAGATTCTAAATGCCATAAAAGAGTCAGAAAAGACAAGTTTGACTGCCTCTCAAACTGATTATCTAATAGACTCTAATCATAGTAACTTCTGCAGACTCATCTTTTAACACCATACAACCCATTATACTTTTGACAAAGTCAGAGCATGGGTGAAATCCCTTTCCCCTCATTTACAGCTATGTTGAACATGTATTAGGGTGTCTCATGCCATGTGTTATCGTTTTAAATATTATTTTTCTTAAAAAGTAGGATGATTTTTATCCCCAAAAGAAAGGTAGGTTAAGTCTCAAAGATGCAATAATTGATGAAAGTAAAATGAAACAAAGCAAAATTTGTTGTGGTATGACTGTTAACACACACAGCTATTAAGACTGAGCATACAGCGGTAACAAGTACTCTTTTCTTACTACTTGTACATTGTACTGTTTTGTTTCAGAGAGATATAATATGAAAAGCTGGTGTGTCTTTGAAGAAATTGATTTTCACTGTGCCTCTGCTGATTAACAGTAAGTGGAAGCTGTCTTTCCACAAAGCTTTATTGCTTCTTTCAAATGAGGCCTCCTCCTTCAATCCATTTTGCTGCAGATATCGGCCAGCTGGTGCGAATGCATCACACACATAGGGACGACTTGCAACTGTATTTCCTTGAAATGCTTATATAGACATATTTTTCCTAAGATTAGACTTTGTGGAGGCTATTCTCTTTTAAAGGAGAGGATATATGTACAAGCCTCACATCCAAGACAGATAAAAAAAGAAAGGTTTGGGTTTAAAAGTGTCTATAACTGCAGACATACTGTTACACAACTATCCCATATTTGCAATAGGGTGAAAATATAGGCTGAGAGAACTATTTTTCTAAACCTCATCTATTGTCATGGCAGAGCTATATTGAGTGAAACACTTACCTTATTTGCAATACTACTAAATAGCACTATATGTAAGCTATTTATTCTTACCATCAGTGACTTGAACTATTTCTCGGATGTTAGCTGGCTTATTTGTATTGACCATGGCAGAATATCTTGTGGCACTCATAGCAGTTGAACCAGGAAGTATACCAGTCAATAGCACCTCTACTCTTCTTTCTACTCTCTGCCTGGCTCGACAGCTTATTGTAGCTACAGGAAAACAAGAACCCATTATTTGTAAAACATCAGCATCTTGATTTTTAAAAAAACAATGAAACACAAAAGTTAAATGTGCTTATAGACTGACAATTCCAATAAGGACCATGACATCTGATAGCTTTTCCCCAACCCCCAGTTTCTATTGTGAAATAGTAGAAAATGTTACTAAGATAATGAAAATCTATTCTACAATTAGTTTTCAACAGTACTTTTTCCTTTTTTTTGTAATCATGAAATATATATTTATTTTAGTTGATTTTCAAATAGAAATTATGGCATAGTTTGAAAGATGTCAATGAGAAAGAAAGACTGAAAGGAAAACAAAAAGAGAGAAATAATTTAAAAGTTAAATGGAAGAATATTAAGTTACTTTTCAATTTCTTAATTTAAGAATACTGTAATTCAAATTTCAGCTCTTATAGACAGAATAAAAAGCTTTCTCACATAAGTTTCTCTTTGAAGCATGACACAGCTTTTTTTCAATTCAGGAATTTTAATTTAGGGCTTCTAAAATATGTCTTTTTTCATTATAAGGTAGTTGGGTTTCAGCTTATACACTAGTTTTCATAAAGCTTACTTCAATAGTTATTGTTTGTGGTTCTTTCAATAATTATTGGCACAGAAAAAGAAGAAATTAGATGCAGGAACTGAAAGAAGAATGTGTTTTCCTCAAAAAAAGGCTAGAATTTTCCAGATTTATGGAAATCAACTTGAAAGAGAAGAGCTGAATACATATTTCTCAGTATTATTTTCATCAGAATTATACCAAATAACTCTGTAATAATTAACTCTGTACTCAACATCAAGATTTAATGATAAATAGTTTTAAATCATGTCTTGGTAAGTAATTATGTAAAGTGTTTAAAAAAGAGAGCAATGAAGATCTGTCTTCCATATCATGTTTATTTAGCTTCAACTTTCAGTTCTGGAGCCTGAATCACTATTTATTATATTGGAAAATAGATAATTTCACACCCAGTTCAAGTAATTTTCTTTCTCTAGAAAACCCAGACCTTTTTTTGTATCTTGGTCTTTTCCTGTTTAAGAAAGTTTAATTTCTATAGCTTTCTTCTAAGCATTTCCATGAGGGAGAGTTACTGAAATAGTTAAAAACACAGCCCTTTTTTGAGACGTATGGCTTTATTTTTAAGAATAAATGACATTGTATTACACCAGTTTACCAAGTATTTCAGATTACTGTGTGCATATGTTTCATTCACATCATTTTCTATTCCATAACTCATTTTACTACCAGAAATTATTCTGTTTTGTTTTTTTTTTTCCCTAAATGGCTAAGTAATATTTATGAATGAAATACAGATTCTTGTGGGATTTGACTGAACAAGTTCTTGAGTAACCTTGTCTAATTAGACCTGGCTTTGAGCAGGGGGCTGGATCAGGTAACATCCAATGGTCCCTCCCAATCTAAATTCTTGCTGCTTTAGCTATAAGAATATTATAAAACTAAAAATATTCTGAATTCTCCATTTGTAATCAATTTCATAAGATAGCTAAATTGTAATCTACTTAACATGTACTACATGGATTGTGACCACTCATCATTTTAATGATGTCTCATAAGATACAAAGCCAAGTGACTTATCGAAGTTTAAGTATATTAAGATGCAAATTTGGATGACACAAAAGATGAACTGCCTAATATACTAGCAAAGCAGCTTTGTTTTTGACATAACAGCTTGTAGCCTCCAGGCAACTTTAATAAATGTCTGCATTTGAATAAGTGACAATACCATTTTGATCATTATTTAAAACAATGATTTAAAAACAAAGTAGGTTTCTTGCAAATTGCCTGCTATGAATTCATCTTACAACAGAGATTTTTAAAAAGTCCATTTATAACTGAAAACCATAGGTTTTAAGAATCAAGGCAAGAATGGAATGCTTCATAAATACAATTTTAGTTTTTCCAATGAAAGAGCTAGTACTTCCTTAGGAAAAAAAAATAGCCCAACATAACATGGCAATAACCAAGAAGATACATGTATTAAAATGAATGCAATGTTACTTGTATGCATTACCAACATTCATTGAACATAAGCTAGTGAATAACATAGCTATAAATATTCTACAGTTAATTTTTGCTGTTTTAAATAAGCTTTTAGGAGATGAAAATTACTTAGGATTTGACATTACTTAAGTTTCTGATCATATGCAGAACTAAGCAATTTATGAATGCTAAGAGTTTTAATTCATAACTTCTATACTTAACAAACATAACAGCCCAATAAAAGGGAGATTTATCTCAAATTGTGCCAGTGAATTACATAGCAGCTTTAAATAACACAATAAACATTCACATCAATATACATAGTTTTAATGGTAATGAGACTCATTAAAACCATCATTTTGGGCAACAGTTGATTGCATGATAATATTCTGATTCAGTCCTTAAGGTATTAAAGTGGAAATTAAGGAGATGAAAGCTCTAATTAATACCACATCATTGGCATTTGTCTGCAAGTAAAGGATCCCTAAACAAATTAATTTAATGACAGCAAAAATACCTATTTTTATAGTTTTCCACAGGTATTGTATTGACTTATCAAAAGAAAAGATAAAAAGTTTGTTTAAAGTTGTCCTCCATCTACACAATTTCTGATTCATAATTCTGGGATTACGTGACAACTTTAAAAACAGACACATTAAATCTATAAACATTTACTATCCAAAAAATAAGCAACAACAAAAATCCTGACAGAAACAGTAGATGTCTACTCCACTATTTTGTACCCTGTAATCTCTCCAGAAAGGTTTTCTGGGTACACAAGTAGAAATGTACCCTTGTGTCAATCATTCGTTTGTTTTACCTTCAGTTCCCTAACTCAGCATGAACTAGGACATCGAAGGGCACAAGCCTTCAGATTTTCAACTGCATTTGTCTCATTTTATCCACATGAAAAAATAATAGATCAGCATTGTCTATAGGTTGTGAAAGGAGACTTTTTTAAAAATATGTAATTTTATCTTTAAGATGTAACCAAGTACTATGGCAAATTCTTTTGATCAAGCAGGTGAGAACAAGAATGATTATTTAATTCTCTTCAATTTATTGTTCAAGTTTTTTTCATTTATTACCTACCTGGAACTAATCTCTGCTGTGGTGCTTCAGGTATTCCATGAACTGGATAGATCCAAAGTATTCCTTGAATTCCCCCATTCTCTGCCACAGTAATACTGTTTGGAAAGTAAGTGAAGAGTATCATTATTATAGACTGATGAGAATGGTTTTTTAATAAGTAACGTAGACTTAAGAGTTCTTGGAAAATTGCGACTCTACTCAATTGTATTCAGCAATGCTAAACATATCTAAGAAAAAATACAAAATGCAATCCAACCAAATCAGAACAGCAATATCTTACATCTATTTAGTTTATTGTCACCAAATATTATTCTATCAGTATATAAAGACATTCAGCTTGATTTAGTCTCTCTTCTGCCATGTCTACATTGAAACAAACTGTGCAGTCTATACATAAACATATTGATAGAATTATCATTAACTCAAATATACATAAAAAATAGAGGTATTTAAGAGCTTTGATTTGCTCAATACCAACAACTCCAGTAGTAGATAATATTTGACATTTTCTTTATTTAATGTTAGAAAAGTTAGGTACTGGAACAGATAAAAGTCTTACCTAAATCTGCATTCTTTTCAAGGTACGTGAAAATCTTATGTTGGATATCTGTTGCCCTCAAAATCAGACAATTGACTACCCTTAGGAGCTAGGATTAGGATCTATTGATAAGACTGAGTATCATCGACTATTTTTCCTATTAGAATAAATTACCTCTTTAAGTCTTTATTTAATTCATCAGAATACTCATAAGGCCAGTTTTCACCATTTTCTCTCATTACATGAATTACCACCACAGTCTCAAACATTTTCATTGTATCTGGCACAAATAACACTGGGATGTCCAGTTTTTCTTTTGGAGCTAATTGGATTCCTGTAAGATAGAACAGATTGTTAGAGTATTCTGAAATTTTTTACTTTTTTTAACATTTTACTCATATATTTCCTTTTTTATTTTAGATACATTGTTTAACTTTTTAGCACAATGTACTGTTCTCTGTGATAACAACTTTCATTTTATCCTATAACCTAATTTCATAGCTGGATTTGTGATCTGTCTTCCTTGTAATAAAGTACTTCATGATTCAATATCCTGAATAGGGAAATTCACATAAAGTGTTATTTTAGAGTTCTACTTACTGATAAAACTTTGAAATGAGACCATGGGAGACTCTGGAGGCTTAAAACAAACCAAGCACAATTAAGTGAATGTTCCACATTTAATAGTCAAAGATTCTGTGTAATATATTTGAGTCAATCCCACTATTTTCTAGGAATGAAGTAATTTTTTTTTGAGCATCCATGGATTGCAACATGAGCATAACACTGCATAAAAAAGGCCAATCCAACAGCAATTGGTTATGTCCAAGACAGTATTGAAATATATTTGACCAAATCTGCATTATTATTATTATCCACATTTGCATTCTTATTATCCAAGTCATATCTATTCTGTACCATTTTGCATCTGATTGATTTTTTCATTTGAAAAAAACCCCAAAAATACACCACTTATGATGTCTAAAATAAAAGTGGTCTAATAAATTGCATTTTTAAGGCCCGTTTTCCAATAGCTTGCCAATCTCCCAGGTGTCAGGACATCTACCTCTGGATGTGTTCCAGCTACTTCAGAAATAAAGACAGAAAAACCATACGAAGTAGAACAAGTAAATCATACAGTCTTTTCATTATCAAGCTTATTGCTTTGAAGAGAATTCTTGAAATTTGGTGGAACTGACATCTTGGGGTTTCAATTTCAGTTTTAATTGTCTAGAAAAATCTCTCAGTTATGAGTAACTACTTCTACATTAAGCTTTGAATCAATTTTTTGGTGATAATTTGTCATGCCTGCTACATTGCATACATGCTAATACAGGTCCATGAGTATTCTTCACTGAGAATGACTGTATCTGCTCCAATTAGTACACATGGGGCAAGCAGCACTTTCTCTGTGACTGATTCTGCTGATAACCACAGGCTGTCGTGTGCTCAAAAAATGTCAGCAGGGAAGCTATCTTATGTTCCAAATGTTCACCTTCCTATAGCCTAAGTGGCTTGAGGGTGAAGACCTCAATGTTCAGAGCTGAACAGAGTGGTTGAGAAGAAAATTGTAATTCAATCTTTGGAAGGCCATAATATAAAAAAAGAGGTGGATGCATGGACATTCAGAAATTAAGGTAGAGAGGCAGAGTAAAATGATGCTAGAAAGGAAAGGCCAGAATGAAAAAACAAAAAAGGTCAAATAAGTCACAGCAGGGTGGGAGAAAAGGGCTTGAAATATAGCTCTCCAAAACACAACAAAGGTCAGGACTCATCTATATAAATTCTCTTCTAGCATTTAATTAAAAAGTCTACTGGGCATTGCAACTTCTACTGCTACCTCACAATCTGTTGTAATCATCACTTATTTCTTCAGCACAAACAGCAGTCTTGAATAAAGATATCTAAAGTAGCTTGGGTAGATTAACATAATATTTAAATTAATAAATTGCCCTGTCCAGACTGATTACCTTTATGACGAATTACCTTGTACCATGTCACATAGGTATACCACTGGAGTCAATGTGATCCCGTAGCTGTAAAGCTTTTAGATGGAAACACTTTTAAACTAAAATAAACTAACCAAATTAGGACTGAAAAGTCAATCTTAAATGAGGAAGGTTGCAATTATTGAAGGACAAAACTCTGTAGGATTTCTGACTGTTTTAGTAACAACAGCTCAAGGCCTCAGATATAGACCACTGCCTCACACTATGTAGATGCTACAAACAGCAGGGAATTCTTATCTAAGTATGTCTAGATTTCTGTATATAGGAGATTTGTTATCTAGTATTATGGAAATTAGCCAATTGCACTCATAATTGTTTAATTTTGTGTATTTTTCCATCATGACATAAGCAATTTTTCTTGGAATTAATTCTTGAAAAGTCTTGTATCATTAAATAGCTTGAAAATATCCTCATTAAAAATCCATTAAAATATTTATATTTAAATAAAAAATAAACAATATTTATTTTTCCTCTTTTAAGAAATGTTTAAGAATTTGTAGTAGATTTTAATGTCCCTATTTGATGCACTCTCTATCAAGTAGATACACATGATTTGAAAGAGACATGATAGATATACACATATTGTTGGCAAATGTGATCAAAGGATTTTTTGAGAACCGTTAAAAATCAGCAACTAAGTTTTTTAATCTAATATCTGAAATAATTCATCTGACCATGTGATACTGTTGCCAGATTTCTGAAAATATCTAAAGTAGGATCCATCCCTCTGAAACAGAAGTCAGCTACAGCACTGATATACTATTGTCCCTTTCTGAGAGAAGAGACAACTCTTGCATTAATTGCCCAATTTAGGCCTACTTTGGTATAGTTAAGGCAGAGGCCTATAATGTCTTAGAAGTGTATTCCTCAGGATATATTTGCCTTGAATCCAAACACATACATATCACAACAATATAATCAACAACAGTATGAAAGCACTTTGTTACACCATTAACACATCCATGACTTTCATTTGCAACTCTTTTGACATAAGACAAATAGAAAAGACTGTAAACTAATACCTAGTTATACTACATATGTGTCACATATACTGTTTGAACTGTAGCTTAATTCTGCCTGTTACAGGACATAGTACCTTGGTTTTTAAATGAATTTTAGAACAAAACACATAACACCTAGGTCATTCTGGCTGTGGAAGCTGTTCCCAAAACCAGTAATTTTTACATCACTGGGCTTGCCTGCAGTTGTCAACTAACAAACAGATCATTAACTGCTAGTACAGATATATATGCTTATGAATTTACCTAGTTAATAAGGTAGACAAAATAGGCCTAATTGCAAAAAACACATATTGCTTCATGCTTTCCTTTTCTCCTTCCCATTTAGAGAATGTGGGTCAGAAACTGCTGGTGCAACAGCAGTATCTGCAGCCAACTTTAATACAAATCAGCAATACTAGCCAAGTTGCTCCTGTTTGCCTATGGACCTCAAGTTCTCTGCTAGAGATAGCAAGGACTGATACCAATGGTTGATCCGTTATATTCGTGTATTTATACTACAATGAGTATTCACAAATTCTTCGTAAGAAATTCATATTGAGGCTCTTTTTGGAATACAGCTGCATCACATTTGATAAAAAGCTCTGGGTCAGATATTGATAATACCTTACTTCTCTCACTGTTATAGACTATTAGGAAACAGTGACAGCACTGCAAGCACAGCTGACACATTAAAAAACTGAAGCTATCTGATTCAAACCAACGGCTGCAGTTAGAGTCAACTGACTTACAGAGAAGCATGCAGAGATCTGTGTCTTCCCTCATTTCTTCTTTAGGCAACCTGTTTTTAAGCCTTGCTTCAAGTATCTCCAAAGACTGGTGGAGAATGCTGATTCTGTAAAAGATTCCTTGAGCACCATATCTTTTGACATTTCAGCCTAGAACTGAATTAGATACTTAAATCAAAATTAGTGTGTTTCAAGTTCCCTGCACTGCACTGTGGTTGAATTCTGTGTAATTTTTATGTCAGTCCTAGAAAGAGTAGCACTGTAAGAGCTAAAGTTAAAATGATGAAGCATCCCATAGATGAGATGTTATCTGGAAGAAATACAGATGGCTAAAAATGCATCTATTGCCTCTAACAGTAACTTAGGAATACATTTAAGAGCAAGCATCCCAGGCAAGTGCCACAGTGATAAAACTATGAAGGCAATGAGCAAAATATCCTGCAATATCTTTAAAAGGAATCACTGTCCTATCATCTAATATTGTCTTAAAGCCATGTAATTTTGATGGCAGAATTTCCAGATGTTTAAAGGACTATCTGCTTGATGAATTGATTCTGTAGCATCTCAGATGAAAAACAGAGATGAGGCAGAGCTTACTATATCTTATTGAATTCTGGTGGGAAATCATTTAAGAATGAGCACTTTTTAGTTTGTTTGTTTTGTTGGTTTTGGTTTGCTTTTTTTTTTTTTTCTTTCTAGATTCTTCATTAAAATTATTAGTATAGGATCATTTCAGTTAACACCACAGACAACCCTGCTAAAATTAGCACTGATCATATAATTTTCAACCTAGTATAATCAGGTCTGTTTTCCACTATTATCGTTAGATTATGGAAAGGGCAACCTCCAAAATATTAACAGGCGGCAGCTGCTGCTGGGGAAGGATTGCTAATTCTTTCCCAAGGAACACATCCAGAAAAGGAGGACTCATATCAGGCAGTAAAGACTCTAATATTGCCAGCACTCCAGTTAAGTATCTGAAATACTTAATAAAAGTCAGGCCTAGCTATTCTTCATTTGGTTTCAACTGCAAGAAGAGATAAAAGTCTGGCTAAAGATTTGGTTTTTTATATAGCAGCTCTTCCAAAAGTGGTTCAGTGCTAAATCCCAAAAGTTTAATAAAGAACAGACATAATTTCTGCCTCTACTATTCTAAGGGCGGATTTATTTTTGTTTACAGATTTTTTCTTTTTTTCTTTTAATGCTTCCAATGAGGCTGCTTAAATTTTTGATCTGTTTTCATTAAAACATTATCACAATCGCTTACTATGAAGGTGAACAATTGAAGGACATACATGTTACTAAAACATCACTCATGTCTTGAAACATATATCACTGAAGTTCTGAATGTTTTTTTTTTCTAGATCTGAAATTAGTCAGGAAGATAATTGGTTATTTAGTCTTTCAAGTCCTCTCACACATCCAGGAGCAAAATCCAGGAGTTACGCATCTTCTCTGGGACAAAGAAAATAGAATGTAATGGAATGTTGTTGAACTTTTTAACAATAAAATAAAAGTGCTAATACAATAAAGATGCCAAATGCTAAAGGTTAAATTAATTTTATCCCACTTTTTAATGCTTACATCACCGTTTTCCTTCCTTCAGTTTATTTAGGTAGGTGGAATGCAGGAGAGCTTCTTATCACATATGATCAACAATGGTTGTATATCTAGGAGGACTCTCTGCTTCATGAATTTTGGATTCTTCCATCAAAAGTTAGAGCTGTCCTTTCCCCTGACTATGAAAGCTTCACAAAATCACAGAATATCTGGAGTTGGACGGGATGTCTGGCAGATATATGGTTGAATCTCCCTGCTCAAGTAGAGTTGCCCAGAGTTGGTTGCCAAGGATTGTGACCAGGAAGGCTACTGAATATTTACAAGGATGGAGGCTTCAAGCTTCTCTGGGCAACTTGTTCTAGTGCTCAGTCATCCTGAGAGTAAAATAAAAGCATTCTCTTATGCTCAGATGTAGATTCCTGTTTCCTGTCACTGGGCACCACTGAAAAGAGCCTGTCTCCATTCTTTCCGCATTCATAAAGTGTTTAGAGACATTAATGAAATTCCCTGAGTTGCTGAGTTCTTTAGTTGGAAAAGTTCAGAAATGAATATGCAGTTCAGATGTTAATAAAATAATTTCACAAATGACTGGTTAAAACCTGAGAAGTTGCTTTAAGAAATAAATGTCACAAGGGACTATTTAAGTCTTTAACTGAAAGGCTTCACATCATCACTATCATAAGTACACAATAAATGTATTAGATAACAGTATGTTTATAAGATTTGGTTTTACAATTTTATGAATCTTGTGTTAATACAATTCTGTAAAGTTCTGGCAGAGACTTTCTGGCTTATTTCATTAAGAGATTTAATTTAGAAGAATTTCTTTCTGGTACAAAATAATGGATACAAGATAAGCATTTGCTATTTAGATTAAAAATAAACAGATTGAGAACAGAGCTCAGTAATTAAATATGTTGTTTCATTTAATTCAATTTATTTTGGTTTTAAATGAAATATGACTGAAAGGCAAAGCATAAAGTTTCCTTTTCATTTGTAAAATATCCTTCGCTAATTATAGTCCAGTTGCAGCAATAATAAAAACCATTATTTTGCCAGTAATACCTACTACATTTATGTATCATCAATGTGCAGTAACAATTAAGCTCACAAGAGTTAAGCACTGAGTGAAAAAAAAAGGAATTATTTTAAATAGAAACAAATGAAAAATAGAAATAAATTGAAAATAGAAATATTTTCATTTTATTTTAAATAGAAATTCATTTCTTTAGTGATAACTAAAACAAGAAAAAATACACTTAAGATCTTTGAGAAAACTTAAAAAACAGATATAATAGAGATCATGAAGATCACACTCTCTTATTGAGGATAAATAGTAAATTTTTTAACTTCCAGAATAAAATTTTTGCTTAATATTTTTTTCAGAACAAAGTCTTCATCACTTCTGTATCAAATCAGATCATCAAATTTTGTATACGAATGTTCTGCAGTAATACAGAAATTGTGTAACCTCCTAAACTGATTTATCACAGAACATAACTCTTATCTCTGAAACTGTGGTATCTGCAATTTTGACTTTGGGTAGGTGTCGCAGATCTGTTTAATAAAAAAACACACCTCAAAACCTGACATTCATATACACGTCATATTCAATTCTATTTTCTATGTCTGCTGTTATCTTATTTATTTGTCCTAGCAGCATGGGATATCTTTGCAATTTCCTTTCAGAGGTGCTGTGAATGATGGACTTTGGGTTCAATTTACAGAAATCCAATCAGCCAGGATATTAGGAACGACACATCTGAATGGAAAGAGATGAGAACGGTAAGAAAGCAAAGTTGAACAGCAGTACACAGCAATATGCAAGACATGGGGCAGAGATGGAAAATTATTGTCAAGAAAGGAAATAGTTAGCAATAGGACTGGAAAAATATCTGAGGGATTAGTAAAAGAGTAACAGTCATAGACTGGAGACTAGGAAGAATTTTTTTCACTGAGAGGGTTAGTTAGCTAAAAAGCATTGGAACAGGCTGTCCAGGGAGGTAGTGGAGTTATCATGCCTAGAGATATTTTTAAAGGTACATGGATGAGGTTCTGAGGAATATGGTTTAGTTTAGTGATGAGATTGGCAGTGTGAGGTTAGTGATTGGACTCAATGATCTTAGAGATCTTTTGCAACCGAAATGATTCTATAATTTATAGACAGCAACGTCCAAAATAATGCTATGGTAGAGTAGAATGATTTGAGGAGGCCAGACTGTACTTGTAAAAGAGAGTGATAAATACATAAGAATAAGGAGTGAAGAGAAATAATCAGGAATGGGAGTAGTAAAAGTTTTCTAATTATCTTATGGTTCAACATTTTTTCTAAAACTGGCAGTTTCTGTTGCTTTTTCATTCCAAATCTTTTTTTCCCTCCAATAATCTGATAGACAATAGATCGATCTTATATTCCTTTGACCATTTTATATATTTGAAAATTGTTTATCATCTTTATTTTCCTAATGACAACTTTACATTGATAACATTTTGTGAGATCATCCAAGCATCCAAAGTCTAAGATCTGTAGTACAGTAATGTCCTAGATCCAAAGTCGTAGAAAGTTGGAGACTTACTGCAAAGTCAAAGGAAAAACTGCAAAATCCCTTCTACATCAGTGCACTAGTACAATGTGCCTTTTCTCTGAATGATCCTGTTTGTGATGTATTAAAAAATAGACAAGTGAAAACAGAGAACATCAATTTGTCCTTCCTTAATTAAATTTTCTTTTTCTTTCTGTACACATTTAATGATAATTCTGATATTCTCAAGAGAGATGAATTGATAACTATACAGAAGAAAGACCAGCGACACAGTGTGGGAGATGAATTGCTAAGGTAAGTGGAAGAATAGATAGTATCTTTTAGAAACAAGGTCTTACATGTTCTGCCCTGCTGTGATAATGGGAAAACCTCTCATGCAACCTCTCTCCCCCTCTACTATGGTGAATTGTGTTCTGTATGTAATAAAACAGACTATTAGCACTTAATAGCCTGCCTAAAATATTATCAAAAACTAAAAAATAACCACAAAATTATTTTGAAAGTGCAAGAGGTATATAAGAATTGGCATCTGTTTTCTTAACAAGTGTGATTTTCTTTTTAGTCACCATCCACAAAAAAACCCACCAAAGTTTATACTTCCTCTCTTAAAGAAAGTTCATGTTGTTCTAAGATAAAGTACTAGGAAGTAAATTAAGACTATGACAGTTTTGCCTTTTCTTAATCTTTTTCTAGACCCAAACACACACAAAAATGTCACACACAATGAGTCCACAGCTGAAAGTAATTGCTTCAGTGCGAGTGTAATTGAATTTTTGACACGTCAAGTATCTGATTATTTTTGACAGATATATTTTTAGTTTTATTTTAAAGTTTTCTTAGATATATATATCTCTTAGTCCAATCTCTGAAAGCAGCCAAGTTCTGAAGCTATGGCAGATTTTAATCGAAATCTGCAAAGTGTTGTGAAATCGGTAATGACACTGATGCTGTTACATCCTTCTACTTTTTATATACAACCCAAATTGTACTCCTTGTTGCAAGTTTCCAGGAGACATATCACACTTCATACAGCAGGCAGTAACTGGAAACATATATATATATATATATATATATATACATATGTCTCCAACTGACTCTTGTAAGTGAATGGGATAGAATGATTACTCAGCACTTTTGGCTTTTCCAAAGTTGTTCCATTAATATCATAGAATTACAGAGTCTTAAGGGTTGAAAGGGACCTTTAAGGATCATCTAGTCTAATCCTCCTGCCAGAGCAGGACCACCTAGACTAGGTCACAAAGGGATTTGACCAGGTGAGTTTGGAATGTCCTCAGAGAAGGAGACTCAACAATCCACCTGGGCAGCCTGTTCCAGTGCTCCGTCACCTGCACAGTGAAGAAATTCTTCCTTGTGTTTCTTCGGAACCTCTTATATTCCAGCTTATACCCATTGCCCCTTGTAGCTCATAAACTTCTTCAACAGCTGTTTTAGCTATTATTCTCTCCTGTGAGTCACATAAATCTATTTCCTGAGTTATGCATTTTCACAGTCTTAATATTTATACTCTTCATCATTTGAGGTTTACAGGTTTCTATACACTGTCTCTGCACTTTTTTTGGTTTCTTTAGTACTCAAGAAAAACAAAGTTGGTAAGAAGAATCCCTCTTGAAAAGTAAGTTTTGCCAAATAATTTGACTTGTGTCATAAATCAATTGTTCTATGAATGACAGAACTCACAATATGCTGGATGTATTTCATAGAATCATAGATTTCACAGTTAAATACTTCATATAGTAGGAATATTCTTACTGACGGGAATGCTTCAGTACCCCAGGAAATATGACTTCATTCCACTACTATTAAAAGTATTTTGAGTGGTCTTACAAGGCAGGATCTAAGTATTTGATTGGTGTTTTTCTTGGCATTTTAGCTTCTTTTTCTTTTACTAATTATAGCATTTATTCATCAGTAAGGTTTAGTTTAGGATATTTTAATTTTATAGCGATATGCGCAAACTTCTGTGCTGACTGAATTACCCATGATACACAAATAAAAATAGGTTTGCAATAGTATAAACACAGGTTGGTACCAGATATCCAAAACTGTAAACACAAATCACAGTGGTCACTATAGGAATACAGTCTTGTTAAAACAGTTTAGATAAAGCAAAGAAAACTGAATAATTCAGAACCCATAAAAAGAAAGTTCACTTATGCAGACTCTGTTAAGATATTGCATAAAAAGAAATCCAGACCAATCCCCAAACTGTTGAGGAATAAACACTTTACTAGCCCTCCAAGCAAAGAAACTGGGGCATTGACAGCTCTCCCATCCGTACCCAACCTCTGCATCTGGAGAGGACAGATGCTGTCAAGCTTAAGACCAAGGGGGACACCAGAAGGATGAGACAGAAAAAAAGGGTAGATAGTAGGAAAGCTTGTCTATGTAACAATTTAAACTATATTAACAGAGGTTTTTCTCTATTATTGTTAACTATGGTAGTACTTTTGTAAATAGACTAACACTAACTTTTATTAGCCTGTCAAAGTAAACAAACATTTCTTTTCCTCCACTTACGTATTCTTTGCCCAGCATCTTTTGTATGCAACAGCCTAAAACCCAACACATGGCAATACCAGTTTCAATGTTAACCTTCAAAACTTCTCAGCAGATAATTTCTAGATGCAACCATTTTGAAGAAAATCTTTTCAACTACTATTCAACTTGAGAATTAATCAGGCTTAAATTAAAATATATGGTCAACCATGGAAGAGCAAAAAAAATTTAGAAGACAATTCTTAACTACTTGCATTTCACTCAAAATCTTTAGGCAGGACAAAAGTTCTTTAGAGCTGGAGGTTTAGTCTTTACATTAACTATTCTAAAGGTTGTCCTTATAACCAAAATATTTCTCATACAGCTTCTGAACTCCTTTAAGAGGAATTTCCTCTTCCTTGTCCTTATAGGTAAAATATTGAAAGGTTACATTGCTTCAATGTAACTGAAATATTTGAGTTTTGGCTAAGAGCTTTTATCTTCAGAAAATACGCTTAAGTCTTGACATCTTTCAAGCTTTCAAGTTACGTTTCTTTATAAAAACTTTGTTTCACAATTTTGAGTAATTTCTTTCTCTCAGACAGGAAAATAAACATTCCAAAACCTTTGCTCTACTCTGGTTTACATGCTATGCATATAAAGTAATACCAGCTGCAAAACAGTTCTGTTTCCTTATTTGGTTTTAGATGTATTGTGGACTTATGGTGGATATATTAACAACAGCAGTTATAGATAATGTGGTATTTAAACCAAGCAGTCCTGTCTTCCTAATACCAGCTATGAGGTCAAGATGTTTCTTGTGGAATAGTGCAAGGGAAATGAAAAAAAAAATAAAAATCATGAACTCTGAAAGTTTCAGGTCTCAATTTATAAAACTTTGTGTAGGAAAAGAAAATCTCTCAAAGAACTTTCATTTAATTTACAATTGTTAGCAAGTCATTTTATTACTTTCTTTGTCCAGGAGAAAATTAAGTCAAATGATGACCCCGATGTGAT
Organism: Colius striatus; assembly: GCF_028858725.1. Taxonomy (NCBI): domain Eukaryota; kingdom Metazoa; phylum Chordata; class Aves; order Coliiformes; family Coliidae; genus Colius; species Colius striatus. The sequence goes on from NC_084759.1 coordinate 86,444,263, forward strand.
TGGTTGGATTTTATTATTGTTTTAGGAGTGAGCATTAATTTAACAGCAGGGGTCTCATACAGAGGCCAGGAATCATGTGTGCAAGATGAGAATATATACATGATGAGAAAATATCTTATGCTCTGACTGTTAGTATTGTCATACAAAACCTGCTTCAGAGATTATCAAGACTATCACAGAACAGTAATTTGTTCCTAGAGGAAGTAAAGAAATAAATATCAGCAATATCCTCTGGCAAGAAACTATGTTGAAACGTCAACTGCTTCTCCCCTTGAAAGGTAGTTTTGATTTTTATGGCCAAACAGGTAATTCACTGACTTGTTCTTTTTTTAACAAGTAATGACATCTGACAGAACCCATATATACTGTACTTGTCTTAGGTCTATAGGTCTCAAACGTCAAAATAATTTCTTTTCCAAACTGAAAATTCTCATGTCTACATAACATTTTATTGTCAGTGTGGTCTCATATTCTATTTATATACATCTCTGCTACTCAGTCATTATGCCACATAAGGACACTTCAGTTTGGCTATATATTCAGAAATACTTTAACCCTACTGCAAAGATTTGGGACATACTGGATCAGTTAATATGGCAGATAGCTATACACCTATGAGACCCAGGAATAGATACAGACAATATTTAAATTTGACTTCAATAAAGTCTCAAAATATTTATCTCCTGAATTCCTGTGGTTAATCCTGTAGTTCTTAGGATTCTACTGGTTTCCTGAGGGGTAGTTGAAGTGTCATTTGAGTTTCCAGTCATAAAGATAATTAGCAGTTCTTGGCTGGGGATTGTGCATTGCTTGCTCTTCAGAGAAAAAGGTTAAAATCAACTTTATAATTTTCTAATTTAGAGTAAAACATAGTCAGAATTCTGCAAACCCAATAAATATACAAGTTGGTGGCCTCTTAAATTCAGAGCAGAATAGAGTGGTATATGCTTAGAAGGAAACCAACTAGACTGGAAAGACTTAGCTATGGCAGGAGGCAAACAAAATCAAATAAAGTCCCTCAATGGAGAGAGAGAAGATGTTATTAAAACTGGCAATTACTATTAAGATATTCTGGAAAGGACCAAAGACTCTAATTACTTGACAGCACCAGGATGATTCTGAATTGTACTGACACAGAAGACAGGCTTTGGATGACTCAATGGTATATGGGAGCTGCACTCTTTCTAACAGAGGTGTCTGCTGCAGATCCTGCACATCTGTGTGAACCCAGAAATACAAATCATATGTAATTCACAACTCGGGAGGCAAGGTGACTACCAATATAAACATTTTCATATGAAATAGAAAACAAATGTTTACAATTTAGCTTGTCCTTACTTTTGTACAAAGTGTTTATTTTTAGTTCTTAGAGAGAAGTTATTTCTCTTTGATTCGGGATGGAAAAACAGATAATCATTGCTGATTCCTTTTTAAAACTTTGTTAAAATACACTAGTGGATAAAACTATATTAAAAAATAGCTTTCTGGAATAGGAAGGAGACATTTTAGGTCAGTAACCATAACTATCAATATCTTGTGGTGAGATAACTGGAAATGAAAATTTTCATGGAAGACATTTAATCAAATTAGGATTATTCATTTTATATCTATCAAAATAAGAAGGAGTTAGCCTTCAAAACTAAGGCATTTTCCTCTTTTATACGTTTGAGAATAGTCTTTAAAGCAGCTCAAAGCTAAGTGATTTGCAGTCAAATGTTGAAAAAATGTAGGGACAAAAGCTTTCCCCAATAGATGTTTGTCACAGGTGTCAGATGAAGAAAAGGTAGAGAAAAAAAACCTTATGTATAAAGATGACAGGGAACAGATCTTTAAAAACTGTCATCTGGTATCAACTTGAAAGAAAAAAAAAAGTAAAAGTTTATTTTCTGATATATGGCAGCAAAGAGCTGCAGACAAGTTTAGAAAAGAGTAAAAAAACCCAATAGTAGTCATGTTTTCTATAATCTATAATTTTTCCTGAGGGAACATATTTGACTTCCAAATTTAACTATTACATACTTTTCTTTTTGTGTAAAGATCACTTCAAGTAAAATGGTGATAAATTAGAGATAACAGACACCAATAATTATGTGTAAAGAAAGTTTGTACAATGGTACAATCTTCTGGCAGTACATGATTTCATGTCCCTATTTTCATCCTGAAGTACTAAGAGTGAGCAAAATAATATAATGAAAATTCTGAAAATGTTAATTCAAAAATTTAAAACTATTTTTTACCATTTTGTATTAAATCAATGCAAACATGTTTAAAGAATATTTACTTTTTCAGAACTCTACAGAGACTTTTTTCAGTTCCTTCTCTGCTAAACATTTCAGTCGTTCTGATCATCTAAAGACCTAAATACAAAGGATTTCTCAGAACTCATTCGAAAACTCAAGGTTCAGTCTCAATAATTGTGCTTGAACAAGATAATTTAAATGGATAATACATGTCTGCGTGATTTAAAATGTGCTAGTGATAGTGAATCCTCCATATTTCTTTTGACAAAGCTTCTGAGTTGATTAAGCACATTGTTAAAAATATATTTCACTTGGTATTTGGCTACTGAATAATATTGACCTGAGTTCAGTCCCTACTTTTTCCTGTGGGAATGAATACTCCTCTTCACCAGCATTCAGTTTTTTATTGAGGTAGAACAAATGAGTCATCATCAAAAATCTCTTTGGTCAGGTAAATAATTTGGGATCACTGAATCCCTCACTCTCACCTTGAATCATTTAAACATGATTTTATTGCAGAGATAAACAACACCTACAGAAAGCAACACAGGGTAACATTGTTAACCAAAAGGAGGGACTCGGAAGTAAGTAAGCTTCAAAAAGTTTGAAAAAAAACCCATATATTGCTCTAATAAATACCAGGCAGAGGTACCAAAAAGTAGGACAAAAGGCATTTCCACTTAATTCAGAGTTGATATAATTTTGTAAATCTGGACCTGAGAAACAGAAAACAACAAAAAAAATCACTTGATTTGGAAAAGAGATAAATCAATAAGAAAAAAAGACTAATAGCATATGGTTGGTGATTTTGTATTTAAAGTGATGCAAAGCAAGCTAGAAAGATAAGGATCATCCAAACTTTCCTCAAGAGCTACTGACATGCACTCTAAGTCTTCTTCTAGATTGTATGAAAATTGTTTTCCAAATGCTTCACTGAACAACTATGAGAAGAGGATTTGTTACCTTTCAAGTCTCTATGTTTTACTTTGAAACACTGACCGCTTTAGTATGGGAAAGCTTTAGTACACCTATGTATCTGTTTCTCTGTGTTAAAATGAATTCAACGTTAAATACCTTCCCTCAAATAAGTGGAGATTTGTGAAAGTAGAATTATCAAGTATCTCAAAAACATGGAAGGGTGCAAAGTACCTAAGACTCAGTGAACTTTCATTACGTACTTAAATTTTAAAGGTTATAACTATTTTTGCACATACAGATTTTACCTAAATAGCATAGTAATAGTAACATCAGAAATGGCAAATCCTTGAGCATAAACCACTAAATGGTAAAATTAATGTACTAGCAAGAAGAGTCACACACACTCTTCCAACTTTGGTCTCATAAGCCTTTAAAGGCTTGTAACCTCAAACGACATCATCACTATCCAAAAAAATAAATTCAATTTCCCTCCAGTCAGCAGAAGATTATACTAGACCTAGTGATTGTGAATATAATAGAGAATTTTATATATGTTGCTAACGTAAACTCTGACGTCCGATGAAGAATTTGTGTTTCATGCGTCAATGGTTGTGAGATATTATTTCTTGTAATAGTAAAAGCTATGATTCAACATTTTTCATAGCACTTTAACACAAATATTTTTTCTGCATTTCCCTAAGAATATCCAAATTAGGTCCTATGCCTAATACCAAAATTCCCTCTGTTGGCTTAAATGCTATAATTTGTGAGCAAGATAAGCACATACACTAAACAGAGGCAAAGACTGAGTTATAGTTTAAATAAATATTGGTTAAACCTAAATATTATTGTAAGATGCAAGGTATTTACTAACGTTGATAACTGAAGACATCAACGTCATCTGTCGATGACTGAAGATATCAGCCTCATCTTCATATAAACAGGCAAGGTTTCAGCCTAGATATTGTGAAAGCTGAAAATAAGGTCCTGTGTGCATCATAAAAGGTAGAAGAGAAAGTTAAATCAATTTTTACTGAGACTGATATGAAGAGGAAAGAAGTACTAGTGATATGCATTCTTTTTGCAAATACACTCAGGCAGGTAGAATCCCAGCGGCTTTATCAAACTGAAATAGGCCCTGCCTAATCATTCAGGCTTTGTGACAGTAAAGTAAATCAGGGAATCCAATTCCCCTCAGTAACTGAAAGATATCAAATTTTAATGAGAATGTGAATAAGTTATTATCTTCCCCATAAAAAATATTTTGAATAATTTGTTAATCTTAGTAATAGTATGACAAAATATCTAGGGAAGAGAATGAAAGCAGCAGAGTACTAAGGATATGATGTTCATTATAATTAAATTATTATTCTCCTGCAGAGAACAGTTTTAAAGATCTCATTTGTCAAGAGCTGAAACCACAGGATTATTGATCCAGGTTATATCTTGTAAACAAAGAGAAATATATAATTTTGAGGTGAACGTATATACATTGGCATACTAAAGGATTAAACAAAATAATTAAACACACAAATAATCCCATCCCAATTCACAGCCACACTAAGTAGAACAAATGCCTAACATACACATTTACATTTCCTATAATTTCAGTGCAACTGAAGCCAATGTTTAAATTATTTGTTATTTAGGGACCGTCTTACATACTTGAAACATACTCAACTGTTTAACATACACAAATATGCTACTGAATCATCAACTTCATCCATCGTTCAGAACGGAGTAAACTAAATGCATCTTTTCCTATAATAAATAACGTATCTGACCTATGAGTGCAACTGTTAGTAGCAATTATTTCAATGAATCATACATGCCATCACACAGACAAAAATATTATTTACGTGCATACAAAACTTGCTATGAAATACTTAGGGAAGAGAACATAGGAAAGAAAAAAGAAAGAAAGGAGGAACATTCATAGGAGAATAAGGTAAAAGAGGATAAAAGATGTCAGTCATGTAAATGGATGCTGGCTAGTATGTCTGTGTGACAATGGCTCAGGCTTCATCACAATCCTATACTCGTATTAAATCCAATGTCTATTTTCTGTGTGAGTACATGCCCTATATCATAAGCCTCTGTGTGAGTTGGCCACAAACAAAGTTCAAACTAGACTAGCCAGCAAGCAACTATTGGAGAGACTAAGTCTAAGACCAATCACTGGAGAGAATAGCATTTTGACATGGATAGTTGGGTGCCAGATGCTATCTAATATATGAAGTCAGACTAATTAACAAGTAGCAGGAGGCCAGCATCTGGAAAGAGGACCAGTTAACAGGAAAAGGGCCTACAGACTGAGCACACACATAGGACAGACTTATATTTGTGTTCAAGAGACCCCGCAGACATGAATGTATTTGTGAGCTGAGTAAGCAATGTTCTGCTAGCAAACTTTGACTTGGACTAATCAGCAGCTGGGGTCAGATCAGCATCCAGAAAGACCTAAGGTCTGAGTCAGTAACCAGATAAGGAGCCTAGGAGTCAGACATGAATTCTAGAGAAACTTAAAAGTCTATGCTAACATTTAAAAGACCTTGAAGTGTAGAAGTACATCAATAGATTGAAAGTGCATACAGGTATCTCCAGCACAGTTCAGTCCTCATCAGCCAAACACCAGAAAATGCCCCAGGCTGTGCATGCAGTTTACATGAGTGATGACTATTTTTATAGGTGTGTTAGTAAAGGCACTGATCTCTATGTTGATCTCTACGATTGTGTATGTTTGTTATCTGTATGTCTATGTGCATCTGCTAGTCTGCATACAGGAACATTTGGTCAGCCTGGCTGCTGGATGGGCAGCAGAAGCCCCTGGCTTGGATTTGGTTGCAGCAGAAAGGGAAAGAGAACCATTTGTGGTCCTAAAATCCACTGACTTCTTATCTCATAATCTGAGGTTCATGTTGGCTTTAAGCATACTAAGCTTTTCATTACATCATAGACCCTCTTAAAAGTTAAACGTCCTGATTCAGCTACTGTGGCAAATATTCTGGATCTGGCTGCTATATTTATTGCTAAACCAAAGTCCAGACAACACTTGACTCCATCAAGAAGTAGAGAATACATATCTCTGTGCCCAGCACACTCTGTTAGCTTTCTTAACCAATTCAAACATCTGGTCTTGAGGACTAAGTGACAAAAAAAGTCACAAAAAAGTCACAAAAAATAAGTTAAAAAAAGAGGAAAATAACCAGCTTTCTCTCCTTTTCTCACTCTAGATTGAAATTTCACGTAATTCCAACTGAGGTTGCTGTGTAAGAACATTTTTGAAATGCAACAGAAATACCTATCTATCAAAGGATTGTAGAACTATGAGTACAGAAGGTTGACAAAAAGATTCATAAAATTCAGGGAAAGGCATAGAAGCAAGATTATTTGACAAAATAATTATGGAATAATGTGATTAAATACGTTTGATGACTGATTGGAATGTAGAGAAATATAAGATAAAAAAGAGACATTTCTGTGTTATATATCAGGGTCTATGCTACCTTACACTAAATTCCAAAAGAGACTCCAGGCATATCTATCCTGTTCACAGTCCCTCAATATAACAGTCACACAGAGTACCAAGGTTTGCAAAAAAATCTTACAGCTGTCTTGTAAATACCCAGTGACTCCTCACACTGGCATTGGGGCATAGACTTCTAAGAACATCTGATGAGTCATAGCAGTGATAATCATACTGAAATGCATATAAATAAAGCTTAACACATGGGAAATAAAACTTTTTGAATTAAGCTGAAGTACACAAGGTTCCTTCAGTAAAGTTAAATCAAATTCTGATTAAGAATGATCTTTAGGTTTCATTGACTTTAAAGCATGAGGCACTATATTGAGAAGAATTCTGTTATCACTGTGGGTAAAAATTGCTCAGCTACTGAATGCATAAAATATATAGAATTTTACTTTCTCTTAGTTTTTGTCATATCTTTGAAACTCATTCTTCATTGATCAAAAAAAAAAAACCCAAAAATGCCAAAGAAAATGTTTTAAAAAAAGAGTTCTAGAAAAACTCATTGTAGGGAAAAAAATGAACATTAATTCAATGCTTTAATTATCAAGCATTTTTAAGTTTGAAAGCTCATCTCAGTTTCAATACCGCCTTCTAGCGTTTATGCTGTAAAATAAAATCTGTGCTGCAAGCGCTGAATAACGTACATTTAAGTTGTCTTTTCTCTCCTGGACAGAATGCAGTAATTAAACCAAAAAGAAAATAAAATTAAAATCAAATACCTCTTCTTCTTCTTCTCAACAACTCAGACCATCTTGTAAAAAACAACAACTTTTATCATGACCTTTCATATTCAAAAATTCTTATGAAAAAGGTTCAATTTCAATTTCTTACACATACCTCCTCACTTGAAAATACAATCTATTACGGAAAGTTAACTTAGAAAGACAAATGAAAAAAAGTTACTGCAGGCTCAACAGTTGTAGTTCCCAGTCAGGAAACTACTAGCTAGTTTAGGAAGATGGGAAATTTAGTCTTTAATGTATATTTGAGGTGGAGCATGGATGCAGAAGGATCTTGCACTGACAAATTAAGGGGAGACAGAGACATGCTGTGGTTATTCCAAGAACGGGGGAGGACCGGAAAAACAGATATAAGACAAAAGCCTAGAAAATCAAGCTTCTTTAGCTGCTTAAGAAACAACTGATTGATGCAACTGGTTGTTTCCCCACTGTGCATTTGTGTCTGGAACACAAGGCTAGTGCAGATAACTTTATAGCCAATTTAGAGCTAGACATAGATTTGCTGATTAAGTCACAAGATGAAACAAATCTGCATCTCTGAAGTTTTCTCTGGGTTTACTACCTAAACAGGTGAAGACTAGAAGCAAGAACCAGGAAAATGGGATGAGAGGAAGTAGCTCTGTCTTATTTGGGCTTATTTGGACATATTTTGGCTCCATCTTTTCTATCCACAGCTGTTATCAAATAGATTAGCAGTAATATGCTATTCCACATAAAAATTAGTCCTCTTTTAATTTTATAAGTCTATTGAAATAGAAGGAGATAAATTCTTATCAAGTTCTAAAACACAGCAGATATTTTAAAAGAGAAATAGGCTAAGATCATGTGAAATAACAGCCTCCCCTGTGTCTGATTTGCATAGTTTAAATGTTCTGAAGTCCTATACTCTGGATGTTTAGTAACAAATCAAAAGATTCTAATGAAATCTACTGCATGGCCTAGCTTAAATCTGTGAGGCAATTATGGCTTGAAAATATATTTTCCATGATAAATCCACATGAGAAGTCCTATGCGGATTTGCATATGACAATGCAAGAGATGGGTTTCTGATGTCTTCTTTTCTTTGCATCCTGAATATCACTCTCCCTCTGTCATTTTGCAACATCAGTCAAACACACTGAAGTAGATAAATCATTTCATTCTATAGTCAAGGGAATGTACTGTTCCTCAATTCAGTGTACTGTTTTTAAAAGAACAGTGTCAGAAAATTTCTGCTTATTCTTACAGTGCTGCCTTTCACTTCATTAGCTTTAAGTTATTGTACTAAAATGGCTTCCCGGATTTGCAAAAATGCATAAAGATATGTCCGTTTAATATAATTTTTAAAGAAATTAAAACTCAAAGGTAAAATGAGTGCATACAACAGGCCCTATAAATATATATAAAATATGGCCTGAAGACATTCCAGAAAAATAAAAATATTTTAGTTTTATTGTTTATTATATTAGAATTTTTCATATTTTGACCAACACACCAAACATACCTATTTCAGTACTGAAAAGCATACAAGCTATTAACACTGCCTGTAACTAGACTTTCCTGTAAGAATATTTTTCAGCACAGATTCTCCAACTATTCATTCATACAGTCAGTTTGCAAGAGCGCTTTAAAATGTGGCATGAAAACGTCACTACTGATTAATGATTTTCATCATTTGTGGAAAGTTGTAGATGTGCTGTGGCTTTAGAGAGCTCTCCAAGATTTCCCATACTGACAGTAGAGACAACCTGCCCTCAAGAATGCCACCAGCTGGAATGCAGTGACTTGTCACCATATCTCTATGGAGATTAAATGGCTTTGACTGCATCACTCATCTTGCCATGTCATGTCCCAGTACTGACATCCTCTTTAAAAAAGCACACTTCTCCGTCAGCTTAAACATAAGAGCACAGCTCTTTCATAATGTTTCACCTGGTCAAAAGAGGTAAGCCAGACTGATTAGCAATCAGGAAACTGCAATGTACATGGAGTAGAAAGAGGTCCCATACCTCCCCTTCTGTTGGAAATTTCACAAAGCAAATCTGCATCTGTACAAGCTTCCGAGTACAGATGAGAGACAACAGAACAAGGGTAAACACTATCTGAAGGTTTAAACAAGGCAACAGTCATACAGATAGGCTAAGATGTCTAAGAAGAAAAGTAATTCTGTCTTTAATACACTGTGGTAAAAAAGTTTGCTTTTTGGTGGTGAGCATAAACAATAAATTCTCCAAAAGCATATGTAATCCTCAGAGTAGGTGTTCACCTGTCTATGATGCAAAGCCCAATTAGGTGACTACAGCACCACAACTGTGGATTGATATTACTGAGAAAATAGGTAAGGTGTGAGAAAAATAGGATTGGACTAGATGACCTCTAGACTTCCCTTCCAACCCCTATCATTCTGATATTCTGTGAAAATACCTGAAGTCTTGCAAGATAAAAAAGGTAAAAATATAGACAGAATGGCAGTAGCACCTCAAGGGTTCAGTAAGAAACTACTGAAATTAAAAGATCTAAAAATTCTATCAGAAGAAAGTAAAGAATCTGAAGGTAGCAACTCATCAACACCGTGGACCAACCTGTTACAAGACTCAGTGGAGGCTGACCCATTCCCAAATGACTGATGACAATCTGGGAAGTAAGGATACATCAAACACCTCACTGGAAATACTATTTTGATATCTAGCCTAGTAGCATGTTAGTCGTTGTTATCTACTGTATGTATTAGCCAATAAGAGAAAGTGTTGTATTCTAAAAATGCATAAACCTTTCTTGCAAAGTCTCTTTGTATGCATCAAAAGATGCCCACCTCAAAAGTGAATCAGTGAGGAAGGTTTCTTCTAACCACAAGGTGGAGAACAGGTCTCACTCAAAGGACAATTCCAGTGAAGATGGTTGGTATCCAAGTGTTCTCAAGCTCCTGGTTAACAGACCACTATGTGGGATCTGCATCAGTCAGGAACAATCAACCAATCTACAGTGGGATATAGCCTGTCAGTAAAACTTTCTTTGACAGACTAGTACTGAGGACACATGGCTCACAAATTTTTCTACTTGGCATTCAACAACCAGTAACTATAGATGTAGATGCAGTCTGCAGTCAGCCAGACACCATCCTACATTTATAGTACCACAGCAGAATTAGGCTGGCTTCCTCAGAGGAGTCCAGGATTAACTCCTGGATCAACTCAGTGCACAAAGGCAGATTTAGCTCCAACAGCATCTCGGATGCAGGAAGAGAAGCAGAATAAAAAAATTGAGACAACTAAAAGGCTAATCTACTAAACTGTTAACTTTCCCTCAAAAAGGAGAGACAATAGTGTAAAAAGGGAATATGAGTTGCAGTCCTGTGAGCTGAATGTACCCATAGTTTGAGGAACAATACCAGTGGGAGCCACCGATGATTAACTTCAGAAGACTGCCTGCTTACTCCCTGCCTTCATTCCATTCTGACCATTCCTTTGCCATCTATGACAAAACTAACCTACCAGTCCCATGGTCCTACATGGAGAGTCAGACAGATATCTGACACCTACCTGCAAAGCCTTCTGCATAAACGGTACCCATTTTTGAAACAGTTAATGTACCCATGACACAGGTAGAGCTATTTGGTCAGTAAAAAGGCCAGCAGAGGAAGAGAAAACTCAAAGCAACAACCTGCACTCTAAGTTTCAGAGCAGCCCAAGTTAAATTTAAATTGTCCCACCTAGTTTTACATAATATTAAAATAATTTTCCTAAATTAGATGCTCAAATTCAGTATTATTAATTGTGGCTACCAAACAATGAGAAAGTTGCTTCTGTACATTCAAGTTTAAATATTCCTCACAAATAAATCCAGACACGAAGTTATTTACACTATCTAGAAGATGCTCAAGAAAATCTAAAGAATCATAAACTTCATTTTCCATATGCTAGCATCTGCACCATGGGCATTAAGAGGTCACTCTCATTGATAAAGGTAGCTTTTGACTTGGTACTAGGCTGTGTGAATATTCTGTAGCACAAGTAATTAACATATCACACTTTATCAAATACTCGAGTGAACAGTACATCTGTTAGACAGTTTTGCTGAGATTAGGGATATTTGACAGTTTCAAAAGGTGAAAATTCAGGTAAGGAAGCAACATGAAAGAAAGAAAGAAAGTAAAAACTAAAGAAAAGTAGAAAAAGATCATGACAAAGAAGACTCAAATAGATAATACAGGAAAATACTTAGAGTAAGGAAGTTCAAAGTCTGTCAGTATTTTAATGGAATATTAATTCCTTCAATTTCTCTTGGAAAATGTATGCCAAAAAGAAGGAAATGTTGAGTTTAAAAACTTTGAAAAGACAGAAAACACTTTTTTAAAGTAAATTTCCTAATTATTTCATCATTTCAATCTCTTATCTCATTTTGGTTTGCAGTGAGGTCTCAGTGTATGTGTGTCCTTCTTCTCCAATTATTTTCATTGTTATTACCTCCTTATGAAGATAAAAATAGGAGAATATTCCATATGTATCTGGTTGTTCAGTCTTTCTATTGCTTGAATGTCCCTTTTCTACAGAATCCATTATATGAATGACTACTTCCTGCACAACCTCTGATGCAGTCTATGAAGTGTAACATTATTTCTGCTTGCTGTGACCAAATTGTGGCCATAGAATGCCATTAAAACATAGAAGAGGAAAGAGAGCTTAACATTTTCCAATATCTTTTCAAAATAGTCTTCTAGAATGGAGAACTATTTCTCACAGCTCTTTTTCTATCTCTTAAAGTCGTTTTGCAATATTGAAAGCATTATAAAAGGACAGAATCTTCCTAGGAACAACCAGGGAAATCAAGTATACTAGCTTCATTGTTTTCCAGTCTTTGAAAGCAATCAGGAGAAAAAATAGATTGTGCATGCAGAATCATTGAAAGAAAAAACATATGCTAATAAGTACAGAATTAAAGAATAAAGTCTTGAAATTGAACATTTTAGGAAAATGGCCTGAGGACCTGAATAAAATTTATGACATTTCTTAGGTCAAATTAGTTTAAAAGCCAAATTATCCGTATTCATAGTGGACTGTATATGACATAAAAGGTATGCTAAAATGCTTTCTCAAATATTGCTGAATAAAATATGAAACTATAATAGCTACACGCTTCTAAAGTGCATACATAGAATTTTAATATCTCAAATTTGATTGCCATCCAAGTGGTTTTATACTGCAGGAAGCTTTTTGGAAAATGTCTCCCTAAGAGTGTATACATGTATCAAATATATTTTATCTTTCCTTCCTAAGTGCTTAGGAGACCTAATAAATACATATATTTTACACTAAAACAAAGTTGGAAGGCAAAATTAAATAGCTAATCATAGAAATCTCAGTAGAAAGGGTAAAGAGATGAATATGGAACAAGTGACAGAACAGGTTCATAATATAGAAGTTTCTGAATATAAAAGCTCTGCTGAAATGTGGGGAGAGATATATAAAAAGATAGATTTTGCAAACTGCCCTTTTTACTGTTTTTGTTTGAATTTACACCAAGTCATTCACAACAAACACATTTATTGACCACCTGGAACATCTGCTAAGCCATAAAATGCAACGATTGGAAGTTGAATGCAAAATGAGACCCCAGCTTCAGTATTAGGACCAGGTAAAGTAATTAAACCTGTGTTACTGGGAAACAGTACCAAGCAGTCCAGATGACTTATCTTGCTACTGTGAAGCCAAGACAAGAAAAACAGTCTACCAGAGTAATAATTTAATAATTTCACAGCATGGCTAGTATTTTGGCCTTTTTTTTTTTTTTTTTTTGTAAAAGTATGATAAAGAATTATTCCAAGATTCTCTGTTCTTTATTTCTGATTTTTTCTTTTGGTTTTTAGTGTCAGTGAGGAAAAATCAAGTCATTAATTAGCAGCAAGTGCAGTTATTCTGTGTTTACTTGTAGCACCTATTATGAGGTCAGGTTGCATTCCTGTTGTTTCTTTTACACATAATCATCACTTTGACATCAAACATGACATTTGTGTTTTTATGGCAAGACATTATTTATAAAAGAGATCATATTTCAATACTCCAAGGAGATAATTTCAGGATTGAGGAAAAAATAACTGTCAAAAAAATGAACAACACACTTTGGAGGATTTTTACTGGATGCACCTCTGATTATTCCCAACTTTATTATTTATTTAAGTAAAACAAACAAACTTCATTGACATGGGGCTAATACTTCTTTCCACCAGGAGCCAGATTCAACAAATCAATTGCTGAGTTACTCTTCTCAAAGTACCAAATTTCAAAGGCCTTAAAAGATCATACCTTGTAAAAAATTCCAAGTGGAACTCAAGAAATTACATACCTTGTGATTGTTTAAGCAGGAGATGGAAAACAGATTCCTTACTGGTGGACTGGGATCCAGACGCACTGAGATGAAAACTGGACTGCTCCTGATCTAAAAAAAAAAAAAATAAAAAATTGTTCAGGGTAGCTTGTTTAGAAGTCAAAATGGATTAAACAGCTTTCCTAATAAAACAGCTTTACAGACAGACGTTTTAAAAATGCACTCTCAAATGAGAGTACATGGACAGTTTCTTTCAGTATTACCTCATAATGATGAAAAAAAGTATAGATACAATATGATCTTCTTAAACAGTAGTAAAATAATATTACAGCAGGAAAATCCAAAATGTTTCTGTTTAAATACATAGAGATTACAAAAGAAACCATTCTCTAGATAAAAAAATCCAATAGCCAAGAAAGCCCATGGTGATATGAAACATGTAATAGAAAGCTTGAAAGAAACAGGTTCAGGACCAGTGGTACTGCAGTAACTGTAAACAAGAATTGCTTTCTTGAAGATAAGTTACTGGATCGAATAACAGATTACTTCATAGAGACAGAGAATTTAGACATTACTTTGATTGATTTCATTGATTAGTGTCAATGTTGTGGATAAATGAAAAATGAGAAAGCAAAAATTGTTTTGAAGTCCAGCTTCATATATGGGTTTTGGAGTTCTTCAAGCAGCTGGATATCTTGCTAAAAGAATTGACACTTGCAGGAAATGCCTTGTAGGAAATACATGTATCAGGTAGCTCAAGAATCTGAGCCAAATAGACAGCCTATATCTGAATAATACGTCATATGAAAGGGTAGTAGCACTGAATGATAAACTGCTTAAAAATACTTAAACAATAGAAGAAATACATAAAGAATAGAAGGGCACTTTCCAGATATTAAAAGATGGATGGATTAAAAGATCCATCTTAACAGATCAATAAAGTAACTATATTGACATCTTTCTTAACCCAAGACACTGCAATGGCAGAAAAAAAGGCTATTATGAAAACTTTCCCTATAATACTCATTATTCTGAAGGAATTATTTTACTTTTTTTGTCCATGACGCAAACATGATGAATATTGTGCATTTACCTTACTAGAACGATTTTCCAAAGTTTAAAGTGTTGTATTTTCTTTACATCTATCTACATAGTCACATAAAAAATAATTTTACAGAACTAGATAACTAATCTCTAGATTTTTTTTTTTTTTCATTCTCTGAACAATAATTTCACTGTATAAAATTAAAAGCACTAGGTTATGTTTCATGATGTTTCAAAAATGCATTTATCAGCTCAGAAGTGAATTTATGTACTGCACACTATTTTTCTAATTGGTAGATAGTATCAAGCTTTGAATTTTACCAAAATCAGTACAGAGTGATATTAGCATTTTTATTTAAAACTGATTATGCCCATTCAAATCTCATTGCTAAATAATATATTTCTTCACATTTATACTACTTCTTTCTAATATGAAAAATATATGCAATAATACTTGGCATCCAATGCATTTGGTCTGAAAGAAAAATAACTGGTAGTAGCAGACTTTCTTTTGGGTATTTAGTTCAATTACATAATAAAATCAGAGAAAGCATAGAATCATAGAATTGTTTCAACTGGAAGAGACATTAAGATCATCGAGTCCAGCCTTTGTCCCAGCCCTATCAACCACTAGACCATTTCCTTAAGTACAACTCATTTCCTTAAGTACAACTCATCCACTCATCTCTTAAACACCTCCAAGGATGGTGACTCCACCACCTCCCTGGGGAGACCATTCCAATGCCCGACAACCCTTCCAGTAAAGAAATTCCTCCTCACATCCAGCCCGAACCTCCCCTGGTGAAAATTGAGGCCATTTCCTCTTGTTCTATTGCTTGTTAGTTTGGAAATCTTTGTATGATAAAGACATGTCCAAGCTACTGTGCAGGCAACCTTACCTTGGAAATAAGGTAAATTTTAATAATCAACAACAAAAGACAGTTATTTTTATGTCTGTAGGCACAATCTTACTAAAAGCAATCCTACAGACTATCACAGATACCAGTTTTAACAATGCAGATAACACTGGATTCCAGAGACCAACCAATTCACCCCCCTTATTCAATTCCTAATTACCTGTAGCTTTAATCTTTTATTTCATAATGGCTCTTCAAACTTTGAAGTGAATATCCCCTAAAAAAAACCCTGCACTTTTTTTTTCCTCAAACTTAGAAATGCATTTAATCTATTGAAAACACAAAATTAAATAATTCATGTCAAGTAAAATAAAGCATTATAGATATTAACAGACCACTAATATATAGGGACAATTCTTATACAGGTGAACTCTGTGGGGTATGGTTTATACTGAAGATTTCAGTGGTATAAATTATTTATATCAGTTTAATTGCTTCCATAC
This sequence comes from Colius striatus, assembly GCF_028858725.1. Classification (NCBI taxonomy): domain Eukaryota; kingdom Metazoa; phylum Chordata; class Aves; order Coliiformes; family Coliidae; genus Colius; species Colius striatus. Next base: position 86,460,397 of record NC_084759.1, read on the forward strand.
AATCTTAGCAGAAATATTATAATAGTGCTCCTTACAGAAGAGCAGCTGAACTAGTACAAAGAGTCACTAAACCATCTGTAACAAGAGTATGAATACTCTGTAGCTCTGATCATTGGGGAAAATTACCTGCTGCTGATACTAATACTAATCCCACTAATATGGATACCTATGTGATAAATAGCTGCAGATTTAAGCCACAGATATGTATCTAAATCTTGGGAAGAAAATTTACTGCTATTAAATTCAGTAAGAAATCACCAGTTTTTAGGAGATCCAAGATTTCATCCCTTCATCACAAACCATCAGATGGTGGGTTTTACTTGCTCTACAATAATCCACAATAAAGGATTATTTATGCTACAATATCAGTTAAAATTCAAAGAAATAAATATATTTGAGGAATAATGCTCTTGGGTTTCACAAAGTTTAAGAATCACGAATGAATACTTCAGAAATGGTCCAGATATGACAATTAATTAATCTTTGTTTTAACTCCTGAACTATGTAATTCTAATCATAATTTCATATCTATCTAGGGCAGAAACTGCCTATGGAATGTTACTTGAGAACAAGATACAGATAACATCTGTAATCTTATTTAAAGCATTGAGTAAATCTATAAATGTTGATGTTTATTGCTTGTACATCTTAATTGAGATGACCTATTTTCACTGTTGCTACTTTTAATTCCCTTAAGAGGCGGCATATAGTCTGAAACGCAATTGGTAATGATCAAGATCTATTGAGTATTTCATTCTGCCTTCTGAGTTGCTTCTTTCTGTTGATTTCCCCATTCTGTTCTATCTTATCTTGTGGTGGTTTAGCCCTGGCTGGGTGCCAGGTGCCCACCAAGGGGATGGGGGATGGGAGTTACTGTCAGTTCAGTACAGATGGACTTTGCTGCTGCTTCTTCTCAGGGGGAGACCTCCTCATACTTCCTTCTGCTACACTGTGGGGTCCCTCCCACAGGCAAGCTTCTCCAACTTGAGTCCTTCCCATGGGCTACAGTTCCTCATGAACTGCTCTAGCATGGGACCTCCCTCAGGGGCACCTCCTCACTCCCTGCCCCAACATGGGTCATCCACTAGGAGAACAGTCCTTCAGGTACCAACTGCTCCAGCATGAGTCTCTCACAGGATCACAAGTCCTGACAGCAAACCTGCTCTGGAGTGGACTCGTCTCTCCCCACAGGCTCCCAGGTCCTGCCAGGAATTTGCTCCAACCTGGGCTTCCTACGGAGTCACAACCTCCTTTAGGCATCCACCCGCTCCGGCGTGGGATCCTCCACGGGCTGCGAGTGGATTTCTGCTCCCCTGTGGCCTCCATGGACTTCAGGGGCACATCTATACCTCACCATGGGCTGCACCACAGGTCACAGGGCAGTCTTTCTTTCAGTGTCTAAGCACCTCCTCTCTCTCCTCCACTGACCTTGGTGTCTGCGGAGAAGTTTTCACTTTCTCACTCCCTGTTGCCACTGCCATTTAGCAACTACACAGCTTCTTCCCCTTCTCAAATACGTTGGAGGCATTACCTCCATCACTAATTGGCCAGGTCTGGGTCAGCTGCGGGTCCATCTTAGAACCAACTGGCCCTAACCCTATCAGCTACAGAGGAAGCCTCTGGCAGATCTTTGTTTAAAGAAGCTACCCATGTAGCTCCCCCACTACGAAAAACTGGTCCAGGAAAAACTGCTACAGACCACCAATAATATCAGCAATAAGCATGATGAGTCCCATGCAAGATTAAATAAAGGAAGGCATTCCAAATGCTAAGATTTCAGATAAGATATTTCAATATGATAGTATTTTGGGGTTTATATTACTAAATATACAGTATTAAGTAATGTTCTCAGAGATGGATTAAAAACTGAATTTGAGTTACAAGCTGATGAGGTAATTACTATTCTTTGGATTAACATTCCTTCAGGAAAAAATAGGCTGTCATTCTTTAAGGAATAAATTAAGACTATTTTCTATTTCAGACTAAAATGTTAGTGTTTAATTAATTCAGATGGAAGTTTACTATTGTTATGTCTGAAGTAATATTACTATCATTCCCAATTATCTTGTACTTTCCCAAGTGTGTTATTGCACTGCTATGAGAGATTCTAGGACAAAAATAGGCTCTTGATGTCAAAACACATTTTTAAAAAGGTGTGGATCAGCAGAAAATGGGTAAGAGATACAGTCTTCTCCATAAATTAGGACTGTAAATGGTCTTGAAATAATGTGGGATGGCAAATTCATTCTTAATATTGAAAAAAAGTTAATTTGCTTTTACTATACGCTGGGCTAACACATCTGCATTGCTATGGCATATACAATATCAAAACTAGTATATTAAAATACTATTTACTTCCTTTCCAGATAAACTTGTCTTCAGAAAATGAAAGTTCAATTAAATATATAGGCCATTATGGAAATTATTTCCCAGGGTATGTAAGGGCCAGAAATAAAAGTATTCCATGACTTTACTTAAAAGACTAGATTTCTCTTTTCTGGAAAGAAGTAGGAATTACAGTAAATATCCCTACAGAGACCAAATTATACAATGCATAACCATGTCTAAAAACTGAATTGAACTGGTTGAATGCATAATTCAAGTATCTTATTGTGATTAAAAACATGCAAACATTATTTACAGGTCACCAACAGCAATTGAATTAGTAAATTAACATTACATATTTAGCTGATTATCAAATTCAAGATGGCTTTTGAAAGATAAATATGGTTTTACTTCCATAAAGGTCATAGTACAAAATTTATTTTTCAAAGATAACTTTTCATAGTTCCACCAATCACAGAAACATTTGATCATCATCATGTCATGTCTACTGATGTGTAAAGAAAAATGAAGGCTGAAAATTTCTGATGCATAAAACCCAACATCGATCTTTCACTGTCTAAGTCAGTTGCCTCTCCACTGTCTCTATTACTGCAAATCTCCCTGGGGCAAGTTAATGCTTTAGAATTAGAAAGATGACTGTGTTCTCACAAAAACACTTAAACAAGGTGGGTTTTGCTAAAGTTTTCAGAACATCTCAGTTTACTAGGTTTTAGTACAAATGTTTATAATGAAATAATTTCTGATGAAATCACATTGTTTGATTGCTATTTTGCATTATTTTCTAAATATCATATTAGATTAGCTTTTTTACAAGTGATACTTAGTAATATTAGGGTACTAAACTGTCCTATCCAGTACTGGATCTATGCTCAGCAAGCCAAATAATTTGCTTCTCATAATTGGTCTTGTGGTACCGATCAGAGCACTAGCTTGCAAGTACACTTGAATAAAGCATGCTGCACACCATGAGCCGTAATGGGAACCTTCACTCTACACATGTAATACACATCTATACTTCAAGGGATTATATAATTGGTTACTTTGTGGTCAGATAGGTTGGGATGCACCCTGGTGCTTCTAGAAGTGTCTGAGCTAAGATAAGCACAAAGAACAAATGGTGTGAGAGGGGAAAATACAAAGGTTGAACACTTTAGAAGGAAAATTTTATTTCTAACAATGTAAACATTTACTGTATCTTCAGCTTCATCCAGGAAGGATGAGTTGGCAAACAAAAGGGATTCAAAAGAGAAGTATACCAACAACTTATCAAGTTACCTTGGAACTGAAGCTTTACCATTCATCATGTCAACCATTTCTCCTAATTTACATTGCACTCTCTGTCATCATCCATGTTGTCAAGAAAGGTCTTGAATAATACGGACCCCTGTGCTGACCCCTGCATCAGTACTCATTACCAGCCAGCAGTTGGCTATCAAAATGTTTGTCACTGTCATTTGATACCAAATAGGTCAGCCAAGTTTTCAACACATTCAGCAGTCTGCTCATCAAGCCTAGATTTTCTTAGCTTCCAAACACAAATGCTCCATGAAGTAGTGAAAAGTCTTACTGAATCATGGCATATTACATCCACTACTCCTCCCTCATTTGCATAATCACTCATTTCCATATAGAAGACAATCACGTTAGTTAACCATGATTTGCACTTAACCAATTAATTTTCCTTTCTGACCTTCACACACTTGGAAATGGACTGCAAGAGGGTATGCCATTCATGAGCTAAGTAGACTGCAAAAAAGATGTATCCAATGACCCTATGGGAGACTGAGATTAAGGTGATCAACCTACTACTCTCTCAGCGTTCTATCATGTTTAAAAAAAGAAAACAACATAGCTTTTTTTCCAATCAACAGAAACATCTCCTGATTAACTTGAATTTTCATAGAGAACCACAGCCTCTCAAGCGCATTGGTCAGCTCTTTCTCACTCTGTGAATTGCATCTGGATTTGTGGCTCTGAATACATCCAGCTGCTCTGAGTTCACAGTCTGCTGCTCCCCTATGAGCAACTCATCTCAATTTCAAACTAAGTCAGTACATTCTGCTGTGGGAGCAAGTTTTGCTTGCAAAGACTAAGGCAAAAATGCCTTCTTATGAGCCCATACTTTCCCTGTTAGTCTTTACACCTGATGGGTTTTGGCCTTTCTGACATTTTTGCTAAATATACTCATGGTACTTTTATATTTGTCTTTTGTTACCTCTTCTTCCATCTCACCTAGGTGTAGTACAGGGAAATGCTGTCCCAAAGACTGCAACAATCCATGGGGCTTTATATTAAGTAAATTGTGCAAAGTATCAGGGACATGTTACATGTTGTTTGGGCTTGAGCTATTTTAGCTGTAACAGCACATAGACAAAATGCCAACCATTGTTTTGTTTGTTTTTTGGCTCCAGTTTAGTGATGTATAGTTTTGTGTTATTACCCTAAAAAAATCATACAATGTATGGTGAAGACCCAACAAAATGCATGGGCCATTGTGGAACTAAATCTGGGGAGAAATAAGAAAGCAAGAGTAGCAACAGCCCCTTCTGGAAACATAAAAATAACAGCAAAAAGATCCAAGAATGAGAAGAAAGAAACTGGCATTTTACCAATATTTCTTTCCCAGTGAATAACCTAGGATATTGATGACCGTCTCTGATAATTTACCATGAAAAATACAAGGTAGATATGATATATCAATATATTTGTGTGTGTATCAGCAGTAATTAGAATTAATTGGATAATTTAGACAAAAAGCAGAGCCCTGGGTTCAGCAACATATGCAAGTTTATCTGTCCAATCAACAAATATCCTTTTCTGACATTTTCTGTAACCTCTCCTCCACACATCAGGCTGTAGCTGCCTGTGTTCAAGATCTGCTCTGATACATTGCAGCTGTATAATTGGTATAAAGACTTCTGTGAAAATAGCCACCATGTGGATGAGTAGCATCTGAAGCGTTCACCCACTGCCTTGGAGTTGCTTTCAAACTCAGGTTCCTGGTGCTGCTCTTTGCATAAGCTATGTGCTAGGTATGTTGTCTCCAGTCATACACCTTGCCAAGCCTAGAGTACACATCTCCTGGCTTGATCACAGACTCACCTTTTCACCGTGTACACTGCTGCCAGACACTAGACTATTGGCTGAAATTGGTCACTGTCACCAGACCTCCTGCAGCAATCCACAATCATGTTCCAATTGTGCATGCTGTCACTGTCTTGGTGACTCTGATCTCATTGCAGCCTTGCAGCTGCCTTGGAATTGCTGTTCTTCTTTGTTTTTTTCCCAAGCTCTGTACAAATGCATGCAGAAATATTTGAGGAAAGAACACTGACAGAACCTTCTAGTGTCCTTCATTAAGTTCAATGTTTCCTTGCCTGTACAGGGAGTATAGGTTCATGCGTTCACTACATAAATGAACAGAAAGGTATAGTAACTGCAAGATCACATCAGCCTTGGCAATCTTTCCTGCAGCATCTAAGATTTGAGCTCTGGGAAAGCAGCAAACTTTCTGAGATTATATGTTGTTATTGTCAGCCTTTGTCCCATTTCGGAAGAAAACTTCAACCACTAGCACATATTGCTTCCTGTTAAATAGTGCTGTTTCTAACTTGAAGATCTGAAATGCTCAGCCCAGACTCTTTTCCCCTCAATGGATTTTTTTTCCCCTTCCTCTCTTTCACAACTCCCAACCTACTCTTTAGAGGAACAGCTACAGATGGAAATGGAGACTTCCCCACTGCATCTTCTTGATGCTTCTGTCTTCTTTTGGTTACATCAAACTTCTCAACTTTCAATGGTTTGGCTCTTGTTTTTGCAGAGTCTCCACAGAGATTCTGTCATTAACCTTGATGCAACAAAGCCGCATCTGCCACTGCAGGAAGTTTATCAGAGCACACATCTAACTGGTGAGGTCATTGCCATCCATAGCATAGCACCAGGCAGAAAACTCAAGAACTCCGAATTGCTCCAGACCAGGGCTGCAGTATCCACCCTCAAGACTTCCATTTGGATTACAAAAGTAATGATTGCACCATTTAGGGCCTGAAAACAGCTCCTGTGGTGTGTTGTCAACATTTATACCTTGTTTTCTACTATTAGCAGTACAGGAGCTGGACAAAACTGTTCCTCTCTTTACCACTGATCCCTGAGATCCTGGCAATGATTTACGTAGCCAATAAACAGTGGATTCACTGCATGCTGTTGTTCTGCATCACTGCACCATGATGAAAACATCAATAGAAACTCAGAAGAGGTCTGATCATTTATGAATGGAACTCTATTTTGTGACTGTTGTGAATGAAAATATTTTTGCAGTTAAATGTGGCAAAATGCACTAAAGTCTGCCAAAAAGCTTGGTTAGCAAAAGTATAAAGCATTCAGTCTTGAAATCAAAATGCTCTTGACCAGCTATCATTTAGATAAGAGAATCTCCCAACCCCTCCCCCCCATATATTAATTATATATGCAGCAAAAGTTGTATTTTTGTATTTCTAATTCATATAACAGGTGTAATTAAAAAAATATTAGTTCAATGTAACAAATGGACATGAATCCATGTTCCTTATACATCATTTTTCTTCATTTATTCTGTCTCACAAACTCCAAGTCATAACATGAGCATGTAAACTTGGCTTAAAACTTACCTTTGCACAGGTTTGAGTTTGATATTTTCTTATGTTTCCCCATACACAGGGTCTGTGTCAGGAGCCACTGGAAGGTTAATCTTCAATTTTTGTTATACATAAATGCCAGGAAATGCTTTGGCACCTGTTTTCTGATGCTACATGTTATGTGGGACTAGGTGCGATTCAGAGCTCTCTGCTTCACTCAGAGTGAAATTTACTCTTTTACCGAGTAAATTTCAGTCATCAAGGAGAATCTGAGGCTTTGAATTTGTATTCTACAGCATTTGTGAAATCTCAGTAAAGACAATAACTTGATCATCTTTCATAATTCTGGATCTTCTTTTAATGTTTGAAAATATTGCTGAAATATACTTGCTTGGAAGGTCAATCAGAAAAAACCTTAAAATGTTTTGCCCTTACTAACTCCTTCAGGTATCTAAAATGTGACAAAATAATATAAAATGTTTTGAAAAATAACTGAGGAACAAAACCAAAACTAAACATTAGCTATTTGGCTTAAACATACAGCTCCCAAAACACACCCCTGGAGTCTCCTATTGCCTAAGCGGTGCAATGCAGTCCACAGCCAACAATTGGCTGCATGTATACATGAGCCTATATGACATAAGAGGTCTACCGTGAACAGTAGTTAAAGGTTTGTATTATTTCTTAGATCTTACAGCACAGTCTACAGAGCTTTTCAGAGTGAGCATGAGCGATACACAATATCTCTGTTGGCAGGAAATGGAATGAGGTAAATGTAATCATATCGCACTCACACTTCTAATGTAACTAAAGAAACTTAAGATCCTTCCCATACCCCCAAACAATCCGAACCCCTGTACCTGTCAGTACAACATCTACCACCACATTTTCAGAAGTTGGATTTTTGAAGCATATGATGGCAGACGAACGCTGGCCAATGCAGGCACTTATGGTGGTTGGTTCCATCAGCTGAGGAGGAAGACCAGTCCCCAAAAGGTAAAATATCCATTCTTTAAGCTGTAGATGAAACACGTGACATCAGTTATTATTTATAAGATCTGTGCATTTTAAGGCATTTTGCTTAGTTCTCTCTTCTACTGATCTATGTCTCTTTTCTGTTTAAATGAACTACTGCTTAATGCTTACTTGCTTTCTTGTTCCTTAAAACTAAGTATTGCTACCTGGAAATCAATAGTTCCAGTTTGAGAGATGTTCACATTGCCTCTTTGCATTTAACTTCTGTGTTTATCTGATCATGGAGTATTTAAACTCAGAGCTTCCAGTGTAAGTGAATGGAAACATGTAGGCGTTGCAAGACAGCAATTCAAAGTCGTCTTAGAACCTGAAAGTAGATGAAGTGAGAAGCTCCCTTCAGAAGACAAAGGAAGAAGGAAAATAACTATTTGATGTGAGACCAATAGAATCACACAAAAAGATAAAATTATTAATGCAAAGATAATAAAAATATTAACCACTATATACAAAAGAATCAAGAATATTGGAAAGAGTGAGGCCTCATCTGGAGTTCTGTGTCCAGTTCTGGGGTCCTCAGCTCAAGAGGGACAAGGAAGTCCTGGAGAGAGTCCAGCACAGGGCCACCAAGATGATCAGGGGTATGGAACATCTTTCATACGAGGAAAGGCTGCAGGAACGGGGGCTGTTTATTCTGGAGAAGAGGAGATTAAGGGATGATCTTATTAATATTTACAAATATCTAAAGGGTGGGTGTCAGGAGGTTGGGACATCCCTTTTTTCTATAGTAGATAGTAACAGGACAAGGGGTAATGGGATGAAGCTGGAACACAAAAAGTTCTACTTAAATACAAGAAAAAACTATTTCACCATGAGGATGAGGGAGCCCTGGCACAAGCTGCCCAGAGGGGTTGTGGAGTCTCCTTCCTTGGAGGTCTTCAAGACCCGCCTGGACATGTTCCCATGCAACCTGATCTAGGTGAACCTGCTTCTGCAGGGGGGTTGGACTAGATGATCTCTAAAAGTCCCTTTCAACCCTACCATTCTGTGATTCTATGATTCTATGATCCAGGGCATCACCACAGAGCATAAAAAAGAGGAAATAATTAAATCAATGTGTTGATTTTACAATTTTTTCACAGTGACGGTAAAGTGTTGCCAGCCCCACATTTACTCTCTTAAGGGTATAAAGAGTGATGTTAATAATACCACTCATTATGGAACATTTAAAGGTAAATATAAATGTGAATAGTAAATGTAAAGACACTGTAACTATTTTAAAGGAAAATGTTTAAACTGTGCAATCATCTTGTTGCCTTTAAAGAATAAAAATACAGACTCAAGTCTGAGGCTTATCACAAATTGTTAAAATTGATCTGTTTTATACATTAGCAATCAAACAGGGATGCAGCCCAAAAAGAATAGAAAATAATAAATAAAATCAAAGCACTATTTCCCATGTGTGAAATATTGCATTTACTTATGCAAAATCTGTCTGAAAAAATTAAGGAAAATCTTTGATAGACAGGGTTCAAAAATTTAACAATGAACATGGAAATATTTAGAGTAAAAAGTGAGTAATATATTGAGAAACCTCAGCATAAGCAGGGATAAATGACACATTCTATGTCCTCAGAAAATAGCTTTGATCAGTAACATTCTATGCCTTTATTATAATTTATAGAGAAATACTAAATTCAACAAGAAAAACTGCATTTTAATCTTACCAAAGGAAATCCTTTGGCAAAAGTCATCCAAGGCTAAAGGATTGTTTATATACTTATGTAGATATTACCCAATACTAAAAGCCAGGCTATAAAAAAATAAAGCAAAAATTTTGTTCAGAATTTAGACAGTGTTTTATAACACTTGGTTTGTGGAGACTTATTACTCCAATTAACAAGAATTAAAAAGTGCCTCACTTAAAAATTGCATTTTATTTTGTTATATTTGAGTTCAACGTGACCTATAGTCTGTTTGTGGTTAAAGATTCGGGAGCAAGAAGCTAGCACTGTTCACTATTCAGGTTCTGACAGGAAGGCAAATAAATACTGCTGTTATACAGACTTTGAAGCAACATAGGACTAACTCTTTGATGAAGACTCTCCACTGGTCATAGTCAACAAGAAACTGCCAAAGAGCTGCCAAGCCAGCCTGTCATAGCACTTATGTTCCTGACTCATGTTTCTCTTTACTATATTGGCCTCAAAATAAATTAAAACAAAATGCTAAGCACACTTTGCAGGCTTGTTTCAAAGACTAGAACATAGACATGAGTATACCAGAAGACCAAGTTTTCAGAAAGCTAGATGTGTCAAGCTATTAGTGGTCTACACTGACTTATTATTGATACTTTATGCTTGCTTAAAAACACAGTAATGAAAAAAACTATTTTTCCTGAAAAACACTTAACACAGAAGTTATGAGGCAACAATTATTCTAACAATGCTTTTCAGGCTCACTGTAAACTTGTAAGAATCACTTTGTCCATAGTAAGTAATTTTACACTAAAATACAGTGCAGGAGGGAGAGGTGTGCATATGTTCCTATTCTGTGCAGATGAGCTGTCAAGATCAAGTTTCAGATTTATTGCTGAATGCTCAGGCTCATGGTTGACAAACATTGAAGACTGCAGCTTCTACTGATTTTTGTGGTTAATAAGGAGAAACAATGCTGAACACCTTTAAAACAACACAGTGAAACTTTGTCAAATTGAGAAGCTAAAGAAGCAGCAAAACAAAATTAGTGGTCAGTCTGGAAAACAAAACAAGACAACCAAAAAATTACACAGATATTAGGACACTCTGCTTTGCCTGCCTGGCCATTAGTGTTCCTTGCTGATTCACTTTGTGATGGAGTTCAATATCATGTATGCACAGTGTAAGAAATCAAGAGCAGAAAAGATACTTAAAAAAAAAAAATCCAGAATCCTAAGGCAAATAATAAAAGGTAGGATCTAATATTGGACTTTGTCTATCTAATTACTTAATACTGTTCAATGTTCGACATTACATCTGGATGCTAACAATGTGGTAAAAGAATAGGACAAAACAGATTTATTAAATCTCTGAGTGTAGGTCATATTCAGGTTGACCTTTCAGTTGTGCTGTCCCAACATACTTAATTTCAGATTTTCATAACAATTAGAGCTAAACTCAGACTCACTTTGTAAAGAGCTCTTTATACAGCTTCAAACCAGAAAAAAAATGAAGCAGGTAATAGCACAGAGTAGTTTCCCTCAGTTCTCAGAAGGAATATTGGAAATAGTTAAGGCTTATCCTTGTAAGTACTCTCATTAACTGATTTTAGATTAGTCAGCTATACAGCTATCAGATGGTTTAAGTGTCCATTCAGATGTATTTAATCAGAGAAATCAAGGGAAAGAAATCAATGCCAGGGTGGGGGGTTTACTTTAAAAGTTGTTTGAGGCATCCACCACTGATAAGAAACATTCTTAAAGTCTTCATTAAAAGAGCAGTTATATTCATTAAAAAAGGCAATTCAATCCTTGAAAATATTCACTGTCAGCTATTGGTATAACAATCAGCAAAATAAAATTGTCTAGGATTAATTTAGTAAGAACTGTAGCAGAGAAAATGAATGAAAATTTAGGAAATTCAAAAGATTCGGGAATAAAAAGAGCACTATGAAATTACAAAGGTTATACCAATATACTGAAATGGTTAAACAGGTCTGGGCGAAGCAGCTAGAGGGAGAGAATACTGTCTAAAATTCACCGCAGAGAAAAAACTTCAAGGTTTCCCATTACTTGAGAGGAGACACAGTAGATGACAAGATTCAGGTGGTAAGGTTCAGTTTGTTCCTGAAAGGTTTAAATGATTTTTATTGTTTTATTGCTTCTCTATTTGACGAATAAGTTCAGATTTCTGATTTAAAATATGGATTTCTGTGTACCATGAAGATCTAGATAAAATAAGGACATTCTGTCCTCTTGAACTGTTTTGTGAAACATACTATTCATTTGACAATTGACTTTTATCCTTAATAAATGTTTAAGAAGAGAGATTCTGAAAATAAATGCTGTACTAACACTACCTACAAATAACCTGTCTGTTCAACACTCTTTATCAGGAAAAAAAATTGCCACGTCTCTTCCTTCACTATTTATTTTCCTCATAGAAAAGAATATTTGCTTTCGTAGTTGTACTTAAAATACTAATGAAAACTGCTGTTAGTAACTGAGTAATTCAATAGTCAGCTGTCTATTACTCTATCTGAAAGTAAAAAATAATACAGAGAGGAAATTGCACAAAAAGCAAATGCTTAATTCAACCACAGCTCATGTGATGAAACATTATCATTTACATCATATTATCAGTTTTTGTTTCCAGTTGTACTTTTTAATCAGATAGTAGGTTATGCTGATGGCTCATGTTTCTTCATTTACTTCTCTATCATTTAAAATTAGGAAAATTCACAGAGAAAAAAATTTCAAAAATTCTAAAAGTCTCAAAGTAAAAACCAGTTTCAAACAAACTGAAAGGAAGAATTCACTTTTTCAAGCATGTGGTCTTCAAAACATTGGATCAGATAGAAAAACGAAACAATTTAATTTAATTTGCAATTGGGAAAACAACAGAAAATTTAATTTAAGAGGTGATAATGCTGAGAATTGCCAATCTTCCAGTGTTAAACACAGTAAAACTAATTACCAAAAAATGTAAACTTACTCATTACTTATTTGAGCTTCTAGGCCATTACCTCACATTTAAATAGTGTAAATAGAATAAATTCTATGTAAAACTAAGACGAAAACAAATTATAACTTTTGAACATCACTGAGTTGCTTTTTCATTATGCATCCAGTCACTAAACTTCAACATGACCTTCAAATTGAAATTCTTGCTTACATGTCTATTCAAAATATCTAACCTGAAATCCAGCTGTTATGGACAGCAAACACAGTATCATGTATTTGAACATTTGGAAGTTATTCATACCTGTGAACATTTGAAGGTTATTGATGCCTTGTGATTGCCTCTTCCAAGGGCAGATGGACAGAATCGCACAGGTACTTCAGTGGTGGAATGAGGAGCGATAATCAGCTGTACAAATACAAGAAGCAAAGGAAAAAGAGGAGAAAAAAACCCTTTTTTTTTGAGTTTGTGCTTTGTATCGACAGTGTTGGTGTTCATGTGATTAATGTGTTCCCCTAGCTGCATTCTCTCAGCAAGCACAGGCTGCTAAGACAGCAAGTGTACTGTAGTAAAGATTTCTAGTGGCAACCACTGCACATTCATTCCCCAGAAACTACAGAGCTAGTGCTACAGCTTGGGCGAAGGACATAGACAGCAGCTCTCACAAATACCATTCAAAGATGACTTTGGCATCTGATCTCATTGATGACACTAAAAGGTTATCATTTTAACCTCCAAAGACAAAAAACAGTTTATAATGGAAATACATGCTAGCTTTTCATAAACTAGTGCTGTGCCTCTCTTCCTCTTACCTTTACCTAAACAAACATTGTAAATGATGTTGCTAGTTTTCTCTTTACCTGAAGTATATTACTTGAGTCTCAAATGTTTTTAAGTACTAAAAAAGCAGTGAAAGAATAGAATTATGGATAATAATGTTTGCATGTAAGAAGATATAAAAAGATAATTGGAATAATGGTCATTCAAGCTATATTTTACAAAATTAAATAATTTACAACTAATAAAGGTCAAAACAACACCCTACCACAGCTGGTATTGACAAGTCCTTTTAACAGTTGCAATATGCCTGACTACACCATGGAGCCCTGCAAACTCTTCCCACCTCAGTGGTTTGACTGCTTGTGCTCTGATATGGTTCATGGCTTCCTCTTGGCTGAGGGAGGTTTAAATGTCTTGAGTTTATGGTACAGCTAGACAGGGACCTCCACTAGCAGCCCTGTCCTACTACACCCACAACTATGATGACGACAGGGATGGGGGCCTACTGTGGCACCAGGACCATTGGCTGTGACCACAGTGCTGAAGTCAAACTGGAGGCCCCAAAGAGTGAAGCAGGAATAGAGGTCCCTGATGAGGCTCATGTTCCTTTTCCTCACTGCACCATGGCTTTCCTGGATATTTCTGAGCTGGATCCAACAGGGGCCACAGGAATTGTAGTCCTGCTAGTCATCTTCTGGATGTGTCTGTAGGTTAACAGTAAAATTATGGACTTGGGATGCTAGTGTACCTTGAACGATGAATATTCCTACTGATGGCTGTGGGAGCTAGATTGAGCAGAAGAGAAGACAAAGCTCTGATGTGGTCAACTAATGCACAAAACTTCAAATGTTATTTTTCTCTTTTGAGACTCAAATGTTAATATAATGTATCAGAATACTGTCATAATAGTTCATTACTTTAAAAACATTAACTGTGTTGTCTATTGGAAGTTTGTTATTGTATTTTTTCAAATATCCAAATCACATAAAGATAATTCTTGAAAACTTTTATCAAATACTTGAAAGATAACAAAGAAAATATAAGACAGTACATTGCACTAAGATGATTTAGGCTACACTTGAAAAGCTCCTAACAGGATATATATACTTTTCTCATTTTTATCTGTTTACAAAGTTAATGGAGCTGCTTGTAATTTACAGGAAGCTGACAAGAGAGTTAAAGCCTTTGAATTTCATTTAGACTTCATTAAGCACCCAGAAGTTCAGGCATACTTGAAAGTAATTCAACTGGCCCTTAGGAAATCCTATTATTAATCATGTCAATACTTGAAGTTGAATCAGATTTACAGAAAATAATCCTTTGTGATATTTCAGTAATGCTTTCTGTTGCACACTGAAACTGGAACAAACTCCAGCATTCATGGAAAATAATAAATATAGTATTCAAATTTGTCCAAATTTTGAAATATTATTCCATTTTTTGGTTAATATTTTAGATAATCTCTAGGAAAGATCGACTTTTCTCTGATATTTCTGTTGAATCTAGCCTAAAATAATTCAGGGACTGATTAAATCAATTTCTAATATTTTCTGACTCACAGAACAGTTCTACATCTTAGAAAACATATACCCAAATATGGATAATTATATGAAATTATAAAATAACTGATTTAGTATGTCTGAATTCTTAAATGACTCTACTAATTATCTCCAAACATTACCTAACATAAATGGACTATCTATTTATTCTGTTCTTCTAATAATTTGCTCTTTATTGCTGCAATTCATCTGAGGACACCTCAAATTAGAATTTTTCTGCTGAGAAAAAAAACATTATTTGTTTTAAAGATAGGAGAAACTCTTTATTCAAGATCGGAAGCTTCTTCCACACATCACAAAGACATTGAAACAGACATTAATATAAACTAATACCTGCTACAGTTTCTACGAACTAGCAGTAATTCTCTGGAAGTTGAACACAGTGCTGTACAGAGGAAGTAAAACTAGGATTAAATATATTCAGGACAAGAAATCAGATATTTAAATGCCACTGTCTGCTTTTGTCATCAAAGCTGTGAAGGAAATCACATTACCCCTCCAAACATGGGTCTGTAATGGATGAAACAATCTCAAAAAGGACAGCAATATTAGGTAGCTGATTATACCCAATTCACAAAAGCTGTCCTTTTACTGGAAGAAATACTGTACAAAGACAGTTTCAAAATTCAATTCATAAACTATATATAGGACTGAGCAGTTAGTGTTGAACATGTCTTTTCCTAAGCAATGTAATGTAGTTATTGGTGCTATGTGAATCTCTAGTGATAAACTAGGAAAGTTGAAAGGAGATACTTTTTTTTTTTTTAAATTTCCTGGACTGGGAACCATACAATCTGCAGGAGTAAAAGTCACTATAATTAAATCTTATCCACTTCTGTGCCAATGACCTAAACATAACACATATAATTCTCCTAGATGATTAATACAGTTTGCATCCATTATGTTTCTTAGCTCCTATTAAAATACCAACTGATGAAATTATTAGTAATAGCACTTGTTGGGTTTTAATGTAATGTATGAAGATGTGTTAATATGCATGACATAAAAGACAGGCTAAAATTCACACTTCACATTTTATACTTTTAATTTAATGTAATACTATGTATGTAAAAATATAGGGAGTTCAGCAAATAAATGAGATCTTTAGCTCTTATCTTTAGAGTCCTGTTTAAGAACATTTAGACCTCTGGTACTGTGCTACTTGAGGCTGACAGCTGTTTAGTTTCTGAAAGCCAAAACCGAACAGAATCTTTATAACATTCCTCTACTTTCCCCATACAATTCATTATCTTCTCAGCTTTATTTTAGGATCTTATTATAATATTCATTTCCTCTGCCTTTGACTCTTACACCAATTTGCACAAATAGAGTCAATCGTAGAATAGTTTGGGTCTGAAGGAATAATCTGGCTGTGTTGTATATCTTTCTTGTATTATCTTCCTTATGTATAGAAAAGATTCAATTGCCATTCATTTCCTGTCTGCAATAGGTTTCTTCACTTTCTTTTTTCTCATTGAAGATTCTACATTCTCATCCTAATAAGAGGCTCCCCTAACTTCTTGTACCAGAATTTCCAGGCATCGGTCCTCCCATTTTTCATCTCCACAATTGTACAAAGGGCATACATAATTAATGTATAATAGCATTGTTAAATAAACACCCAAAGAGTTATTGATAGGATCTGTACTATTTACCAGTAAGAAATGGTCAATACAAAATATTTTTCAGATTCCTGACCATCTAGAACTCTAGTCAATCTCCATGAAAATATAAAAAGTGAGACCTTGAAAGGAAAAAGACTTTTAAGCAAGATGGAAGGGTTTCTGTGGCGCAGAAAGAAAAAATAGTGTATATAATATTAATAAGATGAAGATTTTCACAGTAGAAATCAGTCTCAGGGCAAAAGGCAGTTTGGAGGATGAAATGATTCCAGGTAACATAATTGACCAGGAAATATTCTTATATTCTTTTATTAACATTTTATCTACTTACATACATATTTCCCTAGTCAGCCTATTGATTCTTAGAAACATGTGAAGCTTCTAGTACAGCTGGTTTGTTTTCCTTTGTTTACAACTCCTCTTTCTAATATCTCCTGAATATTATTTGAAACCAAAACTGCAGTCCTCCTCAAAACATTCCAGGAAAAAACATCTCTACTTTAGCTTGTGTTGTTTTTCAAGTTTAATTGCTTTTGTCCTCAAGCTATAAAATCTCTAGAACATATAATGCCTCTAATCCTTGATACTATGTTGTGTATTCTGAACCCACCATAGGATATACAATTCAATATATTTTGAAAAGAAGGCTCTCTTCTATTACTTTTGTGAAAAGTACAGAAATCTTACTTACAGGTTGTTTTAGATCAGCCTCAGTTGAAAAATTGTTAGGATTGCTGTTAACAATTTCTAGCTCCAGAGTTTCATGTGTAGGATTATGGAGAGGTATGTATAGACGAGCCCATCTGGAAAAAAAACATATTTTCAATTACTATTAATTACAAAGGTTCTTCCATTGCATTGTTTAGTTCACAACTTATTTTTAAAAGTACTAACTTTTGAAGAAAAAAGACAAGAGTTATGTTTTACAGCATTGATATTTTTCCACTACTATGGACACATATTTAAGAGTGATTAATATTATTATTAATAATAGTTATTAATAATAAAATCTAACAGTAATAACCATTCAAATACTTAGGTCATTCATAAGGTCAGAATTTATCTTACTGTACTTCAATTGCCAGGAAGTTAGTTTAAGTTAATTGGTTAAAAGGGCTGCCTTACTTTACCAATACCCAACAAGAAATATATTTTCAAGGACAATTGGTCTTAGTGTAGATAATTAAGACATGGAATCACTTTTTATGTTTTACAGGACAGCATCGACTTAATTCTATGAACTTAATGCCTAACTTTTATATAGGAAGATGTGTAAATGCTAGTGTCTCGGATACCTCAGCTTAAAATTTATTCCTAGGCTCCAATTTGCAGATTTATGTCTCGCCTTGCCCTACTTTCTGAAAATCTAATTTTGGAAGAAAACATTTTATTCAAATAGGTAATTCAGAGCGCCAAGGCAAACAAAAAATTTTTGTTCCAAAAAGAAAGTTAATTTTAAGTATGTCTTGTTTTTCTGTAGTATATCCATGGATTCATAGTCTGTCTCAGGAAAACCACTCGACAGAAATAAAGGAAATGAGATAAATTGTGTCTGCAATTCCTTTTTGTCTAAGCAATGGTTTACAGGAAAAGCTTGTGATTAGCTGGTGCAGCCAATAGCTTTTGATTTAGTGCCACTATGCAACCCTTTTTTTTTATCATCTTGTAACCTTGAGATCTTAAGTGATAACAAATACTTTAAAAACCTTTAAAAACACTTAAAACACTGAAAAAAAATCTTAAAAAACTCAAGTGCTCCACAGCAGCCGTTTCAATGGAGGTTCTCCCTAGTTCCCTCCTCTTTCTTCCTCTGTATGCACTCAAAATCTGTTACATTAGCGTAATGGTAAATAACTATGTTGCACATGTAGATTGGAGTACGCTGATTCTCTAAAAGTAATGCCTTAAATCAGCTGGCCCTCTATTTTACAGATTGTCCTTTATTTTCTATTTAAAACATAAACAAACACAAGTTACTTTGATAGGGAGCACAATTTTTAAATAAATAATTTTAAAGCTCCCAGAAATTCTTCTATTCTAATCAAAATAGGATGACAGAGCAGTGGCACAGGCTGTCCAGGGAGGTTGTGGAGTCTCCTTCCTTGGAGGTCTTCAAGACCTGCCTGGACATGTTCCTATGTGACCTGATCTAGATGAACCTGCTTCTGCAGGGGGGTTGGACCAGATGATCTCTAAAGGTCCCTTCCAATCCCCACCATTATTAAAAAAAAAAAAAAAAAAAATGCCTTTAACAAAAATATATGATCATAAATCATAGTCTTGTTATAACACCATGGGACACAGAAAAGAGATTCAAGGTGAATCACTGAAAACAGTAAATAAGTTTGAAAAATGAGATACATATATTGGTTTTGCTGTAATTTATCCACCTAATGGATATTCCCTCTAGTCAAAGCTGTGGCAGGTCAACTGCTATATTGCTCCAGATATTTATCCTCTGGAAAAAATTAGTCAGTTAATCACAACTTAATCAGTAAGTGAAAAAGATACAAAAAATAACATTCAGAAGAGAAAATCAGTCAAAATTTATGACTGTAAATTCCAACCCTAAAACTTGTATGCAGGTGGACTCCTTCCAGAGTATGCAGTGACAGAAATCCTCAGCAGCTGAGTGGAAGGTTTGTTTTTGACTGACAGTGTCACAGCATTTTATCACTGAGGTCTCAACGTCAGAGAGTAGAGATATAACAGGAAAGTTCAACACAAAACTTCAGGTTTATTTAGTAATTCATGTTTTTCACGTTTACCATATCTAACCTTCATGTTTTTTTGTCTGATCTCTTTCGTAAATAATACTTCATAAAAGGGAAAAAAATGTTTGAATATCTAAAATTTCAGTAAGCAACTATTTGACTGATAGAAATTCTTCAAGTGATCTAAATTCATTAAGAATGTCTGCCACTCCACACAGATCAACTACTGTGGTCATGCTAGAAAAAGTTGTAAATGACAGTAAGTTCAATGCCACTGTGAACATCATTTCACTAATTCATCTTCAATGACTCTGCTGTGGAGTCCATAATGTGATGGAGAAATGAAGATGGAGAACATCAAGGAGAAGGTTTCCTTGCTCAAAGCTCAAAATGCTAGGGCATCTGAAGAAAGATTAAAAGATAAACTGTAAGAATTTGTTCTTCTCTCTTCCAAGAATTTGTTATAAATTGATTCTATTAACGGGTTCTTGGATCCTAATACAGTTCCAAGTGAAGCTTCAAGGATAAAAATTCTTCTTTTTTTTTTTTTTACATTGATAGCAAAAAGAATACAGTAAGCACATAATGAAAAACATTATTCATAGTAGGATATCACTTAAAATAATGTTTCTCATGCATTCAAGGAAGAGATTGTAGAATTAGTTAGACTCTCTAAGAACTAAAAAGCTTGATGAAACATAAATCCTTCAAATAGTTTATGACATTTATAGTCCACGTCTCTGAGAACATAGCAGTGCATCCATAGATCAAGTACTAAGAAGTAGTAAGTGGAAGAGCACTACTGACATTTTTGCATTCTTGAAAGTCTTGAGAGTTTTGATTTCTTTCTTAAAAGTCAGAAATTAAAATTTTGCTATCAAAATGAAAGATGAAATTTTGTTGAAGAAAGATGAGAACTGGGTTCATTTCTCCATGTACTCTAAATAGCTCATTTTCTTAACATTCGCAGTGTTCCAACCATGTCTACCCTAGGATCTACCAGACAGAAGTTGTATCACGTTGCCATGTCTTGAGAGGTAAAAAGAAATTGGTAACTTTTATACAAACATTTCTAAAGCAGGATTGTCAGATATACTCCTAGTTCAGAAAGATAAAAGAAAAAGAAAATGAAACTATGGAACTCTGCATTATGGATCTTTATGATTACATTCTGCAGTATTTTCACAGTGATTTCTATATAAAGACTTCAGATGAAGTGTAAATATGGTCTGTGATTCCATTTCAACTTTTTTTCTGCAAGGAGAATGTCAGCTATCTACACATATATGAAAACTATTTGCTTATTATCTGTTATATTACATATACAGTACTATTCTGGCTTTTTGATGTAAACTTTTCGTAGGTGTACTGTGATACTCTGAAACCAACCAAGTTCAGCACTATGAGTTACATACTTACTTTCCAAGCTCACATTCTATTTCAGGTAGACTAGTTGGCAATGGTTTCTCTACAATCAACTTCAGTGCATACCAAAACTCTCCAACCATGTCTGACAGAAATATGATGCTAAAAACAGATACGTATGATTAATATGTCATGGCTTTTGGGTAGAAAATTTAAAATGTACAGATTAGAATTTAGGAAAAGACTAATGAGTTCAACACAGTGAATTCTTTCATTAGCTCTCATTTTTCCCATAATACTTCTTGGTGGTATTTGAATTCAGCTACCAAAGCTAATAACATTTACAATTACTGTTGCAACAAAGTATCTTCTTCATCTTTCTTATCCTTTTAGCACGATATTTGGTTTTGGGGTGGAGTTTTTTGCGATTTTTGTTTCATCTACCCTTCTCCCCATCCCCATGTTTTTACCAGTCAACTGATATTGAAAAATGGGGAATTGTTTTTCAATTAGTCCTTCAACTGCTTTGCTTATCAAATTGCAGGAAAATAAGCTTTGCAATTCTGCACTTTTCTGTTACATGTTTAGCTGAAACAAAGGCTAAGAGTTCACCCAACTTTATATTGTTAATTGTCATTCTTGCATAGTTTTGCTGAGATTTCCCATGTAATGAGAAATCTGTAATTTAAAACCTCTCCATATTCAGTTAGCAGATTGTTGCTAATTAATGGAAGATTTTGAAGCTATATGGATTTATAGGAAGACTGTTACAGGATTCTTCGCATAGTTTAAGTTATATTGTTATAGTTTCACTTCTTCCCAGAAGAAAAGTGAAATCTTGTTATTCCCTTTATTGAAGTTACAAATTTATGAAACTAACAATTCATCTAAAGTTTTCAGAGGGGATGTCTGATATCAAGTAAATTTCTAAAAAATTGTGTGACATATTCCAGTGAACTAGAATAACTATGGGTTATTCCACTGCCTGACAAAGAGGTTCTTCACCTTAGAGGAAAGCTGCTGTTTGGGATACAAAATATTAACTGTTAGAAATATTTATTCAATTTTTTACCTTTTGTGGGGTTTTTTTGTTTGATTGGTTTGTTGGGTTTTTTTTAGAGCAATATCTACACCAAGTAACCAAGGTTTCAATGAAAGTCCTTTGTTTATTAGTACTAGAGTCAGAACTGTAAGTATCAAAACCTGGCAACTTACCTTTCATCTGAAGTGCCAACAACAGCTGGGGAAAACTGTAGTTGATAAAAAAATGTTTGTTTGGGCTTAAGAGTGAAAGCCTTTTGTCCACAAAGTGACTGATTCTCCAGCACTACATTCAGCTGGAGAATTTTATCTGAAGGATTAGTGATAGGAATATGAATTTTCATAGTATCCTAGAAAAAAAAATAAAACAAAAAACACAACATGAGATATTAAACATAAAGATCTTTCTCAAACAAGTGAGATACTTATTCATGATTTACACTTACGCAAATATAAGACACATCTTTCTTTGATGTGTAAACTAATACAAAAAAGAAAAGTTGCAGCAAGAGACATTTCAGCTACTCTTCAAATTGCAAACTCTTTTCCATAAATAAGGAAAAGTTCAAGTCTTCCTGGACAGTCTACATTCTGAAAAGCTATTGCTCGTTCCAAGATATGGCTCAGGCTTGCCAAAATGCATCATACAGACAAATCTGCTCTAGTCACAACCAGGAAAAATCTCCAAGCCATCTGCCAACGCCCAAGCACATACGGTTGAAAGTGTCCACTTTGCAAGCTCAGAAATGATTAAGCCTGAATTATGCAGGATCTGTTCTTCTTCATTTTTAAGTTTCATCATAATACTTGACTTTAAAACAATACTACCCCAATAAACATTCCCTCTCTCATTCCTTTTTGCCATTTCCCTTACTAGTGTTCTCAATATCTTTTTGTTTAAAGTCTATCAACACTTCAGGCAAGGACCATCTTTTCATAACCATCTGGAAAACATGCCAACTATTAAAGATGCATATTAAATTCCGGTTGCTGTAATAAAAGGGAGCCAAACTATGGTACAGTTCGACAAATATGTATACTTTACACATGGAACACCTTTAAGATTATCAGGAACTGAGCAGAGACAACCCACTTTTCACAGCTCCCACATTGCATTCTTGAGCAGTCCCTGAAACACTGCTATGTTTCAGCAGTGTTACAATAACCCTTTTCTTTGCTGTAAGCTTAAAAATAGTGTAAATCCATCCTATGCGTGTAAATATCAACACACTTTATGAAACAAAACATTTTAAATGGACAGGAAGAAATATATTCATGAAGTCCTCTGTCGCCATTCAGGATGCATACTTGAAGTTTAAAACATGTATATTCTATTCATATTTTCATCTATATAAAGTATGCAAAATCCAAATCCAAATATTTGTTTCTATTTCTCTGTACCTATATTTATCTCTATCCCTGTTTTGCTCTCTTTGCTCTAACAAAGCAGTTTATTTCAAAATGGAGAAGTCTGGATTTTTTTTAACATGAGGTGATTTGGTTCTCACAGCAAAATTTTGCCAGATAGTTTTTTGTAAAAGTAAATAATTCAAATTGCTATCTGAAGGAAGAAAAAGAAAAAGTATCTATTAAAATAACAATACACTAAAATCTGAACATGAAATACTTTATAACTCCACACACAACTGCCTCACTCTGCTTTGAGCCTGCCTATGATTTTGTAAATTTCTGTATATTTACATTTATAGAAAATGACTACTGGAACACACATAAAACACATTTATGTTCTACAGATGGCAAGATTCCACCAACAATTTAAATCATTCAAGTGCCTTGCATCAGTAAGATGGGATTTAAATTTGCTGTAAAATATTTTAAAGCTCAGATTGTTTTTTCCAGTGTAAACAAATTTCTATTTCTATCTGCCATTTCATTGGAATAGGTTTCATAATAATTTTATAGCAAAATATCTACATGCTGTGTTGAAGAAATACTTTTACAGTAAAAATAAATATTGGATTGCTCATTTAGGAAAAAAGCCACAACTATCAAAAAATCCTTTGTAACCTTGTACACAAAAGAGATTTTTATAATACCAGCATTAATGTAAAACAGTGTTATCTGTCTAGTATAAAATTAATGTCTAGGTTCATAAATTTCTCTGGAATCTCCCAGGAAACTTCCCTGAAATTGCTACAAACATTTGAGAGATGTGCTACTTCATGAATGATAATAAAAGCAGATGTATATTTATCAATGGCATGTGCATATATGTTGTACATTTCTAGGCCTTAATAGATTGTTATGGAGGCATAGTACTGGGATAAATAACAAAATGCCCAAGCAATTGCTAAGAGTATTATTCTTTCCTGAAAGTACCATTTTATCAGAAAGAATGTAAAGTAGTAACATCAGAGGCAAGTTCCAAACATAATTACAGTCATTAATTTATATACATATTTCAGTGTTGGGGTTTTTCTAAACTTTTTGATAGAGAAAAAATTTAAAAGCTACAAAAAAGAAAATAATTCATTTCATTCCTCAAAATGCTTCCTGTATTAAGACTGTCAATGCCCAAGTTAGAGCCATTATAGTGCAAAATGTCACGATTTTATTCCTTTAGAACTTGCTGTGATCCACTTCTTGCTCAGTGCGGGTCATTTAAAATAATCTAACACAAGGCAAAATAAAATAAAACGAAATGTAAATATGTGTCATGGTTCAGGCCTAGTCAGCAATGAAGCATCACGCAGCCTCTTGTTCACTCCCCTGCATCCGTCCCTTCCTTACCTAGGATGGCAGAGGCCCCAGTGAGATGGGAGGAAACAAGATAACCAAGGGCCTTGTGGATCAAGACAAGGGTAGGGAGGACTCACTGCCAAATATGGTTCCAGGCAAAACAGATGCCACTACTTGACTTAGAGAGGAAATTAAAAACAATTCATTCTACTACATTATAGAAACTAGAAAGTTTTGAGCAACTTCTGAGCCACCTTTACAACTCCTCCATTATCAGAAATGGCTCCACACAAACCTATTGACAATATGAGAAAACTTTTATTCTCTCTAGAACTTGAAGAAACACTTCATTCTACACTAACAGCCTAAGCCTATGTATAGATCTAATCTTCTGTTATCAAGATTTTGATTAAAAAGATGCTCATCATCATCAACTGATCTTTTACATATTTTATGAAATATTTTCCTCACATATTTTATAACAAAGATTTTCTCATCCCATTCTCTACTTAGTGCCTAAGTAATAATTCCTCTAACAGAATAAAGAGATGATTAGTTTATAACTTATTACATTAATTCTAAATTCAGCAACTAAACAATACTACACTGTAACTTATTGATAGGCACTAGACATTGTACCAAGCAAACAAAATGTTTTGCAATAGGTGATTGCTAAAATCATCTTTCTGAAATTGAAGGAAAGGAGGCGATTGCATAAGCATTACATTCTGTGACTCAAGCTATGTATGATGTTCTCATCTTCATCAAAAGAAATCACGCCCATTGAGAAACCCACACCTAAGTGATGTTACATTAATTTGTAACACATGTAGGAAAAGCTAATAAACTAAATAATATGCACATATTTTGACTTTCATGCACTCCAGTTTGGTTCATCTGTATAACGTTTCCGGTTTGGTACAGATAGAAGTTGTAGCAAAGATGAGTTGAATTATAAGAGAAATATTACTTTAAGATACTTATTTAAAACATACCTTATGAGGGCATACAGACTGGCTCAAAGTCAAATTAATTTCACAAATTCCCATAGCTGAGGAAGTAATAATTATGCTTACATCCTAAAAGAATATTGCTTTGCATTTGAAATCAAGCCACCTCGGAGTCTATGTAGACTGAAGCTCAATTATTGTCCATCATCCTGAGACCACATGCAGATTTCATTTTCAGATCCAGCAGTGAGAGATGAAGAAATTATCAATTACATTTACTTTTCAACAGCCTCCTTACTGAAGGCTGGCACTTTCAGTCATCAGCTCAATTGTCTAACCCACCATGTATAGTACATTACTTTATCAAAACTAGATCTGGTTAGAGAACACTACTAAAACAATGTAAGAGTAAGTTAATTTTTCTTTCATTACCACTGTCATTCTGGAAGAAGATATCTGTCAATGTAACAAAGAAGGAAATTAATCCTCAGAGGATTTTACACGAAAACTTTTTTGGAAAGCATGACTCAGTAACTTGCAGATTTCAACACAGATTTCATCGTTCTTATAGGTCACTTTGAAGTGCAAATACATTTAATATATGAGGATTCAATGATGGAAAACATAGTTTGAATCAAACCAACAGATGTATTTACAGTCCTTGTTCAAAGGACTGTTTTGGATGACTGACACTTCAGTAAATCCAAGCTGCATCTCTCAAAAAAGAAACATTTTTCTTTTTTTCCAAAATGTCCTGTCTCCTTCACAGACTGTCATATCCACAATTCCAGAACAAAATACAGTCAGTATTACTCAATAAAAGTACTGGAAACTGCAACCTTTCTATGTTCGAAATATACTGTTCTTACACAATGAATTCAAGGGCTATCAGTTATTCATTTACAGCGCATTGGTTATGTCTCATTGTAACATAATACACAGTTTGTCTTCAAACTTGTCACGACATAGATACTTGCTCAAAATCAGCCTCAAAATAGTGACAATCAGCATTTGTAACCAGTCATTTTTTTCAGGGGAGTCAAGGAGATGTAAAATTTAGGATATTTTCAGTTTATATTTTCAGCTTCCAAATGACTTCTGATGTATCAGGTAGAAAATTAACAAAACTTGTCTTTTTCAACCAGATCTAGACTAAATCTTACCTACAGAGATCTTTGTGAATGTCAGTCAGGTTTTTAAGCAAATCTTAGTCACACTCTTATTTACCAAACTACTGCTATCCCTGGCCTTCAAATGTATATAGACCTACAAATTTTAATCCCTGAGCTAATTGTATCTACCTGTATAATACTGCAGCAAAGAGTTAGCTTCAATTATTTTCTACTGGTCTCACTGATTTTTTTTTTTCAGGTGCTAAGAGAAGTTACAATATTGTCATAAATTCATAATTCCAATAGATGAGAACAGACTTTGGAAGGCTTAGTTAGTGCTGATTATTTCTGCAAATTCATAATGAAGTCAGTGGCTGAAACAACATAATTACTTCCAGGAACTTATTCTAATAGCATTTAATTTACCTTATTAGACATTGAAACTGATACTTGCACCATTGGCATACTGCTCTGGAGTAAAAATTTGATGTGGTGAGGTTAGAAAGCTCTGTCTGGATGAAGCTACAAACATGATAAAGGGTGCCAGCTCACACAGAACTGACGAGGAAAAGGCAGTGACCAGCACTGCCTGAATTAATTCCAGTGCTTCCAAGACCTTCAGAAATACTTGGTAAAAATAAACTTAAAAATCATCTCTCAGAACCTAATGCTACTATAGTAGAATAGCAGTAATGACTAATTATTACAGTCCTATCAACTTTAATTAGGCCTGCTACCCATTTGGAAGCAAATATTCTACTATGTGTCTCTACTCCCAGCTGATGCTGATGTGAGTTTGTAGCAGGTTTGTGTGGCCAGGTTTTGGTAGCAGGAGGCTACAGACTTGGCTTCTTTAAAACAAAGAAAAAAATGCTGCTAGAAGCTTCCCTGTATCTGATAGAGGCAGTGTCAATTGGCTCTGAGATGGACCCACTGTTGACCAAGGCATGGCCAATTAGCAATGGAGGTAATGCCTCTGTGATGAACATACTTGAGAAGAGGAAGAAGTTTCTGTGCACATGCTAAACTGCAGCAGCAAGGAGTGAGAAGGTGAGAACAATATGTTCACAGACACCAAGGTCAGTGGAGAAGGAAGGGGAGGAAGTTCCCAGGCACTGGAAGAGAGATTCCCCTGTGCACTGTGGTGAAGACCATGGTGAAGTGGGCTGTTGCCCTGCAGTTATGCACAGTGGAGCAGAGATCCACTCACAGCCTGTGGAGGACTCCACACTGAGGTGAGTGGTGGCTCAAGACGGGCTGTGACCCTGTAGGAAGCCAACACTGAAACAAGATCCTGGCAGGACCTGAGAACCTGTGGAGAGAGAAGCCCACACTGGACTAGGTTTGCTGTCACAACTTATGAAACAGAGGGGGACCCACGCTGGAGCAGTTCATTCCTGAAGGACTGTTTCCCTTGTGGATAAGATTCACATTGGGTCAGCTTGTGAAGAGTTACACGCTTTGGGAAGTTTAGAAGGGGGAGTGATAGAATGACTGGAATGACTTGGTGGACACCTGGCACCCAGCCAGGGTTAAATCACCACAGAGCTAATTAAAAGTACTTCTTTTCTTTTTGAAACTAGTAACTAACTCTGATAATATTTTGTTTAATTTTTATGACCATAACAATGAGATAATTTATATCTCAGCTACACTGTCTACAACCAAGTTACTCAAATAGCAAAAGTGAAATGCAAATTAATTGGATTGTCTTGAATCTTGCACATATCGTAACTCTTATTCTGCAGGTCTAAAAAGATGTTTTTAAAGAAGCATTTGTCTTTGCATTTTAAAAGACCGATACCATAATTATAACTGGCACAAAACATACAGAGGTAGAAATAATTCTAGAACAAAAATGAAATTGTCAGAGTTTGTAGTGAGAATAACTTTTTCTCTTGAATTTTCACAGAGTAAAAATTAGAGATAAATTCATATTGACAGGTAAAATGCCTCAGATAAAAACTTCCTCTCCTAAATCCTAGATACTTGGATTTTTTTAAATCCAAATTTAATTTTTGACATATCTCTACAGCCTCAGGAGCCAGAGAGCATCAGTGCTATAATGCAATAAGAATTTCTGAAGTGTCCATACCTTTTTTGAAAACAGAATTATATATAAATCTGAAGGAATAGTCTGTAGAAGAGTTATCTGCTTCTATGCCTTACTATGACTTCAAAGATCAGATAAACTTTAAAAAGAAAATATCCTCATTGTTGTTGCTCCAAGCAAAGCTAACTTTTAAGTCCTCAAAGTTTACTCAAAGATTATCGTCTCCCATA
The DNA here is from genome assembly GCF_028858725.1 of Colius striatus. Taxonomy (NCBI): domain Eukaryota; kingdom Metazoa; phylum Chordata; class Aves; order Coliiformes; family Coliidae; genus Colius; species Colius striatus. The sequence goes on from NC_084759.1 coordinate 86,489,112, forward strand.
AACCAACAAATGCTGCATTATTAATTTTGCCTTCCAAATGTGACATACTAGAGGTATCTGCATTAGCAATCTGTCCCATACTTCCCTTAGTATTTAGTCTAAAAAAGTAATGTAAGTTCACTATATCACAAGCCATATTTAATAATAATATTTAAAATTATATATATATATATAATTATTATTGACGGATATCTGTCACTAGAACTTCTGAAAGAGCTAAAATTATAGCAGTCTGAACCAACACCCACCCTCGCACTTCTCTGGATTTCTCTGCACAGTCCAAATAGTTCTGCTGTCACCCAGAAAGCAGCTTCTCCCTCTGTAGGGTGTGGGTATGGGAAGGATATGTTAGAATGTTCATTAGAGCATGATGAATTTGTGAGTAATAGGATAAAGTCCTTTAAACACTTATCCCTCCATATTCCTATGTCCTCAGTTTTGAGTACCTGGCAGATCGTCTTGTGAGGGAAAGGACTGTTATTATAATCACCTGAAATACACCTTATGGCATATCCATGTATCTAGACATGAGCCACTGTTTCATCCTATATTTTTTTATTTTAAAACTTGCTTAAATATCAATGAAGTGTTTCTCAATTCATCCTACAGTCACCATCTGCTGTGTATGCATCATACCGAACAGATGGTAGCATTTATTTTTTTGAGATTGCTAAAAATGAGGAGGTTTAAAAGTTGGAAAGACCTGGAACCAGTAATGGAAACCCTGCCTATTCTTAGATCTGAATGTAAACATCTTGCTAAGTGTGAAGACTTTTGTAGCGATCTTTGAAGAGCATCACCGAAGAGTGCAGAAGCAGTACATTAGTGACATAAGTTTGGGAGCCATTACAAATGACAACAGCGGCACAAGTTTGAACTCAGCAAGAACAACACTCATGGAAGTGGGGGCAGGCAGCATATGTTTCAGAGTTACATTACCAACTTTTGAGGACTTGTGTGGCTCTCAAGGACTTGAAAGAGAGAAAGATTTGGCAGAAAATAGACAAAACTATTGTCTCTGCACTTATGTGGAAACCAAACTCAATCCCTTCCAGGCATTTGGTTTTATTAAAGCAGAAACTAATAATCCACTGTTCAAAACCGACTTTCCCCTCTGGCTTATCTCCTTCTGTACAGATCCTGCTTGGAGCTCACATATTAGATACTTCCTCTCAAGACAGCCAAAACTATTTTTCAAATATATGGATGGATTAAAAGTCTCTTGCCTCAGTGAATCAGCAATATACACTTAGAATTTTCTCCATGAAACAGACAACTGCTAAAGTGTGCTTAAAGCAATAACTGCCAGTCTTCAGATATTTTACGTAAAAGCTTAAGAACTGTTTTAATTCTTGACTTCTACATATAACCCAAATAAAGCCATTAGAATATCTTCAAATACCTGTTATCGTCCATTCTTCTAAACAATCTGAGATAGTGAATATGAAATTAACATCCTAAATGCAGCCTCTGTACTACTGTTCCTAAATCTACAATAATCACCAAAGTAAAATACAGTAACTTAAAAATAGTTTTTTAATTGCAAATTATAACAATGGCGGAAGATACTTATAACTGTCAATTGGTAAAATAATAAAAAACCCCAACATGGTAGTTTTCTCCATATTTGGAACTAAAAATACTTGCAAATGTACAAACAATTTGTAACAACTGGAAGTGTTATTTAATGAATTAATAGTGAATATTCAAGAACAAAATGTAATGGCTTTGGAATGGCTTTGGCTTTGGAAAGCTTTCTGCTTTCTCAGATGGTTCCTTTGGACTGTTAAAATTTAGAGTAAAGTATCCATTCTAAATCCCAGAGAAATATGTAAATGAATAATTACTGAGTACGCATTCACTATCTCACTACAACTTCCTTTCAGGTAGTTGTAGAAAGATAAGATCTCCCCTCAGCCTCCTTTTCTCCAAGTTAAACATCCCCAGCTACCTCAGCTGCTTCTCATAAGACTTGTTCTCCAGACCTCTCAGCAACTTCGATGCCTATCTTGGGAAACACTCCAGCACCTCAATGTCTTTCTTGTAAATTGAACACAGTATTTGACAATAACTTCCTGCTGGCCACACTATTTCTGACACAAGCTAGGATGCCATTGGACACACTCCTGGCTCATGTTCAGATGTCTGTCAAACAACATCCCCAGGTCCTTTTCTGCTGGACAGCTTTCCAGTCACTCTTATCCAAGCTTGTAGCATCGCATGAGTTTGTTGTAGCCCAAGTGCAGGACCTGGCCCTCGGCCTCGTTAGACCTCATACAACTGGCCTCAGCCCATTGCTCTAGCCTGTTCCAAGTCCCTCTAAAGAGCCTTCCTAACCTCAAGTGGATCTCTGCTCTCATCCAGCTTTGTAACATCTGCAAACTTAATGATGATGCCCTTGATCCCCACATCCAGAGCATTGATAGAGATGTTAAACAAAATAAACCCCAGTACTGAGCACTGGGGAACACTACTGGTGAATGGCCACCAACTGAATTTAACTCACTGGGCCTGACCATCCAGATAGTTTTCTACTCAATGAAGAGTACATCAGCCTAAGCCATGGGCAGTCAGTTTCTCCAGGAGGATGCTGTGGGAAACAGTGTCAAAGGCTTGTCTTTCCCTCATTCACTAAGCAAGTTACCTTGTTGTAAGATATCAAGTTTGCTCAGCAAATAAACACTATTTTGAATTCTATAAATGTTTGCCATTCTAAAACTTGATAGGAAAAGAGGAACTGAGGGAACTTTACATTAGAGTTATGCTCCTTTCATCAAAGTAAAAGCTATACTTTCACTTGACAAATTCAATTCTTATTCTACAAACACAAAGGTTCTTATTAATATTATTCAAGCATTTTACAATCATAGGCTCACAATTCAATATTCACTGCAATAATTCCTAACGGCAATTGCATGTTATGAGTAAGACAGCTTGCTTTATTCTTGAGACTGGGACAAATAATAAGGTCTTCTTAACACCACTTATCAAATTTCATTTAAACAGCTGATATGGTCAAGTCTTGGCATTAAGGAAATTTGTAATAGATTGACTTTTGATATAAGGAGCTGCTGAGCTGTGAATACCTTTGAAAGGTCAATAGGATTTAGCAAGTCTTGTTACTTTTCACCTAATATTTTTAAATGTCATTGGTGTAAATATAATTTTTTATATCGTATTGGATTTTTAAAAGTAATTACATTTCTAATCTTAAGATATTTCTCAATTATCTCATCATTACTTTGACTTATATAAACCGATAAGAAACTCAAAAAGATAATTGGTAAAGCTAAATTTTAAAAGCTTGTTTTTCATAGCAAAGTGCATCAAGTGAATCACGAAGAGAACAAGGACTGATAAAATTCAGATCATTTTCTTCAATACATGTTTGAATATTTTTTTTTCCCTGAAATGAATACTTTTGGAGAAATATTGCAGTAGTAAAATAGGAAAGTCCGTGTGGAAAACATAAATGAAAATAACAACCTTGTTGTACTATTTAGCTTGGAAGAGAGATAACTCAGAATGGGTATATAGAAATCTACAGTATCATGGAAGGACTGGATGGAGTTTAACTGTCTACTGACTTCTGTAATTTAAGAACTAGGGGGCATGAAATTAAAATGAATAACACAGCTAAATATAAAGGTAATGACTGAAACACTGTAGTCAGAAAACTCTTCAAAGTCAAAAGAAATTACAGTTGCTAAATGTATACATAAGTTTAAGAATGGACCTGACAGCTCAGCAGAAAACCTAAACAAAAAACTCTTAAAAACTGTGAAAGTACCATACTATATGTATATACTCTTGTTTTTTCACTTGACATTTCCAGCCACCCCTGGAGACATCACTTCAAACCATAGTTTCAAACTTTGGTCTCAACTGATATATTGAACTCTTATATGCTATATCTTGAGAGTCCCATGAGTTCCGAGTTTCAGACAATGCAGCAAAAATTTTAGAGGAAGCACAACTAAACACTTATACTTTATGACCTAATAAACCAATTTTTCTGGCTGAGATTATTCAGTGTTGAATCCAGAAATTATATGAGGTACTGAACCTAAAAATCCACCTGTTATCTGTTTGCTAGACTTCCAAGTTATGTATCTGCCTCACCAGAAAGCAAAAGTGTGCCTTATATGTGACTACTCTGCTTCACAATATCTCCGTTCATTTTAAACTGATTTTAAATGTTATTTGCAAAATCATGTACCAAACTGTCTAGACTGAAAAAAAACCAACAAATGTAAAAACTCACAACCCTCTCCCTCTGGTAGAAGCCTCAAAACCCTGGGGTGAAAAATGAGAAACGAACCTATGGGAAGATGATCTGAAAACGGAAGACCTGGACTGTGACCTAGTCGTTCCTTGGAGATACAGACAAATGGAATTGCCATGATGAAACTTAAGAGCGATATTTGATTCTGCTCCTTGCAAAATAGTGGCACCATCTATTTACCAAATAGAAGAAATAATTTAAGTACTGATAATCTGGGAGCAAAGCTGAGAAGTGGAAGTGGTTCACTGTCCCAAACAGTCTGAATGTAGCATTACAACAGTATTAGCACTATTAAGGGCCAAATATAGAATCATAGAATGGTAGGGGTTGGAAGGGACCTTTAGAGATCACGTACTCCAACCCCCCTGCAGAAGCAGGGTCACCTAGATCAGGTCACATAGGAATATGTCCAGGTGGGTTTTGAAGACCTCCAAGGAAGGAGACTCCACAACCCCTCTGGGCAGCCTGTTCCACTGCTCCATCACCCTCACAGTGAAATAGTTTTTTTCTGTGTTTAAGTGGAACTTTTTGTGTTCCAGCTTCATCCCATTACCCCTTGTCCTGTTGCTAGATACAACAGAAAAAAGGGATGTCCCAACCTCCTCACACCCATCATTTAGATATTTGTAAATATTAATGAGATCCCCTGTCAGTCTCCTTCTCTAGACTTAACAGCCCCAGTTCCTGCAGCCTTTCCTCATGAGAGATGTACCAGTCCCCTGATCATCTTGGTGGCCCTGTGCTGGACTCTTGTCCCTCCTGAGCTGAGGAGCCCAGAACTGGACACAGGACTCGACAGCAGAGTAGAGGGGGAGAAGATGGCTTTGTATATTTTAATATAAATTAACATATACTTGTGTGTATGTATAAAATATACATATAAAGATGAGAAATAGTATAATTCCTCATATTCCTATTTTCCCTATTATTTTGTCTGTTATTGGAAGAAGGAAAACAAAAATAGGTTTCTCTTGAGGAGGTAGGGAATTTCTCCCTGCTGAAATATGACATTTTCATTCAGTCAGAGAAGCACTTTCAAGTATTCTATTCAAACAAGAATACTTACGTAATCTATATACAGTGACTAAACTAATAGAAATTAGATTACAGCTTAAAAATAATGATTTTTTCAATATGGCACACTTATTCACTATTTTTACTTCCATTAAATAGCCTAAGCACAATCTTGTTTATTAGCAAAATATAAGATAAACATTTTCAGCCATGACAAGCCAAAAGAGTTTTAACAAAATTTGAGCAGAATAAAATTGTGTTTGATTCTTTTAACTGTTAAATCTCCACTTTTAATTTTAGGTTGAAAAAAAGAACAAATCCAAAAGTAATATATAACGAGATTGATGGCATCAATGTAAAAAAGCAAATTTATTATATTTCATTTAAAATGTAAGTTAAACAAAATTATCTCTGTTTCAGATATCTGTTCATATCTGCAGATATATTTTGGAATCAGAGATAGATCTGGGAGTCCTGATGGGCAGCAAACTAAACAGGATCCAGCAATGGCCAAGGAGGCCAATGGCATCCTGGGATGCATCAAGAAGAATGTGGGCAGCAGGTCAAGGGAAGTTCTGCTCCTCCTGTACTCTGCCCTGGTGAGGCCTCATCTAGAGTCCTGTGTCCAGTTCTGGGCTCCTCAGTTGAAGAGTGACAGGGAACTGCGGGAGAGAATCCAGTACAGGGCCACTAAGATGATCAGGGAACTGGAACATCTTCCTTATGAGGAAAGGCTGTGGAATCTGGTGCTGTTCAGCTTGGAGGAGACTGAGGGGGGAACTTGTTAATACTTACAAGTGTCTGAAAGGTGTATGTCAGGAGGATGGGGCAACACTTTTTTTCTGTAGTGCCCAGTGATAGGACTTGGGGTTATAGACATAAGCTGGAACACAAAAAGTTCCACTTTAACATGAGGAGAAACTTTCCTGTGAGGGTGATGGAGCCCTGGCACAGGGTGTGGAGTCTCCTTCTCTGGAGGTTTACAAAACCTGCCTGGATGTGCTTCTGTGTGCCCTGATCTAAGTGGACCTGCCTGAGCAGGGGAGGTGGACTGGATGATCTTCAGAGATCACTTCCAACCCCTGCCACTCTATGGTTCTATGATTCTATGATCTCAAGGGTGGTACAAACAGAATTAACAGTGCAAAGCAAAGGTAAATGTTACTGGAAAATCCTGTGTTGTTCCAATTCAAGATCATGAATCTAGTCAGAATTATGAACAACAAGAAAGATAGGTGAAAATAAATGTAATACTACTTAGCACAGAAAATCCTGAGAGAATTAAAAGAGGACAGTAACACAATGCCAAACTAAAGTCATATAAGTTTGGACAGCGGTGTATAGACAAAACTGTGGTATTTCCTTTTAGCTGGTTTTGTGCACTGGCAGTCAATTACACGGTGCTGCTAGGTAGACCTATCTGTTTCTTCAAAATTCTCTGTTCTCTTCAGTAGATGATTCTTTTTGTAACACCAGTTAATGGCCAACTGCCTCAGGATATCCAGAAGAGTCAGAATATCTACAGAGTTAAAGTCAGTTTGAACTGACACATATTTCTTGCCACTCTTTTTCATATGGTATATACTATCAACTTGTCACAGGCATTACAATTTCAAACACACCCATTTGTGATGTACAAAAGCCTGACTGAGCCTAAAGTATTGCCAAACTTCAAACACAAAACTGTAATTTGCAAGTAAATATATTTATCAAAGTCTTGTTAATGTTTCTAGCACTAGTGGCACCCAGGTGACATGTCAGGATAATGCCATACTGTTCAACCAGCCCTCACATCCCTGAGAGCTCCCTCACTCTCTATATCCCTGAGAGCTCCCTCACTCTCTATAGCCCAGTAGTCACTGCAGCCATATGTCTACCATTAAGAAAAATAGGACATGAATATATATCTTGCTCATTTAAAAACTCTGTCCTGCCAACTTTACCTCTACTGTAGCCAGTTTCTGATGCTTCAGAAGTCTGATCAGTTGGGCAACACAGAAAAAGTACTTTTGATATCCTGAGGATTAATTTATATTACATTTGACTATGAGATAAAGATATATCTACTATCCAAAAGCAGTGCAGTTAGTATTCTAAACTAAATGTTGCTAGTCCTTCACTGTCCAGTAAGGAAGAAGACAGATTCTAAGGCCAAAAAGAGACCAACGCATTTATTAAATCTGACTCGTTGATGTAGCAGATGGACCAAGTTTCTATACTTTTTAAAAATATATCAGCTTTTGAAGGATTTTTCAAATCCTTTTCTTTATAAGACTTTGTTTTCATCAGTAAGATTTTCCAGTGTTTTATTTTCATGACTAGGACATTTCATGCAAGGTTAAATAATTCCCTGATCTAAATTTTTATCCACTAGTGCTTGATGCATGTTAGTCAGCAAAATAAAGAGTCTATCATATTTTCAATATTCTTTGGTGAAAGATTACGTTCCTTCTCCATTTCTTCTTTGGCAAGCTGTGCTGATAGAGATACTAAGCATTCTTTTAACAAGGTCTGCTTTTCCAGTCCCCCATGCTTTTAGTGAATTTTAAAAATTTTCTTCCAGTATTTCATACAATCCTTAACCTCTGAGAACTAGATATGTGAACAACATTTTAATAGCAATATCACCAGCACTATTTACATTCTGCTTGTATGTGACCATTCTTTAGCAGTCAAAAACTGTATTATTTCTTCTCACTTATGTCACACTGACAGTCTACAGTAAAACATAATCTAGTGTAATCCCAGTCACTGAAATTACAAAACTCTCTCCCAATCCAAAATGAAGTACCTAAATGTAACTAGTCAATTCAGTAATGGTAATTCCATAATAGTAACTATGTGCATTATTTCTTAGTAAAAGATCTGTTTAATATATAAAATTCTTCAGTAAAACTGTACTTTTATGAGATTTTTCCATAGAGAAAGTACAGTTCCTTCTTTATCTCCTTCATCGTCCTAGAAAGGAATCATCCCTATTCGTTTTAAGAATTTCAGTGCCCCATACATTGTAAAAGTATGCAGGATCTTACTGTAAGTGGAGTTTGCAAGTTCAAAAGAGATCAAAAGAATATAGGCAGAGTTAAAATGCACATTGAGAACATACTATACATTAAGAATCAACAGTAGTCTTTAAATCTAGGTTTTCCTTTTACCATTTTAACCATACATTATTCTTTTCAAGGTCTCAAATCACAAACTATTTTAATCTAGCTTTTGTGTTTCTTACTAGCAACCAGACTTCTCCATATCACCATGTTCACCCAACACCAAGACTTTGAAAATATCATTATCTGTATGTCAGCCGTACGGAATCAACATATCATTCACAATCAGGTTACTGCAAGGAATGAGAAGCAAACCAGAGGCGATATATAAACAATGATATTTTAAATATTTTGAGAAATGCATACTGTCTTGAATATTTTGCACCACATAAACACATGCTGACATGATCAATGAAGGGGATGTCTCTCCCTTCTCAGCAACTGTAACAGGTAATCTCCTAGTACTTGTATCACTTGTTTTTATTTGCAAAAGTGTTCCTGCAGCAAAATACCCTACCGGTATTTTATTTTATTGATGGAACGTGTTACCAGCATCCATTTTAAAGTCAGCATTTCTTATCTGCTTACAACTAATGCAGAAAGTAGGGCATCTAGATGATAAAGTAATAATCCATTTAGGGAAGATAAAAATATTAGCTTTGAAAATAAAAATATTATAAAGTATAATTCAAAGACAAATGAAATTACAAATCTTTTGAGAATAAACCTAGTATCAACTAACCAAATATACTAAACTTATTTTAATTTCAAATACTTAAATGACTTTAAATGTATGTTATTTAATATAATCATTCTTCTAAAATCACTACCATCATATAATTTCTTTTTGAGAATGAAAATATGTATTTATCTAGTAATAAAAATATGATTAAATATATTCAAATGATTAATGAAATAGAAATTACAATAATTTGGCATGCATGAGGAGGGTACAAAACTCTATTGTACAGAAACTGCTTGAAGTTTTTACAAAATTCAATCTCATCTGAGATCCAAAATTAGAAGCAGATGTCAGCAGAATAAAAATGTAGTTATTCAGATAGGATAAAGAAGACACATTTTTTCAAGTATTCATTTTAGTTCACATTACTGATCTTAAGTAAGGTCTTAGTAAGGACTGAGTTTTATTATTCAAAAAGTGACTATGTGAGGTTACTTAATAAACTTGATTAATCCTCTGTGATAGCAGCCAGATCAACAATAAAAATTATATTTTTCTTCTAATGCAGTAGAAAAAAAAAAAACAACCATTTAGAGTAATCTTACCAGAGCTTTGCATTTCACATCTATCTTTCTTTCTGGTTCTGCAGGTATGCTGTTAATCTTTAAGGAGAACCACACTTTGCAATTTGAAGAACTTCCTCCTATGTTAAAAAAAACCAAAATGTCTTACAAATTATCTCATGAAGTGTTCAATTTGGACTTTGCACTTAAATGTCAGCCATTGTTCATATTGAGACAAAACGAATCTTTAACTGATTTAATTCTGTCAACAAACTGCATCATCTAATCCTTTAATGTCTGGATTGAAAAAAGTAACAAAATCAATACATACACAAACAAAATGAAAATAGCACTTAGGTAAATTAGATTCCCAGACTATCATGTTGTTTCAGAATTCTAAATTTCATTGATTTGTAACTTTTTTTCTTCAACAAATACAATGCTAAAACATGTTCCAAAATAATTTGTATTAAAAAGTCATCTGCCATAGATTCAAAACTGCAAGTTAGTCACTAAGCAAATCCAAATTTTCAGTTGCATACTGAAATACACCCTCAAATACATCTTTGAACAGACAGTGATTTATGCTTGCAATGCATTTTTCATTAGATTTTGAGAGATTTCCTGAGCTATCGTGGTAACAAACAAGTTGGTATTAAAGAGATCAAGAATTCCAAAATAAGGTAAATATACACATCAAAATTTTGCACATCAGTATTCTCCTATCAGATCACATTATCTCTCTTCTCCCAAGCTCTAGTATCAATGACTATTGAAAGTTTAGCCACAAGCAATGTGCAATTAAAGAATAAAATCGAAAAGATTTTTCTCTCATGATTGGGACATTGCTGCCTACCATTCAGCTGAGTTACACGATGAAGGAAGTTTTGGCTTGGTCTCCTGAAAACTGTAGACTTCTAAGATCATTTTGGGGTGAGAAGTATATGAATAAGATGGGGTATTGTACTGCTAAATATAATTAATTTATTTTAAATACTTTATCTTAATTTTAAAGACTTCTTATATTTGCATCAAAAGTATGATTACTTAAGCAAAAAGCTGAATTAAAGTGATGTTTTCAAATTCAAAGTTCACTCTTTCCACAGCATTTTTACCTAATATTTGCAGAGCTAATATAGCAATAAAAAGAAATAAATCACATTCAATTCCAGCTCTAAATAAAACATCAACATCACTTTTAGATGTGTCTTTATGTATATGTTTTTTAGAAATAACAGGCAAAAGACATGTTCCTATGCAACCTGATCTAGGTGACCCTGCTTCTGCAGGGGGGTTGGGCTAGATGATCTTTAAAGGTCCCTTCCAATCCCTACCATTCTATGATTCTATGATAGCTTGATTTCTTGGTTCTAAAAAAAACAAACAACCTTTCCAGGCTAGTTATATAAATTCTCTTTGAGTGGGTATCCTTAATGCTGTTCTCACAGAATATGACTATACTTTACAGAATGCAAAATATAAATGAAAAAAGACATTTTATCCAGTTCCCTACAATATGTAAATATATAATAGTTTGCAATATGTAAACAGCTCATTACTGCTATCACAGAATAAATCACAATTTGGAGTTCATTTGGCTCACATGCAAGCACAATATCCATGAGTAACCAAACCCCCGTAGAGTCATCTCTGAGGGAGAAGAACTGTTGTTTCTGAAAAATGATTAGTTAATAAGCATATGTTGTATTTATTTAGTTTCCCCTTTTTTACTTAGAATAAATATTTCTCATATAAATTATTTGTAAGCAACTCCAACCCCTACCGTTCTATGGTTCTATGATTCTATGACTAGCTCTTAAAGCATATGTGATGATTTATTTTCCGATGTTTCAAATTTGACTGGCCTGATCTTAGAATTACACTAAAAAGACCTAACCTTTTGTTTTCCTGACAATGTAAGTTTCTCTACAATGTTAAATTCACAGATTTTTTCTGTAATTTTGTTAACAGAATTTTAATTGTTCACTTCAGGCTTAGCATTAATCTCAGTTCATTCTAGATACAAAACTAGTTACAATATTCTATCCAAACACACATAAACTCTTTACAATAAGGTTTTTGATACTTCTTTTAACAATGTCTCTAGATAAATCTAATTGTTTCATATGTCTCAGGTAAAAAAAAAAAAAAATCTGGATAATTAGTCTCATCACTCCACTGAAAATTATTTTAAATTAAAACTTCTTTTATCTGACTCTAGATAATCTCTCTCTACATTTAGTTTACAAGTGTAGAAAATTTGCACTTAATTTTGGGCGGAAGCTGTAAAACTAATACATAAAGAAAATGTTGCAATCTTATTATGTTAAAAGCTCAAAATTATGCAAAAAAGGCAGTCATTAGCTTTCATTATATGAGGAATAGCTTATTCTTTGCAAAACAGTGTTTGTACACTTTCTTCTTCCAAGGAGGTTATTAACTTAGGGTGGTCACCCTTTAGGCTTAGGGTCAGGGGTTTTCTCACATAAAAAGGTTATGATGTTATAATTGGCTTAGAGATCCTTTCACAAATTTAGAATGTGACTTACATTTTATATCAAACCTAGGTCATAGAGAGGGACAAGACTAAAGTAAAATTGAGGTTGGAAGATTATATTAGTAGGAACACCTAAATCAGAGCTAGATTACGGTTCTTTTCTTTAGGACTTGTCCTAGACTGTATCTCACAGAATCACAGAATCTTAAGGGTTGGAAGGGACCTTGAAAGATGATCTAGTCCAACTCCCTTGCCAAAGCAGGACCACCTGGAGTAGGCCATACAGGAACTCATCCAGGTGGGTTTTGAATGTCCGCGGAGAAGGAATCTGAACAAAAGCCTTTTGTTACTTGACAAATTTCAGAAACAGAAATGAAAACAATTTTCTAAAAAGTTAAATCAAAACCACATTAGCTGTGACCACTAGGAAAAAAAGCTCTGAAAAGGTGTCCAATCTCTTATTACGCAGAAACTCAGAATCTGTCTTTTGTTCTGCCTTCAAAGTCACCTTTTCAAATGAAGATCGTTGCCTTATAATGGCAACCCAGATACCACTAACCCATGAATGATATTCTTTTTCCCCCAAGTTTCTCCGAAACTAAGACAAAAGAATTTTAGCACCACAAACAGCTTATTTTTAATAAATGGATGACTAATGTTGTTGACATCTTACATTTTTAAAGCTCAGTCTTCCATACTATTAATATCACCAAAGTACGATGTCATTACACCTTTTCACAATCAGGCAACTTTACTTCATAGAAATACTTTCTCATCTCCATCTCCTGTGTAACAACTGCAAAAAAATCAACCAGCAGTTCTGCTTTGTCTATCGGATTTTGAAAAAGTAAAAAATCCTTTTAACTCAGAATGTTCTTAATGTCCTTCATAAACTCTCAACAAGTAATGGGATGATATTACAGGTCTCCATTCTCTCTTGAAGTTCAGTGATAAAACATAAATATTGAAAATACAGTTAGTCTTTTACAAGATCTTTTTTCAGTCTCCAGTTGTATTGTGCTCTGCACTTATCCAGGGCATGTATCTTTCATGAAATCTAGTTTAACTTGGTATCAGCTATCTATTGGCAACACACAGACCTATCTGCTAGTCCACATTTTTAAGCTATGCAGACAGCATGACATATGTGAACACAAATTATGCAAAACATTAAAATATCCTAATACTAGTCAGAAATTCAGTACATTTTTGCAACACAAGAAGCAAAAATTGCAGCAGAGGGAGATCAGGGGAATATTCTACAATATTAACAGTTGGAAAAATAAATTTTGGAGGAATATATTCAAAAGACACTCACAAACCTTACCAAAGCAGGTCCACAACGTCAATTACATTTTTTGACCCTACCATCTTTAGCAAGAGTACAGAGCCACACACTGAAAGGAACTCTAGACTTGCATCATAAGCCACTGAATATTCTGAAGAGGTGAGATGAAATGGACACTCAGGGGATGAAACAATCAACTGCATAAGGAATCTGTCAAGAATGCGCCATGGAAAATAAACAGAGAAGCTTTGGGGGGCACTGATAGGTTACAAGTAGAATGATCTATATTTTTGGGGGTGGCCTGCACACCAAACATTTTTATTGCACAGCTTTCTAAAAAATTCTGCCCTTACAGTATTATTAAGCCTTTTACTGTCCGACTATTAGTCTAGAAGATTAACGTGTCTTAATTGGTTAACTAAAAATCAGACCGTCATCTCACAAAGCATCTTTGTGATAATTTATGGGAAGTTGAAGTTTCTTCTGTGACCATATAGTGGTTTTTGAAGTTTGAATAACAGGCAAGAGAAAATGGTTTTTGAAGTTTGAATAACAGACAAGAGAAATTGCAACTTTTCACTGATTAGAATAAATTTGATATAATTAGAGATTATATAGTGAAGTGATTGCTTAGAATACTAGGATACCTTTAAAATACTGTTTAAATTCTAATGTGAAGATAAATTATGTTTGCTTTAGGAATGCTATTTGATTATTATAATTACCTTAGTTCAAAGATCTAACAAAGAATGAAGCTGAGACTCAGTAGAGGAGATATTTAGAATAATCTAGTCTAAGAGTAGGATAAGCACATAATTCTAAAGAGGGAAGGAGACAAGAACTCAAAGAAGAAAAGTATAAAAAAACCCACAAAATAGATAATTGTTATACAATGATGTAAAGAAACACAGTAAAACTAGTATAATCTTTATAAACTTGAAGTTCAGAAAGATTTTTAACAAAAGACAATTATTACAATCTTCTCCTGCAGAACAGATTGCTACTAAAAGTGATTTCCTTGTCCCTGATGGAAAGGGTATCAAATGGTGGGCTCTAGTCCACTTTCGTTCCCCAGTATGAGGAAAACTTTACAATTATAAAGGTGGAGAAGAACTAGGACAGATTGCATGATTGCATAAGTCATGCAGCCTTCATTAGTAAACAGCTTTAAAGAATATCCTAGAGGAATGGTTGCCAAAATGAACAAGGGAACAAGTAATATCTACCATGTTATCCCTAATTAACACACTCTTAGGTTCCACCAAATGCCTCAGCACAATCTTATTCACAGTCACTTTCCCTAACATGAAACTAGAATTCTTGGTACTTTGATAACAAAGAGCTTGGCTTGCAATGCTAAGCAGGTGTAATCCTGACCATCCACATGTCAGTTTCTTAACCCAACGAACATAAACATATATCAACCTGCCCTGCTTCCAATTACTTCATACAACTGTTAATATTACTCAAATTCTTAAAAGCTTTTTCCAAAGTTCTATTATTTTTTCTCCATTTACCCTATCTGGCTTTTTTTTTTTTCATTTACATATTTTAACCTTTGCCTACCAACATCTTGCCCTTAGAAAAATCCAAAAGCTACTTGTCTCTGGGCATTGACCTATAAATTCTCAGGTAATGAACAGAAAGATTACTGCTCATTCCTGTTATGCTGTCATACAAAGCTGTTAAAAGCAAGCATGGAAAAATTGGTCGTTGAAATTCCCTATGGGATCTCTGTGGGGGTTGGAAAATCATCAGTAACTTTTAAGGAGGCGTACAAACCCAATATAAACCATGTAATGAGGAATGTGATGGGAAACCAAACAGATAGGAAAGATGTCTTATGCCAGTGTAGTAGAAAAGCCAGCAACACTAATTGCTTGAAGAATTTTTTTTTTTTTTAAGAATGGAGCAAAATAATCTAGTATTTTTTTTTTTTTTTTTATTCCTACGTCTTGGCAGAAATAGTATTCACTGGCTAGGTTTAGCATGGCACTGCACATTTTAAGAGGATATACACTGGAGAAACACCTGGGAGTCCTCTTCGATTATAAATTAAACATGAGCCAGCAATGTGCCCTCATTGCCAAGAAGGCCAATGGCATCCTGGGATGCATCAAGAGGAGTGTGGCCAGCAGGTCGAAGGAGGTTCTGCTCCCTCTCTACTCTGCCCTGATGAGGCTTCATCTGTAGTCCTGTGTCCAGTTTTGGGCTCCTCAGCTCAAGAGGGACAGAAAACTTCTGGGGACAGTCCAGCACAGGGCTACCAAGATGATCAGGGGGCTGGAACATCATCCTTGTGAGGAAAGGCTGTGGGAACTGGGGCTGTTTAGTCTAGAGAAGAGGAGACTGCAAGAGAGGCAAATGGTGGATGTCAAGAGGTTGGGGCATACATACTGTTTCTAGTGACAGGGCTGGGGTAATGGAAAGAAGCTGTAACCCGAAAGGTTCCATTTAAACTTAAGGAAAAACTATTTCACTGTGAGGGTGAGGAAGCCCTGGCACAGGCTTCCCAGAGAGGGTGTGGATTCTCCTTCTCTGGAGGTTTTCAAAACCCATCTGAATGTGTTCCTGTGCGACCTGATCGAGTGGACTTGCTTGAACAGAGGGGTTGGACTGGATGATCTCTAGAGGTCCCTTCCAACCCCTACCATTGTGTGATTCTGTGACCCATGTTAAGAAACCACCTACCAGGTAAACAGCTTGAGTAAACTGTGTGACAAACATTTTAACATGTCTGAAAAAGTGAAAACCAGCTCAGGGCTCATGTACACGCAGTCATGATACAGTAGAATAAGTTGTACTCAGATAATTTCCAGTTGAGAATTTCCTTAAAACAATACTTAAGTATTTTCTTTTTCATACCATATGAAATACAGACATTTATACATATAATAATTCTTTTGCTTCAAAGAGAGAAAACATAATTGGTCATAGTTAGGGTTTGGGCAGTTTGATTGTTTGCTTGTTGGGTTTTTTTTTTAAATAGAGGAAATTGTTATACTATATAAATTACCTTAATAAATTAAACTTTTTGGCTACTAAGAGCTTTTCAACATAGGATTTAACATCAACAAACTGCATTCAGAAAAACTGAAATAAGAAATTAATAAGATTTCAGAATGCTAATAGTTTTTACCGTACTGAAACAACATACCAATGTGTAATTAATGGTTTTTTTGAACCGTTATTTTAGTCAAACACAAGTCACTGAATGAAATGAAAAAGGAAATTATTGAAATATAATATCCTGTGACAGGCAAAAGAGCAAACTAGTAGTCAGAAAAAAGAGTCAGGAGAAAAGGAGACTATATTCTTCAATCTCAGAAGCCTGCTCATAAATGTGGCACTTGGTAAAACCTTTCATTTTTTAATCTTAACAGCTAAGGTGTGTTAGAATGCCTTTAACAATCCTCCAGTTGTTGTGCTCTCTAGATGTAATATGCTGTAGTGAAATATACTTTCAATGGTTGAATGTACTTTAGTATGAAATCACAAATCATATTCTATTACTGTCAACACAACAAATTAAAAATAAGCTTACCGAAGACAATGCGCAGTTTTAGACCAGTGTTTTGTCACACAAGCACGTAACTGATCTTATGAGGCGGTATACATGTATACCTAAAAGTTACACTTTAGTAAGAAGCACAAGTCTTTCATTTAAGAGGCAAATGTCATTGAATCAATTGAATACTTGGGAATTTAGAAGCTACTGTAAAATCAGTTGCTGTATTTCCCTAAAAGTTCTATATGTCTCAGCTTGGAATTCAGTAGCTTTAAAAAATATCAAAAGCCCCAAGAGTACCACATATCTTCATTTTAATATAGAACTTCAATCGTATTCAAAGCATTTACTCCATCTAGCTACCTGGAAACTAGTTTAAAAACATTTCCTGGAATATAGATGAATTTCTAATAAAACCTTTAACTATGACTTAGCTTTGATTTTATTATATAAACCTATAAGAGATTTCAGTGAGAAGAGAGCTTACTTCCAGAGAGAGTTTACTTTTATACTCTCTACCCTACCCTAGCAGGCTCATTGTATGCAGTTTCCTTTAAAAATTATGATAAAAATATTCAGTTGAGAATAAAAATAAAAGTTGAGAATGTCTATCTACTAAGTGAAAATAAGTCAAAATTACAAAAAATTATACATCCTACAGATGTATAATCACTCCTACAGAGTGATTCCTGACTGTCATTCATTAGAATTTTTTTTCTGTATTTACTAATAAAAATTATTTATTCCAAAATACAAGTAGTATAGTAAAAATAATAAATTAAACAAACTCATGTTAACAACCCTAATATAGTCTTACTGTAATGTTTCATTGAAACACAGGTAAGAAAATGCAAAGGCATTAAACATGCCAAGTTCAATTAATTTTCTGTTTCAGTATAACTCTTTTACTTTGAAAGGAACTGTATAAACAAGGTCATTGTGATTTGGATCAACCTCTATTCCAAGCTCTGCCACAGAATAGGAATTGGATCTCCAAATGTAAGACAAAAAGGTAACACAAAGTAACAACATACAAAAAAGGAAACATTATTCTGGGATAAAAGCTGTGTGTTCCCTGAAGAAGACATTATTACCGGGTATAATTTTATGACCTCTTTAAGGTGTTTCTGCAGAGTAGTAAGATAATTTTAGGAAAACTATGTTTATTTCTCTACACATCCATAAAATACAAAATGAGCTGTATGAAACAGAATCCTCACCACAACGATGAAGTGGGCAGATTTTCATTAGGTTTCAGCAAAACCCATTGTAAAGTTATGTAAGCAATTTTTATTTTCAATAAAATACAAATTATGAAGTCAAATTCCATTAATCTTCAAGAAGAACAGATTTATATTCATGTACTTCCACACTAAGTACAACCAAGCCTTCATTAACTTCATGGATATTGTCTGCCATACTTAGAGATGCTGAATTTTATCAGATTGTTCTTATTAATTTCTCGGTATATTGGTGTAAAAATAAAGTGTAGACACCTGATAAATCCAAAAAGTTTAGTGAAAGCAATCCCCTAATTGTTTCTAACATTCAACAATAACTACTATATATATTGCTTGCACTATGAAAGAAGGAGTGTTCTTCCTAAATAACCCAAGTTTACTTTAATACATTAAAAGGAACATTAATAATTTTTTTGTAATTCATTCTAATTGTCAAAAATACAAATGTCTTTGTAAACCCTCCAAAACTACAGGACTTACTTTTATTTTATTTATGGCACTGCAATTTTTCTATGAAGTTTGTCATCAATAGGCACTATATTTTTAAACATTCATGAAACTGGAGTCTGAAATAACATGAACACAGGTGACTGTGATATATTGGCAACAGAAAGTGATTGTAAAATGATTTACATACGCACATTTCCCACATTTCATACATACCATATATGTGTGTAAAAGTGAGGTCTCACTAGGCTCTGTGTCCAGCATATTATTTAGTACTGCACACATCCAACAGTAGACACAAAGCATTTATGCTGAATACATTTTCCTTTCTCTATCTGTAAAACATCTGCTATGTAAAAAGCAGAGTTTACTGCAACTACAATTCTATCATGTGAAGCCTAAGCAAAAAATATAATGTTTTAAAATATGCATTTTACACTTCAAAACAATGTAATACTAATTGCCATATTGTACAGTAGGCAATACTGATCTGAATTCAGTAGTGTATCACTTTCAAAGATGTTTATGTGTATTCTAGAAGAGGGATCCAGTCTACATATTTAGAAAATATATCTTCCTTAAAAAAAGAAGCAAACACCATTCAATATTATTCAATATAAAACCAATCAAATAAAATCTCAAAATGGCAAAATTAACACCTTTCAAGATTCTTTTTCAAGGGTAATTTCCAAATTCCAGTATAAATGCAAACATTAATTCTGATAAATGAATACCACTTCAAACTAAGTTAACTTTGACCTGGAGATTCTAAACATACTGGACAAAGGAATCACTGTAGCACTGGCTGACATTTTTGCCTGTTCATCTCTTCATCTACCTATATAAAAGTGAGTATTGCTTGAAAAATCCTTGTGATCAGATCTACCACTCAGCACTTACAAATCATGATTTTAATAAACCCCACTGTGAAACATGAGACATAATAAGAAGTAATAAAGATAAAATGTTACATGATCTCTCCATAAATTTACTGGTAGGAAATTACCAGATGAAACAGAAGCATGAGAGTTAGATTTTTCTAGTCTTCATGGAAAAATATAGGTCAAAAGTTCAATGTAACAAAATAAATATACCTTAGTGTAAAATAGAAAAGGAAAAAGCAAAGACATTACAGTGGAGATAAACGAGCATGTGCTCAGGACTCAAAATATATTTCAAAAATTCTCGTCTGAAAAATCCTCACTATATTTGTCATGAGGAAAAAATATTTGTGGATATGTAAGGTTACTATAGACAGCCAAACTAATATCCAGTAAACTGCAATACGAAGTCTGACAGTTACTTCAAGGTAAAGGGTGTGCCAGTTCATTGCAAATCAGTTCACATTTTGGATGTGAACTGAAGTGTGATATTTAATGGGCAGATAACAACACTACAAAGTATCTTCTAAAGTATTTCCTCAGCTCATAGAAAAGCAAGGTGACCAATAGCTAGATCCATTTCAGTATCCAATATCTCATTTACCTATTGACTCTTGCTGTATAAATATAAAACTTAACACATTTGTTAATACATGCATCCTATGCAAATCATTGTATGGTTTGAACTCACTATTGAGTGACATATTAGAAAATATAAATATTGCAATAATACATTTTAATTATTTTTATGGCCAAAGGAAATAAAAACTATAGATTATATCACCATTCCAAACCCTTCTGCTAATAATAGAGCAGTATAACAATTAATTTTGCATATTTATACTTCTATGATTTCATTAAGGTATATTAAATGAACAATCACAAGAATTCATATTGTAAATTTTATTTGACACTTCACAGTGTTGTTTGAATTTTTGTCTCCTCTTGTATAAAAGGCATGGCTCAAAAATTAAAAAGACATGGAAGCTTGAGTTTTTGCAAAATCAGCAGCAAATGAGATTTAGGACAAGAATTAATAAGAGAGAAAGTAAAAGGTAATAATTTTAGCCTATATGTTTCCATTTCATTTCCATTTCATACAGACATTTTCTAATACCTTTTCTAAACTAACTTTCCCATTCAAAATTGTCCAAGCCTGTTGTCTTCCCTGGGTTCCTGTTCGGAATTTTCTAGCCAAAGGGATCCACTAGCAGCTACACTTTTTTTTTTTTTTTTTACAGTAACAGTTTTCAAATATTTTTCTGAGAAGCTATAACACATTATTTAGAGTTGGTGATGACATTTTTTGAAGGAGTCACCTTACATATAGAAATATCTAAGCTTCCTTTGGCGTAACATTCTAAAGAAGAATTTTTATTTGACTGTGAATAAATAGACTTTGGCCTTTTGAGTGAATTTAATCTGCAATTGCTTCTGAGAGAGAGAAAGATTCTGGATCAATCTATAGTGAACAGTAAGGGCCTACAGGCAGAGAATGCAGTATAAATGAAGAAACTCTTAATTTTGTAAGGAAATCAAATGATGCTAAAGGCCAAAGACTTCACCAGGATATCCCCCAAAAATGCCACAAGGGCTTCTGAATTCAGGTTAACTGTCACTATGATGACGCTAACGTCACATAGCAACTGAATTTGCTGCAGTCTATGACTGCAATGGCTAAGACTTTTCTGACAACTCAGAGATGGTTTTCTCCAGTACTAATAGTCAACACAAACAGTAACATACTCACTCTGAACATTTTTTTTGTTTCTGAAATGTATATTTGTGGGTGAAAGGAGCACTGAGATGTGAATATCTGAATTTTCTGTAGGAATGCTTAATGAGTTATGTCACAAAAAGATAAACAAGGAAAAACTATACCAAAAGAACAAGACCATTTCGTAAGCTTCTTTCTACTTGATCACAAAAAATCCTTCCACAAGGAAAGTTCTACAAAAGCCAAATGTCATAAACAGAAACACATACTAACACATACTCCCTTGAAAGTAAATCCAAATCTCTCTATCACACTTCATGCACACACATACTCTCTCTCTGATGACAATGTATAAAATGCCATCTGTCTTTTGCCACAGTGGAAAATGTAATTCCTTAATATTTATAATTTCATAAGTATGTCAAGAACAATTAGGACTCTACTGTGCCCACAGAGAAAGCCCACAGGAAATATTTTGAGACACAGCAGACACAATAATAAATAAATCACTGCAATGGACAAGAAGTATCTATTGCCTACTCAGTAAAAAATGTAAGAGCGGTCCTTTACTGGTTAGTTAGGCAAACCTACTTCATAACCGCATTTATAAGACTGCAGGAATGTCCATAGACTGGGATAAATTAAAAGTCAGAATTATATATAAGCCATTTATTTAGCAGCCACCGTAGAAACAAAACTCCTTAGGAATTTCCAGCAGCAGGCTACTGCGTGTACATGAGAATCTAAGAGAAATTTATCCATTGAAAAATGACGATGTAATTTTTTTACTACCAAAAAACATTACTTACAGAACTAAAATTACCTAATCAGAAATTGTCTTCAGAAACAATTTGGAACATCAAAGGCAGACAGTGTCAGTAGTACGTGATGCAAACTTGTCTAGTTAAGAAAGTATAGCCCTACTTGTGATAGGACTATGACAATAATGCTTGTGGGGGAGCCTGATGGGAAAATGAAAAAAAATAAATTAGATTAGATGGAAAAATGAACTTATATTTTCTCCTATATAAAAACTTTGCTCTAGATTTATGTCTGTATTTATACAACAGTTTAACTGTTGAATTTCCCTGCCAGACTCTAAGAATGCATACGTATTTTTTTCCTCTGCTTGAGGGATTGAACATTGAAGGAAATTGGTCTCACCCTTAAACAATAGGATATTCTAAGCAATTGCTCTTAGACAATCTTATTGACGTTACTGTGATTTGAATGTGTCATAATATTTAGAATCATGTAATAGATTCAGATAGAAAAAGAACACATACTACAAAACACTTTTATAAAAAATCACACATTTGATTTGAACTCTAGTTATAAACTGTCTTAAGTATTAGGCTATAAAGTTTGACCTTTTTCTTATTTTCTGTCTCAGTGCATACTTTCACAAGTCATAGCAACTGAAATAGCATGAGTAGAGGAGATTGATAGGACCTTCCCTCTGTCCTCTCCTCACCTATTATCTTCTGCACCAGACATACTTATGCAACTGTGAGGATCTGGTAAATATTCACAGAATCACAGACTCTTAAGGGCTGGAAGGGATCTCAAAAGCTTTGTGTTCTTTTTGATGACTATTATGTGCTTTATGTGTGTTTATAATTAACTAATGGCTGTGTGACAAATTTAGAGTTGTTTGTAAGCATGACAAAGTAGGAAAGGCAAAACAATGACATAGATTAATAGCATCTCAAATACTCAAAACTAATAGCAAGGGCATTGATTGTAAAGACCTACTGCTCTGTTCCTAGCTCATTACTATTTTGTTTCAAAGATGTTATTTTTGGTATGACTCTGTGTTCTGTCACAGACTACTAGTAGGGGTTTATGCTTGGATCTAGCACATTAGCCCTTTTGCTGAAGGGTGGATTAGAAGGGAAAAAATAAAATTAAGTGTGGTTCTGCTGTGCAGTTTCAGTTCAGCAAGGTGCAAGTCATGCCTGTCACTTCACAGGTGAAATTTAGAGAGACAGGTAAAAGTCCAGACTACATCTAAGCATTTAACCAGGACAACTACACCTGTTACTTTTGCTCAGGATTATTTTTCCAGAATTTATTAAAAGGGTTATTAATCCACAAAATTCCATATATACACAAATACTTGAGGTCTGCCAGACGTGACAGAATTAATGTGTTTCTCAATAATATAGTTTGTAGTTTACACAGACTATCAGAATAAGTAATATGCATACCACAGACATTTTTAATTAGCTGTTATATGCATTTGTAATAATACATGCAACAACATCCAAAATATACAGATGTACAGGTTTACAAATGGACTGACTTATATGTGGTTAAAGAAGATGCAGCTTTGCTAGCCTCCTCACAGCACAGCAATATTAAAACACCTGCTGCACAAAGAGTGAATGTAACCTAAGGTTCACCAGCAGCCTTATGTTGTGAGCAATTACAGTTTGCTTTTCTTATTAATTTTAAATGGGCTACCATGCTTTGTTTGCACAGATTTTTAATTGTACACAAACCAGCCGCTCACAAAATTCCATGTGGACCACAGGTCCTTGAAGCCTTGCTACATCTGAATTGTTTCAAAACAACATGATAGTTTATTAGGGGAATCAAGCTGTTCTGAGTCTCAAAAGGGCACAGAAAAATGCATAACACATACTAGACGGCAGTACTGCAGAAGTGCACCTACTGAGAAAGCCAACAAAAATTGAACATTCTTTTTGACAAAGGAAAAAAGGATGAAACAGTCTAATCCTTAATGCTCTGCATATGCTAAACCACCTCCAAAACATCATACGCAGTAGCATAAGTATAGCTCTAAATGCTAAGATGCTATCAAAAAAAAAAGCAAGCCTTGGTTGGTACTTTACATTTTCAAATATGCATGTAGTTTACATAGAGATTATTTTCTTTGAATGTTTCTTCTGTATTTTTTTAATACCCTGAAGAGGAAGAATCAATCAAAACCAACTGATCTGAGGGTGGAGCACAATACAATTGAACGTACAGTGTGTAGATTAAACTGAAAAATAGTTTAACTGTATAATTAAAATGTATTAGTAGGTAACTCAAAATTATTTTCAAGAATATTCCTGTTGGGAAGGCAGTAATTCTAGAAACAAATACGCTTGTGAGATATACTAATTATATCTTAAATATACTAAAGGCATATTATTCATATTACTACATTAATCGTAGAATCATAGAATGGTAGGTTTGGAAGGGATCTTTTGAGATCATCTAGTCCAACCCCCCTGCAGAAGCAGGGTCACCTAGATCATGTCACAAAGGAACACATCCAGGTGGGTCTTGAAGGCCTCCAAGGAAGGAGACTCCACAACCCCTCTGGGCAGCCTGTGCCACTACTCCGTCACCCTCATAGTAAAATAGGTTTTTTTCTTATATTTAATGGAACTTTTTGTGTTCCAGCTTCATCTCATTATCCCTTGTCCCGTTGCTAGCTACTATAGAAAAAAGGGATGCCCCAACCTCCTGACACCCACCCTTTAGATATTTGTAAATATTAATAAATCTCCCCTCAGTCTTCTCTTTTCTAAACAGCCCCAGATCCTTCAGCCTTTCCTGTATGAGAGATGTTCCAGTCCCCTGATCATCTCAGTGGCCCTGCACTGGACTCCCTCCACAAGTTCTCCGTCATCCTTGAGCTGAGATTATTAACACTGAATAAATCCTAACATTTACTACCATATACACTGTTCTTATGATCTTTTAAAAGAAATTATTGTGAATAAATGCAAAGTCTTATTTTTAAAATTGTCACAATCCTCAGTACTGTTTTCCACTTAATCACCTTTACTGCTTGCTAGAAGAAGGATATTAGTTCATTATGTTCCCTATGTGAACACCACAGTGAGTTACCACAGATGTTCAGCTCTCAGGAATAGATTTAAAGCCTGAAAGTCCAGGAGGATCACATGTGCAAATATCTTTACCTTTCCAAGTTTCTCAATGAACCTACTTGGAAGCAGTTGTTTTTAAAGAAAATGGGAAAGAGACTTCACTGTCAGAGACACATTATGAGAACTAAAATGACAACTTAGACAAAAAAATGTCACTTGTTATTGAAAGACTGGCTGAAAGACAAATTAGTTTTAAAAAGATTATTAAAATAGGCTTTTTCAAAATGAATGCCTGGCCTAATCACTTTGACTATGCTTTTTTATCAAGGCTTATTTACAACTAGGTGTATCTTTTTGATGTCATGTCTTTAAAGTACAAACAAATTTAAAAACTTGGCAATGGCATAAAAATGCAAATGCATTCCATAAGATGCACTCAATGGGATGTATAATCTTTTGATAATGGCAATGCTTAGGGCAGCCAGGATAAGACAACAGCACATGCAGAATTCCCCTGTGTTGTACAAACAAATATTTTGCATCTGTAACATTCAGATCTGCGAGACATCACCACTGGCAGGAACACTGAAAGCTTAAGTACCAGCTCTGTGCCAAGGCTTGCTGCTGGAGCGAGGGAGGGATTCTGGAAGAGAAGGGGATTTGCAATGAAAATCTTAGCCTTTGCAGCAACTGCACCATCACACTCTCAACCCTTCCTTACAGGGGAGCTGTTGGATCAAACTCATGAGGACAGCTGAGCTTATCTAGCAGAAGTTGAGCCAAGCATCCTCCCTATTGCCCACATGCTACACAGAGAAGTCCACAACACAAGGCCAATTGCCCAAGGGAAGTCCAGTTTAGCTTACCATGGAATTCATTGTAGAGTAAAAAAATTCCTTCACTATGAGAGGAAATTTTGACAAGTGTAGAAGGTTACACAGCATTTAGTCAGATTGTGAAAGAAGTATCTAGTATCTATTAATGACTAATATTTATGATTTTAGTACTTTAGGAATATCTAACAATAAGTCTTACGTGAAAGACCAGTTGTATCCTACTTTCAGTCTTAGCAACCACTTAGCCTTGTTTCTCCCATGAGAAAAAACAGAAATTGAAAGAGAGAAATATGCTTTGGAAAGAACTAAAAACACTTGTCAATTTAGAAGAGGGCAAGCCCCTGTCATCATATCTGCATTGCAAACATTTTTCTGTTTGAGTTTTGGTTTGTTTTCTTTTTTTCCCCCTGCTATAAGGCAGCGTAAAAGGAATTTGTCAAGAGGATTGCTGCATCAACGGTTTTCACTGCAAGCACTAGATGTGTTTTTCCTTAACTATATCAAAAGGAGAAAAAATCATCAATGCATTTCAGAATTGTTAGCATTTTGGAAGAGCATAATGAGTGATTTCAGTAGAAATGCTGAAAAGAATATATGAAAACTATTCTAGAAACTATTATAATGTTCTACAGTCATGCCAACAATTTAATGTGGAGAAGAAAAAAACAAAAAAGAAACCATAAATAACAAATATATACTTGCATAATGCATATGTGTGCATATCTGAAGGTGATATTGAATCTTAAGGTGTGTATAACAAGGCAGTACTTTCTACCATACTTAAAAGAAAGAGTTAAGATTGAGTGACAGCAAGACAAAAATGTTTGGTATACATGTGTTTATCATTAAAGAATTTTTTTTTCTAACCTTATTCAGCTATGGATAACTTCACTCTTGTTTTACCCTCTACCAGTTCAAGACTGTATATTAAGTTTCTTTACACTTTTGATATTTCTTTTATGATTAATTCCTCCTAAAAACTTGAAATCTGCTAATCCACATTTCTATTGCATTATCTGCATATATGACCTTAATTTAATTTTGTTAAAATCTTTCTTCTGTAAATTTACAATGAATCATTGTGTGAGTTAGTTTCAACAAACTTTCATGTTGCTGTATGTGAAAATTCAAATTAAAAAGCTATCTATAGAAGGACAATGCAAGGAAAGAGTCTTGAATCTTTAAAAGCAGTGAAAGCTGAATATTGATTGCTTCCATTCTAATTTCCTTGTTAAGGACTTTTTGCTATTTCTAGCTCTCTTCATTCCAGAATTTAAAAAAACATTACTATTCAACATTACCAGTGTTTCCCTTAAATACACCACACAGCAGACCTGAATCTGAATTGTCCTCACAAAAGTATTTATTTCTTTCGGGATTTAGTTTACATTTTCTGCCTTTAATTTTGAAGATCCTCTATTTAATATGTTTAGATCTTCTCAGTTCCATGTTTCTTGATCTGTCAGGCATTGACTTACCTCTTGCTTTTTTGTTATAACATCACTGTTGCAAGACTCTTATCTGTACCACAAGTACTATGGGAAAATGTTAGTTCTCCAGTCATCCTACTTTCTTTTCTGCTATTTCCCATCTCCTTTTTGGAAACTGCATTTTGCCACAAAAATATTCCTCTGGAACACTTAAAGTCTCAAAAATCATGCAGAAAATGTTTAGAATTAACTAGGAGGTTGCTATCTGAAAGTAATAAGGTATTCTGAAATTTTCACCATTTTACTGCAAGTGACCAAAGGAGCACCTATGACTGCTAGCTAAAAGAAAGTTTTTTCCACAGTGGAATGAAGTAGAGTGATGTGAATTTTAGAAATGGTGGGCTTTGACATCAGCACTAATGATCTTTTAAGAGAAAGGATTTAACAAATGCTGCCACTCTGCAATAACAAATGACATTCAACTACATTGTTGCAAAAAAGATGAAAAGAACAATTTCATCTTAAAACTCCATTAACATGTTTCAAAAAATATAAAAAGAGAATAAAAGTTTCATATATGCCTGGAATAAACATTTGATTTAAAATTATTTGCAAGTATGTGGCCTGGCACACTAAATATACATTTAGTTTAGAAATAAATTTATATAAGTTTTATACAAACTGATAATGAATTTATCCACATACCCATGTTTGCTGCATCAACTATTTGTGGTGTCTCTGTTGACAATTTCTGAAGGGCCAATTCACCATCTGTCTTCTCTGGTGAGCTGTTATGTTGAGACTGCTGTTGGTCCTCATCTTCAGCAACAAATGAAATTACACCTAAAATAAATAGATACCAGGTGTTATATTAGCCAGGGCATTAGCTTTATAAAACAGACTGCCAGGCATGTTTGAGTATTTCCTCAGTTCAAAACTAATAAAAAAAGTGTAGCAAAACTTCCACTCCAGGTGCCAGACATGTAATTTTTGGTAATAAAAATTCTGTCTTGAGCAAGTCAAAAGAAATTAAGCATTTTTTCTCCCCAAAGTGTTTTTCTGCTTACCTGAAAATATCAGTAATAAGTACCTGAAAAATCAGTATTAAGAAAAACCTACTTTTTAAATCTTATAAAATATGACAGAAAATAATAGTGTCTTTCTTTCCAGTGCAATTTTCAATGCATATTCTTGATTCATTCTGTTTTTTAAATCAGTTTCTCATTTTAGTGCTGGGAGTTAATGAAATTAAGTCAAAATATTCATATGATTCATTTTTATATTCTATGTTATATATTTGTGTTCAGGGAAGATAAAATACATAGAGATTATAAAACCAGGATTTTAATATTGTCAGATTTCTATTTGATAATACAAAATCCATCTTTAAATAAGCAGTATGTATATGGTTCCTTTAAAAATAAAAATATTATTCTGGAAAATGTGATATAGTGTTTTTAAATAAACAGGTTTTGTTTCTGTCATTATATTCCTCTAAGAATTTTAAATCTACACAAATTTTTGGGAAATATTACATATTATTAGTATTTTATCAAAATGACTGTCTATCGTAATTTCTACACATTCTGAAGAGTTTCAAAGCTGAAATAAATGTATGTTGCAGGTTTAATTATTTCCTCATATGTACAATCAAAAACAAATTCACAGAATCCCAGAATCTTATGGGTTGGAAGGGACCTTGAAAGATCATCTAGTCCAATCCCCCTGCCAGAGCAGGACCACCTAGAGTAGGACACATAGGAACTCGTGCAGGTGGGTTTTGACCGTCCAGGTGGGTCTCCAGAGAAGGAGATTCCACAGCCCATCTCGGCAGCTTGTTCCAGTGCTCTGTCACCCTCACAGTGAAGAAGTTTTTCCTTATTTTTCTTTGGAACATTTTAAGTTCCAGCTTGTGAAGCAGGTGATTTATTTTATTATACTATACAGTAAGAAATTTGTCCATTTGAGATCATTAGAATTCATTTGAAATGGACTCCCAAGAGGAACTTATGTTAATTGTGTCTTATTTGGGAAAATAATTCATAGTGGAGCTTTTATATTTTAAATGAAGAACTAATACAATTTTATGAAAGTCCCACAAGAATTTTATTTGAAAATAACTACATTTAAAGGTTTTTTGTTTCTCCAGCTTTGAGTAGGATAGATATGTAGTAACAGATCATGTCAGAGCTGACATGCTGTGCTCCCTAAATTTAGCAACTTACTAGCAGGAAGAGATACAACTAAATAGCAAGGCTCACATGGGACCTGGAAAAAGGAGAAGCAGTGAGGGGGAGAGTTGGCACCACACCAGTCACAACAACTGGCTCAGGAAGGTGCCATGACTTTAGCAGCCAGGAGTTTACCAAGCTTCCCATATATATACGTGCACACACCAATCTCATTTACAGTCCTGAAGGCTTAACTTTCTTCCCTTAATCACAGAATTGTGCAGAAGGCTGCATTCATACTTAGAAACATACCGGTTTCATTTCAATAGGGAACAGTCTTAATAAAATGGCCTCATGGTTAATTTTGATAATAATACGCTAGGAGGATGTTATTCTTACAAGAATGAAAATGAGGAAAATAAAACATAAGTCAAATGCTACCAGGAAGCATTGGAAAAAACATTGTTCATGATATACTCAATGCTAGCTACACCAGGTGGCAATTTCAACATGACAAAACACTGTCAAATTCTTTCTGTTAAGAAGAGTTAAATTAAATCATTACAGGGAAGTAATGTTTGTTATCTTCACATTGCCACTGTCTCTTTTGCTCTGAGAGACAGCAACTGGGCGACATAGATATAAAATACTAGAGCCGAAAACAAAACTAAAAGATTAAAATAGTTGCATATTTAAATTCAGAGAAAGGAACTATCCATTTTTAAATTAAAAAAAAAAAAATTACAATCCCAGTTTTTCATACCTTTAAGAAAAATCTATAAAAACATAGATAAATAAAATAAACAAATAAACAAAAAAAAAAAAAAGAAAACCTAACAGCTTAAATATCTCTTTTTTTATTATTCCTAAAACTAATCACAGTACATAAGCCAGAAGTTGTGTCCAAATAAGCAGAACAGTGATTGCAATTTAAGGAAATTATTGACTATTTTTTTAAATCTTCAGAAAATGTAGATATCTAAGTAAAATCTAAGTATGGAAAGCTCAGGACAATGAAGTCTGAAGAAAATGGTCAAATTACATAAATATTGATGTAAGAGATCATATTTGGATGGTACTAATATCTAATGGATCTCGGGATGAATCCATAGAATCATGGAATGGTAAGGGTTGGAAGGGATCTTTAGAGATCATCTAGTCCAACCGCCCTGGTAGAAGCAGGTTCACCTAGATCAGGTCGCATAGGAACATGTCCAGGTGGGTTTTGAAGACCTCCAAGGAAGGAGACTCCACAACCCCTCTGGGCAGCCTGTTCCACTGCTGTGACTAATTAAACTAATTCTAATTAAATTGATTTTATGGCTCCATATATAGTTCTAGTATTATTTTGGTCTATTGAAGAACAATTGGAGAGAAAAAAACTGCAAGAGAAAGGCTTCAGTAATTTTAAATACCATCCTAACCATCAATGTACTTGAAAGACTTAACGATTACAAGAAAATGCATAAAAAAATGCAAAATTATAAGCTAAAACACTTGATTAAATGCTGTATATCACTAAATTCGTAAATTCTAAAGCCTCCTTACAGTAGAGAATATTTTGTTACACTTCTCTTTAAAATTTAAGTATTTTTTCCATGTAATACTTGCTTCCAGTTACAATGGCGGGTTCTCTTACCCATTGACTTTATTTCAGAATACTGTACTGTGCACAGTACAGTAATGTGAGAGACAGAAGGACAGAACACATTTGTTCTCAGCTTTAAAATTTCTCATTTCATCAGTAAATAGCAGAATGGTAACACTAACCTCTTTGGCTCTGCACAAAAAAACACTCACAAAAGCATAAAAAAAATCTAAGAACTCTGAATAATTAATCTTTACTTGTAGTAGATCTTGGAACACTTGAAAAGATCTCTAACTAAATTTCTAATACTCAAGTATGTTTCAAGAGCTAGTGAAAGAATTATGGTAACTAAAAACTACTTGATTTGCTAAACCATTGTGCTGATAATCATATGATCAAAAAATCAGTGAAGAATTGTTCTATAATTACTGACATTCAATTTTCCTTCTTTATGGCAAACATCTCAAAGAAACAGAACACAGAACAATGGGGTTAAAATCTTGATCAATGAAGGTGAATGGATTGATGCAATATATTCAGATCTCTGCAAGGCATTCAATTAAATCTGTGAGAGTGTTTCAATTAAAAAAATAATCTTACTATATATGGCAAAGATCTTTAAACTCAATCTATCTTAAAATATTAATAAATTGTTTTTTATAATTGTTATGGGCACCAAAGTATACTGGCTTAAAGCTATTTATTTTATATATATATATAAAATATTAAAATAATCCCTGGCAAGAACTCCAAATAACAAAAAATAACCAAAAAATTTAAAAACATATCTATTTCAAGTCAAATACAGGATGCAGAATCTTTATCAAAGAGGACAGCTAATTCATAGTATGCTCTGCATGACTTGAGTCTTTACAGTAAGGTAAAGTATTTTCTTAGGAAGTATTCCTAAGCAAAACAATCTCCTGGTTCAGGAGTGAACAGTGCAGTCCAATAACTGTTATTGCAGATTAAGATAGCTAATGATACACAGATATATTAATTCATTCAAATTATCCACTACAGAAAGAAAATCCAGTGAAAAGTTGTTTTGTGGGATGGGGAAGAGGGTTCATACAGTATAGTGTAATAAAAAGTCATTAGCACTATGAAGTACTAAAAAATACATTGCAAAGGGGCTGAAACATTGTATCAGAAATGACATTTAAAATAAAAAGTAGGCATCTTATATTTTTTTCATAAGTTTCTACTGAATTTGGCTCCTATGTTATTAAAGGGCTTTTATACGAAAGTTTTAGTCTTTCATCTGTGAACAGTCTGTCATCCTATAATATCCTCATCAGGAAGCTCAGACAATGTGGCTTGGATGAGTAGATGGTGAGGCAGATCAAGAACTGTCTGAATAACAGAGCCCAGAGGATGATGATCAATGGCATCAAATTGAGTTGGAGGCCTGTGGACAGTGGAGATCCACAGGGATCGGTTCTGGAGCCAGTCTTGTTCAATACCTTCATCAACAATCTAAATGAGGGGCAGTGTACCTTCAGCAAGTTGGCTGATGACACCAAACTGGGAGGACTGGCTGATTCCCCAGAAGGCTGTGCTGCCATTCAGTGGGATCTTGACTGGCTTGAGAGTTAGGCAGAGAGGAACCTCGTGAGGTTCAACAAGGACAAGTGCAGACTCTTGCATCTGGGAAGGAACAACCCCATGCAAATTTTCATTGCAAATTTTCTAGTTTTACTGTCCAGTGTTTAAACATTTTATACAACTTCAGATTACATATTGAAACCAAAGCCTTATTTTATACTGCTTCAGAGAAGATGTATGCTTTTAAAAGGAAGTAGTTTGGTTTATTTCCTAATAAAACTGTAATTGCAACACCACACGTTAGACTGACTCATTGGCTATACAGTATAATACACCATCCCTGCATCTAATTAAAAGAGCAAGAAATAATCAACTTTTTCCAGTCTGTATAATTTGAATGGACTATTTGAAAAATACCTATTATAAGTATTTATTTGCTGGTGTGATGATAAAATCCCAAAATATCCTGATATTTTAACTGGAAACAACAGATTATGTGGCCATGGAACTCATCACATAAATCTGAAAAGATATGGAAATGTTTGGCTTGTGGCTTACATACACCAAAGTGATCTCAATAAGCATACATCTTGGCAGCAGGAGGAGATGCTTTAAAGTTTTACTGTTTTCTTCTGGCCAATGAAATCAATGTATAGTTGCAGCCTCAGAAAAGTTTCACAGGAGAAATAAGATAAATTAAAAAGATGAGTATAACTTATGTAAGGTATAGCTTTGGCCAATTTTTCTTCTGGCAGTTTTTCTGCTGACAAATGAAGACATTTACTGTAGGTTACTCCAAACTGTATAATCTCTTTTTTGCACAGGAAAAACTCTATGATAACATCTGTAAATTCTAAAAAGTTTCTGTAGTTCCTACTACTTGTTGGTATACTGAGACAAAATGCATTGCTCCCCACATCCATGAAAAGGAAGCAGAAGAAGTGAGTTGCATTTCAGATATGGTTTTATAGATTTAACAAAGAGAGGAGTTATTTTATGTATAATTCTCTTTGACCCTTCTTAATGTGACAATGAAACCATGATATGAAAGTGTACAGGAATATGCAACTCTAACTGCACTATGAGAGGTAGAAAAGGGATGCTGGGGATCATCTTCCCAGGTGATGGCGTGTACAACTACAGCAGCCCTTCTTCAGTGAGCAACAGTGATCCAGCAGTGGAGGTATGGCAGAGCCATTCACAGTAATCAGACAACCAGAAAATCCTTTATCTTTATTACAGATTAATTAGTCTCAATTTGTTAGCGTTGCAGTTGAAGAGGAAGCACTTATATCAAACACACAGACAGATGCTGTAAATACAGCAATGGCTATAAGAAGCTACAGAGATAGTCTTCCTCCTGCATATGTTTTATGACTCCATTGAAATTAGAGTGATCAGAAGATCAATTTGCAGAATTTCAAAGAAAAGGACAATATTTTTTTTTTAAATATCAGACTTCACACAGGTGTTGAATGAAAAGTACTGTTAAACAAGTAAGCTTAATCAATTTAATAACAGTCCAAGATGTATTGGCATGATCCTCTCCATGTCATTAAAACTGTCCTACAGTTGCAGTCTGACAGGCCATGGCCTGTAACACACAGCCCGTTTTTCTCAATGTAAGCTTCAAAATCTCCAAGTAGCATGGAAAAATGTTGCCTACTAAGTACAGATATAGAGGATAAATAAATGAAAGGTGATACGTAAAATTAGTAAGCTCCTTTCCAAAAGCTAGCTTTTTTTTTTTAAATGGAAAAAGGACACTGACTATAACAAGCATGTTTTCTGGGTTTTTTTGCACAATAAATATTCCAGCATTACAAGCCTTGTTCTATTCTGGAAAAGAATCTGGTCTGTTCTATAGAATGCAGAAATAAGAGTTCGATAAAAGGTAATGTGGGGAAGATGCTTTATCAAACCAAGAGGAAATTGCACTGTTACTTCAAAAACAGATTACTGAAAAATTTTATCCGCTGCCAGAATGCTGCGTAAGGTGCTTATTACCTATTATTTCTATGTTAAAGCTCTCATACAGCTACAAACCAACCAAAGCATACAATATTAGCCTTTTATTAGAATGCTCCCAAATGGACTTTTGAAAAGAATTGGGCCCATTTTTTTAGCTTAGCAATCATCAAATAGAAAAAAGAAAGGCAAAAGAAGTATAATTTTGCAACTATATAATTTCACAAAGAAAAAGATTTTGAATTTAAAGAAAAAATGCAGAGCATTTGTTCAGTACAACAATTTACATGGTAGAAGTCCTTTTAAGAGAACTTATTTCAATATGACCAAAAAATACGTACTAGAACACCAAGGCTACAAAGTTTTATACTTTGAAGTTAGGGAGTTCTCAACTTGAAGTCATCCAGCAGTACTACGACAGCATCTTCAATTAGATAACTAAATAGATCTTATTTTTTCCCCACAGGATAAAATTTACTCACTCTTTGGCTAACCTTGGAGCATTGCTTTTTATTTTCAATCATTTGACATGTTGGCCCCATGGATTATTTACTTTCCCCTGAACAACTTCACAAATGGATATAGAATACCTTTCTTTCCTAGTGTTTAAATTATACTTCTCCCATACTATCTTGCACTTAGAAAGGACTGAGATTCTTGACTAATTAATTCCCACTTGCATCACTTACATCTAGTCTGTGATTCTTGAGCTTCAGGCTGGCTGCTGAGTAATCCTAAAAGCGCCAAAGATGCATGTAAATTTCTGGTTTGACATTAAAGTTTCCCAAGAGTTGAAAACTATGCTTTGGGGAACAAATATGACACCCTAGCCTTGCACAGTGTAAAGCAGACAGGTTACCTTTCTCCCTGAAGCCACAAACTAAGCACTTCCTAACTGACATTACCTTTGACAGAACACCTGGTAGTTAGGTTTATATCACACCTAACAGCAGACAGCAAAATCAGCTGCTGCCTTTCAAACTTGCAACAATGACCTTTCTTCCCTCCACCCTTCTCCTTCCTACAGCAACTGAATGATTAGAGAACATGAACAAATTTTTCTGACTTAACCAAAACCATCCCTGGTACAGAGGAAAAATAAATGCGATTTCCTAAGGCAGTGATTAACGCAAGCACTGAGCCAGGGAGTGGATGGCAGATAACTGGGCACTGTCTCTTTTCAAAGGATAACTTCAGCCTTCTATCAAGTTACTTTAAAGCCTACAATAAATTAACTGTTTTCTGGAAAGAAAAAAAGAACATACGTGGCTTCCCAGCCTTTGAACCAATAACTATTCCATCAAGTTAGAGGGACTGTCTATTTTCTCTTTTTCTCACTCACTGAACATATAATACTTCCAAACATAATGGAAAGCATTGTGACAGAAGTTAAGAGAATCAGAGAACATAAGGGAAGTTGGTCTGAGCATATTATCTCTGTCCATTTGAAGGCACGATTTTTATCACATGGTATTAATTTGCTGTATGATAGAACCCTTGGAGCCTCTCTTACTGAAACTTTCAGTGTATATAAAAGAATTGGCCATTTTCTAAGCCAGGAGAACATTCCTAAATCTTTAAGGCCTAAAAGAAAGGCATAAGTTAAAATATAGGTCATCCTCAATATTTCCTGGTGAACATTTTTTGTGGTCACAAATTCAAGTGAAAGTTGACTCCTAATTATAGAGAGAATTTTGTTTTGGGGCTACAGATTTAGCAAGAAGGCACTGAAGTGTTTTTGTGACACAAGGCCGAGCTTTGTTAAAAGCAATAATTTTCACAAATCTCCTGTGAGTTTGCAATATTAAGAATATTTTACACACCAGATACTAAAACCAAAATGGCTGGATGAGAAAACAAGTTTGACATCCACAGAGACAAGAATGAATAGTTTTTTAATATTGAGAAAGCAACTGTCATTGATCTCAGTTTTTGAAGAAAGTAGCAGTATCATGTTCTTAAGTCAGGAACTCACAAAACAAAAACTATAAAATTATCATTTTGGATTGAGTGATTTATCCAATATCAGAAATCCTCTTCAAATCTAGGATTCCTGGATGCTATTCAGTTACTTTAAGATAGTCGGACAGTCTCTTCTGTGCCATAATTTCCTCCCAAACATACTGTTGCATATTGTACAGCCCCATTCTCAAAATCATGCTTTGCATACTATGAGGTAAAGAATGAGCACCATGAAATTGTGGAATTATTACTAAGCATTTGAAAATTATGAAATCTGAATTTAACAAAAAAATAGTTAAAAAAATACTTTCAGGCCTAAACATTAAATATACATGCTGGTGTTAGTTAAAACAAACAACAGACTCACCATTGTACTATAAGAATATCTGTATAAACATGGACTGATGCAAATTATTTGCAATTAATTTTATATCTTTAGTTTCTACATGTCTCAAAGACGGCATCAAGTTCATTCTGTGTATATACTCTTGACTGGTGGTCATCCCATTTTACTCAAGGGAAAGAATCAAATTCTGATCTCTGCTTTTAAATCTTCGGCTCTCGTAGGGCTAAGATAACTACAGCTATTCAGGTTATGGAAAATTAAATTGAGACCTAAGAACCTGGTGATAATTCAAAATCGTTAATCCTACTGACTCAATTTCCATGGGACCATTAAATGCATTCAGTTGCACATATGCTGGCATTTTTAAGGACCTGACCACATATTTGCTGTAATATATCTTTACAAATAAAAATATCAGCCAGTTTATAAACAGCATCAGCGGTAATTATAGCCTTATTTCCAGAAGAGACAATATGTTGGAGAGAAAACTGAGCATTAAACAGATTATCAGCTAATTTAAAGGAACTGTATATACATGGATTCTACATTGTACCTTGAAAAATTCCTCGCCTCCACGGAGATACACTCAAAGTGTAAGCGACTGTGTCCTCTGGTACTACAGTAATAGCAGGTGCACCACTCACCATTGAAAGATCTGAAGATACCTGGTGAAGAGAATCCATAAAGATGAAAAACCATCAAAAGCAAGTTACTGTTGCAAGAACACTATGGACACAATATCCCTTCTACTTGCTTTGAAAAGTAGAATATAAAGTGTGCTATGAGTAATTCCTAACCTTTATGCACAGGACAAGAATACATACTGTCAGAGTAGTATTGGCACATACAGATGGTATCAAGTACAAATTTTGAAGTCGCTGCTCAACACAGGTAAAAGCATCTCACTTAGACCATGGAACTCCTTACATATGAGTGGATTTGAACAGTCAGGCCCTTAATATTCAACATACAAGAGATTTAACAGTAGTGATTCATCTGACTAGACAAACCAAGGCAAAATTTGGTGTCATTTTAACATTCACTTCTACATCTCACGATATTAAACTGTGCTTTTTGATATCTTGTATTTTATAAATGACAGGTATACGATGGCATAGGTAGTAACCATTTGAAGAGTGAAAAGATCAATATAATTTTCATATGCTGATTTTTAGATCTTGTAAATGGATTGCAGGAATACAGGCTGAGAATATTTAATTGTATTTTATTTCTTTATCACTGGCATAAGTTAGCTGCAAACAGACTTTGATCAGTTGCTCATGGAAGAGCCAGTCCAGTTTGAGACATCACCAACTACAGCTAATGATCATCAACTGTTACTGGTTATGCAGAAAGCCTGCAGATGGACTGTGGGAATGCCTCTGCTCACATACTGTCTTCTGTTGCCTCTGCTAGTAGGTGAAGCCAACTGCTGCTGAGTGAATTGCAAACTGCAATTTCTGTAGTGGATATCTAACTTCAGCTGACGATTTTCCACTGGTCTTTCTTATTTTGTCAGTTTTTTTTGTTCAATAGGGATGCAATGAGAGATAAGCGATGGAAAGGCAATCACATTTTTTTCCTCTGCAGTCCTTACAGATTTTTACTAGTTAGAATCACTAATAGTTTCCAAATTTGCCTAGGTTAAAAAAAAAAAAAAGAAAAAAAAAAGAGGGTGGTGGGGAGGTCACCTACTTCCAAGAGGTAAACTTATTTACTTAATTTCTCCACTGGGCTATCAGCTATTCCTGTAAAGGAAGCTACAATTTTGCTAGGAAAGAACTTCAGAATTTCACTCCTGGATAGAGTCTGAAATGTTTTTTCTTTGATAGTGAATAGCTCTGCTGTGCATATATGTAACTGAACTCCATCAGTTCCCAAATTAGACAATTTCTCATGGATATCTGAAGTCTGATTCATACTGATCCTGTCTATAAGATCATAAAGATGCTTGTAGCAACACACTTTAACTAAATAACTAGGATTTTAGAACAGTGGCAAGACCTGTAGATCTTGAAATAGGCCTCTTGGCCCTAATCTGCTCAGACTAAAATGATTACAGATATGGTGCTTAGGGACATAGTCTAGTAGTGGATGAGGCAATGCTAGGTTAACAGTTGGATTGGAGGATTTCAAAGGTCTATTCAAACCAAAATGATTCTATGATTAACTAGAGAAAATATGTCTCTACTGCCATGATTGTACAATTCTTCATTCCTTTTGCTGGCTCTCTTAGAATTCTGTTACTGGCTGCCTATTCCCCCAGCTAAACAGAAAATGCAGATGACTGTCTAAATGTGTAGATTTTAAGGCCACAAGAGAAAGCAATCAGCAGCTAAGAACTTTGTCATCCCTTATATCCAAGTCATAGTATAAATTTAATCACGTAAATTCTCTGAATCTCTTTATAGTTACCAAAAAGAGTTTCCAGAGCTAGAAATACTCTTGTTTTTAACAACCTAGAATCATATGTATGCGATTGTGTGCTATTTTTTATGTAGTATTACGTGCATATATGACAGGTATAAAAATGATACTGTTGATATTAATTTAAAAGCTCAGTTTACTTTTAGGTCTTTTTGTTCTTCCATCACCACTCTAATCCTTAAGGAAATAGTTGTGTACCTTCACTGATCCCTTGGTATTAAATGAGTTCATCGGTAATTTATAGAGAATTGAATCCTTTCTTACAGACAGATGTAGACTTGTTACCTTAATATAGCTATAGTTAACTCTTTATTTCTGTGCATGAGCTCTCTCTTCATAATTTGTCATTCATTCATTTCACTATTTAATCTTTTCACTTCTCAAACTCTGGAAACCATTTAATATTACTTGAAATGTTTGCTAAAAATTGTCAATTGATTTTGCTCTTTATAAACCTTTAATTCTTTCTTTCCATGGATTTTCCACTGTTCCCACCATATTTTAACAGTGATTGGACTTTTAAAAAAAATACACTTTTCCACCTGATAGTGCTATTTCTTGCTTTGTGTCTAAAATATAGCCTTCCTTCAATGCTTTGATTTAATGAAGTTTCCACCAATTCAGTTAGAATCACAGTACTACAATAATACACATTTCTAATTCTAATCTTAGAATTTTAAAATTTAAAACTGCCCTTTTCCTGTCATTTTGCCTTCTGCAATCACATTTCCTGAGCTCCTCCTAAAGTTCTCATTAGGAAGTGTATCCTATTGTCCACACTCACATGCATATCCTGTGCTCAGTGCTGTTGAGGCTACATATCAAATACTGTGATGAGTTCTGGGCCTCTCACTACAAGAAAAACATTGAGGTGCTGAAGAGGTCAAAAAAAAAGCTCATGATGGGTCTGGAGAACAAGTCTGATGAAGAGCAGCTGAGGACAACTGGGTGTGTTTAGTCTGGAGAAAACGAGGCCGAGAGGAGACATGATCATTCTTCTACAACTACCTGAAAGGGGGTTGTAGCAAGATGGAGGTCAGTCTCTTCTCTCCAGTAATGAACGACAGGACAAGAGGAAATGGGCTTAAATTGCTCCAGGGGAATTTTCTATGAGAGATTAGAAAGAATTTTTTCACTGAAAGGGTTATTAAGCATTGGAATGAGCTGCCCAGGAAAGTGGTGGAGTCATCATCCCTGGAGTTATTTAAAAGATGCTTAAATGAGATGATGAGGGATATGGTTTAGTTTAGTGATGGGCTTGGCAATGTTAAGCTAGTGATTGGATTTGACGATCTTAAATATCTTTTCTAAATGAAATGATTCTATCATTTTATGAACCTACATGGTGCTTCACAGCTATATGCCAATGTGAAATATGAGTACACACTGGCATTTCATGCAGCTTTGCCTTCAAAGACAGCTGTCAAAAGCCTTTTGATCTTGATAAAAATGCATTTTTAAGAAATTAGTCCAAAATGTAAAAAAAATATTGGAGCTATTCTGCCTGTTTTCTGGCTATAGTTAGATGCAGTTAAGCTTAGAGGGAAACAACTTTAACAAATTGATGCTCACTCCATCTTTGTGGCCCTGCACTGAACTCTGTCCAGCAGCTCCCTGTCCTTCTTGAACTGAGGGGCTCAGAACTGGACACAATATTCCAGATCTGGTCTCATGAGGGCAGGGTAGAGGGGGAAGAGAATCTCTCTCAACCTACTGCCCACACCCCTTCTAATTCACCCCGGTTGCCATTGACCTTCATGGCCGTAAGGGCACATTGCTGGCTCATGCTCATCTTGCTGTCCACCAAGAGTCCCAGGTCCCTTTTCCCTACACAACTCTCTGACAGTTCATTCCCTAGCCTGTACTGGTACATGGGGTTATTCTTTCCCACATGCAAGACTCTACACTTGCCCTTGTTGAATTTCATTAGATTTCTCCCTGCCCAACCCTCCAGCCTGTCGAGGTCTCATTGAGTGGCAGCACAGCTTTCTGATATTAGAGTAATATTCTAAAGTATATCCAAGAAATAGTATTTTATTATTTCTCTGGCCATTATAAACCCATGTTAAAAACTGTACATAACTGATACCGCATTCAGTCTGCTGCCACTTTTTCCTAATGCAGTCATTAAACTCACTAATATTCTCCATGCTGCTCACTATTCCTACTAATAGGAATAGTCACCATCTTATCTTTAACGAATCACTTCATTCATTTATCTTTATAAGCAACCCTTTTCATCTCTAATGTTTAAGTTATTCAGCTCCAGACTCCAAACAGTGGTCACAACAATATGATTTCCTACCTCTAACATTCTGACAAGGTCTATAGTTGTAACAGACATCACTTGCTAGTTACTTTTAATGTATTCCTTTGAACTTTGTCTTTCTCCAATGGCCATATGATTTATCAACTCTATTACTGAGACTAATTAAATGATCAACCTCAGACAGCAAATGGATACTAAATATGTATGCCCATACTTTCACATGCACACAATGCAATTTATATTAATATTTGCATTCATAAAAAGAAGCCTGTTTAATGAGACGTGATCACAGATCTTTGAGTTTCCAGTGGCTGTGTAGTGCCTGTCTCCCTAACTGTAGATATATTACAAATATATTAATATAATAACAATATATCCAAGAACATTCAGAAAGTGAAAAAGAT
The DNA here is from genome assembly GCF_028858725.1 of Colius striatus. Taxonomy (NCBI): domain Eukaryota; kingdom Metazoa; phylum Chordata; class Aves; order Coliiformes; family Coliidae; genus Colius; species Colius striatus. The sequence continues at coordinate 86,531,079 of NC_084759.1, forward strand.
GGTGAATTCAAAAGTACACATAGGAAAAAGTCCAGAAAATTCTCATTTTAGTAAGAGTAACTTGTTAGAAATTTTTCATTAGGGTAGGGGAAAGCTTGGAGTGAAGCAATGAAAGAATTAATATACAGTAAGCTTTAAGCAAACTTCTTTCTAAATATTAGAGAACTTGGTATTTCATATTAGAATACATTTTTATGAGGATTCTATGTAAGAATAGGACACAACTTTAGTCTCAGATGTGACATTGCATAATCTTACCTCCTATAATAATCAGTAAAATCATATTCTCTAAAGTACCTGAATGTGACTGAAAAAATATACTGTGGGCCCTTACTGTTAGCAAATATATTTTGAAGTAAGAAAACAGGGCCTGAATAGAAAAAAGAAAAACTGGATGAAAAAAATCTTGTCTCAAAAGTATCCCAAAAGATATGAGCATGGCAAGGTAAAAAAATAGTGAAAGTGTAGCATTTAGAGATAAGAGTAAGATAAGAATAAGAACTTGTACCTAACAACAATCTGGTGCATATAAAGTACATCAACTGGAAATATTTTTGAGAGAGATGCTTTCATGACAACTATGACAGAAGACAAAGAAAACCTTGCGTTAATTAATGTATGAAAAATATCCATTTACAAAGATATATAGACCAAAGATTTTATTATACTTATACTCGACCAAACAATTTAGTAACTCCTAATCACAGACAACCCCAACCTGCCAACCCCTACAGCTATTCTTACATTCTCTAGGCCCTTGTGCCATTTATTATTGCTATGAAGAATGTCTTTTTCTGTAGTGAGGCCTGTTACAGAAGTTCTGGTAGGCAATGTTGAAGCCAAAAGGATTAAAATTGGAAGGATAGAAAAAGCTACAAGAGTTATTGAATACACAGATTTGCTTGTTAAAAAATACAGACTTGAGGGGAGTGTACAACCACCAGCAATCAGATTACTAGGGCTGTACAGAATTTATTCTCAGGAAATTTCACATACATTACATAATAAGACCTAACCTGAAGAGAGAAGCCCCTGGTTAAAGTTTTAAAAGAAATAATTTTATTATTTTGAGACATTTGTTGGTAATATCTAACCTTCATGTCATTCTTTTATTGACACTGTGAAGATCTAAAATGGATATCATAGAATCATAGAATGGTAGGGGTTGGAAGGGACCTTTAGAGATCATCTAGTCCAACCCTTCTGCAGAAGCAGGTTCACCTAGATCATGTCACATAGGAAAGTGTCCAGGTGGGTCCTGAAAATCTCCATAGAAGGAGACTCCACATCCTCCCTGGGCAGCCTGTGCCAGGGCTCTGTCACTCTCACAGTAAAATAGTTTTTTCCTTACGTTTAAATGGAACTTTCTGTGTTCCAGCTTCATCCCATTACCCCTTGTCCTGTTGCTAGGTGCAATAGAAAAAAGGGATGTGCCAATCTCCTGACATCTACCATTTATATACTTATAAATATTAATGAGATTCCCCCTCAGTCTTCTCTTCTCTAAACAGCCCCAGTTCCCGCAGTTCTATATGGAAGATAGAGAAATTATTTGGAGAACAGGGGATTTCTTATTTTTTATTATGTATTTATTCTACAATACTTTTGGAAATTAAAAAGAGTTTGTACAACCTAATAGCTGAAAGGTAATTTAAGTGAGCCTTGAGATTCCTCTGGAGAGTTTACTTTAATGAAATCTATTTTGAACAGCACAATTACACAGTTTTATATTTTTACTGCAAAATCAAGCCTTGAAAGAATTAGGCACCTTTATACCTAAAGTTAGTATCAAAGGTGACATCAGAATCAACTATCAACACATCAGAAAATACTTATATCTAGCAGACAGAATTTTATATATAAATTGAAAAGAAAATGGTATAAAAATTTGTCATGAGACTGATAATGAATTTTCACAGAAATATTTTCCACTTCCTACTCTTGTAGGATGATTTGAATCTAATTTTACAGCCACTAAAATCCACTTACATTGCAGTCACTAACCTTATATCAATTCAGCATCCGAGAAGGATGTGCTTTCTGGCTGATATTGCATATGTGCAAATTCTGTTGTCACATTTTTTTTCAGACCCAGGAGTAAGTTAATCATGAAAAAGACTATTTTTTCTAATAACCTCTAGAACCAGCCATGAAAAGCTCCGTGGTAATATTTCCCTAAGGTTTACACATCAATAAGAAGAAAATAGTTCATAAAAAAGCTCACATTGTTCAAGGGAATTTATGCAAATTGTCTTTTTAATCATGGAAACCTTTGTGGGCTCTGAAAGTCTTTTGCTTAGCATTTTTAAAAGTAGGCTGACAGAGTAATGTACACGACCTCCAATGAATTCCAAAGGCACCTCCTCTCTCCCTCTCTTGACAGACACTAATGGTTGCACAGACAAGCAAACCACATATACAAAAAATATTGTAACTGCAAACATGAACAATCCAAGCATTATTTCCTTCTTGCTCTTCCCAGACTTAACTTTCATATTAAATAGTTACTTTTGCATTAGTACCCTTATTTTGGTTGAGGTAATTAGAAAAATACATTGTATATCAAGAAAGAGAGTAGCACATTCAATTATTAAAATGGAATAGTGAAGCTAAATTTACACCTCAAAGGAAAAACTATCCAAGTATTAATTCATCTAAATTACTGCTACGCATTCAATGTGTGGTAAATTGTTTATGGACATGTCTGCAAATTATTATGCTCATCAGCTACTGGTACATCTTATACTGTTCTTGATGGAGGCTGAGCTTCATTACTTCAGTAAATTTAATAATTTTTTTTAAAATATCATGTCCCAGTTTATCTGTGAGAAGCTACCTTGTATAATGCACACACTCTATCGATGGAGGATGTACATGACGAAGCAACCAATAATTAAATAGTCAACAAAATTACAAAAGATCACATTAAAAATATTTATAAAACCGTTAATTTGTTTATTATCCTGTTCTGTCTCCACTAAAGCTGAAAAGATTTTTTTTACCCAATCATCAAGCTAAAGGACAATACATTAAAATTTGAAAGATGCTAGATTAAAAAGGAGAAGGAGGAATTACTGGGCTGTCAGCAACTGCCCCCAAGAGAAACAATGACAAAGACAAAATCACAGCCTTTTGTGCTCTGCTTAACAATAGATTATTCAGAAATTACAGTAATCAGGCAGCATGGAATAAGCAACAACAACAAAATTAGTATCACTTCTTTTTCCTGTTACCCTTTGTGCTTTATTTACGAATAAAGTTTATTTTGCATTTCTAACAAGGTTGCTGGTCATAGTTCCCTTTTTAGAGAAAGTTTTATCCTTTTTCCTAATAACTGCAGAAAATGGTGACTATGTTTTGGGTACACTGGTTAAATCCAAATTTATAGATGAACTCATTTGGAATTAAAAGTGAATAAATAATCTTCACTCACTACAAGAGCACAAAACACTATATGACATCCACTGGAGAGTGTTGAAAGTGATTAACATTTGTTTTGAAGGGATAGTTTTGAGACACATGTTTTTCCAACAATTACAGCCCATTTTGCATCGACAAGTGTTCTGCAACAGTTTCTGGGTAAAATCCTACCATGGAGAAAATTCACATTGATTAATTTATTACATGCATACAAGCATTAAATACCTGGCCCTACTAGTTCTCTTCCAAAAAGTACGAGAGCAAAAAGTGCACACACAGATGGACTGTCAAGTAGTCCCAAATCAAAATAAAACACCACAAAAATCTACCAAGCAGAAATAAAAACCCACCAAATAAACAAATTTTGGTACACAGAAAGCACTCTCAAGGAGGTCAAAAGTTCAAGCAGACCCAGCTCATCCTGGACCAGTTGAAATTGTCATAAATCTATTTAATGCAATGTTTCTGAAAAAGAAATACAATTAACAATTTTAATGTATTCATTTTGAAGACCGATATTTCAGTGTATTTCATTGGCACAAATAACACTGAGTTCATACAATATGGGAAAGCAGAGGAAACAGTACTGTCAGCTTTCAAAAATGTTCACTTCTTTCAAAGATAAAAAATAAAAAATGTATTATAAATGTAAATGCATTCACACATAAAGAGCTAAGATTGATGAAAAGAAAAATGTTAAAGTTGCTGATGTCCAAAAAAGACATTTCCTGCTTTAGGGGAGCAGGGGATGGTGTGTGTTACTAATAAGTCAGAAAACAGGAACAGGAAGCTGGACCTTTTTATGATACACAAATTTTATTACATGTGCATCCTTCTACAATAGTGAAAAATTGAAGGCTAGCTAGAGTTTAAGGAAGAATCTCACATTGTCATGAATTCCCACTAACCAACAGAAAAGTACTGCTGATCTCTTTCTAAAATAAGGTGAGGCTACTCTCTACCAATACCTGTCATTTTGAATAAAGCAGTGTTTGGTGCTCCTGCACGAAGGCAGGAAACTCATTTCATGAGTATACGCTACTTAACTACTAAGATTTTATCCTGCTATGGAATGTACATTCTCCCCTTTTCCCTACTTCCCCTATAAGGAAAACTACAAAGAAAATTAAAAAGAACACCTAAAGCCCTCTGTTTAAAAATATGTATTTACATTTGCCGACAATTTTTACAGCGTTCTCTTCTTCACTGTTTTTATAGATTGAGCTGCCCTAACAAATAGTACACAGTCACAGTATCTAGATGCTATCTACTGTAGATTTAAATGCTATAATAAAGTCACAAAGGTGTCTTTTGTTGAGCAAGGTCTAAGATGTTTGTGCTTAGAAACCCTCTCTGCAGCTGAGAAAAAAAGCAGAAGACATGTCTTTTGCCCTAAAGTAACCTTCTACCTCTGCTGTCATATGACGTGAAGTCCTATACATGGGTAAGAAATGTGAGGAATACTAATGAAATGCTCGTATCATTTTCAAATTAAACATGCAGTCAAGATAAATGGTAGGAGAATCATGCAGCTACAGTAACACAACACTTTTAAAATAGGTATGGGTGTTTGTGTAAATACAGTTCTGAAACGGATTGAACTAAAACAATTTGAAAAAATAAGGATTATATTTAATAGTGAAAAGATCTCTTGAATCAAGAAACTAACCAAACTATGTTTCCTAAGAATTCATGTTTTGTGTCTCTCTACTGAAATCACAACTACCTCCACAGCTCCTACTCCATCTCTCCTGTGACCCATTGTCATTCAATAACTACAGTTCATAATTTCATTGGAATTTTCTTACCCATCAGTAAACCCAAAAAATATTCCCAATTTCCTCCAACATCTTTGAAACAACATCTGGGCAAAAGACACTAGCTGTTACAATTTGTTCTAAGAAATGTACATACTGCCAGGCCAAGCCATTAGGCTATTAGAAAAAGACATTTAGTAAGTCCATTCTGCAATCCTTCCCTTAGTAAGATAATATCTTTTGGGTTTTTCCTATTTTTTTATTCTATTCCAATACTTTATGAAGATTTTAGAAACCATGTAATTCTCAATCCTCTTCTCTGACTTTAAAACTGGTGGAGTTGGCAACTGGTTTCAAAACACAGGAGAAGGAAGGAAAGAATGACTAGCAAACTATTAATTTGTGCAATTGTAGAAGGGTTGTCCCCTTAAAAACTTGATTAAAAGGCTAAGAAACATTTCTCCATGGAACATACAGTAAAATTACACACCGTCTCATAGATTTCCTGACTATAAACACATCCATATACTACAAATGATAGTTAGATATTATCACAGATACATGATTTTTAATAGTATACCTGCAATTACAATAATACTTGCTACTGTAATACATAGGCCCTTGAATACAAAAATAATAGTCACATTTTTGTAAAAATTTACCTTGTAAGTTAACTTCTTCTTGGTGTAATTGGGCACCAATAAAATCTTTTGAGTGACCTTTCTCACTTGGCAATCTATCACAATATAGTCCTGTGCCAAAGGTTTCTTCCCAATTCCCTTAAGGCTAAAGATGGTTTCAGTGTCAGACGTATTGTTTTGCAGAATAAGCTTTCCCTATGAAAAAGATAGAAGAAAAAAGTTTCAGCAGTGCAGAAGCTCCATTTGGCTGCCAAACCAAATCCATTAGTTCATTAATCTTAAATTCAGGCAACAAAACTTACTTAAAACAAGGTCTTTCTATTGACTTTTCTAGTTCTTAAGTAAACGTTGTTAAAAATAGACGAACTAAAGAAACAAAGTATTTTCTTTTTAATTTTTCTAAATTATTACATTTAACAATAGAGAGCTTTAGGTTTCTTAACATGATCCACGGCTGTTCAAACAATTTCTCTGTATACCTGCCAGGCTACCTATCCTTGCTTCGTCCTCCTTTTTGCATTTGTCCAGGAGCTTCTTGTTCATCCATGCAGGCTTCATAATTATTTTTCATCAAAGATTTCAAGGCTTTTGGCTTTTCATAGTTTTACAATATTGGATTCCTAAACTACATTATATTTGTTCAGTAATGCATGAAGAGGGATTACTAACATTTCATCCAAAAAATGGGAGTTTTTTTGTCTTTGACAATACACGGTTGAATAGCAATCTACAGTCAAAATCTCTCAGCTTATATAGAGGAAAAATACTTATAATGCGTCTTGTTAAAGATGTCACAGCTTTTGCTCTACTCTCCATTTTAGCATTCATATTCATGATTACTCTGATGGCAAAACAAGCTTCTAAGTAGTGGCTTAACTTGTAACAGAAACTAATTTATGAAAGAAGGTGCTCATCACATAAATTCAGCTGGGATGTATGCATGCAATGAGAAATACCCAAGAATAGCACTTTATTACTTTGGTAATGAAATAGGATTTATGTAGATTCAAATGGACTCAATGTACATTTTAATGATCAAAGTTCAGAATCTCTACAGAGTAACTAGTTGTTACAGAAGAGTAAATTAAGGAAGAGATAATAAACGGTGGTCGGGGGATCTATCGTGCCTATTCTTAAGCTTTGCTAAGTTAGCTCCTTTGGATTTTTACTTCATCTAGTAGGCAATCTTTCAATTTCTGACTCTTAAGCAGATGCTTAACATTAGTAACTGCTTAAGAAATTCCAGACTTTTCTCATTGATGCAAATTTTATTGACTAAAGCCTCTTCTTCAAATGTTACTAATTTCATTCTTACCATTGTTATGCACTCAGCAATAGGCTTGAACATGAGAGGATACAAAGCTGCTTCACCTAAACCCACTTTTATTACAGGAGGGCCATAAAAACCCTCTCCTTCTAAAATTGCTTGAAGTTCCCAGTCCTGGCTGGACATGTTACTCTGAAATCAAATAAAGATGTAAATAAGATTATTTAAAGCTCTTAACATGCATTTCAGATTTTACTTGCAATTATCATCAAATTAGAGCACCGCATTCATTTTCCCAAAGTACTGGTTCAGAGGACTAATAATAAAATAGGGAGAATAAAACAGTGTACTTTAAAAATGTATTAAGCTAATAACAAATCCCTTATTCCTGGCAGCCAGAAATATGAGTACCGATACTATCAGTAGCAATACTTTCATCAGAAATACTTATTAGGAGAATATGTACATGACATAGCTAATGGTCTAGGTGGAATTTATAGGTATCATTACAAGCATCTTTATGGTGCCATTTAATGCTCGCCAAAATTCTATCCTTTTCCATTTGTAGAAAATCTCAGTGTATCTCTTTCAAGTGGTATTCAAGCTGATGTGGTATACAAGCATATATTACCTCATTTGGCCACTGACTCTAGTACAGGACGCCAAAGGAGTATTTACAGTCCCGTGTTCTCAGAAAGTGGTCTTTCAGAAGACTATTTTAAAGTAGTCTGTCCTGGATATTATGAAAGTGTATTTAAGAAACAGGTTTCTCTTACATCCAAATTTATCACAAGACTGATTATTATGGTAGAAAGTGACACATTTTGCAATACATTCTTGGGAACTGCATAAAAATAGTAAAACCAAAATAATGCTATTCAGCCTCCTACTATTTGAAGGAACCAGATGACCAAACATCCAATCTGAAAAAAGGTTAATATCCATTTGAAAAAGAAAATAAACTGTCATTGAAGAGCTAATACATGCCTTGTCTAAATAAAGAAGATTGATTTGATCTAGGAAAAGAAGGAACCCTTTGACTCATAATGGTCTTCATCCATGAAAAATTATATCTAAATGTCAGACATAAACAATGGATTTGGAGGAATGGAGATGATACTTCAATCCTCACTTTTCTTTGAAAGTCTCTTCAGCACAGCCATCTTAATCTCACAAACTAAGAATCACCACATGTGGTCATCAGAGCTAATCCCATGGCATGGCACAGCATGAGACCTGCAGTATCATATATCTAAGGTTTGATTAATATTTATGATTAATGCTTAATTCTTAGGGTTTTAAAGGTAAATTTCCTAGTAGTTGAGCACAAATGCCCATTTAGGCTGTTGACCTTTGCATAGTGCCACAGTTTTTCAAAATATTTCCATCCCTGTAGTCTTCAATTCTAATTACAATATCCCTGATAGAAAGCAAAAAATTAATTAATTGGTATTCTCATTTTGAGGACAAAATGAAAGCAAAAAATGCACAAAAGATACCCTTCATTCTCCACAATTTCAGGATCCTTATCATTTTGAAATGAATTTGACCAGTTTTAAAACTGTAAGGTCATCACCCTTTGCTAATGTACTGGTTTAAAAGTTGAGATAGAGGAAGAACATAAAAACATAACTCCTGCATGAAATTTGAAAGAATATACTTGGAAACATCCAGAAATTAAAACAAAAAGAAAGAAAAATGCCAACCTTTCTAGAAACTATCTGTTCAAACAAGATAGAAAAACGCCTTGTATTTCTGTGTTGTACAACTGCTGGTTTTCAGCTAATGTAACATTCAGTAAATCAATGTTTAATAAATAATATATGAGTTTAAGTATAAGAAAAGATAGGAACATAGTACAATTTCCTTTCTTTTTATTCACTTTTTTTTTCTTTTTTAATGAAAAATTCCTTGTTTACTTTGAGTATTTCACAAAGCATTCACCATATGGTCTTTCCCCAGATGTTAAGTACCCTTGCTTGAATCTGCCCTTACTTTTTTGTCTACAAAATTGCAGAATAATTTTTCTATAAATTAACTAACAAGTATTCTTTAGTACCTCTAATATCAAAAGGTTATGTTAAGTACATAAAGCAAATAATAATACAAATCTCAGGAAATATTTTATCATTTTTATCCCTTAAAAAATCTATTATTTCTCTTACAGCTAAAGTTCCTTCTCCATCATTTTTTCTGGGTTTGTAGTTGGTTTTGGTTTTTTTTTTTAATCAGAAAAGTTCTCTAAATTTGAGCTATAATTTTGTGAAAGAGATGACTCCAGCCTACTCTTCATCTTCACTCCCCAGTTTTATTTCTCACATTTCAAGGGTTTCATGTAAAATTCAGATATGAAAAAAACACAAATGATATGTTGTGTGTTTGTCATATTTTTTACATTGTATGCAACCTAGTTCTTCTATGTTACTCAACATCTGTCTATTTCTTCCAAAATTATACTTTTATTCCTTTGAATAAATACTTTTTTTCACTTTGAGTGTGATAATAAATAACAAATTAACAACTGTCGGGACAGAAATGAAACATTAGAAATAAACCTATCAAATTAATAAATTACTTTAAGAACAGTCAGAAACTATTTTTCCCAACAATTTTTATATTGTGTCCAATATAGACTTTTAAGTAGAACACAGAATGGTAGGGGTTGGAAGAGAACTTTAGAGATCATCTAGACCAACGTCCCCTGCAGAAGCAGGTTCACTTAGATCAGGTTGCATAGGAACGTGTCCAGGAGTGTCTTGAAGACCTCAAGGAAGGAAGCTCCACATCCTCCCCTGTGCCAGGGCTCCATCACTCTCACGGTGAAATAGTTTCTTCTTATGTTTAAATGGAACATTCTGTGTTCCATCTTCACCCCATTACCCCTTGTCCTGTTGCTAGATACAACAAAAAAAAAGGGATGCCCCAACCTCCTGACAGCCACCATTTATATACTTAGAAATATTAATTAGATCCCCTGTCAGTATCCTCTTCTCTAGACTAAACAGCCCCACTTTGCACAGCCTTTCCCCATAAGGAAGATGCTCCAGTCCCCTGATCATGTTGGTGGCCCTGTGCTGGACTTTCTCCGGAAGTTCCCTGTCCCTCTTGAGCTGAGGAGCCCAGAACTGGACACATGACTCCAGATGAGACCTCACAAAGACAGAGTAGAGGGGGAGAAGAACTTCCCTCAACCTGCTGGCTACACTCTTCTTGATGCATCCCAGGATACCATTGTCTTTCTTTGCCATGAGGGCACATTGCTGGCTCATGTTTAGTTATCAATCAGGACTACCAGGTCTCTCTCTGCAGAGCTGCTTTCCAGCAGGTCAATCCCCAGCCTGTAGTGGTGCATGGGGTTGTTCCTCCCCAGCTGCAGGACTCTCCACTTGACCTTGTTGAACCTCATGAAGACAAGTGCAGAGTCATGCATCTGGGAAGGAACAATACCACGCACCAGTATTAATATTCAAGTCAATATTTACATGCACTTGTACATTGTACAACTGTAAATTTTGACAGTATTGATCTAAGTCCAGGTTTTAAAAATCCTAAATCTTAGTTTAGTTTCTAGTAGTAAAGTGAACTTACAATTGGAATATCCTGAATCACTGCCTGGTATGCTGGAGTTACAAATTCAAGCTCTGCTTCAGCATGGTCTGTATTCACTACACATTCAATTTCATAGACACGAACATCACAGGAGGACTTCAGAAGAATCTGACAGTGATAGCAACCAGCATTCTGAGGAACAAATTTTATAGGAAGTTCAACTGCACCACTTATATCTAAAAAAAAAAAAAAAAAAAAAAAAGACCAAAATATTGCAAGGTAAAGCTTTTCAGAAACATTGACTGCACAAGAAGAATCTGGTGAAAGTTCCAGTAAACTGTAAGACAGTCCTACCAGAAATACATGCAATAATTTAAACCAAACAATAGAATTTAAGCATCTAAACAACATTTTCTATTGTTTTCAGTAATGCACAGAAAGAAGCATTTTAAAAGATCTATTTAATCTAACAGCAAAGTTAAATGTATAAGACTTTCTGTAAATATTAAAAAAAATAAAGTGCTAACTATGCTTTTTGTCAACTGTTACCATGAAAGATACCAGAGATAATACAGTTTATTTAGAATTCTGATAAGTTTAGTAGTTCTCATTGGAATTATTGATTAGACGTTTCCTACGCCAAACTTTGGATTGAAAGTCTGAGTTTCTGAAAATGCCAGGGCTGTCCAAGTTGGAACAGAATCATAAAAAATCCCATTTGTCCAATCCATAGCATGTAGGAAAAACTCCCCACAGTAATATCTAGACTAAGAAAGAAGCAATACAAATGCTGTCCATCTTCAGACATAGTCAGGTCTAACAAGTCTGCTACAAAGACTTCCTTCTCTGCACCTGCTTAGAAAGGATGAGACTCTTTCATAGAATTTCAAGCCCTTTACTAGTCCTTGTAGGACATTTTCCAAAGGAGAAGGGTAGGCACAGGAGGAACTCCAGTGACTTGCCACGAAAAGAGTTTGCCAGTCCCACTCTCCCAAAGGCCTCTAAGAAACCTGAAAAATTACATGAAGACTGTAGCTGTGTAAACTTCAATGTAGTCTGATATGAATGCAATAGACACTTTCTTTTCACTGTTTTCCAAAGTTGGAAACTAATATCTAGAAGTTGGAAAAGATAATGAGAAAGTCAGAGACAATGAATATAATGACAAATGAGAACCTTACAGATAAAACTCCAAACAAATTGCTTCTTCCTGAGGGGAAACATCTAACAAATTCTTATGGAATTTCCCCTCTTCTTTCTTAATTTGGCTTAATTTCTGATGATATGTATGACAACTGAACTCCAAGTGTTCTAATATCTTCAATGATTACTACTGAATTTTGAAAGTACAATCAATCTTCATTTGCAACACTGCTCATTCTGTTCCATAAAGTGCTGCTTCTCATATATTCAGTTGTCACCTCTCTTACAATAAACACAAGCTTTCTTGTTGCCTTATCACTACATCAGGGTTTTGGGTTTTTTGTTGGGTTTTTTTTCACCAAAATAGCTCAAGTTCCAGAGATGAATCATATAGAATGACTTTATTAATCTTTCAATATTATTAGGCTATTAAAATGATAATAAATTGCCCCTCAGGTTTAACCCTCTCTGAAATAAATGAGTTTGTTCTCTTTTAAAGACAAGACTAATGGCCTGGTAATATTTGATTTTTTTTTTTTCTGTTTTATCACTAAGTTATTTTCCTCATGGGCTATCTTCCACAGAAGCAAACTAAGTTTGTCAGTTATGCAAGAAATGAAACTGGTCTTTCTTCATTTTATTAGTACAGTCCCTAATTTTCTGTCTAAAAGAGTTATTTTAGGAATATGAAACAAAATATTTACCTTTTTTTTTTTTTTTTTGTAATATCTTTATAAACTAGGAATAAACCTTGTATTGTATAGGCAATTGCTCAAACATAACTGCAAAATGTTTCTCTTTGTACAACAGAAAAGATCCTACGAACGTCTGAACTTTATTTTCCAAATTTTGTGATTACTATTGTCCTTAATTTTTATAAAACTTTGTTGTAAATAATTTATGAGTACTCAGAAATCTGATAACCAACTTCCACCTTCCACAGCAACTTTTTTCTCTTTTTCCTAGCCATTCAGCTTTTACTTCAGCTTTGACTTTTCAGTCAAATTTAGCTTTTTAGTATTTTATTATTCTCGCTGTTTCTTTAATGTGACTATATCAAAAGCTTATTTCACTTTTATTATCAAACACATTTTATTGTACATTTTATTTTAACATTAGAACTTCTCCAAATAACTCTTGCATTAAGCCTTACTATGAGAGTTGGAACAAAAGTATGTATCTTATGAAAGTTTCCACTTTTTTAATAAGTCTAAGTGGTAAAAAGATTGTTGTTTCTCTTGAATTTTGTGTCAGTATTTAACAAACCTTATACATATCGTTTTACCAGTATCATAAATTATCTCATTGAAAATTTGTGTTATGTAGAAATCTCTACGCTTTCTACACAGAGCCATTTACAGTCAGACATATCCTCCCATTTCAAGTACTTACAGGAAACCTGAACAGACCCTCTTTCCCTCAGAGATCATTGAAGGTCAAGCTACTCAAGTTTTCAAGACTTTGAAATAATTACTATAGTATACTTTCCTGAACCCTTCCTCACTTGTAACTTACCTTCTGATGTACAGAAGTGAGAACTGGACTTGATGTTCCAGCAATACTATCCTTTTCATAAAACAGTAACACTCTTTTCAGTACCTACACTGTATTTTTGCTGGATTTTCCAGGGATCCTTTTTTTTAAAAAAAATTCTAAACAATTTGTTTACAAAAAATAATGACAGCTAAAAACAGAAAAACACAGTGAGACATAAGGCTGAAAGCTTTAGTCCACACTGTCAGATAAGTACTCTGCCACTACAGATTTCTGAAACAGTTTTGGAGACATACCTTTACAAAACAAATACCTTCTTCCCCTTTTAACCTATGTAATTTCATACTAAATACATAACATTATTTATTATAAAAAACATATTCAAATAAATCCAACTGCTAAGTAAGCTGTTCTTCTTATCTAAAACTTAGTTAAAGATGATCTTTCATTAACTGCTGAAAATACAAAAAGGATAGATTTTTGTTTCGGTTTTCATAGTTTTACCCAAAGATCTATAGTCATTTCCTTCTTTTCCCACCATAATCAGTGTTGAACTGCAAGACCAGAGCAGCAAATATACAGCAGATAAGGTACTTATAAACTTTATTAGATAAAGATAATATAATAGCAAAACACGCTCCTAAACTTCCAGGAATAGCATGATTTTTTTTATACAGATACAGTTCTACAAATTTAGAATGCATGGCAGGAAGCTTTTAGACAATACTGGTAAAAAATAATAATTATCAACATTATAAACACATCACAGAATTATAGAATGGTAGGGTTTGGAAGGGGATATCTAAAGATACTCTAGTCCAACCCCCCTGCTCAAGTAGATCTGCCTAGATCAGGTCACTGCATTACAAAGCTAGGGACTCTAGCAACTACATTTAAAAGTTTTAAAATTTGTGTCTTTACAAAAAAACAGTAAATTGTACTAAATTTTAAATGATTTTTTTATCCTAAAGATGCAGACAATATGTGAAGGCAGATAGATGCTTATCAGGATGGATGAATGGCTGGAAAGCTGTCCAGTGGAAAAGCACCTGGAAGTGTTGATCAACAGCCAGTTAACCGTGAGCCAGCTATGTGCTCAGGTGACCAAAAAGCTGACTAAGAGCATCCTGTCTTGTATCAGAAATAAAGTGGCCAGTAGGACTAGGGAAGTGATTGTCTCTCTGTAGTCGGCACTGAGGAGGCTTCAGGTCGAGACTGTGTTCAGTTTTGTGGTCCTCATTACAAGAAAGATATTTTGCTGCTGGAGCATGTCCAGAGATGGGCAAAGCTGGTCTAGATAACAAGTTTTCTGAAGAGTGGCTGAGGGAACTGAAGTTTTTTTGAAGCTGAGGGGAGACATGATCATGCTCTACAACTACCTGAAAGGATGTTGTGGCAATATGGAGGTCAGTCTCTTCTTTCAAAGAACAAGTGATAGGACAAGAGGAAACGGGCTCAAGTTGCACTATGGGAGGTTTAGATTGGAGATGAGGAAAAAGGTTGTTAAATGCTGAAACAGGCTTCCCAGGAAGGTGGTGGAGTTAACATCCCTGCAGATATTTATAAGACATGTAGATGAGATGCTGGGAGACATGTTTTAGTGATGGGCTTGGCAGTATTAGGTTAGTGGTTGGACACGATCTTAAAAGTCTTTTCTAACAACAACAAAAAAAAATCTATAAGTTTCAAGTCTGAATCATAAAACCTGTCTATTCAAATTTCCTAGTGTTTTCACCTTTAGAAGGAAGACAGGAAGTGACATTGAAATAGCACAATGTTCTTCAAGTCACAGCATGAAAAAAGTCCAAATATATACATAATAATAAATAAAATTATTAAAATAAACCTAATGAAAGGAAGTCAATGTCTTCTTTCCACATGCAGTGATGAGAAAGACATTGCCAACACCAGATCTACTATTGGCTTTAGAAAAGCAGTATATTTTAAGCCTCACAAACAGCAAAGATCTCAGGACTGCTCCAAAGACAAAGATAAACCTTGACATTGACAGTCATGCAAGTAGATGTCAGAGTTCACTGATGAAATCTAAATTATATATTAGTATCCTGACCCCTAAGGGCTTCATTTATCAACTGAGTTTGAAGACTGTGCCATCAATCCACGTGTTCTTCTTTTAGATATATTCCAGGTTTCAGTCTTCTAAGGATTAACACCCTTCTTCATTACAGCAGTAAACCTATTCATATACCAGTATAAGAAAGAGGTCTTCCACAAGTTTTTCACAAGATACAAAAAAAAAAAAATTGTAGCAGATACAAAAAAAAACTTGTAGCAGATGCAACTGTTCTCCACTAAATTCATTATTGAAGGTATTAAACACAAAAGGATATAGTCTAATATTTAAATCCCTCTCACTTTTACAAGACCAAAAGAATCTTCCACTATTACATATATAGTAGGAATAGCCAGTCAATAGATGTAAGTGGAATGAAAATTGGTCAGATAAAGATCTATGTTATCATTTTTCAGAGACATAATTTCAAACAGAAGTGTATTTTAAATTAATCCTTTTCATGAAGAAAGAATAAATTCATTCATTTACACTTTTTAATCCCTTTTGTGCCTCCACTATCCTGGATGATTAAGACCACCAAATATAATTGTTTATTACTATATTGTCAGTTAAATCACATAACTGAACTCTGAAAATTAACCAAATGAGTAGCTAGAATGAAAATTTAAAATTTAAACACTAAAATGGAAAGATAATAACATTTTTGTTATTGGACAATGACTTTGTAGCTTTACTTTAAAAGATTAAAAATGTATTCAGAAAAAAAACCCCTTAAGATTTAGGAAAATTTATACGACATGTAGATCATGGAATATTAGGAAGAAATAACAAATTACAGATAATGCTTTACTGAAGAAGAGATTTAAGGCCCCATGAAATTGTTTTTGAAAAATACATACATACACAAGTAAAGTGAAAAGAAGTACAACTATATGAAATAACATTTAAAAGTCATAGAAAGAAGAAATTAAGATTGACTTTAGGCCATAAAAAAGTTAATGCAAATTTCAAGACATAACATATAATTATTAAATTCTATACTGATTAGAAAATATTACTAACATGAAAAAGTACACCTATAGATGATAGTGTACATAAATATTTTACTTAGCTATCTCACTATATAAATACAAAACCACTGAATAGTATTTTTCATTTCTAATGTTAGATTGTCACATGCCAAATGATTTAAAAATTAATTCTTGATTGTTAGTTGTTCTGCATTTTATTTATTGGAAAGTATGACAATGAAAACATAATATCACATATTTTTAACCATAGGTTATAATTTATACTAGAAAAATCCTGAAAATACATTATAGACTCAGTTATTTATGGGTCACATTTTCCTAAATTAACACAATCAAAATCTATCAGCTTTTTGGATGCCATTTTTCAGATGGAGGTGTAGACTTTGGGCAGAATAAAATGCCTGAGACCCTTTTTGCTAAGGAATGGGTATGATGTCTATCTGTAGGTATCATTTTAAGGTCTGGTATTTCTTTTTAAATTGCCAGTAAATATCAGACTAAAATTCAACAGTCATGTAAATTCTGGTATTTACTGGGTTCCTCTAAATTAAATTATATATCATGAAGTGATCAAATAGAATGTACTTATATTGTACAATCTATGTACTATTCATTATTACTTGTAGAAAGAGAATTTATGTCCTCTTATGTTTGACAATACATAAACAATAAAATAATAAAACCTCTTACCATAGAGATAAAGAATGTGAAAAAACAACTTACCCATTTCAACATGAATAAGTAAGATACATGCAACTATCTGATCATAATACAACTGGATCTTGTTATTTTGACGTTTACCTTCGCCCATACCCTTGTAAATAACAACCAAAAGAGATTACAGGAAAAAAATGGTCAAGAGCATCTTAAAACACTTGGTTATATAAAATTGTGTTTTAAGGAGCTCCATATAGTACAAAAGTCAGTCAAGTAAACCTGCTGATTATGTTGCTGAAAAGCTTGTCACAACTCTTCCTTTATTTTCTCTAATTTCATTAGAAGTTGATTCTTTCTTTGGAAAGAAAAGGAAGGACAATAAAAAAGACAAGTTTGATAAGAACAAATTGTAGGAGCAATTATACCTTATTATAGCTTCACAGTATCAAAACTTTCACCCGAAACTGGAGGGCTTTGTCAAAAGAAGCATAACGAGCAGATCCAGGGAAGTGATGCTTCCCCTCTACTTCTCTCTGGGGTACTGTATCCAATTCTGAAGGTCGCAGCACAAGATAGATATGGATCCGCTCTAGCAAGTCCAGAGGAGAGCCACAAAAAAGGTCAGAGGGCTGAAACACCTCTCTGATGAAGACAGGCTGAGAAACTTGGAGTTGCTCACCCTGAAGAAGAGAAGTCTCTGGGGAATCCTTATAGCAGCCCTACAGTTGCTATAGGGGGACTGACAAGAAAGATGTGGAGGGACTTTTTGCATGGACATGCAGTGATAGGACAAGGGTTAATGATTCCAGATATGTCATTGCTAAATCAACAAAGACTTCATACAATCTTCTAAAGTACTGATGAAAAATAGTTAACATTGTCCAACAAGTACTGATTCTTGAGGGCTCACTTTCTGATAACTCTCCAGTAATGAATTAACAATGAAATTTGCTACAGTTTTTAAATCTGTTTTTTTTCAGTTCTGTATATGGTTTAGGTTCTGATCAAGGTGTCATATTGGAAGTAAGATAAACATATTGTATTACTTTTATCTATTAGATCTGTAATACTGCCAAAAATGTTATAAATTTTTACAAAATGTAATGTCTTGAGTAGCATTGATTTTTACCTTCTAATTTCATTTTAACAAAGTTATTAAAATATTGGCCTGTCACTTTTGCTGCTACTGAAATCTAAGAATTTCTGATACAAGGATTGATTTCATTAAGCTTCCTTCCATCTCTGTTTTTCTTCATAAATCTAAGCACTCAGCCATTTCTTCAGAGAAGCAGCTGCTCCTACTTTAAGAAAAGCTACCACCGTGACTAAAATACTGCTTCTTCAGATAATGAAGTCAAAATTTTCAGATGACACCAATGTTTTGCCTCCATTCACAGGAACACCACCTGAGCATTTTGTCACAATATTAAGATTTTCTAAGAGTTTGTAAATATTCCTGTATTTCCTCATTAGCACAATAAATACAATGATTCAGCCAGCACTGTCTTTGTACTAAACATATCTTTGTCAGTTTTTATGCTGTATCATGTTGGTTATCTCAGCTTCTCTTTTCAGCTGTTCTTTAGCTGTTTATCACCTTTCTGAATTCACTACCAAAGCTTCATTTAGTTTTATGCATCATCTTGACATTTCTACTCCTTCATGTAACAATTTAAGTGTACTAGAAATAAAAAATATCAAAAAGATTGTCTTCATTGCATTATGGTTTAGTTTCTGACTTTCTATTTCTTACTTCTTTCTTTTAGACTCTTTTATAATTTCTTTTGATAGGTAAAGAGCAGTATGAACTAATAGTAAAATAGCCACTTCCTTACTGTAATGAAGTTTCTTCACTGCATTTCAGCAATTAATAGTCTAATGTGTTCAGATATGTTTATTCACTTTTCAACTTTAAAAATCATTTCAGAAGTTGCTAAGCAACAGTGACTTACTATGTGGTCAGTTAACAACCTTTGTTCTGAGATCATGATGATGATCTTATTATGTCCTTATCACATTTGTGTGTAGACATTTTCCTCTACCGGTTGGTATTCTCCTTTTCTACAGTGCAATCCAAAGAATCCCTCACACCTCTCAGCAAAGTCATTATGACTATTTTTAGTTCACCTCTACATCAATCATTACAAACACAGGCAATTATTTTTTAACTCAACAACAGAAGAATTTTAACTAGGATTTAAATATGCTGTCACTCAAGAAATTTTTCAGTCTTCAACCTGTGTAACATTTACTCTACAACTTCTACTGACACCTAGTCCATTGTCACCTTCCAAAAACCATGCTTAGTGACACTCTGAAGTGTTTTACAGCATAGAAATGTAATCTAATTAGAACAAACCCATAACAAAAAGACTTGTCAGAAATGATGGCAGATGATCTTCAAGGTCCCTTCCAACCTCTAATTTTCTATGAGTCTATGAAATAATCAAGAAATTCCTTATTTTTATTCTAAAGAATAAAACAAGAGAGACTGACCAAAGATGACAAGATCAGGCTGAAGACTAATGAAAACTTTTCATTAATGAGGGACAGGGAGAAAACAACATATGGCTAGTCAACACCTTTTTCTGGCTGACTAAGGAGAGGTAAACAACAGAAGATGTGGCGTGTCTGGCACAATTTGAGCAAATATAAGTGCTGGATAAGAAGTGGAGGTGAGAAATAAGCACAATTTCAGGATCTGTCGATGAACAAACCAAATTTCTCCTGTCTCCTATAAGTCTCCTGTAGTTGTGCATCTTTGAGACTCAACCAAGGGTGAGTTGAAAGCACTGTTTTGATCTAATAAGATAGAATTTGGGTACTGATAACAAAGACAAGGATTTGATCAACAGTAGAATGGGGAGAATGATCATTTTCTGCATCTATTTAAGAAAACCTAAAAAGTACAGATTATCTCAGCCAGAACACCTCAAATTCACTATATTTCACAGTATTCTTACCTATTTTCTGAGGTGAAAAGTCTTTTACTAATGGAACCTTAAAATTAACATTGCTTGATGGCAATACTGGAATAGAGAACTTCTCAGGAACCTCAAAGAATTCCTGCATGCTCACTTCTACGCTGTAATCCACATATTTCAACTCTGGGGGGAATTTAGAAGGTTTCAGGAGTGCGTGTCTCTGCAAAAGAAGGAATAATATACGTATGAACAATCATTTAATAATAATTTCAGGTTAAGAAATATAAAATTTTACAGGCTTAAGGGTATTATTAAAAAATGTAATTGGTAATTAGGAAAGAAATTGCTGAGACTGTCTTCTAAATAAAAATTGTCTTATATAATTTGTAAGACATCATGCATTTAAAACATTAAGAAAAATGCATTTTGAGATTTACAGTAAAACCATCTCCTACCCAGAATCTGTTCTGCAAGCCTTTAAAAGTGGTCAGGAAAGTCAAGGAAAAGATTGAAAAAGGATTAAAAGATAAACGTATCATGTATCAGTTGTAGACAGATAGTTCTTCTTTTACAGTTTCTGAATAATAAAAAGCACAAAAGGAAAAATTATTTTAAAATTTTGTGAGCCATAACTATATAGTTAGCTTAACTAACTTTGGTACTGTAATGCTGACAATATATTCTAGAACTCAAAGCATTTAGAATCCATTTTAGGGAGAAATAATGTCCTCATCTTTGTAAAAAGCACTGCTAATCAATAGCATGAAACATTAGTAAAGGATTGGCACAGTACTTAAAGGCAAACTCAAAATAGGCATCTAAACTGCTTAATGAACTAAATTTGAACGTAGCATTGCAGAAATAATGCAATGATTTAACACATTGCTTGCTCAAAATTGCCATTTTCAATCCAATAACACAGTGAAATCACAATGCATAAAATCTGAAACTGGTTACACCTTTTTTTACAGACAATGCTTTGAATTAATGACTATTGTGGATTATTTTCAAATAAAATTTTCAGGAGGAGATAATACAAAGTTTGTGGAAGGAAAACTGGTTTATTCTCAAAGTCTTACGGTTTAAAATAATGCTGAGATAGAAGGTATCACACTACATATTGCAACAAGACAAGAAAGTGAGATCCACAGTGGAAAATCAAAAGGACAATTTAAAAAATTTACTGTTCTTAAAAGATTACTACTAACAGTAGCATGGTCAAATTACTGTTCACATCATCTGAGTTGGGGTTCTACTTTGGGTTGATGGATGTCTTTTTTTTTTCTTTTTCTTGTTTTAATACAAAACTTATATTCTCTTGATGATATTTGAAAGCAGACCTACACTCTTGTTACTTTGTTTTGACCACAAGCTTAGCCTTCCAAATTGTGCAAACTACATATGGAATTTGAGAACCTGTTAAGCTGTAGTTACTAATATAGTCTTTGACACAGTAAATAAACAGATTACTATTCAAGATTCTTCTCTATGAAGAACTGTACAGATGTAAGTGACTAAAAAAAATTACTCATCAAAACAAAATGTTACTTATATCTTTTTTTATATTATTTGCATCACTTGTATGGTGCAAATATATTTACAAAAGAGACAAGAAGAAATCTTACGAGTTTAAAACTTGAACTCACTATTTATTAGTTTTGTCATGCAAGACTGGAAATTTGGTAATTCTACTCTCTGTCACACACAGAAAAAAATGTAAAAAAAATCAATAGGTGCTAATAATTTATTTTTTTTATATTATTAGCAAATTCCATTTCTCTCTGACAGGATTGAAATGACAGAAGACTTTCCAGTGGGAAAAATGTATTTCATTATCACTTGTAATGGAAAGTTCCAAACAAAATGAATTACACATATTCACCAGTTTAAATTTTACTTTGATCTTCTACATATTCAAATATAAATTTATATCTGCACATGACTTAATAATTAGATTATTTTCCAAGATTGAAATAAAAATTAATCACGACTAAAAAGTTTTCAATTGATAAAATGATTGTAAGACCTTCGGTGGATCACTGAACACATTTAAATAATAATTATCTTTAGATATCTTGTGATTTAAAAATTGACTGAGATACTTTATTTTAAGATCCTTGTTAATTCTATCCCATTTTTTAAGATAAATTGGGAAAAAAGACAGCTGGTTAGCATTACATAGTCTATGAACATTTAAAATATTTCCTGGTACTTTGTCAAAGAATAAAAGATGAAAATATTTTTAATGAGAAAGGAAAAAAAAATCCTGCAGACACTCACAAAACTAAACCCTATTTCCAGAAGGGGTAGCATTTCCAAGAAAAGAGAAAATGTCCAACAATTCAGATAAACATTTCAGCTGCTCTCTCATTTTCACTATTGTTCATGGCAGTGAGAGTAAAACAGAACTTTTTTTTTTTTTTAATTCTCATTATGAATTACAAGTCTAAGGTTAATGTGCTACAATTAGATCAATTCCAGCATGTACTTCATCAATGTAATGGCTCATGATATTCCAAGTGTGGAAGTGTTATTATCATTCATTTCCTAGAATTAATGTATTTCTTACAATATTTTTAAAGAATTGGAAGGTATATAAAGCATTGGAATTAAACTTGATATTTTTCAAAGACTGATTTATTTGCCAAGGAATTTTTTTTTACATTTACCATCTGCACTTTTTTGTGTAGAGGATGACAGACAGAGTGATAAACCACCTTACTCCTCCCTTGCATACAACTACTTCACAAATCCTGATTTAGTCCCATTTCTTCTTTTCCAAAAACTTCATTGACTGTAACAACCTTTCCCTTATATATCCAAGTGAATGAAATATTGTTACTTCACTTCCCTCTATTTACAACCATTAGCAATTTCAATCTAAACAAGTTATGTTCTTCCTTGACATTCTCTCCCTTTTGTTTCCAGATATCCTTTTTCTTCCCTTGTTATCTATGTTCACCTAAAATTCCCACCTACAGCTTTCTCTTATTCATCATTAACAAGGACAATATGTAATTATTCACTGTAATGCCAGTCCCAGCTTTAACAGTAGCAGAGAGTTCTATTCAATATTCTCTTACCTACCACCTAATTTTTTTTAGAATTATTAAAATTAATGAAATATTCAGGAGGTAAGAAATTTTCACAACTGTTAGAAAATATTTTTTTAGAATAATTAAAAAATAAATTTCTGAACTTTCCTAACATTTTTCATTAAAAACAATTAAAAAAAGTAAATCAGTCAGCAATGGGCATCCAACTGTATATAATCAAAAAATAACTTAGTTTAGTTTAGGTTACAAAGTTACAATTCCTGTTCTACTACAAGCATGTAAACAATTAAATCTACTCTGTCACTTTTCCATTTTTCAGAAGTTAACTCAAGTAACATATCTGCTCTTTTTAACTGCAGCCAAGATTTCTTAAAGGAAGCACTTCTTAATTGCCTGGAGTGAGGAAGCAGCTGCAGAACGAACATGTAAAATACTGTGGTAGCTGAGGGGAATTGGGACTGTCAGGTTACAGAATGTGAGAAAAAACATAACTTCACATTGTCACTTAAAAAATTCCGTCCTACAAATCAAGAACAACTAAATAATTGCAGTAACAGATTATTGTGTTTCTCACCTCTGCTCTGGACAGCCGTAACAATGCAGTTGCAGCTCGAACACTACTGCTCTGCAGTGTCCCTGTGATCTTTCTTCTTTCATATTCAAGAGTTGACATCTGCTGTTGTGCAGCAATGGCCAGAGCCCTCTCTCTTGACTCATTGATCAATGGAATCCTCAGATTTTCTTCAAGAGTCTGAGTAAGACCACATTTCAAATATAAAACTGGCTCTACTGCACTTGGACCTGTTAAATAAAAACAAATCTTTAATGCCTACATATCACAGCCACTCTTTTATCACTCTAGATGATGTTACATCCCCTCTAAAAGAAGCTGCCAGCAATTGTTTCGAATTATAGCTACAGCATTGCTGAAACAGGACTGACTGCAGATTATCACTGGCTGTTTGAACACAAAAGTGTTAGATTGACTGTAAAATCACAATGCTGCATAAGAAATTCATGTGTTTTAACACTAGAAGAATTCTAGGTAAAGATAACTTGTACTGGTTCATCTGGCTACAACCTATATTCTGAATTAGAAGAGAAATTATGAAAAAGTATTTATGTAGACCGTTTTGAAAACAATGAAAGAAAGTTGAAGATGTCTAATAATCAGTTGGAAAACATAAAAAGAAATAACTGATAGTTACACTATAATATGTTTCTTACATTTCACTATAAACAACCGCTTTTACCAGATATATTTAATTTTTTTAAAAAAATGTATGGGAACTAGAAAATAGATAGTGAAAGATAATTATTTACTCTATTCCACTATTTTACTATTTTTTATTCACTTTACCTTCTAATGTACTGCTAACATGCAAAACATTTGGACTATCCATTGGAAGTAACGCTGAAGGCAAAGGTATATCACCTGTTCCTTCTATCAAGTACACAAATTCTCCTATCTGAAACACAAGAACATACACATTGACGCAATTCAGAAAGCAACTCATACAGAACAGATGACAAAATATTAAAAATAAAAAGATATCCCAGTACTTAAGAACTGACTTGTTCAAAATTTTACACATTCAGGAAACTCAGTATTTTAAAACTATGTTTAAATAAATGGAAAGTACCGTTTCAAAACCTGCTACAAAAATTAATACCTTTAATTGAGAATATTAAATCAAAAAAGTCAAGACATTTCAATGAGTTGAATCCTTTCCAGCTCCTCACATTATTTAACTGAATAAGGATACCCTGACCCATAAATACAGCAGTTAAGTGAATTCTAATTATGTATTACAGCTACATAAAATTTAAACATATTCATGAACTTGCTTAACTGGTCATCACTGTTAAGAATTCTTTTTTTAAAAAGTTTACATTGATTTTGAGCCTGAAACGTTTATCTCAAGGGCAAAAAAGAGCATAAGTCAAGGCAAGCTACCATCATGTACAAATTCTCCATTAAGAAGAAATATAACTAAGAAATTTAAATTGTTGAATCAAAAGTAATAAAAAGTAATGGAAAACCTACAGAAACTTGAAAGTAAATATAAACATGACCTAGAACAAAGGAAGACAATAATTTGTAATATAGGAAAGCGTAAATCCATTAGCAGAGAAATAACAGTTTGAATCATAGATTAATCAAACAAATAAATTAAAAATGAAAGGCACAAAGGTATTTTTTCAAAAAAATAAAACTCTCTAAAATATTCCAAATTATAAAGGCCACAATTAGAACATCCCTAAACTAAGAAGATATCTAAATTACGTACCTATGTATCTATCTGACCTAGGCAACAGATTTAACAGATATATTACAATTGCTTTGATAACTTCTTTTTGTTTACCACAACTTCTTTTGCACAACTTCAGTGATACTGATTGCAAGTTAAGGATCAAAAACTGCTGCAACAAGTGAAACAATCTTCACGGAAGGTCATCTGTTTATTCCTATAAACCACATTCTATAAAACTCTGCCCTAAAAATTAATATTATGCATTTTATTCTTCATTCCAGAAATTAAGGAAATAATTTAATTCATAGAATCATAGAATGGTAGGGGTTGGAAGTGATCTTTAGAGATTATCTAGTCCAACCGCCCTGCTCAAGCAGGTCCACCTAGATCAGGCCACACAGGAACGCATCCAGGTGAGTTTTGAAAACCTCCAGAGAAGGAGACTCCACTCTGTCCCTGGGCAGCCTGTGCCAGGGCTCCCTCACCCTCGGAGTGAAATGTTTTTCCTTGTGTTTAAATGGACTTTTTTGTGTTCTAGCTTTTGTCCATTACCCCTAGTTATACCACTGGACACTACAGAAAAAAAGTGTTATATTATTACAATTTCATCCATCTGCCAAGCAGTGCAATGTTTTCCCTTTAATATTCATCAATTATATCAGACAAGCCTGCTTGTTATTTTTCCTTTATTCATAGTTTCATTGGATATTTATGTTAAGGCTGAAAACATTGCAATTATGTTTCTGATTCAGCAGGAGGAAAGTTATTCAACTTTGATGGCATTTTCTTCTCTTCCTTGATTCAAGAGTTCAGACAAATCTTCTTTGAGAAGGATTAAAGAAATCTACAGCAAAATTGATTTCACACACACAAACTAATAGCCACTCCTGGGAACCAATTTAAACAGGAATTATTTCTATTTGACACAGTGATTTGACTCCATAAGGACTAGTAACAAGCTCACAGCATATACAACTAATTTCATGAAGCTACTGGTTGCTAGGATGCCATTCTACTATCAATTACTTTTCTTGTCACTGCTGACACCAATATGCTTACAGGTAGTAACCAACTTCCCCATTTCCCTCTTCACTTTGAAGAATGCTTGCTTTTTTATCTCCATGGAATGCAAATGCTATTTTATTTCTACTGATGTTTTCCCCAATTCTTTGTTACAGAATTATTTTACTTCATTTGAATAGTTTAGCTAATATTCTCATAGTTTTTAATACTTAATATTTCCATTTTCCATTAGCTGCAAACAGGACAGCATCAACATATTGTAGGGTTTACTGTTAATAAAAAACCTTAATAAAATAGCTATTGAACTACTGATATTTTAAAAGAGCATAAAGCTACTAGGAACTTGCAGTTCTTCACACAAGTCAGTAACTAAGAGCAACAGATAGAAAAGTGTTCTCTTAATAAATCATTTCATTTTATATTGGATATTTAGCTGAGAAAGTCTCAACTGGCAGTCTTAAACTATGGCTTTATAAATTATTATCATTGACATCACAAGTTGTTCATGTTATTATATCCATATTTGAATGATACATACTTCATTATTGTATGAAGCCATTTGATCATTGTACAGCATGGCAGCTATATTTGTTTGTCAATTAAATAATGATATGATAGAAATCTTACATCCTTCTACATAATATTTAAGCAAGCCAGTTTCTTCCTGTGCCATTACTGTACAGCTCTAAAATCATCCTAGCTATCTTGCAGTTTCATCTTTCCCTAGGACATTTACCAAACAGTTTTCTTACAAATTATACCAATTATCGGGACAAGTCTTCATTTTCTGTCATGAAGTGCTACATATAAAACATTTTGCACTTTCAACACCTTTAAATGCAACCTCCCTACTCAGTTAACCTAAAAGGATCAGGTGTTCCAGAAATAGTTACCATACAGGGCATAGCAGTGATTGAGGCATTCATGTTTCCTACTATTATAAGGTCAACTAATTCTTTGTTAAGAGCAGTGGCTAGTACCTAGATGTCTAAATTTAGGTATTACTACATCACCACTGGAGGCAACACAGGCTGACAGAAATATTATTTTCCCTTTCAAGCTGAAGCATAACCGTCCCATAGCTATGACCACATGTCTTAGATTTGCTTTCCCCCCATTAATATGCCTCCATTTCCCATCTCTTCATTAAACTATTTAGTTTTCAGGCTCTATACCTAGTGTAACATGAGCCTTCTCTTCTCATCCAGGGTGTATACTTCTGCTTCTAATAAAAAAATAAACATAGGCAATACCAATAGCAGAGAAAAGTGTAATAGCATAGCAAGTAGGGGAAAGGGATCAGGGGGTCCTCGGGGACAAGAGGATAACCATGAACCAGCAATGTTCCCTCATGGCCAAGAAGGTCAATGGCATCATGGGATGTATTAGAAGAGCTGTGGTTAGTAAATAGGTCAAGAGAGGTTCTCCTTCACCTCTACTCTGCCCTCATGAGGCTGCATCTGGAATATTGTGTCCAGTTCTGAGCCCCTTAGTTCAAGGACAGTGAGCTACCTGAGAGAGTTCAGTGCAGGGCCACCAAGACGATTAAGGGAGTGGAGCATCTTCCTTATGATGAAAGGCTGAGGGAGCTGGTACTCTTTAGCTTGGAGGAGACTGAGGGGTGATCTCATTAATGTTTACAAATATGTAAAAGGTGGATGTCAGGAGGATGAAGCCAGGCTGTTCTCAGTGATGTCCAATGATAGAACAAGGGGCAATGCGTACAAGCTGGAACAAAAGAGGTTCCAAAGAAATACAAGCAAGAATTTCTTCCCTGTGAAGGTGAGGGAGCACTGGAACAGGCTGCCCAGATGCGTCGTGGAGTCTCCTTCTCTGAAGATGTTAAAAAACCAGTTGGACAAGTGCTTGTGTGACCTACTCTAGGTGGTCCTTCTCTGGCAGGAGGGTTTGACTAGATGATTTTTCGAAGTCCCTTCCAATCCTTAAGATTCTGTGCATCTGTGATTCTGTGAAGATTCTTCTCAGATTTGCTCCTATACCTAGAGACTGCATATAGATATTTCATTGAATAAAACTGATGGATCTAAGCTTCATGAGTTTATCTAATATCTTTTGAACTAGTTACCACTTTTAGGATCCAAAGTGTCCTACAATAGCTGAGTTACATGTTAAACATTGTGTATGAAAAGCTACTTCATTTGGTTTCATTTGTGTATTCTTTCTGTTTCTCTATTGACTTCTGAAACTATTCATAATCTTATTTATTTAACATATCAATTAAAAAGCTGCTTTTTCATTACAGGATTACTTTACTAATCATATATCATGAACAAAATTTATATAATAAATAAAATTGATAGAAAAAGAATAATAATTCATATACAATGAATTATATATGGTATAATTATGGGGGTGTATATATTTGTCTCTATAAAGAAACTGTTACAACCTGATAAACTTTGTTTCTTTTCTACTATGCCTGTTATATTGTTTGCTCTTGTGACTAGAACTGTACACAGTATTCAAGGTGAGTATACCATAGCTCTTTAGAAAGATATACAGAAGTTTCACATTTTGATACCTATTTCTTTCCTAATAATTTCTCTTTTTGACTGATGCTGAGCCCTGGATGGATTTTTCATTGAACGATTCACAATAATGAATGATTCTCTGACATGAGGAAATTTATACAGCCTCTTTGTGGATGATTCCCTGGTGTCCGTAAGGTTGAGCTCACTTTCTTATGGTAGGCTTTGACTATGCCTCTTATCTGTCTGCTAATTTTCAAGAAATTCAAGTGAACTATATATTCCTTAAAACTTACAGACACATGGCTTACTTTCTTAAAAAATAGTCAGTGATTTCAAATATTGAACAAGGTCAGATAGACAGGCTTGGGCATGATTTTATTAGTCTTACTTTCCTTTAAAAGCAAGATAAAAATAAATGGGCCAAGTGGCAAGTCCTGGTTAAACAACAGAAACAAACACCAAACATACAAACCCTAAACACTAGCAGTAGTCTGTTGTTCTATAGTAGTGAAAAATATGGAAGCTGAGAACATCCGAGAGAAAAAGAATAAGTCATTCTGTTTTGATGTTACAAATGATGACAAAGTGGCAGATAGAATGACAGATGCATATAATTACACAGAGGAAAAGTTGAAACACAGAGATATTATTATGAAAAAAAAAAGAAGCAGAATGCAAGCCTTGAGATCAACTAGACATAAAAGACTAGAAAGACAATAGGGTGTTGAAAAATATTGACAGCTAGAGACAAAACACAGCAGAGAGGTTAAAGAGGTGAAAAGATGGATTAAAGATACAGGAATAAGAAGATTGTGACCATTAAGACAAAGGATTACAGGAACATCAAAGAAGCTGTTGTGCAAATTTTAATCTCTGAAAGCAGGACAAAACCAGGTCTTGGTAATTTGATGAAATCAATTTCAATTTAGTATATATGGCAAAATCGAGGCTACATGACTCAAGAGAAACTGAAAGGCAATGGAGTCAGTATTCATGTACAATCTATTTCAAAAGTTTTACTTGCATTGGTGACAAGGATTGAACGCAATTCGGATTGTCAGAAAAAATTAAAAATAGACAGAGCAAGGAAGATTATTATTATTCTACTTTGACAGCATATCCTAGATTCTCTGAAAGGTACAGAGAGCAGTACAGTAAAGATCTTACACTTTCCCTGTCCAAATGACAATCAAAAGCATTACTCTTGCTCCAACATCAAGAAAAATGATTTAAATTCTATAATTGTTTTGAAGCTGAGGTGCCTAGAAAGCCACCAAGGTAATATTCATTGCAGTATTATTTATAGTTATAATGAATTTACAGTGAAAAGTAACATAGAAATATCATTCTAATTATGTAGAGATAAAAGGGCAGTAAACTTTGGTTTTAATTTCTTAGTTGAAGCCTGTAATCTTATATAAATCTCTGCTCAACTTCTTAAGCAACATTTTTGTCTATGAATTACAAGAATATTGTATTAACAAAAAATGAAAGAGATAAGTTTTTCATTTCCAAGATAGCACATATATCACAGTGTTATAATTGTATGTGTGAAAAAAATACCTTAAAATGCATACATAACCATTTTTTATATTAATTTACCCTATTCATACATAATTAGAAACATATCCTGATTCTTATCACATGAAAACCACTCACAGAACATACTTTCTGTTCTTACCAGTTCATTAGCCAGAATGACAGTGCAGTAACGTTTTTCTAGATTAAAGGGGAGGAAGTGAATATCTAAGCTTGCAGAACTTCTCCCTTCCAAGAACAGTTTTTCCATTGGACTGAAGAACTCATGTAGGAGGCTGGATTGGTCAGCTGTTAAATAAGTTCAAATGGTTGTTTAGATACAATAGTAAGGATTGTAAAATAATGTAGCTGCCTGAGTTTAAATATAAGGATACTGTATACAGTATCCCATAGTAATGGGTATGTAGGACACACTTGTAATCAGTATTTACAGTTACACTTGTGTAAATGTGCTGCAATATTGCATGTTGTGTTATTTAAACACTTTGTAACTACTTGTGTTTTTATTCTGTGCACTGAAACAAAACAGGAAAAGAGACAGACTCACCATTAAAAATTCTTTAAGGATGTACAGCCCAAAAGCAAATGACTACTGCCAGAAAGAAAAGTACAGTTCACTACCATTTAAACAATCTTGCTCTCAGTAGTAGTAACTATAGTATAGTCTGAAATCCTCCAGAATGGATGAAAAGTAATACTGGCAAGCTTACTTTCTTTGTGTTACTTTCACAAAAGCATTATGCGTAAAAAGTGCTTTCTTCGTGACACTAAGAATCTTAGGGTTAAATCTGTCAGTCTGACTACTTTCTCACTGTATGCTTCAGATCTGCTAAGCATATTTTGATAGTGGGGATTACCTTACAACCACTAGGTTTCTAGGAAGATCAGTAGACTTAAGAATTGAAGTGAAGGCAAAGGCAACAGAAATGAGTGAAGATCACATAAGATCTTCATAAGGGCCAAACTCTGACCAATTAAATTGAACTCAAAATCATCAAGAACCAAGATGGAAAAAGGCATAGACACCACATAAGTTTTCTCCCCATAACCCCATTTCCCAAACAATAAGATGAAAAATTCCCACTAGTCATGCTTTAACCCCAAGTTAAATGCAATATGAATTTTATGTTTGAAAACACCAAACAAACAAAAAACCTAACAAACAAAAAACCAAAATTAGAAAACACTGGCAGGACTGAAGTCCCATTTTTATCCCTCCATCAA
The DNA here is from genome assembly GCF_028858725.1 of Colius striatus. NCBI lineage: Eukaryota > Metazoa > Chordata > Aves > Coliiformes > Coliidae > Colius > Colius striatus. The sequence goes on from NC_084759.1 coordinate 86,562,586, forward strand.
ATAGAGTAAGGTGGCCCTTACAATAACTAATTTTTTACTAAGTAATGCACTAACTCCCAGACTTCTCTCCTGTTCAAGTGTTCCTGACACAAAATACATCAAAGGGTGGAGCAGACTGATTCAGACTTGTGAGAACCCTTCCTCTTCAGTTTCTTTCTGGATTCACTGAAGTTAAATCAATCACCAAAGTAAATTTTACAAAAACAAGTTAGGTAAATGGCTAAGGCTTTAAATCATAATTGCATGAAGCCAGGCCACGGGCCCTTAAAAGAAGAAAAATATGTTTCATTTTCTAAATGATAAATTCATTAAGACTTTAGTGCAACCTTAGAAATCATTTCACTAAATTAAAGATATCAGAAGATAAACTCTCCTATAAATAATAGTGGAGCATACTCATAAATAATAATTACTGAAAATATTTTATATATCAAAATCATGCTTACGTGGATAATCTAATTTCTACTGTAGTGATGGAAGAGGTATTGCACAGAAGTACTTACTGTAATTTAAGTTATATTCTTCATTTGGATCTTCAGGCAGTGCACCATTTTTAAAATTTAATATGTTATTTTCAGAGCTAAAAGAAAAAAATAAAAATGAAAACAATAAAGCTGGATATTTCTAACAGATAGCTTTGTTCTCCTTTTATGAATAAATAGCAGAAAAGGAAAAGTTTTCAAGAAAGCAAAAATACTCCAACCTAAACTACATTGTGGAACCATCTACTTGGCAATAATGTTAACTATCACCCCTTATTTAGTTAGCACATTTACAGCAGAGCCAGAACTTACTCCCATCAATTACTCAGTATACTATTTCTGCAATACTCAAATAAGTAAAATTACATGTTAAATAAAATACAATGACATCTTTCCAGACAAAAGTATTCCTGACCAATAACACTTTTGGGGGACTTTAGTCTCAGTTTTCTCTTTATAATTTCAATATCCTAAGGAGATTGTTCCCTTGTACATCATATGGTAAGTGGTAAGGCTTTGTATTCCCCTGAAGGCTCTCAATTGCCTTCCATTCAGTCTTTCCAATTTTTTTCCCAAAAAAATACTCTACAGAAATACATTTAATACATCTAAATATGTGATAACTAAATTCAGTTCAGATACAGAAACTGATTTGCAAAAGCAACAGTCTTCCTTTGCCCCTTATCAGAACACACTTCAGAGGTTAGATCTTCTCTCACCTAAACTTCTTACTCTCCACAAATTTTCTAACTCTCACTAAAGTCAGTTCAACAAATGTTTAATAAAGCTAAAATATCTTTCATTTTCTGAAATACAACACTGTTGAAATGTTATCTTATTTCAGGTTTTCCAATTAAAATATTTTTATTTCAGTTGCTGTTGTTATTTATTGTTCAGTGCAACTGCAGTTTTTTGGCCTCAGAGACATTAGCATTTCACCTCCAATTTAGAAAATTTTACCTGTGGAGATTATTTAAAATGTAACATACTGTGGTTGCAATTAATTATTCCTCTTTTCTCTTCTTTGTCTACTTCATAATACTTTTACAAATAGAGAAAGTAAGCTGTGGATCTCAATTGGAAATGCCCAGGAAGTTCATTACTTGGAAGTTCAACAGTAAAAGAAATTAAAGGCTCATTGCTTTATTTAAAGTTCTATATTTAATCCACCCTAGAAAGCAGAGTCAATAGAACATTTATCAAGGCTATTTTTACTTTATTTTTAAAATATATTTCATTTAGATATATTTATAAATGCAGAAACTTTAGTTATTTCCTAAAATAATAAAATACTCTAAAATCTTAGAAAAACTAAATTTTATAATCCTCAAGTCAACCATTTTACTAACTCTTACATAGTGTGATGTATCATTAACTTTAAAAGACGTTTCATAATTTCTTTTTGTAATGTAAAATAATCAAGGTTTTAGGACTTTTACTGTTATATCTCAACAGTAAAAATTTCTCTAAATAACTAGAAAAGTTTGTTATTAAATGCAACTTTCTAACTTAAGTATTTGAAATAAATTCTTCTAGACACACTATTTCAATTCAAAACATATGCATTGTGGTAAAATATCTAAGGTACTTAACCTCACTATGATCTGGGATTTCAGATGATGAAGTATACAATGGACGATATAGTGGATTGATTTGGCATCCTTCTCCCTGCTATTCATGAGTATGCATAACTCACAAGGAACAGATAGACATTTTGATCTATAATTTACTATAAATATATAATAAATTCAAAGACAATTTCCTGCATGTTTTCCCTAGAGATTTTTAAATACAAATCTAGTTTCGTAAATGAACTCTTATAACACAAAAAATCATATTTATTTATTTGGGTTTTTTGGATTTTTTAAGTCAGACTGCCATATTATATTAGCAAAAAAAAATATCACAACTCATCTTATTATAAAATTGGGATGACTTTTTACAATGTTATGTAACCTAAAAAAGCTCCAGGACAGCAGTACATTTATGAAATTTAACAGGAAATTTACTTCTTTTGTTATTTAAGGTAAAATTCCTTTTTGTAACAAATATAATCAGCAAAGCTAAGTAAGCATGAATTTTACACCAACTCTAATAAAGGTTAAGTGATCCAAATTCAATTCAGTAAGTGTAAGATCCAGATTTAAACCATTAGAAAAAAAATCCTATTGGAATCCCACAATTCTAGATACCAGGGATTCATGAACTGCAGCAAATTATCAGTACTAGAATTACTTAAAATGTGAGCCATAACTTTTTCTTAGAGGATTATTTAAGAAAAATTCCAATACAGACAGTAGAACAATCTCATGACTAAAAGTATGGACCTGATATTGCCACTATCTCTAACTGGTACAAAGAGTTTCTTTAACTTACAGTACTGATTTTCAAACAAACACAATTTGGCATCTTATATTTACCGTTATCATGATCATTGTCTTTTTAATATTGGAGCAAAAATGAATTATCTAAAATAGTTTTTATCTAAAATACTCTTTTTTTATTTTTAGGATTTTTTTCTACACAAAAAATATTGTATACAAAAATAAAACTTGAAATTTACTTTTATATCTATGGCTTACAATGTTTCTGCTCATAGAATAAATATAAACATCATTTTCCATGATTTTCTGTACAAAGGTTAATTTTACTCTTTGGTCTTTGAGATAGTATTTGGGAAACTTACACCACACAATGAGGAACTAGGGATGTAAAATTCCCATGTTAATATGTAAATCATGATCTGGCTAGAAAGCATCAAGTGTAAGAGAAGTTCCTCAAGCAATATCTACCAAAAATAATTTTTTTCTTGCTTCAGTTAATTTAGTTCACATGCAAGGTTCATTATGACAAAGTTATAGTCCTGAAAAAGGGCAATGAGAAAGTCCAGGAAAAGTAAAGCTTGTCCCTCTGTAGCAATTTTACACCAAAGCTACAGGGATGATCTATATGCACTAAAAGTGCAGTTAATCATTCACAAGGAATCTAATGCAATGAAGGATTTGTCTCAGAAAGCAGTGAAGGGGGTGAATCTTAACCTAAACACCATAACTCTTCTATTAAAATATAGCTTTTCAAATGTATTTGAAATGAACAGATTTTCTTAAAAAAATCCAAAAACTTATAACAACATATTTGCTCATTCCCATGCCCTCCCCAAAGCAAATTGCGTTTCTTATCATCATATTTTCTTCATATAGCGTTATATCTTTTTTGATCATTTTACACAAACAATTTCTATGAGTGTTGAAGGAGGTTAAGACAGCAGTTCCATTTATGAAAGATTTTTTTAATTTACAATGAGCACAAAGCTTACACATGGTGAAAACTACACTGTAATGTATCTAAAAAAAAGACTGCAAGTTTCAGCTTCAGCTTTAATATTATCCACACGTAATAGTCATTCCCCTCTATCAGTAAAATTTGATGAACCAGCTTACAGTAAACAATTATTACAAATGGCATTTGACAGTTTTTGGGTCTTGAAAAATAAATATTTAATCTTGCTGAGTGAAGAAAAAAAATCACAAAATAAATGGACATGGAAAATTATCATAGAATCATAGAAGAATACATTACCTTGGAGATTCCTTTTAACACATATACTTAAAGGTCATTTTTCAGAAAGAAAAATCATCTCTGAGATAATCAAGTACAATATACTATTTATTCTGTACTTACAAATAAGTCTCTCACATAAAAACACAATACAAATTTTATATAAAACATCACGTCTTTCAATCTTTGACTCACAGAGCCAAGTCATGATTGCAAAGACAGAGACTACAGCAGAAAAATCACTATGAAAAAAATGACATTCTCAAAACCTGCAATGTTACACATTGAGAACATGTAGAGTAGAATACATTTCTTTACTCGGGTGAACTATACATTGAATAAGACTTATTTTCAGAGTTGAAGCTCATTGAACTGATTGACATGGTATTCAACATCTTTATATTTTATTTTTTCTCAGCCCAACGAACAAAGCACCAGCAGATAAGTAAGAGAAAGATAAATAAAACTGTACTATAGAAGACATGAACATTGTCATATTCTTCTGTAGCAAAAAGAAGTATCATCTCATTCACTAATAAAAATGAAAGGAATTTAATTAATACTAGGAATGTATAAGCATGGTCTTCTGAGTTTGTCTCAGTATATCTCCTTTCAATACACAGAGAAATAGGGAAATGGATTAGGCAGAATACCTTAAACTTGCGATAAGTCTATGCAAACTATTTGCTGCTCCTAATACCTCTAAGTACAATATACGGGTAAAATCTGCAGTTGATGGAGTTACAAGAGTGGCTCTATTACTTTCTCTTCCTTTGCAAGAGACTTTGGAATATAGTTTTACGAAATCACTGGTTTGTCCTAAGAGAATTTTTAATAACAGTTACACAGTTTTCCACTTTATTTATTCTCTTGCTTTTACGGAGTCCTTTACCCTGGCACATGTTAATGGTATTTTAGTTTCCCATCAGAACTGATAACATCAGAGATATGAACATTGATCCTTCATTACATCACATTTTGAATTACATTTGGAAAAGACCAAATGTCTATTTTGAAAAAAAATAAGAACAGAAGCAATGTCCAATCAAATCAGTCCAACATTTGTTTAGTAGGCTGTTTACAGATCTTATCAGACTACCTGGTATTTGCAACCTGACTCTTTGTTTTCTAAAATGCTTTACATGAAATAGATATGGCTATTTTCCCTTGGATACAGGCTTTGCTAAACATACCTGCAGGTTTTGTCCAAAAACCATTGTGGTTATGTTGGCTGCACACCTATTCATAGAATCATAGAATTATTTGATTTGAATAGACCTTAAAGAACATCTAGTTCCAATCCCCCTGCCACAGGCAGGAATACTTTCCACTAGACTAGGTTGTGTAAGGCCCATTCAACCCAGACTTGAACATTTCCAGGGATGGAGCATCCACCACCTCTCTAGGCAACCTGTTCCAGTGCCTCACCACCCTCACAGTGAAGAACTTCTTACAGTATCTCTATATCTACCCTTTTTCCATTTAAAACATTGCTCCTTGTCCTATCATTACATGCACTTGCAAAAAGTCCCACTCCAGCTGCCTTGTCAGCCCCTATGGTAGCACACATGGTGAGCAGGACACTGGCAATCAGTGCAGCCCACAGGACACAAACAGGACAGAACAGCATCTACCTAACCTGTCTATGTAACAGTGTTTTGGTGGCTATAGTATTCTTTCTGAACAGTATTTCTGGGCTGGAGTATTTTTCACATGTAGTGTGAGAGGGTTGTTGATAGTGTATTTTCAAAGCTAAACAGCCTCTATTAAAAGAAACCTGACTGGTTAGACTTTGTTTATCTTTCCTGAAAGCTGACTTCTGTTTGGGCCTGTTATGGCTACTATCTAATTCCATCTCATGATTATAAACACTGCTCAATGAATAAACAATTAGAAAACTTAGTTGAAGTGACAGAAGACTAGAGAAATGGATTTCTACAAATAAATTGCCCAATATATAAATGTAAAATCTATCACCAAAAAGATTTTGAATTAACACCTTCAGCATCTGCTGAAAAATACAGTTTTTAAACTGTCAATTATTAAAACAGTGCAATTCTTAATATCCAAACATTGTTTTATAAATTTGTGGTAGCTTTTTCTCTATGCTGGCCCACATCTAGAGAGAGACACAAATTTTAGTTCTCAAACCTTTTTGATTCTCTTTCTCCTTTAACCTTGACTATCAGTGATTCTAATTTACATCTTCTCTTTTCAATGGCCACAAAGATTTCTGCCTGTTCATCCAAACGTATTGGTATTTGTCTCATTGTCTAACAATTAAAGACAGTGAAGGCAGACATATCTTCTTTAAGACTATAAGTCTTAAGTATACATTTTAATTTGTATCCCTCATTGACTTCCTCCAGTTGCTCTCTGGATTTTATTCTTTGGCAACTTATTATCTTCACCATGCTTACTTTGCACTCTCCTTATTGTTCCAGATTCCCTATGTTAGAATATATGATAAGTAATAACGTTTAGACATAAAATTACATTTACTTGTATGAATATATCTGCACTAATAACTCCTTATCCTGCTCCTGCATTTCCAGGAGCTTACTGAACCTGTAACATTTTACACTTCAGCCCAACCAGAATTCTATAGACTGCCTATTTATCAATAAAAACTTGACCTTACTGCTGCACTTTCAAATAATTATACCTTATTTATTCCAATAATTATAACTATTTCTATTGCATTTAACTGGTTTTCAGCATTTCAGTAACCTAAGTCATGATGGTTGCCCCTATGCCAGCATCAATAGTTCACCTTTCAATCCTGCTTTCCCTAACACTTCTTCCAAACAACATATTACACACATTCTTATACTTTACACAGTTTTTATCTTTTCTTCCCTATTTGAGTAAGTTGTTTGCAAAGTGTTTTTAAAATGTTACATAATTCTACAATATTTTCGTTTCCGAACCTATAATACTTTACAATGGATACACATCCAACTATACACAAAGAGGTAACACTAATAGAATTGTTTAATTCAATATATTATTGAATTCTCATTGCCATTTAGAACTTACTTGAAAGTCTGCTCTTGCTTTACTTGCCTGGCTTGATATACTTGCTCTGGTTGCATGAAGTAATTTGTGGATTCCAGCAAAATGACCCTGGAATATGGCAAATACACGTTATCACTGCATTTTTAACTTGCAGAATGGGGACAAAATTCAGTTTATTCTAACTTATAAATAAAGGTTTGGTAAAGAGTCTTATTATTTTTAATTTGAGACAGTTTAAAAGTACTGTAAAAAAATTAAAATTAATTTTAAAAAAATCTTATTTAATAATTTTTCTTTATTTTAAAACTGAAAGTATTTTCATAATTCAGTTCAGGACTAAAGCAGATCCATCTAGATCAGGTCACATAGGAACATGTCCAGGCAGGTTTTTAAAATCTCCAGAGGAGTAGACTCCACAACCTCCCTAGGCAGCCTGTGCCAGGGCTACCTCATCCTCACAGTGAAATATTTTTTTGCACTAGCTGCATATCTAAATTAAAACTTTTAATAGATTTATGATAATTTACATAATAATAAGTTGATTCTCTGCCCGAGCATTGAATCTGCTATTTAAAAAAAAAATCATAATTACAGTCATTCCTTATTATTGTATCTTATACTAGGGAAAAATTCTTCTATTTTGATGACAGAAATAGTTGCTTTATTTCACAAAGAAATGTAATTAATAATTTTAAAAGTATTCTACCAATACTTAAGCAAGTATCTTTTTCTTAATAAAGTAAAAACATAAAAGAATCATTACAATATATGTGTATACATGAGTATTAAAAGCTAGGAATTGTAAAAACAAGAAAACGTTACTTAGTTGCTAAAATAGGTGACATCCAACAAATATCCAAATGCTAGGCAAGGATTCATTAAGGGTGTAGAATTTATATCTTTTGGAAATATATGACATTTGCTACATATTTGACACAAGTTTAAGAGGTTCTCAAATTCTTAAATGGTCCATTTCTTAAATTGTAACACAATTTACACCTAGTTTTAAGATTTTATTCCCATCTTTCTGTGAAAAATCTACTTCCTTGGTATCACAAGTTCATTTCCTAGTATTACCTGCAACTAAGCAATGCATCCCTATAAAACCATAGATAGCTCAAACACATTGGAAACATGATACAAAGAATCTGTTATTTTTGATTACTGGATTTAATATTGATTAAATTGATAATTACTTCAAGTAGCTGTCAAGAAGCTTTTGAATTATATAAGGAAAACTAAATTACTGCTCCATTTTAATCTGTTCTTTCCAATCACATAACTGATTGTAGGCAGCCTTGCTGACCACCTCAAGGACTTAAAAGAAAGACAGAAGTTAAGTAAACTGATATGATTTCCATATACAAAGCCTATGCCACAGCACAATCCGGTTACATATGTCTATATCAAACCCGTTCTGGGGGAGACAGAGAAACTTAATTTGCAATGTAAACATGTACATTAAATAGACCCATAAAACAAGACAAAAATTCTATGGAAAATGGTTCTTGTAAATAAATGAATTACATAAATCTATGATTAGCTCTATGAACAAAACATGAAATATGAAGTCGGATCACACAAATAGATTTTAAAGAGGCACAGCATTATACTTCTTTGATATTAGGAGAAGTAGTTTTTGTAACACTGCAGTGTTTACTTCTATGATGAATACAAATGAAAAACTATATTAACTGATAGTGATGCAAGCCCCAAGGCAAAAGCATGTTTTGGTTTTTTTTCTCTTGGATGCTTAATAATTTAAACAGTGGGACAAAGTAGATCAGGGGAATAAAATAACCAACTCTTAATTAACATACTTTTTTCTTTTAGAATTCTACTGAACATTAGCTAAACACAAGCATGGTTCATGAATTCTGTTTGATTAAAGTTCTGGTTTTAATTCTTACACTGAGGTGGTTTTCAATTAAGGCTTATTTATCTTCTTTATTCATTATGATAGCTTTCACTTCATAGTATTTGTAACAACTTTGGAAACGGAAATCCCTATAATTTAACCTTAAGATTTTATATTTTTAAGTAGAAAAAAAATGTGGAAAAGGGCTGATAAAACTGTATTATTATTACAGATTTGGCTTTACAGCATTGTATACCTGAATAGGCCATCAGTTCTGAAGGGATTAGTAACATCTAGGGTAACTTTCTTCAGCTCATAACATGGGGATTTGCATTTTAATATATTCTAAAAGAGAACAAAAGATTCATACGAATATGAAAAAAAATTGCAAAACTACATTCATGTATAACACATAAAGAAGCAGGAAAATATTATAAAGAAGAATAGTATCATGTGTTTGACCACCGATGACCACAAAATTGATAAGATTTAAATGTTAAGCTTTTTTCATAGAATCGTAGAATCACAGAATGGTAGGGGTTGGAAGGGACCTTCAGAGATCATCTAGTCCACCTCCCAGCAAAGAACAGTAAAAGCCTGTTTCTTTTTAATCAGGCATTTCAACACATTTTACACACTCTTTCAAATGATAGCACAAGCCCAGAATCAAGTTATCATCTTTTTTCCTTCTTATCTTTCCATGTCCTCTATTTTTTTCTCTTGCCTCAAACTGTTTTTCTTACAGCAGTGTGTATTGCTCTGGTATAATATGGTCTATATAGATATATAAAAAAAAGAGAAAATCGCACAAACATCACCTAAATTCAGAAGAGGATCTATCTAGACCTGTTAAAAGAATGCTTGATCCCACATGCCTATCTCCACTGTGACTATTTCTGGGATATACTTTAAATCTACAGACTGTTTAAAGTTAAAAAGCACAAATAAATCTAGCAACATGTAATAAAATTGTCCAGCCCATCTATATGTGACAAAGAAAACCAGTAGGTCACCTCCATAATGGACTTTCCAAAAGTATTTATTTGCTGAAAGGCCTCCATTTTTATTTTCAGAGCAATTAGTATAAAATTTTAAAATTTATTCAGGGTTTAAGTGTGATCTGTATCCTTAGAAATGTTAGGTACTCCTCTAGGCTTTTCTCTGCGTATATATAAGCTAACATCAGAAACAAAAATTCATAGGACAAAGGGTAATCATGACGGTAACATTTCTATTCTTACTTCAGTTCACTTTCTTTTGATATAACATACAATAATAATAAACAATATTGTTTTTTAAAATATTAATCATACACATATAAACTTACAGCAGACTCAATATGCTTGACTTCAGATTTCAGAGAGAAAGTTAACGTGGCACCACCTATTCCACCCACAGTCTTTGAGATCAGTAGCAACACTGCTTCAGCAGGGCGCAGAAAACGACTAATGAATTCCACATTTATACTTGTTTGTCCCCTAGGAATAACAACAACAACATAAAGAGCAACATTAGTAATAATAGAAGTAATGAAAATAATAATTTAAATGGGAAAAAAAGTGTGACTCAGAAATGTCATTTTGGACTATATTTTTGAGTCTTTGTAAGGGGAGAGCGGTAGGAAAGAAAGTCATTTGTTTCTTTCCAAATACTTTGTTGTACTTCAATTTTCTGCCTAAGAGGACCTTAAAATGTTGTAATAAAAGGAACTATTTAGACAGAAAAAGAAAAATATTGAGTTTTTACTGCTTTTTATGACCTCAGCTTGTAGCTTAATTTTTCTTCCCACACACAGTAACACAGGAAGTTCTCTTTCTTTTATAATATTGCCTGAAGTTAACAACTCATTTACTTTATGTATTTGAATAGGTTTTTGTAAGTTAATCAGTCAGATATCATGTTATGCGTGTTGTGAGGCAGATCTAGATGTTCTTAATAAAGTCCTCACTGAAGACTGAGAAAGAAATTAGTAAAAATACCTTCAGTATAATTAGCAAAGCTAAGTAATTAAGAGGTGGAAAAAACCAAAGTTTTCTGGTACAAACAACAGCTCAAGTCTCTGATGAGAAACTGGAAGGTAAGACCATATGGAATAAGTATAGACTAGGTAAAAGTTTAGACTTGATTTGCATTAGTCCTACAACTAAGCAGGATCAATAAAAGTTTAGTGGCTGAAGCTTGCACTTTGAAGCTTTCAAAATTAATCTCTGATTTTAAGATTAATGTCTTAAGATGGCATGAAGGTCAGAAATACTACAGTGTGTAGGAATGTCCTAAAAGCAAGAGAACAGTAAAACATAAATGTGTTCTGCCTTTCTACATACATGACCAGAGCAGAGAGCTTTCTATAAACAGAAAAATACCTGTATTTTTGGAGTTACAAGTAGAAAATCTCAAAATATCTCCCAGTTGACTGGTTGATACTTTGAATAAAATATTCTATATAGTCAAAGAAATTTTAAAATTTACACCCTGCAAAACTGTATAGAAGAGGTGTCTTTACCCTCTGGCTTATGCAACAGCAGAGAAATCTGATTTGAAGTGTGAACTGTTGCCTTCTGTGGGCAGAAGCTGTAGGCTTTCCAGCATCAGGGAGAAAACAAAGTTGCTTATTCTTTTTCTCTACTCTGCTGTGTTCTGGTAAATGTAAAGTGACAGAAAATTCAGCTCATGGAATTGTTCTATAATTTTTTTCTCTTTTATATTACTTTAAGTAGCTCCATCCACATCTACTTCATTTGATATACTGTAGGTGTCAAATTTTTTTTATTTGTTTATCATCTCAGTATGTATCATTTTTCAAAAAAGTTATCAAATTCTCTGATTTATTGATTATACTTCAGTGTAGGGGGAAAAAGGATTAAAAGTTGATTGCAGGGATCAAATTTTCAGACTTTAAGTATAACAGAAATCACTAGATAACACAATTCAAACTAATTATACATGGCATTGTTTCATTTCTTCTGATAACTAGCATGTGGCAGAAACCTTTTTCCCAGAAAGTACTTCACATTATTTGAGGCAGAAGGCTGGATTAAATAACTTTCTGAGATCACTTCCTGTGTCCTCATCTATCTCAACCCAGAAATCTTTTTAGGATTTTTTTCTCTGTCCTGTACAGGACAGAATGAGAGAGTATCCAAGTGTATGTTTTGCAGCTGGACAAATTTAATCTACCACAGATGTTTATGAATATCTCCAGTTAGTAGTGGATGACAGTATACATTGCCAAGCTTCTTTGAGAATAGAGACAGATATATATTACATATTTCTGTAACTTTGTTATTATTCATTTTAAATTATTGGCATAGCTATCTAATGCTGCATCACTGTTTCCTAATACACATATGTAACTCCTTTCATTACTCTTTGCCTTTCTGCTCGAATTTTTCAATGATCTGTTTAGCTTATCAGTTTTCTGCAGTTCATCTCTCCTGGAAAGTAAACACAGTTCTTTCAGACTGAGCCTTCATCTACAGAATCCTCTATGCCAACTGTGCTCACCCAACAGGTCCAACAGGATTAGTCAGTCACACTTATTCCTCATTAATGATTATAATGACCCACAGTCATCTTAAATCCAATTACAGTTACTTCTAAATATAGAAATCTGTATATTTGGTGGACATCTAGAGATAAGTTTCTATGCATGGTATGTCTTACTTAAAGTCTTGCAGCTCTTCAATCAGATAATGGACAAGTTTTTATTTCTTTAGCCTTCCTATTAAGGCTATGTTACAGTTTTTCAGCTGTAATTGCCTGAACTCTCATGAGTGCATGTTCTAAACTGGTAACATTTCCCTTCACCTTTTATCCTGAAACTTTTGCACAGCAAACTTTACAGCTTCACTGGAGCATTGCAAAAGGACTTCATAAGGAAAGAGAGACTATTTTTAAATGCTTCTTGTTTATTAGTTTGTCTAAAGTATCGGTTGATTCAGGGGGGAAAAAAACTGTTTTGCAGTTAAAGATGAACTACTGCTGAAGGCATCTCTGTATTTATATATAAGATTCATAAATTCATAAATATCAGTTTCAATTGAAAGAAACAAGGATGCAGAGATATCTGACCTGAAGCTGTCTGTACCATTATAGATACTCAGAAAGTTTTTTAAAGTATAACTCCTGATTACAAACTCAAACTTCTGTTCTCTAATATAGCAAGTAGGCTTTCCTAATTTTTAGTGATTTTTGACACATGGATTAATCTGCATCCAATTCCATATTTATGGATTATTTAATTCTAAAATTAGAACAAATAACTTAAAAGTGCCTCTTTCTAGCTATTTTAACATCTTTTATCCCTAAAAAGGTTCTAGTCAATGATGTTAACATTGTCATCAAAAATAACTGCATAAAGTTTCACTAATATACTCACATATTCTTACTGAATACACTGTAAATTCTCCCTCACTTTTTATTTAGGCAATAAATACTTTTTTTTCCTCTAGAACTCTGTTACAAGCCTACCTCATTTTCTCTGAAGGCATTCTTTCCAAAGAAAGCAGAACATTCTCTCCTACAAATCCTTTGCCATTTTTCTTGAGCTTATACAACTGAATATCAATCACTACTAATAGCAATCAGCCTGTTTGTAATCAATTAAATGGAAGTATTTGTTTACCAATCACATTACCATCATTTCTATTGTGGTTTTGTGTGGAGCCATTTCTGGTAATGGGTAAGGTGCTATAACAATGGCTCCTGTAACAAGCTGCTTGAAACGCTCCCCAGCTCTGAGCCAGACCCATTTCTGTGGAGTCTGTTTTTTGCCCGGAATCATAATTGGCAGTGAGCCCTCTCTGTCCTTGTCTTGATCCACAACATCCTTGGTTATTTTTTTTCTTCCCATCTCACTGGGGTCTCTGTTGTCCTAACGAAGGTGGAGGTGGATGGGGTGGACTAAGTAAGAGACTGTTGTGGTGCTTCCTTGCTGGCTAAGCAAAACCGTGACAATTTCCAAACCATCCTATGCTATTATGATCCAATATAAAGCACCTACAAGTCTTCCACCCATCTCATCAATGTTTAGAGTTCTCAAACACTTTAAGAAAGTTATTAATTACAATGAAACTGGTTTTCATTTAGCAACAAAGATTACAAGTACAATTACACTATGATAAACTCTGCAGAGGTCACCAGCGGATAACTAGCATTTCCACAAGCTTTTATTTCTATGCAGTTTTTCAAATGTTTGTTGATATATATAATACCAAGAAGTTCAATGTTCAGCTTGTGCAAATTTACTCATCTGTGCATTTTGTGAGGGCATTTTAAAGGTGAAGGGAAAAACAGCCATGGTATTGACCTTTCAGAGAAACACATGATTATATTTTTATGGTAATTCTTATTTGAAATAATTGCAAAGAAAATTGAATCAAATCAATCTCACAGCTCACAGAAAATGTAGCATTACTTGTTGTCCTTTTTGCATTTACTTACAATAGGCATGTCATTCAATATTCAGATGTTGATCATCATTAAAGAGTACTATATTCATGTTGAGTCTTCTTGAATTTGACAACATATATAAGAAAATTTTCTTCGTCTTCTCAGGTTATTTTCATATAAGTGTTCAGCTTTGTTATCCTTTTAACACTCTCTAATCTGTTTTACTAGCAAGGGAATATCTTAAATAGATTTGCAGTCAAAACTTAAAAACTCTTAACTGACAGTCAGAATCACTGCTACATCCCTCTTGTCTTTCTTCTTAGATAAAGAAGGATTAGTGAAATTCCTGTATCTATCTAATCCTAAAGCTACATAGCACAGAAAGAGCAAAATGTACTTGATGAACAACAACAACAAAAAAAAGATGGCAATATACCATGAGTATTTCTGCTACCAAAAACATTAACAATCTAATGTTTTGGCAAAATTAAATACCTTCAAAATCCTTAGAAGGCTTTTAGAAATGTGTGATAGAGAAATAATTACATTGTAGCTGCAACAGTTTCCATCTTAAAGGCAAGGTAAAAAGAAGTGGTTGAACACTACCATAAAACCTATGTCATGGTCTTTCAAATTCCCAGGCATGCCTCAATTAAGAAAAAGAAAGAAAAAATGAAACCTTAGAACATTTATCTGTTCACGCTTCCACAATGCATTGATGTAAAAAATGTGAATCACGTTCAGAAGAGATATTTCATAATTAATTGTGAAAAAAATAATAAAAAGGAGCAGATTTGAATTGAAAATTAAAGCTTTCAAGACATTCGGACAAAAATATTTATTGGACACAGATGACTTTCTCTTTGCATAATATAAGACTTGTTAATAACTCTAGAAAACAGTTATTACTTACATAGGAGCAATGGTGACAACGTTTCCTTTAGGCATTGAGAAATCACCACGATCTCTTCCAACAAGAATAGCTTTGTACTTCAAAGTTGTCCTGCTTGGGTTTTTCAAATGAACCTATCAACAACAACAAAACCAGTTTATTTTTATTCAATTTTTAGAGTATAAAAGGTGTATTCTGCAGTTAAAGTTCCATAATACAAATTAAGTATATTATAAAATAATAAAGCACTTGCAATTACTAGGTAGGTCCTTTTTCTTCCTAAGGAGTATAGTATTCCCATAGACCATCCAATTTTTCTGAGCACTCTTTTTGCAGAGTACACTATATTCCTATGTTAATCTCTTACTTCTCCCTATCATTGATCTTGGATTTGTCAGGTTTGTAGAATTTTTTCTGTGCTTAAGAGTATGGGGAGAAAACAGTAGCAGAAGTCAGAATCTGAAGCCTGAAGAGGAAAAAAAGAAGATGCATGCTTCCATCTTCTATATTTAGTAGTCAAATGACATGAAACCCATTCATCTTCGTTGTAGCATATATATAATTTAAAAATACATATATCTACAGTGCTTTCACTTTGTACTACTACAGAGCTAAATTTGATGATACCTGCTTAACAACAGTTGCGTGGAGAGCACCTGTAAATTCTATAGTGTTCTTGGGTAAGTAGTGAGGGAGACTTTCATATAGGTAAACACACAGAATAAGCATCATGACTGGATTTGGATCACAGATGTCAGTGGCCTAATATTAAAAACAGAAAAGGAAAGAAAAAAACAAAAAAACAACAGATATTCTCACTTAAAATTCTATCTGTATGAGAATATGAAGATGATGAACAAAAAAGTTTAAGGTAATTCTTATTATACAAATAAGAACTAATAACTTTAATAACTGGATTAGGCCCATAGCTAAGATGAATATAAATACGACAATGTACAAAAAAACCCCTAATTCTTGAATACCACCAACACATTCTGGTAATAAACCAAGACTAGTTCAGCATAAATGGATGTTCATTTCACTAAAATTAAGCATAATAGAAAAAGCAAGTAAAATTCACTGACTAGAAAAAAAAGTGTATTTATTATCTTTAAACAAATCTTTTAAAATCTTGCCATTTACAATGTAAAATATCTCCCCAAATGCTCCTAGACATGTTTTTGTAGTTATTTATTAGGACATTAACACCATCCTACTAACAGCTATATAGTTAATTTTATTGCAAATGCCAAATGGCTTTATAAAACGTAGCAAGCATTACTGAATCTTAAATATTTGATTTACAGAAATTAATTTAAATGGCAACTGAAAAACATATCCAAGCTTTAGTCCTCAGCAATTTTGCTAAATCACTGAAAAGAGAGAGGTAGAAACTCCTCCATTAAATATATTAACTTTTCAGAAGGCTAATCAAATAGTAAAGAGACTTAATGAGGTAAGCATCTTCCAACAATTACAGGCAGGAAAGATCTGAGTCAAGACTTAAACATAAAAATCTGGACTTCCTAAATCAAACTAATTATGTATTTTAAAACTTCATGCTTAGGAACTTATATTACAAATAAAATTAAATACTTATATTAGAATAAAATAGCCTAAAATATACTAAAGAAAGTATTACAACTGCGGTTAATTTATCTCCTGAATTAAATATCAAGTCATACTGAAAAATACACACACTTGGGAGTAGATGTAAGCAACAAACCACTGCATTGACACGTCATGTCATTAAAAAATAGTTTTTTCATTTAAGAAATGTAAAGCCTTACATAACTGGGAGTCACTCAATATAGAAATACTCTTGAAAGACCCTCCTTCACATAATGCAAAGTCATCACCTTTTTAAATCCTTTCACCTTATAAGTGAAAGAAAAAAAGAAAAATAAATATTTATTGTGCTGTTGCTGATCAGCACTGATACACTCTCTAAGCAGCTTGGATTAGTTGTACATAACTACAAGTAACTTGTAAGTATTAATGAGACGCCCCCTCAGTCTCTTCCCCAGGCTGAACAGTCCCAGCCCCAGTTCCCACAGTCTTTCCTCATAAGATGCTCCGGTCCCCTGATCATCTTGGTAGCCCTGTACTGGACTCTCTCCAGCAGTTCCATGTCCCTCGAGCTGGGGAGTCAAGAACTGGACACAGGACTCCAGATGAGGCCTCACCAGGGCAGAGCAGAGGAGGAGGAGAACCTCCTTCAACCTGCTCACATACTATTCAAGATACACTGTTCTTGATGTATCCCAAGATACCCTTGATCTTCTTGGCCACAAGGACACCTTGCTGGCTCATGTTTAACTTGTTAAACCAAATTATCCTAACAATTAAAAAAGGCAAAACAAAGCAAAAAATGTAATGCCTTTTTTTGTTTATTTGGAAGAGGAATGAAGAGTAATACATAACTATTTTATTTAGAACATTATTTTTGTTTGGACCAGTTTTATTTCCAACAGGATTATTTAGAAATGAGTATAATACAGAGGACTTGAATCTACCTCATTAGTACATACACGGCAGGCACATTGCTGGAAAGACATCCAGAAAAATCTGTAGCTTGTAAGCAGAAAAGAAACATAGAGTTGTATGGTATTAACTGTGTGTTCTCAATATTAATATCATTCCTCCTCCAAAAACCACTGCAAGTAATAAGATCTCCCAGTCACAATGGTAGCCTACACTGTGTGTCAGGAAATAACAGCTGAGTTGATAACAGCACACAGATCTTTCCAGACAAGCAATAGTCACACCAATGACTGCTACACAAGCATAGCTTCTGTATGCACAAAAATCTCACATATGCATTGTAGGCACGTTTGCTGATTCAAGACTAACCAGCTATCAACAAGTCCAGTAGACAGTTTCCATGCTCTTCTGAGTATATGTCTCTCATGTAAAGCTTTATAAGGAAGGTCTTCAACGTAAGCTGAAAAATCAGCTAGCCTGCAATTTTTTGTAAAAAATTGATAAAATTATAAAGAAAAAACTTACAGCAGAAAAGTGGCCTGTGCAAGGCTGCTGGGTGTGCTTTTGTTTGCTAACTCTGAATTTTATAAAGTAAATAATATATATAGATTATATGAATTTTCTGCTGAATGCTGTTGTAAAGTACACTGATTTTTTTTTAATTGATTCCAAGAGTAGTTGATTAATGCTATAAATATGGAAACATTAACTAATGCAAATAATATTTTTACATAGATTTGTGTCAGAGAGCAGGTGACTGACTAAATAGCTACTCCATTTCCTTTAGAAGTAGTTCATCCCAAAGGCTGCAGCTCCTTTCTTTTTCCTTCTGAGTCTGCTCTGCAGTGCTCAGGCTCTCCAGCACGGCCTGCGCCATGGCCGCCTCCTCACACGTTCTCTCACCTGCCCAGGCACACTCTCCTGGAGCTACTGGGTGCTCTCACTCCTGCCATTGCCCTCCATGGGTTGCAGGGGTACAGCTTATGTTCTCATCACAGGTTGCAGAGGGATCTCTGCTCCAGCGCTCCTCCTTCCTCCCTCCCTTTCTGACTGTGGGGTCCACATGGTCACTTCCATCTTGTACCACTCTTACACCTCCTCCCAAGCACTTCAAATTTCCGTCCTTAAATATTGATGGCAGAGACGCCAGATTGGCGCAGCTGGGCTGGAGGTGGGTCTGAACCCAGGAGCCAAGGGAAAGTCCAAGAACTCTTTACCGGGTCTGCACTGCAGCCCCATCCCCCTGTTACCAAGCAAAAGTGCCTCCTCACTAAACAATGACATCAGTATACTATTTTAGGATGAAAATTGCTTAAGGCTAAACTATGGTGATGAAGTTGTATCAACTCGGTTTTCTTTTGATACTTGGTCAGTAAAGTCTCATTTTAACACTCATTGTCAATACTACTAAAATTTCCAGGGATCTCTGAGAGTGACAAATATTCCTATACTTTAATATTTCTTCTGTAAACTACACTATTACATTTTTTCACATGACCACACTTTCAAGACCCACAGAACTTTATTTTTATGACCAACTATATTCTTGTCCTCAAAATGATTAGATGTTAATTGTTTAATTGAAGCATTAGAGAGAAAAAAAATCTATACACCTTTTAAAATGTATTAGTAGGAGGCAATTTTCATAATAAACCATCTGCTGCAGAAACTCAATCCTCTCCAGCAGATGAATCAAGGGAATGGATACTATTTCTAAAGGAAACAGTAGCTATTTAGTCAGTCACCTGGTCTCTGACACAAGTCTATGTAAAAATATTCTTTTCATTAGTTAATGCTTCCATATTTGTAACATTTGTAGAATGCTGAACTGCTTCTTGTCTCCATTTTTCTGAACATGTCATTATTAGTTGAATAATGTAATGATGCAAACTGTTCAACATATGTAAAAATCATACAGGTAGGCTTTCCCCACTACAAAGCAATGATGAAGATAGACAATCTATGTCGAGAATCTAAATCAAGAATTGCAAATGATTACTGAAGAATGTGGTAAAAGTATTGAACAAATAGAAGGTAAGGAAAACTTTATACTAAATTTCAGAAATAGAAAGCTATACATTTAACCTTTATAAGTAATTTCCAGATTTGCAAGGTTTAAATACTGAATTTAAAAGGTAAATATACAGGAGACAACATTGTTTGGGGGAAAAAAAAAAGTTTCCTAAGTTTACACAGACTTTGTGCAGCAGCCAAGTTTTCAATAAGCTGGAAGTCAGAGTGAGAATAGAACAGTCAGTAAGTCTAGAAAAAAAAAATCAAGTACTCATTTAGGCATCTAAATAAAGCTTAAAAGTCTCTGTATTTGTTCGTTTTTAATGTACATACATATGACCATACTTTTTGAAAGTCTCTGTCTATCCCAGATATATCCTGTCTCTCTTTAGAATTTTGCCAGGTGAGACCAATATCACATCTGAATAATTTTCAGTTGCTCTGACAAAGAAAAAAAAAAGCATCATGGATTTTGAAATATAAATCTCTTTTCCTTTGGTTTCCACAATGTGTTTATGGGGTGCACAAGGGTATAAGCTAGGTCAACTTAAACAGATGATGCCTGAATGCATCACTTGTCTGTTGCGATTGAGTATGTTTCCACAGATCCCATAATGACAGTAAATCATAGAATCATAGAAAAGAATCATAGAATGATTGAAGTTGAAAGGGACCTTAAAGATAACCTAGTTCCAAGGCCCCTGCCATAGGCAGAGACACTTTCCACTAGATCGAGGTGCTCAAAGCTCTATCCAACCTTAGATAGTTCCACAGAGGGCATATCTACAATTTCTCTGGGCAATCTCTCTTAATGTCTCCCCAGCCTTTCAGTAAAGAACTTCTATCTAATATCTAACTTAAATTTACCCTCTTTCAGTTTAAAACTATTACCCCTCAACCTATCACTACACTTCCTGATCAAGAATACCTCCACATCTTATCTGTAGGTCCCCTTTAAGTATTGGAAGGCTGCTAGAAGCTCACCCCGGAGACTTCTCTTCTCCAGGCTGAACAACCCCAACTCCCTCAGCCTGTCCTCTTAGGAGAGGTGCTCCAGCCTCTTACCAAGAAGGTCCATGTCTCTCTTATTTTAAGGCCCCTAAAGCTGAACACAGTACTCCAGGTGAGGTCTCACAAGAGCAGAATCACTTTCCTCAACTTGCTGACCATGCTTATTTTGATGCAGACCAGGATGCAATTGGCTTTTCAGATTGACATTACCAGGCCATATTCAGTTTTACTACCACAAAAACTCACAAGTCATTCTGCATAGGGCTGCTGCAATCATCATCCAGCCTTTATTTGTGATTGGGATTTCCCCCACCCCAATTCAGGACCTTACATTTGGCCTTGTTGAACCCCAGGAGGTTTGCATGGGCCCATCTCTCAATCCTGTCTAAGGTCCCTCTGGATGACATCACTTCCTTCTAGAGTATCAACTACACAACTCAGCTTGTTGTCATCCACAAGCTTGCTAAGAGTACAGTCAATCTCTCTGTCCAAGCACCTGACATGTTAAATAATGCTAGTCCCAATATGGAACCCTGAAGGGCAACTCTCATTCCCGGTGTCCATCCAGGCATTGAGTCACCGTCCACAACTCTGAGTACAACCATCAACCCAACTCCCTATGCACTCACTGGGTTACCTCTTTTAAAGACAAGGATGTTGTATGGAATAGAATCAAGTGCTTTGCTCAATATCATCAATAAAGCTGAATTATAGCCTCATGTTCTTTATCTAATGCTCTGATTTATCAGGCTTACAGATCAAAGCAAATAGTTGTTGTATTCAGTTTTATAAGGTTTAGGAAGACTCAGTACTCTACAACTTTCAATTGTTTTTCCAGAATACCCTTAGGAAAGTTATCCATGATAAGACAATTGCTACTCTAAAAAATAAAGGTGATTTTTCATTTCTTCTCTCTTCTGTATTCTGAATTTAAGACAACACATCAATATTAGATTCCTATTTCAGGCAAATCAAGGTATTTATTGTAACATTATAAATTGGTAGATAGAGAGATACAGAGTTCTATCTGTGTATTTGCAGTATCATAGAAACTTTGATCAAAAATTAAGTATTAAGAAAGAAATCTTTTTCCTTAAATTTACTTTTTTCAAGAAATTGCAATATTTACCAAGCAAATGTCCCCTTACTAAAGTCCAGGAAACTGAACACAAAAAAAGTGTTAATCATCTTTAGAAGATAATTACAATAAAAGAATGATTGAAACATTGACAACGAGGTTACCATTCTAAATGTATAAAATAAACTCTAGAATATCTCAATGAAAAAAATTGACATATACTGGAAATTTAGAACATTCTATGTTGCCACATTTCTTTCCTCCTACGCACATAAGATGCTGACGATGGCATCTTCTTTCTCTCCTTCATTTCAGTTTCAAGTCTTGGTGTTACCATCTACACCTTTTTCTTCCTCATATGGCTACATTACTACCCAGTTTCAGTGTGTTCTACTTCACAGCTATACTGAATTCCTCTCTTCATTTCTACAGAATAGTCACTTTCATTTTCAGCTTCTTAACTGTCTCTCACTTTACTCATAACACCTCTTATAGATTGTTTGAAAATATCATCCATTTTACTTGGTCCCAAATACAAATTTCAGTATTGTTGTCCCCAATTTTAAATCAGTCAGTAGCAAATTGAGTTCTTCTACTGGCAACCTCCAATCACTGCATCTTCTCTCCTAATCTATCCTTGTCACGTACATTTTTTTTCATATCACTGCTATCCACCATCCTATCTTGCAATACATTGTGCTGTCAATGAGATCTTCCTCAAATCAAAGCACTTTAGAACTTAAAAATATCAAACACAAAGAAAAAAAACATAGACACAAATAATACATCAGAGTTGAACTGTCAGTCATGATTAGAAAGTGGAAACAAAGAATTTCTTTCCCAAAGTATTCCATCTTAAATCTACATCTTAATCCTTAAGAGGATTTAAAAGCCTTGAACTCCATCAGAGGTATCACATAAACTTGCAGTGGAAGTCTTCCAGACAGTTAAACTTTTTTTTTTTTTTTTTTTATCACAGAATCTTAGATTTTAAAGTGATTGAAACTGTTATCTATTCCAGACTTAATACATGTCTCAGCTTGTGCTGCTACCTTATATTAATTAATGCAAAGCTGTCCTGAAAGTTAAGAAGCAATGATTGCCTGATAGTCAAGAAGTGTTTAAACATTTTCACCTCCTAAATTTAAGAAACGAGACTATCAGACAAATACCAAGTTAGGACAGTTTAGCAGGATTCATGTATTTGGCTGCTTTTACTGTTGAAGAGCAAGAATCATAGAATCATAGAATCATAGAATGGTCGGGGTTGGAAGGGACTTTTGGAGATTATCTAGTCCAACACCCCTGCAGAAGCCGGTTCACCTAGATCAGGTCACACACGAACATGTCCAGGTGGGTCTTGAAGACTTCCAAGGAAGGAGACTCCACAACCCCTCTGGGCAGCCTGTGCCACTGCTCCCTCACCCTCACAGTGAAATAGTTTTTTCTTATATTTAAGTGGAACTTTTTGTGTTCCAGCTTCATCCCATTACCCCTTGTCCTGTTGCTAGCTACTATAGAAAAGAGGGATGTCCTGACCTCCTGACACCCACCCTTTAGATATTTATAAATGTTAATAAGATCACCTCTCAGTCTCCTCCAGACTAAACAGCCCCAGCTCCCGCAGTCTTTCCTCGTATGAAAGATGTTCTATACCCTTGATCATCTTGGTGGCTCTGCGCTGGACTCTCTCCAGCACTTCCCTGTCCCTCTTCAGCTGAGGAGCCCAGAACTGGACACCGGACTCCAGATGAGGCCTCAAAGATGAAGTCTGACTGCATATATAACAACTTTCTGTTAACTTTGACAGAAACAGAACACAGTAAAACGGAATCATGGAATGCCAGGGGTTGTAAAGGACAATCTAGAGATCATGCAGTCCAACTGCTTGTTAAAGCAGCTTCACCTAGATCATTAACTTTTGTTAACGAGATCCCCCACTCAGATTTCAACAGGCTGAACAGTCCCAGGTTTCTTAGCCTTTCCTCATAGGAGATGTTCCAGTCTCAAGATTATCTTGGTAGCCCTCCAGTGGACTCCCTCCAGAACTTGACACCAGATGAGGCATTAGCAGGGCAGAGTAGAGTGGGAAAAGAACCTCCCTCAATGTGCTGACCACACTGTTCTTGATGCATCCCAGAATGCCATTGGCCTTCTTGGCCACGAGGGCACATTGCTGGCTCATATTTAGTTTATTATCAACCAGGACTCCCAGACCTCTCTCTGCAGAGCTGCTCTTCAGCTTAAGAAGTTTCTACAGTGGTCTTAGAAAAGTGTATATGCATTCCAATAGAACTATGTAAAAAGTACCCTTTACTTGGTGTGGGTTTGGGATTCTTTTTTTTTTTTTTACTTTCCACAATATTTTTTTTTGCAGAACTATTAAAATACAAACTTATAGGTCCAAAATCTGTTCCTTTTTCTATTGTTGACTGATTATATAACATTATACATTTCATAGTCTGTATGGAGGTGGACTTTCCCACTTATAAAAACACCAATATCTCAAAAATATGCTGAAGTAATAATATTTTAGTATTGTAGACACTGTAGTCTTAAACCACACTAAGTTAAGGAGAACTGCTTCCACCCTTCATGTGGTTAATTCCTTTTGCATATCTGGCATACAGTCCTGTCTTCATGTGCTGAAATGCTTTTTTTTCATATTCAAAGTTAAGGAAAAATACACCTTCACTTTAAGGATTATATATAGATTATCTTTTTATGCTTCCTGTCAGTCACAAGTATACAAAACAGTAGATTTTCTTGGTTTAGTCTGTCATATCAAAGTCATTTATAACAGCAAATTTGTATCACGCCATGGAAACAAGAAAGTAGTAGGGTTATTTTTACCCTGTAATCATAACACAATCAAAGGGAAAGGGGAAAAAAGTTTTAGTTGAACTTCCTTTCCTACCACTTTATTCAGACCACACCTCTCTTTCTGATTCCTAATAGTATTAATTCCTTTGGAAAGTTTTCCGATACATCACCAAACACTATGTCTATTCTACTCTATCCTCTTCTAGTCTTCTAGTCAGTCCAATATGCCTCACACATACCCCAGCACACCACAGTCCCCTGATATTCACTTTGTTCATGACAGACACTGAATCATTCTGCAGATTCTTAAGAGAACGACGTGACATCAGTTTTACCTAGTTTTGGTAAGAACAGGGTTTTTAAGGACTCAGGGAGCAATAAAGAAAAGAAAATGAGAAGAATCTGCTATTTTAAATAGGTAATAATTAACTAACATAACCAGCATATGGAAGAAAAGAGCATGAATCCCTGTGAGCATGTAACCTTGTTATACAGCTTTGTCATTGCTATTAATGAGCCATAAGACTTGTACTGATTTTACAGAGCCTGAGAACTGAGGTTTGACAAGTCTTCTCTGTCTGAAGGGTTGTCAACTAGTTTGTAGAGCTTTGATTTTCTTGATTTACGTGTGACGGTAACTTTTTTAATTAATCATACCTCTATGACTAATTTGTTTTACTTTTATCTTTTAATGGTACTATCAGAACCCAAAGCTATAACTAACTCTCAAATGGTCAAGTAAACACATGCTGACTCGAAGCAGAAGAAAATTGGGTTTAGAGGCAACAGAAAGAACAAAGGAAAAATATCTAATATATTATTTGAGACATATAAAATTTGGAGCAGAAGGCCATGGAAAAAATAGAGATGTAAAGCACATTACTAAACATGTAAAAATGATCTCAAGTGGATCCTTGATTGAAGAAGAAACTAACATCAACATCATATTCCTTCCAAAAGTGGATGCCAGAAACTGAGGGTTTACAATGCTACTCTCAGCAGCAGTCCAAAGACATTGACTTCCATGTACATCAAAGCTGTGACAGAATCCTATGTGCCTTCATGATTAGACCTAAGCATCACAAGACATTCACATAATTTCTTACCATTCATTTTTCATGTTTAAATATTCTTAATTTTTTTCTGAAAAAGAATCGACATTCCCTTAGAATGTTAATGATCAATTCCACTCATGTCCTGTGTGATTTACCATGCTAGAATCTGAACTGAATTAATCTTACATTAAGCTAGTTGTACATATGCAAATCTACAAAGCAAGGAATTATAGAAATTACTTGTAATTAACTTTATATATATATGAAGAAGCATTTTGGTTTCCATTGTATGGTAGTACGTCAGGAAACAGAACAGCTTCACTAAAATCTCACCTTAATTTGATGTACAATATTACTATCATACAAGTAAAAAAAAAAAAAAAGAGAACTGATAGTACAAAATTAGTTACCTTTATGTCTATAACTAAACTGACAGCACGCATAGCACTCACAAGAATCAAACAGTTGTGCAGAAACTGTTCAGGAGTTTTTGGATAAGTATACATCCTTATGAAGTGAGTAGCAATCTAGACAAGACAGAAAAATCATACTTTTGATCTTCCATTAAGTAAAGTTACTATGTTTGTATTTTTACTCTTTCTGTAATTCATAAAATCTAAATTTTTAACTAGAATTCCCCATTAGGAATATACCCAGAGAAAAGAAAAATATTGAAATAATCACTCTAGACCTGAAAAATATTGTGTTTTTTTCTCTTTAAAAAAACACATAAGCCAAAAATTCCAAAGGAAAATAAGGCCTGAATAAACCCACTTATATTAATAAACTGTATAAAACTTACTCAATATTAAGTACTTACCAAATATGGACAATAAGCTGCTAGCTGTGCTGCCAATACCAGACCATCTTGAAGATCTTGGTCAAAATTTACTACCCATCTCATTGGTGGTACTTCCCCTGATTTAAAAATAGAGCAAGATGAATTAAACTTTTCTCCCCTGAGATGCTTATTCTAGATAGATAACCATTTATAATGACTGAGGAAAGAACAGAAAAGAAAAATGTGCATACACATGTAGACATATAGAATTTCCCAGGCATAATTCTTTTCCAAAGCCATGACTGAACATATGAAAAATCTCACCTAGAATATTGTAACTATCATTCATACATTATAATACACTATGCGTAAGTATTCATCACAATGGAAGGGAAAGCGGGTAAGATAAACTTATCTTCACAGATTAGAAACCTAAACACGTAAATTATTTGTATTTTCACAGACATTACACTCATAGGGCTACTGAAACTCATGAAAACATGCATGAATCCTTTAAAATTGCAATATTTAAGCACATAAAGAAGGAAAAGTTTATTGGTTTTCTTTAAGGTCCTGTTAAATTATTTGGCACAAATGCAATATAAATGCAAGCTAACAGTTCAGTTCCTGCAGCACTGATTCCTACTTCCACAATTCTTTTGTAAAGCCTATGCCTCAGAACATTAGAATGTTTTTTTATTTCTTCTTTTTTATTTACAATGAAACTGATTATTAAGAAAGTAAATATAGTTAAATTATTAGTATTCCTTATCTGAAGTGTTATATGTCTTGAATATTTAGCAAAGTATTTCAACAACAGACTTTTGTTAAGCATCATAATTAAACCATAGGAAGAATACAGTCATATGAAAACTCCCAACCTGAGACATTATCTAAAAAAAAGTTACTGACATACCAATAACTAATAGTTTTAAATCACTGCCTACACTCAAGTAGTGGTACTTTGCTCAGATAATATGCACTTTATGAAAAGTGAAGGCATAGAAGCTGATCCATTTTTTTGGCGAGTAATCAGATCACAAATATGCAAGTACTCAGTCATGTCTTCTCTCTTCTATTTTCTGCAGTTTCTTCCAACTTATATTACAAAATACTTCTTGCTAATTTTGTTTTCTTTGCTGTTTCAGGTTCAAGATCTCATATTTTGGGAACACACTGAGTCACTGATAAGGTTTTCACATAGATTGGGATCATACTTTCTCACATAGAACAAATTGTACAGGTTTTATTTCACTGACTATCCAGAGAGTGTGTTGTTTACAAAATCTGAAGCTTCCCAAATTGAAAAAAAAAAAAAACATCGATATCCTTCAGTATCTGAGATAACCTAAAATCTCCTATATATTATAAACACATAAACATCTTAACGTTATGAAGTAATGCTCTTTTGTAAATATTCTATATTTTAAAGGTCTCTAAATTTTCGGAAAGCATACTATAAACTAAAGTTCAAGAAAGATAAATTGAAATACAATGGTCTGATATAGTCATCAAAAATGCTGAATTTTTGCTCTCACAATTTAGATGATGCTGTGCTATAGGTGTAACACTTCAATCAATAAGAATTTCAAACTTAAGACAGTACTTATGGGTTTCTTATATATCCTATGACAAACAACTAACAAAACCACAAGAAGAAAGAAAGTAAGCTGTTGTGTATTGAAAATTATTATTTGTAAGATAACCTTATTCATTCCTAAGTAACTTCAGATGTCTGCCAGACCAACGTAACTACAAGTTACTGTTTGAAAGCCAGGCCGCAAATCCAAAAAACATTCAAAGTGGAAAAAAGTCTCCTGGTCTTAAATTGAAACAGTGGTAACCATTCCATGTAATATTGAAGACAGTAAGAAACTTCAAAAAGGTTTGGTTTTTTATTTCACTTGAGTTTATACTTCCTCAATTGCCTTTACTCACTTCTGCTTGCTATCAAGTGTGCTTGGAAAATTGTAATTAGTTACAGGGGGAAAGTAGATAGAGATGCTGCTCCTAATGTCAGATCATAATTTATCAACATCAGCTCAAGTATTTTCAATTGGTCCTTCAAGAAGTACTGTTAAATGAAATTTGCAAATAAGTAGCTATTATCAGCTACAGTTATAAATTTGGTTTTCTAACACCTCATTCATACCAAACAGATTAGTTGTAAGCTTATAAATTTGTTCTATGATGCAGTAAATATTATGTTTCAGAATAAATTGAAGAGATAAACTGTTCAAGAGCCAAACGGAAGAAATAAAATAACCACAGGAAGTGGTTAATAACCACTTAATAACCATAACCATAGGAAGTGCATTCAGATGGATTCTGCAAATTACATATATCAAATTGCAATCTCAAAAATTTCTTCCAGGAAGGATTAATTTTTAAGTATTTCTTTCATAAAGTAAGATAGCTAACACACAAGAGAATTTTATCAAACTGTGACTTTATACATTATAGAAGAGTGCAGTTTTCAAAGATTTTTCAGGAATATCCAGAAGTAAAATTTGGACATGCATATGTTTTGCACCAGGGGGTGCTGATTCATTGTGATCCCACTAAGAAGGACACTCAGACCGCATGAAGTGTCACTGCCAGTTATTGGAGCTAATGCTACAGGGAAAAAATGTTATTATAAATTACCTTACATACCTTCAGACACTGGGAAACCTAAGTTGAGCTGCATAAAAACTGACTTGTAGTCAGTATGCAGCACACCATACTGATGCAGTCTGTGGAAAGGGTAGGTCTTAAGGGATTTTGTTGAAATAGAACAATTCTGCTAATCATTTCTACCATCAGATAAAAAGAATATCCAGGTGAGAACTTAGCACTGCACTTTTAGTTAAAGACAAGGACAAGTAGGTGGCATAATCACTGGCATCAAGTGGGAGTTACCTGTTAACTCTTCTGTTACAACTAGCTAGCTAAGTTTATCCTATAGCCAAGGGATGTGCATAGTGCTGCACAGGCCTGTGCCTACTTAAGCTAACTGTTATGGACCACTTAGCCCCTTTATGGACAATGATCTTCCAGTTAGGATCACTACAGCAAATTAAGGGTTTGGTATATTCATACTATTTGAAGAGATGCTCATTGAAACTACTTTTTCAAAACAAACAAACAAAAAAGTATCCTTTCCAGAAATTATCAAAACCAAAAGTATTTCTCATTACCATGTACTTTGTGAGGAAGTACTTGGTACAGTTTCAGGGTTTTTTTGCTTATTTTGAAAGGAAAAAGTATTACAGAGGAATGAAGCCTTCCATTAGTGAAACAAAATGGCATTTAAAATTAAAAAAAGAGTTATTTAGAAAGTAATTCCCTACGGGACTTCTTATGATATGACACACAAAGTAGTCATTCAGAAAAAAAAAAAAAAACAAACCACCATATTCTGTAAAGAACGATCCTTATTTGTGACATGAACATTAAATCAAGAATCTCAGAAGGTGTACTATCAAGAAAGATACTATATACTTAAATACAACTTGCAACCTGCTGCTTTTAGTTGCAGTCAGTTCAGACTCACTTTTTTTTTTTAGTTTCATGCTCATGTAAAATGATGTGGGAATAAAGATGTTCTTTGGTCTAACTTACTAAAAGCTAGAGATTTAGTATTACTTTTAAAAAATACTTTCAGAGTGCTAGAGATTATTTCTTTCACTGCCACTGTTAACTGCTGTATTGGAAAAAAGACTGTATTGAAAATTCAGTGGGAAAGTAATTAGGGTATTTATAACTAATTACATTTTTTAAATTAATTTTAAAAATCAATCAACAACAAACTCCATACCATATTCTAAGCAAATTATTGAATGATTCTTTTGTTTATGTATAGAATACAGACACTTCAGCCTCTCAAAAACTTCTATCACCTCACATCAACTACTTGCAGATAATTCAGAATTCTCATATAGATGTAGTAAGAAGGAATGGGAGTAGATGCTGCACAAATTTACCAGCAAAAGTATATAGAGTCATCTGAGCTTAACTCTGAGACATTGACATTTGACACTTGTTCAGTGTGGCGATGTTTTAGCTTTGTCCAAAATCCACTACTTTTGTCCTATTCATGCAGTAAAGTGAATTCAACTATTATTTCAAACAAAAGAAGAGATCAGCAGGTCAATGTTTTTTAGATCCAATTGTTCCTGCTGTCCACACCTCTATCTGCAATACTCTTTCTAATTAAACTGTTTAGTCTCTTGATTCTGTACACATCTAATTACATTCAACACGGTGGTTTTCACAACAGTAAAATCTTGGATCAAAACAGATATAACTTTGGACAGCACCTTCTTCACTCTCCCCAAAAACATATTTTCCATATCAGAAGACAATTGAAAATATTAGTATAAATTATTACACAAAATATGTTCTATCATATATTAATTATATTTTTTTTTCTTCTGGAATTCTCCAAAGTGTTATTTTGTTCCATTTTCTTTATTAAAAAAAAAAAAAACTTTAATAGTTCAAATAACGGAACTGTCATGAAAGGACCCTTTTACAGAAAACCTCTTTCTGTGTTTACAGAAAACAAGTTTCTTCTAAAACATAAAAAATAGTTATCTCAAAGTACTATCTAAAAAAAATCATCTTTTCAGAAGGAAGTTTTAATTCAGTATAGACTTCAAATTATATTTCCATTATTGTTGTTTCATTAATATAAACAGAAATAAAACCTAAATCATTTTACTTATGTTAATTTCAATATTCATTAAATGTATCTTGTATTTTAAAATATAAAAAAACAGTATTTAAACACGGATTAGAATGAAAATTTTATTTTCATTGTTTCAAATCAAAATTAAACCTTTCATTTATAAATTTACAGGAAAAAAAAAATCACTCTATCAGAATTACTTTTTTCTTATTGATGAACTAAAATGACTTTTTTTCAAGCAGGCAATGTAAAGTTTAAGGGTTGTTGATAATTCGGGAGGGCAAAGTACCAAAGATGAAGTCTGACTGCATATATAACAACTTTCTGTTAACTTTGACAGAAACAGAATGCAGTAAAACAGAGAATCATGGAATGCCAGGGGTTGTAAAGGACAATCTAGAGATCATGCAGTCCAACTGCTTGTTAAAGCAGCTTCACCTAGATCATTAACTTTTGTTAACGAGATCCCCCACTCAGATTTCAACAGGCTGAACAGTCCCAGGTTTCTTAGCCTTTCCTCATAGGAGATGTTCCAGTCTCCAGATCATCTTGGTAGCCCTCCAGTGGACTCCCTCCAGAAGTTCACTGTCCTCCTTGAGCTGAGAGCCCAGAACTTGACACCAGATGAGGCATTAGTAGGGCAGAGTAGAGGGGGAAGAGAATCTCCCTCAACCTGCTGAGCACACTCTTCTTGATGCACCTCAGGATGCCATTGGCCTTCTTGGCCACGAGGGCACATTGCTGGCTCATGTTTTGTTTATTGTCAACCAGGAGCCCCAGGTCTCTCTGCAGAGCTGCTCTTCAGCAGTTCGACCCCCAGCCTGTACTGGTGCATTAGGTTGTTCCTCCCCAGATGCAGGACTATGCACTTGTCCTTGTTGAACCTCATGAGGTTCCTCTCTGCTCAACTCAAAATATAGGCTTCAATATTTAAATTGTGACAGTATTAACTAAATTCAGACCCTCATTTTATAAATGTCTACAGTAGGAGACATTTATTTTATCTGAACTCATTGGTAAATTGCTCACAGTTATTTTTAAAATATTTAATGTAGTCACTGCAAAACCAAATAATTCAAAAAATGGCAAAATACATTTTTAAAGCTTGCTTTCTTTCTAAAATGTCAGTCCTTCTATTATAAATCCATCATATTATTGATCATAGAATTCAATAATCTTTCTGCCTTTTTTATTAATAGAACTCAGACTCACTCAGCACACAGTATTGGTATTTTTAATAAATCATCATTTTCACATTTTTATTTTTAACTTTTTAAGATTAACTACTACTTCTTTCATTTTGCATTAGATATAATATTGAATTGTTCTTCTGGTTAGTCATTTAGATTAATTTGCTTAGTCTTTTTACAGAAACTCATTAAACCAGATGCTTTGATTAAAAAGTACATTTTATTGTTTATCCTAGTTTACCTTTAAATCTTACATTAAGTTTATCATTATCTTCAGCAGGTGGGTTGGACTAGATGATCTCTAATGGTCCCTTCCAACCCCTGCCATTGTATGATTCTATGATTATCTACCTTTAGTCTTTTGGTGGGAATATTGCTTGAGGCAATAAAGCAATAGCAGTTGTCCCTAGTACCTATGTACTCTCTTCTATTTCCACTAGAATTGTCTGCATGGCAGCAAAGTGTGGGAACAAAGTTGCCATAAAAAATAAAGGGCAAAACATTTTAATCTGAATCGTATCGACCCACCTTACCACTCAGACATATAAACAGCTGTGACAGTGGAAATAAAACATGGTAGCACTACTGTTAAAAAGCATTTCTTGAACTTTAGCTTTATAGACTATGTAAATCAGAGCATGAAGAAAAAAAAACACAGGAACTGGAATACTTTCCCATTTTGATTAATTAAATACTTCCATAAGTATTGTTGCTGTCTTCCTGTTAATTGTTCTGCTATCAAACAACCCACTTAACTCAAATATTTCTGAATAAATTAGTCAGAAAACATAATGCAGTTTTTGTAATTACATCAAACCTAGCAGAAAATCTGCCAGTTAACCATTCTACAAGAAGTTTTCTAATATAGTTAGCCAATTTTAGGAGAAGTAACAGAATTCAGAAGTTTTACTCAGGTTACTCCACTTTCCTCTAAGAATATAAATGTACACATTTCATTTATATTGGTATTTCTTGGAAAAAAACCCCATATATAATAAAACAGACTAAATAACAGACTATTTAGATTGGGAAAACTGGGGACTTGGAATTATGGAAAGAAGAGAAAGTCAAAAAGATCCATTCCCAAAAAGCAGCAGCAGTCTTGAAGAGACAACGAAGGACTGGAAAGAAGATAATGATGATCTTGGAAGTGGGACAAGATCCTGAATACCAGAGATATGTATAGAGACAAGTACCAGAAGATGCCCAGGGACTTTGGAGGGTGATACTTGAGACTGGTAACTGAGCAGCAGCACAGTATGAGTTGACATGACTTTTGCCTGATCTTTTCAGACCAGTAGTGATCTCCCTGCCAGAGAAGAAATTTGAGACCTCATTAACATAATGTTGTGTAGTGTGATTGTCTGTGAAAATATCCAATAAGGTAAGAGCTCTGAGCTCACTGGTACTTCGATAAACGCCAGTGTCCTAATGCGTGACAGGTTGTTGTTTACTCTGTCTCATCCATGACAATCAGAAGATCATAGAAGCATAGAATGGTAGGGGTTGGAAGGAATCTTTTGAGATCATCTGGTCCAACCTCCTCTGCAGAAGCATATCCACCTAGACCAGGTACACAGGAACACGTCCAGGTGGGTTTTGAAAATCTTCAGAGAAGGAGACTCCATATCCTCCCTGGGCAGCCTGTGCCAGGGCTCCCTCACCCTCACAGTGAAATAGTTTTTCCTTGCGTTTAAATGGAACTTTTTGTGTTCCAGCTTCATCCCATTACTCCTTGTCTTGTTGCTAAATATAGTAGAAAAAAGGGATGCCCCAACCTCCTGACGTCCACCATTTAGATATTTATATCTCCAATAGATGAAAGTACTCCATAAAAGAAAAAAAATCAAACAGCAAAAACTTGGAGTGAATGCACATTCATTCTTCCTGTGCACTCATATTTAATACGGTTACGGAAAGCTAAAATCTACTGCAAGAGGCTTCTGTAAGTGACCTGAAACAACAGTAGTTTTGTTTCCATTGTTGATCCCATTTAATGCTGCAGGACATAATTCATACTCAGTGTAGTGATTTGGGACTAACTTAATCTCTGAATTCACTTTTTTTAACAAGTATTTTTTTTTTAACTTGTTGTGTCATCATGTGGCAGGCATGCAATAACCAAGCATAACAGCATTGTCCTCATCTCTCTTGTGACTGGTTAAACCAACTTTTGAAGACACACTGTACTCTTTTTTTAAGTGAAAAATTTCTAGCTAGAAGCAGTAAAGTTTTGTCATAGCACTCTAATTATACATTTCCATAGATCCGTTGAGTTTTTTTTAATTTTATGTCCTTTAAAATGTCCCCAAAACATCAATTACTTCATACATAGTCTCACTCCTAATTCATCCTGAATTAAGAAAAATCAGATTTGCCAAAACCATAATTTCTGTGGGAATGTTTTCAGATTAAGATGTTTCCCCTCTCTTCTCCCACAAAAAGAAATAAAAGAGCAAATTATCTTCACACTCTTTGGGTTGTATTTGATCTTCCCTGATGATCAATAGCAGACAAGGCTACAGGGGTTTTTTTGCCATAATCTTCCTTAGTTTTCACTAAAACAAAAATAAATGTTTTCATATTTGTATGATTAATCTGAAGTATACTAAAATTATTTCCAAAATGGAGATAATCAAGGATGTATCTATAACAATTCCACATAAAACTGACAACCAACCTATTTATTGGCAGAACAGCAAGCAACAGTCGCCATAAACTCTACGTCAGGTTTTGTCTAGTGCTTTGAAATGTACACGATACTGTGGGATATAGAAAAATATTAGACACCTTAACTTCATTAAATTTTGGTCACATTCTCTAGTGTATGAAAATGGTGCTGTTAAGCAGAGAACAAAACTCACTGAAAAACTGCAAGCCTAACATTATCAGCTTTCCACAAACTAAACTGTGAAGTCCTGAGTCCTCGATTGTGTACTATCCAATGCAGCTTGGAAAATAGTATAAACTACCTCAGTGTAATCTGGAGGTTCCTTCCAACCCCTATCATTCTATATTTCTATGATAATGTCAAGTAGATTAAAGAATTGACTCAGGGAAGAAGAATGGTTTGAAAGTACTCATAAGGAAAGTCCTATAATTTAAGCTCTTGAACAGTTAAAGTAATGATATGAAACAAATGCGATGAAATCCAATATTTATGTGTGCAGTGTAATACATTTATTTAAAAATAATTCATTACACAAGTATTAGATGTAAAATTGGATAGATAGAAATTCTTCAGAAAAAGTATCTATAGATAGGAGTAAATCTCAAACTGTTGCAGAAAATGCAAATACTTTGCATAAAAAGGAGACTTGCATCTTCAACAGGTAAACTGATCTTTTCACTTCAATTTTAGTAAAGTCTCACCTGGTAAGAAACCCAGTAATTGTTACCACAGTTTAAAAAATACATGGATCAACTAAGAGAGTTTATGAGAAAACAAATAAGCGGAGTGCAGAGAAAGACTGAACGAATTTAATAGTTTTGCCAAGAGGGGGAGAGATGGAGTAACTGAAGCAGAACATAAGAATTTGCAACTATGTATAAAGTCACTAAAATATCAAAGAAAATCCACTGTATAACACATTTTAGAATAAAGAAGATGAACATAAACTTTACCAGGGGAAATATTGAGTTATGTTAGACAACAGGAAAATCTTTCAAATTAGTGGGAAATACTGGTAGATACGGTGAATCGTGGAATCTCCTTTTTCAAAGCTTTTTATAACAGTCGAGGCAAATACCTGTACAAGTACACTGCAGATATAGTCAGTTTAACCTTTACACATGGGAACGAAACAAATTATTTCTGTTGTCTTTTTCCCTTTCCTGCCTTCTGTGGGTTTTCTTTTTCAAGTTTTATTTTTACTAACTGATTCGACAGCTTTACATCCCTGATTTACTTTAGGAAGTAGTAAAGTAAGTTAGCAATAAAGTATGTCTTTGAAGACCAATGACAATGTTTTTATTCAAAGAAACACCCCAGAAAAATGGCTAATTGGATCAAGTTACCAGCAACCAGTAACTGAAGCCATTGTTCCCAATGGTATGAAGTCAAATATCCCACTGTTTCAAAATAGCTAACATGTCCTACTGCTATCAGTAAAAAAGAATTCTTTAAGGCTGTTGGCTTCTGTCCTGAAAACAGGAGTAAAAAATACCCAATTCTATTGTAAACAGATAGATGAAGGTATTGTGTGGTGTCAGTCTCACAAAAAGAATCAGTATAAATTGGCAAAATCATGAACTTTTTTCCTGGTAGAACATTGTTTAGCCCTCCCCAAAAACCACTACACTTAAAAAACTCTTCCACTACACACACCCTGTTATTTCAATTGTGGGGGGAAAAAAAAAAAAACCATGAAAAACTGAATTTGAAAGAATTAATCCAATAGGAAATGAAAAAATAAGTTGTAACACAGAAGTATGATGTATTAGCCTTATCTGGATAAGACCATCTAGAAAGAACAAAATGGTTTTATATGAAGTGTTAAAAGGATCAGATTTGCTTTAATCTACTAAGTTAAAGAGTTGTGTTATATAAATAGGTTAAGAACAGTAATAAATCTTTAAAGGAAGCATTGTATTTCTTGTACTGCTGTTTTCACAAGCAATACAAAAGCTAAATTCTTACTATCAATTGCAAAACTAACTAATACATATCTAAGAATATTTAGATACAAGCAATTTTTTCACAGTCTGAGTTACTGAAAAACAGCAGAAAAGATACATAGGATTACGCTAATAGTCTTTAAGGCTTTACAAATAACTCAATAATCAAAAATACTCAAAAGTCTTGACACTGATGGCTTTTAATGATCACAGATATGAAATGGTAATTAATAAGAAATTAATAAATTAGACTACAGAACAACAAAGGAAAAGTAACAACTGAGTGGTGATATGGAAGCAGTCTGTGTAAGCAGGTGTGACATTGAAAATTAAGTGGCAAGCTCAAAACAAAATATTTACATACAATATAGATTTTAAACCTACTTTCTGCATCAGAATTATGTGATGCTGGAAGCTTGCACAGGTTCAAAATGTCATTAAATCAATTCACAGAATAAAAATCTAGTACAAACTTGCAGAAGTACTGCTAGTAGTAGTAGTACTACTGGTAGTAGCTAGTACGGAGCTGCATTTTGGATTTGTGCTGAAAATACATGAATATTTTAGATATTGTTGAGAAGTGCTCACACAGAGTCAAGGCCTTTTCTGCTTCTCACCTTGCCCTGCTAGCAAGTAGACTGGGAGTGCAACATGAAATTGTGAGGTGACACAGCCAGGAAAGCTGACCAAAGGGATATTCCATACCATATGACATCAGGCTCAGTATATAAAGCTGGTGGAAGATACTCTCTCCCACTAGGGGTGGAGTAAGAGAGTGGCTGCATGGGGCTTAGTTGTCAATTGGGGTTTGAACAGAACAACCATCTCCATCTCATTTAAGTACTCTTAACATTTCAATTCATGAAGTCTCAGAGTATGTACAAAGAAAGTATTGCCACATGTTTTCACAATTACTCATCTCTAACCATTTTCTGTTGGAGGCAGAATACTGAGCTAGGCAGACCTTCAAGCTATCCCAGTATGTCCTTTTTAATGTAAATTGTTGCAGTAATAATGGTTTCTAATATTATATATCAACTTCCTATCCTGGTGTCTGAAAACCTCTGGAGGTAGAACTAATGTATATCTATAATAATGCCTATAGTCCTTTTTCAATATTCCTTAAATCTGATGCTGAATAATACAAACGTTTACAGAAGAAATATGTAGCAATAACCTTTTCTGTAAGCACTGACATTAGAATTAGGACAAGCTTTAAAATAATAGTACTGAAATATGCAATACATACCATAAGAAAGATGAGAGGAGACGTGCCTTTGAATATTTTTAAGGCTGTTATTTTTTTCCAAAAATGTATTTAGGATTAATGGATGAAAATGTATCTACATTTAGCACACACAGGCTGTGAGGCTAACTTTATCTTAACATGTAAAACAAGAAGTCTTTTAAGCGACTCATAGACAACCTACAGTCTTCACTTCAGACAGGATGCCACAACCCTTGGTCATTGAAAATGATAATTCTTCTTCAAAGAACTCCTGAAATATCAGGCACAGAACTATTTAATACTACTGTCAAATCATAATAATTCTAAGTAGAAAAGTTCAAGAAGTACCACATGAGGCAATGACAGAAAAAAGAATATGCTAGGGATGTGCCTCATTTATTCCCATCTGTTCCAGAAGGCTTTTACCCTGAGGCATGAGCATTTACCTTTCTACTTCTAATAAATTTTTCTAATTGTCTTTCCCTATCTACACATTTCTATGTTGTCTGATTTCTTATTCCAAATAATTGGCAATTAGCATATTCCTTTCATGCATCGCATTGAATTACCTTTTATTACTTTTTATCAGTCTCCATTTTGTTGCTTTTCAGCTTTTTCACTTGTAAAGAGAACTAGATTTTAAATCACTGAAAGGCACTAAAAGCATCTAGATTAAAATGTCATCTTCAACACTTTTTTTATCATAGCACTTCACTTACAGATTACTTTGATTTAAAATGCAATAAATCACAGCAATTCATTACAGCATACTGGCTTCTATACTAACTTCAGAATGAATAATATAATTCCCACATCATCTTATTTAGTAAAAAAAAAAAATTAAATACTGTTCTCAACAAAATTCACTGTTTGATACTGACAATGAATTAAAAGAACCTTTCTCAGACTTCATAGTCTGAAATATATTTTCTCCTCACAAAATATCTGAAGTTGTACTATTAAATCCACAGCTATACCATACTCAGTGTATTTAGTATGCACTGCAGAAGTAGCATTAATTACCCAAATAATCAAAAAGCCTATTTATTGCAATTAAAACATAAACACTGTGAAACACCTCGTTTAACTCAAAGTAAATAGATGTCTAGGTATCTCACGGTATTGCAATTAAGGAAGTAAAATTTCTTCCTAAGTATTTATCTGATTATTCTAATTTAGGTAATTTAGGTTTCTAAGGGTCAGCATATATGTACATACATATATGCACTTTTATATATATCCGTATGTTTCTATATGGACACATATATATATGCATATATGTATACACACAAATATATGCATAAATATATTAAGCCCTAAGGTTAGAACTTTTTTTTAAGATCTTTTTAACAGTTTTACAAATACAAACACTTTGAATCTTTTCAGTACAGGACTCCAAATATTATCCTTCTTCATACTTTTATCTCCCTGAAGCTGCAGAATGTCAGCCATTATAAAACAATAAAACTGTACAAAACAAATATTTTTACACTACTCAAAGTCTAAAAAGTTGAATTAAACATGGAGCTTTACTTATTTCTCAACTGCATAAGAAGTTAAAATTCAGGAAAACAATTATTTTTCTCTTTTCTATTAAATAAAATCCTGATATCTTCTTGGTTTTTGAGCTATAGAGAACAAGATATGATGCAATTCTTTAACATGGAGTATTTAGGTTGACTGAGAAAGGCAAGCAGGAAAAGTCTACTCATTTGACTTCATATTTACATACTATGCTTCATTCTTATGTTCTGCTGTGCAAATCAAGACATATAAAACAGAAAAAAATGTTTACAACTCTACTAATTTATATTTCAGGAAATAATTTCCAGGATTTCTTACTCAAGAACAAACATATTTCT
The DNA here is from genome assembly GCF_028858725.1 of Colius striatus. Taxonomy (NCBI): domain Eukaryota; kingdom Metazoa; phylum Chordata; class Aves; order Coliiformes; family Coliidae; genus Colius; species Colius striatus. The sequence continues at coordinate 86,602,599 of NC_084759.1, forward strand.
CATGTTATTAAAAGCCAGACTTATGACACCCACGATGGCAGTTCATTAGACAGTCATTTTCCCTCTTTAATTCAGCTTTTTATCAGGCATGTAAAAAGTAAGATTTGTTCTTTAGGAGAAGTCTGAAGCTGGAAGCTATTTTAATTGAAAGAAATCTTACATGAAACTATATAAGATCATTCCCATCAGTTTTCAAAGTTAAAAAATATCCTATAGCTCTTATTTCTCAATTGTCTCTAAGAACTATGAAATTGAGATGCAAGAATCAATGGACTCCATAAATAGCCTTCCTAAAACTGAAGAAGAAGCAAGAGAGAGGCAAAGATAGAAGAAAAAAATATAGCTGCAACAAGGGAAAGTATGGTTTTTAATTGCTATACTAGAAACAACCTATAGTAAAAATTTCTACCAAATCAATTTCAAAACAAACAAGAATTCTCATCGAATTTTGTGATGACATCATCTCACACTAAAATCTCTCCTTCGTCGACCTTTTTACTGCAGATATTAAACTGATATGATAATTTTAAAAGTTAAAACTATAAACAACAATCCCACCTCTCTTACAGTGAAGTGAATACAAAGTGCATCAAAACCAAAACTTTCCTACGTGAGAGTAAGAATCTTGAGAGATGCTACTATGCCTAACATTGTCAGATAAATCTGCATTGGCATTGGATGAGAACTTCTCTTTCCTCTTAAAAGAATTTCCCTTCTAAATAGATTTTCCAGTAAAATGAAGATGTATCTACTCTGAAGACAGCTCTAACATCTCAGACTTAAGTTGATTGTTCAGATATTGCTAAATTTTCTGGCTGTCATATTATCTAATAATTTTTATATCTAAATGTAGAATTATCTACTTTTTTTTAAAATCTTTCTGGAATATATTCAAGAAAATCCCTTATTTCCAAAAACATAATTTATCTTTTTCACCATGGCAAGAACCATAATTGATAAGAAAGAGACATACAGCTTCTCAGGTGTCAATATAAGCCACTAATATTTCTTCTATTTAGAAAGTACAGCTTTTGAATTATGGCGTTCTAGTACTCTAGTAACTTTTTAGGGGCTTTTCCTGACTCCATACTCTTAGTAGTTATTCTTTCAGAGAGAACGTTGAAAAGAATTGTGAAGATAAAGAATGGTAGAAGGTAAACTGAAAATTTACTACACTTAAGTAATTCATGCATCCTCTCCTGTCATTACTATTGCTCATATAATGCCTTAAGTGATCACTGAATCTTATATTTCATGTATAATTAAAGACTCAGCAGAATAGGTGAAGTTGCACTTTGCAGTTTTACATTTTATGGTCAATAAGATGTATTACAAGCCTCCTCTCCCAAAACAGATGCCAAGCTGCTTTTAAAAGATACGTACTTTTTAGTAGCAGTAAACATTGGAGATGTGGAGATACTAAACTTCTTGCTAATATTCTCTCTAAGTTATTGGGATCTTAATTCTTGCAAGAGAAGAGTTCTGATAAATGACATAGTTATCTTCAACTTCAGAAGGAAGTCATAAAGACATATATTTAAAACTTTTCTGCAGTGCAGTAGCTTAGGCTTGGCTCACTGTCACATTTCACCTTAAGTATTCTAAGTATCAAAGGATTGAGAAATGTGGCCTGGATAGATTTTCATTTATTTAGTAGGAATGGTTCATCTAACAGACTAGTTTGAGTTGAAAGCAGCTCTGTAGTTAAGGCATATTGCTAGTCAGGACTAATTCTTTACTCAAAGCAGAGTGTTTGGATGATAATATGCAAGCACATAAATTTAAGTAAAAAGTGATAATTGCTCTCTGATCTGAACTATAGTAAGAATAAAAGAAACTATTAAAATGAGTGATATTAAGCAAATAACAACAAAAATACCTACCAAAATTGAGGATATTCAGGGCTTTCAGTTGGGCTGACTGATGCTTTTCCTTATGACCCTTCAAATTGTTCCTCTGAAAAAGCCTATTAAATGCTTATTTTAAGGCTTAATGCTTAGTTTAAGGAATAAAACTATCTAAGTATAAATTTGATGATTAACATAATAAAATTTAAAGGACTAACTGTATATCAGAATATTAAATCTGCTGAGATATATAAGTTCTCCAGTGTATGATCTTAAAAACTAAATTCAGTGTAATGATCACTGAGCTACATCACTGGTGCCTAGCCTCTAGACAGACTTTGTGCCACTAATGATAAACCTTTGAGCTTGGCAATTCAGTCTAATTTTGGTTCACCTCACTGTCTCCTTATCTAGCCTGTACTTCGCTAGTCTGCTTTGAGAATGTTAAGAAAGCCTATTGAAAGCTTTGTGAAAGTTTTGATAGGCAACATCCACTGCTCTTCACCTGTCCACTGATCTAGTCATGTCATTGTGGAAGGCAATCAGGTTGGTCATGCTTAATTTCCCCTTTGTAAATTGATTCTGGCTACTTCTTCTTACTGTCCTTTGTATGTTTGGAAATGGTTTCCAAGATTATTTACTCCATGTCTGTCACAAGAAACATGATGAGGCTGATTGGCTTGTAGCTCCCTGGATCCTCTTTCTTCCACATAGGAATGACATTTGCTTTCTTCCAAACTTTCCTCTAATTGTCCTGATTTTTCCAAGATTACTGAGCATGGAATTGGTGAGCTCCCTCAGCACTTGTTGGTGCATCCCATCAGTCCCGTGGACTTGGGTTTGTCCTATTTAAGCAATCCCTAATATGATTGCTCTCCATCAAAGCAAGTCTTCCTTCCTCCAAATATTCAAATTCATCTTGAAGGCTTGGGATTGCTCAGTGTCAGTCTTATCCGTAAAGACCAAGGCGAAGAAGGCACTGAGTATTTCTGTATCCTTTCTCATCAGAATTTCTTCCTCATTTAGCAGAAAGATAAACATAGTAGCAGACAACAATTCATTCTGAGGTAGTAAAAATTAAAAGCATGGGTTGTTGAGTCTCCTTCTCTGGCAGGTCCTGTGTGACCTACTCTGGCAGGGGGTTTGGACTAGATAATCTTTCAAGGTCCCTTCAAACCCTTAAGAATCTGTAAGATCCTGCAAAGTTAAAACTAAACCAGAGGATTCAAAGAGATATTGAGGCAGGAACAGAACAGTATAAGATCATACAGTTAAGAACTTCTTTAATGGAAATTTATAAGATTAAGACTAGGAATTTCATAATTTGTCAAAATTTTCTTCTTTTTAATTATTATATCTCTAGCAATGCTCATTTATGTATTGTTGTGAGAGAAATTGAAATAGAAGTAAAAGAAAAGGGCATGTTCATGTGCATACACCAAGCTATTTCTGCATGCCCTCTAGCAATGAGAATATAGAACTCATGAACCAAAAAAGCTATATACGAACCGACACAGTAAGGCAATATCTGTAACTTCCCACCCACACAGAAATCATATATAATCTCTGCCTTCTCATTCTAATCTCACTCTTCTCTGAAAGCAGAAAAGTATAATTAAGGGAAATTGTAAGAGACATCTGTAATGCAGACAAATGTCTGCAGTAATCACTAAATTCGTATTCAGCTGTGACCCAGAGCCACATCTACAAGCAAGTCTGCAAAAATAAATACATTAACCTACTGAGTTAGCTGTCCTATTAGCATGATTTAATAGAAGCTAATTTTTTTTGAGAGTGCCAATACTGTAATTAAATTGTACTGTTTGGGTGCCAATTTTCGGGAGCATTTAGAATTAAATAATTTTTTAATCCTACTTTACAATTGATGATAACAAAATGACAACTGATTAAAAAACACAAACTCATTTTAATATTCTAATTCATTACATACTCTTAGGCAACTAAAATTACAGTTTCAATAACTGTCGTCTTATAACACGTCATCAGTTGATTTCCTCTTGGACTGAGATATTTGGGGTTTTTTGCCTAGTAGTGTCCACTAGATCTGCACTTTACAGTTCAGTTTCATTTCTCTCTCATTTAGACATTATAACTCAATTGAAAATTGAATGTTAAATAAGATGCATTTTAACATTCATATTCTCCCCATTGATTTCACATAGACCAGAAACAGACAAGCCATGCTTCAACATCTAGGTATTACTACAGTCTACAAAAAAAGAGAACAGAGAGCGCTTTTAAGGATTATCCATGCAGAATTTATGGTGAGTCACAACACTGCCAGGTACCTCTGCAAGTTGTCATCTATAAACACAGACCTCAGACAACACCCCACAAAGCAGAGCACATGTAACTATAGGACAGCTCCACTAAAGCTCCGCTAGACATTCATAATAACACATTGCAAATACACCTACTTACTCTAGAGCATGTTACTTTAGCTAGGGGAAGGTCTCTGAGAAACTTAACATCAGATCCAGACTACGAGCTGGTATTTAGAAACCTACTTCTGTTGTATGCAGGAAATATAGACTGACCTTTCAATCTTATCAGAATTACTCAACACATTTGAGAATATCTAATATAATTTGCTTCTATAGAGTAAAATGAGAAAAGCAAGGGGATATTCGAAGCATTGCAAGGTAGAAAATATGTCCAAATGAGGCTTATGGAAGATGACATGCAAATACATTATCCATAATTCAAACAGGTCCAAAATCACTCAAGACAAAAATGCTACTAGAAATGTTTTCACGTGTGTGGTTTATAAGCCACTCTGGAGTTTTTCCCCGATCATCATCAGGCTGCCCCTTCTTGCATCACTCCCTCTTTCCAGGACCCTCCTTCCTCCTTCCAGCAGGGGCACAGGGGGTGTGGGATGGAGGTGGTGGTCTGTTCATTACAGATGGACTTTGCCATTGCTTCTTCTCAGGAAGATGCCTCATCACACTTCTCACTGCTACACTGTGGGTTCCCTCCCCATGGGACACAGTCCCCCACGAACTTCTCCAACATGGGTCTTTCCCATAGGCTACAGTTCCTCATGAACTGCTCCAGAAGGAAGTCTCCCACAGGGGTACCCTGTCCCAACATGGGTCACCCACTGGGACAACAGTCCTTAAGGAACCGACTGCTCCAGAGTCCCTCACAGGATCACAAGTCTTGACACCACACATGCTCTGGCACTGGCTCTTCTCTCCCCATGGTCTCCCAGGTCCTGCCAGGAACTACTTACAGTGTGAGCTTCCCATCAAGTCCCAGCCTCCTTCAGGCATCCATCCACTTCAGCGTGAGGTCCTGCATGGCCTGCAAGTGGATCTCTGCTCCCCGGTGGCCTCCATGAACTGCAGAGGCACAGCTGCCTCACCATGGTCTTCACCATAGGTCACAGAGGAGTCTTTCTTTCAGAGCCTAAGCACCTCCTCCCCCTCCTTTTCCACTGACTGCGGAGATGTTGTTACATTCTCTCTCTCTTCTGGTGCTGCCATTTAGCAACTGCACAGTAACTTCTTCCCCTTCTCCAATGCATCAATCACAGAGGCATTACTTCAGTCTAATTTGCCTGGCCTTGGACCGTGGTGGATCCATCTTAAAATTGACTGGCAACAATCCTATCAGCTACAGGGGAAGCTTCTGGCAGCTCTTTGTTTAAAGAAGCCACCCTTGTAGCCCCCCTCTACCAAAACCTAGACTAGACAAAACCACTACATCAAGACAATGAAGATAGGGTCCCCAAAAAACATTTTCAGTGGCAAATTGTCACAATAACCCCATGAAGAACATTTTTAAAAGTCTAAAAAAGGAGTATTAGAAGGAAGAGTACAGTGAAAGAATTATTTCACCTTTTTGACTATCTTTCCATACAGTTTTTCGATTCTCCTCATAATGTTTATTCAACCAGGTGAGGATGGTTCGCTCATATGGGGAATATATATTACTGGATAACGGATCTGATTTTATTCTTGGCATGTTCTGTATGCTTTCCAAGCCAAACAGATCAGTGACACTACGTGAAGAAACACGTTGGAGGACAAATACCTGAAATTAGAAAAAAAAAATGGTTTTGAGCACAAGTTGTAAAAAGAACAAGTTCAAGTTTAATGTTAAAATAATTCACTTCAAACTCAAAAGGTTTTTCAGTTTAGAAAAGGTATAAGAGATTACACTTTAGCGTAAATGTATAACACAAAAGAGAACAGATTTGCTGAGGTTTTAGGGAATTCCTTTGTTCTCAAACAAAATGCAAACAGAAGTTTTCACATGGTCTTGAGAATCTGGAGACACCCAGTTGATTGGAAGCTGACAAATTTTGCCCCAATTTTCAAGAAGGGAAAGAAGGAGACCCTGGTAATTACAGGCCTGCCAGTCTCAATTCTATGTCTGGTGAACTTATGGAGGAGTTTATTCTAGGAGTTGAAAAATATTTGAGAGACGACACAGCCATTGCTCATAGTCAGCAGGGATTCACAATGGAAAAGTCCTGCTTAATCAACTTAATTTCCTTTTATGAGGAAACCCATCTTGTTCATCAAAGAAAGTCAGTAGATATGGGGTTTTTGGATTTCAGCAAAGCTTTTGATATTGTCTCTAAAAGACTTACAACTAGTCACTGGAAATGTCTGTGGACAATGAAGGTCAATCCAGTAAAATACTATTTTGAAGTGTGAATTGGGCCATCTTAGCAGTCACTTGAATATTTCCAGTGATATCTAATTCCCTGATACATATATACATAAAGAAAAGGCTATTTAATTTAATTTCATTAATCATAATTAAATCAGCTTTTTAAATTGTTTCTCTTCATAATAGTCTCTCATGAAGATACATGAGAGAAAGCATCAATTTCTTGAGGCAGTGTTACCATTTTTCAATTCCTCTATTTGCTGCAGATGGAAAGGAACTCTAACATACAGTATGATGCAGGTACAGACATGTGGTTTCACAGCTTCCACATTTACATCTGGATTTCTTTTTTTTTCCAGATGAAACAGAGGACTATCATCCATTGCTTTCAAATTTTTCTGAAGAAAACCTTCTATGAATACTAATATACAAAATCAAATTAACTGTTAATGTACACGAGATCCAAATTACTTATTTTTTAAAGAAAATTTAATCACTTTAAAATTCCTTTTTTAAACCCTGAAGCATTTCAGTTCAGTATAATCCAGTTCCATGCAGACATAGCTGAGGTAACAGTTTAAATATTTGGATTTTCTCCATGGCACTTTATTTACATGCATAGAACTATAATAAGAGAAAAAGAAATCTTTAAATTGCATTTTAGCATCCTCAGATACAAATCTGAAGAAAACAACAAATAAACACTATTTCATGCTTATTCAAAAGGCAGTGTCTTTACAGGTTAATTCATCTCACTATTCATCAGTATAATCTGATGTTCTATCAAAATTATTAAACAAGAAAGTAATGGCAACTACATTTAGAAGAAAATATGAAATGTTATTTACACATAAAATATTATATTAATGTCTCTTAACAAGAAAAATCTAATCCATCCTAATCCAAGCTGTTCATGTGTCTATATTCCTACTGAGACCTTGTTGAGAGACTAGGACATTGATATACAGTGGCTTCTTTGGAGCACACTGTGCTTTAAAAAAAGAAAAAATCAGTTAAAAGGTTAGGAAATGTTATTAATTATATAAATTAAAAGCTTCTTTATTTCTGGATGTTCATTAAATTTAAAGATAGATTGTCTTTATTAAAAATCAAGCCTGACCCAAAGGCTGAATTATGACTTCTGCTGTCAGTGTCCATGTGTTTCCATTAACCTAGACCTTCAAGGTTTGTAGAATATTATCAGTATTTCAGTCCTGGCTTAAGAAGTGATCTAAAAGTATTTTATGACTGATGAGTTTCTCCTTTTATTCTCTACAGGTTCTATTCTTTCTTCAGAATAAATTTCATTTTCTATTTTTCTGAGATATATTTATGTATATATTTTTTTCTCTGGAACTTCTGCAGCAACAGAAGTTTTCATAACAACTAAGTGGACTATAATACATCTGGTATGGGCATGAAAGCAATATGAGATGATGTTTTAGTTGTCAAAGAATAATATTAACTATTTTTAGTAAGAGTAACTTCTAAAATAAAATTTGATAACAAAGCATGTCTACTAAATAGATGAAACTTTTTAACATTCTGTGAAATTGGCAGCATACTATGTGAGTAAAAAGGGATTCTGTTTTATTTTATCTTGCTTGAAATCAGGCTATTGCAATCACAAAAAATCTTGTCTCTACTTTAATTTTCATGAAACTGCTTTTAAGATATGAAATGTTCTCTTAACTTCAGAGTATTTGAACACTAGCCCTAATATATATTTTTTATATTAACCAATCTTGCTGTCTTGACAGTTCATATCCTCTTTTTCTTTACTGCTTTGATGCTTTCTTTACAAATTTAATAAAGTAAATAAAGAATACTTTTTCAGCAGCAGTCATGGTCACTCTTATAAAAAATGGGTTTGAACAAAATTATATGGAAGAGAGAACAAGACTTTGATATTAAGTGACTAGTTCCAATGTAAAGTCATGTTATCTCAAGAAATCTGCTTATGTTTTATTATATTTTACAAAAAAAGTAAAACAGAAACATACCATTCCCAAGACATCAGCAAGAGAGATAGAGAAGATGAATGTGATTTTATAAGGCTTTAATAATGTACGATTATCAGATAGAAAGATGAAGGAACAATGAAGGAGAATCTGAAACATGCTTCTCGTGCACGAAGTGCAACTAGAATGATGAAGAATGCATCTTCACAATAGGTTTAAGCTGATTTAAACCTGATCTCTTTCACATCCCCAGTAACCACCAATGGTCACAGATATGAAAGATGTATTTGGAAGTAGCACCCTACTGCAGTAGTTTTAGCATGAGGAAAGGAGGAGAAAAGACACATTCTTTCAGTAGTAGCTCACACTTCTATTAGTGTGAATTTGTGATGATGCTTTGCCCTCAAATATTGGAAAGGCTATAACTTTATTTTAAAATATTACTCTTGACATGCACACATGGAAAACAATGGTAAAATAAGATCTTAAAGCATTAAAACATTCAGAGCAAAACTGAAGGACCAGCAAAGCAAAACCATTGCCTCTTGAAAATCAATATTTAATCATATCAACATTTTAAGAACATTAAATAAGGCCACAGATTTAAGTAAGCAATTCCTACAAAACTTCAAGTCATTTTCCACGTCCTTTACATTTTAAGCGTTCCAAAGTAACACTTTCTTCATGAGAACATAACCAATAAACATTCAGCTTTTTCCCTGCATCTTCTCATCTTCTTCCTAATCAGTTATCTCGGATAAACCATTTTGCTCCTTCAGAGAAAAACAACTGCACATCCACACATACAAAAAAAACAACAAAAAAAAAACCCACAAATTTTCTCACTAAGACAAAAATTCAATGTGGACATTTGCATTCCCCACAATAATGACCTAATGTTTGTTTTTATAAAGAACAAGTGAGCATAAAACTACCAGCTGCTTGATCTCGTACGCTATAATCTTATCTTTAAAGGAGCAACTTAATCAGAACTGAGTTTGGCTCTTGTTAATAGTTGAGTCACTCTGAAAAAGTTGAGAAAAATATCTTTTTCAAAACAAAGGTTTTTGTCTTCATTTCTTCAGAATTTAAGTAAGAAATATAGCTACAATTTACCTTGTATATCTGTAGTAGCACATCTGTCCAAGCTCGTTTGCTCATTGTCTCAAATATGTTGTCCTCCAAAATGAATAGGTGTTCATTACTAAATATGTCTGAGTTTTTCACATCTCCATTTTTCAACTCAGCTGCGTGACCCTCCAGATAAAAGAATAGATTTTTTTTTTATGTTTATTTTTATGTTTATTTCAACACTTTGGATAGGAAGTTCATAAGAGGTCAATGAGGAAACAATGACATAAATGACTAACAACTTCTACTACAGCACAATAGTGATCAGCATTAGAACCATTAACAGATTACCACTACCACAGGAATAAGAAGCACAATACAGAATTGACAGGAGTTAAAAGGAGCAATCAGGACTAAGAAGCAACTAAAAAGTTGGGTTTTCTAAATATTATGAAGTTAATAGAAAGCAATAAAATTAATTCTACTTCGAGAAAATGTATCTGTTCAAAACTAACTGTAGGCATCAACGGTATCATATGGAATGGAAGAGAAAAACCAGTGAAGGACATAAATGTTTGTGTCAGCTTAAATTTCTGTTCAGCCTCATGAATGTGTTTAGATTTATGCAATCCAAGACTCTCACCACAGTAGGAAGAGTACTTAAAGGACTTCCATTACAATTCAAATCACTGAAACTAAGAACATGATCTTTGTTAAAAAGAACAAAAAATGAAACAAAACTAACAAACAAACAGTGTACCTTCAGTATCATTTGTATTTCAATCCATTTCTTATAATCGTCAGGTTCAAGCAGAAATTCCGGCATAACATGAGGAAGATATGCTCCTTGGCTTCTGAAGTGATAAAGCAGGAAAAGTTAAAAAGTAGACAAGAGAGTTCTTGAGAGCCGTCCAAGTTCTTCAACTTCAGCTCTTCTGAGTTCTATCAGAGTATACTTTGGGCTAATGATCCAGTTCCATTAATTGCTTTAGATAGCTTCTATTTATAAAGCTCATGTTCAATTCCTATGCCTACAACTAAATGCTAAAAGTTGCTGGCTTCTTCATGAGATTGCTCTTGCATAAAGGATTTGTTGTAGAACAAAGCACCAAAACACATAATAACCATTTCCATGTGAAAGGCAAGGGACCAGTGTTGCATAACACTAGTAGATATAAAACTTGATGATGTTTTTATCTTCTGTAAGTCTGACAACATAAGCTTTAGGGTTGTAACAAAGGTATTCCAAAATTCTGATAATTTTTAAACTGATCTGCCATCTGTTCTCAAGCAACTAATAAATGTAATAAAAAAAGTAATTGCAGTAACAAAAGACAAGTTCATTAGACTGAATACCAAAAAATCTAACACCCAAGTGAAGATTATTTTTAATCTCAAATGACAGTTTAATTGAATGTTGCTGGAAAGAGTGGAAAATAAATAAGAATTCTTAGGTTTATTTTTCCCAGGGGAGCAGAGATGTTTACTGACTTTTAGATCAGAAAGATTATTCTAGTCTGTCTAGACCTACATTTTTATTTGTTTTTTTAACATGGCTAATGTGAATGACAATCAGATGAGCTTCTCTTGTTATATAACCAATATCTCATTCAAAGGAAGTGATTATACCTTTCCAATACCATACAGTCAAATTTATTTTGTACATTAAACATCATACATCCTGAAATTAGGTTCGTGACCTTATTTCACTTCCCACAGAGCTGTATTTTGCTGGTAGCAGCACACTTTTTTATCCATGTTCTATATACTGACATCTTTTCAAATTATTGAGATATATTTAAGATACTATGGGAAAATGCATCGATTACTTTATTTAGTATCAGAATGGATTATAAAGTTGGGGAAAAAAATAGAGATCTGCAAGCATTGTCTTCATTACTGAAGAAAGGAAAAAATGTTCTTCTGCCACTCCTCCAAATCACCTTTGACTATATTATCTATGATACACAGAGGAATAGTATCCTACCTCTTTTAAAAGTGACATAAGCAAAAGTTGCAAATAAAGTCCAGTGTTGTTGGAGCAATGGGCATTGGTCTCATTATGAGCTCAGTTACGGCTACAGCATTGCTTGGTATTCTCATATGAAAGACTTTTATTTCGAATGGTATGTAAATGACTATTTGTAAATGGATTTACAGACACCTGAACAGTGGGTGAGGAAGCAAAAAAGAAGCAGAGATGCTATGTTTCAAGGTTTTTGAAGATCTCCAAGGATATCATGACACTACACTTTCTCCTAAGTTGATTTTCTTCTTCGCTTCACAGCAGCAAAAGCCAAGGATGATGAAGAATTTATTAACAATTTTTGAGTTGCACCACCTTTGACAGTTGTTTCATATTATGTGACAACATATTATCAATGAAGATAGCTAACAGTTAAACCTGTACAGCAGAAGGAGTAGTGCTTCCATTTCTTAGCATATTACTAATATGAAAGACTAATAGATTACAAAGTAAGTCTCCAAAGATTCTGCTAAAGCCCGTAATTACAGGACAAAGAGTGTCAGTGGAATAGTGAGATCATTATTGGCAAACCTTATCTGACTATCTACTGGTGCTATCTACATAATAAAGTTGAGAATCATAGAATCATTTCTTCTGGAAGACAACTTCAAGATCATTGATTCCAGCCTTTGTCCCAGTCCTATCAGCCACTAGACCATCTCAATAAGTGCAATATCCACCCGTCTCTTAAACACCTCCAGGGATGGTATCTCCACCACCTCCCTGGGCAGCTGTTCCAATGCCTGACAACCCTTTCAGTAAAGAAATTCCTCCTTGTAACCAGCTGAACCTCTCCTGGTGCAATCTGAGGCCATTTCCTCTTGTTCTATTGCTTGTTAATAGGAAGAACATACCAGCCCTTGCCTCACTACAACTTCCTTTCAGGTAGTTATAGAGAGCAAAATGTCTCCCCTGAGTCTTCTTTTCTCCAGGCTAAACAGCCCCAGATAACTCAGCCATTCCTCATATGAGACGTGCTCCAAATCCTTTTTAGCTTGGTAGCCCACCTCTAGATCCTCTCTAGCACCTCCATGTGCTTCTTGTAGAAAGGGGCTCAAAACTGGACATGGTATTTGAGGTGCAGTCTCACCAAAGCTGAGTACAGAATGATCACCTCCCTCCTTCTACTGACAACACTGTTCCTGACACAGGCTAGGATGCCATTGGCTTTCTTGGTCACCTGGGTACACTGCTGGCTCATGTTCAGATGGCTGTCAACCAACACTCCCAGGTCCCTCTCTGCCTGGCAGCTTTCCAGCCACTCCTCCCCAAGCCTGTAGCATTGCTAGGGGTTGTTATTGCTGTCATGGTTTGACATGAAGCCATTTCTGGTAAGGGGGAAGGGCTGTAAAGATGGCTCCTGTAAGAAGTTGCTCACAACTCTCCCCAGCTCTGATCCAGACCCACTTCTGGTGCTGAGCCAATTAGACGCCTTCACGATCACATTTTAAGAAGAAGAGGAGGGTTCCTCCTATTTCTTCCTTTTTCTTCTGTTCCCTTCTTCTTTTCCTGCTGCTGGTGGTGCAAGCAGTTAAAAGAGAGAGAGAAGCAACTATGTGGACTCCAAGGTGAGTGAGGGAAGAGAGGAGGAAGTGCTGGAGCAGAGACTCCCCTGAATCCTGCAGAGGAGACTGGTGAGGCAGAGATTTGTTTGCATTTTGCTAAAAAAAAAACCACATCGGGGCGGTGACTCATTTTGCTGAAGACCCCGCATCAGGGCAGTGATTCTCTTCATTAAAGACCCTGTGCCAAGGGTAGTGACTATGGCCAGAGGAGGCCGTGTCCCGTGGGAAGGACCCCATATTCACAGAAGCCGTAACTGTGGGGAGAACCCACATCAAAGAAGCTCAGTCAAATTATGGCCAGAAGAGGCCCTTGGCATGGGAGGGACCCTGTATCTGTAGAAGCTGCAACTGTGAGGAAGAACCCACACCAGAGATATTCACTAAGGACTGCGTCCCATGTGAGGGATCCTGTATCTGCAGAAGCTGCAGCTGCTGGGAGGAACCCACAGCAGAAAAGTTTGTTAAGGACTGTGTCCCGGGGGAGGAACCCCATATCGGAGCAGGGGAAGAATGCCAGGAGTCATCCTCCTCTGAGAAGAGAGAAGTGGCAAAGACCATCTGTGAGAGACTGACCACATCCCCCACTCCCTGCCCCTCTGAGCCACTGAGTGGGGAGGAGGTAGAGATATCAGGAGCAGTGAGCTGGGCCCGGGAAGAAAGGAGGGATGGAGGAGGGAGATCTTAAAGTGCTGGTTGTAATTTTCTCATCATCCAACTCTCTTTTTGCTTTTTGTTCAGTTCTGTTTCTTATAGCTAGTAGAATAAACTTTCCTACTTCCCTCTAAGTCAAGTACTGGAGTCTGGTTTGCCTGGAACCGTAAGGACAGTGAGCCCTCCCTGCCCTTGTCTCCATCCACAACATCCTTGGTTATCTTTGGTTTTTTTCCTCCCATCTCACTAGGACCTCCGCCATCCTAAGGAGGATGGGGATGGATGGAGGGCACTGAGCAAGAGACTGTCATGGTACTTCATTGCTGGCTGGGCAAAACCACGACAGTGGCCCAAGTGCAGTACCTGGCACTTGGCCTTATTGAAACTCATGGAATTGACCTTGGCCCAGCCATCTAGCCTATCTAGATCTCTCTGTACAGCTTCCGTACCGTCAAGCAGATCGACACTTCCACCCAGCTTGGTGTCATCTGCAAACTTACTAAAGGTGAACTCTATCTCTTCATCCAGATCATTAATAAAGATGTTAAACAGGAGTGGCCCCAGTACTGAGCCCTGGGGGAGACCATTCGTGACCAGTTGCGAACTGGATTTGAATTCATGGACCACAACTCTTTGGACCTGACCATCTAACCAGTTTTTCACCCAGAATGTGTCTGCCCATTCAAGCTAAGAACAGTCAATTTCTCTAAGAGAATGCTGCCTTCTTTAGCCAGTTAACAATCCACCTCACCACTTGATCATCCAGTCCAGACTTTCTCAGTTTTGCTGCAAGGATGCTGTTTTGGAAGCTCTCCTTGGTCTTTCTTTTATTGTTAATGTATTTATAGAAACTTTTCTTATTACCTTTTACCTCTAAAGCCAGTTTGACAGCTTCTTTTATAATGAACAGAGCAGAGTTCCTCTGGAAATCCTGCGCTGGATATAGCCCTACCAAAGAGTACCTCGATTAGGTACTGCAGAAGATAACCTTGGTAAAAATTCAAGTTTATAATACATAAATCTTAGATCACATAAGATGCAGTATAAAGGAAACCCTAAACGTAATGTGTATTGTTTGTTTGGAATTTTGTTTGAACCACGCTAATAAAAAAAGTGGAAAGATACACACATGCATATTTTATCCCACACATACTTACTT